>NC_092484.1:770000-1970000 GCF_047495875.1 Pithys albifrons albifrons | reverse complement strand
ATGTGCATGCCCTTTGCAGCTGTGTCTGTGAGAGGAGCCCCACGGTGCCCTGTGGGAACCTGCCCCCAGCAGAAGACCTGACACCTGAGCTACCCCCACACACACAGACCTCTCTTGCTGCACACCCATTGCCCTGCCTTGCACGGCTGCCCAGGTGCCCCTGGCCCCTCCTATACGTGGTGCCAGCTGCCCCAGCCAACCACGTGCTCTTCCCATAACCCTGCATACAGATACAGTACTGGAAATTCAGAAGATTCTTTTTACCGTGGCCAAATCACGCAGCAGCAGATGCTGCCAAAATGTACATGCTGCAGCTCCCACCTTCCTTTCAGACAGATGCCAGGGCTCCAGCTGTTCCAAGCTGTACTGGAGTGGCTGGGTATCCTGGTTCAGCAGGGTCCCCTCCATCCCGGTCCTGTGGATCTGTAAGTGCTGCAGTACATGCCTCTCGTTTCACATCTTTCCTCCCACAAGGAGGGGATTAGACAGAGCAAGACCTCTGCATATTTCACGTGGCAAGGTAAACAGATACACCCTTAACTTTCCAAAGAAGTCTCTCCCCACCTTTCTCTCCCCCTGCTTGTCATGCTTTCTCTTGCTCCATCTGGTGTTGTTTCTTTGTCTGACTTTAACTGAACCACTCAGTTTTCCCAGTCTCTTTGTCTCCTCTTTGCAGGTGCTCCTGCTGGTATTTTGGAGTCCTTACAGACACCCAACACCACCCATTCAGTGCAGCCCACACCTCCTGGGCTGGGCTGGCTCACCTTCCCCCATCTACTCTGCCTGGGGCTCTGTATCTAACCAGTCTTTTTGAAGGTCCAAAAAAGCGTGATAGGGCTGTTATGTACCTGTCTTCCTTGTTACCTGCCTGGCTTATTCTGTGGTTTGCCAGTCCTTACCTTGTGAGACAGAAACACAAGACACTCACAAACAACAGGTTTTATTTCCCACTTAAATCCCACCTACTCCTCTTATGCCTGTGCTATTCTCCTGAGCTCTTTGCCTTAGTTAAAAGAAGACTCTAACTGTATTTTTTTCCCTAAATGGTCTTTTCATTGTTTGGCCTTTCACAGCATCAGTACCTCCAAATCTTATGTTCTCTTACTTTTCCAGATGCCCCATGGCAAAGAAGAGGATTGTTACTCCCTGATCACTGATCTCTGGCTATGGAGGTGCAGTCTCTTTGCTTTGGCAGCTTAAAATTATTCTACAGGTAGAAGCACTCAGGACACCCAGACTCAAAGCCACAGCAGGCTGCTCTGTGTAACCCTGTGCCCTTTGGAACTCCATCTCTGGATAGTGCTTAAGGAGGCAGGGAGACTGAAATTCCTATCACACCTGCAACACTCCTCTGACAGGCAAGTCACTTTGACCTCTTTACATGTCCTGGGGCTGCCAGTGCAACACAGGTGGTGTGTCTGGGGTGTGCTACAGAGTTATCTCGTTGGGATTGCTGGACTAATTTGAGCAATTGCTGGGCTGCTATTTGCTAGAAACTATTATTTTGGTTGCCTTCCCCTGGGCAGGATCAAAATCTAAAGGCCAGAAGATCCTGATGAAACTTCCACAGCTTACCAAAAGATAAGGAGTAACAGAATTTGCATCCCTCTTCTGGACCACTTGCTTGGTTCCTTCTGACAGACACAAGTTCTGGTGAATCCTGATCAAACTGTTGATTTATGAATGACAGAACTGCCAGTCTCCAAGCAACAATAGTCTGCCCACTCCTTCCCTTTCTCCCTTATAGAAAAAGTTTGATGCTCAGAGGGTTCACCCAGAAAACAGGAGACCTGGGATTTCCCTCAGCTCTGCCACCAGTGCTGTGCAATTTTCCAGGCTCCCTGTCCCTGCCCCACCAGGTTGCTGTGTCTGTAGGCTCAGATGTTCCTCTCCTTACCTTTCTCTCCCCTCACAGCCTCTTGCAACTGCTGGTGTCAGCAGAGCTGCTGACTTCATGCATCCCCCCAGTCCCCTGCTCCTGCAGCATTTGCTCTGATCAGCAGCTGCTCCCCTAAGTGGGGCAGTTCCTGCCCTCCACTCTGTTCTCCAGGAACTGGCAAGGAGCCGACGAGGGGGGGTGGGCAGTGTCCTTGTGTTTTTTGTAGCTTCCCAAGTTCTGCATGAAGGACTTAATGAGCAGCATTTCCCAGAAAGCTGATCCTGAAGTCGTCAGGCCTCTCCAGAGCAACTGCTTTCATGGCCCACATTTGCTGCAGTTAATACTGAGCCCAAAGGTGACCCCCATTCGTTTATAGAGAGGAAGGTCCCAGCCCTCATAAAGGGTGTTCAGCCCCTGGACCCTTCAGGGTGCAGACACACCATGCTGGGCAGCACTGCAGACATTTCAAAGACCTGCTCTCTACCTTAACTACAGTAAAATTGTCCAGAGAATTTTTCTTTGATTTTAGGCAGCAGTACCATTCCTTTTTTTCATTCTGGCCCCTTTTCTTAACTGCTTTTGACTTCCAGATGCTTGAGAGCAGAGGGGAGCAGGCATTGCCAGCAGGTCAGGGAGGTGATCCTGCCCCACTCCTCAGCCCTGCTGAGACCTCACCTGCAGCACTGGGTCCAGTTTTTGGCTCCTCAGGACAAAAGAGACACGGGGCTCCTGGAGAGGGTCCAGCAGAAGCTGCAAAGACAGTGAGGGGATGGGAGCATCTCTCTTGTAAGGACAGGCTGAGGGAGCTGGGCCTGATCAGCCTGGAGAACACAAAGAGTCCCTATCAAAGTCCCTAAATATCTGAAAGGGAGGGTGTCAGGAGGATGGACCAGGCTCTGCTCAGCAGAACGGAGCAATAGGACAATGGACAGAAACTGATGCACAGGAAGTTCCACCTGAACACAAGGGAGGACTTTGTGGTGCAGTGACCAAGCACTGGAACGGGTTGCCCAGATGTGTTGCAGAGTCTCCTTCTCTGGAGATATTCAAAGGAGGAATGTGTCTGGACTCAGTCCTGAGTTATGTGCTCAGGACACCCAGCCTGAGCAGGGAGATTGAACCAGATGAGCTCCACTGGTCCCTTCCAGCCTGATCTGTTCTGTGATTCTGTGTCCATGTTGTGGCAGCTGCCCCGTCCCAAGGAGTGGGATGGGAGTGGGGGTGTTGCACACAGGCCCTGGCAGCTCCACCCTCAGGGGTTTAGAGGAAAGGCCAAAGCTCAGAGCACACAGCAGCATCAAAACAAAGCGGGGAACATCACCAGGGAAATGTTTCAGCCTCCCCCAAAATTAGTTTTACAAGCTGTTCAATTGTCTGTCACAGGAAGATGCCACAAAGATTTGAGTTCTCTGAAAAGTGGGGAAAAGGCACCGAGATCAAACACACTGACAAATACAGCCTGTGACAGCAATTGCTGGATTAGTTTTTTTTAAACCTTATGTTTCACATCTGGTTTGTCATGCTGTTGTAGGTGGGCTCAGTGCACAGTAAACTAGGATAACAAACCTACATTTTCCATGATCCTTTCATCCCCTAGGATCCCAAAGCACATCATTTAATTGCACTCAACCTGCACACAGATTTCATAAATAAAGGAATGATGAATTAGCATAGCTGCTGCAGCATTCACATGAGTTACTAAGACACAATCTCCTTGTGCAATCAATCCAGCCTCATGCTTCAGTGTTTGTCATAAATTGAGGTCAGGAAGAAATGTTCTCCCTACCTGGAGGAGCACTGCTGAACTAGCTGAGTACAGAAAGACTCTTAAGGGTGTAGTAATCTGTCTTCCCTGTGCAAATCTCATAAATTGTTGCAAATATTCATTTGATGAAGCTCCCATGCAGTAGATGAACACTGATCTTGCACGAGGGCAGGAGCAATGTGGTGCAGGGGGGTCAGGAGACATTACTTGCCTCACACGAGGCAAGAGGAAAGCCTGGATGATCCCTTTGACCTTAAAATTGGTATCCCAATCCTCCCTTTGTCCAGTAAGGGAACCAGAGGAGAGAGGTGAGAATCCTTGCCATGCCCATGGCACAAATTTGGGCCTGGTCAAGAAGCCACTTCTTTGCCCATTCCAGCCCCTGTGGATCACTCCCACCATCAGCCTCAGTCTGGGTTTCATATGCAGAGGGATTCACATGCTGCTTTTGCAAAATAATTGTCCCAGGAACCTCCTCATGGCCAAAGGGCCAGTGGATTCCCCTGGACCTCCTGATTGTGTTATAACTCCAAATTTCCTGCTTATCTCCCACCAAGTGCTTCAGTGACACCGCCCAGAGCTAAGTCCTTCTCTGGAGCTTGATGCTGACCCAGCCCTGTCCAGGGGCCAGGCAGGTTCAGGCATCCTTGCCATGTGCTTCCTAATCACAGCTCAGCTGCAAAATGCCTTTCCCGCTTCCTGCAAGGAGTGTGAACTGTTCCTTGCACTTTGGCTGGTAAAAAGGATAATTACCCCTAATCAGTCCACAGCAAAAACACAGGTCACAGCAGAAGGGAGGGGTGGGGGGCAGCCACCATGAGAAATGGAACCCAATTATTCCGAGTCACTGATAAAGTGGGATCAAAGAGAGTAGAAATGTTTTACCAGCTGTAAAAAGCCTGCCTGAACCGAGGCTTTTCTTGGAGAAAGGGCCCTTCTGCCCACAGGCCATTCCTGGCTGGGACCTGTGCATATCCAGGGGCAGTTTCTCATTTTTCTTCTTGGTGTAGGCAGGGAATTTGGGCCTGTGATGGGGGGTGAGGGGCAGCCCTGGCACCCCTGCAGTGCCAATGCCACGTTCATGGGGCAGCCAGTGCTGGCTGCTGTGGGTCCTCCTCACCTCCCTGGGAGCCTGCACTGCCTGTGCAGCCCCACTGCTTATCCCAGCCCTTTGCTGCTGTGGGGAAACCTGCATTGCTTGTAAGGGCAGTAGGAATGTTGGGAGGTGGTGAGGGAGAGGAGGAAACAGCCCCTTACGTGGAAGAGACTGCAGAGGCAGATGCTTGTAAATCATCCCCAGGCCTGCCCAGCCCTTGGCTCATGTCTAGCTGATTGTATTATGCTATCTGGAGAAAGTTTAATATAAAAAGACAATAATCCCCATGATAAGAGAGGTGATAAGGGACAGTGTGGCCTCAGGCCCTGAACTGCATGTGGCAGGGAGCCAAGGCCCAGCACCCAGCCTCTCCCACCAGCCCTGGCCTCCCCAGCCCTGCCAGGTGGTACAGACCTGGCACAATTGCTGGTGGGCAGGAGCAGCAGGCCAGAGCCAAGCTGCAGGGCTGGGCAAAGCAGCAGCCAGCCCCACTGCTGGCAAAGAGGGGCTGGGGAAGCAGGGAGGGAGGACAGGAGAAGGACTGTGAGCACCAGTAGCATGGCATGGGGCCAGCTGTGGCTAATAGCCCACAAGCTCCCAGCCACTGTGCCTTATAAAATGCCTCAGATGTCTGAATATGGGGTGGCAGTGGGGGCTGGCATCCTGCAAACCCAGGTTTTACGTCCCGGGGAGGGACTGGGATCTGTTAGCAGGTGGCTAACAAAGGTGGTATTGATGGCAGCTGAAGTTTAATGAGTTTGGTGTGTCTCAGCCCTGTTTCTACTGGAAAGAGTCCACAGCATTCAAACCACAACTGAGAAGCAAAGGAGGAGTCACTGGTTGAGCCACCCCACCTCCAGTGGGGTCCTGTCTGTGCCACCCTGAGGTGTGTGGTGTCCCAGGAACCCCAAGTTCCTCAGGCCTGACCATGGAAAGAACCTGTGTATGTGGTCAGCTTTAGGTGATGGGGCTCAAGAGACATCCTGAGGCCCTAGAGAAGGGAAAAAGCCTTCATTGTCTCAGGGCCTGAATTGCTGCTCTGCCTTTTTTATTTCTTCCTCTTTAATTCCAGGTAAAAGAGACAGTATGCTCAGGGTAAAAGCAGGATCTCAGAACCTACATTTTTCATTGTAATAACAGCCTGGCTTTCACCTTGTGTCCAGAGCTTCAGAGAAGAAAGTGTCTGTACAGCCTCTCTCCTTGAATCAGTGCTGGAGTGGGATATAATATCTGAATAATTTACAAAGGCTCTTCATTACACAGATTTATTTTTGGCAGCTTTGTTAGACTGCTCCTTTTAGGAACGAATAGGAAGTTTCTCTGGTTTCATTAGGTCATCCCTGTACGAATCCTTCTGGCTGGGACCAGGGACTGGGACAGATTATTGCTCCATTAGCAATGCAAAATATAAACTGCCAGTCCTCTGGTAACCAGGGTGCAGTCCCAGTGGCCAGATGAGCTGGTGAGCAAGGATGTCCCTAAACATGCCATCTCACAGGAAGTGGGGGCAATGGCAGGATCTTCCCTCTGTGGGCAGGAGACCAGCATGAAGGCACAGGAGAGGTCTGGTCCTGCAGGAGCTCCAGGCAGGAAGCTACTCCTGCTCTCCAGCCAGACAAGCCCACCAGCCTGGCCAAGCAGTGAAAGGCAAAGCCCAGGTGGACACAGCAAGGTATAAGCCAGGGGCAGGTGTGAGGGCAGCAGACATGCCACGAGATCACATTCCAAGGTGCCTTGCAGTGATGCTAAAGGCAGGCATGGCACCTTCATCTCTGAAAGGGCTGATGCCAAGGAGGTGTATCCTGCAGGAGAGGTGGAGGTGGTTCTTCCAGCTCCTCTGTCCTGGTCACCCCATCCTGGAGACTCCTTTGCCAGCCTCCCACATCAAGTCACTGTGTAATGCCAGGCACTCAGCTCACAGATGCACCTCAGCACCCACCTCCCCTCAGTGGCCCCCTCAGCTTCCAGGAATCCCACCTGCAGGCTCAGCCCAGCTCTGCCCCAGTCCTGGTTGTAGCGAGAGCCCCTCATGACTTTATTCCTGGCTAAGGTGTTGGGGGCTTGGGGGGCTTTCCAACATTGCTGTCAATACAGTTTTGCAGCAGACAAATGTTGGTTTACTTGGAGAGCTCCTACACACGTGCTTAGAACTCCCTTCCTGCACTGAAAAAACCTTCATTTCCCATGCCAGGTCTGAGGTGGTCTGTGGGAACCTGCTCTTTTCACCAGGCTGTGCTTAAGGCCAGCTCCTCTGTGCCCAGGCTCTATTCACCCCTACTGACACACACAGGCTACTGCCTGGGCAAGGCTAGAACTCCCCCTTCTTCAGATGCAGATGCATTCCCAGCTGGAAACAGGCCCATTACAAAGTCATTTACCAGGCACAAGTGAGTTTGTGTTCCCCTGGATTGAGATTTGCCAAGATTATACCATAAATTAGTGTGTTTCTTGGAAGAATGTAAGGAGAAAAAAAAAAGATAAAATGGAACATTTTGTAGCCAACAGAGAAAAGTCAATAAAGGAGCATTTCATTTCCCACTTGGAAGGGAACAACTGCAAGTTGCTGCAAGGGGAGGGATGGCAGTGCAGGGCAGTGTGAGCAGGGTGCCCGTGGCTGCTCCAGGATGGGGAAAGAGGACAACACTGATCTGGTCTGGTCTGCACACACTGACTACAAACTGCATCACTTTGCCCTTGAGCAGAGCCTAAGCTGGGGTGGCTCAGTTTTTCTACATGTAAAAAGGGGGACCAGGATGCCAACCCACTGGGGGAAGACTGTCTGCCCTGTTTTCCAACCCTTATTCTGTAGGGACACAAAGCCTGCCTGCACTATTAATAATCCTTGGCATGAAGCTGTCACAGTTTCCACTAATATGGAGATCTTGAAGTGAAAAAGCTACTGCACAATATGCAGGAGGTGTCACAATAACTCAGCTGCTATATTGTTCTCTTTAAAAATAAATACCACAACAGGCCAGCCCACATTGCTGGAGTCATGACGTGTAGGGTTTTATTTTTAATCAGAAAATGTACTGATTTTTAAAGATAGACACAGAGCAACATCTGAAATTGATGAAAGGTCCCTGTGCTCTTACACATGCCAACGGTGTTCCTGCCTGTGCTTCTCCCAATGGTTTCCAAGGACCTGATCCTGCCTCAGCACGGGCACAATTGTGTGTGTGTGGCTTTGCAAGTGGCCCCGTGGCAACAGAGTCCTTCCAGAAATAAAGTCTGTGGCTGAATTGCCCACCTCCCTACTCTCTGTGGGGATGCAATTGATCCCCCGAGGACACAAATTGCAGGAGACAAAACTTGCAGGGTCCACTCCTCAGGCAGCAGTTTTAGGACCAAAGTTTACATCCAGAGCCGAACTCTGTTGTTTGGAGGTGGGAGGTTTGTCAGGGGCCAGTTGCAGGTGAACTGCCTTTCCTCTGCCTTCCTTCGTGGTCAGCAAAGGCAGCGCTGAAATAAAGCAAAACAAACCCCCGGGTTACAAAAAAATAACCAAACCCGCCTGTTCTGCTTGGGGAAGAACGTTAAAATGAGCCGCGAAGGGCGAGGAGCTTCATTGCTGGGCAAGGGCCGGCCCGGGGCACCTTGACCGGTCCTTGAGCCGGTGCTGCCCCGCGGGCTCGGGGCTCCGTCCCGCGGTGGGGCCGGGCAGCCCCGGCCGGGCCGCGAGGAGGAGCCGCCGCCGGGGAAAAGCCCGTCCCGACGGCGAGGCTCCGTCCGCACCGCCCGGGGCCCGCAGCCCGCGGCGCTCGGAACCGGTGCCCGCGGCGGGGGCGGGACCGGCGGGGGCGGAGGCGGCCGTGGGCCCGCCCGGCCCGGGGAGGCGGCGGCGGCGGCGGCAGGTGGTGCTGAGCAGCCGCAGGACGGAGCCGGAGCCGCAGCCGCCATTAGACAATAGGCGCCGGCGGCGGGAGCGGCGCGGGGCGAGCGGCGCGGCCGGGCCGGGGCGGGGCGGCCGCGGGGCCGGGGCGGCCGGACCCGGCGCGGACAAAGGCGGCGGCGGCGGCGGCGGCGGCGGCGGCGCGGGGAGCCGGGGCAGGAACGGGCGGCACTGCCACCACCAACACCACCGCCACCACCGGGCCGCTCCGCGCGGGGACCGAGCCGCAGCCTGACATGATGTTTCCACAAAGCCGGCACTCGGTACGGCCGCAGCGGCCGCGGGGCGGGGCCGGGCACCGGCGGGACGGCGCGGGGGCCGCCCGGCCTCCCTCCCTCGGCGGCCCCGGCGGGGTCCGGGGCGGATCGAGCGCCTCCCGCCGCCGGCTGGCGGGGCCGAGGGGCGGCGGGGCCGGCGGCAGCGCCCGGGGAAGGGGCCGCTCGGGTGACCTTGGGCGCGTCCCGGCCCCGAGCGCCGGGCCCGGGGGAGCCGCTGGCGGGGGCTCGGCCCCCGGTGCGGCGGGAGCGGGGCGGGCCGGGGGGGTCCGCCTGGCCCCGGCCCCGACCCCAGCGCTGTCTCCTGTTGTTCAAGGGCTCCTCTCACCTGCCGCAGCAGCTGAAGTTCACGACCTCCGACTCCTGCGACCGCATCAAAGACGAGTTCCAGCTGCTGCAGGCCCAGTACCACAGGTACGTGCTCCCAGCCGGGCTGGCCGGCGGCGCAGGCATCGCTCCGGTTCTCCTGCTCGTCGCTTCGCTGCGTGCACCGAATGGGAACACGGGGGAGGGGACCCGGTCGCGTAGCTTGGGACAGCTTTGGCTGGAGGAGGACCTCGGGCAGGGGGTTAGTCCTGTCCGCGTGGGAGCCCAGCGAGCAGAACGCACATTCCCCTCTCCAGCCAAGGTCTCTCCTCCCAGCGCTGCTCAAGCCAGGACTGCACGGATGGTTGCCAGGCCTCCCGCCTCTTACTGGGAGTTTTCCTCAGTTCTTCTTGCTGGCTGCCATTCCTGGACTGCAAATGCTGCAGGGAGCACTTAAATCCAAAAGCTTCTGCTTGCCTCAGTGTGTGTGCGTGCGTGTGTGTAAATATTTCTGCTGACCCAAAAGCTGGCTTGAGACAATCTGTTGCTTTGTGAGTGTCTGAAATAAACGTGACGTCCTTGTGTTAAATTGAGCGGGTGATGCCCTCTGCCATGGCCCGGCAGGCTGTGGGCACCGGTTGTGGTGTGAGCATCGGTGCCATGTGGTTGAAATGTCCCTCAGTCCGGGCTCTGCCTGTGGCCAGGTTGCAAGTTTGTGGTGGTGTCATTCTAGCAGGAGCAGGCAGAAAAACTGCTGGGAAGTGGCCATTTCCTGGTGTCCCCCTGTCTTGGCAGTGCCATCTAGGGAGAAGGGCAGCCCAAGGAACGTGCCTGCTGAAGGAGAAGCTTTCCCCTTACCCCTCTCCACCCCCTTGGACTTAATCTGCTCGAGAAGGAGCAGGTTTTGTGTAGGTGAAGCTGTTTCTTGTTTGAAACATAAAACCACAGCACATGCGGCTGCAGTTGCTCTGCGGGTGAGTTGGAGTCTCATAAAACACTGGGAGCAGCGGCACGTTCTCTGAAGGGTGTGAAGAATTTAGGGGAAGAGGAAAAATCCTTCCTTCTGGAGAGACGTGCCGCACTTGGGCGTCCCCCCCTCCCACCATCCAGAAGTGGGTCTGGCTTTGGTTTGGTTGTTTTTTTGGAGCATCCCTTGAGTGCTGCAGACAAGCCCGTGCCAGAAGCTGTCCCCAGCTGCCAGCGATCCGTTGAGGAACAGCAAACCCCTCCCTGGGCAACCAACTCTGCTTCTGCCCACCATTCCACTTCCTGTGGGACAGATTTGCCTGAGGGAGGTCAGTGCTGAGCTGGCAGATAGCCCTGTGTCCTGAGTTGTGGGACTCCAGCTGGGAAGGTGGGAGCAGGTTCTGTGCAGTCCCTGCTGTGCTGGCACAGCGTGGCCCCGCTCTGGCCGCCCCTCGAAGCCTGGATAGTGATGTCCAAGGAGCCAGCCTGGCCGGGATGAGGCTGCGCAGGAAGCAGCTGCGCTGTGGCGATCAACTCTCTCACCTCCTGTTTGTGGTTTTTCTTACTGTTTTCTGGCTTTTCAGCTTGAAGTTGGAATGTGACAAACTAGCCAGTGAGAAATCGGAGATGCAGCGTCACTACGTCATGGTAAGGAGCGGCCCCGGACGCTGAGAGCGTGTGGGTGGTGACTCTGGCGCGAGCAGGTGCCAGTGCCTGGGCTCTGCCTGGCAGGGAGCCCACACCCTACAGAGCCCCAGGGCTCTTTGGCTCTTCTGCAAGTGGGGCTGTTCTGTGTTTTGTGTTGGCTGTGTGCAGCGGGTTGTTGAAATGTGGGGAAGTGGCAGGGAATTTTTTGATGTAGAAAACTGGGCCCAGTGGCTGACTGCTTAATGGGTCCTTGGCCCTGCTCGCTGTGCCCAGGGGAAGGGACAGCTCTTACACACCTGAGGAGGAGTTGCAAGGTGCTGGTGTGCAGGTGTCCGGGAACTCTGGGAGGGTCGTGGCCAGTGAGAGGCAAAGCAGTGCTCTGAAAAAAGCCCCACAAGCCTGGTGGAAGTTGAAAGCAGAAACCAGTTTCTGTGCAAAAGAAACGCTGTCCACCTCCTGGTGACCTCACAGCCTTGCAGAGTTGTGGTGCTGAGTGCTGGCATGTCTCTCCAACACGTGTGTCCCAGCACAGAATGTGCAAATCCCAGGGCAGTACTTGGTAAAGGCATGAGATGTGGTGCCACATGTGGGCAGCAGGCTTATCTGGGGCTTTCCATAGAGAAATTTGCCAGGAAACAGCCATGTTCTAGTAGGCAGGGTGATGGTTTGCCTGCCAGGTAATGCCTCTGAAAGAGCCCTTGTAGCAGAGGGGAGGGATGCCAGGCAGGGCTGTGGTCTCTTCTTTCCTATCATAGAATTAACAGGAGGCTGTGGTACTGTCCATGAAGATGAGTGGGTGCCTGCTTGCCAGCTGCTGCACCTGCCCTGGAAGGAAGAGATAAGATGTAGAAATTAATACAGCAGCTCTTTCAAGTCGAGTTAAGGCTTTAAAACCAGAAATAAGGGAGCTGGCCCCTCCATCCTGCTGTACTGCCTGTGTGCCCAGACTCTTTGGGGAGCAAGGCATGCTTGGGGCTGGGGACGAGGAGAAGGGGTCACAGCTTTCCTTGTGTATTAATGGGTAAACCTGCCCTGTTCTCACTGGATTGCTTTGCAGGCCTTGCAGTCTGCCTGGAGACCCTCATCTCCAGATGTGGCTGAGATAGATTTATTTTTTTTCCTCCTCAATACCAACAGTCACCAGAATTGATTCAGGTTCCCAGCAGCAGCAGCAGCAGAGGGGAAGGGCTGTTACTCGTGGCGCAGTGCTCGAGGCTTTGCAGGCACAGCGGCAGCTCCTGCCTCGCCTGCGTGGCTGAGCCGGAGCTCTGCCGCTCCCCGCCACGGCGAGGCACAGGAAGCAAAGAGGAGGGTTTCTGTGAATGTGCAAAGCTGCTACAGCTGCTCTGATTTTTGAGTAAGTCACAATTGGCAGCTTGGGGGTCGGGCTCCTGCTTCCTGCTCAGCCTTCAGAATGCAAAAAAGCCTCGAGAGCGCACAGCAGTGTTGGAGCAGGCTGAGATCATGCCGATACCAAGCTGGGCGCTTCTCAGCCTTGTGGCGTCGGCACCAGAATGCCAGTGATCCCCTTGAATTAAATGAGCACAGATGGGGATTTTTTTCCCATTTGGAAGAATCAGGATTGCAGCCTGCAAGCTGCAGGAGATGAGGTTTCTAAACTCTCAGACATCAGCCTTATAACAGTTTCTTCCAGGGGTTGGGAATTAGATTCTGCTGCCAACAGATTGTCTGAAGCTGCCTTGTGCTGCTGTGGAGGGGTTTTCTGGGTGAATTGTTTTTGTGTAGCTGGGGAGGTTTCCACATAACTTCATCCCAAACAGCTGGAGCTGTGCATAGCTGGATGTGTTACTTGCTAGATGAAGGCCAGTTGTGATCTCTTCCATTTGCTGCTGAAGCAGCCATGTGGGCTTGAGGATACCAGCGAGGCAAGGCTCTGAGTGGGGCTGCCTCTCTTCTGGCCATGGGTATAGGTGGAGCCATGAGCCCTTTTCCGGGTTTGACGTAGCATGGCTCGCTCTTACCTTCAGGCAGACTGTGGAAAGGTGTCTGTGAGGGGCCCAGCTGGCAAGTCTCCAGCTCTCCGTCTGCAGCAGCATGAGGCTGGAGCAGGGTGGGCAGGGAGTGCCTGGGCTCTGCCTTAGTCCTGGAGGGGGTCTCTGTGCTTGCCTCCTGCTGTCCTTGTTTCCCTGGGCTGGTCTTTGCTCTCCTTCCATCCTGGCCCAGCCTTTGTAGAAGACTCTGCCAGGATGGCAGTGGTAGTTCCCAGCACTGCTGTATGGAGCCATTTTACCTGGCAGAGACTTGACTTATGATTTGTTTTGTTCTCTTCTCTCCTGTTCTACAGTACTATGAGATGTCCTATGGGCTGAATATTGAAATGCACAAACAGGTAGGGGAAAAAGCATTTCCAAGTGCTCTAATTCCTGGGGAAGGTGGGTTGTCTGCTGTGTGGTGCCCTCTGTCACTTCAGTGGTATTTCAGGAACTAGAAATGCCACGAGCCTGTAAAATGTCAGAGCTGTCTTTGAAATGCAGGGCCCACCCACCTGTCAGGCTCTCAGTGCTGGACTGAGAGCTGCTACTCTGGGCTCTGAACAGATATTTAAGCACCAGACAGGGCAGTGCAGGCAGAGTCTGGAGCTGTGGCTTGGAGACTGTGTGGCAGCTTGGATAAGTTTGCTCATTGCCCTCACTGATGGTTAAGTTGTTAATTATCCCCAGTGACTAATTACCTGTGGTATTAACAACATGAGCCTTCTCTAAGCCTGTCTCTATCTGGCTCCAGCTCCAGTCACAAAGTTGGCTGCATGTCGTGGCTCAGTTATAAGCCTCTTAGCACAGTTCTGCTCCCCACAAAGGCACTTGGTGCTTCTGATCCCATTGCCCTTGTTGCTAAGCCCATGAGACTGGCTTCCCTGGGAAAACCTACATCTTGTTGAAGAATCTGAGCCACAAATCCGCACTGCTGTCCCATGAATGTCTTCCCACCTAGTCTGCTTCCCTGTAGTGCTGGTGGGGTCCCCTTGGCTGTTGTTGGTGTGTGCCTAAACTCTTTGGCTCTGTATTTCTTTTGATTCCATTGGAAAGTGATTTGCAAATGACTTGGAGCCTCACTGTGCCAGAAGAAAGGCATTTAACACTCCAGAACTTGCCACTGCTTGTGTGAGGGTAGTGAGGAAGCTGCCCAGCCCCTCTGGTCTCCCTGAGTAGCCCGAGTCTGGCAGCTTTTCTGTGGGGAGGGGGGAGCCTGAGGAGGTCAAGCAGGGGTCATAGTGGAGGCAGCACATGTGTCTGTCTATGTCCACATGGCAAATGTAATTCAACACATCCCCACCTGGGTCCATAGTAAGTTTCCTCTCTAGTTGCTCCCAGTTCGTTAAATGAATGTCAGAGACCTGGAGGAGAAAGAGAATATAGAAAATTTGCTCTTTGCAGACAGCAGCATTGATCCATTTGACTGTGTAGGGAGGGGTCTCGAGGGTGAGGTGACCCCCATGGCACCAGAACACTTCCAGCATCTTTCCAAGGAGAGGGTGTTTTCTTAGGGCCATTTGGGGACTTAGGGCTGGGCTGGGAAGCAGAAGGTGAGGCAGCTGGTGCTGTGGGTGCCCAGTCCCCAGTGCCTGACTTTTCCTCTCCATTCTTCCCACCTCTTAGGCTGAAATCGTCAAGAGGCTAAATGGGATTTGTGCACAGGTTCTGCCCTACCTTTCACAAGAGGTGAGTCCCCCAGCTTGGGGTGTGTTGGCAAGGGGAAAGTGGAGGCCCCTGTCCCACTGCAGCCAGTGAGGTGTCACCACCCTCTGGCACAGGCTGCTCCACACTCCTGGTCTGGGAAACCTCATTGCTTGCTCTCTGCCCCTGCACAGGCACCAGCCCTTTGAGACAGTTTTGGCTCCCTGAGGGCTGTGTGGTGGGTAATGTGCCAGTCTGTCCCTTTTGTGGTGGCTGTGGACAAAGATGGGCTCTGGTCTCTCCTGCCTGTGGTTTCTGAGTCATCAGCCACTTCTGTACAGGCAGTGGGAGCTTTGGGTGCTAACTGGGGGAGGATACTTAAGAAAATACCTCCATGTGCCTCCTTGAGATGTGCTTCCTCTGCCTCATTAATTAATGCAGATGATGGACTTCTCCCACTCCCCTTAGAAATGGAGTGGGACTTGGGAGTTGGTGTCTGAGACAAGGGGAGGATGAGGCACCTCTAGTGCTGTATCTGTGTCTCCCCATGGAGACTGAGCTCTGGGCAGTTCTGACAGTTTGGTCAGGACCAGTGGAGGATGGAGGCTTCTTGCCTGGGCTTTGGGCACAGGCTTTGTTTTTCCCACCCACCTGTTCTTGGGAAGGACAAAGTGGCTTGCTGATCAGATCAGAGCTGCCTATTAACTAAGCCACAGCTAAACCTTTTGCATCTTAATGCAATCCCTACCCTGTCCTGCTGCCAAAATGGAAAGAAAAATCCCTTTGCTGGGGTGCAGTGGACTGGCCTGGTGTTCACAGACCTTGTGCTCTCCCAGGAGCAAGTACAGTTGTCCTTTATTTTTTTTAAAGTATGTGATACAGCTGCTTTTCCTGCCTGTGTTTGGAGCACCCAGCTGTTGCAGTTGGGATCTGGGATGTGTCCCAAGGACTGGGGAGTTTCCTGAGAGCTTCTGATTCTATGGCTTGTTTTGTTTGTTAGAGGGTCTGTGTAGGCAAAGGGCGGCAGGATGAGAGACATTCCCTGCCTTGGAGCCCTTCTGGCCAAGGATCACTGGGTCTGTGCAGAGCAGGATGAGGGTGGGAGGAAAAGGGGACCTGTTTAGCCCTGTGGTGAGGAAGTGAGTGAGACAGATGTGCTTTCTTCCCTGCTCCTTGCTGTGCTGGGCCTCAGTGTGAGGCCTTTGTCACAGGTGAAGTGTGTGCAGGTGTCTCCAGCTGTGGGGTAACCAGCCTGTCTGTGGCCTGACACCTCTGTGAGCAGCATAAACCTCTGTGTGTGTGAGGGAGAGACCCAGTAGGACTGGATCCCTGTTCTGCTTCCCTGTGGCACTAGAAATGACCCTGAATTCCTCTGTTTTCTCCACACCAGCATCAGCAGCAAGTCCTGGGAGCCATTGAACGAGCTAAGCAAGTTACGGCGCCAGAACTGAACTCCATCATCCGTGTACGTGATGCATGTTTAGTTTGGGTTCACAGGGGTGGGAATTGGTGCCTTTGGCCTTTGAGATGGAGCTGTGCTGTGGACTGCTGACCTGGGGATGTGTCCAGCCTGCTGTGCTGTGCTTGGTGCTGCAACAGGGCAAGGCTGCAAGTGCTGTGCTGGCACAGGGCTGGTTCCATCCAGGCTTGCTGTGACTGGGGCCACAGGTTTGCAGGGGAGCAGGGATCCCTGCTCTGTCTCAGCAGGGTGCAAGGAGAAGAGCTTTGGTTTTGAGCAGGAACCAAAGCAACTCTCTGGCATGAAAACACCATCTGCTCTTGGTCAAGGTCGTGAGGGCTTTAACCGCATCCTTGGAATGAGCCAGAGTCTGACGCCAGATGTCCTGTGGTGTAGGGGTTGTGTGTTGTGCTGGGGACACACTGTTGAGTCTTCTCTTGAGGCTGTCACTGCCCCAGGACTTCAGAATCTCTTTTCCCTTCTGTTCTGAGGCTGCAATGCCCTCCAGGACCCTGAGGTCCCTGGTTTAAGCTTGATTTCTGGCCCAGTCTGTTTGGGCAGTCCAGGCCTTTGGGTTGGGATCCAAGTGCACTCAAAATGACAATATCCCTGTTCTGTCTTTCTGTCCATCCATCGTTCTCTACAGCAGCAGCTTCAAGCTCACCAGCTGTCGCAGCTCCAAGCCCTCGCTCTGCCTCTGACTCCACTCCCCGTGGGCCTCCAGCCCCCGTCCCTCCCCGCTGTCAGTGCCGGCACTGGGCTCCTCTCGCTCTCGGCCCTGGGCTCTCAGGCTCACCTCTCCAAGGAGGACAAGAACGGCCATGACGGGGATGCCCACCAAGATGACGATGGGGAGAAATCGGATTAGAGGGGCCGGGGGGGAGGGGGCTGTCTGGGGGAAGGGGGTGGGTTAGTGCAAGATGCAGTATCTCTCTCTAGTTGCTGTGCAGCAGAATCGCGGAGATGTGTTGGGTGGCAGCTTGCCAGGCCTGTTCCCACGGGCAGCAGGGCCTGGGGTGTGCCCCCACTGCCGTCCCCGTGGGCAGGCTGCTGCACAGCAATGCAAGCGCCATAGCAGTAACCATGTGGCCGATCGTGCTCTCCCTGTGCCCAGCCTGGCTTCCCTGTCCCTCCTGCCACTCTGTCACAGAGCCAAGCCAGAGCCTGGCTTGGGCTGCTCTGGGGCCACTGCCCCCCTGGCTGTCCCAGCTCCTTGGTGCCATGTGGCTCCCCTCTGCCCGCTGCTCCCCGCTCGGTATTTAAAGATTGCCCCGTGATCCTAAAGGTTCTGCACAACGCCCTGCTGGGGTCCCTGGCCCGGAACAATCTCCTCCCTCCCCAGGCGCTCTTGGTCTCGTCGCATTGCCCTGGCCCTGTGTCCCCCACGCCCCTCCTGCACTAATACCAGGCCGGCGCCTTGCTGTTCTGCATGTACCTGTTCTTAACCAGCTCTGGCTGCCAGGGTTTGTCCCTGGGCTGGAGGGGGAGCCTGTGCCACCTACTCCCCCTCAGCACAGCACCCAGCTTGGGGGCCCAGGCGGCTGGGCAGAGGGGGCAGGCAGACCGAGAGCCTTCCCCGGCCTCCCCTCCCTGCGCCCCTGCCCCGTGTAGAGGATACAGCAGCTTTCTCTGTTCTTATCCGTGCGCTAGCGTGTCTTCTTAAAAAACAAAAATGGAAAAAAAAATAATAATCTGGTGTTTGTATATAGTCCTTTAGAAAGATCTTGTTTTGCTTTTTGTGTTTAATCACTTGACCTATAATAAGAGGAACTGAAAATGCTGTATCAAGGACGTACAAGCTGTGCCTTTCAAATAAAGAAATAAGAAGGTTGGTTAAAACCATGACTTGCTGCCACTTTCTTTGCTGCCTTTGGGATGACTTCTCTCCTCCTGTTTCTCCATATAAGGGAGTCAGTTGGGGAGAACTGGTAGTTTTGCTGGTTCACCTTGGATTTGGCTTTAGTTTCCCTGGGTGTTGTGGAAGGTATCTGGAGAAGCAGCCCTCCTTCCTCCAGATAGTACTGTATCCCAAACCATTCTCTGCTTGTTGGATGCACTCTCCCTCTCTGGAGGTTTCTCTGTGAGCCAGGAGGAGCAGGATTAACACTGACACCCCCGGTTCTGGCTTCTCTCCCACTCTTGTCTCCGTATGGGCTGGTGGAGTGGGACCATCTTTGTGGCCTCTCCCACTCTTTTCCCTGTAGGGGCTGGTGGATTGGGACCATCTTTGTGGCCTCTCCCACTCTTTTCCCTGTAGGGGCTGGTGGATTGGGACCATCTTTGTGGCCTCTCCCACTCTTTTCCCTGTAGGGACTGGGGGAATGGGACCATCTTTGTGGCCTCCATCCAGCTCTGGGACACCATTCCTGCCCCAGGCACCCCTGCAGAGCTGTGCCATAGCCTGAGTTTGCTGGAGCCAGGACAAGGAGGGTGCCCTTGGGCAGGCTGGAAGTGGAGAGTGTTGAAAGGGACCGGGGGCTCTCCAGAAGAAAAGCAGGCAAAACCCCCGAGGTGTATCGGCTCTGTGCCTGGAGCAGGAGCAGCATGGTTTGGTAACACATGTGATGGTCCCTGTGGGCTGCCACAGGTCTGCTCTCTGTGTACATAATTCATTTTTTCCTGTGGGCACAGAGGATAAGCTGCTTCTGTGGCACTTGGCCCCGCTGGAAAATCCGGCCTGCCTTGCCCTGGGGCTGAGATCGCTGTAATGGAATTGGCTCTTGATAATTAGAGCTGTCCTCTGGCTTCAGAGCCTGCTCGACCCTGATAACATCTTCCCCTCCGTATCTCTCAGGCCAGCTGGAGTGGGAAAATTTCCTTCCCCTGGGAATGAAGCCTTGGGGCTGCGCACTGAGGTGTGGAGGGGCTGGTGGGTTACAAAGCCTGTGGGCAGCACCAGGGCTTGACAATGAGCCTGTTATCCGGCTCTGATGCCTGATCAGCCTAATCCAAGCGGGGGCTGGCTGGGGCAGGGTGCTCAGCACAGCTTGCAAGAGACAGCGGTCTGTGAAGGAGCACAGCTCCGGTGATGGTCACTGAACTCCAGCTGCTGGCTCAGGCTGTGCAGGAGGGTCCCAGCCCTGTCCCTTGCCAAACCGGGCACCCAGTGCTGCTGGTGCTGCCCTGGGGCAGATCCAGAGCGCAGAGCCCGTGGGGGAGAACAGAGCCGGTGCTGTGTGGCAGGGGCTGGCCTGACCCCACTGCACCTGGGGGGCTGCAGCACCGGGCAGACCACTCCGACCTGCCCCCGGCGCTGCCCCGGCTCGGGAGCTGCCGGAACGCAGCCCATCAGTGCGGGCTGACCCCGTGGTCCTGCAGCTGCTCTGAGGGCCCCCCTGACACAGAGAGAGCAGGTTTGTGATGTGAAAGGCCAACACGGCTACGGGCTCTGCGTCGGGGCTGCTGCAATGGACAGTTGCTAAAAGCATCTCTGCTCTGTTAGTGCTACAAAACCCGCCGGGAGCTGTGGCTGCGGGAGGCTGGAGCTATTCCAGTGCTTTCACCTCGAGGTCACCGGTTCAAATTCAGCCTGGGGGTATGGAGCACGGTAAGTCGATGTTACTCCTGATAGATATGCAAGGGAGGAGGATTTAGGAGAAATTGGTCTGGGCTGTTTTCAAGAACAGACATCCCTCTTGTTAGAGCTAATTAGCGGCCTCGGTTCAGTGGGCAAGGGGGTTGGACCAACCACGAGGCTGCTGAGGCCGGGGAGCTGCTCCACACTGGGCTGTGGGTATCTCCTTCCTCCCTGTGGGAGACTAACCCTTTATAAAGACAGAACTTTTGGGTTTCCCAAATCCCCTACGCCTCCCAGCAGATGTTGAGCTGAACCTTATGCTCCACTCCTGCTTCCCCTGATGCTTCATTCTCAAAGTGTTTCTCTGGATGATGGTGGGCACCCTGATGCCCCATCCTACTGATAAGCAGTGCTGCTGGTCCCCATGCTTCCAGCCTGGCTCTGTTTGCCACTGCTCCATTTGCCCTTGGATCTCCAAAGGGAGTAATTTCATAGGGCACCTTACCAGATCTGGGTTCCAATCTAATTGCATGCCAAAATCTGCAAATCTAACCCACACCAACAGCAAAAAAAGAGTTAAATATACCTCTCTCAGGACTCTCCCAGTAGCTGCAGATTTGAGGAAACAGCTTGTCTCCTTCCAAACAGGCTGCTCTGCCTTGTAACCTGCCTGGAGTCAGGAGCCCAAATCCTGCCCAGCAGAACAGCTCGGGGGGCACAGCTGATGTGGGGCCTCCAAAGCTGCTCAGGGATGGTTTGAGACTGGCTCTTGGCAGAGAAACCTTTTCACCTTGTGTTTGAGAGGTCATGATGCATAAGTAGGAGGGGGATACAGGCTCTGCTGGCACCAGGATCCTTGGAAAAACTCAGCAAAGCCCTGGCTCATTAAAGGGGAATAGAGAGTGACAGTGACAGCCACTGTCCCACTGCCCACAGAGCTTTGCTGCAGTGGACAGAGAGCCTGCGAGGACAGGGGCAGGACCCCATCTGGGGGTGCCAATGCCCTGAGACCACCAAGCAGCTGCACAACATTTAGCCCAGGCTTGAGATGGGTTCCTGTTTACAGGGGCTCAGCAAAACTGCTGCCACCCATCTCCTCCTCCCTTCCACCTGCCTGTTGCTGGAGGAGTCATAAGCTGGCATCCTTCCTCCATGCAGTGAGCAGGTGCCAGTTTTTCTCTGGGTGATGGGTCAATCTCCTTCCAGTCCTTCCTACAGGACAGGATCCCCCAGTCCCCCATTGCCCATGGCAGTATTGGGAATCAGAATCGCCTCTGCCACATCCCAGTCCTGCTCCCACCCTCCTCATTTTTCAGCACAGCTTTGCTTGAAACAATGGCACCGCCTGCAAGCCAGGAGTGGTGGTGGAGCAAGGCCTCCTTCCCAATTCATCACTAATGCAGGAACACCAAGCCCTTTCTGGCTGCACTGAGCACCAGATAAAAGCTAAAAGAGGCATCAATAATTAAGAACCACTCAGAGCTGGTAAGTGCAAAGAGGAGCCAACATACATATCGATGGCAGCGCCAGAGACCAGTCTGTCAGCTGCTGGGATGCTCTGAGAGCTCCCACTTCTCTTTTGCAGGCGTCCCCCTGTCCACAGCCCCAGGGTGACAAGGTGTCCCTGGTTCCAGAGGGGCACAAGGGGCTGCAGGCAAGAGTGATGTACAGGGGAGGCAGGAAGGACCCCCAGTGCCCCAGCTCTTCCTGCCTGTCCCCAGGGGCTCTGGGGACACGTGGCTTTGGAAAGTGGATGCCAGCACTAGGGGCTCAGGGGTAGGGACCTGTGGTTTGGTCCTGGGATTGTGGCTCAGGGAACTGAAGAACCTTGATTTCTAGTACAGCCTTGGCTCAGCTCTCGCTGCCTTGATGCCAGGTCCTTTCCTCCTCATCTCATGTTCATTCTAGGACAGTATCCAGCCAGGATGAGGCCCCTGTTTGTGCCAGCTGCTGGTATACATGGCCTGGGAAATTCATGTTGGCTGAGGGTGCCAGGAACTTGTCTCTGCTGAGTTCAAGGCTCCTCATTCATGTATGTAAGTGAGAAGCTGAAAATAGAATGGTTTGGAAAAGCCACAGGGAGCCCCAGCCACTCTCACCATCCCTGGGAAACAGGATGGGCTCTGCCCTCAACCATCCCCTCTGGAGATGTGCTGGGCACAGGATGCTCTGTGTGGGCAGAGGAATAACTTGACCAACAGCACGGAGCTGGGACAGAGCTGGGGCTGCCCTTTCAGTCAAGGGCAGGAGGCTGCATGTTCCCCTGTCCAAGGCTGGCCTTCAGGGAGGGAGCTGAAAGGTAAAATCATCTGGGTAATTTCAGCAGCAGCAACCTGTTTTGCTTGGATTCAGTTTCAAATGGAGCTCCTGGGTGTCCCGAAGCCCGAGCTGGTTTCGTTTCTCTGCTGCTTATAAACAGAAGGGCTGTTTACAGCCCTTGCCTCTTGATCCTGGCCTGGATTTCAAACGCCCTCGTCCTTTGGGGCTATTCCAGGCACCGCCGCTACCAGGCACGAGCTCGTGGCTGCCCCGGGAGGCGGCCGAGCCCCGGCTGAGCGTCCTGCAGCGGCGGGAGGTCTGAGCTGTGTCTGCTGCCCCGCACCTTGTCCGTGTGTCCTGAGGAGCTGCGGGACCAGCTCCCCTCGCTGCTGCCCCGCACCTTGTCCGTGTGTCCTGAGGAGCAGCGGGACCAGCCCCCCTCGCTGCTGCCCCGCACCTTGTCCGTGTGTCCTGAGGAGCAGCAGGACCAGCTCCCTTTGCTGCTGCCCCGCACCTTGTCCGTGTGTCCTGAGGAGCAGCAGAACAAGCTCCTCTTGCTGCTGCCCCGCACCTTGTCCGTGTGTCCCGAGGAGCAGCAGGACCAGCTCCCCTCGCTGCTGCCCCGCACCTTGTCCGTGTGTCCTGAGGAGCACCGGGACCAGCTCCCCTCGCTGCTGCCCCGCACCTTGTCCGTGTGTCCTGAGGAGCACCGGGACCAGCTCCCCTCGCTGCTGCCCCGCACCTTGTCCGTGTGTCCTGAGGAGCACCGGGACCAGCTCCCCTCGCTGCTGCCCCGCACCTTGTCCGTGTGTCCTGAGGAGCACCGGGACCAGCTCCCCTCGCTGCTGCCCCGCACCTTGTCCGTGTGTCCCGAGGAGCAGCAGGACCAGCTCCCCTCGTTGCTGCCCCGCACCTTGTCCGTGTGTCCCGAGGAGCAGCAGGACCAGCTCCCCTCGCTGCTGCCCCGCACCTTGTCCGTGTGTCCCGAGGAGCAGCAGGACCAGCTCCCCTCGCTGCTGCCCCGCACCTTGTCCGTGTGTCCTGAGGAGCAGCGGGACCAGCTCCCTTTGCTGCTGCCCCGCACCTTGCCCGTGTGCCCGAGGGGGGCAGCGGGACCGACTCCCCTCGCTGCTGCTCCCAGAGGCCCTGGGGGTGCCAAGGGTTAACTGCTTGTTGTTTTCTCCCCAGTCCAGGCACACACTGAAGCGAATTAATCTCTGGGTTACAGGCTGTGCTGCTCCAGGGCCCATGTCAATCACTAATGGAGGGTGAGCAAGACGTGTGTGACATCCATCACTCCAGAGCTGCCTGTTCCAGGCTTACCTGTGTCAGTCTCCAAGACAGGAGAGCAGAGAAACTGCCTAGGGAAAACTGGCAATTTTTGGTAAGGAGTTTTGAAAGAAAAATGCTGCAAAACATCTTCGCAGTCCCTCCTTCCCTTGAAACACGATCTGAAGCGTTTCCAGCTTTTGAAGAAAAACCCAGCAAAACACTTTCCTTAAATAAAACCCCCACAACTCTCCCACTAAGGCAACAAACAAAAAAACCCCTCTGAAACTTTTACATTTGAATTATGTATATTCATAGGCACAGATATATGGTGTGCACACAGACATGTATGTGCCTGCACGAAAGGGAGGGTTTGGGGGGGTTTGGAGCCAGTGGTGGGCTGGTGTCCATCCCTGCCTTCACCACTGGATGTGCCCAGTGTGGCCAGGGAAGGTAAACTGGGAAGTGCAGGGGCCGAGTCGGCTGCTTGCTTGGCACTGCCAGGGTTTGGGGCCAGCCTGGCAGGGCAAACAGGGGATGGCGTGGGGGCAAGAGCACCCCCTTGCTCCTGCTGCCAGCACGCAGCAAGTAAATAACACAATGAATAAAAGATGACGATGAAATGCGAGGCATTAAATATTTAACCTCGTGCCTGCGCGCAGGTACAGCTGGAGCCTGCAATATTTACGGGCTGCTCTTCCCTCGCCTGTCCCGCCCCCGAGCGCGGGGCCCGGGGCAGGGCCCCTCGGGGGTTCCCTGCGGGATCTGCGGGACCGGGGCGGGCGATCCCCGCGGCTGCGGCAGCTCCGGCCCCGCCCGGGCCGCGGCCCCTCCGCCGCCAACCCACGTTACTTTGAGTGGCAGCCCCGGCAGCCGCAAGGCCTCGTGGGCCGCGCAGTCCGCCCGCCCGAGCCGCAAGCGGCGGGAGCCCCGCCAGAGCGGAACCTCGAGTCGGGCCCGGCGGCAGAGCCGGACCGGGCCCCTCGCCGGCCCCGCGGAGGCGGCGGGACGGGCCGGGAGGGCGGCGGGAGCCTCCGCCGCGGCGGAACAGCCAACGGCGGACTACAACTCCCAGCGTGCCCCGCGGCGCGCACCCCCTGGGGGGCTCCAGCCGCCCGCTCGCTTCTCATTGGCCATTCTGGAGTGCTGCGTCACGAGCCCATGTGGGAGCAGGGCAGGCCGATTGGCCGGCGCTCGCGCAGTAGTGGCCAATGGCGAGCGCGGCCGCGGGTGCCGCGGGGCGTGGGGCACTTAAGGTGGAACGGGTGAAGGAGGCGGGACGCGACGGGGCCCGTTAAGGTGGAGCGGGCGGAGGAGGCGGGACGCGACGGGGCTGACCCGGCCCGTCGAAGGCAGACGGGTCGTAGGGGACAGCCCTGCGCTGAGCCCGTGGCGCTGTGCCCCGTGGCCCGCTTGCCCCTGGCGTCCCCTGCCCGGCGGCTGCTGTCGGGCTGCACCCGCTCGTGATGTCCGTCCCCTCGCGCTGCCCCACCGGCGGCCGGTGCCGTGTCCGCCCGCAGCGTAGCAGCGACCGGTGTCGCTGCCTGGGGGTGCCCCGGGGAAGGGCGCGGGGGGATCTCTGGGCCGCCCATGTGGAGGGGATCGGGCTGGGCAAGGGTCCGGGGAGGCGAACGGGGCTCCGCGGGAGGGCGGACGCCTCCCGTGCGGTTCCACTCGGGCCAGGAGCAGCGGCTCCAGAGCTGGCGCCTTCCCCGGGCTCCCCTTGGTGACCGGCATCGCCGTGCGGACGCGGGACCGCCGCGGATACGGAGCCGGCACGGCGGGAGCTCCGGTGCTACCGCCCCGCTGCCTCCCGCTGTACCGACAGTCCCCCCGCCCCGGGAACGCTCCTCCTTAAGCGGGCGCGGGCGGCGGGGCCGGCGCTCCCCCCGCTCCGCCCCGGCCCCGCGGGGGGCGAGCGGAGACCCCGCGACCGCCGCCCGTCGGCCCCCGAACCCACCGGCGTCCCTGCGAGAGACCCCCGTGTCCCGGCGGGGGAGACCCCCGGACCCACCGGCGCCCCAGTGAGGGACCCCCGTGTCCCGGCGGGGGAGACCCCCGGACCCACCGGCGCCCCAGTGAGGGACCCCCGTGTCCCGGCGGGGGAGACCCCCGGACCCACCGGCGCCCCGGTGAGGGACCCCCGTGTCCCGGCGGGGGAGACCCCCGGACCCACCGGCGCCCCGGTGAGGGACCCCCGTGTCCCGGCGGGGGAGACCCCCGGCAGTGGCGGGGAGCGGCGGGGCCCGGGGCGCTGAGGATGTTCCCGCAGGGACGGCACCCGGTAAGTGCCGCGTAGGGGGGACGGCGGGACCGGACCGGGCAGGGGCACCGCGGAGGAGCCGCAACCTTCAGCCGGGCCGTGTCTCCCCAGTCCGGGCAGCCCTTCAAGTTCTCGGTCCTGGAAATCTGCGACCGCATCAAGGAGGAATTCCAGTTCCTGCAGGCGCAGTACCACAGGTGGGGCTGCGGACAGAGGGGTGAGCAGAGCGGGCTGTGCGGGCAGGGGGGCTCTGGGGCTCGGGCACGGAGGGAAGTGGGGAAGGAGCAGGTGGAGAGAGGGCGCTTGGTAAAGGGAATTCCTGGGGAGGAGCAGGAGAGGCGTCCAGACCGAGGGGTAGCTTGAAACCGTCGTTTGGGGCGCCAGGTCTGGAGTGGGGGGTACCAAGGGGAAGATCAGCCGCGGTTGGTTTCCTCAGGCCGAGCAGGGTGGAGGGACGGTGGAGGGGACAGAGCACGGAGTGGGTGCGACAGGTGTGGGGTGCAGGTGCCCCAAGGACAGCAAAACCACTCGGGGAAGGGCATGTGACACCCCTGCAGCCCTGTGAGACTCCAGGGGGAGGCAGGAGATGTGCCGAGCTTGCTGAGGTCACAGGGATGGGATCTGGAGGGATGGGGCAGGAGACGCGGGTTCATGAGTGGAAACCCTGGATCCCATTTGCAGCCTGAAGCTGGAATGTGAGAAGCTGGTGAGCGAGAAGACAGAGATGCAGAGACATTATGTCATGGTGAGCTCCCCCTACTCTGTCCCCGCAGCCTCCCCCAAAAGCATCCTGGACTGCTGCCCTTGGAGAGGTCCCTGTGCTGGGGCTCCACTCAGCCTCTCACCCAAAGGGGTCTGTGCCCTGCCAGGGGTGCCTGGCCTGGTACTGCCCTTGGGGCCAGGGCTGGGGGGCACGAAGGAGGAAGGGGTTAATCACTGTTCCTCACAACGTTGTCTCCTGCTGCTGTCTGTGTGCTCAGTGCTGCTTGAGCCCTGGAATCCTGCCATGGGTTTTCTCTCTTTTTTTTCCCCTTTTTCTCTTTGGCTTTTTAAGAGAGCTCCACATTCTTCCCCATCTCTCTCCCAAGGGATGGGTGTCTTTAGAACTGATACCTCAAGGCTGGTGTTTTGGGTGGCAAGGGGCAGGAGCAGTGCAGGAGTCCTCCACAGTTGCCAGCCAGAGCCTGGCAGGAGCAGGGAAGCTGCTGGGAGGAAGGGAAGAGATTCGGGACAGCAGAGCAGGACCAGCATTCCCTCTCCTTTAGCATTTGACACTACTGGCCCCTCTGGGGAAAGGGGAACCCAAATTACACCATCCAAGAGGCAAAAAGATGTGAACTTGAGGAACCCCCATCCCTGGGGTGAAGACAGCCCTGTCCTCGAGGCCAGGGGTGTCAACATCACAGGGCATGTTCCTCCCACCCATCAGCTGGGATCCCTTCCCAAATCCTGGAGGCTCAGGACTGCTTCCTTTGGAATAGGCTTTGCTGTAGGAAAGCAGGTCCTCTGATCCCCCTGTTTCCCCAGGTGTGAGGGGATGGGGTTGGCTGCCAGCACCACTGGCAAGGTCACTAGTGGCTGGCAAAGGATGTAACACACTGGCATCCTTGCTCTGCACAGGAATGACACTCGTGTGCCTGGGTGGGTGGGCAGCTGTGTCAGGCTGTGAGTCTGGATTGGGACTGGAACAGGCCAGGCCAAGGCCAAGCCAGGCCAGGATGTGGGGGGCAGCAAGACTGGATTCCCCCTGGCTTAAATTAGTGCAGAAATTGCAGAACAATCATTGCAGGTCACTCTGTGACTGCTCCCTGCCTTGTCCCAGGCTCCTGATGTGGGATCTTGGCCCATGGTGTGTGGGACAGACATTCCTCGTGGGCTGGGGGGAGAACTGGTGGGGGAGCTTGGCCAGGGGGAGCAGGAGGACTGGCAGCCAAACCCCTGGCTGGTCATGGTCCAGCTGCTCTGGGCAGCTCCTAACCGGACTGTGTTGTGGTTTTCCTCCCAGTACTATGAGATGTCCTATGGCCTGAACATTGAAATGCACAAGCAGGTAAGTGATTGGGGTCTGTGCCAGCAGCAGGGGATGGTGGGGAAGAGACCAAGGTTGGAGCCTCTGTTGAGAAATTATCTCTCTCATCCCCATGTAGCTGTAATGGCATGGGAGACACAGAGCAATGGCTCTGTGCAAGGGACTGGCTTGCAAAGGAGTTCAGATGTCAGGACATGTTCCTTGGGACAGGGCCCCCTCCCTGCCATCCCAAAGCACCACTCAGAGCCCTTATGTGAGCCCTGGTGCTTCCCTGCAGAGGTTCCCTGGGGCCCCAGTTGAAGGAGGGATGTGGAGGAAACAGCAGAAGCTGGAGCCCAGAGGCAAATCAATTGTCTTTCTTCTCTTTTTTTCTTAATCCCCTTTTCCTTTCCTAAAGCCAGAGGAGTGTTTTCACCCTTCCCTGGTTCCCCTTTTGTTCCAGCATTAATTTGCTTTCCCTCTTCAGATTTATCAATCTAGTCATCATGGGCCCTCTGCCAGAGAAATTAGTTTGGACCAATGCCTGACAAAGTGGCAAGTCAACTGCCATATTCCTCCAGCTGGCTCAGCCCCTCTGAGTTTGCTCCTTTTGTTAGCAGGGAATGTGGTAGAGCCCACGAGCACGTTCCTGCCATCCCCACGTGCTCCAGGGACTGGGACTGAGGGGTTGCCCATGCCATGTGGGGTCAGTGACTCTGCCCACAGTCGTTGAGAAACGGCAGCCCTGACCCACCCATATCCATCTCCTGGCTCTACCTGGGCAGGAGAGGTCTGGAGGAGGGTGTCTCTGGCTCCCAGGATCCTATGTGGGCATTGTGGCAGTGGCTGGGACAGCAGCTGGGACCTGCAGGTGGGCAGGGTGCTGATGGGTGTGGGGCACAGCAGGTAAATGTTCCCTTTGTTCTCCCTTGGCTCTGAGCGTGGTTTGACCTCTGCAACACTATCGGGGGGTGTCAGAAACCTGAGATGAAAAGAGGTTTCAGAGCAGCCAGTCCCTCCACCAGTGCCAGGGTGGATTTGCAGTGGGGGAATCAAGTTTTTCCCAGGAGACATGGGTTTTCTCTTGGAGAGCCTGGGCTGGAAGCCACAGCCTCTTTCCTCGGAAGTGCTGCTTAGCATGGTGGGGACGTGGCCAGGCTGTGGGTCTGTCTGTAACCACAGGCTCTCCTCAGAGGGTGTAGGAGGTTCTCTGCATTCCCTTGTTGCCACTGCTGGGCAGGGACAGGTCCGGAGTGCTCTGTGCCTCTGCTCCCCCTTCGGAAGGAGCAAGGAGAGCTGCCGGCTGAGCCGGGGCTTGGTGGGGATGGGAGCAGCGTTGTCTGGGCAGGCATCACCATCCGTGCCTTGCAGGGTTTGCTGGCATGATGCTGAGAGGGCGGAACCTGTGGGAGTTCTGCGTGCCACTTGCTCTGCCCTGGCTCTGAGTCTGACACTTGGGGACAGTGCAGCGTGTGGGTGGCCCTCTGCCAGCGCCTGCGGCTCAGCTCTGCCCCCTCCCTGCCCGTGCCAGCGGCAGCCCCGAAACCAGCCTGGGTTTGGGCTGAGCAAAACCAGCTGGGCTGTGGTGGGACTGACAGCTCGGGGCTCATCTTGGCCTGGGTCCACGGAGGGATTTGGGCGTCGGGTTCCCTCCTATGTGCCTGTGGGACCTGGCAGCCTGTGGGGGTCCAGCAGCCCTGGGCAGAGTCGTCCCTTGGCAGCAGCTCAGGAAAACTCAGCAGGGGTGTAGAGACAGCAGGAGAATTTCCACCGAGAGGATTTGTGTGGGGAGAGTTTAACTCCTCTGCCCTGCCGAGGCTGCGTGTCTGCAGGATGCTTGGCTGCCCTCCCCTCTGCTGGAAGGGACGAGTCAGGGCACAGAGCCCTCTGTCCCAGGTGATACCTGCTTCCTCTTTCAGGTAGAGATTGTCAAGAGACTGAGTGCCATTTGTGCCCAGATTATCCCCTTTCTGACACAAGAGGTAAGGAGAAGGCAGGGGACATGCATCAAACTGCTCCAGCTTCTCTCAAGGGAGGCCCTTGGAAAAGGGGAAATAGAAGTCCAGCCTGAAAAAGGGGAGGTTGTGGGGAGGAAATCTCCATACCTGTGCTGGAGAGGTGGAAGATGGGGCTGTGCATCCCTGAATTGCAGGGGCAATGCAGGGCTGCTGCTCCCTTGGGCCAGGAGCACGGTGTGACCACCCCTGTGCTCTTCCTTCCCAGCACCAGCAGCAGGTCCTGCAGGCGGTGGAGCGAGCCAAGCAGGTGACCATGGGGGAGCTCAACAGCATCGTTGGGGTGAGTCCCACTGCCCAGCTCTTCCCTGCCCTGGGGGTTTGAACCCTGTACCAAAGTCATGTGGGAAAATCAGGGGTTTTACTACTTTGGTAAGGTCAGAGCTGGTCCTGCAGTGAAGGGGTTTGCCATCCTGTCCCTAAGGTGGTGGGCAGCCTCTGGGACCCCCTTTGGCCGCTGCTGGCCTGAGCAGAGTGGGACAGGGCCACAACTTGGGCTCTGCTGTGTGCTGGGATCATGCCTGTGGCAGGGAGGCACTCAGGGCTCCGTGAGTGGAAGGAGCAGAGGTGCAACCCAGACTGTGCACCCTCAGCAGCTCCTGGTCTGCGCTGGCGCCTCATCCCATTGCACTTTGCATCTCAGCCAGTGCAGGAGGGGAAGGCACCGGGCATGGCTGTGGCTGCCTCTGCCAGATCCAGGACTGTCTGCTCTTTCTCTTTCAGCAGCAGCAGCTTCAGCACCTCTCCCACCACACATCCCCACTCCTGCTGACACCCCACCCCTCCACCATGCAGCCCTCTAGCCTGAGTGGGGCCAGCAGCACCTCGGGGCTCCTGGCCCTCTCGGGGGCACTGATGGCACAGTCTCAGCTGGCCACCAAGGAGGACAGAGTGGCCCAGGATGGGGAGAACAGAGGTAAGGGGAAGAAGCACAGCTGGACTAACCCATCAAAGGCTGGCTGAGTCAGTACTGGGCAGCCTGCTGCAGGGATCCTGCTGCAGGGATCCTGCTGCCTGCTCTCCCTCTTTTGTGGTGCTCCTCAGTGCCTGCCTGCTGCAGCCCCAGAGGTGGCAGATCCTGCACATGAAACACATGTAATCCCAGGAGTCTGGCTCCTTTTTTGACCCAGGAACTGCTGCCATTCAGTGATGGTGTGTGGCAGTGGCAGGGATGGCAGCAGGGTTCTGCACAGATGTCTCTGCTTCCCTGGGTGTTTTCAGTGTTGGAGGGTCCTCCATCCATGAGGCAGCTGGAAGAATGTGAGGTCCCCACCACAAAGAAACCCACTCTAATTACACCAGGGTTTACACCAAGTAAAGATTTGATGTCCAAAGCTGAGACTTTAAGGGAAACTACTGTTACAAGCCCTTGGTAGAACCTGTGAGAGCCACAGGTCTGGGGCAAGAAATTTAGAAACCAGAGCCTGTGTGGTGCCATGTAAATTGCATTAATTCCTAGTCCTTATGGGTGCCTCCTCCTGTCAGCATCACAAAATGCCTTACAAACATCATCAATATTTAATCATCATGAAATCAGTGCTCTGAATGCTGTTGGCAGGACTGGGCCAAATTAGTAATGCTGCCCAGCTTTGCTTGTGACCTGTTGCTGCTGAAGTGCTGCACAAAGGAGAGGCTGCTCTGAGCTCAAGTCACATTTTGCAGGGTACAAGCATTGGGTAGTTGTGCTGAGAGGGAGGCTGGGTCAAGGGCAGGGGCTCTGAGCAGCTCTGTGGGGTGGAAACAGGCAGCCAAATTTAGCAGCTGTAGTGATGCTACACCAGATTCCCCCTGGGGAAGGTGCTGACTGAAATGCAGTTGGGACAGGACTCAACAGCAGCAGCAAAGCTGGGCACTGCGTGGGGTTTGCTGCAGTTTCTAATGGTCCAGTTTGGGTTGTTAAGATGTCAGGATGGTGAAAACAGCAGCAGGAAACTGTTGGTGGCTGCTCTGTGCCCTTGCACACAGCTGTCTGCAGTCGAAATTCTGTCCATGTTTCTTTAAGGATGGCTTCCCTGAAGGAGAAAAACAAACTCCAGAGAGAGGATAAAAGCAGGCTGTGCTGTGCTGAGCCTGCTTAACCCTCAGAGCCTGGATAGCCTCCAACCAGAACTTCTCTCAGCCCTAGTGTCTGGCCGTGGTGAGAGCCATTCCTTAAAAGAATGAAGAGGTGAAATGCTCCATCTGGCTGGGGTTAATCCCTGGTACTCTGCCATAGTTAGCCAGAGCTGGTGTGAATCAAGCTGAGCCAGGGCTGTGGAGCTGATGGCAGGCGTCTGGTCCCCCTCCTGGACCATGGCCTTGGAGCAGTGCCTACAAGAGTCCCTCAGCTCCCCATCCCTGCCTGCCTTTTTTGCCAGCAGTGGCCTGGATGTGTTTGTCCTTTCCAAATGCTGGTGGATCTCTAGGAGTGAAAATCAACCCAGGAAGGTTGCTAGACTGCAGCCACAACCTTATGCTTGGATTTGCAGCAAACACCTGACACTTTTTCCCTGGACCTGCTTTGCTGTGCATGTACAACAGTCTTGGAGGCTTTCCAAGCAAGGTTTTTAGGCATGGCTTCCTGAGGAAATAGGATGGGTGTGGCTGAGGAGGTCTCTGCTGGCTGGTTGGCTCTTCCCCTCCTGGCAGCTTTGGACCTGTCTCCACACCTAGGGAAGAGATTTCAAAGCTGGGGTGATTTCTTGGAAGTGGGGAGATGGATAGAGATTCCCCTGCTTCCCTGAGGAAGACCAGTGTGCTCACCTCCCATTAGACAGCAGAGAATCCACACTTCAGGTGGGCAAAGTGGGAAATCAGGTGTGATTTGTAAGCCCATTTCCTGTGTTGCCCTGCAGTGCCCCTCTCTCCTCCCTGCCTGGGTATGTGGGGCACAGACTTGGCATTGAATAACCTCTTCCTCTCCTCCCCTCTGCCTTGCTGGCATGGACCTGCCTGGATATTCTCCCTGCTGCTTCCTGGCTCCAGAACGTGCCCCAAGCTCGGTAAGTCATGAGAGACCAGTGGCCTCAGCTGGCCTCAATGACATCTCCAGTGTGGTCCATGTGGGAGCCGAGCTCACTGCTGGCTCCTGGGAATGGCTGTGGGTGCTGGGCAAGCTTTGCTGGCCTGGATGGGCTGTGTTTATATTGGAGTTTTGTAGCTGAAGGTTCTGGGCCACCTCAATTCAGTCTTTGCTGATGCAAGGATCTGAAGATCAAGGGCTGCTCCCAAAATAACCGGCTCTGTCCTTTTCAAGGAGTTTCCAGTTTAGGAATCACTCTGAACAGGCCTCCCTTCTAAGCCCAGTGCTGCAGCCCCCCTGCAATCCTTGGCTGCCCCCTCCATTTTATGATCCCCCCCAACCCAGATCTGTGACTCCCTTCCCAGGCTCCACAGTAGCCTACACTCTGCAGTACCTGGAGCTCCAGCTCCTGGTACAGGCCGGGAAAGGAAGGGTTAAGGAGTTTCTCCACTGGGGAACAGGTGGCATTGATATTAGACTTGCTTTCAGATGCGTGAGGAAGAATGAGAGAAGGTCTCTGTGTTGTGTAGGGGAGATCCCATACCTACCCAGATGCCTCTTCCAGAGATTGCCATGGGGACAGGGAGCATCCTTTCTGCTTCCTGGTTCTGTGTGAAAACTCTTGATCTTGCTGTGCTGGGAACAATCAGCTGGGGGAAACCCTGGGATGGGGCATGTTCTCCCCAATCAACTTCCATCATGGACAGCCCTGTGGAGCTGTCCTGGGAGGGTCAGGGGGCTGTGCCCCAGCCCAAGCACACTGGCTGCTCGGGAGGAAAGGCAGCCCCTCTGGGCAGCCACTGCCAGCCAGGTGTCCCCCTATGCTGCAGAGTGGGAGGCTCCTGTTGGCTGCATTATTATGAGTGTAGGGATGCAAGGGAGTGTGTGGCACTGCTGCAGTTGCCAGCAGCCTCTGGGGAAGGGGCCATTCATCCTTCTTGGCCCCAGCCTGCTTCCCAGCCTGGAGTTAAGGTGAAGTAAACACTGCTCCAGTGGGCATTTTCCATTCCCCTGTGCCTTGTTGTCTCTGCAGGGGTGGGTCTGCTCTCCAGTCGTGCTGGGGCTGCATCTTGCTCAGCTCCCAGTTCCCCACAGCCCCTGGTGCTGGTGGCTGGTCCAGGGTGCAGCTGCATTCTTGTCCTCCCCCATCACTGTCAGGGCAGGGTCATCTGCCAGGGGGGACTGTGGCCCCTGGTTCTGCTGCCCACACCCTTCTTTGGCCAGGAAAGGGAGCCTGGGGCTTTGGGGTTTTGGGCTCCTGCCCACCAGCCAGAGAGATGCTTTGCCAGGGTGGAGATGGTGATGGAGCAGGGCCTGGCCTGACCAAGAGGTGAGGGGTGGCTGTCTTTCCTTACAGTGGCTCACATGCCTTCCTCTTCCCTCTCTGCTTCAGAGTGTTTCTTCTTCCTCTCCTGAGAGCCTGAAGGACGAGGAGCGGACGTGGCTGAAGCAAAAGCAGGAGGAGAAGAACCTGCCTGGGCATTCTGTGAGTGCACCAAGGAGTGTGGCTGCAGGGGCTGGGCCTGGGGGGTGGCTGGGGAGCTCTGTACCTGCCGTGGTGCAGGGACCTGGTGTCCCCTGGGCAATAACAAACCAAATGAGGAGCCTGAGGGGAGGCCCTTCAGCTCAAGGTCTGGGTTGCTGCCACCAGGGCATGGTGTTGGTTTATGAGGAGTGATGAGCAGGAGGAAATGGGGCTGTCTGGGATCCTGGGGCAGAGCACAGAGCCTGGTCCAGCCTCTCCCCATCCTGACTGAGCCCTTCTGGATTTGTCCCTTCTTGTAGGATAGTGATGGGGACAAGAGCGACTACAACCTCGTGGTGGATGAGGTAAGCCCTTACACTTGGAGCCTTGCAGGATATCCAATTCAAGCTGTAGTCATCAGGTTTTGGGCTCTTGTTCCTGAGGTTTGGGGTTCCTTAGGCTCCAGGTCATTGCTGCTGGCCAGCAGCAGCCAGACCGGACATATGCCAGCCCTGCTCCAATGTGTTCATGCCAGCCAAGACAGACTCCACTCCCACTGCTCTGGGTAGAAAGCTGTGCCAGCCAGGGCTAAGCTTTGCCAGCCACAAGATTGGCTCTGATTCACAATCCCCTTTCAGCCCCTCTCCTGTAGCATCCCATATGGGAAGACTGATAAGCTGGGATGAAGCTCCAGGGAGATGGGCTTGCTGCTGGCAGCCCCAGTGGGTGGAGGTGGCAGGAGCAGGCAGCCACACTGCTCTGCCTTCAGCAGGAGCCTCACAGCACACCCTGGTCCTGCCAGCCCCAGGCTTTGCAACACACCTCGTGCCCTGCCTGACCCTCGAGCAGCCTTGACTTTAACACACTGTGTCCTGTCTCAGTGCAGGGAATACACTGAATTCCAGTCCTTTGCTGTGGAACTGCCATGTGCTTCTGGTACAACCTTCCCTGACCACTGAGGCAGACATGACAGGAATTTATCCCAGCCACAACTATTCTTGGCAGAGATGATGTTTTTGGGGACATACCCAGTCCTTTCCTGCAAGGCAAGGGGAAGGGACAACAAATGTGAGGTCTCTTTTCCTCGTGCCACTTCCTAAGAAAATACAAGCCCTAAAAGGAACATCAGTGGGAATTTCTTCAGGAAACAGCACTTAAAAAACTACTTGGTGTAATCATAGTGTTAAAAATCACAGGCCTAGTTGAATGGTTATAGGAGTGCAAGAGCTGATGGGTGGCCTTGCCTCTGTAATGGTAGCCCCATTTCAATTCTTCATGTGCTGGTCATCCTCATGTGGTGACCATCCCTCCTTGTGAAGGCATCCATGGCCACCAATGTCCTCTAAACTTGCTATCACATCTAGTGTTGTTTGATGAGAATAATCAAGGCAGTTTCTTCTCCAGGGAACCGTGGAGCAAAACAGAGGCCTCTGAGTGGATGTTCCTCATTCAGACCACTCAGGCAGACAGGACAGTGAGGGGTGGGGGGCACAGACCAGGGCATGGTGGTCCTTGCAGGCTCTGGGCCCGGGTGGCTCCCCAGGGTCCCTGTCATGCCTGCCCTCTGGGGTTCCTGGGGGTTCCTGCTTCCCACAGACATGCTCTGCCCCCAGGACCCCACCTCAGATCCCGGCAGCCCTGGCTGCTCCCGGCAGGAGATGCCCGAGAGCCCGACCTCCATCGCCTCCAGCGGGAGCACCACACCCCTTGGGCCAAAGGACCAGAGTCCGGTAGGGAGGCACATGGGCAGCCAAGGCCAGGGGTGGAAAGTGTGGCCAGGGATGTGGCCCCAAATTTCTCTGTGACCAGTCTGCTGCTGCAGCCCAAGGTGGGCACAGAGATGCCAGTACTGAGGGTTTGTACCTGCAGCCAGGTCCCTCTCCCAGCCCTGGGAGCAGAGGTCTGTGCCCTTGGAGGGGGTTAAGTGCTGCTGGGAGCACAGGCTCTGCAGTACTCTCCATCCAGCTGCCTGCAGGATTCTCTAGAGCATCTCATAGCAATTGATTTTTCTTTTTTTTTCCTTTTTTTTTTCCTTCCTCCTTGCCAAGCACCAGTCCAGTGCTCAGATTGACACATCAGCATGTGGGAAGGGGGAGGGATGTTTCTGCCACTCCTTGGCCTCCCAGCCACTGCAGGGGCCAAGCGATGGCGTCCCCCCATCGTGGGTCAGGAGCTGGCTGGGGGCTGTGGGCAGCAGTGAGCAGCAGCTCCCCGGCACAATCGGATTAGAGCAGACAAAGCGCCCTGAGCAATCTGCCAGCACAGCACGTAGCTTTTCTCTGTTATTAATTTTTTTTTCCCCTTTGCTGGTGTCGACAAAATCCCCAGACAGAAAAAGCGGAAGAAATAGAAGAGGCAAATAAAAAAGCAAGGAATGAAATAGCTGTGGGGATCGGGGAGGCCAGTTCATCCCAGATGTCCTCCTGTTCCAGGCTGGGGATGGGGGTGCCCCTGCCATGCATGAGGGAGCAGCAGATCTGTCGTGCCCTGTGGGTCCTTGTGCAGGTGGTGGGCACTGCAGGGCACAGGGTTGTGGCCATTTGGGGTGATCTGGAGCTTGCACCCATGGGAGGAGCAGGGACATTGAGGTGCACCATGCCATGGGAGTGTGTGAGAGCAAAGGAGGAGAGGAGAAGGCTTTGGGCCCCAGATGGCCAAGTCCCTGTTCACCTCTGTCCAGAAGCAATGCCTCCCAGGCTCCTTCCCTTCTGCAGAGTTTGGAGGCTGTTGAGCCACCTGTGGTGCTGGGGAAGGCTCTCCTTTGCAGTGTTCCCACCACTGAGGCTGCTCTTTGCTCTGCTGCACAGACTGACCCTCTGGCCAGCGCTGCCCCCTCCAAGCCCTCTGCTTCCTCATCACCCCGTGACTCCTTCACGCCCAGCCCTGGGCCCAGCTCGGCCGTCCCGCTCCGGCAGTCCCCCACCAAGGCACCCACCACCGACACCAGTGAGTGACCAGGGACAGCAGGGGGGTTGTTCTCCTCTGTGACTGTGCCATGGGGGCTGGGATGGAGGGAGGCAGGACTCTCCCATCAGCAGAGCTGGCAGAGCTATTTTGCTCTACAAAATCAGACCTATCAACCATGGTCAACATGTGTACCTCTGCCACTACTGATGCTTCCCTGCTGGGCTTGGACCCACCAGAGGTGGTGTGTCAATATGTGGAGCTCTTTGTTATGGGTGTTTGGGGAGCTGACAAGGGTTTATCTGCGATTCATTGTTTTTCTCTGACAAGTTGTCATTTCAGTGGGGCTGTGTGAAGCTGCTTCAGGGGGCTGGAGGGGGATCTGTGTACTCACCAAATGCCCCTTCTCCTTGGGTGATGCTTGCTCGCACCTCTGGGGCAGGGCCAAGACGTGGGTCTCTCCTCACGCAGCTCTGCGCAGCCCCCTGAGCACCTCCAGCCCCTACACGTCCTCCTTTGGGATGGTGCCTCACACCACCCTCAGCGGGGAGCTCCCGGCCCCCAGCGTGTACATGGGCATCCACCTCTCGCCGCAGGTCAGCGGCGCTGTGCTGTACGGCCGGTCCCCCATGGTAAGTCACTGAGGGACAGGCCAGGTTTGCTGGCACGTTCTGGCTCTGCTGCCTGTCTGCTGTGGTGCTGGACACATCCCATCTCTATGCAGCATCTGGGGCTGGAGCCAGGGTGGGGCTGCAGCTGTAGGAAGGGCTCTCTTCCAGAGGTGACTGGGTTATGGGGCTGGTGGAGGCTGCAGTGCTCTTAGAGAAGCCCCTGCTGGTTCCACTGGTGTGTAACTGTGTCTGTGGGAACACATTTTGGCCTTTGTCACTTGCAAGCAGGGACCTTGCACAGAGCCAGCCTGGTCCTGTCCCAGGCCATGCAGGGAAAGGCACGAGCCCAGCCTTCTTGTCCTCTCCTCTGCTCCTCATGTGCCCTTTGCTTTCTGCAGGTGGCATTTGAGTCACATCCTCACCTGAGGGCGTCCACCATCTCATCTTCTCTCTCAGCCATCCCTGGAGGGAAACCGTAAGTGGCTGCACATGCCAGGGCTTCAGGGAGGGTGGGCAGCAAGGGGCTGAACCAGGTGCAGGGAGCAACCCCTTCCCCAGGGCTCATCTCTGTGCCCAGGGCAGGGCCAGGACGGAGTTGCTCTCCACTTCTGAGCCCAACACTGCCGTTTCGTTCTTGGCAGCTGGTGGTAACAAGGAGCCGGGTAATTACATCCCTCATTAGCCAGAGCGCAATGGGCACCTTCCACCTGGCTCGGGCATGGCTGAGGGAGAGGTCAGCTCCTGCACTCTGGCCTCATGCAGGAATTGTTCAGTCCTCTTTTCTGCTTCATTCCAGTGCCTACTCCTTCCACGTCAGCGCCGACGGGCAGATGCAGCCGGTGCCTTTCCCACCCGACGCCCTCATTGGCTCCGGCATCCCCCGCCACGCACGGCAGCTCCACACCCTGACCCACGGCGAGGTGGTCTGCGCCGTCACCATCAGCAACTCCACACGACACGTCTACACGGGGGGCAAGGGCTGCGTGAAGGTGTGGGACGTGGGGCAACCAGGCACCAAGACAGCTGTGGCTCGGCTGGACTGCCTAGTAAGGATGAGGAGCAGAAAGGCCTTTGGCAGGGAGCTGGGAAGGGGAATGTGCCCCTCTTACAGTGGAGGGGATAGAGGGTCCTTTATGTCTGTGATGAGAAAAGGTGATCTGTCTCCCACACGCCCTCTTTGTGCACTCATCAGCTCCGTCTTCCCTTGCCCCATTCCTTGTAACCCCAATTCAGAACCGTGACAACTACATCCGCTCCTGCAAGCTGCTCCCGGACGGCCGGAGCCTGATTGTGGGGGGCGAGGCCAGCACCCTCTCCATCTGGGACCTGGCAGCCCCCACGCCACGCATCAAGGCTGAGCTCACCTCCTCTGCCCCTGCCTGCTATGCCCTGGCCATCAGCCCTGATGCCAAAGTCTGCTTCTCTTGCTGCAGTGATGGCAACATCGTTGTGTGGGACCTGCAGAACCAGACGATGGTGAGGTGAGCATGGGGCAGGGGGAGATGCTGGCTCCTGGGGAGCTGGCCACCTTGACAGCCATGCCCTTGCCCTCTGTCTCCCCCTCTTTCCCAGGCAGTTTCAAGGCCACACGGATGGTGCCAGCTGCATTGACATCTCCAACGATGGCACCAAGCTGTGGACAGGGGGGCTGGACAACACTGTGCGGTGCTGGGACCTGCGGGAGGGGCGGCAGCTGCAGCAGCACGACTTCAGCTCCCAGGTAGGGCTGGGGCTGTCTGGGAGCACCACAGGGCCAGGTGGGACCTGCCAGGTCACTGTTTGACCTGATCTCTCTCCTCAGATCTTCTCCCTGGGGTACTGCCCAACAGGAGAGTGGCTAGCAGTGGGCATGGAGAGCAGCAACGTGGAGATCCTGCACGTCACCAAGCCGGACAAGTACCAGCTGCACCTCCATGAAAGCTGTGTCCTCTCCCTCAAATTTGCCTCCTGTGGTAGGTGAGGTCCATTTTTACTGCCTGGGCTGTGTACAGCCCCGGATGAATCCTTTTGGTTTACTCCCCCATACTCAGCTCCCCTTAATGGAGTCCCAGAGATTGACCCACTTTGTTTCCTGCCTCAGGGAAGTGGTTTGTGAGCACAGGGAAGGACAATCTCCTCAATGCCTGGCGGGCACCATACGGAGCCAGCATCTTCCAGGTGAGGGGCAGGCATTTGTACAGGGGGATGATGGTGGATCCAGCCACCAGCCCTACCTTCACCTCCTGCCTCTCTCACTCTCAGTCTAAGGAGTCCTCATCAGTGCTGAGCTGTGACATCTCTATCAATGACAAATTCATCATTACGGGCTCTGGCGACAAGAAGGCCACAGTGTACGAGGTGGTCTATTGAAGCCCCATCTGTCACCATCCTCCCTCCAGCAAGGAAGGGGCCCATCCTTGCCCAAAGCCACCAGTGCTCACAGAGGCCTCCAGTGCTGGAGCTGCCATCCCACAGCTCTGCTTTCCCTCCTCCTCCTCTGCCTTCAGCCACCAACCAAGACCCTGGCCTCACTCTCCTGCCCCATTCCTGCCTGATGCTGGAGGTGAGGGCTCAGTGGGGCCTGGCATCCCCCCAGGCAGGGCAGGGGCTGAGCTGGGTGTCCTGGGACCTGTCTGTACCTCAGGCTGGCTGCACAGGGAGCTGGACCACCTGAGAGAATGTCTCTTGAATTATTGCTACTGATTTAATGGGACCCATTTTCTGCTGCAGAAACAGCTGTAAATTACCAGTAAAGAAATGTATTTAACTGTGTTTTCAATCCTTTACTAATAAAAAGGAACAAAAGAGGGGCTGGTCTGGTATGGGCAGAGGTTTTTGCCAGGCAGTGCTGCCACCTCTGGCACCGGCCAGGCTGTGTGAATGTAAACTTGGGGTCCTGCTTTTGGGCAGCAACACAGGTGAGGCTGTTCCCCCCTTGGCAGGGCTGTGGCTGCCTGCCTGCCACAGCAGCCCCAGCTCCAGCAGCAGCCTTGGCTCTGTGCTGGGATGTGGTGAGCTGTGGCTCGAGGCTGGGCTCAGGGCAGGAGACCAAAGCAGCTGCCACACCGCAGCTGGCAGCATGGAGCTTCTCTGCCAGCCCTGGCCATGGCCACTGCCTGTGCCCAAGGCTCTTGGGAACAGCCCTGCTTCCCCACGGCAGTGCTGGCAGGAGGCCAAACTGATAAAGCAGCACTGAGTGCTCACATCTCATTTCCTTCAAAAACCACTTCCTCCACCATTGGCCTCTCCCCGACACCCCACGGAGACAGAGGCTGCTCCAATGACTGGAGTCGCCACCGTGCTCGGGTCTGTGCCCACACACAGGTCCAGGGATAGGCCCTGCCCACAGCAGACCTGCCACAGACCTGCCCTGGCACAGGAAAGGAGCAGCAATTTGTGGTGGCCAAAGGGGATGAGGCTCCTGCCCTGAACTCACCCACCCTCACCTGTCTCCATCCCACCACCACAGAGCACTGCCCAGGACAAGGCACAGCTGGCGGGTTTTTTTGTTTGTTTTTATTATTAAATATACCCTGGGAGGCACAGAGGGAAATGAGGCCAGAGCCCATCTGCCCCAGCAGGCCCAGAGCCTTAACAAAATAAAAAACCCACAACAAAAAGTTAAAACCAAACAAAAATTAAAAAAAACCAGCCAAACAAAACCCCTAACAATGCCAGACACCCTCCCTCCTCCAGCTCCCACAGTCTAGGTTTAGAAAGAAACCAACAAAGAACAAAACAAGGAGAAAGTCCCCAAGAAATCCACCCCAAGCAGCAGCCCACATGATGCCTGGCCACGGTCCCAGGGCCACCTCCACCCCTCTCCGCTCTCTTCCAGCTGGGATGCCACAGCCACAGGCTGCATGTTCTTTGGGAAGTCAGCAGTCGGACAGGTAGAGTCCACCTGTCCATCCACGTGGATGCCCACTTGTCCCACAGTTGGCACCTCTTGTGCTCAGTAAATGATCTCATAAACTGTAGCTTTCTTGTCCCCTGAGCCAGTCACAATGAACTGGTCATCCGTGGAGACGTCGCAGCTGAGGACAGAGGAGGTTTCCTTCGACTGGAGAGAACAGGGGTAAGCACAAGAAGCAGGCCCAGAGCAAGGTCCCACCCCTACTCCCTGGGACTCCAGCCCCAAGTTGCACCCAGGGAGGCCGCAGGGATGAGTTTGTTCATGAGGCTCATTATTGCTAACACATTTTTCAGCCAGGTTGTACTGGGCAGCCCTTGGCAGCCTCACCCAGGGAACCCCCTGCCCCAGTGGCCGTGCGTGCCCCGCACCTGGAAGATGCTGGCTCCGTAGGGCGTCCGCCAGGCGTTCAGCAGGTTGTCCTTCCCTGTGCTCACGAACCACTTCCCTGTGAAGGGACAAAGGAGCCTCAGTTACCAAACCAGGCCCAGCAGCAAATCCCACCCAGCCTGTGGAATACATGGTGTGGACAAGGCAGCCATGTCTCTGCTACCCATGAGCCAAGGGGCTGTTTTCAGGAACACAAAGGGGAGTGCTGGGACAACAGAGCTGAGCGTGCAGCCACCAGCACTGCTCCAGGAGGGATAGATGCCCCTTCTCTGATGGATACAACTGTCATCTGCTGGGGACAAGGCTGGCTCCTGGAACCAGTGCTCGCCCCAGTGCAATGAGCCCTGTGACACACAGCCAGAAGAAGAGAGACATCCATGAGGGTCCAGAGAAGGGAGACCAAGAGAGGTGTGCCTACCACAGGAGGCAAATTTGAGGGAGAGGACACAGCTCTCATGGAGGTGCAGCTGGTACTTGTCTGGCTTGGTGACGTGCAGGATCTCCACATTGCTGCTCTCCATGCCCACTGCTAGCCACTCTCCTGTTGGGCAGTACCCCAGGGAGAAGATCTGAGGAGAGAGATCAGGTCAAACAGTGACCTGGCAGGTCCCACCTGGCCCTGTGGTGCTCCCAGACAGCCCCAGCCCTACCTGGGAGCTGAAGTCGTGCTGCTGCAGCTGCCGCCCCTCCCGCAGGTCCCAGCACCGCACAGTGTTGTCCAGCCCCCCTGTCCACAGCTTGGTGCCATCGTTGGAGATGTCAATGCAGCTGGCACCATCCGTGTGGCCTTGAAACTGCCTGGGAAAGAGGGGGATGCAGAGGGCAAGGGCACAGCTGTCAGGGTGGAAAGCACCTGCAGCACAGAGTGTGGCCAGGGCAGCACACAGCAGTGAGGAGCAGGAGATCCCTGCAAAAAGGACAGGCACTGTCCCCTTGCCAGGGTTAGACACAGATCTGGCCCAAGTCACCCCCAGCAGCCCTGCCCATGCTACCCCTTGCCTGACTCACCTGACCAGGGTCTGGTTCTGCAGGTCCCACACAACGATGTTGCCATCACTGCAGCAAGAGAAGCAGACTTTGGCATCAGGGCTGATGGCCAGGGCATAGCAGGCAGGGGCAGAGGAGGTGAGCTCAGCCTTGATGCGCGGCGTGGGGGCTGCCAGGTCCCAGATGGAGAGGGTGCTGGCCTCGCCCCCCACAATCAGGCTCCGGCCGTCCGGGAGCAGCTTGCAGGAGCGGATGTAGTTGTCACGGTTCTGAATTGGGGTTACAAGGAATGGGGCAAGGGAAGACGGAGCTGATGAGTGCACAAAGAGGGCGTGTGGGAGACAGATCACCTTTTCTCATCACAGACATAAAGGACCCTCTATCCCCTCCACTGTAAGAGAAGTACATTCCCCTTCCCAGCTCCCTGCCAAAGGCCTTTCTGCTCCTCGTCCTTACTAGGCAGTCCAACTGAGCCACAGCTGTCTTGGTGCCTGGTTGCCCCACGTCCCACACCTTCACGCAGCCCTTGCCCCCCGTGTAGACGTGTCGTGTGGAGTTGCTGATGGTGACGGCGCAGACCACCTCGCCGTGGGTCAGGGTGTGGAGCTGCCGTGCGTGGCGGGGGATGCCGGAGCCGATGAGGGCGTCGGGTGGGAAAGGCACCGGCTGCATCTGCCCGTCGGCGCTGACGTGGAAGGAGTAGGCACTGGAATGGAGCAGAGCAGTGAGAACCAGAGGGGGATCCTGCAAGGACAGTGGCCTGTACCATATGGGTCCCCACGGGTCTGAGACAGGCAGCACGTTTTGGAGTTGGAGCCACGAGCAGAGTGCACTCAGTGATGGAAGTTGTGCTCCCCATCCCTGCCCAGCTTCAGCTCCACAGGTCACCTCATCCCCCATCACCTCCCCACAGCTCAACCTGGCCCCACTTACGGCTTCCCCGAGGTGCCCACTTGCATGCCAGCCACCAGTCCTGGGACGCGCATGTGGGGGTGAGGGTCGTAGCCCACCTGGAGGGGACAGCAGGTGAGAGCAGCTCACACCCTACAGCCCCCACAGGCCCCTGGGGAGCAGGTCACGCACCAGGGGGGAGCGTCCATAGCTGCTGGCTCCCACAGCCGCTGCAGCTCCGTTGAGCTGCGGGGACATGAGGTGGAGGCTGGCATAGGCACCAGTCCCAGCCACGTCCCCGTTGACTGCAGGGTGAGCCAAGCCAAATGCAGCTGAGTACGGACTCTGCACTCCCAGTGGATTCCTCAGGCTCAAGGCTGATGGAGGAGAAGCAGTGTAAAGGGACAGGGTCCCAGAGCCAGTGCTTGGAGACACCCACCCCAGCCCCGGTGGGGCCAAGCTCACCCAGGGGGTCCATGGGGGCCTTGGCAGCAGCAGGACGAAACTGTTGGGCACTGCTGGAGCCAGGGGCTGTGGCATCGCTCTGGGAAGTGGGGGTGCTGGACTTCAGGCTGGGCGTCCCTGCCTTTTCCACCTGCCAGGAAAAGCACAGGAATCTGACAGCTGCACCACTCCCCTGCCAGGGGGTCTCCTTAGGAGCTCTCCAGCGAGCTGGTCTCTGTTCTTCCCCCTCAGTGACAGCCCAGCCCAGACAGCACTGTGGGCTCTGTGGGACGGGAGATGAGCTGGGATCTAATGGAGCAGGAGTCCCATCCTGTCCCTCCAGCACTGCCTTTGCTTCGTGGGTTTGGAGGGAGATGGACCCATGTCCAGTCACTCTGTCAGCTGAACCAAGGCAGCAGGGACACAAGCACAAGCCCTGAGTGAAGCCCCCCAGCTGCCCCAGGCAGCACACGTACCGTGGGAACGTCCTTGCTCCGGGACGGGGATGTGCTGCTGGAGGAGGCCATGGAGGTCGGGCTGAGTGGCATGGCCTCCTTCCTTCCCAGGGACACCTTCTCCACTCCATTCTCTCGGGATGAGTAGGAGTGGACGCTGTGCGGGGAAGAGGGGTCCTGAGGGAGAAAGAGGTAAATCAGCAGGCAGCAGAACAGGCAGGAGTGCAGGGACATCCCAGGTAATGGTGAGACAGTGGCTTGGGCAAGGGCCAGGCTGGGAGCCTGGAGCTGACTGCCATGGTTGGTAAGGGCCAGGGAGTTCAACTTGGGGGTACCACTGGCACCTCCCTGTGGTGCCCACCTCTGCCTACAACAGCTTGTTAGCCCGCAACTCAGGGACAGACAACAGGCAGTGACCCCAGCCCCCTCCCAGCCCCCTGCAGGCCAGCACACTGACCTCATCCACCACCAAGTTGTCTTCACTTTTGTCTGCGTCGCTGCCCTGAAACATGGAGGACAGTTGGAGACAAAGGGGCTGCAGCCACCCTGTCTCCTGCCTGGGGATGTGCTCCATTCTTTGCCCTGCAAGAAGGAATGGGGCCACCCCATGTCCCCAAGCCCCAGGCTCACATAGTCTGTAACGAAGTCCTTCTCCTCCACCTTCCTCTTCTTGCTGCTGCTCAGGTACTCAGCAATGGCTCGTGCCCGCTCCCCATTTGGCAGCACCAGGGAGCTCTGGGGTGGGGGGATGCAGTGTTAGTGGCTGGGGATGCCATGCCCAGCTCCTGGGACAGGCAGCACCATCACAGGGCTGCAGCTGAGTCCTGGAGCACAGAGGGACCCAGCGCAGCCCCCGTGTCCTGACCGGAGCCTGTGCCACCACAGAACGGTGCAAGAGAAGGAAAAAGCACTTACGGGGCCGGGGTCTCGGTCTGTCGCTGTGGCAATGCGGAGGCGCAGCAGAAGGAGGAGGGAAGGGGGGACATGCTGTGCCACCACCAAGAGCCCCCCAGGAAAGTCACCCACTTCTCCTGTGGGTGCTGGGGTGCTCACAGCAGGGCCAAACTAGCACTACAGCAGCAGGGTGGTCCTGGGCCCCCACCAGCCCACCTCACCACCCTCCCAGGGCTGTGGGCGATATTCTCCACCCAAACCCCTCATGGCTGGCAAGTCCCCACCCTTCAAGCCCAGTCAGCGGCCCTAAGGCATGGACAAGTGGCTCCCCACCCAGCCCTGGCCACCACCCCAGGGAAATGCCCAAGCAGGACGGTCATGGAGAGCAGAGGCATCACCAGGGCCCCAGACCACCCATTCTCAGGTTCACTCAGATCCAATTGCCCCCATCTCTGGCTTCTCCCACACTTACCCCTGGGCTCTGTGTCATGGACTCCTCTGTCATCCTTGGTGAGGAGCTGGGCCTGGGCCCCCAGTGCCCCCGAGAGCGCCAGCAGCCCTGAGGCACTGCTGATGCCAGCAAGGCCAGTGGGCTGCAACCCGGAGGGATGGGGGGTCAGCGGGATGGGGGGAGCGTGGTGCGAGAGGTGCTGGGTCTGGAGCTGGTGCTGGAGAGGAGTGAGAGGAGAGAGCAATCGAAGGGCTGTGCCAGGACAGCTGCTGGGCAGGGCAGGGAAGAGGCAGCCCTGAGTCAGTCAGTAATGGGACTTGGGTGAGGAGGGGCAGGACACATGCCCAGGATCCACCCAGCCAGTGTGGGGGCCACCATGTCCCTTCCACTAACTCCCCCCACCCTGTGACAGGAGCTGCTGGGACAGATGGGGGACCCTGCCAGTACCCAGAGCACCGTACCACTGCAGTCTCAAGGGAATAACTGAGGAGTGGGGATGGTGGCAACCCCCCATTCACCTGGGCCACAGGGCATCAGGACACAGGACATGCACCAGCCACCACCCCCACACCCAGCTGCATCTCCTCCACCCCAAGTACCGCTGGCAGCCCCCCAAACCAGCCTGCTTTGCCCTTCTCTCCCCTCGACTCAGCTGCGGGTGGGAGAAGCACTCAGGGCGGGGACTGCAGCTGGCATTGACATGTGCCATGGGCAGAAGGGGTCTCCAGCCCAGGGATGGCAGGAGGCCAGGAGGTGCCCAGCACTCCTGGCCCGGGAGTGGCAGGAAGGGGTGGGCAGAGGGTTGACGTACCCCGATTGCCACGTTCAGGTCGGTCATAGTCACCTGCTTCGCACGTTCCACAGCCTGGACCACCTGCTGCTGGTGCTGCAGGGAGAGGAGAGGGGCTGGGGCAGGCTCATTTCTTCAGCAAATGGGGCAGAGCCAGCTCCCCAGCCTGGCCCAGAGAGCAGGGCTTCCTGGGCTCCAAAGCAGCTCTGCACACCTGGCCAGGGCCCAAGGGCTCACCCACCTCCTGAGACAGGAACGGGATGAGCTGGGCACAGATCACGTTGAGCCGCTTGGCGATCTCCGTCTGGCAGCAGAAGAGAGGAAGTGCCCATCAGGGCAAGCCCCCACAGCCAGTGCTGCAGAACCCCCTCCCCATATGGATGCTCTGCAGGTGTCATCCAAGCAGCCTCAGGGTACTGGCACTCAGCCCCAAGGGCTCAGCACCAAGAAGCAGAAACAGCCCTGGGAGGATCAGGACCAGGACAATTCTCCTTCCTAAAAACACCCCTTCCAAAAACCAGTACCCTCCAGCCCCTCCTGGGAGCCCAGGGATGGCTTCCACTTCTCCCTGCCAGGGACATGAAGCACCATGGCCCATGCCACTGAGGGCCACCCCCAGGCAAGCCCCCAGCCCTGCAGCCAGGGCTCTGGCAGGTTCACCTCCGCCTCCTGGGCAGCCCCCTGCGGGCACCATAACTGCTACCTGCCACCCTCCAGGCCTGCAGGAAGCCCTGGAGAGGTGCTCTCCTTACAGCTGCTGTTTTCCTGCAACACTTGAGTGTCACTGGCAATCACGAGCACAGAGGGTGAGCACAGCATGGGGAGGGAGAGCAGGGTTGTGCCGTGCCATACTCCCAGGGCACCCCACTGACATCTTCCAGGGTCCCCGCTGGTGCTGCCCTGCAGAGCTCAGGTGAGGGGAGAGAACAGATATTCTGCCATCCCTGGCCCCACAGACACACCCCTGGGAAGAAGCCCTGGGGGCTGGAGGGACAGGTCCTTGCCCCTGGTACCAGCAGGTGATGGCTGAGAGAGCAGACACTGCTTGAGGTAACAGCGGAGACACCCACACAGAGCTGAGGACCCCCATTCAGAACTGGAGTGGGGCCAGAGATCTGCAATTCTGCCTAAACCCAGGTGTCCTCCAGTCTTGGTCCAGCTAAAATGCTGCCCAAGCTCTGAGGAGCTCCCTGCCCACCCCGGTGGGGTGAATGAAAGCACCACAGAGCCAGCACGGAGCTGAGAGGAGGGAGTCGAATCCAGACCCCCTTGTCAGCCCCTGGAGGAGACTAAAAGCTGAAAGGCCCCAACAGCCAGGGACAGAGCTGACCCCTGGATCTCCCCACCAGGACCTTGGGCATGTCTCCCATGCCCAGCTGGTGCAGGCACCCCAGTGCCAGGGTGAGGGGCTGCAGCACTGCCTGGCTGGTGTGGGGACACAGACCCAGGGACACCCTATGCCACCCTCCAGAGCAGCTGCCGACTGTTCTTGCCAGACCCAGAGAACACAAACAATCTGGCACCTGCTCTCGCTTCCCCTTCTGAGGGAGGAAAAAAATAAAAAAGAAAGGAAGAAGGGGGAGCAAGATTTGGCAGCCGGCAGTTCTGGGAAAGATTTAGCTGTCTCCCGGGGCCAGCAGTGATGGATTCTCTTCCCTAATGCACTGATGGGCAGCAGCTCCTTGGGGAGAGCTGCCTCCAATTCACTCGCACTCGTTAATGTGCAATTTACTGGCACTTTAACGCTCTCAGCATGAAAAATGATCACGCTGTTTGCAGCCCCCCCAGCCACCAGTACCGTCACCTCCTCTCTGGCTTGTGGTGAGCAAGTCCAAGGCCAAGCAGATTCGGGGAGGTGGTTTTATAAAAAGCTACAGGCCCCTTCCATGCCAAAAACAAAGCGACAATAAAAAAATAACGTCTCCTGCTCGTTCCTGTCTTGATCCTCTTCTGCCAAGCCTGTGGTTCCCTGGAGAGCTGCACCACCACAGCCAGCCCCCAGCCCTGTTTCCTTCCAAAGAAACCCAGAGCAAAACCTCACGCATCAGCCTTTGCTGATGCCAGCACTGCTTGGGCACCTGGGGAGCCTCTGGGGACGCTGGGCTGGGCACAATGGCACTATCCAGCCTCCACCCACGGCCAGGGGTTGGCGTTCCCTCAGGGGTTCCAGGGCAGCCAAGAGTGCTCAGGACCTGCCTGTGTCCATGAGCAGTGCTGGATTTGGGTGAAGGGGAGGAGAAATGGCGACACAATCTCCCCCCCGGCAGCGATAACCCACAGCTCCCGCGCTGGCAGTTCCCGTTTCTCACACAATGGCCGCTGGCTGTCAGAGCAGACTTACGGGCCCTTGTTAAAAGTGCCGACAGCTCGCTGGCCAGCGGCCAGAGGCACCTGGGGCTGATAGAAAACACGAGCCTGAAAGGGCTCAGGGAGAACCAGCAGCCAGAGGAGAGGAGCTTGAAGCCCTCTGGGGAGGGGACTGGGCTGGGTGAACCCTTGGCAACATCCCTTACCAGGGCGGATTCAACACCTTCTCCTCAGCAGGGGTGCCAGCACAGGGAGGGCACCCAGGAGCGGCAGGAACACCCTCCTGGCAGGCACAAAACTAGCAAGAGTGGCCAACAGCCTACCCTGTGCTGGGGATGGGGGCCAGCCCCGCCACGCTGCCCGCCCAAGCAGGCTCCCGTGCAACAGTTGGCATCGGCGGGCGCAGGGCGGGCAGGGAGGCGGCAGCACGCCCCGCCAGGCTCCTCCGCAGCCTCTTTAAAAATAGATGAGAAGAAACCTTCTGTCTCAGAGCAGCTGGTGACCCAGAGCTCAGCGCAAGGGAGGAAGGGAGGGAGGGGAGGAAGGAAGAAGGGAGTGATGGGGATGCAGTGAGGGAGGATGCACAGCCCTGAGCCCCCAGGGAACCCACTCTGCACCCACATCCCAACAGTCTCCTTTTTTCCACCTCAGGATGCTCCTTAGCCTTGGACCCCAGGTGAGCTGCCCCCAGGCCAGTGGGCATCTGACAGTTGTAAAGGTGGCAAGCCAGAGTTCATCACTCTGCTGTGACACTGCAGCACCCCTCACCCTGAGGAAGCTGGTCTCCTTTGTGACAGTCCCCACACAACAACTCACAACTGGTGTGAGCAGCCATGCAAGTGCAAGTCCTCAACCAGTGCTCTCTGCCTGACACAACAAGAGCACCACAGACCATCCAGGGCACCCTGAACCCAGGAAGCAAACAGCAGCTCAGGCTGGAGCACAGGCATGTGTCCAGAGAGCCAAGGAAGCAGCCAAGGCTGTGACACAGAGCAGCACGAAGCTCCCGAAGCACAGAGAAGGGGACATCTCCCCCACAAACACAGCCTTCCTGGGCGACAGCAGGGAGCAACCTCCCATGTTGTCTGTGGGAAGGGATGGTCTAGACAGCAAAGTGGGACCAGGGAAGTAGGACAAGAAGCTGGACAACACTCCTGACCCACCCAGACTCACCTGTTTGTGCATCTCAATGTTCAGGCCATAGGACATCTCATAGTACTGTGAAGGAGAGAAGGCAGCATGAGCAAGGCTCCAGAGACCAGAGATTCATAACCAGAAAGTCCTCTCCAGCACTAGCACACTGGGTCAGTCTGGCCACAAAGGGCCGTGGTGCAGCCAGACCAGGACAAGAACACAGTCCCCAGCTCTTCTCCTGGGAGCAGAGGTCTCTCTCTGGCACATGGCTGCAGCCTGAGGGATGGACACAGTCCTCCCAGGGCTCCCGCTCACTGCAGGAACTGGGGAACTGTAGGAACGGGGACAACCCACATGGGAGCAGCTCTGTCACCACAACCTGTGGCAGCAAGTCCTGCACAAACACCACAGCTTGTTTTGGGGGAAAACCAGACAATAACAGTCACAGGAACTGGATCTCAGGACCTGGCCACACAACCCAAAGGCAAGGGGAAGGCAAAGCATCCCAGGGCTGTGTGACCTTTGATGGTTCAGAGGACCCACACCGCCCTCCTCCTTTCAGGTGGAGCTCACTAACCATGACATAATGACGCTGGATCTCTGTTTTTTCTGTTGCCAACTTTTCGCATTCTAACTTCAAGCTGTAAAAACAAAGAGGAGACGGAGGGAGAGGGAAGCATCCCCCTGGTCCCCCCACTGACAGGATCTCCCTGACTGGACAGACCACAAATCCTCCCAGTGCACCACATGCTTCAGTCTCCTGCTCTCAGCTTCAATCCCATCTCCCAGCACAAGCCAAGAAAACCACCTGAAAGAGGGTGGGAAGGGGCTGATAAAGGGGACATGGACAGCAAAGGGATCTGGGCATCAGGGAGCAATTTGCATGGACTCTTAACCCCCTCCCCAGCATCTGTTTCCCAAATGGAGTGAGCTGCAAAGCTGAGCTGCATTTCAAACCTTGCTCTGCCCCACACGATGTGGGGAAGGGGAGATGATCCTGGAGAGCAGCTTTAGGGATCAGAGGGACTCCAGGTCTGCTAAGTGATGGCTCTGGCTCAGCCCAGCAGCTGGGTGCTGGAAGCCAGCACCTCATCCTGGGGCTTTTGGCAGGCGAGGGCTGAGTTTCCCACTCAAACAGTGTCATTTCAAGCTAGCAAGGTTGCAGTTGGCACAGCCATCCCATGGATGGACCAGTGCCCACAGCCGCAAGGAATGGTGCCACTCGCCCCAATGCCCAGTGCCAGTGGGAGCCCATTGGCTTGCCAGCACCAGTGAAGTGCCCAGCTCCTCCCTGCTGGCACATGAACTCTGGCAGCATCTCACCTGTGGTATTGGTTCTGCAGGAATTGGAATTCCTCCTTGATGCGGTCCAAGGTCTCTGGGTAAGTCAGCTTGAGGGACTGGGGAGTGCTGGGGATGGCACTGGCAGCAACAGCAGCTCCTGAGGCAGCAGAGGGTGCCTGGAGATGGGCCTAAGCAGAGGATGGGACCTCGGGGTCACTGCTGCTGACCAGTAAAACTGGTGCATCACCCCAAGGGATTCTTGCACCCAGGGAAGAGGCTACAGGAACATCTGGGAGAGCAGCACGTGCAGGAGGCAGCAGAATGAGTTATTGGAGAGGAAACTGTTACAGCCAGGCACCAAAGGCCTTTTGAGCATCAGTTTGGCCACTGAGGCAGAGGATTAGTGACCATGGGTGGCACTGAGCATGGCATGGACACAGCAGCATGTCTTCACCTGAGTGCCACACAGCTGAGGTTCCTGCCCACCCATCACTGTTCCATCATAAAGCCCTGGCAGATCCTGCTCCCAGCACCTCACAAAGCCCAAACCCCCAGCACTGGGACTCAGCGCTTTGGGAAGAGCCACAGCACCACTTCTGAGCATCACACACTGCCGGCACCGAGCAGGGAGCTGGGTCTGGGGGCACAGGCCCTACAAGCCCGAAGTGGCATTGCTGCGAGGGGACGAGGCCACACGTGGGCTCACCGGGGGCCGGTTCTGCGGGAACATCCTTGGCACCGGACAGGCTCAGGACCCTCCGGCCGCTCAGGCCCCAGTGCAGGCTCGGGACGGGGCCTGGAGGCGGCTCCCAGCTCCGGATAAGGCTCTGGGGAAAAAACTGGGGGTCACCGCTCGGCGCTGCCCGAAGGCGCGGAAGGCCCTGCAGGAGCCGCAGCGGAGCGGAGCCCCGGGGCTACCGCCCCGCCCGCAGCCCCGCCGCGACCTGCGACCCCCGCACCGCGCGCCCCACACACCCGCGGGGACCGGGGGCCCCGGGGCTCCCTCCGGGCGCCGCGGGACCCGCCCAGCCCCGGCCCCCCGCGCCGCGCAGACAATGGCCCCGCCGCCGCCCGCCGCAGGTACGGCCGCGGGGAGGGACCGGCCTCGCCGCCGCCCCAGCTCCCAGCGGGGCTGCACCCCGGACCGGCGGAAACCGAACCAGACCAGACAGCACCGGACCATCGGGACGAGACAGGATGAGACAGGACGGGACGGGACCGGACGGGACTCACCGCGCTGCGGGTCCCAGACCCGGCCCCGGCCCCAGGCGCGCGCCCCTGCAGCGGAGCGGGGCGGGCCGGGCCGGGCCGAGCCGGGCCGAGGCGATCCGAGCCCGGTAGAGCCGAGCCGAGCCGGGCCGGGCCGAGCCGAGCCGAGCCGAGTCCAACCGAGCGCAGCCGAGCCGGCCGAGCCCCCGCCCCGCCCCGCCCCGCCCGCGCGGCCGCCGCTCTGCGGAGCGCGATCAATGAACGGGCGCGAGCGCCAGCTCCACGTGGGGCCTGGCCCGTGCGGGCAATCACCCCGGCTGCCAGCCAATAGGAGCACAGCGGGAGCGCCCACCCCCACGTGGGTCTCGCGGAGCTGCCTTTCCATTGGCCAGCCGCGCCGGCCGCCGCGGAAAGATGTCAATCAGGGGAGACCGAGCAGCCAACGAGAGGGGGCGGCGCGGCGGGAGCGGGTCTTTAACCCGTGCGGGGCCGATGCATCGCGGGGCACCGGAGCGCCGGGCCCCTGCACCCCCGGACCCCCATCCCGGCACCGCGGGGCACCGGAGCGCCGGGCCCCTGCACCCCCGGACCCCCATCCCGGCACCGCGGGGCACCGGAGCGCCGGGCCCCTGCACCCCCGGACCCCCATCCCGGCACCGCGGGGCACCGGAGCGCCGGGCCCCTGCAGCCCCGGACCCCCATCCCGGCACCGCGGGGCACCGGAGCGCCGGGCCCCTGCATCCCCGGACCCCCATCCCGGCACCGCGGGGCACCGGAGCGCCGGGCCCCTGCACCCCCGGACCCCCATCCCGGCATCGCGGGGGACCAGAGCGCGGGACCCCCGCACCCTCTCATCACCTCCCTGCCACCACGGGGCACCGGAGCGCCGGACCCCCGCACCGCCGCACCGCGGGGCACCGGAGCGTCGGACCCCCGACCCCCGCCCCGGCACAGCGGCTCTGCCCGCACAGGGGGAACGAGAGTTTGCACCGGAGCCTCATCGCCCGCCGCCCCGGGCGGCAGCGCTCGGCTTTGGGGCTCTTTGCTGATAAACACTGAATGCGGGAAGTCGTCGTGTCCCGTCCCGCTCAACCGCCCTTGTTGTTTTTAATTAAGAAAATAAACGAATCCGACACCACCCCCACCCCCTCCCCGCGCTGCAGGTCCCGCCTCACCGGGAATTCCCTGTGATTCCCTGTGTGATGTTGGGGAGCGGCAGCACTCCTCTGCCCGCCTGGGAAGGGCTCCTGGACCGACTCTGTCCCTCAGCCCCAGCAAAGGAATCTGCCAGCACCCCACCATCCTGCCGTCATTCCCACCCCCGTGGGTGCTGCTCCGGCGGTCCACCGCCCTTAGGATGGGAAGATACTTGGACTGGGAAAGGGACCCCCATTCCCCGGTCCCAGTGGCCCTACACCAGCCCCCAGGTCCCCACCAGCGCCGTCATCGCCCTCCCAGAGCTCTCCGTGGTTCCAGCCAGCAGGCTGGGGTCCATACAACCCACTTGGGTTTTCTCGTGGGTTTTCTGGTGGCTTTACTCCTTTCAGGGAGACCAGTGGTTGCTCGACATTTTCTGCTGCTGCAGGTCAATCCAGGCTTACACTGAGCAGGAAATAAAACATTTGAGAAGCAGCAGCTGTGAGGTGTCTGTTTGCCTCTCCCCCTCTTTTAACCTTAATCCAGGAACAGGCCCATCCTCTGCTCCTCACCACAGCTTCCTCCTCGGTCCTGTCAGTCCAAAGGCAGCGGCGACTTGACCTGTGGGACAGACTCATCCTCACAGCAGTGGCCGTTGATGCCGATTCCCAGCAGCTCTGGGAGGGTGCACAGCAGGAGAAGCAGAGCCTCTCCTTCGGGACGGCAACTTGCCCCCAGCCCCCGAAAAAAAAGAACAATAACAATCATAAATTCAACAAACCCACTGAAATACAGCAGGACTGTGCAAGAGCCATGCTGTGCATGCCCAGAGGGCTCAGGAGTCTCTGGGATGGTGGGCTACACTGGCCCCTCAGTCTGGGAGCAGGGTTGTCCAGCTGTGAGCCAAGTCTTGCTGCTTTTACTGAGTGAGGGACCCCTCTCAGTCCCACTGTGGGAAGCCCAGCCTGTTTTGTCCCATTTTGCCCTGTCTGTCCCCTGACAGACCTAGGATTTTCTGAGAGCAGCTGTGATCTCAGATGGGAGATTCCCCATTATCCCAGCTCTGCTGAGGGCAGGCAGGGAGGGAGACCCTCCCCTCTGTGGAGCCAGGGATGCTGCTGTCCTCACTGCACCCACTCTTGGCCCTGCACCAGCAACCAGTGGGGTTTGTGCTCTGTGGAGGGAAGGGGGTTGATGGGGAGAGCAGCAGAAGGGAGGTCTCCCAGCCCTTATTAAGTTTTAAAATGTAATAACAGCATGATATCTATTTTCGTAGACAGAACAGATAATTTCTGGAAGAGGGCCATAAATCTCAAAGGGAGGGGAAATAATTTGGCCAATGTCATGTTAAGGCAGCAAGAGTGTAAATGAGAAAAATACTAAACTAACAAAAAAAAGGGCAGTCTAGACCTGGACTGAAGCAACATCTCTGCCCCTAAAAACCCACCCCAGCCTCAAAAACCTGTCCCCTCTGTCCTTCAGCTTCCCAGCATTACCCCACAGGGCTGAAGGGGCCCAGGTGCATGTGAGGGGCTGGCTGGGTGGAGAGGCCAGGGGAGCAAAAGAGAAGAGACTCCAGAAAAAGCCCTGGCAAGATCCTGCTGAGCCACTGCCCCAAGGGCAGCCCCCCTGCAGCAGTCCCCACACACTGTGCTCCAGGAGGCCACAGGCACGTGGGGTGTGGGACCAGGGACAGGCTTGTGCCCCTGTGTGCTGGGGGGACAATGTACCTGAGGTGAGCACGATGGCAGCAGGACTGGGCAAACGCTATTCCAGCACTGATGAGGAAAGCAACAAAGCCACTGGCAGACCTCCCCTGGCCCTCCCACTGCCATCTCTCTCCTCAATGGCAGTCCCTCTGTCCCACTGCCAGTACTGGGGCTCTGGCAGCACCATCCTTCACCACCAGCTGCCCACACTGTCCATCCTGGTAGAGGGAGAGTGAGGAGGGGAGAGGCGTGGGTTTGGCAGGGCCAAACTTGCTTGCACCACATGGGTCATCACGTGTCCAGCAGGCAATTCTCAGGCTGGCAGGAGGGTGATCCCTGCTGTGATCAGGAGAGACCCGCAGGCACAGGAGGTCTGGGAGTGCAGCTCTGCTTTGGTAGGAACGCCGTGGCTGCAGTGCAGAAGGAAAGGACTCGGGAACACTCCCCTCACCTGCAGCTGCGGGTCAGGCCTGCCCGTGAGCAAGAGCCAGGGCCAGAGGAGAAGAGCCAGCCATCCCGCAGGGCCAGGGCTCAGCAGTGCTTCCCGAGAGCACGTCCCTGGCAAAGCCACAGCTCTGCACGGACCCTGGCAAACAGTAGAAAACAAACTGCTGCTCTTCCCCCCGGCTGCTTCTCCGGGCTCTGCTGCCAGCTCCCGCATACCAGCGGGGCCGGGGCTCCCCGGCAGGAAGGGCTCCGGCAGTGCCACCCCAGCGCCTTCTCTCCCGAGAGGCATCCTCGACTCGAGCCAAGCTCAGGTGCCTCCGGCTCAGGGACAGGCACCAGCGAGGACAGACTCTTGTCTGGTGCTCTGATGAGAAAGAAGCGACCTTTAACAGCCTCTCTCGGGAGTGCTTTTCCCTCCGCCTTTCCTCCTTCTGCGGCGGTTTAATTTCTTCTTTAGTCCCTTTCTTCCCTCAGTGAGATCAAAGGAGTCCATGCCACCGGGCACATTTCATGGGAAACGTCGATTAAAAGGAGTGGGGGAGGCGGCGCTGGTGGGATCAGAGAAGGAGGAGGAGGAGGAGCAGGAGCAGGAGGAGAAAGAGGAGGAGCAGGAACAGGAGAAGGAGCAGGAGAAGGTGGAGAAGCGAGGCTAGAGGGAGCACCTGGCTCCGTGCAGTGTCCGGGCAGGACGGGGCGCGCCGGGCAGCGTGGCTGACACCGAGGCTTGGGCGGCGGCGCTGGCGGAGCCTCGTCCGGCCGTGGCTCCGTGGCTCCTTTCGGCGGCTCTGCCGGGCTCCTGCTGCCCTCTGCTGCCACGGCCGGGTTCCCGCCGCCCGGAGTGCCACGGGACGGCGCCCGCTCCCGGTCGGTGCCCCGGGGGCCGGGGCGGTTCAGGGAGCCCAGCCCGGACACCGGCCCCGCGCTCCCCAGCGCGCCGAGCCCCGTTCAGCCCCAGGGGCCGTGCCGCCAACTCCGGGGGTCCTGGCCCCGGCATCACCCCGCCCTCCGCGATCTCGCCACGCTGAGGGGGAGGAGAGGCCCACTCGCTGCGGGCAGCACTCGGGCAGAGGCTGCCAGCATCCCACTCGAGGGTGCGATGGCGTCGGTGTCCCCCAACGTATCCCTGAGCCGGGGCTACCTCAGGCTCTTCAGCCATGGGCGCATCTGGCCGCAGCATCTCCCGTGGCCGCCGGCCAGGGAAGGGGATGTTTAGGGGATGAGTAACATCCTTCCTGGCAGCGCCGCTGCCCGCTCCTGGAAGCTGCTGCAGGCATAGAGAAGCTCAGCCCCTTCACCCGCCCCTTGCCCCACTCAGCCAGGAAAAGAAACAACGAACAGGAAGAAAGCTGGGGATGGGGCCAGTACAACCCAAGCCCGTGAAATCGGCAGGAGTTCCAGGTGCAAGGAAGAAGGGAGGGAGGATGCTGCGTGGCACGGTGGGAGGCTGCGAGGAGGTGCAGGTTGGGGGAGGCAGCTCTGGGCCCCCTCTGAAGCAGGGCTGGAAGCCAGAGCCTGGCTGAGCACTGCCAGAAGCAGCTTATTTTGGAAAGAAGGCGTTTTGGCAGAGTGTTTGGTGCGTGGAGCTGCTGACGCCGGGGAACAGGACGGCTCTCTCATCAGGTCCCAGCCATACCTCGCAGGCCAACGCTGCTTGGCTTCAGCCCGCAGCTGAATGTGCCCCAGCACAACCAGGACTGGATCCCCGACTCCTGAGTCACCCGCTGCAAATGGGTTTGGACATCCCAGTCACAAGCGGTCACAATGCCTGGGGCCACAAGTCACCTTGAACACCACAGGGGCTGCCTAGGACTCACCAAGCAGGGTGCACAGAGCTCTTACTGGCTCTGACCCATGAAGCCAGGTACAAGCTCAAGCTTTAAACAGAGAGAGAGGCACAGAGGCTGAACTCCATCCCTGGATGCTGCTTCCCCTCTCATCATCTCCCAGCAGCAGTACCATCCCCACAGGGAGCCCAGCCCAGTACCTCTCACTGTTCAGACCCAGGGACTCAAGGCAGCAGGGTCCACCCCACAGCTGGACCAGCACTGGCAGGATGCCATGCCATTCAGCCATTACCAGGGCTATCAAAGGCTAAAGGGATCCCAGACTTCACAGTAGAAACTGGACTTGCTTTGCCTTGCCCCTGCTGGCACCCATGAGGCCAAGGAGCCAGCACAGGCAGCTCCCTGTCCTTCCAGAGCGGGGTTGGGGAGCACACCTGGGGCAGGCTGCAGTTGAGAGCCCTTCGCTGTGCCTGCACATGGCTCAGGAGCTCCCAACAACTGCAGGTTACATGTGGCTTGGCATGCCCCGAGTTGGGTCAGGTCTCAGCCCGTCCCACAGCAGGGCACAGCTGTGAGCAGGCGGGCAGCCTCGTCTGCCCCGGGCCGGAGCAACCAAGCTCCCAACACGCAGCAGCCAGCCCTGCCCTTTGGAGCCACACACTGCAGCATTGTGGCCCAGCTGGTTTTTCCAGAGATGCATCCAAGGGGCGAAATCAGATCTCAAGGGAAGGGAGCAGGCCTGTTCCTGGCTGTGCAGAGGAACTGTAGAGGCAATGCCAGGAATTGGAGCAGTTGCTGGGCACCACAGCAGACCAAATGAAAATCTAGCAGGCAGCTCACAAACCTGGGCTGTGCCTCACTGCCGAAGTCCAGGAGCTGCTGAGCCTTTGCATAGCTTTGTTTGTAAACCCTGCGGCAGAGCTGCCCTGCCCTGGCACTTCCTCCAGCTTTGTTTTACACCATCAGATATTAAACAACCAGCCCGGAGGGCTGGGATGGGGGAAGGACCCTGCCGGGGAGCAAGAAAGAACTTTTGGGAGGAAAGCTCTCAGAGGAAAACAGAAAAGAAGCGTTGGGAAAAGGGAGTTTCCTCCACACAGGGAGGGTGTTTTTGGTCAGGGCTTGTCTAGACTGGAGTCACCCACACTGTGCAAGCACATCAACACCATGCAGCCAGTACAGGGCTCCCTGCTGTTCCCAGCAGGACAGACAGGCTACACTCACTGAGGGTGGGCAAGAGCTGACCCCAGGACCCAGGGACCACCCACCCATGGAGTGGGGGCACCCTGAGGCTTCCAGGGTGCTGCCTGCCAGCATCCCTCATTACTCTCCAGCAGTTGGAAGGCCCTGTGCCCACCAGCTCCACAGCTTGGCCCTGTCACCTGTCCCCAGCACAGCTCTTGGGCAGTGGAGGGACACAGGGCAGCTGTGCCAAGGCTTTTGGCTCCCTGCCTTCCTTCAGCTCTGGCTGCTGGAGCAGCCAAGGGAGCTGCAAGCACAAAGCGTCACTTTTTCCAAGAGCCTCTCCCCGCCTCCTCTCCTCCCTTGCAGAGCAGGGCTGTGTTTCTGGGGAGCACAGGAGGCTCCTGGGTCAGGGCAAAGGCAGTGCCAGGACAGACCCAGTTGGGATAGGTCTTGGAGCCACTTGCTGGCCATGTCTCTTCTTGCTTCTAAGGGCTGCTGGGCCAAGGCACAGCAATTGAATGCAATACCTCACATGCAGAGCACAGGTAAGGAGCACCTGGCCCTGGGGAGGCTGTTGCTCCCATTAGCCCTGGTCAAGCCCACCTTTCCCAGCACAAGTGGGAGAGGGGCTTCACACCCCTAACAACCCCCAGCAAACCTACTGCTAATGAGGGGCTTCTAACACCTTTCCCTTGGAAAAGAAAACCCTGTACACTTAAACTCATCCTTCAAAGCCAGGAGCATCCACAGAGTAAGAGAACAGGCCTCACACGGACATTCTTTAAGGATGATCTAATTTAAAAATATATTTTTATAAAAACATATGACAATGAAAATGCATGGATTTTAGAGACCCACAGCACTCCAGTGCTGGAGGCAGCTGTGTGTCAGCAATGGGACTGCTCTGTACCTATTTTCCCCCCTTCCCAGGACATTTGGAGCCCCATGTGTCCAGCTCCACATCCCCATTTATCTTCCTTTACCACAGAAAATGTCTCCCCAGCCCCCCACACACCCTAAAGCATCTGCTGAAGCTGCAGGAGTGACAAAGGCTGGAGCATTCCCTTGCCCAAGCCTGGCACAAAGGCGGCAGGGAGCATAGTGCCCTCACTCCCAGCACTGTGGTATCAGACCACTGGAGAAGAGCCTGCCTGGGCACCCTTTGCTCACACCAGCAGCTGGTGGGCAGGACTGCACTTAAAGGTAACCAATGGAACAGAGAAGAGCTCTGGATTGCTTTAATCCTTTCCAAAAAAGTATAGCTAGCCCAGCAGTTGTTCCCCTCCCTTGGCGGAGTTGTACTCATAAGGCTGGCTAATATGACAGGGACAACACACACAGCACAGGCAATCTCAGACTTCCCGAGGAGTTTGCTCTTCGCTCAGTGTGCTTTGCCAGCCCAATAAATCCACTCCCACGTGTCACCCTCCCCTCCCTCCCTTCCTCCACACAGAGGGCTGGGACAGCAGCCTTGGAGCATGACTCAGATGCACAGGGGGTGAGGACATCCCCTTCCCTTGGGCAGGGCACGGGCATCACCAGGTACCGGCAAGCACAGCAGCACTATGAGCACAAGGATTCGGGCGCCGTGGCACTGTGGGAGTGGGAACAGGCAGGGCTGTTCCGCTGGTACCTGTGGCAGCCAGAGGCACCAGAGCCATGGAGCCAATGGTTAATACAGAGCCAGTGTCCCCATCCCCAGAGCCAGGAGCAGAGCATGGCAAGGGGCAGGTCTGCAGTCCGGTGTGCGTGGGCCACGCGCGGCTCACGGGGCACCGCGGTAGCTGTAGTGATTGTGGTCAGGGTCGCTCAGGGTGAGTGGCAGGCTGGGCTTGCGCTCCGGGTCCTTCTCCTCACACTGCCGGGGCGGACGGTGCTTGAAGAAGTCAGAGACGTAGCGGACCTGGAAAAGACCAGCAGGAAGGTTTGAAGACCCCTCTGTCAGGCTGAGCTATGGCCAGTGGGAACCCAGACAAGCAGCAGGTTGCACAGGGGACACTCACAATGAGGACGGCAATGAGAGCCCCTTGGAGCAGCCCCACCAGCACGTCGCTCCAGTGGTGCTTGTAGTCGGACACTCTGGTGTAGCCCACGTAGATGGCAAAGGTGATGAGGAAGAACTGGATGGTGGGACGCAGCAGCCGGGCCCACTTTCCCACCAGCCGGGCTTGCACGTAGAGCTGGGCAGCAAAGAAGGAAGCAATCACCCAGAGCAGGGGGCACCAACCAGCCTGATGATGGGGTGCTTGGGGCATGGGACCCATGGGGGCTTGCTGCCTTCCCATGGAACAGCACTTACCGCCAAGAACATCATGCAGTACATCCCAAAGGAGGAGTGTCCTGAGTAGAAGGACAGTCTGTGAGGCAAAAGGGATTGGTCAGGCCATGAGAATGAGCTCCTAGCTGGCCCTCACAAGCCCCCTACCCACTCTGCAGGCTCTGCCCTGCAGCAAGAGAGCATCAATAGCCATCTGGGGCTGTCACTGGGAGCCCAGCGCTGCTTGGCAGGTGGGGGAGACATGTTCTAGCCCCACAGCTCACCTGGACTCGGTGATGTTCCTGCTCTCTCCCTGGCAGACATTCTCCAGCTGCACATAGATGGAGCAGTTCACCTTGGACCAGTCAGGATTGCAGACAGCCAGGAAGTTTGGCCGGAGACGGCCAATCATGTATTTGGCCAGGTCAGTCAGGGACTGGCTGATAGCCCCCCCAAAGAGAAAGGTCCCCACCACCTTGTAGAGGGCAGCCAGGTAGCTGTTGAACTCTGACTTGGAGTAGAGGCGCTCGGTGTAGACCAGATATGCCTCTCCTGATGAGATCTGCAGAGACCAGGGGGCAAGTGGTGAGGGTTAGGGACTACTGAGCAGCTTTCCAGAACCAGGGCTGCAGAATTCTCTGGCTCTTGGCTCTGTGGCAGAGGAACCCCTGCCATCTGCCTGCCACAGGAGCTCACAGACCCTGTCCCTGCAGGGAACCAGCCCCGCAGGATGTGGGTCTCACCACCCCAGTGGGAGCCCTGACCCCCAGCAGAGCAGGGCTCAAGCTGGGGGTCCTGTTGCCCTGACAGGGCTCTGGAGGTGGCTGTGCTGGGCCCCAGTTCCCAGATACAACATGACAGGATGTCCCTGCCCTGGAGGAAAGGTGGTGACACATCCTTACAATGACAACAGTGCAGGTGATGGTGACCCCAGCCATGAGACCATGGGTAATGGTGTCTGCCTTGTAGGGGTAGCGGATGGAGTCATCGCTGCAGTAGAAGCCTCGCTTGTATGGGGAGTTCACCAGCGTCAGGATGACGAAGGGCAGAGATGCTGCAAGGCAGAGAGAGGTGAGGACTGGGGACACAAGCCAGCAGGGTCCACACTGGCATGCAGCACCACAGTCTCCCAATGGCAGGGACGGATCCCCTCCAGGGATGAAGTCCTGAGCCACCTGTACCCTGGGCAGGAGGACTTGAACCCGCCAGGGCCTCTGATAGGGCCCTATCAGAGCTTGCAGATGCCTGTGACACCCAGATACCACATGAGACAGCCAAAACTGGGCACTCACAGAGTCCCCACAGCTGCCCCACTCCTCCCCAGACACAACAGTGGCAGGGCCCAATCTTGTGCCTTCTCCTCATGCTCCCCAGAGTCTTTTGGCTTAGGAGGACAGACCTCATTAAAATTAATGAGCACAGGCATCTTGCAAACCTGTTTTACAGCAGCAAAGGGCCCGCAGATGGTCCCAGCAGAACCCTCACCGCAGCTCCAGGAGAGCCAGTGCTGGGGGATGCTGGTGTCTGATCCAGCCCAGGCACAGTGGGACTCCGATGCACTTGGCTTGTCCCACTCACTCTCCCACAGCCCTTGCTCCTTCCTACCAGCCTCCTCTCCCCTGTCTCCTCGGGGCTCTGGAGAGATGCTGTGTTGGCTGGATCAGTCTGGCAAAGGAGGCTTTTCCACCCAGCGTGCTGCAACCCTGGCCATGGGCAGCTGAGAGCTCACTCGAGAAGGAACCATCCTCAAGATCCAGAGTAGTTTGTGGGTCTCTGCCCCGCCCTGTAGCCGTGCCAGCCCAGCGCTGGAAGGGGATCCCTTGCCCCATCTCTGCCCAGGAACAGTCAAGGACGGGCCGGGCGTCCCCACCACGGGGGTCCCAGGATGGTCTCCCCGACCCTGCAGGCCACCTAAGGTCGGGCTCCTCTCCCAGTTCCGCCTTTCCCGGCGGTTTCCGCCTACCCTTGTTCCTCCGTCTCCTGGGAACCGCACCTTTGTCCCCGCCCGCTCCCTCGCTCCCGCCCCGGGGGTCCCGCCGCGTCCTGCGCTCACCGAGAGAGCGGAGGGCACGGCGATGGAGCACCGGGGGCTGCCCCGCCGCGCTGCCGAGAACCAGCGCCGGGTCCCTCCCGGCCCCGCCGCCGCCTCCCCGCACACCTCAGACGTCCATTTTCAGCTCAAATTAGACACCAATTTTCTTTCTGGATAATTTCACCCTCCAAAAAAAGCTCCCCTAAAAATATAAAGCACCGGCCCACAGGAGGGAAACGTGCCTCGAGAGGCACCGGGTCCCGGCCACCCCCCCGCCCGCTGGGGCCCGCAGCCCGGGAAGCTCCAGCCGCGATCCCGGTCGGGGCCTTTATTTTTAGTCCGTCTTAATTCGGTGCTTCTCCGCAGTTTTAGAAACGAGACTTTGCCCGCACCGCGGAGGGGGGGCGAAGGTCCTAGAAGGGGTCCCCTGAACCCACCCGTCTGGGGCTGCGGAGCCCCGGCCCTCTCCGTGCGGCGGGCAGGCGGCCAGGGCGGCGGCGGAGGAAGCGTCCCGGTGCCGCCCGAGCAGCGGGACCCCACCGCAGCCTCCTGGCCCGGGAAATACCACGACCCCCGCCGTGGGCACGTCCCTAGGACGCTGTGGGTTCCCTTGGGAGGGCGCTCGGCCAGCGGGGCGACCCCGGGAACCGGGAACCCCGACGGAGCCCGGTAGCGCTGGGGCAAGAGCCAGCGCCCGCTCGGCTCGCCGCGCCCGCCCGGCTCCCGGTGGAGGCCCGGGACAGCGGGGACAGCGGCCGGGCAGGTGCCTCCCGCCCTGCCCCCGGACCGGCGACACCGGCTATGGCCGGAGCGGAAAGAGGCGCGGCGGGAGCCCCGGAACCCCTGTACCTCCTCCGGACGCAGCCCCGGCCCCTGTCCCAGCCCACAGCACGGCCCCACCGAGGGCACCCGCGGGACACGGTGACGCTCCGGAGCTGCCCGCGCCGGGGGTACCGGTACCGAGTCCTCACCGACCGCCAGGCAGAGTACGTCGAGCGCCACGAAGACCTTCCTGCGCTCCATCCTGCAGCCGGTGCGGCCCCGCGGCCCGGCCCCGCGGCTCACATGGCCCGGAACGACGCGGGCTCGGCCGGGAGGTAAAGTCCGGGCGGGCGGGGCGGGGCGGGGCGGCAGCCGGTGCCCCCGCCCGGGGCCGGGGCGGAGCGGGAGCGGCGGGACCGGGGCCCGGACCAGGGTCGGGACCGGGGTCGGGGTCGGGGTCGGGGCCGGGGCCGGGACCGGGGCAGGTGTGGCAGGAACTTCTCTGGAGTCAGACTCTCCTCGCTCGTCGCTGCTTCCTCGGGCCCCGCTCCGGCATCCTCAGCTCCGGCCCTCTCGAGTCCCCCGGTGCGCGCCCCGCCTGCCCGGTCTCCCCGCCTTGGCTCGGCTGCCTCCCGGCGTGCGTCAAGGGGAAAGGGGAGAAGGAAGAGAGGCCACTCTGGAAGCCGCCCGTGCCCCACCCGCTTCGGGTGTATGTCCTGAGGGAAAAAAAAGTGAGGAAAAATGGAAAATCCAAGAATGGAAGAACGTGGCCCCGGAAACGCGCTAGCTCCACCGATGCGGGCGGCGGGGGCTTGTGCAAAGCAGGCGCGGGGCTGGTTCGGTGTCAAGGCCGGTTGTTGAGGCTGTGGTCGCAACAGAGAGGCTGGTGGGAGCACACGGAACGACACAGAAGCTATGATTTACCCGCTGAGATGTGGGGCCGTATTTCCTGAGCGTCAGACAGGACAGCAGGACAAGCTCCCGGTACTTCCCGTTGGGGCTGGGAACTTGCTGAGCTGCTGGAACCCAGAGCGGGGTTAGGAGTGAAAGTTGGAGCAACGGGTCCCACAGCAACTCCCTGGTGGCAGCAGGGACAGTGGGATATTGGCTATTCCAGGCCCGATGCCTGGTTAGGAATGGAAAGAAAAATGTAAGTAATACAGAAACCACCCAAATGCTGCAGGGCTGGTGATTGAAGTGCAGTGTGAGTGGCCTGTGGAGAATGTCAAGGCTGTTTGTGGGAAGCCGGCAGAGCTGGAAACGCTCTTGGGCTGCCCTGGGGTTTAAGGAGAGGGGCAGAACCACGGGCCAGCTTTCCTCTGCTCCAGTCCACCCTGATGTGCCCCGGTGCAGCTCATTCCTGCCTGTCAGTGCCATGGGGGCCCTGGCACGGCGCTGAGGCAGGACTTGCCACACACATGCTGCCTGCAGACCCCAACCAAGCAGGCAAGAGCCCCGAGGCAGGCGAGCCGAGGGGATGCTGCAGCAGAGGAGGGTGGCTGGAGCCCGTGGGATGCCCAGGCTGTGTCCTGGAGGGAATGTGGGCATGAACACAGTCTGTCCCCCTGCTGATAAATCCCCCCTTCTCATCGCAGCAGTGACTGCCGTGGGAGGGCTCCACCCTCGTGGGTGCCGTGGGTGGGCTCCGAGCTGGGGCACCGTGGGAGCACAGATGTGGCAGTGTGGGGCTCCGAGGACAGGGCAGGCACCCCCGCTGCAGGCACAGGACCCCGCGCTGGAGCGGGCAGGGGAAGCACGACAAGGCAGCAGCGCGGAGGCCGCAGGACTTTGCCCCACGCGGGCCCGTGGCTGCCGGGCGGTGCCGGGGCGGCGGGAGCCTGTCAGGAACGGCCCAGCCCGGCGAACCCGGGGGATGGGGGGTCCCGGGTGCCACGGCCGCGGGTACCGGGGGGCGCGGGCGGGTGTCCCGGCGCGGGGCTCTGGCTCCCTCTGCCGTCCGAGCGTCGTGGCTGCAGAGCCCGCCCGGGACCCTCCCCCGGCCTGCGAGGGCTGCAGAGTCCGGGGGCTGCGGTCCTGCTGCTCTCACAGCCTCGGAAACATCGCTATGGTCACACAGGGACGAAAACAGCGTTTCATTTCAAAGGATGCAACGGGGTGCTTCAAGAACACCCATCGTTTCCACAGCTCCTCGAGACCTCGAAGGAAGTGGGGAACCCACTCCAGTCTCTCTATGCCCACCTTTGTACCCACCTCTCCAGGGGAAAGCCAGGGAGCTGCATGGCCAGAGCCCTCCAAAGCCCCAGGACAGAAGGCCAGAGCCAGGCACAAGTGGGAGAAAGAGAATTTAAGGAGTTTCTGATGGAACAAAGGGGCTTTGTGGTGGGGCAACACAATGCAGTTGCATCAGGAACGTTTCTCTTGGCCTGAGAATGCTTTTTCTGGCTGAAGTCGTGAGACATGGAGGGACCCCTGTCTGCCACTGTCACAGGCCTGCCACAAGCTGACAGGGGTTCAGAGGACTCGGGGCACCTGTAAGAGCAACAAACAGCTCCCTCCACCCACAGCACCAGGAGGGAGAAGTCAAGCCAGGGATGCTGGGCATCCTCCCAGGCTGGGATGGCATCCCTGGCACAAGGAATCCCACCCTGCCCATGGAGCTGGAGAGGATCAGACAGCAGAGGCAGGGACCCCTTTTCTTGCCTCTGCCATCATGACACACAGGACTGTTGCATCTTGGTCTCCAAAAAGAAGACAGGCTTCTAACTCACTTTCAAATTAGGTTTTTAATTAAATAAATAACGGCGAGGGGTCTTCAAGGCAGTGTCACTTCACAGTGTAGGGCTGGGGGGCAAGGGAGAAGAGTCCAGCATTGGGAGCGGCTCAAAGTGAATGTGCTTTGTAAGAAGGAAAAAGAAAACCCCAACAAAAAAACAAAACCAAACCTCCTCCCCCAGTGACTCCCCCTTCCCTGTCCCAGCCTTTTCCACCCCTCTCCCTCAAAGTTATGTGGAGAAAGCCCACACTTATGTTGAAAGACCCCATGCAAATCTGTAAACAACACTGAAGGACATAAAGAGATTTCTGCCTTCCCCAGCTCCTGTCTCCTTTCACTAGGGCTTGAAACAAACCAAAAGAAAAAATGGTTTTAGGAAAAGTAAGAACATTCTCAGCCGATGGAGATGTCAAGGCCTGGCCCTCCCTGGGAGGGCTGCCCATGCTCTCACCCTGCTTCTTCTTTTCCCTTCAGCCAAGGAGCTTCCTCTCTTCCCCAGAAAAGGGGAATCACAGCCTGGGCAGTTCCACTATGGAGTGGGCATTGGGAGCAGCTGGAGAGGAGGCCTCTGCCAACCACATCTGGGTGACAAAATGGTGCCAGGTGAAGACAGCTGCTTGTGCCTGGGGCTCAGCACCTCCCAGCAGAGTGCTGGGGACTGAAACAAACCCCTGCTAATGCACACAAAACAGATCTGGGGCTTAGGAGATGGGACAAGATCTAATCCTGCCATCCTGTGAGGCTGCTTGATCCTGTCTCCATGCTCCAGCTGTAGGGCTGAGCACAACTTCCCAGGGCTGGGTAAAAGGAGGATGCAGGCTCGTAGGTTTAGGTACCTGTTAAAATCCACTGGCAGCAGAACCAATTGCACAATCACAGTGCAAAGGCCTGTACCAAAGCAAGTATAAAAGCTTCAACCCAAGCCCCTCACCCCAAATGCAGAACACAACTGGAGGAAGGGGCGATCTGCACCAGAACCTTTCTCTTGTGAGCAGAGAGCACGAGGAGGAAGGAGAACACGTTGGATTTAAGCCAGTGGCAAACCCCAGACCTGGAGCACATGTGGGAAGCAAAGGAGCTCTGGACCCCAGCACACCCATGGACAGCTCCCCGTGGCTCTGCGTGGCAGGCAGCACCTCCTCACCACATGGGGCCACCTGTCACCTCCCTAAGCATGGCAGTAAAGATACACTTTCCTCTTGGAAAACAGAGCTGGTTTAGTAATGCAGGGAGGGGCAGGGATGCCCCGGGATGACACGTGTGGAGCAGGGAAGGTGTGCTCCCCTGCCTGGGACTGCGCTAGCACCAGTGTCCCAGGCTTCACATCCTGGGACCTAAGCACCCTCCTGCCTCTGCTGACAAACTGTTGGAACAAACTGTTGGGAAGTTACAGAAGTTTTCATTTGCATTCTGCCCCCTTGCACTGCGAGTGGGTCATCACCTGTCAGCAGCAGAAGTGGCACCATGCTCTGGGCCACCCTCTCTGTGGCTCTTGAAACTCACATTACTGCCCATGTAAGGTCTCCCTGGCCCAGCACTTCACAGGAAGGTGAGAAGCACTCAAGTGCACACAATGCTGCTGCACCACACAGCATCCCTTTCCAAGACCTGATGCTTCAGCCCAGGGGCTGGACCAGGCCATGACCCACCTGCAGCTGGCGGAGAGCAGGCACCAGGAACGCATGGCTGCCTGAGGCTGGAAGCAGCAGTGTTCCTGCCTGTCACGATCCATGGCTGTTGGGAGAAGACCGGAGTGAGTGACTCCTACTCCAACACACTGCCTGTGGGAGAAGGGCCAAGACTCTTCAGCTTCCCTTGGCATTGCTGTGCCTGCCTCTGCAGTAAACTGCCCTGCAGACCTCCCAAGCTCTCAGACCCCTCGACTGCATCCTCAATGGGACAGTGACACAGCCCTGTTCTCAAAGCATCTGTGCCCTCAGACTGTCCCGCTGGGGCCAAGGGACACTTGACCCATTCTGAGGCAGGGACTCTCCAAGCAGCCTGGCATCACCTGGAGTGACACATGGTCAGTGGAAGAGGGGGTGATGGACCTACCCCCTCAGAAAAGCCAGCCACCACTTTGCACAATTGTGTCAGGATACACTGGAGCAGAAAGGTGTTTGGTTTCACTGTAGCCTTGGGTCAAGGAGGATGGAAAGACGGATTCTGACCAACAGCTCCAAACTGTCCCTACAGGACAGTGGAAGTTCCAGGATTTCACTCAGTCAGGTCAAAGTCCTTGCTGGGTCTGTGACAAATTTGTGACTGGAGACTCTCACTGCGACAGAGGCTCTGACCGAGCCACAGGTGCTGGGCAAGCCTGATGAGCAGTCAGGAAACTATTTACATCTCCGATGCCAATGAGACCAAAATCTGTGACCGATAAGGACACTTGCGCAGGGGCCACCACTGCCTCTGGGTCTCTGTCCAAATCCACAGGGCCAGCAATTAAAGGCAACCCCTCATTAATGTCTGCAGGGAGAGTGAAGTCCATAGTTATCGTCTCACCAGAGCTCTGCAATGTCTCCTGCTTCTCTGCCAGTCCTGGTCCCGCCTGTGGCAAAGCGAAGAGCTCTGGCTCGGAGGGGGGGACAGTGTGTCGTTGGCAGGACGCTGAGATGGCGCCTGAGGACGTCTCCTCGGTGGGGTCAAAGGAACAATTCGTCTCCGAGGGGGTGCTGCACTCGTAGCCCTGCCCCGACTCGCTGATGCTGCCCAGGCTGCAGGCCGTGCTCTCCACGCTCAGGGGCTCTGCACATCCAGCAGAGGAGAGGGTGACAGACAGCAGGGCGGGGAGAGAGGGGCACACAGCGAGGGAAGAAAGCTACAGTGAGTCCATAACATACAAACATCCAGGTCAACCCCACCTAATCACAACAGCATTTGCTTGATGGCACAAATGCTTCTTTATTATAGCAACCAAGATCCCTGCCAGCATGTACCGAAGGAAGGCAAGATGCCGACAGCAGATGGGAGGCCATCAGTGTTTCTATGGAAATTGAAGGAAACCTCACAGACACATTCCAAGATAAGCCAAATCCTAAATCCTATCCCCTCGTGCCAACTATTCCTGGGAGCTGCCCACACAGTGCCTTCATCTGCGGTAGGACAGTGAGGGAATGAACCCATGTTGGGTTCCCTGTGAGTCTTCTCCCAGCCAGCTGTCTGAAAGCAGCTTGCATCTACAGCTTGACTTCTGGGGCCTTAACCCAATCTCTGAAGGAGCTGTCTGTGTCAGTGCACTGGAAGCACCTCGCACAGGTGCTCAAAGTTAGTGCATAACTAAGATCTAGGCCACCCCTCTGAGCCCAACACAGGAACAACTGTTTTATAGTCACCCCTGATCAATGTAGAGACAGACAAGACTTTTCTGCTCACATCAAAACCAGCAAAGAGCTGGTATTTAACAGAGGGCAAGGTGAGAACACTGGTGAGGTGCAGGGAGGAGAGGAACAGCAGATAATGGGAAAGGCAAAGGCAGATCTGTGCCAATGAGTGTGGGAGATGAATGATCCCCATGGCAGGCAGAAGAAAATGAAGTTACCTGTACTCTCTATTGCTATCTGATCTTGACCAAAGTGAGCATTCAGGCAGCCAGTTGCAGAGGGAATTGGTGGGGAGCTCCGAGAACGACTGGTATTTTCTACTTCAACACCATCCAGGTCATTGTCAGTGAAATCCCTGTGGGGAAACAGAGAGCCTTGCCACCACCTGCTAAGCAGAGAGATGCAGGCAGGAAAAAGGGAGACTAGGATTAAAACCCATCAACAAATAAAGCAATAGGACTGTGGAGACATTACTAGAATGAATGTCTATCCCTCCTTCATCTGCAGAGCCCAGTTTAGACTTTGCCCTGAGGAGGTGATGGCAGCATGGACCAGACCAGCCCATGATAAACCAGAATGGGCTTTTCCTAAAGACCTCTGCTCCCAGTTTTGTGAACCTCAGCCCCTTCCAAAGGGTCAAATGCCCAGGGAACACCCAGCTTCATGGAATGACTGCAGTGGGTCCGTAGTGTGTCAGCAAAGAGCAAGTGATGAGAATGTATTTTCCTATCCTGGAAGGATTTAAGATTTCAGGTATTTTCCTCTCTTGAGACAGAATTAAAAAAAAATCTAAGACTTCATCTGTTTTTAATTGATTCAGCCTCAGTATTTCATTTTGACCTTTTACGACATTTCAGTTTCAACCTTTTTGAAAAGATGTATTTTGAAAAGTATCTTCAGTAATTATCATACATTTCAAAGGTAAGAATTTGCCTCAAAGGATGGCAGCAGGTAAATTAATTCAGGTTCCAAACCATCAGAAATAGAATGTTTTTGAATTTAAAATGCTCCCTTCCTAAAACCTCATCAAACTGAGTTCTTTCCCTGAAATCAACTCGGAATCCCTGACCCCAGCCTCAACTTTTGTGGATGCATTTGTCTGAAACAAAACTATTTTTAACACAAGGAAATCCACCTCCAAGCAAATAGTTCTTTATCTTCCCTCCCTACAGCAAGAGTGTTTGTATTCTGAGAACATCCCATGCATCCCTCCATCCTCCCACCCAAGAAACCTTCCAGAGAAGAAGGAACAGTCTGTTAAGCAGAGGTGCTTTGCAGCAGGAATCTTCACAGGGAGGTCAATATTACTAATTTTAGTGTGAGAATATTCCACGCACGTGGCTCCAGGGTGGAGGACGTACTTCTTCCTTCCTAAACGAGTCTGCTGAGTGAAGTAGTCATAGCGCTCGGATTTTTTCCACATGTAATAATACTCCACACACTCGCCCACTGACCGGGTGCGGACCTGAGGAGAAACATCCCAGTCAGAACACCACGCATCGAGGTGTATCTCATGGAGCAAGGGCTATTTTCCCATTTAACCAGCACAGAAAATTAAGTGCATTACAGAAATTTATATTGCTATGGACACATCTATGCTGCAGAACAGAAGCACGTACTGAGATTTCCGAGGTGGCGATCGGCCAGAGAAAGAACTCCCCACAGTGCACAGCTGTTCTCACAGAGACCCGTGTGGGCCAGACATGTACACTCGTGCAGGACGTTCCTGCACTTCCAGCAGCAGCACACTTAGCAGAGAGAGCAAACCTGCATCCATTTTCACTGGCCAGCATCAACATGCCCACAATTAACCAGTGGTAGAACTGGACTCTCTGGTTCTGCCAACTCCCAGCACAGCAGCATGTCCCGTGGCCCAGCTCTCCCTACAACAGCATCTGCCATTCTAGAGGACCCCAGGGGACTTTACAAAACATCCACATGCTCAACTCACTCATTCACAGAAGTACTGCAAGGGCTGAGAGTTTGGAAAGAACTTTTGAGACTCCAGAAAGGGCTAATCAGTAATTAACTGACATCACTCATGCAGGTCAGTGGTGTTTGTGACTTCTCCCACCTGGAAAATAAGGCAGAGCAGGGCAGTGAACAGCCCATCACCTCCTGGCATGAGTCAACACAAAGCCTGGGATCGGAACTCGGCAATCCTGAACTCCCTGCATCAGCCGAGGCCCAAAGCACACCTGTGGTGCCAAAGCACCTGCCTCCTTCCCCTGCTCTCAGCAGGAGCTGGGGGGAGCAGCCTTACCTTGTTGGCTTGGATAAGGTGAAAGTTTTTCCCGTGGACCCTAAAGCCATGTTCAAAATTTCTACATTCTTCCTCGCTCCAGGCACAAAGCTCATCTATAGCAGAAAGAAAGAGGAATTGGAGATGTACAGAATCTAGAAAGAGTTGCATGTACATTGATGTTTGGGGCAGAACTCACCTCTGATAACCTTCACGTTGAACCTTAACCTCCGCAGTGCCTCTTCTGCATTGAAGTTGCATTTGACCAGCTCATACAAAGCCTAGGAAACAGAAGAAGATCACTCACAGCACGTACCTGAGCAACACACCACAAACCAACCTGCTCATGACTCATATTTGTCTCATAAAACTTGTATTTCCCAGGAGCCACCTTGCTGCTAACCCCTGATTGACCATCACCAGAGATTATCCCACTTTTTAAAACACTGGATTACAAACTCCAGAACTGGACAGATGCAGCTCTGCAGATTACAAGTGTGCCTCTGTGTTCCTGGACTCTCACTGCCAGAATCTAACCTGACTAACTTAGAGGAAACACAGCTGCTCTGACATGGTTGATCTGCAGGCTTTTCCAGTCTTCCCAACGGGAGGGGGACTGGCCTCCTCAGACCACAGCCAGGTAGCACACCCTCACTTATCTGTGAGGCAGGAGCAAGGACTCACTGAAATTAGACCTCATTCTGACCTCTGTAGGGAATGTGGCACTGTCAGGCAAGCACCACTTGGTGCATGAGCTGCATGAGCCCCCAGACCTGCTCGTTGTCCTTCACCACCTCTCCCTCGGGCAGGCTGCTGCCGGACAGCTCGTCCCACTGCCGCTTCACTGCGCGGTACAGGAACTCTTCAACCTCTCTCTCAGGGAGGATGTTTGGGTCCCAAAGCAGCTGATCTTCATTCTCATAGGCTAACAGAAAAAGCACTGAAATAAGATAATCAAACAGAGAATTCTGCTGCTTTTGAGAAACGATCTATGTGGACATGCATGGGGGAGACAGAAGAGGGAGGAAACCTTTGCTGGGTACTCCAACCCAGCACTAGAGATGACAACCATCTCTCAAGGTACTGCATTTTCCCTCCTGATTTTGGAGGCAGATAAACCCTTTATACCCCTTTTATGGCCCTCAGAACAGGCTCAGCTTGCTTCCATTGTTTCAGAAGGGTTGGTTGACAAGGTTTTTGTTACCATGTTCATAAAGATTGTTGCTGTGATTAATTAATCTTGGCAACTAATGACCATTTTAGCTTTCTTGTCCAGAAGCTCAAGAAGCTGGCACTCATATTGCACTCATTTTTGGGCACAGTCTGCAAATCAAGGCATCTCTGTCTACTCTGAAGATATAGCACCAAAACAGATCTGCTCCAGGGAGCACTGAATGACAGTAACTTGAGCTACTTAAGGAAGATGTCAGAGAGAATGAATTAGAGTATCTCCAGAAGGGTATTCTTTCTCTTTGGCTATAGCTGAGACCCTCTCCTCCAAAAGTGTCACACCAACCCAGTTCTAACTGAGCTTCACCACTTCTGCACCCATGTTCCCAGTCCTGTTCAGCCAGGCTTCTTTAAGCCAGCTCAGATGTAGCTGTAAATTTGGGTGTCAGCACTGAAGGCACCAAGCCTGGAGATCCAGAGCAGGACTGGTGATCCAGGACCCATCAAACACCCCAGCCAGCAGCCCTACACCCAAACAAGGCACAAAGAGGAGACTGCCTTACCTTTTTGCCTGTGCCTGTTTAAGCGGAGGATGGGAACAGTGGCCTGGTACTGAGGTCCAACCATGATCTCCTGAAATACCACCACAGAGAGGTGGGTAAATTGAAATGGAAAACGCTCCACTCAGGCTGCACTTCATGATTTAGGGACTACACCACCTTGAGGCAGATTTATTTACTGGTAGCCCCTGCTGTCACTATTATTTCTAGTGAACCCTGACTATTTTATAGGGTAACTAAGAAGATTTACTACCAACCAGATGACACTGTGGTGACCTTCAGTATTTACATAGTTTTAAAGATCTATGGCAAGCAGCTAAGGCTGGAGACAAAGCTTTTTAACACTAAAGCTCTCCTGCAACTTTCACAGACAGGATGAATTTGGAAGTCTGCTTCTCCCTTCAGCAAGATGGTTCCCTGTCAGTAAATCCTGCTGGGAATATTGCATAGCATTTCACCTTTCCAGGGCTACGGGCTGCAGATTTAATTTACTAAGGCACAACAGATTTCCTGTATCTGAAGCAGAAGATAATTTCAAGATTGTATTAAAAACCCCTATTGTGACCCACATCTGCCACTGGCATCCACAAAAGGCATGGCACCAAGCAAAAAATTGGGGAAATATTACAATGCTTTGGTGCCATGCTTTCTTCAAATTCAGGAGTACTGTATGAACTCCCTTTCCCAATGCACTCAAGTCATTTACCTTCTTACACTCGTTCGATGGGATGGAATCCACCTCTGAATCCTCAGCCATGGAGGAAGCACATGGAGATGAACAGGGCTCTTTGTCTTCATCAGCAAGGAAGTTGTTTGCTTTATGGGAAAGGAAAAGATCTGTAGTTATGATTTTTTTTCCTGTTGCTCTATGTTCCCTCTCCTTCCCTTCATTTCCTGTCCTAAAGTTCCTTTCTGCACAGTCTTCAGTGACAACTTACCTGTATTTTAATTATCTCCCTTTAAATAAAAGAATTTGTACACTTGCCACATGGGTAATGATGGCCAATCTGGGGATCTCAGACTCTCATTTTGAAGGACAGCAGAAAGAGTAAGATCACTTCATCCACAATCCCTGTCATGTGCTTTGGCTTCCCAGACCTTCCAACTTTTAGGAACTGCCATAATGTATCACTCCACTAATACTACTGAATTGATTCACTTCTAGGCCTGCCACATGAGATACTCATCTTTTAAAGTGCAATTACAGCAGGTAGAAAAACAATTCCCACTTTTTCAGTGTTCTGAGCTACACCTAAGGACCATTGCCCCCTCATCCCGCTGCTCATCTACGCTCTGTCCTGTCCTAACCAATGCCCAGGAACGCCCCTGCCACACAAATTTATGGACAGTCCCCAGAAGGAAAGTGGAAAATCTGTTGTTGGGAGGCTGACAAAATAAGAAAACCATTCTCACCCTCCCCTGCACTTCCTGCACACCACATGTAAGTGAACACCAACTACTTAGGAACCATGACACATACAGCCAGGCTGGTTTGGGAATAAGTCCGACGCATCGTGGGACGTGACGGATGGAGTCAGGTCATCAGCTGAAGACTGTGTCTCCTCCTCTTCTTCCCCTGAAAGCAAATCCTTCGCTATTTGTTCCTTTTAACAACAACAAGAAAGTGAAAAATATTTTTAAATTAAAAAAAATACATGAGGGGGAGCGAGGCCTAGAGTAAAACATTTCTGGCCAAGTTTGGCCACATCCACAGATCTTCTCACCCTCCCACAGCTTGTCCAAAGACACATTCTCTCTCACGCTCCCCACCACACCCACATTATTGTCCCTAGAGGCACTTTTACAAGTGCCATGAATTCTGGCTTCTTATGGAAGCCAGAGAAGATGAGCAAGTGGCCCTTTCTGTAGAGCTCCACTCACAGGAAATATCTCAAAGATTCTAAGAAGGAAAAAAAGAAAGGCACTTTCTACAAATTTTAGCTAGAACAGGAGGAGCCATGACTTCACCTGGGAAGTTACAAACCTCCACAGATCCACAGCTATGTGCAAACCTTGTAACTCAAGTTCCATCAACAGTTTTTACAGAGCTCTTTTTAAAACATATATTCTTTCTCCCTTCTCTAAATGTTTCTGCCTGGTGTTCCTCACTGGGACACCAGAATTAGGCAGGCCCCTTCCCCTGGCATTGATCAAACCCCTCTGGAAAGAGCTCTTCAACACCTCAAGCTCCAGCAGAACACAGTAACCTGCAGCAGACACCCAGGCTAACAGCTGCTCTCACCTTATCCAGAGTCATGTCAGGGAGATTCGGAGAGATGTCATTGCTCTCACTGTCCTGCTCCGAGATGGGATCTGATGCCTCATAGCCATACAGTGCAAGCAGCTCCTCAAATGGCATTTCACTGCTCTGAGCAAGAGGAGGACAAAGCTGCATCAGGAATAGAACAACCACAAGACTACAGCACCAGCTGTATGATCACAGACATGCAGAGGGAAGCAGGGCAGCCTCGGGTAACTCTGCACAGTAATGGTGGAGGCAGGGTCTGTCAGGACCCACCAAAACTGCTTTGTCTCAAAGGTATGGAAAACCCAGGATCATTCACCCCAAAGCAATACAGTCTAGGGCACTTTTAAAATACATCTATCTTTTATATTAGATTTCAAGCTGATGAAAAGGTCCCAGACTGCACACCTGTAATTAGCCAGAGGAAGGGAGGGAGCAAATCTCTGTATTAGTCTTGTGGCTGGCCTGAAGAGACACTCCTTGTCACCAAGAACATAGTTTGTGTTCCACTGAGGTCTCTGTGGGACCACCCACAGCAGCACCACATCAGCTCATCTTTGTAGCTCCTCCACTGTGAAACACTGACCATAGCCCCAACAGCTAATGGTTTTTCAGCAAGGTGAGCCAGGACCATCTGCCAGAGTGGCTACTTTGCAGAGCCAAAATTCACTGCTGTCACGTGTTCTCAAACCCATTCCTTCTTACTCAAATGCAAACCCGACTTATTGTTGGTGACCTGAGCCCAACATGCTGCCAGCTGAGCAAGTCAGGGCTTCTCACCAAGGTCTTTGATACCAGTACTGCAAAAGCAGACAAGCAAATCCAGCAGGTAATTTCCCTCCCCCTGCTGCCTTTACCTGAGAGGCACTGAAACTCTTCTCCAGCTCTTCTAAAGATTTCTGCTTCTCCTGAGTATCATCTTCCTCCCTTTCTTCCCGTACACCGTAGTTCTGTGAAAGGATCTCTGCCAGGTTCAGTCGATGATCAGCTGAGCCCATTGACACAACTGCAGGGATCAGAAGAAGTTGGATACTTAGCACCACCACAGACCAGCTCCTGAGATGCAACAAAGCCAGGGATGATCCCTTCTTGTGTGTGTGCAGACATGATAGGCCAGGGAAAGAGATTAGGCAGAGTGGAGTGAGGGGGACAGGGAATACAACTGGGAACAGTCACTCCATCAGCATAAAGCCTGGTTCTCTGCACATCCATGTCCCACAACAGACTGGAAGCTGAATCTGAAGGTTTTCTGAGTATTTGTGTGTCTCTCCTGACTGGATTCACTGGTGTGACAACACACGGGCATGCACTGCAGCATTTCCTTCATCCAGGGCATTTTTAGGGCAATTACCCCTTTTTCAAGAATGGCCAAATGGATACCTGTTGGAGCTTTGGCATCTTTAAGCCTTTCCCTCTCTGTCAAATGGAAGAAAAACCAACCAACTGGCTCAGGAGGTGTTGGAAAGAGAAGGGAATAGACAGGCTGATCACAGGAACCTTGCTTCCTCTGGAAACTAGACCAGCAAACAGAGGCATCTTTGACCAGAGGTACCTGCTGCGCTCTGAAGGGCGGGCTCTCCGGGACAGAGGCTGCGGGCTGGGTATGGGACCACCCTCGGGCTCTGCCGGCCAACCGAGGCCTTCAGGAAAAGACAGAAACATGGCTGAGAGAGCTCTTCTTAAAATTGCAACACCCCTCCATCCACTTAACCCCACCAGCAAATGAAATTAACTCAAGTTCAAAGCAGAAGTTACCCAAATCCCCACAGGACAGCACTAAGAACTGTGCTGTGCAAACAGATCTCATCAGGTGTATTGAACAGCTCTTCCCAGTCTCCTCTCCACTGGACTCCTCACCTTCCCCTCAGTCTCTGACTCCATGTGGATGTGTTTCCATTTCATCTATTTTATCTTCAGCACTCCACTCATTACTTATCCTCTCACCATTTTAAGACCTGACCTTCATGGGTTACATCTTCCCTTAAAAGAAGGACCTGGACTCTCAGCTGCTATTCTGAACATCATGTATGAACGCAGCATTTTGAGGGACTGACCCTCTGGTGAGGCATTTTGAAAATGCCAGAAACAACATGCTGGCTTCTCCGTAATGCCTCACTGCACCCAGAAGTTCAGTGATGTGAGCAAAGGAACAGAGCTAAGCAGGCAGTGAAGGGGTCTGGTATGGGCGAGGTGGGAGAGGCTGAGCAAGGCAGGTACCACCAACAGGCACCTGCAGTGTGGCATTCAGTGCTCAGTCACAAGTTCAAGGCAGCAGCATGGGCTGAGGCCTGGAAAACAACCCAGAACATCTGCTGCATCTTGGGCTGCTGTGCAAGAAAATACTGTTCATTAAGTTCAGCCGAGGCACGGAGCAAGCAGGTAAATAACCAAACCTTCTGCATGACTGAGAGCACCCAACTGTGGAAGAAAATCCCAGTGTCAGTCCCCCAGTCACCAATGACATCTCTGTATGATCCTCAGCCATTAACAATCTCAGCAGTGCACCATCACTCCTCACTCTCTCAGTGGGAGCTGGGACATCTACAACACTTCCACACAAGGTTCTTAACAACTTATTTAACAAGAAAACACAGTATGGCTTCACATGAAAATTCACCCTCTGGCAGTACAGCAAAATATACATCAAAAAAGCCACAACAGAGTGTGGGTTCCGAGTTAGTGCCTTCAGCTATCAACACACAGACTGCAAATTCCATAACAATGAAGAAGATGCCTCCAGTCCACACGGTGTGTACACTGTGCTGGGATTCACCATCCCTGAGAGCCTGATTACTGCCAGCAAGATAACCCCCAAAGAGACCACTCTAGCTCCACAGAAAGCCCAGGAACTGTGCACATGAAAAGGGCAAAGAGTTATGGGATGATGAAAGGAGAAGGGGACAGAAAGCATTTGGAAAGCCTCAATTTTGGGGATGGTCCTATCAGGAAATGTCCCTGTAACTCAGGAAAGTGCCAATGTGCCTTTGTTGGGCTTTGATGGAATGTGACCAAGTATCCCTCTTGGATAAATCTGTCCAAGCAAACAACCATGGCTTCATGGAAAGGGTGTGGTCTATCCTTACTCCTTCTGATCTTGGGCAATCTGGAAAACTCTCCTTGCTCAGACAATGATCTATAGATTGATGGCACCTCTTTGTCCAGGGATCATTAAGTCGTTGCATGCAAAGGCCTCTGAAAACAAGGACTGAAGCTGTTGGCATGGATGGGCTGGCTTGAAAAGGTGTCAAGAATACTTCAGTAATGATGAGACCTCCTATTAATGACCAGGTGCTGAAATAAAGAGGAATGGCCACTATAATAGGATGACAATTCCATTACTAATCCCAAGTTTATTTCTCTGAAGCAGCACTAGGACAAGTGGGAATGCTGTGAGCTGGAATCACCATAGAATAACCAGCACTGCTGTGCTGGGGCTGAGAAAACAAGAAACAAGTAAGTGACAGAAAAAGCAAATAGCCCGTTCAGTACCCAGATTTAAAGATGTGAAACTGAACAATCCCTCAGATTATTTACAAATCCAGAAGACCATGGAAACAAGAGTCAAAGGAATAGGAGAGAAAGGAAGGTCTGACTTAAAAATGTGATGATGACAGGAAGAATATTCCTGATTGCACTGCTGATGCCATAGGATGTAGTTACTTTGCCTGAAGGTGAGGTAGCTGCAGCTGGACACTTCAGATACAAGTATCACACAGGAGGCAGAAATGCAACAGCGTAGCGTGCACCAGAAACACACTGAGAATGGTTCTGGGCCCGGGTGTCACTGCTCTTAGTGCTGGTGATTGATTTGATCACCCTGAAAGGTCTCAGCAGGGAACTCCAGTTATTCTGACTGCACTGTGATGCTGGAAACTGGCTCCTATGCCCATGGAGCATTTAATCTCATGGGGGGAAAAAAGAGAAATGAAATTCCTTTAATCTACTATCCCCAGCACCGCTTTCCTCCTGCCACTTTATGGTGCTCAGGCGGAAGAATAATGTTCCTCTCAGAAGTTATAAAGAGGTTGGTCAATTACTCACTCTCAGGTTTGTATTTCTGGATGACTCCAGCACTCCCTCCTTAGGTGTGGACTCAAAGTTTTGAGCAGGTGGAACAAAACTCAGCCACAGTCTAGGCCAGAGGCAGAGCCTGAGCTTTCTGCACTGACCAGGCTGTTTTCCAGTGCAAGGCTGACTGTGTTGCCCCAGAGAAACCCTCCAGGCTGAAACCATTCTTGAAAGAAAGTGAGGAAAAAAGAGAGGTTTTCCTTTCCATGGTTACTCCTTAACAGGTAATGTGGTTTCCTGAGAAAGTCTAACATGTATTTCAGACTCAGTGAGAAGCATTCCTGGTTCCTCTGCCTTGTCCACACATGGGGCCATTTTCTACAAACTTGAGCTGTAGCCAAGGCAAAGCAGATTCATCCTGCAAGTTATATATCTGAAAGAGCAAAGAACAGATGAGAGGACACACAGGCCACCTCCCACGTTGCTCAGGAAGACCAAGGCCCCAGTCACACCAGTACAACGCCACAGCCAAGACAATCTACAGCCAAACCTCAGCAGTGAGGCAGCCACAGCTCCTGGATGTCCCCAGCACAGACCTGTGTGAGCCACAGCGGTGCAGGGAACCCGGGCAGCACTTCGGCCCAACAATGTGCCCAAGTAGCACTTTGGAACAAGCAAATGCAGCAGCCTTAGTGCTCCACCAAAGGCAAACCCATGGTGGATGGGTTGACAGGCCAGACAGCACCTTCCTCATGCAGAATGCCCAAATACCCTGGAAGCAAAGCCCTGTCCTCAGACAGATCCAAGGCCCTGCCATAGAGCAGCCAGCTACCTCAATGTCTTCCCAGAGCCCTTCTTCCATGTCGTGGTCACCATGAGGGTCTCGTGGTGGAAATGAAGTGTGGATGTGTCACGACAACCATTACAACAGGTCAGGGATATGGGAGGGACACAGCAAGACTCGATGGGGAATGGCATCACCAGCTCGAAGTGTGGCAGAGCAATGGCAGAAAATGTTCTGGCACAAGGCACCAAGTGCCAACACGATGTGGCAATAGGGGAGGTAGTAGAGGGGTCCCACCTGGCCCCCTCGGTGAGGTGTAGAGAATTACCCTGGACACCCAGATCACCTTCCCCGGCCCTCGGGCACTCCCACGACCCCGACCTCCGGTGCTCCCCACCGCCCCGGTCTCTCTCACCTCTGGGCTCCGGGAGCCCCTCCCTACAGCCCCGTACCTCTGACCGCGGCTCCGGCCACCCCGCACCGTCGGGCCCTGCTGGGCCACAGCCCCGGGGCTCCCGTTCCGCCCCGCGCCTCCCCACCCGTCTTCTCTCCGCGCCCCGCAGTCCCCGTCCCGGAGCCCCTTCAGGAGCCTCTCCTCGGCCCCTCTTCCCGCGGGTCAGGCCGCAGGGCCCCCGCACCGATGTGGCTCGCCCCGGCTCTCCCGCCGGGTCCCGCCCAGCCGCCCCTTCCCCCTCTGGCGCCCCCGGCCCGGCAGCGGCGCCCCCCGGCCCCATCCCCGGCCCCGGCCCCGGCCCCGGCCCATCCCCGCCCCTCGGCCCGCTGCCGCCCGGGGCCTTGGCGCCCCATGGCCCGAGGGTCCCCGCTCCGCGGAGCCCGCGCCGCCCCATCACACCGCGGTCGTAGGGCCCCGGTGCCGGGCGGGGGCAGCTCATGAGAGGGGTCCCGGTACCCCCGCCCGGCCGCGGACGGCCCCGGGCCCGGCGCGACCCCGGCGGCGGCTCCGCGCTCACCTCCGCCATGGCCGAGCGCGATCGGCAGGGGGCGCGGGCCCCGGATGCGGCGGCGGCCGCTCATTGGCTGCGGCGCCTCGGGGGCGGGGCCAGGCCCGGGGGCCCCCGAGGGTCCGGGGTTCGGGTCCCGGCAGAGCCGGTCTGGGATCGGGGCCGGGATCTGGGGCCGGACTGGGGTTCAGAGCCGGGTCAGGGTCCAAGTCCGTGGTCTGAGACCGGCCTGGGTGGGATCTGAGGCCGGACTGGGATTCGGGGCCGGGGTCTGAGACCGGGCCGGGGTTCGGGGCCGGGGTCTGAGGCCTGGCTGGGGCCAGTCCGAGCCCGGGCCAGGGGCCGGGGCCGGAGTCTGAGGCTGGACGGGTGTATGAGGCTGGCCCAGGGTCCGGGGTCTGAAGCGGGGCCGGGGTTCTCCCGGCGCCGGTGCCGCCCCCGGAGGAGGGGGAGCGGAGCCCGCCCGGTGGCCGCAGCAGCGCTCCCGAGCGCCAGCCAGACCGTTTGCCCGCGGCCGCCGCTGTGGCTCCGGCCCCGCAGAGCCCCGCAAGGACACCGGAGAGCGGAGGGTTGTTTATCCCGTCCCGCAGCGCTGTGCCGGGGTCCCCGGGGCGGGCGGTGAGCGGGTGTGAAGGCAGGTCCGCAGCTCCGCAGGGACCCCGTGCTGAGCTCCGCTGGGGCCGGGCCACAGGAACGCAGCGGAGACCACGCGCCTTTCAGGGGAAAGCCAGTGCTCACAACATCAACCCGCTCCTCCTTCGTGGATGACAAAACTTGAATCTCCAGGAAACGCATTCAGTGATCCTCGCTGAGCACTTTGTTGATACAAAGTCACTGCATCTCATTTAGTGTTTACAGAAGAGGGAGATCAGGGTGGGAGCCCAAGAGTGGCCCGTACCTCTCAAGAACCAGAATATAAACGCTGTCTCATGGTTCCTTTCTGTGGCTGTGCTTGAAGGATCCCAGACATGCACTTGTAGAAGCTTCCTAATGGGTTGTTCTGGTTCCGTTTAATTGATGATGACCACACACTTCCAGAGAGCAATCCTCCAGCACCAGCACGCTTGGTCCTTTAGTGCCACCCATCTCCAGGGCTTCCTGTGGCAAATGGCCCTGCCAGGACCCTCAGGGACCCCCCAGACCCCTCAGGGACCCCTGGCTGGACAGCAGGGCAGTGCTTCCCTCACGGTGTTCAGCTGCCAGTGGTGCTGGCGGGATGCTCAGGGACATTTGCCATGAGGTCTCACCATTGGATCAGTTCCCGTGGATCATCACCCTGCTCACATCAATGCCTGTGCCTGGATCTGTCTCCGACAGTGGCGATCCAGCTGTGAAGCTGTGCCCTCAGGGGTAGTCGTGCTCAGTTGGTGGGAGCAGCCTCTGCACCCTGGCTGTTGGCTCAGTGCTGGGTTTCACTCACGCTTTTGAGCTCAGGAAGCAAAGTGTTATCAAGTGCTTCTGAAGTGGTGGTGGCCCTCAAGCTGAGAACCAGAGCACTTCACCAGGCCTTTGTTCCCCTACAGCTTAGAGCTGTCTGGCTCTTGTCAAAGAACTAACAGCTCGCAGATGCGGTTTGTTCAATTAAAAATGTAACCTTGTCAGTGGCTTCAGAGAAATGCCTGCAAAAGATGCTGCTTTCTACCTCGCTCCCAACAGTGCATCCATGTGTTCTGTGACCAAAATAATGAGAGAGGTCAGGGGTTTGGGTCAAGGCTTGGGGTTTGGGTCAAGGCCTGGGGTTTGGGGTTAAGGTCTAGGGAGGGCTCCCCTCATTATTGAGGGCCTGCCCTGCCTCTGTTACTCTGTTTAATGCTCGCAGTGGCAACTCCCAGGCTGAGCCTCTTTGAGCAGCTGCACTTCCCTGAGCGAATGGTGAAATACTTGTCAGGAGACACCTCCATTGCCCAGTACATCGATTTCTTTGCCCACAACAACCCCATGCAACACTGAAGGCTGGGAGCAGAGTAGCTGGACAGCGACCAGGCAGAAAGGGACCTGGGAGTTTTGACTGACAGGAAGCTGAACATGAGCCAGGTGTGCCCAGGTGGCCAAGAAGGCCAATGGCATCCTGGCCTGGATCAGGAACAGTGTGGCCAGCAGGAGCAGGGAAGTGATTCTGCCCCTCTACTGAGCACTGGTGAGGCCACACCTCAAGTGCTGTGTCCAGTTCTGGACCCCCCAGTTTAGAAAGGCTATTGAGGGACTGGAGCATGTCGAGAGAAGGACAGCAAGGCTGGTGAAGGGACTGGGGAACAAGTCCTATGAGGAGCAGCTGAAGGAGCTGGGGAGGCTCAGCCTGGAGAGGAGGAGGCTCAGGCAGACCTTCTCACTCTCCACAACTCCCTGAAATGAGGTTGTAGCCAAGTGGGGGTTGGTCTCCAGCAGTAGGACAAGAGGCCACAGTCTTAAACTGTGCCAGAGAAGGTTTAGGTTGAACATCAGGAAGAAATTCTTCACAGAGAGAGTGATCAGACCTTGGAATGGGCTGCCCAAGGAGGTTGTGGAGTCACCATCCTTAGAGGTATTTAAGAAGAGACTGGATGTGGCACTCAGTGCCATGGTCCAGTAGACAAGGTGGTGTTGGGTCAAAGGTTGGACTTATGATCTCAGAGGTCTTTTCCAACCTAGTTGATTCTGTGATTCTGTCCCTGGGGCCAGTCACTGTGTGAGCAAAGGCAGCCTCACATCAGCACCTCGGAGACCTTAGTGCCTGACATGCAACATTTTGAGATTTTTCAAAGGCATTTTAAAAAGCCTGAAGGGCGTTGGAATACCAGGTGGTTCACGCTGTCCACATGTTGGCCAGTGATTAGTCATGACACTCCCGACAGCAGCAGTGGTACAATTGCTGCTCTGTCAACAAAGACAACAAATCACAAAGGGGTGAAGTGGCTTTGGCTGAATCCAGGGCTGATTTGCCTGCAAAACTGAGCTGGCCCTATGTCCTGCCCTCCTTTCTCTCCTCCACTTGTGCCCTGCCTCTTAAGCAATGCTGCTTCTTGGAAAAACTTTGCAGCCCTGAGATGAATGGCAAATTCTTTTTCCCTTGATGCAGCTCAGCCATGGGGTGTTAAGCCACAAGGGATTGTAGATATAAAAAAGTATATGTGGGTTCAAAAAGGAATGTTGACAGGAGAAAAATTCTATCAGTATCAGTAAAGGACTGACCCCTGTCTGGGAAAGGGGAGGTTTGTGTAGGGCTGTGTCCTGCCACAGGTGCAGGGTGGGCTCATGGTGAGGAGGGCACAGAGCTGCTTGGACAAGCTCTGACTGCAAAGAAACTCTGAGTTTCTGGTCAGCTGTGAATTAGGCTTTAGAGAAGCATCAGTTTTCACCAGTGCTAGATGGAGCTCTGCTACTCACAAACACCACACTGGTGTGGGCTTTCAGACAAGTGTTTATACTTCTGAAGGTGTTTGTGTCTCAGGATCCCCTGTGGCTGTCAGCTGTCCAACAAAGCTTACAGGGGCTTTTTCCAGATTCACTGAAGCAGTAAGGTCAGGGGACAGGATGGGTTGGTCAAGGTGAGTGTCTTGGCTATAGAGTTCCCTTCTTGACCTGTTCTCCTCCCTCCCTCCCTACCTCCTTCCACTTCAAGTCATCACAACCTACAAATGTAATTTATTTATAGTCAAAATACTTATCATGGTCTCTGCAGGGCTTACAAAAATGGATGCAATATCTAGAGAGGTAAATTCAGTGCAGCCCTGGGCTTGCACACTAGGGATGAGTCCCGAGAGTCAGATAATGCCCGGGCTGCCATCCCGTGTGCTGGAATCTCAGCTGGCATCACGGGGGCAGGCAGGAAGATGTGGTTTGACAGCAGTTTGAGCAGCAATGCCAAGGTTTTGCAGTCTCGCAGCCTTTGTGCTGGCACAGCTGCCACATAAACCACCCATGGGATGGCGAATCCTTTCAAAATGTCGACGTTCCGAAAAGGCCAGTGCCGGGAGCACGGGGATGTTTTTTCCCTCCCACACTCTGCTGTGTGGCAGCAGACAGAGGTCCAGCTGAGAGGACAGCGACACCACACGAAGGCTCTGTCACTGAGGCACACAGGGGCTGCTCACTGGGGTATTGTGCAGTGCCCCCCTGACCTGCTGCTTCCCCACAACCCCTCAGCTATTGTGGGATCGATCCTGCAGCCCGTGAAGCTCCTGCACTTAAAATACATGCTGGAGGCAAATATTTCTTGTGGTGTCAGTAATTAATAGCAGATGCTTGACGAGGGCTGTGCAGGTCAGCTCTGCCAGGACTTTGGACTCTGTGCCCCTGGGCCATGGTGCAGGAACACAAGTCCCTCAATGATGCAGCTGTGGGGCTTGACTTGCTCCAGCCTTGGGCCTGTCTCTGCCAGCCCTAGGCGGGGCACAGGTGCGGGTGTACCTGTGCACGTGTTCCTGGGTATCCCCACACACTCACCCCCACAAACACCCCGTCCCCACTGCCCGGAGGGCTGTGTGTGTGTCACCCCCAGCTGGCAACACCAGGAGGGAGCTAAATGAGGCAGCGCTCATGAGGAACTCATTAATTCTGGTGCCTGTCAGCCTCACAGGATGATAAAACACTGCATCCTTCTGGAGCTGTGGGATGCAGCAGCAGGACTGGGAGGCAGCAGTCTGGCCATCCCACATCCCTCCTGCAGCCAGCTCCCCATCCTGCACCCCTGTGTCCTGATATACAGCCCACATCCAGCCCACCTCCTGCCCTGGCAGATGACCTGGGAGGAGTGTGAGGGTTGTGGGGTGGATGAAGGCCACTGAACCTGTGGGTTATCAGCAGGCTTTGCGTAGGCACCATATCTACGGCAGCTGCAACCCTGCAGTGGCAGCTCTCTGGGGTTTGAAGGGTTGTGTGGGCTTGGACAGCACACAGAGCAGGGATGATGCCCTTCTTTCCAGCCCTGCACACCCAGAGGTGCCCCAGCATGGCCAGTGTGTGACTGTGCACCCGTGTGCAAGCATGTGCCAGTGCACGGGGTGCCATGTTCACGGGGCACCAGCACGTGTTGCTCCAACTGCTTGGACACGGGCAGAGGCTTTGGTGGTGCCTGGCAGCATTCCTAATGAATTCAGTGATGCCCTTCACATCAAACAGCCACAGGAGAAAGCGTTTTCAGCCCCATCTTTATTCAATGCGCCAAACACGCCGCTCCTGTGCCTCACACTCACAAACATCTTGTTCACAGCTGCAGCTTCCAAAGGACCAAGGGAGAAGGATAGTCTGTGAGGGAGGCAGGGAGTGTGCTGGGGCTGCCTATGGTCACCACCTGCTGAGCCCTCTGGACACCACTGCAGTTCTGCTCCTCTGGGGTGCCCACAGCCAGCCACACTGTGGGGACCTGCCTGTCCCCAGCCACCCTGAAGGGCCATGTGAAATGCCTCGAACAGGCTCTGGGGCTGGCGACCAAGCAGAGGGGCAGGAGGTGGATGGAGGACAAGGGGGTTCTGTCCTACTCAGAGCTGCCTCTGCACCCTCCTCCTCTTCCCTGCTCCACTTTCAGCCCAGCCCCATCCATCTTGCAAGGCTGAAACCCAATTACCGTCCCAGGGAGGGGGTGGTGCAGCGGCAGAGATGTCCATTAGCCTCGGGGATGGAGATGGAGCGATAGGAGCCCTAATGGCCTCTCCAGGAGCCCTGATGGCAGCCTAGCTGTCCCAGCTGCACAGGGTGACACCAGAGCAGTTCAGTCATGGTTTGCAGCCCTTGGCAGGGATCTCGATGCAGATTTGGAGCCGTGTGCGTGCACACGTGTGCACGTGTGGCTGTGTGTGCTTGCACGACTTAAAAGCCTCTCCAACACCCACAGGAACTGCCCCGGCCGTCTCGATTGCAAAGCAGCCCAGAGTTGTTTCCTCCCCACCTTCACTTGTCCCACTGGAAGGAGGATATTTGGCAGTGGAGCCTGTTAGGCTCTGAAGTTTAATTAACCCGTCTCCCCTCCTTTACAGACTTCCCTTCCTCTGCTCAAATGCCACAAATGATCCTATGCAGATGCTAATCTGCAGAAGGAAAAAAAAAGATTCCACATTTAATTGCAGCACATAAAGATATTACAGGTCATTAAAACACCATGAATATGGAAATAAAATCCACAGGCATCCATGCAGATAATGGCAGGGAAAAGGGAGCCGCAGGTGAAGCTGAAAGGTGGAAAGGTCAAATCCATCTGGATACATCATTAACCCCCTGCTCCAGGCAATCTCCAGGGGCCAGGGAGGGGGATCTCCGGAGTTTTGGGTGTTCTGGCCTTGCCCCGTGGGAGCAGCAGCAAGGGGAGGGTTGTGCTGCCCGGGAGGTGGCCGAGCAGCGAGGGCTGGTCCCCGCTACAGGCTCTGGGGATCGGCCCCCAAAGGTGCCTGGAGTCCTCTGCCAAGCCTGGTCTGTGGCTTGGACAGCCACGGGACCCGACAGCACAGGGAGCCATGCCAGGATGGTTTCGCTCTTCAGGGGCTCCTTCCCACCTCGGGGCGGCTGTGGGGCCGCGCTCGGCCCCCTGTGTGCCTGGGGCTCGTCACCAGCGTGATCCCAACACCTCATCTCTCCTCCGCTCGGGCTCCCTCCCGCTGCGCACGCTGCCGGCTTGACACTGACGTGAGCTGCTAAGCGGAAAAAATTAATAGAGGCCTCGCTAATTGGAGCTGAGACACGAGGAAAGGGAGACAGAGCTGCTCAGGGCGCTCCCGCCCGGAGGGCTGGCTGGCTCTGACACCCCATGGTTCAGCTGGGGAAGGGGATGCGGTGGCGTGGAGTGGCGAGTGGTGTTGGTGTCAGTGGCCAGGGTGGCAGGAGCCACGGCCATCTGGACTTGAAGGCGGTTGGCTATGTCGAGGGTGCCGCCGTGCTGCTTTGCCTCTGTCCTTGCAGCCTTTAGGACATCCCTAAGGAGCAGCAGCCCCTGGCATTCGGACCCTGCCAGCTGCTGCTGCTGCCTGATGGGAGGGCGTGGCGAGGAGGACACGGTGCTGCTGGGACACCTCCGGACCCTCGGGACACCCAGCACGGCCCCTCGCTGGGCTGTCAACCCCTCCCTGCTCTCCCAGCATTGGCTTTTGCCTCCAGGGAAAGAGCGAGGAGAAGAAAAGCAGATTAGAGTTATCACTGCATCTCCACGCTGAACTGAGAGCTAAATGTCAGATCTCATCTGACAGAGCTCCGAAGGGGAGATGAGGAGTCTCGGCGCCCCCCTCGCCGCGGGGAGCACCTATGGGGGCCGCAGGCAGCGGGGCTGGAGGCTGGGCACCAACATTCTCCCGGGAGCAGAGAGGGGAGACGGCCGGCTCGGGGTCCCGCTGCCTCGTCTTGCTGGCAGAATCCCAACAGCAGCCCTAGAAACTTTCGTCCTCCTGTTCCCATGGAAACGAGGAATTTGCTTCTCCCCAAAGTTGAGCCGTGTGCCTGCGCTCTCTGCCCAAGCCCAGCCACTATGTCAGAGTCCCACGGGACGACGGTTTGGTAGAAGCTGCTGGTCCCGCTGGTTCTGTGCTTTTGGCTGTGTCTGTGGAGCAAGAGCCCGGCTGCGGAGCTGGGGGGCAGCACAGACCCCTGCGTGTTGCAGTGCCAGCCCGGGATGGCCTGATGGGTGGAGAAGGGCCGAGGAGGAGGATCGTCGCCTGCCCCCGTCATCCTCCACAGCTCTGCCAGGGAAAATGAGCAGCCTGCTGGGAAAATAACCCGGCAAAGTGACCAGAGAGTCCTCACTCCGGCCCCAGCCGTCGCGCAGCGTGAGCCCCGGTGACTGATGGCCAGATAGCGGGAGCCAGCTCCACTTTTGGCTCCAACTGGGAATGACACTTGGGGAACGATTTGAGACCGTTCATCAGCAATCAGAGCGTTTTAGCGCTCTGTGCACCTCTGGTAGGAAGATTATGTCCTGTGCTGAAAGGAAAAGCTTTCCCATCCCACCAGCCCCCGGAAGCGCCGCAGCAGTGGCTGGCAGGGGCCGTGTCCCTCGTGCAGGGGTGGGGCCACTCACCCTGCAGCCAGTGGTCTCTGCCAGCAGAAGCCGGGGGGCTGCCCCGACCTCCTGTGGACTGCCAGGAATGGGCACTGGGCACCAGCCCTGCGGCCACTGAAATCCTGGGGGCTGAGCTCCAGGAGCTTTTCCATGGGATAAATGTGGAGGAGTCAGGTTTAGACAACAATGACTAAAACTAAGCTTCGGCAAAAATTAACTCCAAAGAGAGGAATGTTCCAGGCACTGCCATTCACTATCAGTAAAAATAAACTTGCAGGTTAAACAGAGCCTTCTCCTATTGGGTGCTCATGTGCCAGATCTGAGAGCTTCCTCCTGCCCAAAAGGTTAAAAGCATAAAATCACCGAGGCCCAGTTCTGCCCTGCTCTGTTAAACATCATCCCCAGGGCTGGGATGGGGTTGTCAAGGCCACTCAGCACTCAGGGCTGCATCGTGGCTGGGATCACCTCGTTAGCAGCGAGGCTGGAATCCAGCGGGCACTCATTCCACATCTGGGAGCTGGAGGGAGCTGGAAGCATCGGGTGGTGTTTGAGGCTCACTGGAGATCCGTCAGGGCTCCTCCCTGCACCACAGCCCTTCTCCTGGGGCCAGCTCCTTCCCTCTGTCTGCCACTTGAGCCAGGGTTTTAATTAGTGTTCCTCTGTATATTCAGAAAGCAGGAGCTTGAAATGGAAATGTACAGGTGTCCCCTTGATCCAGTTTCCATGGTTGCCACATCGAGGTGGGGGCTACAGCTTTTTTTTATATTTAATAATTTTATTACAGTGGCTTCAATCCACTGGCAAAGAAGGGAAGGGGGAGAGTGTGGGGGAATAAAAAATGCTGGATGAAAAGGCCATGTTCCTGTGGCTGGGCTTATTTGCTGTAATTTTTCTCCTATTAGCAAGCACTGGTTTCCAAGATGCTTGAAGTCCAAGAGCTCACTAACAAGATCCCAGCTCTTGCTGGCATGGGGGGAACAGCCCAGGCAGCCACGCTGGAGTCACACAAATGCCCGTGAGGCCACGCTGGAGGCCAAGGGAGAGGAGCAGGATGTCACCATTGGATTATTTAGTCCCAACCCTGCCTGTGCAAGCAGGCAAAATCCTCTTTGTTTACCCAGGGAGCGAGCTGAGGGTTGGGGGTACAGTTTTTGTGCAATGGGCATTAAAAATAACACAGAAACAGCATGGGCCCAGGAAACATCCTCTCTCCTTGTGCTGCACTGTGCAGCTCAGCTTGCCAAGTGCGTGGAAGAAATCCCCTCTCCTCGTCGCGCTGGCAACGTCCCGCGCAGTGGAACGCAAACACACACGCCGAGCCACGGACCTATTAGTCACCGGTAAATGTTCTTTTCTCTCCCAATTTGTTTCCCTTAAGCTTGATGTTTGCCTTTCCTGCTGCCCCGGCTGCAAACAAAGCTAGGAATCTAAGCTGCATGGTGCAATTAAAGCACAGGACATAGGATGCCCTGGGGAAGGAGGCAGCAATCGCTGGGCTCTGCTCACACACCCTCATGGCCTTGTCTTGTGCCGTGGAGAGTGGTGATGGTGCGAGGAGGCAGGACAGGAGCAGGCTGAGCCCAGATGAGCTCTACAATAAAGGTCTTCCTGTTGTTCATGGCTTCACCAGATCCAGCACCTGGAGGATGGGCTGCGATGCATCCACTCTTGAAACAAGATAAATTTTCCAGGTTGTGAGGATCATTAAACACACAGAGCAGTTCTGAGGTGAGGAAGAGACCAGGTCTGCTCCCAGTGCCTCTTCACTGATATTAAATGTCCGTCCTGTCTGGGCAGGGTTGTTCCTGTCCCTGCACAGGATCCTCCAGCCCCCACGGCCAGAGGGACATGCTGACAGCTGCTCCCTGCACCTTTTCCCATGATTTTCCTTTGGGATGGTCCTGAGGACATGGCTTCCATCCCCAGAACCTGGAGCTGTCATGCTGGGGCATGTCCTGAGGAGAACCCAAGGACAGTCTGGCCATTGGTGTCCTGTTCCCAGCCAGGCCAGTGTGGTGCTCAGGGCAGCATCCAGCTCTGATGTGGGCCAACACCAACCAGGGCTGTGGAACATGGGCTCAGGCCACCACCTGAGCAGGTGCATTGTTGTTGCTACAACTGCCGCCAAAAACGTTGATGACAAAGATGAAGATGCCACCGACAGAGACACCGACAATGACAACGCCGACAACAAAGACAATGATGATAATGAGGACAACAACGATGATGACGACGTCGTCAATGAAGATGACAATTATGATGACATCAATGATGACGAGGACAAAGAGAACAAGGAAGATGACAAAGACAACAATGACGATGAAAAGGACCATGACAATGACATTGAGGACGATGAAGATGACGTACAACCTCAACAAAGACGATGATGATGAAAACGACGACAATGACAATGATGATGAAGACAACGACATCGATGAAGAAAATACAAAGACGATGATGAAGACAACAACAACGACGTTGACAACAATGAAGACGATGATGGTGACGACACTGATGATGACGATGATGATGTCAAGGTGCGATAGCAGGCGGTGAGCCAGCACAGTGCCCAGGCATAGCTGGGCGCTGCCACAGAAGTGTCACACCACCAGCAGGCTGAGTCCCTTGGCAAGACAGGACCAGCCAGCCCCACCAGCACCAAACCACTGGCATAGCAGCTGCAGCCAGCCATGCCCCAGACGAACCCTGCAGCCAGTGCCCGTGTGGGATGTTCTGGAGAAAGGGAGTTGCCCACAGAGCAGGGCTGAGCCCACCAGAGGACAGGGGCCCGCTGTGCTCATCTGCCTCAGAGGTGCCAGAAACTCTGGCACCCCCCACGGCCCGTCTCCCCACTGCTGGGGTCCAGCCCGACAGTCACCCCACGCAGAGGCAGCCCCAGCCTTGGAAATAGATAGTAACAAGTGAGCGCAGGCAGCAGAAGTAGCAAAGCATATGGTAGGTGTTGGAGTTTATTCCTGTCGGTGAGTGTCAGCAGCGACAGACGGCTGGGGGTGGCGAAGCGAGAGATTTTGGTAGGCACCCGTGCAACACCACCCCACGGATGCTACAGCTGCAGCAAGAGTGGGGACCCTGCCACCCCCCACCGTGTGCCATCAGCAGGGCACTTACATGTGCAGGGCATGGTGCTGCGGTGCTCCCCTGGCGCTGGTGAGGCCAGCTCAGGGCTGTCTGAGCCACCTCCCTGCTCCCCAGGAGCATTTGGCATCAGTGGTGACCAAAGCTGAGGCGCTCCCAGCCTCCCCACACTGAGCAAAACCACAATGCATTTGGCTGCTCCCAGACGAGCAGAGCCTCATGAACTCCATCCTTCCCAGCTGAAGGTCACCTGCCCGATCTGGAGGATGATCTGAGAGTGTGAACTGCTCCACAGCCATGGCTGTGCCTGGCGTGTGCCCGTGCAGGCAGCGAACCTGCTGCCACCAAGGAGCAGTGCCCTCAAGTGCTGCCCACTCAGCCCAGCCTGGCCCTGTGGCACCTGGGGGCTTTCATTGAATCAGCCCGAAGGCGAGACCTGCTCCCCCCACCCAACACCTCTGCCAGGACATGAAGCAGGCAGGCAGCCAGCAGGGTGGGAGGGAACAGATTGTCCACAAAAAAGCGCGTCAGCTCCCAGCTGGCAGCTCGGAGCAGGATCTCCTACAGGTTTATACCCCATTTTCCTGAGTCCACTGGGAGGGTTTGAGGCTGTTTAAGGACTCTTTGCCAGCATCCTCTTTGGGTTCCTCCACTCCCCTGGCAGCATCATGGTGATGGGGGACTGGGAGAGGTGAGCCCCCACCCCAGAAGAGGTTGCCAGCAGGACTGTACTGCCTGTGGAGCTCCGAACAGCTGCTGATGCAGGCTTGGGTACTGGCCATGGGCTTGGTCCACTTGAACATCCCACCCTGCCCAGACTGGGCAAGGGACTGCCCCAGGAAGTGCCAGAGCCTGCATGCATCCTCCCCTGTTACAGGTGAAGCAAACACTCGCCAAGCAGCAGCTCACCTGCAGCTCCTGCCCTGGCTAATTGCAGTGTTCTCACTTCACACCGATGTGCTTGATAAGATTAGTGATTACGGAAACCTCATAATAACAATTGGACTGAGTCGGGAGCCGTGTGAGGGAGCTTGGACAAAGCTACAAATGGGAATTAATTAAAACCTGGCAGGGAGAGATTGGAGGGTTTGAATCTATATTTTTATGCATTTCTCAGTGCAGCCTCTGGCTCTGTCATGGGTGTGAAGGTCCTGAGGGCTTCACCACAGTGAAGATGCGCTCACTGCTGCCTGGGCTGTCACAAGGCTTGGATCAGGGATGTCGCTGGTTGGGCCCTGGTCTTGGATCCTGATGTTGCCCTGGCATGGATTAGTGTGGCTGAAGCTTTGCTGGAGCTCCCTGCCCTCCCTGCTCTCTGCCTGGCAGCTGCTGTTATCTTTATTGCCATGGCAATGCCAGCCTGGCTCCCATGGCGTGTCCGTGTGAGCCTCTGCTGGCAGACTGGCCGTGATGACAGATGTGGTCCCACACTGGGCTGGGGCCCTGCTCCCACCATGGCCCACCAAGCTCAACAACCCCAGCACAGGCAGGGTGTTAGGACAGCTCCAAAGAGCTGTGGGAATGGAGATGGAGACGTCCTCTCTCCCAGGGTTTTGGAGTCTGAGTGGGAAGCAGAAGTAAAATAGGGAGTTCTGCACCCAAAGCATCTCCCAGCCTTGCCCCACGATGGGTTCAGCCAGGTGCCCTCCCCTGCAGCAGAACCCCCATGCAGCACAGCCCCCTTGGGCTCAGCCAGAGCCCCCCTGCAGTGGTACTGGCCTGTGGCCCCAAATGCCATATCGATCGGTGCCTGGCTGCACTGATATTAAAGTGTTTGCCAGCAGCTGCTGGCGTTCAACAAATCCTCCTGTCAGCTTGTTTATGCCATTTTTTTTCCCTCCCACCTTGATGCTTTGGGAATTTTGCAAACATTTTAAAGGCAGCATTTCAAACTCCAGCAGGCAGCTAGCAAGGGGCAGGTTGCTGGAAATGGAGAGGAGAGGCAGGAGAGATTCCCTCACTCTCATCCATCCTTGCAACCACATGCTCCCTGCATTCCCCTGGCCCAGTTCCACACTCTCTGTACACCCACCCTGGCCCCAGCCCTGAGCCAAGGCTGGCCCCAGGGGCTTGAATTAATGGGAAGGGGAGTCCAAGGTGGTGCTATGTGTCTGCTCGCTGCTTTTCCCTGGCTACGGAGGCAAAGTCTGGGCCCAGGTGCTTGTTGGATTGCCAGCCTCAAAGCAGGAGAGCAAAGTGCAAATGGAAAAGCAACACAGGGCGTGTGTGCCCCGGGGCTGACAGCGCTGGGCAGCTCTGCCTGCTCTGTGTACACCCTGCAGGCTGCTGCCACGGCACTGGCTTTCATCAAAGTGCCAAGTGCTGTGAGGGTGACAAGGAGCCGCAGGGCATCTGCTCCCGGCAGACTCCTGGGACGCCAGCCCGGGGGTTTCCGTGTCCCCTGGAGGAGCACGGACTGCAGAGTGCCTGGGTACACAGCCCCAGGGAGAGCGCAGGGGGGTCGCTCTTCACTGAGATTTGACTCTCGCCTGATGTGACTATAAGAGACTGTGGGATTCAATTAAGTTCTGCTTTCCTTCCAGTAACAGTGGGAGTCTCTCCTCTCTGCTTTAAGGCAGACACGCTGCCATGGAAGACAAATGCTTGCAATAAAGCGCTGAAGCGCGGTGCCGGGGGAGGCCGATGCTTCCTGCAGCCGGCAGTGCCCGGGGCGCGCCCACCACTTCCCTGAGCCCTCGCTGCGCCCCTGCACTCCCGGTCCCCCATCAGCGCGTCCCACCGGCCCGGCCCAGGTGCCCAGAACCAGGTGGTGAAGTAGCCACAGGCACTCGGCAGGCTCCGGCGCAGGACCCGCAGGACCACCCCCTTCCCAGCGTGGAGGGCCCCCGCCCCGCGTGGTCTCCCCCGCCGCCGGCCGAACGTTGCCAGGCAACGGGAAGATGCTTTTCTGACCGAAACGATAAATCGGCAGCCAGGTCGGGGGTGGGGAGGGGGAAATGGCTGGCCTGGGGCTGCCCGGAGGAGCACACGAGGCTCCCCCACCCCTAAAGGCACACAAAATTCCGGAGAGGAAAAGCAGCCGTTGCAGCCCTGCTCAGCCAAAAGCTGCTCCAAACCACTGCCAAGGACCCCCGAGCATCGGCCAAGGACGGTGCTTGACCTCAGAACCCTCTGCCTGGCTGAGGGATAGGGCCAGGGTGTCCCCTGGCAGGGACAGCCCTGCTGGCCTCCTCACTGTGGAACCCTCCCGGGGAGCCCTGGCCCTGCCTACGCCCTGGTTGAGACTGAGCTGCTAATTTGCCCTTCCCCTCCCTTGCCAGCCATCACGCCGTGGCTAAATGAGCTCCAGGCAATTTTCTCAGAAGTTGACTCCTCTGCGCTGTGGGAACACAGGACTAAAAATAGCCAAGGCTTGTGTGTGCCTCTCGCCCAGGTGAGCCTCACTCCAGAGATAAGGGCAAAGGAAGCGGCGGGTGCCACCAGCTCCTCCACATCCAGCCATCTCACCTGCTCTGCCTCAGTTTCCTGCGCGGATGGTGCACCGCAGCTGTGGCAGCCTGGGGATCCCCTGACCAGAGGAATCTTGGAGCTCAGATGTCCCTTGGCATCAGCAGCAACAGGCAGAGCCACCCTTGGGCTCAGGCCTGTGATGGCTGCGCTTTACCTGGGCATCCCCTGATCCAAGAGGCTGTGTTGTGGAATGGGGCTGTATCCCCCTGCTCCCGCCTCCTCCAGCTTACAGTTCAGAGGCTCCTCTCAGCCTGACCCAGCCCTCTCAAGTCCAGTGAAGCAGCCACATTTCCTTCCCACAGTGACTCAATTACAAATTCAGAGTTAAATCTTCCCCCGCAAGACACCCCTCTCCACTCCTCTGGCTGCTTCAAGCACTTTGAATGTTGAACACCTTCCAGGGATTTTCTTGTGCTCAGACTGACCCCATCCACTCTACTTCAGACTAACTTAATCAGCCTCATTTCGTTACTAACTGCTGCAGCTTTGCACCTCTAGAAAAAGCACTACTTAAATTATTGACACCTGCCACGCTGCTTTCTCCACCTCTGTGGGGGCCAGAGGACAGAAAGTAGATCTGTTCCCACCCAGCTTCTACAGCTAAAAATGTCAAATTATCAGAATGGTGGAAATTAGAAAAATGGCATTTAGGTAATAGAAAAACATTCCTCTTCAGCAGCATCTGGCTAAAAGCAGAATTGGAAGTGACAGGTGGGGAGAAAATAGAGTATCCTGAATGCTGACATCCGGGTGGGGGGGCCCTTGGCAGTGGCTCATGTGACACTTGTCTCTCACGGCTGACCCGTCCCGCAGTGCTGCGGGACAGGCTCAGCGGGGCAGGCACCGGCGGGTTGGATTTCACACCCAAACGCTGCACAAAACCATCGTCATCTTCTTCATCAGCAGCAGTGCCTAGAAGGGTTGCAAGGAGCCAGGCTGGGGAAGCAGGTGAGGGGGAATAAGGACACTCACCAAGTGTGGGATGGGGCTCTCCCTCACCAGAGTCCTGAAGGGACTGCCCTGGCTCAAGACAGCCCTGGATCCACCCCCAAGCAGAAACAGCACCTTTCTCCATGTACCCACTTCTCCCCAAGAGATTCCTTCGCAACTCACTCCACGACTGGTCGGCAGCACCAGCAAAGAGCTTTGGAAAGACCTTGTGCCCCTGCAAGGCTGTTTGGAAAGGGGAGCAGCACCACAAGAGCAGTGCTGCCCCATGTCTGGACAGTGCTGAGGTCCCAGGATTGCTTCGCTCCTCCACCACGCAGGGAGCCAGAAGGGATGATAATGGGAAATGCCTTGGGGAAAGCAGGAGCCACGGCCACACCTGTATTTGTTTTAGAAATTACTTTATTGCACTAAAAAGAGGAAATCATCTGTAAAGAAACATTCCATTCAGGTATTAATATATTTTTCACTCCAAAAATGCATCATTAAATCCAGACACAGAAATATCAAAGCAGGAACAATAGAAAATATCTCCAGTGGAAGAGAGACCCATCCAGGCAACCCTGGCTCCCACACTGCCAGCCCAGCACGGAGCAGGGCTCCCAGCAGCACATCCTGGGGCTCACTGCACAGCCACACACCAGACTGTGGCAAGACAGCCCTTGAACAAGGTGGGGCAGGACAACAGCCCCCAGGCGCTTGGGTCTCCCTTCAGGACCAGCCCCAACCCAAGGAGCAGCCCAGGCCTCTGCTCTCAGCATCCCCCTTTGCCAAACCCAAAGGCACGCGGCTCTTCTATGAGGGATGTCACCCCCCAGAACTCTCAGAGCACCAGAATTTTTGCCCAGCACCCATTCCCCCTCCCCTCGCAGCCCACCCCAGCAGCACCCAGGTCCCCCCAGCTCCTCACAGGTGTAGCACCCTGGGGAGCACTGCTGGGGCGTGCAGGGGGCTGCCAGGCAGCAGCCAGCCAGGCAGGATCCCCTTCCCACCTCAGATCTGCTCGGGGGCAGGATGTTCACCCCGCACCCAGAGACATGGCCTATCTCCCTGCCACACCCTCCACAGAGTCCCCATCTGCCCCCAGGATGAGCCTGGGTCCTTGTGGGCCAGGGAACATCTTGGGGAGTGTTAGGAAGGTTCAGGTGGGAAAATCCCTGTGAAGGAGAGACATGTCTGCTCCTTTTGTCCTGCATGGTTTATTGTCAGCCACAAGCTCAACAAACAGCCACGACCACCCCAAATCCCAAATCCCAAATCCCCCCGACATGCAAACACGGCAGGATCAGAACCATGCCTCGCATACCTGAAACGTATTTACAGACAAAAGTAAAACACTGCAAAAGATCAGCCTCGGATATAAATAGCCAACACTGAGATCTGCCATCTGCTGCAAAGGACAAAGAAGGAACATCGACTGCCAACACAGAGGTTAACACAGAGGGACACGTGTGTGCGTGTGTGTCCACGCGTGTCGCAACAGGCGGGGATGGGAGCGCTGCGAATCCTGCTCCCTGCACAGAAACATGCAGAGCCCAACACGATGGGTGACACCACACCAAACAACACTGCAACGTATTTTATCTACCCACAGAAATGTCCCAGCTGGCATCCTCCCCACTCCCGCTCTCTCAGGCCAGTCAGCTGGGATGGCAGGGAAGGATGGAAAGGGTTGGGAGCACCTTGCTCCCTTCCAAAGGGAAGATGAGAGCCAGACTAGTCCCTTTGGGGAGCCTGATCATGCTGGGCACAGGAGCTCGGTGGCCCCACAGGGCACATCCCTCTTGCCCAGTGGGTGCAGCCACTCACAATACTCTGAGCCACCACAGGCAAGGGAGGGCAGAGGGTTGTGGAGCCTCAGCCTGTTCCCCTACCCAGCCTCATCTGGGATGGTCCCAGCACTCAGGGAGGGCTACTCCTGTTGCCTCAGCTTTTGTCATCAAGCATGTCTGTTGGGACACTGACTGGGAGCACCTGTCTGCCCAAAGAGAGGGATGCCAGCCCCTGGCATCTCCCTCCTGCAGGTGGGGGACAGGCACAGGCAGTCTCCTGGATTTGTGCAAACCCAAATCCCCTGAAGCTCTGTGAGCAGTTTTCTCCAGAGAGTCAGCACTGGGGGACAGTGCTGGGCTGGGCAGGGAGGGCAGCCCGGGAGGCTGCAGGTGTCAGACCAAGCTGACTTGTGCATCTGTGAAGCCCCGGAGGGCTGGGAGGAGTCCAGCAAAGGCTCAAAAGCCACAAACCTGACTCATCTCTCAGGGTAACCACCCTTGGCCCACTCTCAGGTCACCTCTGCAGTATTTTCTTTGCAGTTTGCAAGACTGGAAATTTGTCTTTTAAATTAAAGCTGAGATCGATGCTGTCACCTGACTCCAGGTGCTGGGGCTTTGAGAGGTGGCAGTAAGTGTGCTACAAAGATATACCCACCTCCAACCTACATGGCAGCCAGCTGGAGACCACAGGCACAGGGAGAGAATAGATCAGCAGGTGTTTCCACCGCTCGTGGTGGGGACTGGGCAAGAGGCTCCCCATTTCCTGCTGGGCTCCAGAAGATGCAGCCCCAGGCAGGAGTAGGGAGGATGCTGGGGTAGAGGCTGTGGCTGCCAGCCCTGCCTGCCCTGCTACAGAAGGGCTGGTGCTGGCAGACCCCCACAGCAGTGTCGTTCCTGGGGACCCCCATGCTCTGACACAGCCCTGTCCCTCTTCAGGAGGCCCTCCCAAGCCCTCCTCCAGGAGGGCTGGGGGACAGAGCCAGTCTACCCCCCTCACCCGGGCCCCACAGGTGGGTGGGTTCCCTCCGGGGCTGGCAGCAGGTGCCTACAGGCAGGACAGGAGGGCGGTGAGAGGCACCTCCTTCTCCCCCAGCAGCGTGTCCCGCTTAAGGCTGCTGCCCTTGTTGACCACCTTGAGCTTCAGGGACATCTTCCTGACGTGGCCGGGGCCCAGCCCATCGAAGAAGAAGTCCTCGTTGAAGATGGGGTTGCGGCTGTTCTTGACAATGGTGCTGCGCTGCTTCTGCAGCTTCCCAGGGTTGAGGCACAGCGAGACGCAGCAGTTGATGCTGCGCAAGTCGACGAGGGCATCGTAGAGGTCCTCGGCGGAGACGAGACGGACACGCAGCCGGGCGTTGGACGGGTCGTAGTCGGCAGCCAGGCGCAGACTCCCGCCCCGGCTCAGCCGCAGGCTGTGCTCCCGGTTCCGGTCCCGGTCCCGGCCCGCCGGCAGGTCCAAGGGCAGCAGGGCTGTTGGCGGATGCGCCCCGGCCGGGGCACTCCTGGCACGGCGCTGAGCACTGGGGCTGGTGTCGGCTGAGCTGTCGTCGGTAGACAGGGAGCTGTTGCGGGCCACCGAGTGCTTCAGCTTGATGACTTTGGACTGGCTCTCCTGGCTAAAGAGCTTCAGCAGCGAGACGGAGCGGGAGAGCAGTGGGGAGCCGAAGGGCGAGGACTCGGCTGAGGAGCAGGTGTCGCTCTCACCGCCGCTGAAGTAGCGGCCAGGATGCATGAGGGCTGCGCCCAGGTCGGAAGGTGTTCGGGGGCTGCTCTCGCCGTTGAGCTTGGCTCTGCGCTGGGCACTGGGCGAGGTGACGGGCGAGGGGCAGAGGCTGCTGTGCTCGCTGTGGAAGAGCGATTCTTTGCGCCGCGTGTGGGGGCTCTCCATCAGCGTGGCAAAGCCATAGGAGGTCTGTGCCTTGGGCACATAGGGCAGCGACATGGCCGTCTGTGCTTGTGGGTCTGCGTTGGTGCCGCAGCTCCCCTCGGCCGTCCAATCTTCGGCGGTCTCGATCTGGATGATGTGCCGGCCGGCGGCTCGGGACCGGGAGCGGGAGCGGCTGGACGGGCGGGGGCTGCGCGGGGTCTTGCGCCCGGCCAGGTCCTGCTCTGAGACTGAGGGACCCAGAGCAGCCGCTGCCGGGAGCTCGGAACCCTCGGCTTCCGCGGGCGCCGCGCTCAGCTTGGGCGGGATGAAGAAGTCGGGGATCTTGTCGGGGGTAAGGACGTTGCTATAGCGGGACCCCCGCGGGGATTCCTCCGGCCCCGCGCCCCGGGACCCACCGTTCTCCGCCACCCCTCGCAGTCGCTCCAGGAGCCACATCTTGATGCCGCGTGCGGGGCTGCAAGAGACCTGAGGGGCAACGCTGTCACCGGGTGCCGGGAACGCGCAGGGGCGGGATAGAGTCGGGAGCTCCGGGAGCCACCAGGGGCAGCGAGAGACCCGCACCAGGCAGCCCTGGGGGACCGGATAAGGACGGGAAGTAACTGGCCGCGTCGAGGAACACGGGGACCCGCCAACCCGGGAAGGCGCAGGAAGAAACCGGACGCGCAGAGCGGAGCTCGGGGACCCGGGGGACGGGGACCCGGTGGCGCCGCTCGATGCGATGGGACGGGACAGACGCGACGCGACGCGACACCTGGACCGACCGACCGACCGGCGCCGCCGCGAGCGGGACGTTGCCGGGAACCGCCGCACCTGTAGCGCAGCCGCCGCCGCCACCGCAGCCCGGGCGGGGCGGACGCGGACGCGCTTTTATACGGCGGTGGCGGCTCCGCTCCCCGTCCGCGCCGCCGCCGTAATCTTCCGAGTGCGGCGCCCCCACATTTCCGCGCGCCGCGCTAGGCTGGACTTGCGACCGGGTCCGGGATCGAGCGGCCCCGGGATGCTGATGGCCCCTGACCCCGGGACACCTGGCCGTCCGCCCACGGGAATGTCGGGGTTGGGATGGAGCCGGGAGCAGGATCGGGACGGCGACAGCTTCGTGGCCCCTTGACGGCGTCGCCGGTCCGGAGCGCGGCTGGGACCGGTGCCGAGGCCGTCATTCTCCTCTGGGAGCAGCCGCTCCCTGTTTCGAGCTCTTGTCCTCAAGGTGCTGAAGCAGCGTCTCGGGGCTTAGGGGTCGCGGAGAGTGGTTTAACATCGCGCTGGAGGAGCTGGGGGGACAGGGCCACGTGTCACACGTATCCCCCACCATGTCACACGGCCCTGGCGGGATGCGGTGGTAGCTGGGGACACTGGGGCAAAACGTCAGGAGGATCCATGGACCATCACCGCAAGCCCCGGTGCTACGCGGGAAAGGGAGACTCAACCAGGTGATTGGCCCGAGCCCCAGTCCCGCAGGGATTGACAGCCTTGGGGACAGGGATGCACTGAGCAGGACAGTGGCACGGAAGGGGCCAGCAGCTGTTTCTTCCTAGTGCAAGGTGCAAGGTTAGGCATGATGGCGAGGAAGGAGAGCCTGGAGTGGTGAGTGCCTTCCATGGGGGCTGCTGCGGGAGGCCTTGGCTCCCTCTGCACTCCCTCTTGTAGCCAGTAAAAAGAGGCATCCGGTCGTGCCCAGCCACATCGAGGGCTGGGATGTCTCAGGGACAGTGGCAGGGAAGCAGAACGGTGATGTCCTGGCTGAACTCAGAGCTCTGCACTGCAGGGTGCTGAGCTGGGTCCTGCGCAGGGGGAGAGGGCAGATGGAACCTGCAGGAGGAGGACGAGGCTCACGGAAGGGGCGGTTGGTGAATAAAAGGACGATGTTTGCTTTTTCTCCACCCTGCAAACCGGTGAGTAAACAAGGTGCAGAAATGGTTGAGTTCCCTTGAGACAACAAAGAGCGCTGGAGCTGGGCCAGCTCTGCCAGCGCTACTCAAGGCCAGTGCCTGCGGGCCACGGAGAGGAGAAGGATGTTGGGAGCTGCCTGGATGCAGAGTGGAAGGGCTGGGGACTGGCAGGGCTGGGGATGCTGGCAGAGGCTGGCCGGGCTGGGGATGTAGCTGGTGGAGCCAGCAGCGTGCTACCACCTGCTGGAAGCTAGGAAGGAGAAAGTACTGCTATGGAAAGGGGCTTGTGCCAGAGTGCCCTGGAAAACCAAACTGAGAAGTGTCTGTTGCTGGCACATTTGAGACAGGTAGAGGGATGATTGATTGGCGAGATCCCCAAGACTCTGGGAGAGCAAAAAGGTCATATCCCTCTGCAGCTGCTTTTCTGTGGCTTCCAAACCTTCCCAAAACAACTCAGCCTCCCCATCATCACACAGGCTGAAGCAGCAGCCCTACAACCAGGCTCTGGGGTCCCAGAGCTACCTGTGCCCATCAACACCACACACCACCCTTGAGCAAAGTGGCTAAACCCCTGAAACAAAACCCTGCTAGCCCTTCAACCCCTCAGGGAAGCATCTCCAGGGCTGCAGGGCCGGGCAGTGCCAGCGGCAGCTGGTGAACCACATGGGCTTGTTCTTCAGCAGCAAAAGAAGAAAGTCAGGGCTCTCACTGCTTCTTCCTGCCCTTCTATTGAGGGAAAGGTGCAATTATCTTTGCAGACGCATCACTACATGACAAAAATTAGTAGCTGAGATGGAAGCGCCGCGGCCCCGCGGAATCCAACTATCAATGGAAAATTACGCATTCATTACTGGGCTTTATTTAGGGGCTTATTTTATTCACTGGCTCAGCCAGCACTGGCCAGCTCGGCTGCCTTGTCTGGTGAGGGCTGTCCCCTCAGCAAGGCACTGGGGGTGCTGGTGGGTGCCAGTGACAGCACTAGGCACATAGGGCAGAGCCAGAACAGGCTGCCAGCAGCTGTGACTGGTGCCAGACCCACTGGGTAGCTGCTGCCCACCTGGAGCACAGGAGTTGCAGCCAGGCCCACCCAGGAATCTCGCTCTGCTGGCTGCCATATTCACTAGTGGGTGACAGATTGGCTCTGTGTCACCTGGAGCCAGCCTGGCTGTGGCAGAAGGCCCAGAGGTGGACCCTGGGCAGAGGGATGGGAGCCAGCAGGGCAGGGAGTGGCCAGCTGCAAGGAGATGAATGCTCTGCAGGACCAGCCCTGGGTGCTGAAGCCCACTCTGAAGACAAGGGGACACTGGGTGATCCGTGAGGGACAGGGTGACCCAGGGGGGCAGAGACAAGTGTGACTGGATATGACAGGTCAGCCAAGGTGGGACCAGGCAGGAAATGGTGGTTATGGAAACCTGTCCCACCACTGTGCCCAGGGGTGGCACAAACCAGGTGCCTTGCTCATTTCCAGGTTTAATTAGAAATGTATTCCAAACCACAAACTCACACGGAGTGTCAGGTACAGGAGGGAAGGGGCTGTGTGTGACACAAAAACCTGCCCAAGCCCCAAGATGACAAGGGGGTCCCTGTGGACCATGGGACACCTCTGCTCCCCAGCAGCCCAAGCCTTCCAAGGCAGTGCCAGCAGCTCAACCCTGCCCTGTGCCTTCCTGCAGCAGCTCTGTCCTGACCCTGACTTGGGAGGGCTGCAGGGTATTCGGGCTGCCATGAGCCTCACATGGCAGCTGCTCCTGGAGAGAATCCAGCTGGAAATGGATGTCCCCAACAGGGACATCAGCAGCACTGGCCTCCAAGGGATTTTTGTTCATGTCCCAATGGGCAGTCAAACTGGAGGCTACAGTGATGCCCATCAGCCCCCATCTCAGTGCTGGGACAAGCAGGGGCAGACCTTCCCAAGATGGGTCAGGCTCCATCCCTCCTGCTGAGGCTGCCTACCAGTTCCCACCCTGACAAGTGTTTCACCTGCACATGTGGAATTAAATGTCTTTGGCTGGGCAAGGGGCTCTGTGCAGATGATGGAGGTAGGCAGTAGCCAGGGGGGAGTTTCAGCACCAGGGACCATAAGACTCCACTGGGCAGGAAGATAGGGAGCCTGACCCCAGACCACAGAGGCCAGGCACAACTGGAGAAGGGGAGCACAGAGGGACCCCAGCTTTGCGCCAGGGCTTGGGCAAGTCCAGTGCCAGGGGAGCAGACTGGGGACTCACGTATTCCCCTGGTGTCACTGCTTCCTCTGTACAACCTGGCGGAGGTGCAGCTCGCTCTCCGCTGCCACAATGGGCTGCTCGTTCTGCCGGTGGTGGCTGATGAGGTGGCTGATGCTCTCAAACAGCACGTCCTTGGTTCTCACCTGGAGCCAGGGCACAGTGGTCCTGAACTCAGGAGAGCTGCCTTTCACTCAGCGTCCCCTTGCAACCCCTGAGCCTGTCCATGCCTGCAGTCCGTGTTCCCCATCGCCCACCCTGCGCCCTACCCCTGCTTCGGTCCCAATCACCCACCCTGTCCCCTGCCCTCACCCCCATGCCCTGTCCTCACCACTCCCTCGGGGTCCACTAGCAGCAGGTGCTTGGGCTGCCCGCTGTGCATGCCAGTCAGCACATACTGCCCCGGGTTGGTGAGGCTGTCGCGCACCAGGAAGTCCCCATCCATCTGCAGGAGCCTCTCAGCATCCCGTCGGCTCATCTTTCCATGGTACCAGGGCTCCCGCCGGAGCTGCTCCTCCGTGGGGGCAATGGGGGCCTTCCGTGTGGGAGGGCTTGGCCACTGGTCCTCGATGGGGGGGCTGGTGCCACCCCCTGCAATGCACTCATGGAGCTTCAGGGCATCCTCGAACGGCCCTGTGGGAGCCAGGGGGCACAGGGTGTCACCCCTGGGGCACGAGGCAGGGCTGGGATGTGGTGAGGACAGGCTCTGGCTCACAGGCCCCCAGGGCTCTCCACAGGGCACTGCTCCAGAGTCAGACAGTGCCGGCACCTCTGGGGCTGGGCAGCTGATAGCACAGCTCAGCCTTTCTATGCCAGCCCCCCTGGTGAAGTGGCTTACTCATGTCAAAGAGGTCCTTTTTGGGGCTCTCCTCTGTCGCTCCATGAGCCGCTGCCTCTGGCTCCCAGGCGTCCAGGCTCTGCGTGTTCACGTACATGTGCTCCTCGTAGTCCCGTGGCCCCAGGGGATGGCCATCCGCCTGCAGGTACCCGTCGCAGGGCTGGCCTGCGAGGACGGGCATCACTGCTGGCCAGGACTGGGCAGAGCCATGGGGACACCCCTGGCTCACGGCTCCCACCCCTAGCAGTACCCACCCTGGCTCTCCAGGTCCCAGGGTGGTCCCATCTGGCTGTTAGGGTCTCGCTTGGCTGCAAACCCACCCTGGGAAAGGAGACAGTCAGGGTGTTAGGGGGACCCTGCCTGGGACCCCCTCACCAGGGCCAGCAGTGGCCCTGGGGGCTCACCTGGCTCGGGAGAATAGAGCTGGAGGGCTGAGTGCGGACATGGCTCAGGACAGTGCCGTGACAAAGCCGGGAGTCAATCAGCCCCCCCGGGGGTGGCTCCTTCCCTGGGATGCTGTTGTAGTAGTCGTGCTCGGCCGCCTCCTCGTCTTCCCCCCAGGCTGACTCCTCTGCTCCCAGTGCCCTGCAGCAGGGACAGTGAGTGGGGGATCCACTGCCTGGCTCAGACCCTCCCCACACCCAGCAGTGACAGGGGCTCCCAGAGCCACCCCCAGCCAGGGGATGTGCCCCAGACAGGGGCTACAGCAAGGCCCCTGGCCCCCCATACCTGTCTGGGGGTACCACCACCTTGGGGGGGCTGTGCAGGTACTGCTTGAAGCGCAGCTCAAAGGCCTGTCCCACTGTGCTGATGACGCTCTGTGCCAGCCCCTCACAGCACTCCAGGATGTGGCAGGCTGTGGACAGACAGACTTGAGCATTTCTTCCACATTTCTACTGCCCCTCCAGGCCCACCCTGAGCCTCTCCTTGTGCTCCCCACAAGGAATGTCCTTCTCCAGCCCTCACCCCCCCAGTTCATCCCTCCTCCTCCACCGAGCCCCCAGGCACGGAGGCCAGAGTCACCTCTCTGGTTGATGGGGTCCTTGGCAACGTAGGCGACATAGTCCGTGGTGTCCTGGGGGCACAGGGGGAGCTCAGGGCCCATGTCCTGCTGCTGCTTGGGAAGTGGGGCTGGGGGAGCTGGGGTGAGGGGACATCTTAGCCCCAGTCCCACATCCCGACCCAGGGCCAGGCCACTCTGCTCAGAGCAGCCATAGGATGGGCAGGCCCTGTCCCAACCGCCCCAGGAAACCACAGCCAGGGGACAGCCGAGGTGTGTGTGCCTCACCATGTCCCCACCGGAGGCAAAGGAGATGGACTGCATGTGGTGGTTAGCGATGATCTGTGTGGGGGATATGGCATTAGCACAGGGGCCACCAGCCCTCAGCTCACAGGCTGGAAGGCAGCAGGACCGTGTGCCCAGGAACAGTCACCTGGCGCGTGGTGGGGATCATGAGGTTGAGTCCATCAACGGAGATGTTGACAGCGATGCTCATGCCAGCAAAGCGCAGGTTGCTCTTGCCCAGGATGGAGAACAGGGCTTTGTTAGGAGCCTGACAGGAGAAAGGATGGTAGAGGTAATGCAGTCCATCAGGACCAGGCTTCCTGAGGTAAATGAAACAAAGAGAGGTGGCCCAAGAGACCCCAGACCCACAAACTGGGCAGGCACCCTCAGTGCCCTGTCCCACAGGGACAAACTGAGTGGACATTCACCTTCTTCTTCCAGATGCCCTTCACACCCGGCACCGCCTCGTACAGTCTGTTGATGGCTTCCCTGCAATGGACAACACCTGGCCTGGTTACTGCTCCAGACCCCTGGCTCTACCCAGCTGCCTCCCCCCACACATGGCTCTGTGGGGTCTGGAGGCTTGAGCTCCCACAGCCCTGGGCACTGCAGCCTCCTCGCAGTGCTGCCCCACGTCATGGCCTGCAGTACGTAATGCTGGCCGGGGCCACCTCCCTTCTCCTCTTTCCACTCATTGATCTGCAGCAGTGCCCTTCGCCTGTGTCCCTGTGTACAGGGTGGGTCCTGTGGGACAGGGCTCCCCCAGGCCCATGTCTCCCTCTCTCCACAGGACCCTGGGGAGAGGGGGCATCCAGGGCCATCAGAGGGCTTCGGGTGGCACTGGTGGGGGTGGGAGAGTGGGACTGTGGGGCCCTACCTGGTGACCTGTGTCCGGGTGTTGAAGTCGAGGGACCTCATGGAGCGCAGCACCTCAATGCACCCCATGTACTGCCAGAGGTACATGGTCAGAGCAGCCAGCAGCCCAGGGCAGGGGATGGACAGGAGAGAGAGGCCGGGTGTCAGTGAGAAGGACTCCTTCCACACCAGCTCCAGGGATTACAGGGCACCCTTTTGCCTCCCACCCCCAAATGCCCCATCAAATGCCCAAACTCCGTGCTGAGACCCCACAAACTCATGTGTGCTACAGCCTGTGATGCCTCAGGGGCTGACTGTGGCAGGGTCCCGAGGCAGGTTCCCCGGCCCAGGAAGCCCCCGACCCCCAGCCCCATCCCGGGACCTGTGTGCCCTGGGGCAGCCGTGCGTGGGACTCGAGCAGGGGCTCTGCCTGAAGGAGCGGCCGGACCTGCCGAGCCCCACACACACTCGGGGCCGGGGTCTCCGCGCTCTCCCGCGCCGCCGGGGTCCGGCGGGACTTACCCGGACGATGTAGGAGACGCCGGGCCCCAGCACCCGCTCGTCGGGGTGCAGCCAGCCCTGCGCCGGTTTGCGGATGAAGCTGCCTTTGCGGCTCCACTCGTCCCCGCCGGGCCGGGCTCCCCCCGCCGCCACCGCCGCCGCCGCCGCCCCCCGCGCCCTCCCCACCGCCCCCCGCGCCCGCCCGCCGCCCGGCAGCGCGCAGGGCGCGGCGCAGAGCGGCTCGCAGGCGCCCAGGACGGCGGCTAGCCCCGAGGGGGGCCCCGCTGCAGCGGGGGGGTCCCGGGCGGCGCCGGTGGGGCTGCGGCCGAGGAAACCGCCGGAGCCGGGGAACTTCCACTGCGGCATCCGCGGCAGCAGCGCGCAGAACGTGGTGCCGGGCTCGGGCTCCTCGGCCGCCGCGGGGCACGGCCCGGGGGCCGGCGACGGCATGGGGGCGGTCAGCGGCTCGTCGCGGAAGCGGTCATACTTGGGCTCCGGGAGCATGCCCGGGGCCGCGCTCCGCTCCGCCGCGCCGCTCTGCTCCGCCGCCGCGCAGGCTCCCGCCCCCCGCCCGCTCCCCCGGGGCCGCGCCGCGCTGATGTCATGGTGTGAGCGCTCCGCCGCCTGCCCGTCCCCGCATCCCCCGCCCCCGACCCCCCCCGCCGCGCCGGACCAGCGGCCGCCAGAGCATCCCCCATCCCTCCCAGCATCCCCGCCCACCCGAGCATCCTCCGCGTTCACAGCATCCCCCGCTCCCACGGCATACACGCCGCGCCTGGGCTGCCCCCGCAAACACGTCTCATGGGGCCGGAGCCACCCACGCTCTGCCTTCCATCCAGCTCCAAGCCCGCTGCCTGTGGCCCACGGCCGCGCTGGAGCCCCCGGGGCTGGAACCAGCCCTGCGATTTTCCAGCTTTGCCGCAGGTGTTGGGAGTGAGGGGTTGGGGGGCAGCGGTCAGAGGAAGGTGTCGGCCACCCACCCTGGAGCCTCAGAACTAAGGCACGGGCTGTTGCCCGTTTGTGCTTTTGCATCAGCTGGAGGGAAAGGGGCAAGCAGCCCCCGGCACTGCCTTCGCCCACAATAGGGACGTTTTCTGCTCTTTCCACCTCTGCATTCCCGGGAAGCGCTGCAGGAGCCCAGGGCTGGCCGGGAGGCCCTTGGCCAGGCTTCACTGCACAACCAGGCTGCCCTATTTCTGTGCCTCCCAGCTCACTGGTCTCATTTGCTCTGATTTCATCTGCCTCCAAAGCCAGATCTGGCTCCTGCTTGTTTACGTCTGTCTGGAGGACTCAGGCAGTAAAAAGCACATTAATTGTTCTGCTTTTCTCCCTGTAATTGCAGCAAACAGGGAAAAAAACCCCAAGACCCTTAAACGGACTTTCTGACCTCAGCCAAGCCACTCGCCCTTCCTCCTTCCCTGGGGCTGTGGCGCTTTTCAAGCACTTCAGAGGACCCGAGGTTGGTTGGGACTAGAGGCGTGAGGGGGCCCAGAGTGGACCTGCAGCAGCTCTGATCTGCCAGAGCCCCGGGGACCCTCACTTTTCCCCAGCCCTGTATCCTCTCTGCTGCCAAAGCAGTCTTCATTTCGGGGCTCCATCCCTGCAACATCCCAGGCTCCTTAGGAGCCGACATGTTTGGCTCCAGCTTCCCTGAGGAGCTTCCCTGGCCAGCTGGAAGCCGCCTGCACTCGGGCCTGCAGAGGCGATGCCGCTGCGGCCGCTCTCCCCAACCCCCTATGGAACCAACCGGCACAAACAAAACCGGAGCCTCTCGGGGGACCGGCCATGCCCTGGGCGATGCGGTCGCCTTTGTCTTTCCTCCTCACTGTCTCCTGCTCCCTGGCAGGTGATGGGGGTGACAGCCAGTAATTGCTTTAAGTGCAATCAATAAATCAAGGTAATAGAATTGCATCTGCTGTTGCCATGTTGGGAACCGATTCCTTGCTCTCTGTTCCCTCCTTGGTTTTAAGGTGCTGCAGAGCACTGGAACAAATCGGGCTCCTCCATGCCCAGGGGGTCACTTAGATTCCTGGCCAGCCCTAGCACTCAGGGTGCACATTCCCGGGGGCTGGGGGTCAACCCGAGGGAAGGCACCGGGTCCCTGGGGGGGTTATGGAGGTTTTACCCAAAGCAGAGCACTCCGGGGACCGCGAGCACTCCGTGGCGTGGGGGCAGCACAGCCGGGCACAGCACAGCAGCCCTGGGGAGATGGAACTGCTCCCGCACAGCTCCCGGGAGGAAAGTCGGGGGATTACTTTCATCTCATTTGCAGCCGGGCTCAGGCTCTGGAGTTCCCTCCACCTCAGGAGCTTTGCCTGGCTGCTTTTAATCCCTGCTTAAAGGTAAACTTCGGTGGAGAAAGCCTGGATCGCAGCCTCGGGCGCTCCACGAGCGGGTGGGAGCCCTACAGCCTCTCGCTGCCCCACGGCGAGACCCCTCCAGGCTTCCCTCGGTGGCCCCCGATCACCACTCGGGGTGATCTCCTCGAGAGGGGCCCCGGCGCTCCCGGTGTGCACAGAATTTGTCTAAACTCTGCCCAGTTATTCTCCTCTGACCCCACACCAGGGGAATCAGCACCAGGCGCTCTCCGGGCCAACGTGATTAATGAGAACACACGCACCCCGAGCTCAGGCGCTACAGGAGAAGGAGCAGCTCCCACGCCGCACCCTCGGGCTCGGCTGCCCCTCCCCAGACCCCGCGGCACCGTGCTCGGGGAAAGGGACGGGACCGTCCCGGGGAGGCGCTGGGCAGTCACCACCCCCGGGGTGCCGGCGGTGATGCCAGCCTGGCACCGACCGGGGCCCGCGGCGGCGCAGCGACTGCCTTTCCGCAGCCTCCGGTGCCACCGGCCCCAGGGCGGACAAGTGTCCTCGTTCGACCCTCGCCTGCCCCGGCCAGGAGCGGTGCCCGGCCCAGGCCAGGCATCGGTAGCGCGGGGACGGGGCTTCAGCCGTTCCCGACGGCCTCTCGAAGGCGCCCTCGGGCACCGGGTCGCTGCCGGTGCCCCGGCCCGTTTCCAGTGTTGCTGCACCTCCGCCGCGGCCATGAGAGACCGGGATCGAGATCGGGATCGCATCGGGACCAGGACTGGGACTGGGACGGGGATCGTGACCGGGACCGGGATCGCATCAGGACAAGGACCGGGACTAGAACCGCGACCACCCCAGCTCGTGATATCCCGAAGAGCCCCGCCCCCCATCGCTCTCAGCCAATCACAGACCAGTGCGGCCGGCCAGGAAGAGGCGGAGCAGCCAATGAGACGCTCCGGAAGAGCCGGTACCGGGATCGGGGGCGGGGCCTACGGACGGGCCCGCCCCCCGCCCCTCCCCGCCCGCAGCCCCGGGCCCGGCGCTCCACGCCCGGTGCCGGTGCCGGTCCGGCCTCGGTTCCGGCTCCGGCTCCGGGCCCGGGCTCGGCGCCGCCCGCCGCAGGGAGGATGGGGCAGCCGCGGCGGCCGGCGATCGGCTGCGGCCCGGCGGCGCCATGACCGGCGAGAAGAAGAAGAAGAAGCGGCTCAACCGCAGCGTCCTGCTGGCCAAGAAGATCGTGATCCGGGACGGGGCCGGCGTGAGCGCGGGACCGGGGGAATTCGGAGTGGCCCCGCGGGGGCCGGGGCTGACGGGAGCGGAGGCTGGGGCGAGGGGACCCTCCTCCTGCCGTCCCTCCCGGTGCCCGAGCCGGGGTCGGGGCCCGGTGGGCCTGGGGAGGTTCCCAGCCTCAGTGATGCCGTGGATGGGCGCTGTACCTGCCGGCTTTGTGCCGCCTCCCTGGTGCGCTCCCGTGCCGGTGCGCTAAACCCACGGCGGCCCCGGGCCAGGAATCCCCCGCCGTGGGGATTGGGATGGGATGGGCATGGGGATGGGATGGGGATGGAGCAGCCCGGGCTGCCTGCGGGAGGTGGTTTGTGGTGGCTGTGAACAGAAACAGCGGTTCAGCGCAACGCTGCCTCTCGCATTTCAGGTCCCTCTCAGCTGTCTGAGCTCTGAAATGCGGGGTTGCTCTCCAGGTGGCTGCAGGAATCTTTGTGACTTAACGGTGCTTGTGTTTTGCAGCGACAGGGGATCGGGGAGCCCAGCGTGTACCACGCCGTGGTGGTGATTTTCCTGGAGTTCTTTGCCTGGGGGCTGCTGACCACGCCGATGCTGACGGTGAGTCTGCCTTGGGAGCTCCCCTTGGGCTCCCGAGCGTGAAGGTTTTGGCACCATGCCCTTCTCACAGGGAACTGTGGAAAAGGAGTCTTTGGTTATGCAGAGGCATTTAGACACAGTATTAGCCTGGCAATGTAAGATGTGAATCAAACATACAGGCAGCACAAATTGAACCACAGAGAAGTGATGTGGTGATGTGAAGTAAAACCAGAGGGGACTCAGGTGGAGTAGGGATGGATAAAGGTGCATTTCAGGCTGTCTGAGCCCCACTCAAGCATGTTGGAACAATTTATAGACCTAGAAAGTGTTAAAGACAGTGGCTGCCCATCCTGGAGAGGACAGGCAGAACTCCTCACATAGAGGCATCACTTGTAGGGTATTTCTCCTTTTCCCTGGATTGTGCCCTTCCAGGCCTCTGGCTGCCAGGTGCTTAAGGAAATTTTGCAAAAGTTGCTAGCTCTGGCTTTTTCACTTTGCTTTTGGTTTGTTTTCCCCCAGGTGTTACACCAGACTTTTCCTCAGCACACATTCCTTATGAATGGCCTGATTCATGGAGTCAAGGTAAGGAATATTCCTTCCAGGCTTTCCTTTAAATCTGCCATCAGTGCAAGAAGGGACAAGCCATTATTATTCGTGTAATTTGCTGATGTCAATCAATATTTGGCAGCTCAATGTTTGTGTTTCAGTTTGGGGGCTCTGGCAAACCTGATGCAAAAGGAAGGACACAGACATGGGGCAGCTTGTGCAGCTGATTTTGCTGAGCAGTAGTGACAACGTTCTGGTTGTCAGCATGGAGCTGGAGCTACAACAGCTGACTGTTTCAGCTGGAAATATTCTCATCAGCATGAGATCAGCCCTGTGCCCATCTTCTGGAGTGTAGCAGAATGACAGATCAGTGACATCTGAACTTACCAATAGTAGAAGCTGAAGCCAGGCAGCCTCAGTGGCTCCCCCAGGCAGGAGGTGGGAATGTGCCATGGCACAGGGAGTGGGAATGGTGAGCTTGCACTAGACCAGCATTCCCAGAGCAGGACTGGAAGCGGCAATAGGGAACAGGCTGTAGTCATGTGTTCTGACTGGGGAATCAGGCAAAACAGACTGTTCGTGGCACTCTGGCAAGAGGATTGTGGAAAGTAGCTCCAGAGGGGCTGGGCACTTCCACTGGCTCTGAAGGGTTCTGCCCTGCCTGCTTTGGGTCTGAGAGATGTGGAAAGGCCTTAAGTACAATTTTATTTGTGCTTAATTTTATTTGTGCTTAATGGCCCTGGCTTCTCATTGTATCTGTCATGTCTCCACCTACAGGAGAAAGCTTTCCTCAGAACTGCAGCAGATGTTGCTGTGGTGGAGCTGTGCCAGCAGCTTTCCAGGTCCTGGCAGGGCTGCCCAGGCACCCACAGCCATGGGCAGAGCTGTGCAGGGAGCAGGAGGGAGTGGGACTGCTCAGCAGGGCCTTGCTGGCTGAGGATTTATTTTTCCCTCTCTAAAAGGATGTGCTGTGACAATATTGCTGCTTGTAGCAATCAGGAATGGGCTGTCTCCTCCTATCTAAAGCTCTCACTGTCAGCAAGCAGAATCTGACTCAGGGGTTTCTCTGTCCCCCTGTCTGTCTGTCTGTCCCAGGGTCTGCTCTCTTTCCTAAGTGCTCCGCTGATTGGTGCTCTCTCTGATGTCTGGGGCAGGAAATCCTTCCTCCTCCTCACCGTCTTCTTCACATGTGCACCGATTCCCCTGATGAAGATCAGCCCATGGTGAGTTCACTCTCAGTACAGCCCCAGCATTCTGAGGCCAAACTATGATCATTTGTGAGTGCTCATTTTAGGATGAGGTGGAAGAGTCTGTCTGGTGGAGGACGATGCTCAGCCTAAAGACTGACCTCTGGTTCTGCTGGAGGGTTTGGTTAGGAATAAATGGTCTGTCTGGCCTTTCCTGGTGCTTGTTCCCCTGCTCAGTGTGTTATTGCTATTAGGGAAAATAAGTGATGAAACTCCAGGGACCCCCATATTCCTGAATGCACCAGAGTGTTCTGCTGCACCAGAGCAGGATGGACTGAAGAACAAGAGAGAGGCTCTGCTACAGCATCTGTGGACCGTGGTGTGGTTGCTCTCTAACTCTGCCTTGGGCACTGCCTCTTTCAGGTGGTACTTTGCTGTCATTTCCATGTCTGGAGTCTTTGCTGTCACCTTTTCCGTGATTTTTGCCTACGTTGCCGATATCACCCAGGAGCATGAGCGCAGCACGGCGTATGGCTTGGTAAGGAGCTGAGACACTGGCTTGTCTCTTGAACGAACTACTTGGGGCTTTGCAGGTATGAGAGGTATAAAGTTAGGGTGGGAGATTTATTGACTAATCATGCAGCCTCCCTGTCCTCCTCTTTGGGATTTAGCTCAGATAGAGAGGCTGCTCTCTGCCCAGTCCAAGTGCTTGCTTTGTTGTAGTTAACCTGTAAACCAGTCTGGCCTGTGAGCTTCTCCACACCAGGAGAGGAGCTGTGATGTTTCATGTGATCCTGCCCTTCCTGTAGCTTTACTGGCTGGACCATGTGGGAATTTCTAGGACAGCTTTGATTTCCCTTTGCTAGAACTTAGTCCAGATTGCACCAAGAGAACCTGTCATCTGTTTGTGTGCGGGAGTCCCTGTGAGTCCCTGTTCACCTCCATTATCTCCATCAAAGGTGACAGAAGGAGTTTCCCTGGGTCACTGGGGAGGAGGAAATGGACTCTAGGAAGTAGAGGTTGTAGGAATGTTTTATCCTTCCAGGTGTCAGCCACGTTTGCTGCCAGTTTGGTCACCAGCCCGGCCATCGGTGCGTACCTTTCCCAAGCCTACGGAGATACCTTGGTGGTTGTGCTGGCTTCAGGTGTTGCTTTGCTGGATATTGGCTTCATCCTGCTGGCTGTGCCGGAGTCACTGCCGGAAGAGATGCGCCCAGTCTCCTGGGGAGCCCCAATTTCATGGGAACAAGCCGACCCATTTGCTGTGAGTGCTGCTGCTGCTGTTTTCCCATGTGCTGGTAATGCTTGATGTTTGCTTTAGTTCTACTGATTTTTAAGATGGTGACTTAAGCCCTTGGTTTGGCTGTCTCTGTACCTGGAGGTTATTCAATGGTGTCAACTCTTGTTCCCTGCAGTCCTTGCGGAAGGTGGGTCAGGACTCTACAGTGCTGCTCATCTGTATCACTGTGTTTCTCTCCTACCTTCCCGAAGCTGGCCAGTACTCCAGCTTCTTCCTGTACCTGCGACAGGTCAGTCTCTGGTCAGGGGGTAAAGCTTTGGGGGTGCAGGAAATTCTGGCCTACAAATACTATCAGAGTTGTGTGTCCCAAGGTGGCTTATCTTGGCCTTAGCTCAGTGAAGTTGAAGCTGTAAGAAATAGTCACTTATTTCAGCTTTCCTGAAAAATGTGTGAGCCTGGTGATTGCTCTGTAGGCATTGCCAGGAGCAAGGCCTGGTTTGGCTTCTTGTTGGTGTCTGCCTGGCCATCCTGGCCATGCCACCTTCAGGCACTGCAGGGGAGTCCAGTGATTTAAAGCTGTTTCTTCATCCAAAGGAAAATCTTGACAGTGGCTGGTTAATGTGCAGGACCCTGAGAAGCAATATCAGTAAACAGAGGTGACATCAATAGAGTGGTTCTTGTCATCTGATACAAATCTCTTGCCTCAAAAGTTCCTCTTTGGTGTTTGCACAGGTCATTGGTTTTTCCTCGGAGACTGTAGCAGCCTTTATTGGTGTGGTTGGAATTCTCTCTATACTGGCTCAGGTGAGAAGCAATTTCTATCTTAGCTTGAGCAGTCTGCTATAGAAATGTCCAGAATTTCTGATTTCGGGGCTGTTGAGTAGTCAGAACCCCTGTGGTCACACAGAGTTTTGAATCATAGAAAAGCTTGAGTTGGAAGGGACCCTTAAGGGTTGTCAAGGTCTCTCTGGTTCCCATCCTCTTGTCTCCTAGTGTTACCATCTTTCTTTGCCTCTGATTTGAAAACACCTGTTTATCTTTCCAGACAGTCGTGTTGGGAATTCTCATGCGTTCGATAGGAAATAAAAACACCATTCTTCTGGGACTAGGCTTCCAGATCCTGCAGCTTGCCTGGTACGGCTTTGGATCACAGCCTTGGTAAGGGTTTGCCCATGTTCCTCCCCCTCTGGGGTGGCTCAGCAGCCGCTCCTGCCCATGGTGCAGGGTGAGGCTGTGCCTGGCCCTCACAGCTGCCTCCTCCCCAGGATGATGTGGGCAGCAGGAGCTGTGGCTGCCATGTCCAGCATCACCTTCCCAGCCATCAGTGCCATGGTGTCGAGGAATGCAGACCCTGATCAGCAGGGTGAGTGCTCAGGGGTCTATCCCAGCAGGTGCTGAGCTGGCATACGGGTGGGCTCTTGGCTGTGGTGGTGGAGGGGTGGGCAGAAACATCTGTGCCAGCTGTGGAATGTCGCTGTACTCACAGTAGTATTGACACACTTGTCTTTGACCATGGCTAGGGATTGCCAAGGGAACTCCCAAATTATGCACATGGGTGTTCGGTTTTGGCCCTTCAAGGCAAGGGAGGCTGCTGTGTTTTGCCTACCTCATGGTTTGGCCCTGAATCCTCAGACTTGTCTGCCTTAAATTCCAGTTCATTGGAAATTGTTGCTTGATGTGCCCACGCTCATTTCAGTCTGCAAAGCAGCAAGCCCAGCATTACTGAGTTTTGCAAAACCTGACACTGAGCAAAGCAGCTCACCCACAAACCCCTGCAGAGTGCCCATCAGTCCGGACACTGTGCTTGATCCTGTCTAACTGTGTAAACATCCTTGAATAAAACAAGTCTCTTTGGAAAGCTGGAGGCCTATCCTCCCTTCCTCACTCTGTCCCCAGGTGTGGTGCAGGGGATGATCACTGGAATTCGGGGTCTGTGTAACGGCTTGGGGCCGGCGCTCTATGGCTTTGTCTTCTATCTCTTCCACGTGGAGTTGAACGAAATGGCTGAGGTGGAAACTTTGGGCAAGGCCTCCAAACCCAACATGGCCAACCCTACGGATGAGGTATATGTTCAGCTTATCACTCTGTTTGCCAGTCTGTGTCTGCCCTTGCGTGTTAGTCTTTCCTGTGTCTCTCCCTACAGAGCAGCATCATCCCCGGGCCACCCTTCCTGTTCGGGGCGTGCTCTGTGCTGCTGTCGCTGCTGGTGGCCCTGTTCATTCCAGAACACAACCTGGTGCTGAGGTCAGGCGGCCACAAGAAGCACAGTACGGGGGCCCAGGCCCACCCCCACAGCCCACCAGCCGGGGGGTCAGATGGCAAGGAGCCCCTGCTCGAGGACAGCAGCGTGTGAGGTGGGACAGCAGGACCTGCCTCGCGGCTCAACTCCACATCAAGGACGGACTCGGCAGGAGTTTGGGGAGGGGGAGAGAGGAGCCGAGGTAACAGACTGTGCCACTAACAGCCACCGAGGAGGGACGGGCTTTCCCTTCAAGCCAAATACATGCAGCTGGTGCAAAAATGGAATTGTATCACCTGTATTGATGGAAAACAGAGATACGGAACTGCTCCACGTGGAGGGATAGTTCTGGAAAGCAAACCTGCCCTTGTGTGTGAACCCTGCGCCCCGTGCTGTCCCTGCCGAACCCTCCGCTCGCCGGTCACAAGCGATGGAGCCAGCGTGGTCTGTGTTTGGTGGGAGCTCACTCAGCTGCCCCCTGGAATAAAACATGGCATCTGCACCATGCCCATCCCTGATACAGCTGGTTCCTGCTGCTGGCCCCTTTGCAGTCCCTTGTGTGGGCCTGGCACCCCCTGCACGGTGTGCGGTGACACACTGAGCGAGCGGACGGGTGTGTGTGGAGCACAGGGGGTGCAGCTTCCTCGCTGCCAGAGGACCTGAGGAATTTGCCCATTCTGCCCCAAGTGAAACTTAGACCAAAAAAAAAATCTACTACTTAAATGTTGTGATGAAGAGGATAATGAAGAAATCAAGTTGCAGCTGACACAAGGGTGAATGGGCAGGTGGATGACAGAAGGGCAGCTACTTGAATTACAAATTCTTGGATGGCCACAATGGCTGTGGTTCTGTTTGGTTTTCCTCTTCTTGTCACGTTGAGGTAACGTTTGCCTGTCCCTGCCTCCACAGGCAGTAGATAGAAGGATTTTTCAGAAATGCTTTTATGGAGCTGTGAGTGTGGTTTAGGAGATACAGTTCTGTGGGAGGTCAGAGAAACAAGTAAGCACTTTGAAGAAGTGTGTTTTCCTGTGAGAAAGGTCAGAGAAATGGCTGTTTACCTTGAGCACTTGTATAAAGCATGTTGGTTTGTCCCCAGGCTCCTGCCACAATGTTAAACCCAGAGAATGCTCAGAGCTGGTTTGTTCTCAGTCCAAGAGATCTTAATGGTGAGGATTGTGTTGATTAAGACTTACAGTTTTGGATTCCATGTGGCATTTCCGAGCCTGCCATGAAGGCTTTTGTTTATGAAACAGTGGAACTGCAACCTCTGCCGCAGGCTCAGCTCTGCTCAAAAAGAACAGGAGCTGCTTGGAGTGTTGTGAAAGAAGCTGAGGCAACCTGGGAACGTGGTTGTTTATAGGGCTGTTGCAGAGGGCAGGAAACAATTGTTCTCATTTGAGGTAATCAAAAGTAATGGCATTGAGCAGTTCTGGGAAGACCAAACTGGGGACACTTCAGGAATTGGTTGTTAAGGGAATTAAGAGGGCAGTGGGCCCAACCAGTCCTGTCTCAGAGTGGGATGAGTGCAGCTACAGCTGTTCTCTGGCCAGAGTTCCCTCTCTGTGAGTTTGGGACAGGTAATCCAGGGAAGAGCAGCCAAAGGGGAGGGAGTGTTGACCCTTCACATCGTGGGTCGTTGCAGACAGGTCATCATGCCTGCAAATGCTGTTTGCCTCTGGATTTAATGGAAAACACTGCCTGGATGACCCTGGGTAGCTCAGTCCCTGACCCCAGCTGGCACACGTGGGGCAGCACTGCCCATCCCTGCTCTGCCTAGGAGCATGGCTCTCTGCACTCTAGGGTGAGGGGCTGCCAGCTGCAGGGTATATCCACCCTCTGATTGCTCCAGAGCCTGTTGGGGCTGGTCAGTGTTGGCTCTGGGCAGAGCAAGGGTGGCAATTCCATGTGGGTCCCTTCTGTGCCTGTCAGACACTGACAGCCAGGACCCACTGCCTGCCCAGCCTGGGTGAATGGTAACACAGTGTCTGTTTATCAGTTTTCTGGACCAGTTGGTTATTGGAGGTAGATGTTTAAGTGAAAGAGATGACAGTTTGTATCTCATTGATCTGGCCTGGCACCAGATCCTGTGCACAGAACTAGGAGCAGCCCCTTAGGTGAGCAGAGCGTGGCCATCTGGGACATGCAGGGATGCTGAGGTGGGTCTGGCTGCAGGGCTGGGGAGCAGAGCCAGCAGGAACTTCAGTGACCTGCCATGACTCCACTTTTCCCAAGCTTCTTACGGCGACACTCCCAATTCCCAAATCTTGCTGGGATGGTCAGTACTTGTGTGTGCATAGCAAGCTTTCTTTTCCTGAAGGAAATCCCGTCACTTGCACTTCCAGGCAGCAGTTCCCCCCCTCTCTGTGTTCCTCACAAAAATGCCTTTTTCAGATGGGACTTTTACCAAGTCCTGGCAATCCATTGATTTACACTGGATTAAAGTGAGCTAAAGTGGGTTTTTCCCTCACACACAGATGAAGTAAAACACAGAATTGTTACCTTGCTCACATGGAGGCACTCGGAGCTTCACGGGTACGATATAGCGGCACGTTACAAAAAGACAAACATAATTTATATGATATAAAGTATATAGAGATATATTTTTAAAAGTCCTTTCCCTTATTGCATAGTTTATTGAAACCAATGCGTTTCTGGTCCTGTTCCCTCTCATGACTGCTGCTGCCTGCGGCCTCTCAGCCTCTTCTTCCCCTCAGATTGTCCAGTGACCTTCTTTCCCCGATCCTGTCCCTCACAACGTGATCCCTGATCTTCTGGCAATGCTCATGTGCCCTGGCTCTTGTGTCCTGGGCCTGGAGTGTTTTGATGCCTTTTTCAGCCCCTGAACTTGGGGTCAGGTGCTGCCACAGGTGTCTACCAGATGAGGGGCTGCAGCCTGGCTGGTGATCAGCAGCTGGGTACAGCACTGGGAACCAGTGGGGGTACAGCACCAGGCAGCTGGAGGTGGGGGTACAGCACCAGGCAGCAGTGGGAATGCTGCAGGTGCCATTACCAGTGGAAGGGTGGCTTGTGCTGGTTTGTGGACCTGTCTTGGCACCAGGGGCTCTCTGAGACACAGGGGTGCCAGGAGCAGGCAGGGATTCCTTCACACCCTACTGGAGTTCCTCTCATCTGTTTCAGTGGGGCCTTGGCCCGGTGCCTCCCCTCCCCTCGGTGCAGGGACCCCTGCACCATTCTGCCTTTACATGACAGAGCAGGAGCTGGGCCAGGTGGTGCCAGAGCTGAAGTTACCAGAGCCAAATGAAGAATTCTCATTCTGAAGGGCCGGTACTTCCACAGTGTCCCACGTGGAGCCTGAAAAGGCCGTGTGGAGCATTCAACTAGTTTTGCCAATTTTTGTTACTTTGTATGAAAATCCAACTTTTTAAAAAGAGTCTTTTCTTAAAATCCCCTTGATCTGCTGTGCAGTGTCTGAGCCTGGCTGTTTAACATCAGAATTCCCAGGATTTGTCTGCAGAGACTTACATTTCGGGATGGTAACAGCAATGCCCAAGCACAAGGCAAAAATCAGCTTGATCGCCCATCTGCAGTCCTGGCATTAACAGCCGCAGGTCAAGTGAGTTGCCACTGATCTTGTTGCATTAAAAACCTGAGTTACACCATTGTTTTCTGCCATTAATTTTGCCAAGTTGTAGCATTTTACTTCCCTGGGTTTATTCTTTCTCTGCACTCGAATGGCTGCTGACAGCTGTGGTATCTCTAAAGCGTGGGCATGGGCCAAGTCCCACCTCTGCTCTTTCACAGTTCATCATCGCGTGTGTTTCTCTGTCTCTTTTTTAAAAAGCTAATGATAAAATGTATTTATTTCAGTTCAGGTTGTGTTTGGAACTGGCTAATCTCTCCCTCTGATGGATTATTTATTAAACTGCTGCTTTCCTGTTGTGTCGAAGGTCTCTGTCCTCATTCCTCCCCCTCGCTGGCAGTACCAGGCAGCTCTTGCCCAGCCCTTGGCCCGGCCCGTGAGAGTTTTGTGAAGATTTGGGGCTGCTCTGGGTGATCTGGGTCGGGGCTGTCAGCCCCTGCCCTAGCCCAGGATGGGGAGCAGGTCCCTGACTCCCACCTGCCCAACTGATGCCTCCTCCTGGACTGGTTTTTAGCAGCCCCAACTCTATTGTCTTAATTTCCAGCCAGGCTTAATTTAGATCTTATCTGACTCATATAAACACTTTTTGTGGTGGCTGAGGATGGTCCTGAGTGAACAATATAATCCCCGAAGTGTAAACACATCCGAGTCAGATCTGGGATGGGAGCTGGTGCTTGATGGCCGATATCCTGGAAACACGAGCCATTACGCAGCTTGTTGCTTCTGTATTTATTTCCTCTGGACTGGAGCTAGCTTTTATTTTATTGCTTTCATCTTTAATTGAGAGAGAACTTTTAGCTTGTCTCACTTGGCATCACCAGAGAACAAAGGGCAGGTGTTGCTGAACAGGATGTTGGGGCCACCCTCCCCCTTCCAGCGTGGTGGTCCCTTCTGGTGTCAGCGTTGACGATCCGGGGCTACACCCCGGCCTGAGGGGCTCTGAGGGTATCCTGTGCCGGAGCCGGTGCTCATCCCTTGGTGGTTTGTGTCTCCACACTGAACTGTTTTTCTTCCTGAGCAATGGCTCTGGACCGAGCGTTGCCCGGTGCGAGGCCCCACTCTTGCCCTGTGGGAGGAAGCATGACCGGCTTCCAGGAAAGGTGTTCAGGCTTCTGAGTCTTGAAAACCATCATTCCCTTCATTCCTTCAAAGGTTTCCTGTTGGGTGGAAAGACCTCCTGGAGCCTAAGCTTATTCCTTTCACCCTGTGCACTGCAACCTCCTAATCTCTCTCGATTTTGCATGGGGCAGAGGGAGGTCCTGTGGCACCTCCGGGTTGGGGAAAGGTCTGAGTCCATTAGAGGAGAGGTCCTGAGCAGGCAGTAGAGTGGGGGCTGCAGTGGGTCACTGCATGGGGGCTTGGTGAGCAAGAGGTGCCCTGGGGAGCTGTGCTATGGCACTCTGAGCTGGACCAGGTCCCCTGCCCTCCCCTGGCTCAATGGCTGAGCTATTGGAACTGGCCCTTGTAGAGTTGGAGGTTTATCATGTTTCCATAACTCCAGTTTCCTCTGTGTTGCCCTCCTGTGCAGGCAGCAGCTCTGGGTGCTTGCAAGCCCCAAACCGGAGGAAGTGCAGTACAAGGTGCTGGGATTTCTGGTAACTGTTAATCTGCTGAGGTCCGGGAAGGGCTGGGAAAGCTGCTTTTTGAGAGAAGGTCACACCGTAAGTGCTCAGCTCTGGTTTGGACACTGATTCATCCATTTTCTTATCATGCGGGTGCTACAATCAGGGTTGTGGGAGTGGGAGGGCAAGGTGAAGTCCTAGCACCATATCTGTGTCCTTAAAGTTCCCAGTCTCATTGTTGGGAAGATCCTGGCAGTGTGGGAGCAGCCTTGGCCATGCTTTGTCCCAGGGATGGGCCAAGGGATCCAATGGCTGCTGGAAAGTCCGGGAAGTGGCTCTGTTAACACAGGATGGAAGGAACAAAAACCCCAGGGCCATTAATCACCCACTTCAGCTGAGTGTGCACATTCGGTGGTGGTGTTTACAGAGCACTTCCCTTGCTTGGAGTCATTCTGGACCCTCGGAGGATTAATGACCCAACCTCCTGAAAGGATGTGTGGCATGCCAAGTGCCTGGAGTTGCCTCTCAGGAGAGCTACCAGACAGGAAATGGCCAGGTCCTGCCACGATAGGAGGTGCAGGGGTGGGCTCATCCCTCCCTTGGCCCTTTGGCACCTTCCCCAGCCTTGGGCGCAGCGTGGCAGGACAGGATGGGTCAGAACCAGACCCATTTCTCCTCCAGGAAGCAATGCCAGACCTGCCGTGAGACAGGCTCTGCAGCTGTGCCAGGGCCTTGGGGCTGGATGACATGTGGTGTTCAACACTTTTCATGTGGTAACACTTTCTCTGTCTGTACCACAAGACCAAGCCTCCCAGGAATGCCTGCTTCCATCCCTGAAAACATGCTGTTTTGGGAATAAATGCACACACTGGCAGGACTGACCAGGCCCTGTTTTTGAGGCAGGGGCTGAGAGGACCCTTTCCACAGCCACATGTCCCCAGTAGCACGTGGCTCACCCCAGCTATTTGGGTCATGGAAGGGCTGGTTTTCTGGATGCTCTGGGTGGGTGGCAGAGTCTATGAGAACCAGAGATGGAGCTGGATCTGAGCCATATCCTGGGGTGCAGGTGCCTGCGTAGGGTGATGGGGGCTCTTGCAGTCACACCAGGACTCTTTGGGCAGAGGCTCTCCTGGGTCTCCTCTGGCAAGATCCGAACTTGGAATAAAATCAGAAACCTCCCTCTGGAAATACCCCTCAGGCTGGAAGTCGTGGAGGCCCCGGGGCCAGTGCTCATGGGGGCGGTCCCTACAGGGCTTAAGAAGGGCTGAGGACGGGACTGGCGGCCAGAAAGACAGCCCTGCCCAGCGGCACCCACTCCCTTGAAGCGGAGTAGAAAAGAAGGAAAAGCACCCCTGCTGCTGCTGCCTTGCAGGCAATGGAGCCGGCTCCTGTCCTCCTCCTCCTCCTGGGCTTGCTGTGGGGCTGCAGTGGTGAGTACCATGGGGCCAGGAGCCACCTCTAATCCTCTGACACACTGTGCTGCCCAGCCTTGCTGCTGCTGCTCTCCTTGCTTTGCCTATGTCATTGTGGCCCTGGGGCCTCTCTGTCACTGAGTCCCAACAGCTGCATGTCCCTTCAATGCTGCTGCAGCTCCCCAGGCCAGTGCTCAGAGCTGCAGGGTTCTGGTGACTGTCCCCTTCCCCTCACCCTGCAGTTTCCTCCTGCCCAGGGCACCCTGCTGACAGGCTGGTGGTGACACCGAAGCAGCCGGTGGTGCCGTTCGGGGGCTCGACAGAGCTGAACTGCTCCCTGGCCTGTGCAGGGGGCAGGGTGGAGTGGAGGGGGCTGGACACCGCACTGGGGACCATCACCTCCTTCGCCACCCACAGCATCCTGCACATCAACAACGCCACCGTGGCCATGGAGGGTATGAAGATCTGCCAGGGCAGCTGCCACGGGCAGCACTACCAGCAAACTGTCGATCTGAAGGTCTATGGTAAGCACTCCCCAGCCCATCCCTCACCACCCCCTGGCACAGTCCTGGGTCCCCGAGGCATCCCCCTTTCTCCTGGGCTGTGCTGCCAAAAATCACCCTTGACACTGTCCCTTCCCTGCAGCCCTCCCAGGCACACTGCAGCTGGAGACAATGCCCCATGCTCAGCACCCAGAACACCCTGTCAACCTGAGCTGCTCAGCTATGGGTGTGCACCCTGTCGCTGGGCTGGCCCTCACCTGGTACCGGGGGCACCAGCCGCTGGAGAACACAGACTTCAATGCCATAGAGGCTGATGAGGAGCTGTTTAACATTGTGTCCACCTTGGCAGTGGATGCGACAGATGTGGCAGAAGGGGTGGAGTTCAGCTGCAAGGTGACGCTGCGTGTCGGGCAGGAGACCTTCACTCGGGTGGCATCTGTGGTGGCAAGTGCTGGGGGTGAGTGCCAGGAGGTGCTGGGGAGCACAGCCTGCATGTGCCCTGTCAGCTGGAGCCAACCCCCACTGCCCTGCGCTGCTTGGAACAGCTTTGCCAGAACAGGAGCAGCCCCTGTTTCTGCACTGTTCTGAATCTCCCATCCTTGTCTCTGTCCCTGCTGCCTGTGCCCATTTGCTCCCACTCGCTGTGCTTGTGGTAGAGAGGGATGAGACTGCAGTGAGGCCACCTGTGACCGACCCTGCCATGTGTTCACAGCCACCTCCACGAGCCCCAGCACACCCAGGCCCATGACCACCACAGCACTGCCCCCAGGGCCAGACATCTCCACACATGATCCCACCACACCATGGGACCCTCACACTGGGACCACCCTGGAGCTGGCTGCTGCCACCACAGAACATGCTGCATCCCAGGACCTTGTCACAAGCAGTCCCATGGCTGCTGCCACACAACCTGGCTCTGGCACGACAGGCCCAGGGCCATCTGTGGGTTCAGCACCTGCCTGCAGCCTGCGGATCTGGTCGCTGCCTCCCTCAGGGACACAGGGCAGGGCCCTGTGCATCGAGTGCCATGCACAGTGCGCTGGGAACGCCACCGTGCGCTGGCTACGGACCCCTGTGGCTCTCTCCCAGTACCGGGAGGAGGCCACAGGTGGCAGCTCCGCACTGTGCCTGGACCGTGTCGAGCCCTGGCACCAGGGCCGCTACCAGTGCGTCCTGCTTGGCCGCCTCGCCCAGGTGGTCAGCCTGGAACTGACAGTCGTGGACGGTGAGTGGTGGTCTGCAGCCCCCCTGCCATGCCCCTCCATCGCTTAGCTGGGATTGTGTTGGTGCCACAGCTGGTGTTGGGGGATTCGCTCATCCCTGTTGGCTGCCGTGGGCAGCTGCAGTTACAGCTCCCTGTGTCTGCAGGTTCATTCAGCTCGAGCTCTGCCATTGCTGGCGGGGCAATGGCCTCTCTGCTGGGGCTCGTCGTGACCGGTGCCGTGTGTCGTCGCCTGTGGAAACGATTCAGATCTCGGTGGGAGCCGTCCTAGGAGTGGGAGTAGCCGAAGGATGCCCCCAGCCCCACAACCGTGCCCCTGCTGTTCTCCTGTCTGCCGCTGGCTCGCCGGGCCTCTGGCCAGCCAGAAGGTGCAGAAGGAGCAGGAGAAGGAGCAGGAGCAGAGCAGGAGCGGGACCAGCCGCGAGACGCCAGGGCTGAAAGGCGATGAGCAGAGGTGTTACAGGGACGGGACCAGAGATGCTCCCGGGGATGGATACCCGCGGGCTCGCACCGAACACTGAGCTGGGTCCGGCGCTCGGGACGGGCGGGAGCGCAACGGCTGCTCGTCTGTCGCCACAGAGGGTCCGAGGCAGCCCTCGGCAGAGCATGGGCTCGGCGGGCGCGGGGGTGCTCCAATAAAGGGCTGTTTCTGTTCGAGCCCTGAGCAAGTGTCCTTTGGGCTGGGGCGGCCCCGGTCCCGGTCTCTCACCGGCCCCTCACGGCCCCCTGACCACCAGAGGCGTCCGTCCAGTTGCCAAGGGCGGGGCACCTGCCCGCACTAGACATGGCGGCCGCGGTGCCCCGCCGCGTTACCACTGAGAGCGCCACGCTCTTGCCCATACTCAAGATGGCGACAGCGGCCGCGCCCAATGGCGGCGCGCTCGCTCTGTCTCCCTGACCACCGATTGGCTGCCAGTGCGCAAGATGTCCGCGCGGGAACTTCCGTCCCGGGCGGAAGCGGACTCCAAGATGGCGGCGTACGAGAAGCGGCGGGCGGCCGCCGCCCCGGTGCCGGCGGGGGGCAGTGGGCTGGCGGAGCCGGGGCGGGCGGCGCCGGGGGGCAGCGAGCTGGCGGAGGGCAGCGCGGCGGACTTCCTGCTGCGAGCTGGCGTCACGGCCATGGTCCGCGAGGCGCTGTTGAAGGTGCTGGAGGCGCGGCCCGCCGAGCCCGTGTCCTTCCTGGCCGAGTACTTCGAGCGGCTGGTGCCGGCGGAGGCGGCGGCGGAGCCCCCGGGGCCGCCGCAGCGCCTGGCCCGGGCGCTGTGGTACGTGCGCCTTGCTCACCACTCGCACAGGTGCGGCGGGCGGCGACGGGGGGCGGCGGGGGCGGGGGGTGAGGCCGCCTCTCTGTGTCTGTGCCCTGTCGCGACAGGACGGCCTTCGACAGCAACGCCGGCGCGGCCTACGAGGTGCTGGGGTGCGGCGGGCGGCGGCGGGCGGCAGGCGTGGACGGGCGGCTGTACAGCGAGCTGCTGCGGCGCATCTGCCAGCGCGGGGCGGCCCCGGCCGAGGCTGCGGCTGCCCTGCTGCGCCGCGTCCGCTGTCGCGACCACGAGGCCGTCCCGTTCGACGTGTTCCGCTACGGCGTCCTCACCTGCTGCGTGCTGCTGGAGTTCGCGGCCAAGGCCGACGCGCTGTTCGCCGTGCTGGGCGGCGGGGGCTCCGCGGACACGCGGCTGTGCCAGGCTGTGCTGCGGGCGCTGGAGGACGCGCTGGGCGCCGGGCACGGCCCGCGGCCCGGCCGCTACCTGGAGGCGGGTTCCAGGCTGGGCCCCGACGGGCTGGCCCTGGCCATGGACCGGGCGCTGCAGGAGAGGAAGCTCGGCTCCTCCATGAGCAGGGAGGAGTTCCTGAGGAAAGCCACCGCCCTGTTCATCGCGAAGGTGAAGCCTGTGGAGTGATGCCGGGTGGGAGCAGCATTGGCTGAGGCTGCTGTCGACCCCACAGGACCCCCCTCATCGAGCTGGACGTGAGCATGGGGGGCTGGTCGGGCACTGGCTGGAGAGATTGGGTCTTCCCAACAAGAGATTGCCAGTTTCCACGCTCCCTCTTCTGTTCCTACGGTGCCCAGCAACAATGTGTGCCCACCCACAGTGCCTCTCCCAGCCACAGCTCTTGTGGCCCAGCCACTTTGTGAAATCCCTTTTAGGTGTTACCCAGGACTGGCACAGAGATTGTGATCTGTGGGGAGCTCTGGGCAGTGGAACGAGCCAGAAGGAACAAAGCTGGGCCGTGGCTGCACACAGGGGCAGTTGGGGAGGGCTGAGGTGATTTGGGATGTGGAGCATCATGTCTGGACAAGACACAATCCCTTCCCCTCTGACAGGGTTCGCTTTGGCACCAGCTGTGTGTTGGGCCAGGGGTTATTTATTTGAACTTGTATGTTTGTTATTTATACTGTGCAATTGCTGGTTTGCTGTAAGACATTAAAGCTTTTTATTATTTTTAGTAGCCAGTTTCTTACCACCAGGCAGCGTGGAGTGCCCAGGTGAGCTGTGACAGTGTCCAGTGCTTGGGGACTGATGTGGGCAGGTTTAGAGCTGTAGAACATCTGGAAAAGCAGGCGGGGGAGGATCCCACGGGCTCGGAAAGTTGTATTGGGTGGATGTTCTGCTCCCTGTGAGCGAGGCCGAGGGTGACGGCTCCTGACCCAGGTGCGGGTGACGGGATGTGACACGAGGGGAGTTGTGAGCTGCGGCAGTGCCGTGAAGCATCACCCGCAGGCGGATCGGGGCAGCCACTAAGCCTGCACGGCCACACCGAAGCTGTCGGCTGGGCCCAGACCCGGTGTACCATGGAGCGCCGGACGATCGCTGAGGGGACCCCGGCGCGTTGTGCTGGGTTCAGTCCACGGGGCGGGGCGGGGCGGCGCAGCCGGGAGCGGCAGCAGGATCGGGAGAACCGGGAGCACCGTCACGGCCGCTCTGCCAGGCAGGGCCTGCACCGCCGCCATGCCGGCGCAGGGCGGAGCAAGCCCCGCCCCCTGCCCCGAAACGCGCGCTCTGATTGGCGAGCGGTGCCCGTAGGGGCGGATCCCGCTGTGGCCCCGCCCTTCCCGCGGAGTACAGCCCCCGCCGCTCCCCCCGCGCCTCAGAGCGGCCGCCGCGGCCCCCCCGGCCCTTCCGAGCCCCAAAGTCCTTCCGAGCCCCCCGGCCCCGCCATGGCGCGGCCCCCCGTGCCCAGCTCGCAGAAGGCGCTGCTGCTGGAGCTGAAGGGGCTGCAGGAGGAGCCCGTGGAAGGGTTCCGGGTCAGCCTGGTGGATGAGGGGGATCTGTACACCTGGGACGTGGCCATCTTCGGCCCCCCGGACACCCACTACGAGGGCGGGTACTTCAAGGTGAGCGACAGGGGTGGGGGGGAAGGTAGAGCGGGTGGTGTCTTGAGTTATGTTGGGTGCCTTGGGACGGGGTTTTGGAAGCGGGGAGACACTGGGTGGGGGGGGGCTGCGATAGTGCTGCTCCCGGGCTGGAGGGGGTTTTGAGAGCCAGGGAGACCTGGGTGTTCCGCCGGACACCTTGGGGTCCCTGGGGCTTCGAGGTGGTCCTGTGGGGAGGACGAGAACTGGTGAGTAGGTGGCTGCTGCCAAACTAGGCCAGAGTACCCTTGGTTGTGAGGGGCATTTGGCCCCCCGGAGGGCTCTGTGGGTGCAGGACAGCAAGCTCCGGATGGCTGACGTTCTCTTTCCTGGAGGAGATCCGGGACACTGGCACCAGAAGGGAGGGAAGAGACAAAGGTCCCTCGGGTGGAGGCACAGATGGCCCAGCCCGGGTGGCGGGGGGAGCTGAGGGCTGGGTAGGAAGTGGGTGTTGTGACTTGGTTTGAGGTTTGAGGTGGGAGAAGGAGTTTGTTTCATGGCCTGACTGCAGTCGCTCTCGGCAGGATGTGCGTATGCTCTTCCCAGGTCTTGTGCAACGTGGGTAGCTGTTTTCTTCCTCTTTCTCATTCTTCCTCCTCCACTGAGCTCTTGTGTTTTCATCCTGTTGCTGTCAGGGTGGGGATGCGCTGGGTGAGTCATGCAGGGTCAGCTGTGTTTGTTTTCCTGGGCACACAGAGCTGGTGCTTCAGAGCCAGGTTTTATCTCTTCATTGAAACTGAGTTTTTTTCACTAGCCTCTTGGCATGAGACCCTCTGAACTCTGACCCTTTTAGCCACCCGTGCTCCTGTTGTGTGCCTGAGAGCTTCCAGACTCAGTGCTGGGGAGACTCTGCATAAGAGGAGAGCAAAGCAACTGAATCTTTTCCAGCCTGTTAGTGCATGGCAGAGCGGGGTTATTGCTGTCCCAGCCCCCTTTGCCTTGGTCGGTTTTGTTCTGATCCCCTCTGATACAACAAAGGGGATTATTCTGCAACGTTCAGCTGTTTGGCTGGAGCCCAGCGCAGGGCTGAGTGTCACCATGTGTGTGTGTACTGCCCTGGGCTGCCCAAACTCCACACACAGAATGTGGCCCCTGCTGTGCTCTTCCCCCTTCCCACTTCTCTTCTGTGCTGTGGAGCTCTGGGACAAAGGGCCAGCCTGGGAGACGAGGCAGGAACACTTGTGGGGACAGACTCACCTCCATCGGGGGTTCCCTGTGCTGGGCCAGATCTTGGCAGGGAGGGAGAGTGGGGGGCTGTACCCCAGGGTGGGTTGGGGTGGTCAGGGCAACAAGGAAGGGGACAAATGTCTCTCTGTCTCCTGCCCTGATCCATGGGCATCTGTGAGCTGGCAGCCATTTGGCCTGTTGTCTCGGCTGTAGTACCAGAAGTATCCAAAGTGTTGTTTGCAGTTACCCTGCTGAATGGGGCTCGTTCCATGGGCGAGGAGTGATCCCAGGTGACTCCTTCACAGCAGGGCAGAGCCAGAAAAGTTCACACTGTCCCTTCATGGATTCAAGTGTCTGAATTATCTTGTACACAAACTGAGAGAGCAAGAAATGTTCAGGGAATTGTGTGTGTTAAAACTTCAGTGTTTGTTTCTGGCTGTTGCCTGTTTTGGTAGCAGTGACTGACTCTTAGTCTGGAAGTTCCCAGGACCTGGAAACAGCCAAAAGCTGAATCAGTCGCTGGGAGGTTGCCACACAGGGAGGAGCTGCCCTGTCCTCTCAGACGCCTGGTGCTGACAGGCTGGGGCAGCAGCTCTGGGGGCCGTGGGGACGTTGCTGTAAGTCCCTGTGCCCCCTCAGGCTTCAGCTCCTCACTCAGATGCGGACAGTGAGCCTGTCTTTGCCCAGCCTCAGCCCCTTGGGTTCAGTGGCTGCAGGAGGAGCCATTGGTGGCTGCTGGAGCCCTGGGCTGCAGCCTGAGCTTCATGTGTTTTTATTTTTAGCCCCTGAGCTTCGCGCTGTGGCCAGTTTGGACTTGGTCTCTTTTCAGCAGTGATAGGCTATTTTTAGACATTCGGTGTGTTAATCGGAGCACCAAACACCTGATGCTTCCTTCCCCTGAGCTCTGAAGGGTAAACAGCCTTTTCTCCAGTGGCACAGCTATGGCTTGTCCCCGACACAGCCCTGGGGGTGACCCAGACTCACTGCCTGGTTCTGAGTGCTGGGGCCATGCTGGATTGGCACTGCAGGCTCCACATTGGAGAGCACTGGGTTAGCATGGGTGGGCCCCACTGAAGACGAGGGTACAGGGCAGGATGGTGGGGAAGGAGCTGCTGCTCTTTGCAGCCCCTTTGCTCACCCCACTCTGTGTGGTGGGAGGGCACCTGCAGGGCTGGTGTCTGTCCTGCCCCTGCAGCTGGTATCCTGCCCATGGAGCCAGCTGGTGTGGAGGCCGGCGGGAGCCCAGCTGGACTTGGCAGAGATTCCTTTTTCCCGGAGCTGTCAGGAGTTCTGTGTTTTCCCTCCTTTCCTTCTCACAAGCTGGTTTCCTCACGTCCCCTTATTGTTTCCTTGCAGGCTCGTCTCCGGTTTCCCATTGATTACCCCTACTCTCCTCCTGCCTTCAGGTTCTTAACCAAAATGTGGCACCCTAATATCTATGAGGTAGGTCCCCTGGGGCAACGGGGAAGGTCTTGGACAAGCAGCGGACACGTGTGCATCTATTGCGACAGCACTGGATGCAAGTGCCAGCCTTTGTCTGGCACTGGACACTCAGTGCCTTTGGCAATGGTTGCCTGGCACCAGGAATGCCACTAATGAGCTCACGACAGCCACTCGCTGTCCTGATGCAGGTTCCAGGTCAGCCAGGCTTTCCGGGCCTGATGGCTCCCCTGCTCAGCATGCAGGGATGTTGTGACTGTGCCAAGAGTGGCCGCAGGGTGAGCAATGAGCCTGGCCCTGGGGCCCCTGCTCACTGCAGGCACAGGAGGGCTGTGCTGAGGGCACAGCATGCTTGGCATCAGGCAGCCTGACCTATACAGTGCTGGCAGCCCAAGGCTGCAGCACCACCCACTTGGGTGTCTCTTCCTTGGGACTGAAGGAACAGCTGGGATTGCCTCACGCTGCTTCAGCCAAAGGGAAGAATGAATATGGAGCTGCTACTGGACAGTGCTCAGGGCATCAGCTCCTGAGGATCCTATTTCTCTTGTGCTTTCAGACTGGTGACGTCTGCATCTCCATCCTCCACCCGCCCGTGGATGACCCGCAGAGTGGGGAGCTGCCGTCGGAGCGCTGGAACCCCACCCAGAACGTGCGGTGAGGGCTGCAGGGGGCTGTAGGCTGGAGGCTCATCTGAGGGATGGGATGAGAAGGTGGGAGCACAGGCATGGCCTCCTGCTCCAAAAGCCTGCAGATGCCATTGTGCTGTTGAAGGCACTCGGGCTGTGAGTTTTGTTGAAGAGCAGCCAGAGCTTATCAGGGGTTGCGTATGAGCTCAACAACCAATGTGCTGCTGTACCCTGCCTGGCCTGCTCCCCCTTACTGGTACCCACCCTCACTGTGGACAGCACTGGGCTTTCCCAGCCCACGAACACAGCAGTGCTGCTGGCACTGCTGGGGTGTGGTTGGCTGCTGACCCACCTTGGCTCTTACCTGCTCATGTTTATCAATGCCAGGACCATTCTCCTGAGTGTGATCTCACTGCTGAATGAGCCCAACACATTTTCCCCGGCCAACGTGGACGCCTCGGTGATGTACCGCAAGTGGAAGGAGAGCAAAGGGAAGGACCGGGAGTACACGGACATCATCAGGTGTGTGCTGAGCTGGGCCCTGGCAGTGCTGGCTGGCCTGGAATCCTGTGGGACAGGGGGTCTGGAAGGCTGCACTGCAGAGTTCCATCCTCACCCTTCACTTCTCACCCTCCAGGAAGCAAGTGCTGGGCACCAAGCTGGACGCTGAGCGGGATGGTGTGAAGGTCCCCACCACACTGGCCGAGTACTGTGTGAAGACCAAGGCTCCAGCCTCAGATGAAGGCTCAGACCTCTTCTATGATGACTATTATGAGGATGATGAAATGGAAGAGGAAGCAGAGAGCTGTTACGGTGATGAGGATGACTCCGGCAATGAGGAATCTTGATGGCTCTCTGGCATTGCGAAACTTACTCTAAACTACTGAATTTTACCTCAACTAGAACAAAAGGGTTTGAATTTAGGATCTGTCAGCCCTGAAATTAACTCTCTACCTCGCAGGGAGACTGTTCTGCTCTTGCAAAGGAAATCCCATCGCTATCTTTGTAGGAAAAGCAAAAAATAAATCCCCTATTTTATAAACTTCCTGGGGGAAGGGTGGGGAGGGGGAAGGTGTGTCAGGGTGTTCACAAAGCCACAGAAACTGGGGTGCTGGTGGCTCTATCTGGCTTTGGAGTGACAGCCAGACCTGATGTTGGCTGCCCCTTGTTTGGGCATGTTCAGCTCCTCTTCAGCCCTGTGAGGGAGGAGTGGTTTGGAGGGCTTGTGGGGGCAGTGAGTGGTTGCTTTTGTGGAGGGACAGTGTGTGAGCATTGTGTGGCTTTCAACACATTTTGGGGCTCATACTGCAGCCCTCCAGGTTGTCCCTGCAGGAATTCCTGCTTCCCCTGCCTGTGATGCCAGAGTTGTCTTTGCCTGGGGCACCCCACAGGACGTGCCCAGCAGCCGTGGCACTGGGGGCATGGGGGTGGTCTGTTTGTAGTTTTTAACTAGCTGGGAGGGACAGGGTCATGCTGAGTCTTTCTGCTTCTGTTTTTTTTTTGAAACTATTTAATAAAGTTCTTCCAGGGAAGGGCTGTGGTGCGTCGATGAGGCTCTGCCTGATCTGTGCCCAGGGGTTTGTGTCAGACATGGACTGGCTCCTGCCCTGCAGCCCTGGCATGGAGCTGTGGGTGGGATGGGCTGGCTGCTTTCCCAGGGCTGCAGGGCAGTGTAGGTCTCACAACAACCCTCTTCCCACCTCCCAGAGCAGGCAGGAGGGTCTGGGCAGGGTTGCCTATGGCCTCGAGAGCATCTCTTCACTTCCGAGGGCAGGGAGGGCACAGCACTGTGCCTCTGCCCTTGACCTGTAGCCAACACTCAATCTCTTGGCCTGGGCCAAACCCTCCAGCGCTGCACTGGGAAGGTGTTTCCCCTCTCAGTCCTCTGCAGGCAGCAGACCTGCCCGGGCAGTGCCCAGCTGTGCTGAGCAGTGGCTGATGGGCGCCTGATGGTGCCTGGGGCTCTCACAGCTGCTCTGATCCAGCCGCGGTTGGGTGTGCCCTGAGCCCACAGACCTGGACTGGCTGGGACGTGCTGGGAGGCTGCAGAGAGCTCCTGAGACTGGGGGAAGCTCCCAGCTGGCCCCCTCCAGCCTGGGGCACTGCCACCACCTTCTCTGACTGGGATGGGGTGAGCAGCCCTGCTGCCAGCATCTTGGGGCCAGGGCAGGGACGAGGCCCTGGCAAACAGCCTGCCTGAGGCTCTTGCTCCCCCTGCACAAAGCTCATCAGGAGGGGTAATGAGCAAAACTTCCCCTGGCTGGAGTCGTGCAAATGGGATCAGGGCTTGAGTGACACCTGCGACTGCACGCGGCGAGGGCATGTGCTTTGTTGCCTTAGGAAATGAGGCTAAAAGGTGAATAGGATTATTGTCGCTTTATTCAGGCCTGGCAAACGGCTTCCAAGGTCACCCGGCTGGCACAGAGCAGCAGCCCTGGCTGCTGGTTCACTGCCAGTTCCCCCCTCCTTTCCAGGGGGCTTCTCTGTGCACCCTCAGCAGTGTCCCCCCACCCACTGGGGCACGAATCACTGTGCCCGTGTGCCCTCTGCCTTGGCTGGCTCCTTGCAGCAGGTTCCTTCCCTGCTGCTCTGGAGGTGATGCCCTGGCAGCACTGTGAGCTGCCCCTGGGGCCAGGTTCCACCCCAGCCTTGGCCCTGCAGAATCTGCCCTTTGTTGTCCTCCTGGCGGGAATGTCCTGGAGCTCCATGCAGCCCCCCTCCTGCTCCCTGGGGGTTCCCAGCAGTGCTGGATGCTGTAGGCTGCCCAGACCAGGATGACTTCCTCAGGCTAAGGGTGCCATGGGCTCCATACTCTGCCTAATTTCTCCACCACAGGAGCCACATCTGCTGAATCCTCCCAGAGCATGGAGGGCTGTGCTGTTGTCTGGAGCGATGGGGCAGGACGTGCTGGGGGCAGAGATGGGGAAAAAATGCTCTGGGAGCGCTCAGAAGTCTACAAGAGCAGGCAGATCCCCGCAGAGAGCGAGGTGGGGACTGGCGCCAATGGCCCCATTGTTCTGGCTCTTCCTGCCCCCCACCCCCGGCCACCAGTGCTCCCATGGCTGCTGGTGCATAGGACCAGCAACCTCCATCCTGAGTTGGCCCCCAGGATGGAGAAGAGCTGGGAACGGAGCTGCTGTCTGGCAGAGGCTTCTTTGCCTTGATTGTCTTGGGCCACACCGATCATTGCCTGTTCTGGCCCGCCGGGGTTACCGGGTGGCTCTAGTTGGGCTGGTGCCGGGAGCCCCGGCCTCATGGAACACACTGCCCGGCTGGAATCCTGGGGAACCGTTCCCGGACCCAGGGAATGCACTGCCCGGCTGAGATCCCGGGGCCAGGCGAGTTCCCTGCGCCTCCGGGTACCCCTGACCAGGGGCTGCGGGGCACGGCCAGGTTTGTCCTGGCACCGGCCCCACCGTGTCCGCAGGAGCCATTGTCTCCGCCGCGCTCCCCGCGCCGAGGGAAGCGCTGCCCGGTTTCCCTTCCCACACATCCCGCTGGGCGTGGGGCCCGCGGGCGGCCCCAGCTCACCCCGTGTGCCCCCGTGAGCCTTTCGTGAACCTCCGCGCACAGCCGTGGCAGCTCCCGGGGCTGCCCGGGGACCCCGCTGGCTCCCCCGCGCCTCTGCCCACGGCGCGTCCTGCGGGGCCACATGGCCGGGGGAGCGGTGCCCGGTGTGTTCCCGGGCTCGGCATCAACTGATACGTGTTCGAACCGTCTGCCCCGGGGCAGCGGCAGCACCGGCGCCTCTCCGGGGACCCCGGCCAGGCCCCGCCGCGCGCCCCCATTGGCTGCCCCGGCCGATGGGCGTGGCCGCGACGGGACCGGGCCGAACCGGCTCTATCCGCGGGAGGTGAGGGTCGCCCTCTGCGCTGTTCCCTCTGATTGGCCGCGTTGGGGCGGGTGGGCGTGGTCTCACCAGCGCTGCGCTGCGCTATTGGCCGTTTTGCGGAGGAGGGGCGTGTCCCGCGGGCGGTCCCGCCCCACGTGGCGTGCCCCCGGCCGCGGTTATAGCGCGCGTGCGGCGCGGCGGGGGCGCGTGCGGAGATGGCGGCGGGCGCGGCGGGAACGCGCGCGCTCCTGGCGCTGCTGCTCGTCCTGGGCGCGATGGCCGCCGGCGCCGCGGGGACAAGTACGGACCGCGCCGGGCCGGGCTGGGGGTGCGGGGCGGGCGGGGATGGGCCGGGCCAGGCCAGGGAGGTTCTGGGGAGGGGGGGGGTCTCCGCCGGGCGGCCTGGGGCAGCGGGGGAGCTCCGCGGTGCGCCCGCATGGGGGGTGGTTCAGGGGGCTCCCGGAGGGTCCTGGCGGGGTCCCGGCCCCGCGAACGGGCTCTGGGCCGGGTCCGGGAGCAGCGGGCGCGGGGGGAGGAGCGGCAGCGCGGGCGCCTGCGGCGGGGCACGTCCGCGGCGGGCGGGGCCGGGGCAGCAGGGGCGCCCCCGGGGCTGCCGGGGGCTCAGCCGGGCTGGGGGGCGGCCGGGCGGGGCGGAGCTCGACGGGCCCGGGTCTCGGGCGGGGGCTCCCCCGGTGCACCGCGTGCTCGCCGCTCTCCTTAACCGGGGGGGCGCGGGGGGCGGCGGAGTCCGCCGGCGCTTCCGAGCCGCGCTGGGTTGTTTTCTCCTTAGGAAAATCCGATGGATTCTCTTCCCCGCAGCCGCTTCTCCGGAGGGGCAGCAGCGGGTTTCCAGGCTTTAAACGTTGAACGTGTTCCCGGTAATCCCCGGTGCGGGAGCCGGTCCGGCGCGGGGCGGCGGCTCCGGCAGCCCCTCGGTGGGCGCTTAGAGCACATCCCGCAGGGAGGAGCCAGGTCTGCCCTGTGTGCTGCGGCTCCACCTTTCGCGTTCTCGGAGTTTGGAGGAGCTCGTGGCCAACTGAGCCGATGGCCATGACAAACCCAGCCATCCTCTGCCCGCAGGACTCCGCAGCCTCTGGATCAGCCCTCGTGCAGGGCGTGCTGGTGGAGGAGGCTCGGTTTGGTCGCCAGCGGGGGGCTGGTGGTCTTGGCTGTTTAGCGTGTCAGATGCCACAAACTGGCCCAAATTATTTTGTATCAGGCTTATTTCACCATAGTAGAGCCAAACACAAAGATTGAATGTGCAAGAGTGGGAGGATTCTGGAACATCCAGGGGTATGATAGAAGTGTTTGCTCGAGTAGATTCTTGCTACGGAATTGCGTTTTAATTCTGCAGAACGGCAAGGCAGGGCAGAGCCTCCTCCTAAACCTCACAGGTAAAAGTTTCATAAACTCACTTGGAGCTGCCCAGGTCTGCTGTATCCCACTCCCTGGCTCTGCTGGCCTCCTGCCAGGGGACTGGCACCAATGGGACGTGGAGGAGGCAGTTTCTATCCTTGGTCTGAAAAGCCCCATAAGGAGGAGCTGCCCCGTCAGTTGTGTAATACCCGTGTCCTGCCCAGCCCTGCGGCTCCTGGGCTTGGTGTGTAACGGTGCTGGTGCCTCGTAGCAGAATGGGGCCTGGAAGGCAAGGGTTTGACCTCTCAGCAGTGTTTAGGTTTGACTTTTGTGCAGCAAACTGGGTGGCAGCTCACCCTACAGACCAGTGGGTTGGAGTGTAGGTTGGTGTGTGCCTGGACTCTGTGCCCTCAGGAGGAGGGACCCTGACTTTGACCTGGCTCTGTGAAACTTGAGGACAGATTTTATAGTTACTAGTAGAAATGGCAAACTGTGTCAGAGCCTCAAGCATCCCCTTCCTAAGCCAAGAAACAAAGGTCAGGCCAGGCAGAAACATGTACCATACCCCATGGGACAGTGGGGCTTTGGTCAGGCTCGGCTGTCCAGAGCGAGTCCGGGCTGTTTACACCCTCTAGGGACTCCTCCCTCGGGGTGGAGAGGTTGTTTTCAGTTGGAAGGTGACTCTGGAGAATGTTATCTGGTCTCCTTGCCTTCCCTGCAGTCCTGCTGGATCAGATACCATGCTGTGCCCTGGGAGGCGTCCGGCTCAGCTCTGTGGGGCATATCTGAGCTTTGTGAGCTGATTCCTGCTTGGAGTCTGTCACCCTTTGGAAAATGTGCCAGCAGCCCCAATCGATTCCAATGCGTTGGAGCTGGCTGTGCTCCTGTGCCTTGGGCACAGCAGGCAACTTCCCCAGCCCAGAGAACCCGGGATTGGGATTACCTGCTCAGCTTTCTGATGGGAACAGGGGGACGTTAATCCCATGGGAATGCAAATGGTACTCCCTGTTGGTGCTGCTTGCTGAAGCCTTTTAACCTGTCTGAACTGCACGAGGTACCCTCTAACTCAGAGCAAATAACCTTGCACAGCTTATTTTGTCAGAGTACCGTAATCACCTTGTAGCTGTAAAACCCTTGATCTTTACCAGCCCCTGTTTTAATTCGGGCTGCAGTTGAAATGGACGGGCTTGTACAAGTGCTGTGGGCAGTTCCAGGGCTTGTTGGTACTGGGAGTATTTGATCACAGGCATGTGGTATGAAAAGCTTCCCCCTGGCACACAGGTCAGTGGTTCTGGGAGTGGAGCCCAGGGTGTGAGAGAGCTGCTCACAGCTGGTACCCCTGTCCTGGACATCTCTGGGGGCACCTGGACCTCCCACTTGTTTAAAATCAGGGTCAGCCTTCTCCCAAGAGGCATCTTTGTCACAGATGAGGGTCATTTCTCTTTCAGACATGCTTATTCTTCAACTCTTTCAAAACTTTAGTATGTTAAACTGATTTTTCCTTTGAGAAATGGGGAATTCTTTAGGAGTCAAGCTTAGCTTACAGACTGACTTGTATTTTTCTTCAGTTTGAGCAAGTTTGGGTTTGTCACTGATTTGTTTCTACTCTCATAAAAGCCAGTGCTAGAATTTCTTGTTAAAACATTTTCAGGCATTTGAAAAACAACAGAAAAAAACTGTCTCCCAGACCCACCTTCCCTGCGCTTGTACATCATGGTGCATCAGTGGAGGGTTCTGTAGGATCATGACGTGCTTTTAACTGAGTAAATTAATTCCTGGAAGGCTCTTGGTGTACAGGGCCACCCGTTAGTGCAGGAAGGACATGTCGCAAGCTGAGCTGCTGCTGAAACCTGGCTTAGGGTGAGTCACGTAGTGACCTCGAGCTGGGCCTGATGGCTTTTCCCGAAGCAGAGCTGCTGAGCCTCCCTTCCTGGGAAGGGCTCCCAGGGCCTTGGGTGCTGCCCTGTGCCTGCCCTGGAGCCTGAAGGCTTTTGGCAGCTCTGCTTCCCTCAGCACACAGACTGACCTTTGGACTGGCTGATTCCAGCACTGAACCCCTGTGGCCTCCGGCTGCAAGGGCAGAGTGAAAAATACCTGAATTCCAGCCTGCAGCTGCTGCCTGTGCCTCTGATCTGTTTATTGTTCAGTTCTACAGGCTGATCTTGCCTGAGATGGAAAAGTCTGATTACACTGTTTGTATGACAACAAATTTACATGTTTCCTCACCTGGCTTGGGACACCTTGCAGACTGCAACACCTTCCTCCTCCCCCCCAAAAAGTTGTTACCTTCGTAATTAGAAGCTCCCTTCAGGCACCTTGGTGAGCAGAAGGGTGGAACAAGTGTGTTAGCAGGCAGAGAATAGTGAGGGTCCAGTATGTGTGGCTGTGCACCACGTCCTCTGGCCATGGTGCAGCAAAGGGGGGGCCTGGGCCACAGCCAGCTCTGAATTACGGTCAGCCAGCCTTGGGGCTGTGCAGTGAGGGGGAATGGACACGTCCCTCCTGGAGTGAGATGGGCACAGGGAAGTGCTTTTCCCATTTTAACCAAACTGACTGGGAGCGGGGGCTCAGTCTGTGCTCTGGGCTCTGCTGCCCTCCCTGCAGCGGGACACGCCTTGGGATCCACTGCCTCACTGCCCCTCAGCCTTCTGTGGGGATGTGACCTGTGCAGCACTTTGCCAGAGCACAGGCTGGGAACAGTGGAGGCTGCGTGAGCCCTCGCAGTGAAAATCTGCTGTTTCATCCTGAACTGGGAGCTGTGGAGCTCTGCAGCCTGTGGTCTGCCCCAGAGGGATGGCCATCCCTTGCCACAGGTGGGCAATGCCTTTGGTATCCAGTTTGGATAGTGGCAAACATGGAGTGCTGGTTTGTCTGTGCTGGTTTTGCTGTGGAGCTGCAGGAGATACGAAGTTAGAGCAAACAGCCCCGTCTGAGCCAGGCAGAGTTCAGAGCGTGGAGGGAGGGAGGGAAGAGTGCACTGATCTGGAGATGGTGTGCAGCCTCTTCTCATTCACTGAGGGTTATTTTTGCTTGTAGAAGGTGAATTCTTGCTTTGCACTAACACTTTGCACTAATACCTCTTCAACTCATAGCTGGTTTTATAAAGTCACCGCTGTCTCAAAAGAGACTGACTCAGGACAGCGTGGAGTTATACTGCGAGGCGATTGGCAATCCCATCCCTGAGATCCAGTGGTGGTTTGAGGGGAATGATCCCAATGAGACCTATGCTCAGCTCTGGGATGGCGCACGGCAGGACCGTGTCAAAATCAACGCCACCTACAACCTGCACTCTACCAGTACCATCTACGTCGCAAACCTCACGAGTGACGACTCGGGCATGTATGAGTGCCGGGCTAGCAACGACCCCGACCGCAACCACTTGTCGAAGAGCCCCAAAGTCAAGTGGATCCGTTCCCAGGCGAACGTTTTTGTCATCGAACGTGAGTGGCCACATCGAGGCCTTGGCACTTGCTCGGACACTGGTGTCTTGAGTCTCCTGCCATGCTCACCCCCGCACCCGTGTCCTGTGGCTCCCGAAAGCTCCCCCACCTTCCCACCCCTCGCTGTAGAACTGAGAGACTCCCACCCTCTGTCATCTCCCCACCGCCTGTGACTTGACCCAAAATGGTCCTGCTCAAAAAGGGTTGTGGCTTCCCAACCAATTCGCCCTCCGGCAATCCTGCGCCTTTTCCGGAGCCAAAGACCTGGAACCTGCCGCTTATTCCCGAGCGCCTTCGAGCCCTGGTGCTGGCCGCAGAATTGAGCCTCGATTCTGTGGTCGACTCTACCCTAACCACCACTGACCAGCGGCCCTTTCCTGCGGCTCCTACAGCTCCCGCTCCTCTCAGCAGCCCTGCTTTGAGCTCGCTTCCGTGCTGGTGACCCAGGCTGTGGGGAACAAAACCTACTTTGAGGTCTGAGATGCAACCATTTTTGAAATGGCCGTGTCTGTGTGACACTGAGTGTGATGTCATTGCTTGTCCTGTGGACGTGGCCAGGTTCCCTCTCGCAGAGTGGGCAGGCGAACACTGGAGTGCACAGACCGCTCTGAGTGACAGAAACCTGGGAGGGAGCTTAACATCTCCATAAGGTCTTCCCCATGAATCCTGGAGCTAGGTGGGCATAGATGCCTTTTCAGCAGAAATGTGCTGGGGAATAGAGAACTCCAGCAGAACCTTCTTCCAGTGGAATTCGGTTAGGAGGAAAAGCAAAATGCTTGTCAGCCCTGGCAAAAACACTTCCTTCCGAGGGATGGAGATTGGGCTGAAGGGTAGGGACTGTAGTGCCACCAGGGCTGTGTAATGGTGCTGCTGATGGCAGCTGCCTTCTCGGACAGCCTCCTACAAGTAGAAATGCCTGAGTCATCTTATGTTGCATAATTTACTGCTGCCTGGCATATGGAGGCCCAGGACCTTTTGGAGCCACGGCTTTGTGTTCTCCGTGGAGTAATTCTGACTAAGGCCTTTGGGCTGCCTCAGGTGAAGCACGTATTGCTGTCTTGTCTGCTGCCCCTTGCAACAGAGGGTTCTGACTGCCCTCTGTGTTACCTGGAGGTGTCTGAAGCCACTCAGGTGGTGGGAGGTGTTGACACATGAGTGCTCTGGTGGTTCAGAGCAGCAGAGAGCCATGCTCTGCCCATTGCTTATTGAGCACTGGACTCTGCTGGGGCTGCACCCATGGTAGGGACAGTAGAGGCTCTGAGTGATGCAAGACACAGCAGCAATCCTGCTCCTTAGGGGAGCAGCTGCAGGGTCAGCATTGCTGTCCCAGGTGCACTCAGGCCCAGTCATCTGGTCTTGGGTACTATCTGGTGCTGGCACTGTCAGGTCTGGTAGGGAACTCTGTATGAAGGTAAGTGGAAGCTGGGACAGAGACAAGGAGCTGTGGGGTTTGTGTTGCAGGTTCTTGGGCACCAAGTCAGCTCTGCAATACCCTGTGTTAACTTGAATCCAATTCTTTCTGAATGCAGGTCCAGACATCAAGGCTCATGTCTCTGAGGTTTCTGGCAAGCTGGTCCTCACCTGTAACATGTCTGGGACATATTCCAGCATCAAGGGCCACGACTGGATGCGTGGGGACAAGGTCCTGCACACGGATGAGACTGACAGCGCTTTCACCAGCTACACGTGAGTGTCAAGGCAAGGTCAGAAGCTGAGCACAAGCAGGTTTTTTCCCAGAGGCAGTTTGTGTTAACTGGACCCATGTCTGAATGCTTATAGTACTGCTGACAGCAGGGCTTTGGGACTGTAGAGCATAAGATGAGCTAAACAGAATTTTGGTAAGGCCCAGCAGTCCCCTTTATGAGGAGGAGGGGGCAAAAAGGAGGAGGGGAAGGGATGTGTTTATGCCACAAATACCCTTTTTAGAAAGAGAAGTTCTGCTGTTGATGTTTGTAAGCAGATGTTTAGCTGGGCTCTGCTTTGTCAGGTGCAGTGTGCTGTGGCTGGTCAGTGTGCCAGAGCTATTCTGTACAGGCCACCAGCTCCCTGCTCCCCATGTGTTGAGTGAGAGGTTTCAGTGCATGTTGTCTCTCCTTGGGGCTTTATATCCTTTTCCAAAGTCCAGCTGTTCTCACAGGAGCTGGGGAGCTGCAATGAGACACGGCCCGTGCTCGGTGTGGGAATACCGGCCTTATTGTGGCAGTGCAGTGAGCTTTCCTTTCCGATTACAGTCAGGCCTGGCTGGCACTGACCCAGCAGCTGTGGAGGCATCATGTCCCTTTGTATGGCAGTGCCGACGTGCCTGTCTCCCCATAGCAACAGGGAGCTGAACAAGGATTAAAGTATTTATAACCCAGCCTCCCTCGCGTGACCTCAATTCCTCAGCTGAGTGGTTTTTGGAAGTGGGAAGCGCCGTGCACAGCAGAACTAACAAACAGCCCCTTGTCCCGGTGCAGCCACGGGACAAACTCTGCGGGCCCCTTCCCTCGAGTGGGTATTACTGGGCGGCAGAATGAGATGTTTGTTGCGGGGCTGCATAATCCACTAAATCTCATTGCAGCAGCTTTACAAGAAGGAGAATGGGAGAGTTCTCCCTGTGCTGGGATTGATCCAGGGTAGCCCAGCCTGGGTGATCTTTGCCACCTGCTTTGCCCTATGTTTCAGTGGGCTGGAACAGTGATTACTGACTTGACAGACCCGTGTCAGGCATGGTGCACATGAAACCCTGTTCTGCCACCCTCAGTGTGTGGGGAGAGGAGAGTGGAGAGTTGGGTTGCTGTAGGTACGTGGTGCAGCATAAATACTCTGCTGAAACAGGAGAAATTTGCTACAGAGGAGGTTGCTGATGCTTATGGATGTGTGATTCCATAGCTCTAGAGGTCAGTGTCTGTGGATAAGTCAGTTGTGCTCGATGCTTACCTGAATCCTGTTTTTTGGTAGAATCGATGGGAAAATGGAGGAACACTCTGGCATGTATGAGTGTGTCTACAAAACAAACCCGGAGATAAGAGGACAAGTGAATATTTCAGGTAACTTTGTGTGTTTGCTTCTGGGACTGAGGAGGGGCATGGGGAAGCTGTGATCTCCTGAACACTTTGCTGTGGTGTCTTTTCAACTTCTTGAAAGGCTGCACCCAGTCCTTACCAGGCTGCAGGGCCCTTTGCATGTGCTGCCAACATTGTGAGTCAGTGCTGTGTTATCAGGCAGTTCTGGTGTCTGCAAGGTCAGCTCTTAGATCCTGCATTAAACCAGCCTTGTGTGGGCATGTTCCCAGAGGAAAAAATTGGAGAGGGATCATACCTGCTGGACATATCTATTTGAGCCTTTCTTAAAGCAGCTTGATGTGCTTTCCCCTCAGAAAATGCCAAAGTAGTGAGAGGAGCAGCCTCACTGAGGTCAAGCTTTAGGATAACCATTTTATTCTGGTGAGGTGGGGCTGCAGGGAGTACAAATCTACGTGATTTCTGTAATGAGGTGTCTGAATTTCTTGTTCTCTTCCTTTAGTTGCCCCCCAGGTGATGGCATACAAGAAGTCTGAGCATGGCAATGAGGGGGACACAGGTGTGCTGACCTGCAAGAATCCCTCTTTCCCCCCTGTCACCACCTGGTCCTGGTACAAAAATGGTCAAGGGGTAAGTGCTATGGTTTGCTCTTTCTCCCTCTCTGCCTGTCCTGCTGCCCAGCACAGAGATGGGCGACCTCGTGCCATCAGAACTGACTCTTTCAAGGGAGGATTTCTGTGGTGGTTGGACCACACGTGGTCAGTCAGCACTGCCCTGAGAGCTCCTTTCTTCTTCCCCCTCCCTCCAGGACCTCAAGAACGCCTCTGGGCGATACATCATCAAGTCCAGTGGCAACAAGACAGAGTTGCGCATTCTTAAACTGAACATTGAGGAGGACACAGGCGACTATCGCTGCAATGCCACCAACTCCTACGGCTCCGGGGACGCCACGGTGAACCTGCGCGTTCGCAGCCGCCTGGCAGCGCTCTGGCCGTTCCTGGGCATTGTGGCAGAAGTCCTCGTTCTTGTCACCATCATCTTCATCTATGAGAAGAGGAGGAAGCCAGATGAGGTTCCTGATGGTAAGAGGTGTTTGGGTTTCAGTCTTGCTGGAGAGAGCAAGTAACTTGTTGGTGCAGGCAAGGTGGGCTCTTGCTCATAGGGAACCTGTGTCAGAGGGGGTTGATTTGAGGGTGGGTACTCAGGGCACTTGTGAAACCATGGAAGTCTGTACCACTCCTCTTTCAGACATGAAACCGCATGTAACTGCACTGTTTCTGACAGCCCTGTAGTGAGATCAGGAGTAAAAGAGGATTTGGTGCGGGCCAGCCTGACCCTTTGCCTCACCAGTTCCTCTGCTTTTTGCTCAAGTGCTCCCTGTCTGCAGAGCTGGGCTTGCTTTTGCAGCTCCCACTCTGGAGAGGTGATTTGTAAATAAGTAGTAATAGAGCTTTTGTGGTGCTGTAAAACTGGGGGAATGTAAGTGGCTCCCTAAGACCAGGCTTTAGCTTAACTTGTGTTCAGCTCGGGATGTTTTGGGTCATCAGATCCACACATCCTGAATCTCAAAGCCCAGTACTATCTTTAATCTTTTCTGGAAGCACCAGCTCCTCCCTTTCCTTATCGGTGAGGATCTGCATTGTGTCAGCTCGGGGCTCCCTTATCTGATCCCGTTAACAATGCAGTGTGAATGCTCTGTATCCTTCCTGCCCCAGATCCTGCTGGGCCCCTCGGCACCCTGAGGAGAGGTGCAGCAGAGAGGCTAAAGCCTGATATCCCTCTCCTTGACTGCAGGGCTCGGAATTCTACCCAAGGCAATTTTCAAAGCAGATGTTTTGCCCTCTGACACACCTGGCTGAAGGGCAGGTGTCCTCTTAAGGATGTTGTAGCTGTATCTTCCAGCAAAAACACTGTAGTCTGTGTGTGGTGTGATCTGGCTTGTGATGGCATCAGTCCAGTCCTGATCTCCAGGGTGCTACCTGTCAGAGCTGTAGCAGGTGCTCTGACAGACAGGTGTGTGCTGAACTGTTCTGATGCTCCTTGGCCAGAGGAGCTCAAGTTCTCAAGTGCTTGTGGATGAGGACACAGCATCAAACCCCTTTGATAAACACACACAGCTTTACATTTCCCTTGTGTAAAGTGGTTCTCTCTCCCCAAAACACTCTGTACCTTTGCCCCTCCTTAGAGGAGGTGACAGTAAGGCCTGTCTGAGCCAGTTTCTCCTACTACTGGCTGTGAACCGACCACTCCTGTCACCTGGGATGGGATGGGGACAGTCTGGCCTGGTTTTGGTGTGATATCCTTGCTGGTGTTACCTGTTCACTCTTCCCTTCTCTGCTGCTGGGTGCCACTTCTCATGGTAAGTAGAAGGTAGTTCCAGCCACATGTGTGCCTTCGTCCTCTCACCAGCTGTGAGCAGGTCCTGGTGCCCAGGGCAGCTCCATGCCTGGAGTGTGGGGCTCAGGGCCACTTGTGGGGAGCCAGGGCTGTAGAAGAGGCAATGGGGAGCAGAAGGCATGACTGGAAGCCTCTTGTTGCGAGGTGGCAGATTGCAGGGAGCTGGTGAAAGGCCGAAGGACTTGGCATGTGTTGGCACAGGTGTTTTCTTAGCTGTGCTGCTCAGTGTAGCCAAAACGTGGTGTGTGGTGTTTGTTTTAATATCACAACACGTGGGGAGGGAAAAGGGCTTCCTGCTGCTGCTTAAAGCCCCTGTTCCTGAAACATCCTGTTTGGTTTCCCCTTTACCTGCTGTGAATGTGCTCAGATCTGGGAGCCATCCCAAGTCATGGAGCCGTGGGGGCGGGTGCAGCGGATGGCTCGGGGCAGCAGTGCTGCCTCACCAGAGGAGCTGTGGCTCTTTCCCAGTTTTCAGTGGTGGTGGGAGTGCTGCCTGGAGTACAGTCCCCACTGCTTTAAGAGGAGGCAGAGGCCACTTTGTACATGCTCTTCTCTGACGCTGTTTGTTCTTTCTTTCCATGCTGTCCTGAATGTGAAGATGATGATGGAGGCTCTGCACCACTGTGAGTACCTTGCCTCTTCCTGTTTAGCCAGATTTGTAGTGACAGATCTCATCCAGCCAGGGAATCTGCTCTGAAGATAAGAACTGACGTGTGGGATAACACTCAGTGTGCTGAGGGGGAGATCTCCCCTCGTGGTTCATTTAATATCCCTGGGTGTAGACGACAAATCTAGGGGTGGTATCTGGGATGGCATCGGTGTCTGACATTGCTCTGGGAACTGATCTCCTGCCTGAGCTGCACCACATCTTTGGACCTGAATTACATTAGTGGGCCAGGGAGGGGACCTTTCTGCTCTCCCTTTCCTCATGTCCCTTTTTTCTTCACAGGAAGAGCAATGCCACAAACCACAAGGACAAGAACGTCCGCCAGAGAAATGCGAACTAAGAGCGTGGCCAGGTGAGTGCCAGGCCTGAGGGCAAAGCCACACCTGGGAGCGAGAGCTGCAGTGGCTGGGTCTGCAGAAGGTCTCTGGGAGAAGCTGAAGCACCTGTGGAGCCAGAGGCCCTTCTGGCCTAGTGTGGGCTCCACCATCCCCCTCTAGCACAGTGCAGCCATACTGGTGCAACTGGGTTATCTAACTGGCTTTTCTTTTTTCTCCTGCCAGGTGATGTGTAGATGAAGAACTCGTCTGGACAATTTTGGTTTCTTTTATTATTTTGGTAAAATAGCACCATGGAATATTCTAGTGCGTCCTTGCGATTCAGTTACTTCACTTTCTAAAGAAACTTAAGTTCTAGAATCTGAAATACACTTCTTTTTTTTTAAAGAGTTGTGGGAGGGTTTTTCTACCTGTAAATGTAAATCCCTTCTTCCTGGTAGTCTAGGTCCCTGGCTGTCTCTGTCCTAGGTTTCTTTGTGTTGGTACAGAGTGGGGGGTGGGAGTGCACCTGTGTCCCACCTGCTTGTGGGGGTGAGGGAGGAGCTGCTTTGGTGGCTGTCGGGAGATGACACGATCTGACCAGAGCGTTCAGGAGCAGGGTTCTGTGTCCTTCCCAGTGCATCATGTGGAGCAAGGCTGTACCTTTCTCTGGCAAAAGGCACATTCCTGGCATGTCCCTGTCAGGTAGATTCCCAGTCAGCTCCTCTCGAGCTGTTCTTGGCTCCTCTGAAACAGGCAGCCAGGAACAGTTAGAACTGGACGCCGGATAAATGATTGCTGTAACTTATTCCATGGGTGGTTCATGTCTCTGCAGGGAGGATGGGGCAGGGTGAGCTGGGCATGGGGATGGTTTAAGGTTTAACAGTGTGTGCTTGTGCTTGAGCCAGCGCTGTGTGTGCGTGATGTGGGGGTTTGTGAGCAGATGAGTGCTCAGGGGAGTCTAACACCTTTACTGCTGGGTAGCATTGAACTGTTCCATCTGTTAACACTTCACAAATAAAAAATGATTCCTCTCTCTTTTTTTCCACCTCTGGACTCTGGTCTCTTCCCTCTGGGCTGCCTGACCCTCTGGCTGCAGAACACAGTGCTGTGTCTCGGTTTGGTGCCAGCTCTGGCTGCCTTCTAATTGCTGAGGATTTGCAGCTTGATGGGTGTAAAAAGCCTCCCTGGAGGGGGGAGTGAGTGGTGCTCCCTGCTGTGAGAGCCCCGAGGAGCACTGGGCCCTGGGATACACTTGCCTGTTGGGGACAGGCTTCACTTTGCTGTGCTCCACAGTTCCTCACGTCTTGGGGCTCGCTTTTTTTTTATCCTGCTCTTTCTGGCAGAGGAGGGAGAGCAAAGGTGTGAGACCTTTGTGCACAGAGCATGGCTCTGGGGAGAAGACTGAGGATGAGGTGGGGGGATCCCTTCCCGCTGCCAGTCCGGAGCTCAGGGGACTTTTGCCAGCATTCCTCATGCTGGAGTGAGGCAGTGAAGGCCATGGGCTGAAGAGAAGCTTACCCTGTGCCCCCAGCTGTTTTAATTCCTGCCTGCTCTGCTTCTGGCATGGAACTGAACTATGGCCTTGTTCTATAGCCAGACACTTCTTCCTTGGGATCTGGGAAGGGTCAAGGGGGGAATGTGGCTCTGATACCTACACTTTGTCCTGAGAGCTGCTGGCTGCAGTGCAATGGCAGATCTGGTAGCAGTGCTGGCAGCTTGGAGGTGTGGTGGCCAGGTCCCTCCTGTCAGTGCTTCTGCCTTGCTGTGCCATCAGCAGGCCCTGGGCTGTGCGGGCAGTGTGACTGTGCAGCATGTAAGTGGGTTATGCAAGGCTTTCACAGCCGGCCTCGTGCTATCCTAGTGAAAAATCAATGCATGGCTTAATTTTCCTTGATGAGGATTATGGGTCATGCCTGACCCAGCTCTCAGCACAAAGCGCCACTTGTGCCTTTTGTTTGGCTGGGCGCTGACAGGAGGGACAAGAGCCCCAAGAGCTGGGCAGGGGATGGAGTGGCATCGTGCTGCTCTCTGCTGGGTTTGTGGGGTGAACTGAGGCCCAACCCCTGCCATGGCCCAGCCACTGCCATGTTGAAACCTGCTCAGGGGTGGCACAAACAGGCCTTGGCTGTGGTGTCCCATTCTGTCCTGAGGGGAGAGTGGGTGCTCTGGGCCCTGCAGGAACCACTGCTCAGCCCCTGCCTCCTGCTGCCTTGGAGCAAGCCCTGAGCTGCTGCCTGGCTTCTTGGCTCCAGCATCTCCAGTCTCCCGTTCACAGGAAGCTGCAGAGTCTGTCTCTCCATGGGCTTGGGGCAGGTGAGGAGCTGCAGTGCTGTTTTCTCCAGACTGGTTTGGAGAAATGGACTGCTCTTGGAGGCACCTGGGCTGAGCCTTCTGAGTTCCGTTGCAGATTGAGGCTGCTGTGGCCCGCAGCACAGCTTTTGGGGTGTCTCCTCCCATGGGGGTCAGTTCAGGGGCTGTGGCTGCTGTTTTCTGCCCGGGCTCAGCGCCGGCTCGGTCGTGGTGACGGGACGCGCTGCCCGGTGCCATTCTGTGCCGTGGCACCAGATGGTGCCACCGTCGCGGTCTCGTTACTCACGCGGATCCTCCACCCGACGGGTCTTGCCCAGAGCCGCGGCCGGAGCGGCTCCACTCTCGTGGCCGGGTGCTCAGGGGTGCTCGGGGCTCACCGGGGCTCCTCGCTCCGCCGGGCACCCACGTCCCGCAGCCCGGGGGAGCCGCAGCGGGACGAGTGCGCTCCCGGGGCAGAGGGCAGGAGGTGTGCCGGTCCCGATGCCCTGTTCCCTGCGCCTAGAGCACTGGCCTTGCTGGCGGGTGTTCGCCACGGTGGGACCCAGCAGCGGGTGCTGGCCCTGCCCCGGGATGTCTGTCCGGGATCTCCATCCTTGGACCGACCCTGAGGGTTCCCGTTGCCCATCAGCTCGGTGCATGGAGGGCTCAGCGCTGCAGCGGTGAGTCCCTGGACCTGTGGGAGGACAAATCCCCCGTGCCTGCTGGGGCGGTGGGGTCCACCCCTGGCCCCGAGATGGGCAGCACTCCCACTTGGGCGAAGCGGATGGGCCGGCGGCTGCAGAGCCCCCCGCGAGGACCGCCCAGCCCCGCACCGGGAACTGCTCTGAGTGGGCCGGGGCTGTCGGGGCGAAATTGTGGACGGCACATCGCGGTAGCCGGTCCCGCCGGCGAGCGCTGTGCCGGCGGGGGGAGCTACGGAGCCGCCCGGTCCCCGGCCCGGCCCCGCCGCCCGCCCCCGGCCCGCCCCGGCCCGCCCCCGCCGCGGCGGTGGGCGCCACTCTGCCGCCGGTGGCCTCGGCGGCGGCAGCGGCGGCAGGATGCGGGCGGGCCGCGGCGCGGCGGGCGGGGAGGCGGCGGCCGAGGAGGAGGCGACCGATGGGGCGAAGCGCAGCGGGGCGACGGGACGGGCGCGGGGCCGCGGCGGGAAGGGGTCCCCGAACGGCGAGTGCCGTCGCGGGGAACCGCCGCGCAGCCCCGGCCCGGAGCCGCCCCGCGAGCCCAAGGTCTCCTTCTCCTGCGGCGGCGGCGGCGCGTCCCCCGGCGGGGCCAAGGCAGCCGAGGAGGGCGCGGGCGAGGATGCGGGCGAGGAGGCCCGCGGGAGCCAGGCCAGCTTCATGCAGCGGCAGTTCGGGGCGATGCTCCAGCCTGGCGTCAACAAGTTCTCGCTGCGGATGTTCGGTTCGCAGAAGGCGGTGGAGCGAGAGCAGGAACGCGTCAAGTCGGCGGGGGCCTGGATCATCCATCCCTACAGCGACTTCAGGTGCGCGGGTACCCGCGGAGCTCGACCGCATCCTGCATCCTGCATCCCGCATCCCGCGGGGCCGAGCATCGGGCCGGGCTGGGGAGCGGGGCCGCCGGTGCGGCCGGGCCGAGGGCACCTTGAGCTGCCGCCGGGCGCGGGAGGGGCCGAGCCAGCCGTCCTCCTCTCCAGCGCAGCCGAGCCAGGCATCCCCCTCCTCAGCGCAGCCGAGACAGGCATCCCCCTCACCAGCGCTGCTGAGCCAGGCATTCCCCTTCCCAGCGCGGCAGCCGCCGCTTCGTGGATGCCGAGAGCCCTCTCAATGCCCAGGCAAGGGCATCCCCTCGTCCCCTTGTCCTTCTCGGAGCCTCGGTAGGGTCAGCCCAGCGCGGCCCTCCTAAGCCCCATTGGACCTTGGCTCTGGCCCTGGAGTGCCCTGGGGTTCAGGGTCCCCCTCCCTGGGGAAGGATTGGGGCTGGGGGAGGGTGAATGTGCTGAGCCGCTGCCAGGCAGAGTGTTGTGATGGCTCCCCCTCCCCCATGGAGGCCTGATCCTGTCCCTGGGGTTCAACCAGTTTGCGGGGTATTCTTCTCGCTTCTGAGAGGACCTAAGTCCCCAGGATCCAGCCTGTGTGTCTTCCAGGCAAGGAACGAGAAACCCAGGAGAAAGGCTCTGCAGCTCCATCTCCTTCCTTTCCCCTGAGCCCTGGGGAGCTCCAGAGTGGCAAATATTTCCCGGGTCGTGTGAAAGCTGCCAGGAGGGAGGGCTGGATGGCTGCACTGTCTGGGGCAGGCAGCATGGCACCTAGCAGGAGTGGAGGGAACTGAGACCCTGCTGGCATTGCTGGTGAGCCAACACTGGGGACTCCCTGGTCCAGCGACCTCAAAGAGGCTGGGGGAGCCTCTTTCCAGAGGCTGGGGGGACTGAGGGACTCAGCTGAGGGCCTCTGACTCTGAGCTGGTGAGTGCTTTGGGGCAGCTTTTCTCAGGGTGCCTGGCTGGGGGATGTTCCTGAGCCAGACCTCGGTTCTGCTCACTGCTGTCACTGACAAGTCCCCACGGCGTAGGGCTCCCTGAGGCAGGTGGAGGTGGTTGTGGGCTCAGGGCAGGGACCAGAACTTGCACCTCCTGCTCTGCTCCTGCCCTCATGCGCTGCCCCTGGGCTGATCTGGCAGCTTCCAGAGGAGCAGTTGGTTCCCCTCAGGGCCACCTTCCTACGCAAGATTTTGTGCCCTTCCACAGCCATGGCTACCCAGCAGAGCCCCCTCCTCATCTCACTGTCTGGACACTGAGTTCTGCTGCAGAGCCAGAGTGAGCAACAGCCTCACTGCCTGATCACTCCCAATCCTGTGGTGGAGGGAACTCCACTGTCCCTGCTGTGACAGAGCAGAGGTGGTAGTGCCAGGTGGATCCTTGGGCCCTTGGCCCCTCAGCATTGCCCATGCCCCTCAGCAGCTGTGGGATGTTGGGGGAGGCTGGGAGTGGGGTGACCCCCACACCTGCACTGTGGTCAGAGCCTGCCCCACTCCTCCACCCTGGAAAAGCCACAGTGGTGGTGGCAGAGCCCACAATACTACTGAGGGTGGGTTCTCCCTGTGATGAGCCTGCAGTGGGCTCCAGACCTCAGAGGCTTCCCCAGAGTGCAGCAGCATCTCTTCCTGGACTGGTACTTGCAGCAAGCAGGCGGGTGCCGAGGTGACCTTGGAGAGTCACCCTGGCTGTCCTGCCCTGCACGGGCTCCATCCTCCCAGAGCCACTATCAAGACTTGAAACCCATTGGGGCAGAGCAGCTGCCTGTGTTTTGATACTGGAAGTGGCGTAGGAGAGTTCCCTGCCCAGTGGGGAGGAGCTGCAGGCAGAGCCACGGCATCCTCCAACTCCACAACCATGCACAGGAACAGGATCGGCCCACGTGGGGCTGAGCCTGGGCGTGAGGAACCTGCTCTGCCTGTGCATGTTGGGGATATGTGTCCATCCATCCCACACTGTCCTGCCTTAAAATAATCAAAAAGCATTTATCCAATAATGATAATGGAGCATGACCTGGTCTTGTTTGCCCTGCAAAACCCATTTCCCATCTTAAGAGAAAATCACTACCCATCTGCATCTGTGACATCATTTCATAACTGGCATCATTCAGCCTTGCTGGGTCCTCACACTGATGGCACAATTTAGGACAGATCTGCTCCAGGAACCCAAGTTGCTATTTACATAAATATTGAATGATGAGGAAGCAGCCAAGGCGGCTGGTGAGATCCTGAGCTGCAAATCTGATAAAAGAGACCTTGTAAGTGTGTGCTGGAGCAGGGCCACCTCCTTTTGGGTGCTGAGTGGTGCTCATCGCTGGCTTTGCCACTTCTGGTCTCTGCTTTGGAAGGAACAGCCCAGACAGTGCCAGATCCTTCATTGCTTCTGTTGTGGTTTCTGCACATCCTGGGGCATTGCTCTTGGGGCTGGAGGAGCTGTGCCCAGCCAGTGGTTCAGGGGTGGTGGCAGTGCCCATTACCCCATGATTGCTGAGAGGCTGCCCGTGGGCTACACTGGCATCCCCCAGTGCCAGCCTGGCACCCACAGCCTTCCACAAGACTAGGCTGAGACTGGGGCTGAGCAGGGTGTTGTCACTGCTGGCAAATTTCTCTTGCAAGAGCTGGTCCCACACCTGAACTGGGGGCAAAGATGCCTCCAGAGCACATGTCCCTGGTGCTGCTTGGCTAGAGCCTTCCTCAACCAGGATCAAATGGTTTCAGCTGAGGTCTTTGCCTTCATGGTGTCACTGTGGGGGCTACTGAGCAGAGGGACCAGACTCCCCAGCTGCTGTTGTTCCCAGTGGATGTACCAGCACTGTCACTGGTCCAGATGTTCCCATTACCTCTGGTGAGGATGTTGTGGAGCTGGGCCCCTCTCTCTGCCATGTCAGAGTGGGGCAGTCAGACCTGGGAGTGCTGGAAGCCATCAGTCATCAGGGAGGAAAGGCCATGACTGACTGGGGGGACTGTGAAGGTTTGGGTCCTTGAGTAGTCTGCTTTTATCCCTCCTTTCCATGGACCCCCACAGTAAAAGGCTTTGCCAAGAGAGCAGCACCAATCATTCATCACAGCTGGCTGTACTGGGATGTGGACAGTGGGCTGGCCACTGCTGCTCACTCAGCTCGGGCAAACTTCTACCATTGGCTTCATAACCCACTTCTCACACCAACCTCGTTTTTAGGATATGAGTATTTAGTGTGAGTTTGAGAAGTGCCAATTCTGTGCTGATCCTGCACTGATGCCAGGCATCCTGGTTGTGTGAAGCTGGGCCACATCAGGGCCAAAGGGCTCAGACCTTGGGGGCTCCTCCTGCAGAGGTGGGTCTCAGGGAGCTCCATCCTGCTGGGCAGGCTGGCACACGTGCAACTTGGCTGATGGGATCAGTGTAGACTGGTGTGGCTGGTTCATGCCTGGCAGTCCCTGGAGCTCTGTGTGCTGCCAATGGATTTGAGCAGGGACCACGCCGTGGCTGTGCCCCCCTGTATGGCTTGGCACCAACTCTTACCTTGCCCAGAACCTCAGAGCAGCACTGCTATGCCAAGTGTTGGGTGAGTGATGTAGTGGGAAGGCAGCAGCACCTGCTTCCAGGGGCTTTGGGCACCTCCTGTCATCATCACTGTCATACAATTGGGTCAGAAGCAAGGGAGGGGTGTCAAGGATCCTGATTAATTTGTTTTCAGATATTTTTAGTAGCTTGGATTGGATCTTTTTTCCCATGCACACCAAACCCTCCAAGGAAGAAAGTGTTGGCATCACACCCTGGTGCCTGGGGCGATTGCACAGGGTCAGTTGTGTGTGATGGGGGATCAGGAGTAGTTTATCTTTCTCCACAGGCCAAATTCTGCCCTGGCTCAGCCAGATTGCAGAGGGATTGGAGCCAGAGAAGAGTTTTGCCCAGCTGGCGAGGTTATTTAATCTTCGTTCTTCGCAGCTTTGCACGGCTGATGCCCCTGTGGGATCCATGCAGCACAGTGGGGTCAGGCTGAGCAGGAACTGCCAGGGGTCTGGGGACAGATCCAGCCCCACAGCGACTCTGCTCATTCTGGCATCCCTGACAGGTTGTGCATTGTGTGGGAGCCCCGGGGTCTAGCAGGGCCCACCATAGGCAGTGGCCTTGCTGCCTGTTTGGTGCCAGTGGCCGAAGCTCAGTGTAGGGGTGCAGGGGGGCCAGAGTTCCTCTGCCAAGGGTACCCTTGGGACCGCCCTGGTGTGAAGTCATCGTTTTGCAGCAGTGACATCACTCACGGTTGCCACGACAACATCTCACATGGGGAAGGTGTCATTGGAGAAAGGTCAGGAGCTGGGATGCTCGGCTCCTTCTGGTCCTGCGCTAATCTGCGCAGTGACAGGGGGAGACCCGGCTCATCGACCCTTCCTGTGTGTAGGGGGGTCTCCCCCTTATCCCCCTTCCCCAGGGCACAGCATGGTCAAGGCACCCCTGCCTATCATCTCACAGCTCCCAGGGCCCTTGCCCAGGGTGGGCTGAGGAGATGTGTGGATGAGGGTCCTGCATATGTGAGCACATGGACTGAGGACCATTCCCTTGCTCCTGCCCCCCCGGCCAGGCGAGGGAGAGCCCAGGTGGCCCCCACACCATCCTGCCGCGACAGAGCTTCTGTGACCTTGCAGATGCTCAGAAAGGTCATCGGTGGCCCAGAAGAAGGGGACGAGGAGAAAGGGGAGAAGCATGGGGTGAGGCAAGAGAGGGCGGAGAAGCCGCGCAGTCCAGGCAGGGGCAGGGGCAGAGGGGGCCGCCCACCCACCCACCGCCCCCGCGTCTGGCCGGGGCTGCAGGCGCTGCCGCCGCCAGCTGCAGCCGTACGTGCTCCGCTGCACCGGAGCCGCGGCGGCTCCTTCCATCGCAGCCGCGCTGCGGGGACTGACGAGCAGCCCCCGCCCTGGCACCCCCCAATCCAGGATCCAACCTGGCCCAGGGAGGTGCGGAGTAGGGTGGCCCTGGCTGTGCCTGGGGACTGATCTCTGTACTTGGGTCCCCTCTTTGGGAGCAGGAAAGGAGGGACTCTCCCTACGATTCTCCCATCCTGCCTCCACCTGCGACCTTGAGTGCTGCTGGCGGTTTGGGGGGTCCTCAGCCCACGGGCTTTCCCGGGGCAGCTTGGCTGCAGGCTGTCCCTCTCTAGTGTCTGGCGTCATCATTCTCCCCTGTCCCCAGAATCTGCTGCCTCCTGCCAAACCAGCCCAGCAGGAGCCCCCAGCCTCATTCTGCACCCCCCTCTACACCGTGATACCTCAGTCAAGGGCTCTGATGGCTGCAGGATCACCTCGGGGGCAGTGTTTGGAGAGACGGGAGCAAGATGTGGTCTCTGGGGAGAGGGAGGTTCCTGTGGTTGAGTGGCATCACAGTGACAGAACCTCAGCAGTGCAGGTCCCTGAGGACAGGGCATGGTGGCAGCATGGGGGGTGGCTGTGGGGCACTGGTGACACTCCTCCCTCCATCTTCTCACTCCCCAGATTTTACTGGGACTTCACCATGCTCCTCTTCATGGTGGGCAACCTGATCATCATTCCTGTGGGCATCACCTTCTTCAAGGAGGAGACCACCGCGCCCTGGATCGTGTTCAATGTGGTCTCTGACACCTTCTTCCTGATGGACTTGGTGCTGAACTTCCGGACAGGAATTGTCATTGAGGACAACACGGAAATCATCCTGGACCCTGAGAGGATCAAGAAGAAGTACCTCAAGACCTGGTTTGTAGTGGATTTTGTATCCTCCATCCCTGTGGACTATGTTTTCCTCATTGTGGAGAAGGGCATAGACTCAGAGGTCTACAAGACAGCCCGTGCCCTCCGTATCGTCCGCTTCACCAAGATCCTCAGCCTCCTGCGGCTCCTCCGCCTCTCCCGGCTCATCCGCTACATCCACCAGTGGGAGGAGGTGAGGACCTGCTGTGGGACGTGCTGGCAGTGACAGGATGGCCAGAAGGAGTGGGACTGGAGGGGCCCCTGCAAGTGCAGTGGGGCTGGGGGCTGCCTGAAGAATTGACAGGGTGGAGGGGATCTGCAGGGCTGTGTGTGGGGCTGATGGGTCCTGTGACTCTGCCTGGAGGGTTTGGGGCATCCCTGGGCCATGGTACAGCAGCCACCATGGATGACAGCCTAGCTGGCTCAAGCTGCTACATCATCCCCTGCCCCAGCAGCAGCAGGACCCTCTTGCCCTGCTCAGCTCAGTACCTCCTGCCTTTCTCCCCTCTGACTTCCTGCCCCAACAGGAGCTTGGGGAGCACCAGAGAGGGCAGCAGGACCCCTGGCCCTCAGGGTCCCCAGAGCAGGAGACAGGGTCCACTCAGGGCTGTGTGGACTGTCAAGGGACATGCTGTAGAGTCTGGAGGTGGCCTGCTCAGCTTGCTGTGTGGCTCTGGCCTGGACCCTACACTCAGTGCTCTGGGGGCTGCCCTGCTCCCTCCTCAGTTCCCAGACTATTTGTCTCTCCTTGAGCATCCGCTGGCCTGGGCTGATTTTCATCAAGGCTCACAGCCATTACCGCTTCCTGGGCGGCAGCATGGCCAGCGGCATCCCAGCAGCTATAAATAGGCAGGTGAAGCACAGCAGCCTCAGAGCTGGAGCTGGGCCACCCATGGGAGCCTCTTCCAGCCGAGGCCATAGGGGTTGGTGCCCTGAGCAGGGCTGGGCAGTGGGGGAGGGTTCCCATGCTCACCTGCTGCCAACCCACCCACTCGCAGATCTTCCACATGACCTATGACCTGGCCAGCGCCGTGATGAGGATCATCAACCTCATTGGCATGATGCTGCTGCTCTGCCACTGGGACGGCTGCCTCCAGTTCCTGGTGCCCATGCTGCAGGATTTCCCCCAGAACTGCTGGGTCTCCATCAATGGGATGGTGGTGAGTCCCATCTGCCCCCCATCACACTCCTGCCTGATCCCCTGCGGCCCTGCCCATCCTCATGTCATCAGGTCTCCATCCACTGACCCCAAGAGATGCCATCCCCTCTCAGGCCATGGCTGCAGTGCCCCATGGGGCACAGGACACCCCACAGGGCAGCTGGTGCCGGATGCTGATGTTGCTCTGGTGAGGTCTCGCAGGACCTGGAGCAGCGGATCGATCCGGGTAGGAGGAATATGCTGACATGGGGCTCTTGGTCCTGTCCCCTGCCGCCTTCTCCTGCTCATTAGCCACAAAGCTGCTATTAATAAATAATGTTCCCTGTTTCTAATTGCTCCCTCTCAGCCCTGCAGCCTCCTGCAAATGGCTCTTCTCCCTCTGTCTCATCCCATTCTGTCAAGTTTCCATCCTTGCTCTATTCTCTCCCATCTGGCTTTCTCCTTTACCTCCCCTGCCTGTCTCACCCTTCTTCCCTGGCCGCATCTCCAGGAAGTTTGGAAAGTTTGAAAAATTTGCTTTTTTGACAAATGCTTGTTGCTGAGGGCTTCTGGGAGATGCAGGCAGAGAACCAGGACTGTGACCACACACACACACAGACACAGACACAGACACAACACACGTGTGTGTGGCCAAAAGCCAGCATGGGCTGAGCCGCTGTCCCTGTCGCTGCAGAACGACTCCTGGAGTGAGCTGTACTCCTTCGCCCTCTTCAAGTCCATGAGCCACATGCTCTGCATTGGCTATGGGAAGCAGGCACCCGAGAGCATGACGGACATCTGGCTGACCATGCTGAGCATGATTGTGGGGGCCACCTGCTACGCCATGTTCATCGGCCACGCCACTGCCCTCATCCAGTCACTGGACTCCTCGCGGCGCCAGTACCAGGAGAAGGTAGGACTGGGCTGGACAGGGCTCATGGCTTCTGTTCTACAACTGGCTGGTGTGTCTCCTCCTGGACATGCAGCCAAGGTGGGGTGAGGGTTTCTGGTGAGGGATGAGGAGATGGAGTGGGGATGTGGGTGGGGGTCCCAGCTGACACCACCTCTCCCCACAGTACAAGCAGGTGGAGCAGTACATGTCCTTCCACAAGCTGCCCGCCGACTTCCGCCAGAAGATCCATGACTATTACGAGCATCGCTACCAGGGCAAGATGTTCGACGAGGACAGCATCCTGGGGGAGCTCAACGAGCCCCTACGTGAGGTGAGGGCTGGAGAGCTGGGTGTGGGATACTGCAGTGAGGATGGGGATTGTCCCCACAAAGGCAGAGAACTCTGGCTCCCTGCCATGGGACAAGAAGTGGTGTGAGTTGCACTGGCTCCTGCCATGCACATGCTTGGGGTTGAACACCTCTTGCTGCAGCTCTGCAGCTCTGAGTGTGAGTGTGGCCATGCAAGATCAGTGTGCCAGTGTGTCCTGGCAGGTGAGCCTGCCTGGGGTGGGGAGCATGTCCCTGGTGAAGCATGTCCCAGCCTCCTGGGCTCACCTGCTTCCCTGCAGGAGATTGTCAACTTCAACTGCCGCAAGCTGGTGGCCTCGATGCCACTGTTCGCCAATGCAGACCCCAATTTTGTCACGGCAATGCTCACCAAGCTGAAGTTTGAGGTGTTCCAGCCGGGTGACTACATCATCCGTGAGGGCACCATCGGCAAGAAGATGTACTTCATCCAGCATGGGGTGGTCAGCATCCTCACCAAGGGCAACAAGGAGATGAAACTCTCTGATGGCTCATACTTCGGAGGTGAGCACTTGTAGAACTGAGTCTGGGTCCCCTCTTGGGGTCTGCGAGAGGCACTGGGGTACCCACCTTGTCCTGGGGAACCCACCACTCACCATGATCCTGGCCTGAAACTGTTTTGTCCTCACTGGTGGTGTTCTGATCTTTGATCTGGTGTTTTCCACCCAGAGATCTGTCTGCTGACTCGTGGCCGGCGCACGGCCAGTGTCCGTGCGGACACCTACTGCCGCCTCTACTCGCTCTCAGTGGACAACTTCAATGAGGTGCTGGAGGAGTACCCCATGATGAGAAGAGCCTTTGAGACCGTGGCCATTGATCGTCTTGACCGCATTGGTAGGGCATGGGAGGAGCTTAAGAGGGAGAGGGGTGTTTCAGTAGAGGGGACAGCCATGGGAGCCCAGCATAGTCGCAGTATGGGGTCTCATGGTGCTCCCTCTCCCGGCCTTCTCTCTGCAGGGAAAAAGAATTCGATCCTGCTCCACAAAGTGCAGCACGACCTCAACTCAGGTGTCTTCAACAACCAGGAGAACGAGATCATCCAGGAGATCGTCAAGTACGACCGGGAGATGGTGCAGCAGGCAGAGCTGCAGCAGCACACAGCCATGTACAGCCCCGTCCAGCCCCAGGTCACCTCTGCCATCGCCACCCTCCAGCAAGCCGTCGCCATGAGCTTCTGCCCGCAGATGGCCAGCCCGCTGGTGGGCTCCATGGCGCTGGGCTCGCCCCGCATGATGCGCCGTTTGCAGTACGCCCAGGCCGTGCCCAGCCCCTTCGCCGTCTCCCCTGTCCTGCTGCAGCAAAGCCCCCCACCGCAGCCGCAGCCTCCCATGCCCCACAGCAACCCCTCGCCCTCGCAGGACCCGGCGCAGCCCACGTCCCTGCCCGCCTCCACCAGCGCCTTCGCCTCGGCCGCGGCCAGCCCGCCGTCCCAAAGCCCGCTGGCCAGCCGGACGTTCGCCTACGGAGGCGCCCCGGGGCCTCTGGGCTCCCAGCTGTCCCTCAGCCAGCAGCCAGCGCCCGGCTCGCCCCAGCGCCTGGCTGCCCACAAGAGCACACAGGCGCTGCACACCAGCAGCCTCAGCCAGGATTCGCGGCCCCTCTCGGCCTCGCAGCCCTCCCTGCCCCACGGGCTGGCGGCCGGCAGCACCCAGAGCCCCCCGGCCTCTGCCCGCGAGTCCTCCACCTCCATCGGCGGGGGCACAGCCACTGCCTCGCCGGGCCCGGGCCCCCCAGGGGGGCTGCGGGGCCAGGCGCCCTCGCGGGGGGCTCCAGCCCACCCGGCGCCCTCGGGCCCGGGGCTCACACCGCCGCCCACCCTGCCGCAGGACTCGGCGGCGGCCCGCAAGGATTCGGCGGCCAGCACGCCCGACACGGACCCGGCCAAGTCCAGGCTGTCTTCCAACTTGTGACCTCCGCACCAGGCACAGGGACACGCGCGCCGGAGGGGCTGCGGCAGGGAGTCCCTTCTCGCCTCGTGTCCACCCTGTGCCGCGGGGTTCGGGCCACAGCCACCCCACCGGCTGCCACCCCCCGTTGTGGTGCCAGCCCCACTCCCCGGCTCCCTCCTGCTGCCCGCTGCTGAGCGGGGCAGCTGCCGAGGGTGGGCATGGGGCTGCTGCACCTGCCACACCGCGGGGTCACCGGGCTGAGCCCCGGGCTGCGTCATCTCCGACCAAAGTCTGGCCCTGTCTCCCGCTCCCTGCAGCGAAGCCCCGCTGCCCCCTGGCCTCCCTGGCTGCCCATAGAAGCCACAGCTGCATCCTCGCCATGACCAACTCTGTGTATGATATCTATGACCTGAACACATCCCTGTGTGTGACCCACAGGACACCTCCCTGGGCTCTCGGCGCAGCCCTGGCGCTGTGTGTGTCCCTGCGCCCCTCCCACAGACCCAAGGCGAGGGGTGACGGTCCAGGACTGGAGGTAAGTTGTGGGGGGTCTGAGGGATGGTCGCCCTGAGGCTTGTAAACACCCACAAACACACTGTCCCCACCCCGGGGCTGAGAGTGAGCACAGCCCCATGTCCCCATAGGCAGCACTAGGACAGAGGCAGATGCTGGAGCCCGAGCCCCAAGCCCTGGGGCTGGGGGAAGGCACCCACCACGTGTACCAAGTGCGTGTGTGTGTGTGTGTATGTGTGTGTGTGTGAGAGCACAGGGCCGTGTGTGCAGGGATGTGTGTGTGTGCACGTGTGCCTCGCTGCCTCGCACTCTGGAGCCTTCCACATTGAATGTACCGCGAGGGTGGGGCCCGTGCCAGCCAAGCACCCCGCGGCTGAGCAGCCAGAGGGACAGGGCCCCGCTCCAAGCGTCCACCTTCCCATCCAGCCCATCCTGTGCAATAAACGTCAGCAGCTGACAGAGCTACGCACGACTCTGGCTCTGCTTCTTTGCCACCGTCCCTCCCCGCCGCGGCTCCGGCTGCTCCTGCTCCTTGTGCCCAGCCCCGGGATCCTGAGCACCGGGCACAGCCCCAGCATGGGCTGCGGGATGCAGCTTTGTCCTTTGAAGAGCTGACTCCCTGCCAGAAAAGCTACAAGGTGAAAAGCCTCCTCCCAGCAGCTTTCCCCTCACCCAGCAGCAGCCAGGAAGAAGCTGGGAGCAGGACTGGGACAGAGTGACTGGGTACAGGGCACAGACAAGAACTGGATCAAACAGAGCTCCAGCTGCAAGATGCCAACCATCTCCAACACTACCTTGGTAGAGGGGAGGGCTGGGAGGCCAATATGGGGAGACAGGAGGCTCCTGGGTGGAAAAGCTGCAGTTGGACCCCGTTGAGAGCCCCATTCCCACTGCAGCTACATCGTCACAGTTCTGTGTTTCTGCTACAAAAGTGACACTGCTGTGAGCAACTGAAGCCCAACCAGGCAGCAGAACAGGACCAGGCTGGGGAAGCAGCAGCCTCACCTCCTCACACCCCTGGGGCACCCCAGGCCCCCCGCAGGCTTCAGGCAAAGATGCCAAGAAGCACACAGGTCCCATCTCGTATTTCAAAAAACATTTTATTTACAGTATTGTACACGTTGACCCCCAAATTAGTGGTTTTCCCTGCCTGAGCCCCAGTAAGCAGCAGCAAAACCCAGCCCTGGAAATGGAAGTCAGGAGTCACAGAGGCTGTGCTATGGAGAGGGGACAGTGTGCAGAGCTAGAGCAGGGCACAGAGCAGCACCTGCCCTGCAGCTGAAAGGGGTTCCTGCTGTGCCCAGGTCCAAGCTCTGCTGGCAGACAGAGGGGACAGCACAACAGGACAGGCAACAGCCCAGAGAGGGCTGGGACTCACAGTGACGGTTAAGAGGAGTCAGCCCTGTCTAGTCACCCCTTTGCCCCACCCCAGGGCTGGGTGCCCTGTCCTTGCGTTGGGACACAGGCAGTGAGGGCACAGTGCAGAGCCTATCCCCCAGTGGCCCCTTGTGGCTGCTCCTGCAGAGTCCAGTTTGCCTCAGTAACTCGGTGTGGGACAGGTCTCTCACTTGCCTGGCAGCTGCATTCCCTTCCCCATGAGATGGGGGATAGAGGAGCTTCACAGGCTGGTGTCCACTGCAGCTGGAGGTCCAGAGGTAGCCCTGGGCTCCGCAGGCAGCCATGGCTCAGCTGAAGAAATAGGTGGAATCCATCACCTGATTCAGGTTGAATTCACCTGGGAGGAGCGAGGGAGAGGAGAGGTCAGAAGAGAGCGGGGCGAGGATGGGCAAGGGGGAGAAAAGCAGTCTCAGGGTATGAGCAGTCCCTGCCCCTGGAGCCCTGGGGTGCTCCACACAGAGGTCAGGCAGAGCCAGATGGCCTGGCAGACACAGGGCTGAGAGATTACAAGGAGTTAAACTAATTGCCTTAATCCCATTGCATGTATATCATCTAGATCTTGTCAATTACCATGCTGAGTCCCTCACTCCCATCTCCCAGCAAATGCTCATGGTTTGAAACAGATGGGAGCAGAACAAGACCAGGATAGGATGAGCTGGGTCAGCCTGAGGGAAATCCCGGGGGCTCAGTGGCAGGGAGGGCTGGGATGCTCACAGGGATGCTACAGGGGAATGTGTACAACCTCAGCAGTCCAGCACAGTAGGGAAAACTCAATCCTAGGGGACAGCTCTGGCTTTTTGGGGCCACTCCATCTCATTTCCCTTGTCTCCAAACCACTCCTGAGCTCTGCAGTCCCTGTCCTGTGTTCCTACCTGTCCTGGGGACATTTGAGAGCTGCTCCATCAGTTTCTTCTGCCAAGTGGCTATGGTCACTGTGTTGGGGCTGGATGAACTAGAAGGAAGCAAATGAATACAGGAGCTCTGGGAGAAGGCACAACCTCCTCTACTCCCCAGTGCAGCCCCTGACAACAGGATTCAGCTCTTCCGAAACAGACCATGCACCCCCCAAGAGGGAGCAGGAGACCAGGAGGGCAGGCATTAAGGCTGCCAAATCCTCCCCTCAGTTCTGCAGCAAGAGGGTGCAGAGCCCTTATTTTTCACACTGAGGTCAAAGGATATTTGGGTGTCAGGCAAGAAAGAGCAGGTTCCACCCAAAGCAGGTGATTCAACCTGCCAGCAATGTGGATATGACCTCTGGGAGAGGGACTGGGTGCAGACAGGAAGGAATATGGTGAGGGAAACCAAAAGGCCAGGAATACCTGCAGTATTTCTCCAGCATGAACTCAGACAGATCCTGCAGGATCTTCTCACTGTGCAGAGCCACAAACTGCTGCCGACAGATCTGACCCAGGGAGACAGGGTGAGGTGAAGGTTAGCAGGTGTTTTCCTCCTTCCCCCAAGTGCCAGGCTAGAGGTGAGGGGCAGGGGAAGCAGCAGGAGTGGCAAGGGGGTGCTACTGGACAAGGGTGAAGGGAATCAGCCTGGGAAGGTGGGAAGCAGAGGCCGACCGCCATTGGCACAACAGCTCTTGCAGCACTGCAGAGGGAAGGTCCCAGGGCAGGGCAGGGGCACCTGCTCTGCCATGGCTGTGTTTAGGGCCCATTTACACACATTCTCCCACAGACACTCCCTGCAGGCTGAGAGGGGATGGGGCACCAACAAATCAGCTGTGACTGCCAGCAAGTACCCCAGGTTCACCTCACTAGGGTGAATCAATCAGCCTATGGAGCAAAGCCCAGGGGAGGCGAGGCCTGGCATGGGCCCAGAGCACAGATCAGCCAGATCTTGCTCAAGGGACTTGAGGACAATTTTACCCGGTTCATGGTGTCCACAGTGAGCGCGTGAGTCCAGTAGCAATCGTGGACTGAGACGAAGGTCAGACCCTGCCTGGGAGAGGGCAAAGGCACCATGAAGTCATGCTGAGAGCCCCTCTGTGTGATGACCCCTACCCCATGTGGACCCTGTGGCAGTGACAGAAGCATAGACCACATAAGGAGGGGGATTCCCTGCATGGCACCTGCAAGTCTTCAGAAAGAGATGGCCAATTGCAGGACCTCCTTGTCCCTGTCCTGCTGTCTCCTCTCACCCCTCTTCTGCCAGGAGCCCCAAACACCCACCCACCAGGGAATCCTTGGTCCCACATCATACCTTGCCCAGTGACACTCTCCCAAGAGAGTCTCCAGCAAGGGAAGAGCCAGGTGAGAGCCCAGCTGCCCTCTCCCTACCTGAGGCAGTGCAGAGCCGTGAGCATCATGTGTGTGGAATCCAGGGAGTGGATGAAGTTGGGGGGGAAGGCATTCTTCTGCTTCACAGTATCAGGCTTCCTGCAGCACAGAGCGGGACACAGAGGAGCTGGAGCACTTCAGGGCCAAAGATGAGAGTGCCTGCAGAGGCAGTGCCACCCCCAGCCCAGGGGCAAGGGGACTGCCCTGGAGTGCCTCAGGGCCCTGCTCGTCGGTCCAGCTCTCTGCAGCTCTGGGGGATAACACGAGCTCTGGCACTCCTTGACAGCTTCCCTGATGGGAAGGCCTTGTCCCCAGAGCACAGGCTGGGGTTAAGCAGGGGTGCAGTGTAGGCCATAATTTTGTACTTACTGGCTGCTGTCAGAGGTTCTCACACTCAAGTGCTGCATGCCACAATTCAGCTGTGGGGAGAGAGAGGACACCAGCTGTTACCATGCACTGCCTGGCAACACGGGGGGCTCACTCTTCTGGAGAGGGGACTTTTCAAGGTGTCCCAGTGGCCACTCCCCAGTGACACCTCACCCAGCTTCCCTCCCGAGGGAGGATGCTGGCAGGCATCCTGCACCCCTTCCCCGTGACAGCCCTCGCAGGGTGAATCAGCCTGAGGGGCTGCTGGAGGTAAGTGGTGCAGGGACGAGACGGGCTGGGGGGACGTGAGTCAGCGCAGCAGCGCGTGGGAGGTGACAGCAGCGAGACTGAGTCACGCGAGCCCCAAGGAGGCTCCTCGGAGTGCAGAACGGCCCGTGCCCCAGCTGCCTGAGTGGGACAGAGCAGAAGAGCTTCCTCACCAGCCCACCCACACTCTCCAGGCTCTGCAGGGAGTGATGAGGCTGGAGGATGTGCCTGCACACAGGGATCCTACCTGCTCTGCAGGCTCACCCACCCATGATGCCAACCTGCCAGGCTCCAGCCTGGCTGTCCTTTCCCTGCTACCACCATGGCACAAGGAAGGGTGGATGAATCCTCACACCAGACACTCACCACAGTGGACCTGGAACGATAGTAGGGCTGCACGATGGGGAGCCCCAGCGGTGTGACCCACTCCACTGTTCGCCCTGATTGGGAGATGAGCTTGGCACTTTCTGTCAGCCAGTTCTTCAGGAGAAGGGAGGAAGCAGCTGGAATTAGTGTGGAGCTGGAAGACTCCATCCCCTCCCAGCACAGGCCACCCCAACTCCCACCACAGACTGGGACAGTCCAGCGTTTACTGGGGAGTTTGGAACAATCCCACAGCTCTGGGCTGGGGAAGGAAGATCCTCTCTGGGCCAGGACACAGAAGAACCACCTCTCCCCACAGAGCATCTTCTGATCTGCATATAAGTAGACTAGGGAAGAAGAAAAAGTGGAGAAAGATAAAAGGCAAGAGGCTTTTTACCTGGATATCTCGAGTTGCTGAGAACATTTCCTTGATGCTGTTGAACACCTGCTTCACCAGGTACTGAGACGCTTCCCACAAGTAATCCTGCACAGACCAGAGGCAGAGCCATGTGTCAGGCAAAGGGGCAGCAGAAGACATAGAGGGAAGTGACAGGACACAGGGAAGAAGGACACACAAGGCACGTTACCTCAGGGAAGTCGTCGATCTCCTTGAGACGCTTCTCTATCTGCAGGCGGCCGCCGTAGCGCGTGACTCCGTACACCACCGTCATCACCGTCTGCTTCACCACCTTGCGGCTGATGAAGCCTTGCAGCACCTGAGCAATCTTCACGCCCCGCTCAGCATCCTTCTTCCGAAACTCCTCCACCTGAAGAGGCGAATGCCCCAGAGGTCAGGCCCACTGTAAGCCATGCTGGCCTGAGCCCCAGTCTGTGGCTGGAGGCCATGAGACCCTCCCAGCTGTGCACTGCCTGGCACGAGCTGCCATCAGAACCCCTGCAGCTTGTTTTCACCACTCTGGATAACAGAAATCACCTGCTGAAGGTATCAAGCACAGATAACTGTGTCTGCAGAGCCTTCCTTGCTGCCTCAGCACTGTGTGGTGTTGCCAGCTGAGACAAGGACAGAACTGTGGCTCAGAACTTGGGTTCTCCTGCCTCCGCTCCCCAGTGGTAACTGAGAAAGCCCTGTGCTCCTGTGAGCTACTCCTGCTCTCTGGTGCAGTGCTGCCCTGAGCAAACCCAGAGACCCAGGCAGGTCCAACACCAGCTGAGTGAGCCTGGTAGGTCTCAGCACTCTTTCAAAGGCACATTTCACAACCTCTCTTGCCAAGGACACCGAAGACTTTGTAGCAGTGCCAAGGGCTGAATCTTTCCCCCATCCCTCCTACTCAGCCCAAAGGAAGAAAATCTCATAACCCATGGGCCAGACAGCTGTGACCAAGGGTAAGGAACACACTCTGTTCTCTTCCACCTCTCTGACCTGCTTCTCTCAGGCCTCATTCAGGAGAAGTGAGGACATCAGAAATCCCAGGATTTTCTCACAGCCACCTCTATGAGGACAGATCTCCAGCCAGACCCCACTCAGGGATGGAGACTCCCTGCCGCTGACCAGCTCACACCCCTCCAGCTCTCCATGCACTGGTCTTATTGCTACCCTTCTCCATGGGAGTGACCCTCCCTGAGAGTGCACCAAGTGGAGGAGGCAGGTCCAAAAGGACCCTCCCCACACCCCTGCTGTGACTCACCTGCTGGGCCACCGCACTGTAGACATCCTGGGGGACACTGCAGGGCACCAGGTTGACAGAGATGGCACCGATGAGGTCCCGGCCAAGCGCTGCATAGTGCTGCAGCCCATTGCAGGAGCCATCCTGTGTGTGGGAAGAGCAGGGGGGAAACAAGGAGTTAGCTCTTTAGACAGAGTACTGCTCATTCGCTGTCACTTCATACACAGGTACCCTGGGCTCAGGTGGTCATTATTTCTCCCCTCTTCAGACAGGTTTTCAGCTGATCTCCCAGCAGTGGCCAGGGTCACACTAGTTTCCATTTTCCTTCTGGCCAGTTTTCCTGCCTGGATCCATCCCTAACTACTGCAGGCTGTGAGGTTTAAAACTAGAAACCTCACATCACACTGTCCTCTCTGTGCATTTCTAGAGACATCAGAGATCTGTGGAAACACTGAAAACCAAAAAGTTTGGAAAACACCAAATATGTCTCGGATGCTAAAAGCAGCCCCAAGAGCCAGCAGCCAAAACAGCCTCAGCAGTGGGAACAGAGGCAGCCCAAGCCAAAGATCCCTCAAGAAGCCCCAGCTGGCTCCACAGCTCCAGCCAGCTTTACTGCCTCTGCTCCATGGTGGATGAAAACATTCCTCTGACAGAAACCAGTTCCCACCCAGACCTCCCAAAACTGCAGTCAGATGCACAGCCAGCACCTACCCCAGCAGCTGCTCTTGCAGCACCCTGGAACCAAGAGCAGCTTCGGTGAGACAGGCAGGACCTGAACAACTGTGCAGGAAGGTCCTGGTTGCTCCCCAGACCACACTGGCAGCAACATTTCTTACAGGTGTGCTGCCATTCCTGCCCTGCTGGGCTCGGGCTCCCCCTGGTCACAGGCAGCTGCGCCTGCCCCATGACCACCCCTCAGGCAGGACCCCCTTCTCCCTGCACCCCCTTCCCCACTCCCTGCAGTGCGACACATCCTGATGGCTCCGTTAAATGAGAGCTGATGACTCAGGCAGAACGAGACTCCGGTGCCCTCCAGAAGAAGTCCTTGCTGGAATTTCATTAGCTGCACCCTCCACACTCCCCCAGCTGCTCTCCTGATCTTTTGTTGTCATCAAAATATCAGTCCTGACTGTCTCATGCATATTCCAGACCACTGCTACTGGCAGAACAATCGCTGCTCCCCCCACTCAGTTATAGCCACCTGATCTCCTCCCCATGAGGGAAAGGAGCAGTCCTCCCTCATCAGGACCACAATCAGTCATGGTCCCCATGCAGATGGGAAGGACAGGTGCCTTCAGGGAGCTGAGCAGCACCTGAGCAACTGCACTGGCCCAGAACAAGGACAGGGCACATGGTGACAGTCAGGACACTGAATGTGGGGGACAACCAGCTCTATCTCTAGGCCCTTTACTCAAGAGTTCCAGACCTCCCATCTTGGCTCCCACAGAGCTCTTTGGCTTCAGCCTTGGAACAGGAGTGGAGCAAAAGCCCCTGAAGCCTCAGCACAGCTCTGAACACTCCAGACATGCAGGTGTTGCCATGCTGGGCTGATTTCCAGTCCTGATGCTGTGGCTGGAGAAGGTGAGACTGGCCTGGCTCTCACCCTGCAGCAGCTGCCAGCAATCTCCCAGCCAGGCTCTGCTTGAGCCAAGGGAAGCAAAACAGTTCTCAGCTGTATTAGCTCACGGATGGCTGCAGGCAGCCACAATCACTGGAGTTCTCATGCCAAGATGCCTGACACTGCATTACCATTCCCAAGAAAACCTAGCCACCTGGTACAGTGAATGCTGGAGACCTGTATGGTCCTTCCCACTCAGCCTTTTCTCCTGCCCTGCTGAGCCTCACATGGGCCATGTGGATCTGCTGGGCTCCTACCTGGTGAACTGGGAAGTGAGAGATGTAGGCTGCCGGATCTGGGGACCTTGAGGCTTTGACGATTTCCATACAGCATGCCAAGGCTTGCCAGGGCTCATCAGTGTTCATCCACCACTTCCTGCCCTGAGAACAGGAAAGCACAGGCTTGTAGGAGCAGGCAGTGCTCCTGTGGCAGCCTAAAGCACAGGCAGAAATCCCTGCACTCCTGAGACACACTGGGCACAGCACCTCCTCCCATCATGCCCCCACTTCCCTAATATTTCACTGTGTTTTCAAAGAAAAAGGTGTTATTTAAGAATCTCTGCATTTCTTTGTTTCCCTTTTTCTCCTCTAAAAGTGTATCTTTCAAAATCTTTTTGTTTCAAAACTGATCTCATTTCCATTTTATTTCACTTTCTAGAAGCTCCCATGTACCGTGAGTGGGTGGTCAGCTGAGTCCAGGATCTCCTCCATGATTTCGTTGGCGTAGTCCAGCCGCTCCTGCAAGGAGCTGCTCTTCTTCAGCCCTGTCAGGTTGATGAGGTGGATCTTCAGCCAGTCGAGGCCCCTGGGGCCCAGCGGCCTCCCCTCTGCAAACAGCAGGATGGCCCGGGTGACATCGTTCCCCAGGTGGTTGAAATATGGTGGGCATGGGTAAGTCCTGCCACGGAAATCCATGTTGTGAGGGAACCAGAACACCTTGTCCCTGACATAGTTGGCGATGGAGAGCTTGTAGAGTGCATCCATGCGCAGGCTGTGCATCTCTGCAGCCTTCTTCTTGCACAGCAACACCTCACGCCTGAGGGACTTGCTCCAGGTCGAGGGATGTCCAGGAGCGGTGGGAGGCCTGGGGGCCTCAGAGAGGGGAGGTGGGATGTCCAGCTCCTCATTGCCTTTGTCATTGAAGATGGAGATGATGATGTCCAGCACCGGCTGGTTGATCTTCCAGGCACAGTTGCCCAGTAGAGTCAAGGCATCCAGCACGGGATGGAGATTCACAGGTGGACACTGCTCCAGGAGCTGCTGGTGCTGGACGGCCCCATCCAGGAAGCGCATCAGCTTGGTGTCATTCATGATAAAGGCACCGAAATGGGGGGAGGTCCAGGGCACTGGGGGGCACAGCATAGGCATGGCAGAGGAGCTGAAGGTCAGCGTGGTCTCTGCAGCATCCGTCAAAATCTGGGAGAAGATGGGATGGGGCTTTATCAGTCCAACCTGCAGAGGAGAATCAGAGAAGGGAAGGTCAGCAGCAGAGTCTGGAAGAGCCTGTGGTCAGTCAGCCGGTCTGTAAGGATCATACCAAGTAAGGACAGTGTCTGCACAGAACTAGGAGCTTCTCAAAGCATCCCTGAGCAGGAATGACAGCACAGAGGGAAAAGGGCTGTGCAGAGGTCTGGTTTTGAGGAAGGGGTGATCTGCACAGCCCCAGAGCCCCCACAGTGCGGCTCACCTGCCAAGTGTGCTGGAAGGAGTAGATGTGGTAGAGGACAGGGATATGCTTGGACTCCAGACGAGGATTGAGGAGGTTCTTGGGCAACTTGGTGGCCTTCACCAGGAGTTCCAGCATGTGCATGCCCAGGCGCATGAGGATCACGAATGGCCAGCTGCAGTCCTTCAAGTTCAGGGAAGACCCAAAGCCTGCTTCTTCCACCAGCTTTTCCCAGTATTCCCGTGGCAAGTACTGGTCAGGCTGGCAAGTCGAATAAGAAAATGGGGTCAGCTGGAGGGGCCAGCCATGCTGCTCTAAGAGGGTTTGCTGGATGGGATCTCTCTACCCAAGACATGGCTCTGAGAAGGATCCTCCTGTCTCTGTGTCCCTGTGAGGTCCTCCCTGACAGAGGTATTTTGGGAAGGACAGCTGGGGAGCCTGGGGCAAGCTCAACAACAAGAACTGGAACAGCAGTGCTGAAAGGCCCTTCCCCTCTCACCACACCCCTGTGCTGATACCTCAGACCCATGACATCCTGTCACTCTCTCCCAGATTGCAGACCTGTCTGCCCCCACCACACCCCACGCACTCAGCTCTGGCAATGACCTGCTCACCTGGCCCTTGAGGTGCCCTTGGCCCCTTTCTCTCCTCCTGTGTCCTCCTGCTGTGCAAAGTGCACCCTGCTCAAGCCCAGAGCTCTCCTGCACAGGACACCTGGCTCCAAGGGCTCCTACCTGGCTGTCCTTTGCCAGTAGATGGATGTAGTTCTCATAGACAGCCTGCACCTTCTCCAGCTGCTGGCTCTGCAGCTTCCTCTGGGTGATGTACCTGGTGTAGACCCTAGAGCTCAGCTCCCTGGCCAGGACAGCCAGGGACTCTCCTTGTGGAGACAGTGTGTTGAGCACCTGGGAAAGGGGAAGGCAAAGAGGGTCTTAGGAAAGAGGAAGAGAGAGAGCAGAGAGGCAGAGCAGGATTTAAAGCTGCTGTTGAGGGGAGCACAGGAAGATGCTGATTCCCACAATGCTGAGAGGATGGTGAGGAATGCAACGTGTCCAGGGCAGAGCAGGGGCCTCTCTGGCTGCTCTGCATAAGGAGCAGACAGCCTGCACATAATAACCTGGGAAAACCCTCAGGAAGTCCCAATTTTTCTGGACTTTAAGTGCTCTGTGACAGCCTCATGGCCAAAAGTCTGGCCCTGCTCCTGTGAGGGCAGGACAGTTTCCTACCTGCAGCATGATGCCCACGTACTCCTCATCTGGCAGCAGGCACAGGTAGGGGTAGAGGATGTTGTAGGACGACAGTGTCCTGGCCCTGGCCTTGGCCACGGCCATGCTGTGCTTGGACTTCTGCAGGGCCTGCAGGATGTTGTTGTGCCACTGGGAGCGGAGCATGGTCAGCAGCTCACGCTGCATGAAAAAACAAGTGAGAGAGCTGGTCAGGTGCCCTCCTCTTCAGCCCATGAACCCCCACGTCCTCCCACAGGTCCTCCCCTGCCCCTAAACTCCCTGAGCTTTACCGCTTTCACAGCCTGCGGGGTCAGGGGCTTGGCTGCCTCCACTGATTCAATAGTTATGGTGTTGTTCAGCTCCATCTCCAGCTGCTGCTGGAAACGCTCCTTCAACTCCTCCACAGTGAAATCCAGCTTGGGGTATGACACCACCTTCTCCTGAAACAAATCCAAGGTACTAAGTGGTAAAAGCAGGAGGAAGACAAGTTATGCTCATCCTCCAAGTGTAACTGCAAGATGCTTGTGGAACAAATTCAGGCTGAAAGCATCTTGCTGGGACCTCTGGGTCCAGACGTCAGAGGTCTCTGGCTGGCCAACCCTACAGACTGCTTTGCTCTTGTGTCATAACCAAGCATCTCCTCAAGCAGCCCCTCCAGCACATGGAGGTCCCCTCCTAACCCCCTGCCAGCCCTTGACCTCACTGTTCCTCTGTAAGGCTGTTGGTAACATCATTTATTTGATGATTTGTGTGGGCTGTTGAGCAGAGGTCATGCTAAAACGTTCTTGCCTTACAGAGTCCTGGGCTGAACCTGATGACACCTATGCACACCACCTGGACAGCTCCAACACCTCCCTGAGCTCTGTGGCTTACTTTGGAGTAGAAGTCTTGGAGCAGAGAAGACTTGCAGGTCTGGGGCTTGGGTGGAGGGGGCGGCAGGTAGTTGGGTAGAACAGTCTTGATGGCGCTCAGCACCTTCTCCTTTTCATCTTCCTCAAACAGGCACTTTTGGAAGAGCTCATCCACATGGAAACCATCGCTCGTCAGGCGCTGCAGGTACCTGAGGAGGGGCAGACAGGACAGGCTCGATCTTCCCCAGGGGCCTGAGTGTGTTGTGCAGGAGCTGCTGCAGTGGGATTTGCCTCAGCCCAGCCTGTCCCACAAGGTCATCTGCTTCAGGTTACAGGGATCAGGTGTCCATCCCTCAGCCTGCACTGCTGTGGAGCCCTGTCCCTCACCATCCTGTCTGGGCAGGGAGGCCAAGGTCTGGCCACTGCAGGACCATGCTGCCCACAGGAAGCCCCACAGGCATGTGCTGCACTGACACATCTCCCACACTGGGCAGGACATTCACTGACAGCCCCCTCAAAATCAGCTGACAGAAAACATTCACTTGGAGGCATCCAGAACTTGTCAGCCAGCCAAAGGACACAGAGGCCAGTGATATGTCCCCAAGGTGTTTGTGCAGCACTAGTGGATCAAAAGCTCTCTCTGTACCCTGGTGAGGAGCTGGCTGTGCCACCACCCCCAGGCACTGCTTCTAGACCCAGCCTAAGGGGATCTCACAGGGCTCCTTCAGCTCCCTGCTTTGGCACTGACACTTTCCTACCCACTATGCTCCATGAGATCCACCTGAATCTCCTGGGCATGCTCCTCTGGAGAGCCCTGTGGGAACTAGCTATCTATCTGAATCTGCCAAGAAGGGCAAACTGCATGGAAATGCTGCAGAAAGAAACAGAGAAGCTGAGCCATTCCCACCAGGCAGCAACAGAGGGGCCAGTGGGATCAAGATGCCCAGGATGGGTGTGGAACCAAGGAGTCACTGATTGGAGATGGGCTCTCCCAGCCAAGCTCAGTGGGGAGAAGTGGCTGTTCTCAACCTGCACGATCTCAGACAAACTCCCCAGCAGCTGGGGGTGTCAGGGAGGGTGCAGCCAGAGCTCTGCCCACTCCAAAATCTGGCCATGAGAAGCCAGTCAGACCATCTAGGTGTGTATGCAGAAGGGGCAGCTCTTCCTGGCTCCAGCCCAGCGCGTCTCTCGGTTTTCCCAGCACAACTGTGAAGCTGCCACTCTGGGGCTCAGCAGCACCTGAGGCAGGTGTTACCTCCAGATGGCTTCAGGGGATGACTGGTCCCGGCCCATGCACTCCAGTGCTGCTGTGTAGGAGTCCAGGGTGGGCCGGAAGCCGGCAGATTCCAGCATGGAAAACAGCCTATCGATGTGCTGCAAGCAGCCCTGCAGATGAGAAAGGAAGGGGGCTGTGGACACCAACACCAACAGCCCCAAAATCACAGCTTGGCGCCCCTCTGCTCCTGTTCAGATTTAGTCATCTCTATGCTGTCCCTTTCCCTTCTTCCCCTCAAAGCCACCTCACAGGGATATCATGCCAGGTCTGCTTCTCTTGGCAGAAGCCAAGTGCTCCTTGAGCATTTGCTTATAGCAGGTGTGACAACCACAAGTAAACCTACGACCAGCTCGAGGGGCTTCCTCCTGAGCCAGCCCTTCTCCCACCCAGAGCACCAATGGCTCGGTACCTTCCTGGCCCAGCTGCGCATTACAATGTTGTAGGCACTGACATCCAGCAGCTTCCGCTTCCTTGGATCGCTGTGGCACAGCAGGAGGAACCGCTCGGCCTGCTCTGGCTGCTGCAGGAACAAGAAACACTCCAGGCTGGAATGGATGGTCTCCTGCAGGACCTTGTGCTGGCTGCTGTCCTTGTCCTTCAGCCTCCCGTGAGGCCTCTTCAGCTTCACACCCTCCTCCCCTAACTCTACTGTGGGCTTGCTGTGAGTGTAGACACTGTGGGGGCTGGCACAGCTCTGGCTCCAGGCAGTGGCTGCTTTTGCCTTTGAAGCTTTTGGAGTCTTTGGGCTCTTCATGGGTTTTGCTTTGGGTTTGGCTGTGGCCTTTGCCTGGGTCTTTGGCTTGGCCTCTGCCTTGGCTTTTGGCTTGGCCTCTGCCTTGGCTTTTGGCTTGGCCTCTGCCTTGGCTTTTGGCTTGGCCTCTGCCTTGGCCTTTGGCTTGGCCTCTGCCTTGGCTTTTGGCTTGGCCTCTGCCTTGGTCTTTGGCTTGGCCTCTGCCTTGGCCTTTGGCTTGGACTCTGCCTTGGTCTTTGGCTTGGCCTCTGCCTTGGCCTGGTCCCCCAGATCCAGCTGGGAGGCAGCCATGGATAATTTCCGCTCCAACTTCAACTGCTGGATGTACGTCTCCTTCTGCAACTTCCTGGCCCAGCTGCTGGGCCGGGCTGGGCTGCCCCCCACTGCCCTGGGAACTGGCTGCTCCTCCATGGGGTGGGGGGCCAAAGCCTTCTGCAGAGGGTCCTGGGACTTGTCATTTTCCAGTGGGGCCGCCTCCACTTTGTTGACTGTCACCTCTGGGATGTTACTGCCTTGGAGCTGCTTTGCTCGAGCTTTGAGAACTGGAGGGAAACACAGAGAGGTGATGGGAGGCAAGGCATGGCAGAAGGTTCTGTGCTGCCCTGGGCCTCACTCTGGGAGTGCCAGGAACATATAAAGGAAAGAGGATCCACACAAGGACTTCATCCCTCCTTGGCCAGCCCCACTCCCAGACACAGATTCTGAGCACAGGGATCCACCTGCAGGTTGGGGCCCACCCCAGCATCCCAGAAACCCACTCCAGTGTCCTGCAAACCCATATCCCAGCACCCCAGGAATCCACCCCAGCATCCCAGGAACCCAGATGTGTCACTGCCAGGGCAAAAGCAGCAGAGCTCAGGCCGGTGTGATTGCTGCCTGCTCCCTGCAGCTACCCCAGTACTCACCTTTCAGCAGCTCTGTCCTCTCACAGGTGCCATTTGTGCTCACCTCCTTGGCACTGGCAGACGAGTAGCTCCTGAGGACACTCCACGGAATCCCTGCCACGGAAAAACACGGAGGTGGAAGGGATCAGAGGAGGTTTCACCCTCAGAGCACACTCTGCCGTCCCGAGCCCTGCGCCACGGTCAGGCTCCAGCTGGGCAGAGGGGACAGGATGAGCGAGAGGCTTTTCTCAGCTCCCGGAGGGCCAGGGTGGGGCAGGAGGGACAGGGGAGGGACAGGGGAGGGATGGAACGCGACCTCAGGGCTGTGAACGGCGTGGCAGGGCCTCAGCACGCCCAGTGCAAGCACCCGCTACCCCACAGCCGGGACAGCACCCAGAACCCCCCGTTCCTGCCCTCTGCGAAGTACCAACTCCCCAGCACCCCCACAGCCCCTTCCCTACCCCTGGGGGGCTCACGGCTCAAAAACACCACAACAAAAAGACCCTCCCAGCCCCTGTGTCCCAGAGAGGAGAACTTGGGACAGGGCAGGAACCCCGCCACCCCAGGCCCCCAGCTGCGTGCCGCGGGGGTGCTCAGGGCCTGAGGACGCCGCGGCCCAGCCCCGTGCCCGCCGAGGGGCCGTGCCCCGTCCCCGCACTCACCGGGCCCCCTCAGCCCGCCCGGGCCCCGCAGCGCCGCCCGCAGCCGCAGCAGCGCCATGCCCGGCACGCGCCCGCCGCCCGCCACCGCGCATGCGCCGGGGCCGCCGCGCTGCCCGCCGGGAGCGGGCGCCGAACTACAACTCCCACAGTGCAGTGCGGCCGAGCCGGCTCCCCCCCCCCCCTCCCGCGCTCACCGCCCCGCGCGCCCCCTGGCGGCCGTGGAGGCCCCGACGGGGCGGAACGGAGCGAGACGGGAGCGGAACCGGGGACACGGCGGGACACGGCGGCAGAGCCCGGGGACGGCGGAGTCGGGACATGGAAGAGCCTGGGGCAGTGGGGCAGTTCGTGCGCGGCAGAGTCGGGACATGGGGGAACCCGGAGGGGCAGTGGAGTCGGGAACACGGTGGAACCCGGGACCCGACGGGACAGGGACCGACGGGACAGGGACACGCCGGGACACGGGACACCGTACGGCGGGACACGGCGGGACAAGGACACGGCGGAGCCTGAGACATGGCCCAAAGCCCGGGAGCAGGGGGGTCAAGACACGGCGGAGCCCGGAGAGGCAGTGGAGCTTGGGGGTCTGACGGAGCCCCGCGCCCCTCCCGACCCGAGTTCGGGGCCGCAGGCGGACACAGCCGCCCCCGGGTCCAGTGCCACAACAGCCTCGAGTACCCATCTCCCCCGCTACTGTGCCCGCGGCACTTGTTCCCTGCCCGCCCGTCTTGACGGTCGGTGGATACCGGAGCGTGTGGTCCCCGACCGGGCACCGCACCAGAGCAGGCAAATGACCATAGCCGGTGACCCGGGTCGGCCGTCGGGACGCCGATTTATGAATGGAAGGCCCCGCCCCCAGCCCCGCCCATGGCCCACCCCGCCCCGTGCCGCCCCTCCCTGGCCGCCCGCGCCGTCGGGGCCGGTCGCCGGTCGCCGCGGCGGCGATGGCCCATCGCTTGTCGCCCGCCCACCGCCCACCGCCCGCTGCTATGAGGCGCGGGGGCCCCGCTGCCATCGCCGCCTGCCTCGCCGGGGCGCTCGCCGTGCTGGCGGGGCCGGGGCCGGGGCCGGGCAACGCCACCGGGACCGGCCGGCGGCCCCCCCGCAGCTACGGGCACCTGGAGGGCGACGTGCGCTGGCGGCGGCTCTTCTCAGCCACCCGCTTCTTCCTGTGCATCGACGGCGGCGGCGGCGTGGAGGGGACGCGCTGGAGAGATCGGCCAGGCAGTGAGTGGGGACGGGGACGGGGACGGGACCGGGAAAAGCCAAGGCCTGGGGCCGCCCCCGCGGCTGCCGTCCGATCCCGCGGGGTGCCGGGGCTGTGGCGGAGGCGGGCGCTGCCGAGGCGGGGGTTGGACGGGAGTGTCTCGGGACAACGACAGGATCCCTCGAGTCCGGAGAGCGCCCGCAGCTCCTCCCGCTAGGGAAACATCAGCCAAAGCGCCTCCTCCTCCCGGGGCTCGGAAGCGGCGGGTCCCCGCTGTCCCCTCCGTTGCCGCCGGGCGGGACACACCACTCCTCAAGCACAACCGGCTCCGGCTCCTGCTCCGGCCGCCCTCGCTCACCCCGTGAGCTCCTTCCCGAGGCTCGGCTGCCGCCGCCCCGTGGGAGCCATGAGAGGGGCGCGGACATCGGCGAGCACTGTCCGGGTACCCGGCGTTGCTTTCCCAGCAGTTGGGCTGGCCGGGGAGGTGGGGGGTTGGTCCCTTGTCCCATCTCATCCTGCCAGAGCAGGTACGGGGCCACCCGCCTGCCCTGCCTTCCCCATGGTCTGAGGGGACCTGATCGTTCCCAGCAAAGACACTTGAGGAGGATAAAGGTTGTGAGAAGGAACAATAGGAAGCTTCGCGGTGATGCTCTTTCCAGAATGGAGCATCCATCGGGTGTGGGAGAGTGGAGCAGCCCTATTGGACGGGACCACAAAGCAGCTGCTGCCTGTGGAGTGTTTTGGGGCACCCGAGTAGACAGAGGGGCAGACTCCTCAGGGTCCCCAAGGACGTGGCACCCACTGTATGACTTCAGCAAAGAGCCAGGGCTGCAAGCCCATCAGGGTGTGGGGTCCCAGCCCTCATGACAGGGAGAAGGGCACCAGCCTGGCAAAGAGGGATGCCTGAGCATCCCCGGGGTGCCCTGGCAGGGTGTCAGGGCTTGGGGCAGGAGCGCAGCACTCGAGCCCATGTCCCACTCGGATGGGGGCAGCCCTGTCTCCTGTCACCTTGGCAGCCACAGGAAGAGGGAGGCCAGCCCAGCTCAGCCTAGGGAACCCTCCTGAGGTGTCGGAGACTGTCAGGAGTCCCGACCAGGCACGTTGCCAGCACAAAGCACCCCAACACGTTCCCTCGACCGTGTGGCCATGGGGCCCGGCAGGCAGAGCAGCCCCGGGCTGTTGCACGGGGCTTACTCTGCTTATCTGCGTGCGCCTGGGCTGGGCGCAGACTCCCCTCCACAGCCCTCGTGGAAGCTGCAGGACCAGCCCCACTGGCAGCTGCAGGGTGGCAGGGGAATCTCCCCGGGACACCCCCACCTCAAGCCCTGCATTTGCCCCAAGCCTCCTCTGGACCCCTCTGTGGCTGAGTGTGAGAACTGGGGGCACTGGGAGCTGTCTCTGGGCAGGCACCTGCAAGCAAAGCATGGCAGAGCCGGTCGGGGTGCTGGGAACAGCAGCAGGGGATTATTTTTAGACAAGCACAAGTCCTTTCTTATAAATAGCAGCAGCTCCAGACGGTGATCAAGCAGGACAGATTCCCTGGCATTTGCTCAGCCCTTCCCCTCCACTGCTGCTCTTCAATGGCTTCACTGGGCCAGGCCCTGCAGATGCCAGTGGGTGCCAAGGCTGGTAGCAGCACCAATGCAGGTGGGCTGAAAATCCCTGAGGAGCTGAATGCTTGGGAGCCCTCAAACCCTGGTGCTGTATCTACCCTGCCCACTCCCAGCCTCCTGCAGGCAGGCAATGCCCAGGCAATGCTGGCAATGCCAGGAGGTTGATGCCTGGTGAAAGCCTCTACCCAGAGGCTGCAGCCCTCCACACTGTGTGTGCCACCACCAACCAGAGCCTATGGGTGTCCTTCCGCCCTGTCCAGCCATGGCAGCCCCTTCAGTGGTGCCCATGGGCAGATCCTGCTGTGGCACCCTGCCCACATTGCTCTCACTGGAGATTCCTTCTCCCCTTCCCACCGTGGCAGGGCAGGCAGCAGTACTTCGGGCTGGCGGGTGCGAGGCAGTGCAGGAATCCAAAGGCCCTGATGATGCTCTGGGTGTTTCCCATGCCAGAGCCGCTGGTCTGACCACATGCCTTTCCCATTAGCGGCCATGCTGGAGCTCGGCAGTGGGGCACACGCACGCCAGCCCAGCTGCGGTTTCATGGCCCAGCTGCAGCCGCCTCCCGGGCTCATCCCTGTGTCCTGCAGCACCACTGCATCCACCAGCCTGAAGTACTGGGCACAGGGCCGCATGTCCTCGCTTGTGCCAGCTGGGCAGTCAGCATCAGCATCCATGGGTGGCACCATACCGGCCCCATTCCTAACCCCTCCAGCCCTCTGCCCACGTGCCTCCATCCACCATAACACAGTGTGTGCTGTCACTGCCACCCCTGCACACACTTTGCCCCTCTAAGGGCCATGCCAGCCTCAGTGCTCTGCGTGTGCTGGGGGCAGGCGCTGCGGGAGGGGGGTTGTGTCCCCAGGGCACTGCAGGCCCACTGGGCACAGATGCGTGGGCAGAGCTGTGGGCAGAGCTGCCAACAAGGGGAGGACACAAGTGAGGTCAGCACCCGGGCAAGCGGAGGTTGTGCTTGGCTTCACTCCCACACAGCCCAGCTCCTGGATGCAGCTGGGCCCTGGGGAGGAGAGGAGTAAAGATCAAACCCTCTCTAGATCAGAAGTTTCCCCTCCCACTCCCAGCTTGGGCTGCAGCCCTTGTTCCTGCTGTCCCTCTGGCTGTTTCGGCTGTGGGCAAGGATCATCAACCCCATCCCTCTGGGGGGACACTGTAGCCATAGACCCAGCATTTGGGGCAGGACCCTTCAGGGAGGTCACTTGTTGCTCTCTGGCTCATGCAGTGCTTCCCTGTCCCACAGGCATCGTCGAGATCCGGTCGGTGCGTGTAGGGGTCGTGGCCATCCGGGCGGTGCACACCGGATTCTACCTGGCCATGAACAAGCGTGGGAGGCTCTACGGGTCGGTAGGTCGGACACTGCCTCCTGGGAGAGGCTGCACTGGGGTCAGAGGTGCAGGGCAGAGTTGCAACAGGGGGTCCCAGACCTGCTGGTACTGGTGCACAGGAGCAATATCCTGGTTTCCCATGCCCTGACCTGCTCCCCAGCAGGGCCTGCACCCACACAGTCCCTCTGCCCCCTGGGGTCTGCCCTGCCCCGCCCCACTCTTAGGGTCCAAGGGGCCCCAGCGGAGTGCAGCCACCCCTCACCCCCTTCCCTCTCCTGCCAGAAGGAGTTCAGCCCCAACTGCAAGTTCATGGAGCGCATCGAAGAGAACGGCTACAACACCTACGCATCGCTGCGCTGGCGGCACTGCGGCCGCCCGATGTTCCTCTCTCTCAACAGCAAGGGCAGGCCACAGCGAGGGGGCAAGACACGCCGACAGCACCTCTCCACACACTTCCTCCCCATGCTTGTCAACTGAGCGCTGCAGGCAGCTCTGGACAGTCCTGTAGGGAAAAAAACCAAGAAAGGGTTCTTTTATTTATGTACATATCTATTTTTTGCTATTTATTGCTTTACTTTAATGCGAGGTGAAGGATGGATGCAGAAGGCAGATGCTCTGGACTTTGTTTTGTGGGGCTTGGCTCTCCCACCATTCTGGTAGGGCAGAGCTGGTATGGCACAGCCAGGGAGTGCAGCCACTGTGTGTCAGGGCCAAGGTCATGCCTGGAGCAGGGCCAGGGTCTGCTAATGGCATCTCTGCAGGGCTGGGATGTACCAGCAAGTTGTTTGTGTCCAAGCACCCTTGGCAATTAAAGCTGTATTCATGGTATGAACAGGAGCAGGTCTGGGAGCTTTGATGATGGATTTGGCTTGGGATGGGAGGGATTGGCTTCCCTGGGGTCATGGCTGCAGCCACCAGTGTCATCCCTGCTGCCACCAGCGGTAGTGCAGCTGGTCCCCTGCCACATCCAGCTCTTCATTAACCCCCACCACACAGGAAAACAGCAATGGTGGTTCAGCAGCACAAAGGAGGGAGCAGGAGGAGCAGAAGCAGGAGCCAGCCTGGATCCTCAGGCAGACAAAGCCCTGGGGCTGCCACTGGCTGCAGCCAGTGCTGGTCCTGCAGCCCAGCTGCACACCATCATTCCTAGGAAATACGGAGCTGGGACAGTGGACAGTGGTGAGGACCAGACCGTTGCCTGGAGGGGAGCATGGCCAAGAATAGCACCCACATCTCGACCTCTTGGCCAGGGCACATCCCTGCACTGCCCTCGTGCCTGCTGTGGCCAGGCACAGGAGCCTGGTCACTGTCACGTCACACAGAGCAATGGCCCCAGTGAAAACCACCCAACTCGTTCCATTTCTGACCCAACCAGCTCCAAATGACTCTGAAAGGGAACAGCCACGTTAACTGTGTGGTGACTGCGGCAAGCATCAGCTCCAGGCCTCTGCCAGGCAGGGGCCAGCTGCCACACACCCACCTGGGGGTTTGCTTTGCCCACTCAAACCTCACCCAAACACTGCTCACACATGAGATCACCCCTGAGCACCAGGGGAGCCAGGAACCCCCACTACAGCAGAACTGCAGTGTAAGGGTGAATGTTTTTCCAGGTCTCCTAAGGTGACTTAACAGCAAAGCCTTTCCTTGTTTTGCTGGGCCAGCCAATGGACACAAGCAGGTTTGGCCTGGACCTTCTTGCCACCCACCTCCCCAGCCCAGGCTTCTGGCTTGACCCCTGGCAGAGGATAAGCCATTAACCACGACACACCAGTCCCGAGATAAACCCTCATCCCGTGAGATGAAAGGCGCCACCGCACTGCCTGGCCAAGCCAAGGAGGAAAAACAGTCCGGGCGAGTCACTCTGTGCCAGTTCCTGGCCCCAGCACAGCTGCTGCCACCCACCCTGGGAATGCTTTCTCCAACATGTCTTGAAAATGGCCAAACCAGCCACTGGCCTTCCGCCTCCTATAGGAGTCTTGTCCCTTCCCAGAAAGCTTTCATTAGGAAGGGCCAGGTCCTGAAGTGATTCTGTTTTGGAAAAGACACCCAACCTCTGCTGGTGCCAGCACCCTCCCCCAGCTTCCCTGGCCCACTCCCAGGGCCACAGGAACTGAGGAAGGGCAGAGAACCCCCCAAAATGCTGAACCCTCTGCCCGCCCTGATAGGGGCAGGTTCCCCCTTGCCTGCTCTGGCCTCTGCCACAGCGCAGTCCCAATGCATGGCACCATCATGGACCCCAGCCTGCCAGGAGACCCACTGACCGCCCCAAGTCTCTGAAAGGGGAAGAGGCTCCTGGTGACTGAGGGTGAGAGCGCCAGAGCTCTGTTCCTCTCATGCCTTCAGGCCTGGGGAGCAGGGACATGGCCCGCTCCGGTCACATTCTTGTCATTCTCCAAGCTCCAGCTCCATCACAGAAACTGAGTCACAAACATACCTGGGTATTTTTCTCTCTCTCCTTTTTTAATCAGCTCTATTTTAAGTAGCTTTGCAAATACATTTTTCTCAAAAATGTTGTTTTCCTGGTAATTATTCAGTCACAATGAGATTTGCTGGTCCTCGCTCTGCTGCACACCCAGTCCCATGTCGGCCCAGCGGAACAGCCAGCCCCGGCTGCGAGGGGGGCACGACTGCAACAGAGAGGAGATGTAAAAAATAGAAAAGACCAGGTGAGGATGCTTCCAGATGCGATCCTTGGCCACCTGTGCAGTGACCTGCGGGCTGGCAGTGGCTCCCAGCACATGGGAGGGCTCAGAGAGGCCCAGCTTGCCCAGGGGAGGTGGGACAGCTTGGCAGCCTCAGAGCTTACCCTGTAGCTCTCCTCAAATCATGCATAATGGCTCGCAGAGCTGAAATGTCCATTTATTGACAGCAGTAATAATTTAAGATTATAAAAACCCTTTCAGTGTTGAGTATCAGCGGGTGAGGTTATAAAGAAAAATAAATGGGACTCAAGATGGGACAGGGAAGGATCCCGGGGTCTATTTGAGAGTTCCTGATTCAGTGGCAGCTACTGGTCCTCTCCAGCTGAAGATCCTGGAGGGGAGGCGACATCCTTATGCTTCCATTTTAGACTTCAATCTCCAAGCAGAAAAGATAGTATCCAAGGGGAGGAGGAGCAAAACAAATAAAAGAAAGGGACCTCAAATTCAAACCCATACAAACAACCTTTCCATTTGGGATTCAACCACTCGCTCAGCACCTCAGGGTTCCCAGCTGGGAGCACGGCAGCCTCGCACTGCAATGGGTAAAGTCCACGCACAGAGGATGTTTTTATTGACAGACAGAGCTCTTTCCCCCCTTTTTCATCATAGAACTTGAGGCTTCTCATCTCTGAAGGACCCAGAGTCTCCGTGTCTTCAGAAATCAAAAGGTAATTCTGGGGGTTCTGCTCCCCCCTTGTCCCCTCCCCTCACTCTGCTCTGGAAGCCCCTTTGGCTGCTTGTGGTGGCCAGGGAGGGAGGGGGGACAGTGGAGGGGGCCTGGGGACAAGAGGGTGCATTAAGATTCATGAGTTGTTCGATGAGTTTTCATTACTTGGTGAGCTGGAGGAAGAGGAGGAGGAGGAGGATGACGAGAAGTTCATCCCTGTGAGTCCTGGGGGGTTTGTGGCAGTGTTTTGTCCACTTAAACTTTTCCGGCAGACGGGACACGTGTCATGCTTTGGGGAGCAGACAAAAACAAAACAAGAAATATGGGAAACGGGATTAGAAACATGATATGGGAGCAGCACTTGAGGAACAGGCTGGGATGACACTCCGTCCTCTGATCAAGGGCTGCTGGTGCTCAAGCCTCACAACAGAGGTAGGAGATTATTTACAGAGGGGAGCAGGACCAGACAAAGCCCTGGTGCTGCATGCCCTGGGCACCACCCCTGCACTCACCTGCTCCAGCCATGGGACAATGCAGCCGTCGTGGAACAGGTGATTGCACGGTAACTGCCGCACGTTTTCCCCAACTGTGTAGTCTTCCTTACACACAGGGCACTCCAACCCAGAATCTGCATCACACAGGGAAAGCCAAGCACAGCTGAGCAATGGAGGAAAGAATGACACACAAAGCCCCCTGAATCGGGGCCCATTACTGCCTCCTCTTCCCCAACACTGCTCCATCCCTGCTGAGAGGAAAGGTTGGTGCTCTGCAGTCCCCTCACTATCACCCCACCTCCCCCTGCTCTGGCTCTGTCTCATCCTTCCCTTCTGATTTCCCAGGGCAAATCCATCCAGTCTGCACTGCTTTTTTTTTTTTTTGTGAGAGTGTAACAGAGCCACTTCAGCTCTCTCCCCAGTTTGAAATGTTTTAAGCCTTGAAGGTACAAGCAGAGAAAATTCAGATCCCAAGAAAATGTGACACTGAGCTTCCAGGGAGCTCTCTCTGCATGACTCCCTGGAGCAGATACATACCTACGTGCTCCTGTGTGATCTGTATGGTGGGGAGGGCCTGGATCTTCTCTTTGTCCGCTGGCGGTGGTCCAGTGTTTTCAAACTGATTCAGTAACTGGAAAAACAACCGGCCAGGCAGGCAGAAGGAAGAGGTGAGCTCAGCAGTACACAGAATCCACTCATTTCCTGAGCCAGGGCACTTGGACCCTGATTCCCTTTCCTGAGCCCGCAGTCCCTCCACTCCCTGCACCACCACAGGTGCTGCCCCTCCTGCAGCACCACACAGGAGGATGGAGATTGGTAAATCCCAGTTTTACCTGTGTGATAATTGCATCCAGGCCATTGGCACCCCAGGCATAGTCCATCGGATTTGAGTGCAGGACTCCCCTGGAGAGCAAGAACAGCAAGTGAGTTCATTAGGGAGCACCAGTGAGACACTGTCAGAGAGAGCAGCACATCCTCCAACTCACCAGGGGCCCAGGCCTAGGTTTGGAATTGTGGTTGGTGCAATAATTCCATTGACCAACTGCTGGATAATTCTGAAAGACAAGAAAACCAGGATTGTGTAAGAATTAGTCTGCTGGCTTCCAGCCCAGCACCCCGATGTGGAGGGAGAGGCTGAATACTGTCACATTGTTGAGGGAAAGAAAAGATTCTCTGTAGCAATTGCAACTGCAGCTTATGGAGTGACATGGATAAAGTTTCAGTATTTGATTCGTAAGGGGGCAATTCCTGACACGATAGTTAGTGGCTCCCAGGATGCAGTTACACAAACACTGTCTGGTGCTTTCTCTTGTTTCCCCTCATAGCAAGTACAACATTTTGGCAACTCCTGGCAATGACCAGGGAATACTTTCCCACTGCAAGACAAAGTGCCACATCACTCAGGTGAAACAGCCCCAAGAGACCCCAGGCAGGAGGTGCCAACAGCATCAGGCCCAGCTGGGACACAACTGGCACCCACAGCAGTGCTGGAGAGCTTTGGGATGCTGTTCTCCAACCAAGGGGAAAAGGTACAGGCTGATAGACAGCTTGGTCTCATCAGTGAGGAGCAACAGGCCTCCCTCTCCAGGCCCCAGCGTGGTCCTCACCCTTCAAGGGTGGGGACACCCTCGTGCCTGCCCGAGGCTCGGCGCGTGGCCAGGCGGGCGCGGGGCTGCCTCGCTCCGTAGCGGTGCCGGGACTGGTGCTCCCGCTCCCGCCGGTTCTCCGAGTCCCGGTTGTCTTCTGGCTGCGCATTGGACCCAAATGGAAACTCAAAGCTGTCATCAAAGAACCCGAAAGCAAACTGGCCGTAGCCCTGGGGCAAGGTGAACAAGTGCTGATCCACGTTCTGAGAGAGAGGGAATGCAGAGAACAGATTGTGACAAGAGAAACAGCTCCCATGGTGTCCCAGCAGCCGCCCACAGTGATCCCCCAGCACTTTGGTGACACTGGGACCAGCATGCCCTTGGCAGCAGCTCAGTGAGCAACAGATACTGGAGCTGCATATGAAGGCAGAAAAAAAAAATCACAGTTCCCTGGTTTCCCTCTGGTGTGTCACTGCTGCTTCCGAGCTGAGGCTACTGCATAGCAACACACCCAAATCCTGCTCTCCAAATCCTGCTGAGCCCCCTCACGACAGGAATCAGCTACAAGTGATGGTCCTACATAATATACGCAGCAAAAATACGGAATGCGGAGATTTCAGGAGCAGAATGTGGAGGATATTAATTCCTGCTTTCCAAATTCTGTCATGATCTGAGGAACATTTAAACAATGTACTATTGGAAAAATACTCAATCCAATGGCAAAGCAGAAGGTGTTGGAAGAGAGAAAGGACTTGCTCACCTCAAAAGGATGCCTGCTTTGATCAGTGGCTGATGTAGAGGAGCTGGTCTCATTGTCAGCATTCCTATGGGGAATGAAGGGTGCTGGTAAGCCTCAGAAACAGCTACAGGAAGATTTTCTGTCCCCCTGCCATTGAAGGTCTGCCCCCTTTCCCACCACCCCAGGGCAGGGGTGGCTCCAGACAGAACCTGGTCCTCCCTCAGCTGCCTATTTTCTGATTGCCCACATTTCCCCCTCCCTGAATCCTTCATTTTCCCCACATCCTCACACATCTCTCCCTAACCTGTTGGATTCTGATTTCACAAAGCTGCAGAGAAGTGCCTGAAGCACAATGACAAGTAAAGATTCCCTGCACAATCCACCTCAAACACATCAGCTAATCCTCCAGAGCACCAGGAAGATTGCTGATTGCTGTGAGCCCAACACACATAAGTCTAATCTCGAATCAAAGAAACTTCTCTGCTGTGGAGGCACGTGACCCAATGGCTCAGGATATTGAGAAAACTCCTTCTGCTTTCAGAACTGCAGGGACATTTCCTCCTCAGAACCCAACTCTATGTTTTGGCACTCACAGTACTGAAACTGGGGAGATTTAGCGACTACGCAGCCCTCCCAAAGTCACAGGAAATCACCAAAACAGTCAGGATCAGCCAGGATGGATTTTCAGGCTCCAGGGTTCATGTGGTCAGACCAAACATCACCTGGTCTGTGCAGAAGACCCAGGCTGTGCAGACCACCATGCTCAGCAGGCAGAAACACCCACTGCCCACTGGCCCAGCTGTGTCCCTGCACTGCCCATAGCCCATCCTGGAGCCGGTCACAGCTCACAAACATGCCTGAAACATCTTAAGACATTCCTGGTGCTCCTGCTGCCAGTGAGCTGTCCCACCACTGGAAGCAGGGCAGCACAGGAACGTGGATCTTGCTGCTCCAGGGCAGAGTCCAAAGTCTCAGCCACAATGTTTCACTGTTTGTCCCCAGTGCAGTCACTACTCATGGGCACTCTCCATTCCCAGATCCCTCTCTCTGGGGTTATCTCTGTCCTGATAACTCACACCAGGTCAGAGCTACCACATACCATATAGAAAGCCTCACTACCACTTCTTCATGCTTGTTTTAAATCAACCTGTTCCTGTACTGCCCTTCACCAGTGATATAGGATGCTTAGGACACTTGGCATTCCCGTGGCTGACTGACCTGTGGGTGCAAACTCTGCCAGTGCAGCACTTTATCCCCACACTGAGGAAAGATGAGTCAAAGCTTGGGCAGAAGCAACAGAAATGGTGTATTTTATATCCAACATTGCCTTTGAACTAGTAAGAGCACAAAGCAGTCCTGGCTCACTCAAGCACCAGTCCCTGGGGTAGCAGATTACCTTGGTTCCTCAGGAAGTTCTTCAATAAAGCCAGACTCACACCGTGGGCAGATGTAATCCTGCAGTAGAAGAGACACCAGATAAGAGAAGGAAGTGGTACCTCAGGGTGTGACAGGGTGGGAGGGTTCTGGTTGTCCCCAGCTCATGCCATGGTTCCAGAGACAGAGACCCCAAACCCTGACATCGGCCTTCCCCAGGCCAGTGAGGCCAGAGCTTGGCCTGAGCCTACAGGAGCTCAGCTTGAGAATGATCAGGGTGACACTGATTAATCCCCAGTACAGACACAGCATTAGACACAACTGATGTCGTTCTGCTAAAGTGAAAGCGAAACCCTTGTCACTTCCCAGCACAGCAGCTCTCAAACATCAGCTTTGGCACAGCTGCATGTTTTGGGGACTGGGAAACAAGGCAGGAATGGCAGCAGGGGCTCGATAGTGCCGTGGTGCTCAGAGAGACTGAACAGCCCCTGTCACTAACACAGGCTGGGGTTCACAGCACCCAGGGGCACAGGGACACACCAGGTCATTCTGCAGCCAAGACCTCACAGCCCAGCACTTGCCACAGAGACCTGCTGCCACCACAGTCCCCTGGGCACTGCCAACAGAGCACACAGGGACAGCCAGGCTGTGTGTGCAGAGCCTGTGACAGCTACTTCCTTGTAATTCCTGCGGTGAGGAATTTGTCCTCCACAACCACAACCTCTGTCCTGGGCAGAGCAGCCCAGAACACCAGAGATCCCAAAAGGGAATTGTTTCACTTTGCAGTGCTCAAGGAGCAGCAGCACCACTGAGCTGACCCTGTGCCCCATGGTGGGCACACACCACCCCAAATCCCCACGCTGGCAGAGCTGGGCTCAGCTCAGAAGACATTTAAGAACTTCTAAAAATAATACCACTTCCCTTTGCTGCTGCTGTACTGGAATTGGCACAGTCCTTTGCCAGGCCAAGGGATTCCCCCAAGGAGTCAAGGCCTCCAGCCCTGGGGACTGCTCTGATAAGACCCCTGGGGTCACTCCTGCAGCCCCCACAGCCAACCCCAATAAGGCCCCATGTGAGGAACACGGCCTGGAGCCACTGCACATGTCCTGCCTGCCCAGGGAGATACAGGAGCTCCGAGGCTCAGGAACAGACTGGGAGAGGTCTCAGTTCCCTCTCCCACACAGGACTCCCTGTCTGCTGCTGTGAAACAACTGGCTCTGCATCTCTCACACCAGGTTTGAGCTCAGGAATGTTTGTTCCCCTCACACAGCTGGTCCCCAGCACAGGGAACTGCAGCAGTCTGGTCTGCCAGTGAAAACCCCTTTGCTTTGCTTCAAACCAGCACAAACTGGGGGGGACACATTGGCACGGGGGTGAAAAACTGTGGTCTGAACACCCTGCTCTTCTGAGCTCCCTGCTCCAGGGGGCTGGGGGATGTGTGTGTGCCCACAGCCAGCTCTGAGCACAGGGATCAGCACATTCCTCTGCAGCTGGAACAGCACAAATGTCAAAGTTTGTTGTTTCTCGGGCTGTTTGAGTCCCTCCTTTGGCAGCTCCAGTCGCTGCGTCTGCAGGCGGTGAGTGAAACTGAGTGAACTTGGACCCCCAAAACAAGTTCATGAACTCACAGCTACCCAGCCCTGAGCCCCCAGACACAGCCACCTGCTCCCTGCCCAGCACACACAGCCCGGTGTGCCCAGCACAGACAGACAGGTGTGCCCTGCCCAGCACAGACAGCCAGGTGTGCCCTGCCCAGCACACACAGCCCAGTGTGCCCAGCACAGACAGACAGGTGTGCCCAGCACACACAGCCCGGTGTGCCCAGCACAGACAGACAGGTGTGCCCAGCACAGACAGACAGGTGTGCCCAGCACAGACAGACAGGTGTGCCCAGCACAGACAGACAGGTGTGCCCAGCACAGACAGACAGGTGTGCCCTGCCCAGCACACACAGCCTGGTGTGCCCAGCACAGACAGGTGTGCCCTGCCCAGCACACACAGCCCGGTGTGCCCAGCACAGACAGGTGTGCCCTGCCCAGCACAGACAGCCCGGTGTGCCCAGCACAGACAGCCCGGTGTGCCCTGCCCAGCACACACAGCCCGGTGTGCCCAGCACACACAGCCCAGTGTGCCCAGCACACACAGCCCAGTGTGCCCTGCCCAGCACAGACAGCCCGGTGTGCCCAGCCCAGCACACGCAGCCCGGTGTGCCCAGCCCAGCACACGCAGCCCGGTGTGCCCAGCCCAGCACACACAGCCCGGTGTGCCCAGCACAGACAGACAGGTGTGCCCAGCCCAGCACACACAGCCCGGTGTGCCCAGCACGCACAGCCCGGTGTGCCCAGCACACACAGCCCGGTGTGCCCTGCCCAGCACACACAGCCCGGTGTGCCCAGCACAGACAGACAGGTGTGCCCAGCCCAGCACACACAGCCCGGTGTGCCCAGCACACACAGCCCGGTGTGCCCAGCACACACAGCCCGGTGTGCCCTGCCCAGCACACACAGCCCGGTGTGCCCAGCACAGACAGACAGGTGTGCCCAGCCCAGCACACACAGCCACGTGTGCCCAACACAGCCCAGCATAGGGTGTTTAAGCAGAAGTAAATGACATACCCCGAGTTATCCCCCAGTTCCTGCCCCCAGCCTGTCCTCAGCAGGATTGTCCCCCGGGGTTTGTTCTCATGCTTACACACAAGGTGGGACCCCCCAGCACAGCCCACCCTGGCCTGACCCAAAGACTGAAAGGACAAAAGGACAAACTTCACATCATAAGCCAGCCAGCCCCGACAGGGACAGCTCTGTTTGCCCTCGGGGTCTTTTCAAGCTCAGTGTCTGCAACCAGCAGTGGCTCGTTCAGACAAGACGCCGAGAAAAACATCAGGACAAAGGGACGGGCAAGACCCTCCAAACTGCACTGAACATCTCAGGACGCCGAGCAGGAGAGCAGGTGATCCACCAGCTCCTCCCCAACAGCCCACGCTCCTTGGCCACCCGCAGCAGGGCAGGCTCCGCACACGCCGGGTTTTGCTGGATGATTAAAGCACCTGCCCAGGTGCCTACACAGCACTTCTGCCTACGTATCACCCGTGCTCCTCCCTGTGCCCCAGCCGCACCACCGAGGGGCTTTTTCCCTGCTCATCAAACCCTCCGGAGGGACGAAAAACAAGCCCCCCACACGCCCCCACCCCACGGCGCTCCCCGTGGCTCCGGACAGGGCAAGGCTGCCCGAGCCGGGGATGTCACACCTGGACTCTGGGGTTGCTGTCGGAGGCCCCGCCGCCCCAGACACGCTCTGCGGCGGGGCCCGGCGGTTCCCCATGGAGCGGCCGGAGCGCTCGAACCGCCGCGGGGCCGCCCCGCCCGGGCCGAAGGCCCCTCCCGCCGCACCGCCCCCACCGCGGCTCGCCCGATGGCTGCCCCTCGGCCGGGGCGGCCCGTTCCCGCCGCAGCCCCGTTCCCTCGCTCTCACGGTCCCCCTCAGCCCCTCCCAACGCCCCTGAGCCCGACCACCACGAGTGGAGCCTCCCAAAGCCCCCCCCCCATCCTCCCCGACCCCGCCGCCCCTCAGGCCCCTCGGGCCCCTGAGGCCTCGCCCCCACGTGCCCGCCCCGCCGGGGCTCCCGCCCGGTCCTGCCCGCGTCCCCGATCACCCCCGAGGCGGCCCCGGAACTCCCTCGCGCTCACGGGCAGGCGGGGGGCGATCTCGGCCGAGCAGCAGTGGCAGAAGAACCGGCCCGGCTGCGGCGACGCCTCCGCCATCTTCCCTCCCCGCCAGCCACGCCCCTGCGCGCGCCGCGGCGCCGACGGCGGCCGAGGGGGGACACGGGACGGCGCGCGGCACGAACGCAGAAGAGGCGGGGTCTTGCGGGGGAGGGCGGGGTTTGCACGGGGGGCGTGTCTTTGCCCTTATAAGGCGGGCTGGAGGCCCCGCCCCCAACCATGGGACGGGACCCCGCACCCGACGCGACACCCAGTCCCGGGGACCTCCCCCCCCATCCCGAGCTCCCGATCCCTCTCTCCGCCCCCACTGGACCCCCGGGTTTCAAAATGTCAGCTCAAAACTGACTTTTTCCTTTTTTAAAATTTTTAATTGAGAATTAAAAATGTTGGGGAGAAGTTGAGACCTCCCTGCCTCCTCTCCCCGAAAAGAAGTAAAAGGGATATTCCCAGTGAAAATCCCAGGAGTTGGTTAAGATTGCAAAAGCCACGAAGGAACGGGGATGTTCCATTTTGGTGGAAGCCTCTCAAGTAGGGTGTTTGCCCCATATCTCACCCCTTGGGCACCTGGTGGATGCTGAGGAGATTTTAGAGGGATGAAAGGTGGAATCTCTATTTTTAGCGGCTTGGAATCCCACCTGGGTCTCAGTTAAAGGCCAGGGTGTTCCCCAAGCTGCAGCTTTTGAGAGAGCGGGAGGTCTGTCTGGCCCTTACTGGGGTCCCAATCCCCAGAGGCTGTTGTGGCACTGCTGAGCTGGAGTTTTGGGATGGTGTGGCTGGGAGTTTTTGGAGTATCTGCACAGTGTGGGTCGTGGGGTGGTGAGGCTGCGGGGGCTGGAAGTGGCAGAGCAGTGGGGTTTGGGGGGACAGGACTCCGGGGTTTTAGGGGTTCTGCATGGCGGGGCTGTGGGGTCTTGGGGTTCGAGCCCGAGGCACCAGCCCCGCTCCCAGCAGGTGGCATCTTCAGCCCAGGATTTGCTGCTCCGGCTTTGTCGGGTGATGGAGCCGCGGAGGGATTTGTGGAGCTGCTCAGGAGCCGTGGAAATCTCGGCAGGGCTCCGCTCGCTGTGCTGCAGGGGAACAGGGACAGGGTGAGACGCCATAAACTGGGCGCTAGTGGGACACGGCTGGGACAGGGCTGGGTCGCCAGTCAGCGGCTGGGAAGGCTCGGTGGTGGTGCGGGAATTGCTGCCGTGGGACAGACTGGCAGCGTTCAATGACGGATCGATGATCTCGGACACTGATAAGGCACGTTGGCATTTATTTACAGCCAATGAGTAAACTGCTGCTCCCGTAACCCTTTTATTCGGGAAGTGGGACCAGACGGTGTGTTGTGGTCCAGACGGAGCCCGGAGCCCCAGCGAGCCTGCAGCCCCGGATGGGGCATTTCATGCCCCAAGGCAAGCGCCTTCCCGGTGTTTCTCTGTGCCCTGTTTCGCGGTTGGAGGACAAGTTGCCACTTGATCAAATGGTTGTCGGATGCCTGTGGGATGGGAAGGGAAAGATCTGGCTCCACTGACTTTGTCCCTCTGGAATTCCCTGACGCAGGAACTGTGGAAGCTGAACATGGCAACACTCGTTGGGACGCAAATGGCAACGGATATGAATGCACATGGAGATCGGGGCGGTGGAGCGGCCACAGCCCCAGTGTCTCTGGCAAACAGCAGTGGGAAGAGCCCCCCAGGCCTGTTGGAGTGTGCTGCTATGGGGAGAAACCTCCATGTCAGGACTGCAGCCTCTGCCCATGACCTCCAGCCCCTGGGCACAGGCAAAATTTCCTGCCCATCCCTCATCACTGGGGCTGAGCTCCCTTCTCTGGGGGTTGAGGCCTCTGGGCAGGCCTATGCACTGACCTCCCCATGGAGGGCATGGCGGTTCCCTGGGCAGGTGCACCTTGTCTCTTTGCCACTCGGGCACCCCAGGACTGGGGGTCCTGGGCTCAGCTGTCCCCTGGCTCTGAGGGAGCTCTGTGGTCTCGAGCAAATCTGAGTCACCCAGGGAAGGATTTTCCCACGGTAGTGCAGAAAGGCAAACTGCACCCTCACCCAAGAGGGCTGACGAGGAGGTGACACCTCCCCAGTTAGTACCGAGTCATCGTTAGGCAGAGCCCACTCCCAAGTCAGCTGCCCTGCCTGGGGGAGAGGCCAAGGGCAGCAGAAAATATCCCAGGGCTCTGGTTGTCAGAGGGGATGGGACAGGATGGGAGGCTCCTCTGGCTGCTCAGTCATGATCCCACGTACACTATTCAGTGGAGGTGGCAGGTAGGGGGGCAGGTCCCCAGATAGGGATCACAGGGATTCACCCTGGCCTCTGGACTCTGTGCTCCTGAACAAAGCAGTGTCTGAAGCTGAAGCCCCCATGCTGCCTGACTGTTGGGTGTCTGGGGTGCAGCTCCAGGAACAGGCTCATCCCAGGCTCTGCCTTGAGCCCTGGGAAGCACAAGCACCTCCTGGAGCTGGAGCAGTTTCCAGCACAGTTCCTGCCAAGTGAGAATAACTGGTGCAGCTGGTCTCCCTGCTCCCCTCCACCCCACATCATATATAATTGTCTATTTTAATTAATAAATTGGAGGCCACTCAAAGGAAAGCGGCAAGATTCCTTACAGACACTGCAGGGATTGTCTGCCCGCCCTGAGCCAGTCGTGTCATGGCGGATTTGAATCGGTCTCCTTTGAATTTGCTCAGACAGATCGGGAGATTTACATCCCCCACCTCGTCTCCTGGAGCCTCACAGCTCCAGGCCGCGGGTCTGGATCCTGCCTGGCAGCCATCCAGTAGCTCCTGGTCACCCAGGAGCAGTGGCACAGGCTGAGCCCTGTCCTCACCACTGCCAGACTGTGAGGGCTGAAGGACGCTGGCAGTGGGTGGCCCCCAGACCTCCCTCACTCTGATCCCTGAATTCAGGGTGTCTGGCAGCAGGGTTGGTGGCATCTTGTCAGTCCTGTTCTGATTCCCCTGTGCTGTCCCAGTGGCCCATCTGCCTGGGGCTCAGGGGAAATTCATGGTCCCTGGGGGCTGCTTCTGAGCTCCACCAAAAATTTCCCTTTTCTTTTTCTTTTTGGATTCTTTGCTTTTTTTATGCTTGATTTAAAGCATTGTTCTTCAAGGGAAATTTTAATGTGAAAAACATGTTTTTAAACCCATTACCAGTTTTGGCCAAACAATCACTCTCTGGCTGAAAGGGGCTGTGTGGCCAGGATGCCACAACCCATCATAGTGCCAGTGGGGTCCATATCCTCCACCTGATTGGAACTGGAGGAGGGCAGCCAGAAGTCAGGCTGTCACATCTCAATAATCAGCACCTTGCTCTGGGAACAAAGATCAGTGGAGCAGCCCCTGCCCTTCCTGGTGCAGCTCTGCCTCCTCCGTCAGCACCTCTCCCCAGCCTCACTGAGGAGCCAAAAGGTTTTAATGACCCAGGTTTTCCAGACTCCTGGCTCTGCTGGACCCAGTTCAGCCCCACACGGTTTCCCGACGTTCCATGGCACTGCCAGCTCTCCCCTCGAGGCTCGGTTTGCTCCTGCCCTCCACTGTGGTGGAGGCAGCACTGGTGCTGGGAGCCCATGCGGCTGCCGGCGCTGACTCACGACTTGTTTACACACACACCTGTGTCACGCGTGGCCGAGCCCAGCCCGGCTGACCTCGCCAGGCTCAGCCATGTGGGCAATGGGATCATTCCTTAAAGAGCTCACTAAGGTGTCTGTAAATCCATGTGCACAGACTGGAGAGGTGGAACCAGAGCCAGCTTGCAGACCATGGCCATAAGGCATCTGCTCCTTACTGAGAGGGGCACACATTGTCAGTGTTGGCTTCTCCGGGATGGGATGGGATGGGATGGGATGGGATGGGATGGGATGGGATGGGATGTCCTTGCTGGCTCTGGCTGCTGCTTTCTTTTATGCCAGCCTTCCCAGTCCCTGATCCATGTTGCTTACACCTCCTGGCTCCAAGCACCAGGATTTCCTCAGCACAGACAGGGCCCAGAGCATATTCCATCAGGGCAGGGCGGAGCTGGGGACACTGTGACCAAAGACTGGGAGAGAAGAGGCACTGGGCAAGTGCAGCTGTTGCTGGGGGCACCCAGAGCTCTGGAGAGTGGAAGAGGTTGCTGAGGAGAGGAGAGGGAGCGAATCTCCCAGGGTGATGCTTCCTGGGGTGCTGGGGCCTTCAGGGTGCTGGTGGTGCTGATGCCAGCAGCAGGGAGGGGGTCTGGGCATCAGCAGGAGGGATCGGAGTTTGATCAGGAATCAAATAGGATGGGTGATCAGATTTGGAGGGGCAGGTCTTGGGAAGGTATGGCAGCCTCCTGGCCCTCCCTGCATGCTGGCGCTCCCACCCTGCCCTCCTTCAGCCGCAGAAGTGGAAGTGTCCCAGGAACATGAAACGATTACTTGGCGAGGAGAATCCAGCTCAGCACTTCTTGGCATTTGTTCACGGCTTTCATCTTCAAAGCTCCTTGCAAACATTAGCAAACTAATCCCTGCAACCTTCCTGGGAGATAGCGCAGGATCAAGCAGAGGAGCATTATCTCGTCTCAGCAGATGGGGAAACTGAGGCATGGAGCGGTGACGCTGCCGCCCCAGGGCGCAGGGCGAAGCTCCGTGTCAGCGCTGGGGGTGGAGCGCAGCCATCGAGGTGCAGCTCACGCTGCTACAACACTCTCTCCCCAGTGCCAGTGATGTGGCCATGAGACACAAGCACCGACCCAATTCACTGGGCTGGAGCTGTGAGGACATAGTGGAGAAAATCTCGCCTCAGGGTCAAGGCTGCTGGTAGCAGTCCCAGGGTCGTGCCCTCAGCTCATGTCTTGCACCAACCACTCGCCACGGGCACCAAGGAATGGGACTGAGGCTCAGTCCTATCTCCCCTCACTGGGAGCTAGCACTGGCCCTGCTGTGCCAAGTCTGGGTGCCAGCCACTGGGGTTCCTGGAGTCCCATGGCCCTGTGGATACACCTGAGCCAGGGCTGCAGAGCCCTCACCAGCAGCCCCTCTCCCCACTGTGGTGTTTGGCAGCACCTCCACTTGCATGGGAGAAAGTGGGGCATCCCGCTGCGGAGAGAAGAGGAATGGGGCCAGGTTCACCTCAGACAGGGAAATGGCAACACCCAGGGCTCTGGCCAACACCTGCCCACAGATCCACACCAGCGGTATGAAACCTCTGCCCTGACCTTGGGCTCTGGAAGAAACACTTCTCAATTGAATGTCTTTTTGCAAATTGCAGCTCTAATTGGTTTAGCAGAGTTTAATTAGCCTGAACTGATGAGAGAGGAGAGATTCCCTCCTTAAAGGAGCCCAGCAGCAGGATGCAGCAGCCACGGTCTGAGGGGAGAATGGCTGGGTCTGAACCTCATCTCAAAATCCTGCTGCAGCCCTGACCCAGCACAGCACCAGTGCCCAGATGAAAGGTCATATGTGAGGCCATCATTCACTGCACTCCAAAGGGCTCCTTTGTCCCTCCTCCAGTGCCTCCTGCCACCCCCAGCCCCAGCCCAGGGGCTTCTTTGACTCCCTTTGGGTGCTGCAGGGCTGCTTTCCCACAAATCCCAGTCTGGCTCCTCACCCCCATCCTTCCGTGGGTGCTGCTGGGGCTCAGCCACCCCACAGGCCCTCCATGGGGTGCAGGGAGGCAGCATCACCCTGCATGCAAGCCTGGTCAGAGGAATTTTGCTCCCAGCTTTGCTTGAGAACCAGCTGTGCTTGAGAACAAGCTTTGGCCCCCACTTGCAGCATCAGTGTGGGCAAATTGCTTTGCCTGTAACGGGGACAGGGATAAGTGGAAAACCCAGTATGGTTCTCTGGGGAGCAGGGTGGCCTCAGCAGGGCTCTGAGCCCCCTTTAGCTCAGGGACTCACTTCCTTCCCGGTCTCCAGGCTCCTCCTGCTGCACATCAGGAGCCTGACTGCTCCCTTACAGAGGCGACAGCGCCTGCTGCTCCGAGCGAGGTCCGACCCCTTCCCTGCCAGAGCCAGCGGTTGTGCAACTGCACTCGGCAGCCAGGGAAAATCCCTTCCTGGCCTCTGCAAGCTCCTCTCTCATCCTGGAGCATGTGAGTGAGTGCATCACCACCCGCTCGCTCATGGACATCCCTCTTGGAGGTTTGGCTTCTCAGCCCTCTGCCCTTACATGGGCAATTGCTCCAAAGCAGCTGAGGGAGTCCGGGTCATGCCAGCTGGGCCAGGGCTGTGAGCAGCACCAGGTCCAGGGCCAGCAGTATACATGGGGCCTGGGCAGCCAGGGGTCACTGCCTCTACTCTTCTCTCCAGAAGCCTCTGCTGTCCCATGCCCAGCACTCCTGGCCCCAACGCACACTGTGGAGAGATGCAGGTGCTGCAGGACACAAGGGCTCCTGCACCTGCAGATGGCACCAGTGCCACCTGGGGTAAATCCAGCCCTCCCCATTCCCAACACCTCCCTGTAGGTGCAAGGGCCCGTACAGGGAGAAGGGGGGAAATATCTGCCCCAGTGAGAGACAGAGGGCTGGAGAGAGGGATGGAGATGTGGTGATGCCAGCAGACACACTGCCCTGAGCATGCTGGCAGCTGGTATTGCACCCGCTATCTCCATTGTGGGACCTGGGCTGCTCCATGTCCCACGAGACCAAAGCTGTGTCCAGCTCCATCCTGCGCCAAACCAAGCTGCTTGTGCTGTGCTGGCACCACTCGGAGCCAGGAGGCTGCTGCTGGGCCAGAGGGGTGGTGCAGGGTCCCCTGGGCCCTGTGGTCGGGGCCCCTCTCCGAAAGAGCCCAGCTCAGCCCGGCCGAAAACATGACCTCAGCTGAGGCCAGTGCACGGGGTGAAACGTTCCTCAGCTGCACGGCCAGCGGCCGGACATGGCACTCAGGGCTGGAGAGGGCCCTGGGCTGTGGCAAAGAGCCCCATGTCCCCAGTGCTCTACCCAAGAATGGGGTGACAGTTGGGGGCTCTGGTGTACCCCGATCCCCCTTCAGATGGGTGGGTGATCTGTGGTGGCACCAAGTAAGGAGCAAGACCAGTCAATGCCACAGAGCCCTGGGCTCCCCACTGTCCTCCCCGGTGCTGTTGGGAGCCCCCCAAAGCCTGGGAGTCCCCAAAAGCCTGGCAGCATTGGCTGAGCCCCAGTTCCCCAGGCCTGGCCATGCAGGTTCCAGCACACATTTGTGAGCCAGATGGAGCAGCGCTAGTGGTCAGGGACGGCTGGGGATAATGAGGGCAGCACGTGCCATAGGGGTATGACCCCTCCAGCTCTTCTTCACCTCCTTGCCTGGCAGGGGTCGAGGTGGTGCCTCAGTTTCCCTCCAGCTCTTTGGGAATGATGCTGAGTACCAGCCGAGCTGCGGGGGTGTTTGGGTAGTAGAGATGAAAGGAGCCACATGAGACAGCCCTCACCGTACCCCTGCTGCCAGCCGGGCTGCTCCGCGAGGAGGAGGAGGGCGGGAGGAGGCAGACGCGGGTTCATGCGAGGATGGGTGTGGAAGGCGCAGCTGTCCGGGCGGCACACGGTCGGGCAGGGAAGTGTTCTGGGATCTCCTCCGCCTCAGAGTCTGCCCGAACACTGCTCTGCTTCGCTGCACCCCGAGCACGAGGGGCACCCCCAAACCTTCCCCGTCCCATCTCAGTCCCGGGATGCCGATCCCTGCCGGCTCCAGGGGAAGCACGGACACGACCCTCCACCGCCCCGCCCACTCCGTGACAATCAGACCCTCACTGCCACCCCCCGCGCCCCCGCGCTCACCCCCCTCGCTGCCCCCCGACTCCACCGCCGCTGCCCCCGCCCCGGCCCCCCCGCGCCGCCCCGCCCGGTGATTCACGCCTCCCCGCCGCTTTATAGCTTCGCCGGCCTCGCCGCTGCCTCACAGCAACAGGTCACCGGAGCGCCCCGGCCCGTCCCGGCCCGTCCCCGCCCGGCCCGGCCATGCCGCTGCGGCTGGCGCTCTGCCTACTGGCGCTCTGCAGCCCCGCCGCCGCGCACGGTAAGAGCCGCGGGGATCCCGGTTTCAGCGGGGATCCCAGCGCGGTCCGCCTGCCCGCTCCGCTCCTGCCGCCGGTAACGCCGCTCCCCGCCGGCAGGTGCTCGGGGCGGGGGTGGCCCGGCCCGCGGTCGCGGCGCCGTTATATCGGGCGGTTCCCCCGGGCGCCGCTGTCCCGTCCCGCCGGGCAAGTGCCGGGCTCTGGGCGGCACAAATCTGCTTTAACGGGAGAAGCGGCGGATGTCTGATGCCCGGCGGTGCCGCTCGGGTGTCCTGGTCCCCGCCGTCCCTCCGTCGGGCGGGTCCCGGTGTTGCGCGGCGGGAGCGAACGCCCAATGTACCGCCCGGCCCCCGTGCCGCGACCCGGATCGCGGCGGTGCCGCTGCCCGGCCCCGGTATCCTGCGCCCCGGGTGCCCCGGGGATCCCGGTTCGCGGGCTGGGGGCGGCAGAGCTGGCTGGGGGTTGCGTGTTCCCGGAGGGGCAGGACGGGAGGGGGACCGGTCCGTGACCGGAATGTGGAGTTCGTAGCTCAGACGCTCCCGGTTTCGCTGCCGGAGCTAGGGGCTTTCGAAACGGTGCTTTGACGGCGTCGAGGCTGTTGTGAAGGCTTGTCCTGAGACCCCGGACCGGGGCTCCATCACCCCTTCCAAGCGCCGCGGTACTGCCGTCGTCGACTCTCCCGCATCGGAGCGGGAGTTTCCATTTTCCCCTCGAACGATGTCGAGCGTTTCGTGGGGAGTGGGAGCCACGAGGTGTTGTAACGGGAAACTGGACTTGGAAGATCAACAGATCAAATCCGTGGAGGATAAACCCCCGATGGCAGCCGCGTACTGACGCGCCTGATGCTGCTGCCGGAGGCGTCCAGACGCTGGTTCCCCCAGCCCGAGGATTTCCTCCATCCACGGCTGCCCCGCGAATGCAGCCGGGCTGGGAGCCCCCATGTGCCTATGGCTGAACCAAAACCGTGTGCATGGGGAGAGACAGGGCTAGAGGGTCTGGGGTGCGCTCTGCTTCGAGGCAGGGTGAATCCCTGCTTTGGAGGAAAGCGACTCCCGCCTGGCAGTGCAGGACCCGTCCCTGCCCCCATCTCTCCCTCCCTCCCATCTTTTGCCGTTTAACAAACCTCAAGCGCAGCTAATGAGAGCACGAACCCAAATAAGCGTCACAAGAGGCTGGTTTGCAGAGGCGGAAATTGCAAAGAAATCACTCACAAAAAAAAAAAAGTCTGATTTGCTGGTGGGTCATGGAACAAACAGGCTTTTGAGTCAGTGCGATCCGGTGCCACAGAGCTGGCCCAGACCCAAGGGCTGGGGCAAGTGCCCCGTGCTCCAGCCACTGGCTCAGATGCTCCTTGCAGAGTCCATGTGTGTCAGGGCCCCGTGCCGAGGAATGGTTTAATTCCTTCATGGGACCACTGGCACACGCCAGGAGATCCAGCCTTCATGGCGTGGTTGTCCACCGGCCCTGCTCTGCCTGCCACCCTAGGCTGGAGCCCCCTCCCTGTGAGGCTGGGCAGGAGTTGGGCATAGATGCAGGCAGGGAGGGCAGGGCAGGGAGGAGGTAAGCTGCAAGCCCAAACCCTGGCCCACCAGCTGGGCATCTCCCAGAGCATTGTTGGGAGAACTGAGATAACTGGTGCAACTCTGTGGTCCCGGTGCTGGCTTTGGAGCCTTTTGACAGAAGAGGGCTGTCAGCATTCGCAGACATTGGCATGGCTATAAGGGCATGGAGCTGCCACACCCGGGACTCTTGGAACTGCCTGCTCTGGGACAGCTCTTATGGCAAAGGAGCAATAGGAGCTGGAATTGAGTGTTTCTAGGTTCCCCAACTCCTCCCAGGCACAGGAGGAATCCCTGTGCCTCTGCCCCAGTGTGGCCTGGCCATGGCTGGGCTTTCACTGCCCTTTGTAGGAGTCCTGGCACAGCAGGGATCTCTTACCCTCCATCCTCTTCACAGGTGGTATCTGCTGGTTGCAGCAGGGGAAGGAGGCCAAGTGCACCATGATCCTGAAGACGGGTGTGACATGGGAGGAATGCTGTGCCAATGGCAATGTGGACGTGGCATGGTCTAACTACACCTATCCAGGCAACAAGATCAGCCTGTTGGGCTTCCTGGGGCTGGTGACCTGCCACCCCTGCAAAGGTGAGTGAACTCGGGAGTGAGGGGCTGCTGTGGTGCTCAGCTCTGCCCAGGGGCGATGTTCAGAGACTGCAGCTACAAGTGATGCAGCAGTGATGGGGCTGGGCTGTCCCTTACCAGACAGGGCTCTTCTGGGCAGTCTGGGAGAGCACAGGTACCCCAGGGATTGCTGACACCATGTTGCTGCTGCTGCAGCTCCTGGACAGATGCTGCTGTGGGTCAGAACTGGTGGGACAGTCTGTGTCCTCCTATTGCTCTCATTTTGTGTGTATTTTAGTTTTCTCCCAACGGAGTAGGACGTGTGACTCGGGTTTTGGCCGGGCAGCCAAGTGCATGGAGCAGAGCTGGGGCTGCCTATTCCCAAGTTAACCTCTCTTCACTGGGGCCTCTTGCCCCTGCCCTCATCACAACTGTTCAGAGGGAAACTTCATCAGGTTTTTCTAAGGAAAAAAGATCTATTTCTTCCCCTCCGCTCCCCCTCGCTCCTCCCAGTGTGTGTATGAAATGGCTTTATGTAACGGGCAGTTCCAGAAGTGGAAACTCTCCAGCTGTGAGTTCCAGCCCCGCCAGATGTTTTGGCGTGTGCCAGAGGCATGGATCCCCCAGCACTTGCGTGGCTGTGTGAAAATACACTCGAGGACCTGCTGCCTGCAAGAGGCAGGAGCAGGGATTAGGAAGGTCATGTTGTTATTTGGATAAAGGGGGAAAAGATTCTTAACAAAACCGCTTCCTCTGGCGCCCTGCACCCCTCGGCACTGCTACACTGGCTTCTCCTCAGACCCATCCTGGCTGCAGCTTGGGGTTGCACTCTATGCCAGCCAAAAGCTGAGTGAGATCCTGGCCCCAGCCCCATCTCTGCTTGGCGGGAGCTGGGAGCACTGGGACGCTCTCCAGGGGCTCCCCCATGCCTGGGGCAAAGTGCAGTGGGGACAGGCAGCCCTTGACCAGGGGTCTGCCCTCACCTCTGCAGGGAGACTAGGGGATATGAGGAACTACCAGTGGCCACAGACTAGTGGAGGCTGAGACTTCTGGGGTTTAATGGGATCTGGCAGCAGGACCTTTAAGGAAACTGCTGGAGAACCCGTCCGGCACGTGCACTACAACCCCCCACCCTCAGCCAGTCCCTGCCTGTCCCATCCAGATGGAGCTGGTGCAGCTCCTCACCAGGCTCCAGAGGCCTTGGAAGAGGGTGGATAAGAGGAGCTGTGCTCCCACTTCCCGGGCTTGTGGGGCTGGGAGAGGTTACTCTGGGTTAAGTGGACTGCAGCCGGGGCAGCCGAGCCCCACGGGGAGGAGCTGGCTGGGCCCCTGGGGCTCTGAAATGGGTCTCTGGGGGGGAAGTGAAATTCCTGGCTCCAGCTGCTGAGGACATGGTGTCCCCCCAAAGGACCCAGTGCAGGAGGGGAGCCAGGCTGTGGGGTCAGGGTCACAGGCAGATTCTCCAGCCCCTCCTTCCCTTGCTGGGACAGCCCGGACAACTGGACCTTGCCCTGCTGGCAGCATCTCAGAGCGGAGGGTGATGAGGGTCCTGTTTGCTCTGGCAGCCCTGGGACACAGAGCTGTACCCCTCTGTCATGGAGTGCCCATGTGTCAGCCTTCCCTTCCCTGGATCAAGCCTCAGCTGTGGAAATCAGAGAGCAAACCGGGAAACTGTTTCCAGTTTCCAGCAAACCAAGGAATTTCCCCTAGGGACATTCAGGCCAAGCAGACAGGGAATTTCCCCTTCCTCCTCCTCTTTATCCTCCTTCTCATCCTCCTTGCTGTCTCCCAGGGTGGCCCCTCTTCCACAGGGAAATTCCCCTCAGGGCCTCCCAAAGCTCCCACCACACATCCCATCTGCAGGGAACCCCCATCCTGGGAAGCCTTTTGCTCTTGTGGGGTCCCAGCACTGCCCATACCCTGGAGAGCTCAGCAGGTCAGCCCTTTGGGGTGAGGGATGAGTGTGCTTTGAGAGGCAAAGGGGGTCCAGCTGCCCCAGACAGAGCCCCCATCCCTGCCACTCTCCCCTTTGCCTCTCCCTGCAGAGACATCAGTGTCTGGGCCCCTGGGCACCAGGATGGGCCCCTGCTCAAAGCCAGTGGCCCCTCTCCATCCCCGCCAGCGTGGGCACGGCCCTGGGGCACTGGCGGGACCCCCTGAACCCGGCCCCCGTGCTGGCCGGGAGGTGACCCGGGGGGGACAAAGCATCTGCCTGTCTGGGGACCGGCGCTGGCTGCTGCCTCCCGCTCTTGTGTTCCAGTCACAGCTCAAGACAGGGCCAGGCATTGTCTGCTGGGAGCGGCATTCCCAATCGCCTGGACAACTTGCGAAGCCCAGCTCTTTCTGGAGGAACTGGGGCCTTGCAGAGATAGATTTTTCCATTGCACAAGAAAAAGAAACTTCTCCTTCCAAAGAATAAATAGATGGGAAGGAGTGAGCTGGTGCTGAGTGAAGCCGGGGCTCTGGCTGGGGTGAGCGCTGGATGATTGTGCAGAGCCACAGTCAATGACCTGCTCCTTGGCGGAGCTGAGCAGATCCAGATGCTGCTGGCACAGCTTGGTGTCAACATGTGTGCTGTCACCTGGGGGGCATTTGGGGCTGCAAGGTCCAATGCTGGCCCCCTCCCACTCCTTGTCACACTGGGGCTGGGTAGGACGGGCCCTTCCATGGTGGAGGGCAGCTGGTGCCATGTCCTCATGTGTTGCTGTTCTGTGTCCCCAGAGAGCTGTGAGGGGGTGGTGTGTGGCCCCGACAAGGTCTGCAAGATGAAGCACGGGCGTCCCCAGTGTGCCTGTGCCCCTGACTGTTCCAGCCTGCCCCGCAAGCTGCAGGTCTGTGGTTCTGACGGCTACACCTACCGGGATGAGTGCGACCTGCTAACTGCCAAGTGCAGAGACCACCCTGACCTCGAAGTGATGTACCAAGGCAAATGTAAAAGTAGGTGCAGTCGAGCCCCAGCCCCACCGTGTCACATTCCTATCCTGTCAATGTCCTGTCCCCATCCCCTGCAGCCCAGAGAGGGAAGGTCCACTCCAGTACAGGGTCTCACCTTCAGGACACGGGTCCTGATGGCCATTAAGGGGTCATTGTGGCTTGTTTGTGCGATGGGGTTTGGCCTCGCTGTGGGCTGAGCAGTAACAGTCCCTAAAATGTCATTTAAAAACGTCAAGCCCCTTTTTTTTCCTCTTTTGTAAAGGGCGCAGCAATCTTCCTGGCCCTGCCAAGAGCTGTCAGAAGGATTATGGTTATTTTTCCAGCTCTGCTCTCTGGAAGGCTTTGCTTGTCGAGCTCTGGGCTGCACAGGGAAATATGGGGCAAGAAATGAGAGCTTGGGAGCTGCAGATGCCAAATCTTCCAATCCAGCATGGAAAGAAAGAGGAAGGTGGAGGGATGATGGAGGTGCACGAGCCCCCCGTGCCACTCCTCCTGGCAGAGCCCTGTGCAGGGCCTGATCCTGCTGCACAGCCTCCCTCCACCCCCATGAACCCTTGCTCCAGCACTGGGTTGGGTCCAGGGTGACCCTGTCCTTCCCTCTTGCCGGGGCCAGCACGGCGGCTGCCAGCCTGGCTGCAGCAGCTGCTGCTTCCCTGCCAAGGCACCTGCGTGCGGCCGCTGGCCCGGCCAGGTCCCGCTGCGCCAAACGGGCTCAGCCCCGCACTCCACCACTGCAGCTGGACCTCAGCTCCTCCCGTGTGGAGGAGCTCTGGCCGGGGCTGAGCCTGAAGGCTTGGGGCCACGCTCTCCCTCACATTCAGAATGTCAGCCTCTGCCAGCCCCTGCCCTTGGGAACATCATCAGTGGGGGAGGTTGGGACCCTTCAGTCCCCAGCTCTTCTCTGTCCCCCAGTAGCAAAAGGTGGGAGGGGACCAGGTTTCCTTGGATTGATGTCCACTGCCTGCCTGAGTCGGAGAAGCCACAGAAGGAGTGGGCATTCCCTGAGTCACCCCAGCCATGTGATTTCCTGCAGAGTCCTGTTCCAGTGTGGTGTGCCCTGGCACCCACACCTGCGTGGTGGACCAGACGGGCAGCGCCCACTGTGTGATGTGCCGGACGGCTCCCTGCCCTGAGCCCACCAGCCTGGACCACACCCTCTGTGGCAACAACAACGTCACCTACCCCTCGGCGTGCCACCTGCGGCGGGCCACCTGTCACCGTGGCCGCTCCATTGGCGTGCGCCACTATGGGAGCTGCTCAGGTGAGCAGGGCAGGGCAGGGAGCAGTGGGCATGGACCCCCAGAACCTGGTCACCCCTCACACCTTTCTTACTGCTTCTTTCTGTTTCCAGCGGCCAAATTCTCTGCAGAGACGGACAGCGTGGAAGAGAACTATGTGTGAATCCTCCCTCGGCTGAGCCGGAGCCGGGAGACAGGGGCATTATGTGTATATTGTACAAACCATATACCTGATATTTATTAAGATAAAAAGATCCTTATTTATCCCTGTGTATTTTATGCAGTCGCAGGGGGCTCGATTCCCATCCTGCTAGACAGGGAGCAGGGATGGAGGTTCATGGACAGAGTGATGCTGAGCTGCGCTGAGATGCTCCAGTGCCCACCCAGTGCCCAGCAGAGCTCTCCACTGGCCAGTGCCCTTCCTTGCTGCTATTGTGGTGTGGAGTGGTGTTCATGGGCCCCCCCCTCCCATGTGTCCTTGGCCAGCAGCCCTGGGCCTATTTATTTTTGGATTAATTCTTGGTACTCTGCTGACGTTTCTGGCCAGGATCTCAAGATCTAGAGGGAATCTGTGCTTTCACCTTCCCTGGGGGGCTCAGCCCCAGCTGCCAGCAGCAGGAAAGGCAGTGCACGCTGCATCAGATTGGAGAGAGATAGATATATATTTTTATATATATTAAAAAAATATGTGTGTTATTGTCTCCTAAAGTTTTCAGCATGTGTGTGCTCAAAGGGATTTCAGTTTAGGCTTTCTCAGGCCCATTCAGACCTGGCTCCCACCATCTTCAGAGGTAATGCCAGTGCCTGGAGGGTTGGTGCAGTGGCGGCCATATCTTCTGAACCCCTGCCCAGACCCCATCACCCAGGGCAGCTGCCCCCAGCCCTCCTCATCCCTGCCTGCCAGAATAGCTTCAGATGGAGCCTGGGCTGTGGGGGGAGCTGGCCCTGCCCATCCTCCCAACGACCCCCACACTGTGGCTGCGTGGCCCCACACCCCCTGCTCTGCCCACACCTGTATTTATTTTTACTCCTTCTCTCATTTCTTTCTGTTGTCACCTGTGTAAATACCAGCTCAGCTCTGACACCAAAAAGCTCTTGACTTTATATAAATATCATATATATTATATATAAAAATACCTTATTTTCTATTTTTGTATGATTGGATTCTGATCCCTGAGGCAGATGCTTTGGGAACACCCACATTTCCTATTCTGTATTGTTGGGGCATTTTATGGCTGTGTTAGAGTTGGATTATAATTATAAACCAGATTAAATGGTGCTGTGGGTCCAGTTTTGTTGGGAAGGCTCTGGGGCCGCAGGAGATGTTGTTGCCCCTGGGGTTGTGCCCCCGTGCTGGGGTGTGGGGATGTGGGAAGGCTCCAGCAGTGGTGAGGAGTCGCATCCCATCTGCTCTGGCTTGGCGCTGGGGTTTTCCAGCCCGGCCAAGGCCGTTCAGCGCAGTGGGAGGGAAGGGGAGAGCAGGGAAGAGCAACCCACGACTCAGATAAATCTGTTCCCAATCTTGGGCTGTGCCATGAGGGTTTGGTATTTCACAAAACAATTCCTGCCGGTAATTGGGTCCTGATGTGGGATGCTTCCCGGGCGGCAGCCTGTGGCTTGACGTGCTGAGCTCCACGGGAACTGCTGCTGGATCCCCCTTGGCCATGTCCCCTATGCCAGGGGCTGGCATGGCACAGCCCCCCAGCCCCAAACCAAGCTCCTCACAACCTTGCCCAGCCTGGTAGTGCATTGCAAAGACTGTTGGAATCATTTAGGTTGGAAAAGACCTCTCAGTTAACCTGAGATGGGTATGGGTGTTTCTCCTGCAAGACCCTCCCTGCCCACCCAGCTCAGTGATGTCCTGCTTCTCTTGGGGCTGGGTGCATATGAGTTCCCAAAAGGCTGCCCACGCCTTTCTGGGTGCCGGAGCTGCCACATGGGGTGGTGAGTGGCCTGGGTTCCTCCACGGCCCGCCCGCAGCGCTTCCTGCCCTCAGCAGCTCCCCGTCCTGCCTGCCCCGCCGCAGGGTTTGGCCCCCGAAGCGGCTGGCGCGTGGCCCCGTGCCGAGCCCGCGGGCACGGGCTGCGGCAGCAACGGCAGCTCCTGTGATGAGCGGGCGATTTCAGCTTCCAAAACATGGCTGTGAGTCAGGCGCCGCCTTCCCACTGGTTTTTGGGTGGTCTGGGACAAGCTGGGACAGGCGCCGGCTCTCCAGGCTCCCTGGCAGCGTGCGGAAGCCCCAGGGCTGGCAGCCCTGTCCCGGCATTCCCGGGGGTCTCTGCCCTCCACTGTGTCTGCCAGCATCCTGCTGGGATTTGGGGCTTCCTTGGAGGCTGACAGCCCGGCAGGGCTCTGTCTTCTACTGGGTATCCACAAGGCCACTGACGACCACAGCTTGTGTCCCTTGACCCTGTGCATGGCCCTGCAGCAGCCACAGCATGCCAGCAATTTGCAGATAAAACAAACAGTAGAAAGCAAGGAATGTCTGAGTCCGTCCCTGGAGACATCTGCAACGTTGGGCAGAGCCACACGTGTCTCAGCTGAGACCCAGCAGCAGCTCAGTACACATCCCCTGGCCACTGTGGGCACTCAGCTCCAGTGGGGTGAGTGCCTGTCTGCGGGTGGGGAAGGTGGGTGAGGCTCCTGACGGGATCCTTGTGGGCTCTGCCAGCGCAGCTGGGAGCCTGCCTGTCCCCAGGGGGTGTCTGTGGTTCCCCTGTTTGGGGGGGGTCCCATAGTGCGGTGGGAAGGGTGCGGTGTGGGACGGGATGGAACAAGATGAGGCTGGATGAGATGAGACAGGATGGGATGGGATGGGGAGCCCCACCCCCGGCGGGAAGGCGGCTGGGGTGGCAGCACCTGGATACAGCTCCTGGTTTCTCTGGAGCAGGGTCTGGTCCTGAGTGGGGGCCACAATGCCCTCCTTCCTCCTGCACCCCCTGCTCCACCCACCCATACCCAGGGGAAATCGGGGGGACCAGAGCACAGAGGGGAGCAGTAGGGTGGAAACCAAGAGTTTATTGAAGAAGGAAAATGTTGCTGTTGAAAGAGGCTGTGTGAGTCACTGGAGACATGACACCCCTCACCAAGGGACAGAGGGTGGCTCCTGGCCCTGACCTGGGTCAAGGAGCCCTGAGCAACAGCTCCCAACCCCTCCAGAGCTGGAGGACCTGGGAGTTCTGGCCCTATTGTCCCCTCCTGGGAAACATCTCAGCCCCTCTCCCCACAGCCTGCCTGTCCCCTGGACCCCCTCCCAGCCACGCTAGGGCTTTGGCCTCCCCTTCTGATGGAGAGGTCCTCGCACAGTGCGATGAACCCAGTCGATGTAGTTGGAGATCTTGGTGTAAATGTCGGGGAACCGGCGGTCCCCACATCTCTCGCCAGAGAATGAGACGATGCCATAAACCTTGTCCTTGAAGATCAGGGGTCCTCCAGAGTCACCCTGCAAAATGAGAGCGTGGGAGAGAGACTAGCAGGTGTCCCAGCACGGGGCAGTAGGGGCTCGGGGTTAGGGGTGCACTCACAGCACAGACGCCCTGCAGCGTGGCATTGCGGCTGGCCCCACACAGCATGTTGGCAGAGACCTTGCCCCTCCACAGTGTCCGGCAAAGGCTCCGCTTGACGATGGTGGTGTTGGTCTCCATCAGCTCATCAGGCTGGTCGCCATAGTTGGAGGTGTCTCCCCAGCCCACCACGCAGCACACGGTGCCGGGCCTCAGGTCGGTGTGTGGCGAAGGCAGACGGATCCGCTTCACGTACTTGTTCAGTGTGGCTGACCTGTTAAGCTGGGTGGGCAGACGGGACGTGGATGGCTTTGCTGCAGGGCAGAGCCCTCCAGCTGCTCCTGCCTGGGACTTCCACACCCCAGAGCCTGCCCCTCCCGGCTCATCCCTCCTGATGATGCCCCCAGCCCTGCCCCTCCTTCTTTAGAGGGTGGACCCTCCTCCCAGCCCTTCTGCACTGATCCCAGCCTGGTCTAGACACTGGCTGCCCAAGAGTCACTGACCCGGACAGGGTCTGTGTGTGTCCTCGATGCCTCCATCACACCCACGGTGCGGTCCTGCTTCTCCGGAGAAGCACTGACATCTAGTGTCGGCTCGGCCCCGCCTGGGGCACCCCACCTCCCTCCTGTGCTGGGTGCCCGGTGGCAGGACAGTGGCAGGCGAGACTCACCCGGAGCAGGCGGATGTCATTGTCCACGGCGCGGGGGTTGTAGTGCGGGTGGGCGATGGACTCGACCACGCTGAAAACCTGCTGGGACGCCTCGGGCTCCTCCAGCCGGTGGGCGCCCAGCACCACACGCACCGAGGGGCTGCGCCTGCGGCCAGGGGGGGCCTAAGCAGGCGCTGCCACGGCTGGGGGCCACCAGGAAGGGGGGGATGGCCAGGGGGTCGAGGGGGGCACAGGTGGGATGGGGCAGCTTCAGGAGTGCGTAACCCCCTGAGACAGGGATATTGGTTAGAAGGGGTCACATTAGGTTCAGTGGGGATGGGTCCCACATGGGGACAAGACTCACCTGGGAATGAGGCAGTGGGCAGCTGTCATCACCCACTTGGGCCACACAAGGAAGCCTCCACAGATGTGCTTCTCATCCATCTGGATGGAGGCGATGAAGGGCCGGGAGTGGGGCACTGCTGCCTTTCCTCCGATGATCCAACTTCCCTGGGTACCTGGTGAATGCAGGGGATCATCAGCCTCCTCTGTGCCCCAGTGCTACAGTCCAGGGTCTCCATCTCCCACCCTGCGGACTTCCTCTGTGGCACTAGCTCTCCTGTTACCTTCCATGGCCAGTGCTGGGAGCAGAATGAAGTTTCCTAGGCTGAGGATGAAGAGCCCAGCCATGACCATGGTGGTGCAGAGCAGGCCACTTTCACTGCTGCTGGGGGTGCTTGGGGTGGGGGTGTTTAAATTCTTCCAGGGGCTGAGCCTCGGAGTGCCAGTGAGTGTCTTCCTCTTGTTTCTTCCTCTCTGGGTGTTGCTGCTTTGTGTAATTCAGGGGGTGAGAGGCCCTGGCAGCACCATGCAGCTTCTCCCTGAGTGGGAGAGAGAGAGCAGAGCAGCTTCCCAGCCCTGACTCCTCTTGGGTTGTGAGCTAACGGGGCTGAAACCTCTCCTCCCTTGGCGGGGAGATGGGAGCAACAGTACCCCAGGACACCTCCCAGGACATGGCACTGTCCCCAGAGCTGCTGTGGATCACACAGGGACTGTGCTGTTCTCCCACTCAATGCCTCTTTTGGCTTTTCCAGAGCCCTCCTGGCTCTGGGATGATACTGTGGGCACAGGAGCAGTTTCCTCACCCTGTTCTGCATTGTCTTTTAGTGCAAAAAGGGGTGCAGGGGTATAGGATAGCAGGATGGGGGGACATAGTAACCCCCACTGCAGAGCCGGGGCAGATGTGAAGCTCTCACCCAGCAGCAGGCAGATTTCCCAACGGAAGGTGGCTTGGGGCTTCCTGTTGCCGTTTGCCCATTGCAACCGTTGGGTTGAGAAATGGGGGAGCTGAAAGCGGGGAGCAAAGAGGTGACGATGTCTGGAGTGGGGCAGGATGGAGGGGCTGCATGCACAGGAGGGGTTGCACGTTCACAGGGGCTGCATTCATGGAGAGGATGTGAATGCAGCCCCTCCAACCTGCTGCGCACTGGGCATTGCACAGCCAGGAGCCTCTTCGAGAACCCCCAGAAGCAGCCACAGCCCCGGCGGTGCCGGCGCGCCCCGAGGCCGGGTGAGGAGCGGCGGCAGTGGCGGGGCGCGCCCGGCAGACGGAGCTGTGCGGGAGGGAGGCGGGAGCACCGGCGCGGTCCCGACATCCCTGCGCATCCCGCAGCCCCGCCGGGGATGCCGCCGCCCGCCGGGCCCTGAGCGCCGGGACGCCGGCGGTCGCCGGCCCCGCTCCGCCGCCCCTCGTCCTCGCCGGAGCCGTCGCCGGGACCATGGAGTGAGTACCGGAGCCGCGCCGGGACCCCGGCACCGGGCCGCGGCCGTCCGGGGCCCCGCCGGCCGAGCACCGCAGTACCAGGGAGGGGGAAGCGGGGACCGGGGGTCGGGGCTCGGGACCCCCGCACCGAAGCTGCGGGAAGCGCACACCGTCGACTCAAGGAGCTGATACCAGTGGCTCGTACCGCCGCGATGCCGGGGCTGGGGAATCTGAACCTGGCGTCTCATAGCCCCCCACTCCTGGGGACTCAGCACCCCAAAACTGGGGTCTTGCATCCCCCTGATCCTGGGGATTCAGGATTCCAATACCTGAGGTTCGTATCCCCCCTGTGATGAGGCTTGGGAACCCAAAACCGGAGGGGGGAGCGGTTCGCATCCCCCCGATGCCAGGGCTCGTGACCCCAAAACCGGGGGCTCACATCTCCCCAGGTGCTGGGGCTCAGAACCCCAATGCCGGGGGCTCACGTCCCCTCAGTGCTGGGGCTCGGGACCCCGACACCGGGGCCTCCTACCTCCCCAGTGCCACTCAGCAGGTGCGGCCCCTCCCTGGGTCCCTGCCCCGCCATGGGGTGCTGGGGCGCCGGCTGGGGGGGGCAGCAGCAGAGGCCTCGGTGCGGACGCGGAGGGTGCAGGAGGTGCGGGGGGTGTCTGGGCTGGCAGCGGTGCAGGAAACAGGGGGTGGGGAGGGCGTTTATTTTTGTGTTTTGAACCTGTTGTTGCCGCTGTGTGTGGTGGGGAGAGTGGGTGGCAGGAGCTGCGGACCCCTCCCTGCGCTGCACTCCCAGCCCCTGCTCAGAGACCTGGCTGTGGTCAGGGCATCCTCATATGCCAGGTCCCACCGGAGGGGTCCAGACAGATGGACACTCTGCGACCCTGGCCTCATCCTTTGTGTGCTGTTGTGGGGCCCTGCCCGGTTGCTTGGAGCTTGGATCCAGGAGGATGGGGGAAGGACAGAGCAGGCGGAAGCCACTGGGGGATGGTGGCTGGGGACTGTCCTGTCCAAGTGCTTGTTTTGCCCCTCAGGGACACCAGCAGCTGGTGCCAGGAGGGCATAGGACTGGTGGCTACTCGAGGTGCTGGGTGCCAGCGCTGGTCCTGTTCACCCAGGCCTTTCCGTACCTTCTCCATGGCTCTGGTTCCCACCGTGGCGAACCAGGGGTCCCCAGCACCTTCTGGGTTTGTCACTGGGGGTTCCTAGGGCACCCAGCCAAGTGAGGGTCAGCCACCCTCCTCTCCTCATGGGCACCTCGCCTAACACTGCTCTGCTTACCACTGGCTACTGAGACATCGAGTGCTCAACAGGTCCTGCTCGCCACTGCCTGCCTCCCACCTGAGAGGCTGTGGGGCACTGGTGAAGGGCAGGGTGGGGGGTGTCCTGGGGTCAGGGTGGACTCTGGTTGGCTTGGGGTTGGAACTGAGCAGCAGGAACCAGAGTGGGCCTGGAGGTGTTTTGGAGACTGGGATGCAGTGACTGTGGGAATGGGGAGACAGAGCAGTTCTCTGTGCAGCTGAATGGGCTGGAGAGCTGGTCAAGGCAGGGCCACAACTTTGGACAGCTTCACAGTGTCTCAGTCTCTGCAGGAAAGAGCCTCTTTAGGAAGAAAAACCTGTGTGATTTGCCAAAAGGCAGCAGAAGGGAAGGACAGAGTCGAGGGGCGTGACGTATCCTGGGGAGGGGGTGAGGAGCTGCTTGACCAGGCACAGGCTCTCCTGGGGCAGAGGCATCAAAGGCTGGGGTTGAAGTGGGGGATGGCACCGGGCAGGATGGTGGCTCCTGCCCCTGGGCTTCACAAGCTGCCCTTCACCCTGTTCTGGATTGACCCTGCCAGCCAGAGCTGAGGAACCTGTTGGAGGGGTGTGAGGGCTTTCCCCCACCAGCTCCATATGCTGGATCTGCCAATGTCTCTTTCTTTTGGGTGAAACTCCTCAAGTGACCTGGGATGGGGGACACAGCCACAAAGCAAAACAGTGCAGCCCTTCCAGCTGCTCAACTCCAGAGGCTGGTCGTGGAGCTGGAGGTTTAGGTGAGTCCCAGGGCATGTGGGGACATGGCAAAGTGATGCCCTGCTGTCAGCCTGGCTCTGCGGCAGCCAATGGGTGCTGGGGCGGGCACTACTGTCTTTGCCATGGCTTCACTTGGCAGCAGGAAAGGCTGGAAGAGTGTTGTGGCTGCCACAAGCCACTGGTCCCCGGGGAGGTTTGGCTGAAACCTTCCAACTCTGGTAAAGGCTGCGCTGGTCCCACTGGAGCTGCTCATCTGCCTTCTGCTCCCACTGCCATCAGTGCTCTTGAGCAGCTGGAGATCCTGCATCTCACATCTGGCTGCTCTAGTGGTTTGTCTCACTGGGTCACTGCTCTCCCCTTGGCTCTGGGGGTCTCCTTGGAACAAGGATTTTCCTGGTCCTGCCCTCCCAACACTGATCAGAAGCCAATAGTTGCTCCCAGAGGAAGGAGGGAGATTTCTGCCTGAGGAATAACCCATGAGGCCTTTGGGAAGGGACTCAGGATGCTGCTCCCTGCCAGCATCCAGGGAGAAGTGAAACTCAGGCTGGGCTCCCTCTGCCTCCTGGCCAGGTGCAAGGAACCAGAAGGGGTTGAGTCTATCCTGTTCTTGTGTACAGCTGAGGGGAAAGCACTGTCATCCTCCCCAGCTCCACCAGAGAGGCCATAAAGCTCTGCCACAGACAGGCCAAAAATAGCACCCAGCCCTGTTTGGGGCTGGCTGATCATGGCCAAGTTCCGCCACAGCTGTGAGACAAGGCCTCTTGGCTGGACCTGCACTGCTGGGAGGAAACAAGGCAGGTTTCTTGGGAAGCAGCCAGTATTGGTGTTCCTGCATTCTGGACAGAAACAGCCCCTTTGACCAGGTAGGGTGGTGGTTCATGTGGCCAGAGCCATGCAGGGAGCTGTGCTGGAGGTCTGGCAGTGGAGGTGCTGGAGGAAACTTGGGAAAGTGCCATGTGCTGGGGCAGAGTAGAGTGGAGGCACCAGGACTGTGGCTGGAGGCGCAGCCCAGATTCCTGAGTCTCTTTTACTCCATCTGGAGACAAGGAGCCCCTAGGCCCCAGACAGGAGCCACTGTCGGGGACAAAGATGAGCCTGGAGGAGGGAGAGGAGCCAGGTGGATCCTGCCCCAGACAGGTGTTTCCTGGTGGAGCACAGCTGGATGGGGGTTGAACCCAGCCCCTGGGCTTGGCATTGGGACTGAGCTCCCCGCAGGTGCTGGGACTCACAGGGGTGCCCCTGCCAGGATCCACATTCCTGCTGGCTCCTTGGAGCCTCATGTGTGCCTGTGTTCATGGCATTGTGGGAAAGCCACACTGCCCCATGTGAATGGGAACCCAGGAATGGCTGGTGGCAGGAGCCAGGCATTGTGTCCCAGATCGTGCTGGAGCTGCCCATCCTGGCTGGCCAGTGCTCCCAGGTGTGGGGAGAGGCCAGCTCCACTCTCATTCATAAATTGTGGTAGGAGTTTCCTGGTGGAGCCTTGCTCCTTAACTGGAAGGGTGCTGGAAACCCAAGTGTTGGAGGGCACTTGAACCATTGTTTGAAAGATCTGTAATTTTCCAATCAAACTCCCTCCCCAAGCCTCCGTTCATCAAATATTCATGGGATCCATTTTCTCCTGGCACTCCCAGCCCACGTCTCAGCCCGAAGAATCAATCAGGCAGCTCCGTTTGCTCTAATGCATCTGCGCTTTCGGGAGCCTGGGGCTGCCATCTCCTCCCCCTGCCTCCCCCGTCCCCATCCCTGTCCCCTCCCTGAGCAGTGGTGATGGTTGAGGCTGTATGGGCAGCAGGAGTGCAGGAAAGGCCCCACTCACTGTGGGAAGGAGTGGGATGGGTGCTGGGGTGATACAGCAGCCATGGGGGGAGGCAATGGGGCAGGGCAGGAGCAGCCTCTGGGTGCCAGGACCTGAGCAGTGTTTGGGCCCTGTGCTGGGCATGTGGCTCCTCAGCCACATGGATTTCTGGCCATCCTCGCCTGAGCCACTGCCACGGATGTATCTGCCTTCATGGTCAATGTGTGGTGGCCCTTGGGCAACTGCAGCCCCCTCCCATCCCTCCCCCTCCCCTCTGTGCCTGCCATCAGGGGTGTTCGATCACAGCCCTGTTGCTAAATGGCTTTGTGATGGAGCTTTGCAGCCTCCCCACGGCCACGTCACTCCAGGCCTGGCCAAGGGGCCCGGCTCCTGGCACAGGAACCCAGCTATAAATCAATGCTGGTCCCTCAATTCCTGCTGTTACCATGGGCCCTGGGGCCTGCACTCCCACCCCACCAGAGTTGGTATGGGGGTCCAGGCAGTGGTGCCCGTGTAGGGCGCTCTCCTGCCTTCCCCCAGCTTGGAGCTGAGTGGTTGGAATGGAGCAGAGGTCAGGGGAGCATAGAAGCAGCTTGAAATGGCTCTTCGCACATTTGGATGAGCTAATGGGAAAAAACAGAGGAAGGCAAATAAACATTATTGTTTCATGTCAGGCGGGAGGAGACAAAAGGTCACGGGCTTCCCTTGTGATGGTGGGAAACGGCAGCATCAGCAGGGCTGGAAAGAGCTGGAGACCTGGAGCAGTGACCCAGGGAGAGCGTGGGTGCATGCACGGGTGGGTGTGTGCTCACACGTGTGTGTGGGTCCACCTTCGGGTCCAGGGACTGGGGCTGGGAGTTCCCAGGGCATCATCCCCCATGTCCCTGCTTTTGCTCCCTGCTCCCGATCTGGGCTGGTGGTTCCTGAGGGGCTCGGTGGCCCCAGGATCACCTTCTCATCCTTCAGGATGGATCTGGAGCATCAGAACCCCCAGGGAGAGCTTGTGATGCCATAGCTTTGGATCACCAGTGCTGCCAGAGTGCCGGGTCTGGGGAGCGGCATCCCCAGCCCCGGGGGGCCCGTCGGTCCCTCCACTCACCCTGTGCATCCCCCCACCGCTCGCCCGTTGCCATGGCGCCGTTACCATGGTGCTGTTGCCAGACAACCATTGCCAAGGAACCGCCTCCATCAGTCACCAGGGCAGGCGGCAGCAAAGCCCCATCACACTGGCCCCTGCCAACCACTGGAGACAGATCATGGCAGGATGGGGCTCTTGGGAAGTGTGGGACCCCCCCACCTCCACCTTGTTGCCTGGTCCCAGCAGGCAGGGGCTGGGGCTGCTGGGGTGGTCCCCATTCAACCCCCTCTGGATGGATAAGAGCCCCCAGGCCAGGGGCTGAGGGGGCTGGGAGGGTTCAGCGAGGGGCATCCAGCCCATTTTGCGTCTCTCCCTGGGCCAGGAAGATTCCTGGCGTCCAACCCGGGAATGCAGAGACTGTAGCAAATAATGGAAAATAAAGAGGATGGAGGAGGGAGGAAAAGGAGAACAGAACGTTTCAGGAATGCTGTAAAAGTTTGGATACATTGAACAGGACAAGATCCAGGAGAGAAATAGGACCTGGTCCAACACCCTGCAAGTATGGGGTGCCGAGGGTTGGACTGGGGGGACCCAAGACCCCACAGCAAGAGGGAGCCCATGATGAAGGGCAGCCCCAGACTCGAGGGGCTGGTGTGGGATACACGGGTGTGCAAGTGGTGCCGTGCGCCTGCGCCAGTGAAACAGGCACAGCGTCACTGCAAACAGCACGAAAATAACCACCACAAAAGCGACACCTTCCCCGTTTGTTTTCCTGGCCTGGATTTTGCACGCTGCCGGGATCCCCAGGGTGCAGGGTGAGGGGAGGACAGCGGGTCTGAGCAGCTCCCAGTTAATTGCCAGCTTCAAGGAGCGGGGCAGGAGGAGGCAGGGGCTCCTCTCACCCTGCAGAGACTGAGTTGTGGCAAAGTCCAGCTGCTCCAATGGAGGACCCGTGTGAGGGCACATACATGTGCAAGAGCACATGCACTAGCATGTGTGGCCAGAGCCCAGCCCAGGGAGGTGTCATGTGTGGGGCGCAGCACCACAAGCCCACCCTGTGTGTAAAACCGTTTTTGGAGAAAGCCCTTCCTGGGAATGCAGAGACCAGCTCTCTGTCTCTTGTTCTAGGAAGCAAGCGGAGATGATCCATCGCCTGACGATACCTCTGCGCCTCCCACCCTAATTAACTACCACAGCTGAGCACTTCGTTAGCACTGTCTAGAGAGCAGCCAGTGCCTCCTGTGGCACTGGAGCATCCTGGTCCCAGCTGGCCCTGCCAGCCACCTCAGCCCTGCTGTGGGTCCTGGTGCTGAACCTGCCACCTGGTGCTCTGTGGCACAGAGGCTCTCACTGGGCTCTTGCGGCTGTGCTGCTGGTTGGGCTGGCCAGGGGCAGCGCACCATGGGGCCACAGGAAGGTGGGTGTACAGGCAGGTGGCTGCAGGGATCAGGGATATGCCCTCCTCACAGCACCCTGGGGTCCAGTGCACGACAAAGAGCTGCTGCAGGGCCAGCAAGGTGGCAGCTGCTGTCAGCATCCCTGGCACAGCCACAGCAGCCCATGTTGTAGAGGCAGGTGCTGAGCCCAGAACACGGATGCCAGTGGGAGAAGAGTCTGTTTCCATGTGTGTGTCTGTGTGTGTCCATGTGTCTGTGCACGTGTGCGTGCGTGTGCCTGTGTGCACAGCCCAGAAAGGTCACTGTCTGGGAAAGGTGTCAGCAGCCAAGAAACAGGCTTGGAATGGAAAATGTGAGCCAGGTTGGAATGCAGAGTCATCCAGAACCATCCTGCTCCAGCCCCTCCATGGTCATGGTTTCCGTCTGTGCCATTGTAAGAATGAGTCCCACTGCACTGAGTCCCTCAGGTGCTGGGCAAGCTGCCTGTCCTGAGGGATTTGGGCAGGATGGGGCGCCAAGGGGTGTCTGGAGGAGCCATGCAGGCGAGGGATGCTTGGCTCCAGGGGGGCAAGGAGGAAACAGACGATGGAAGGGAGGAGTTCAGCCTTTGTCTGCGTGCTACAGAGTCTGGTTTGCTGGTTGCACAATGTCCCAGTCCCCTGCCACCAATGCCACTCCTCACTGCTGCTCTCTGCTCCCTGCAGGGTCGTGGAGGCCAGCACCCTTCAGCAGGAGAGGCTGCAGGCCATCGCGGTGAGTCCCTGCTCAGGCCAGACCTTGGCCCAGAGTCCCCGTGTCCCCACCCCATGCAGCACAAGGGGCAGATGCCAGTGGGGAGGAGGGTGCAGGGGCAGGTGGGGTGGTGCAAGTGCTCAGCACCAGGCTGGGGGTCTCCAGCAGCCAAAAAAGGACTTGTAGTGGCCTGTGCCAGCATGTCCCTGCAGTGGCTCTTCCTGGGGTGCTGGAGCCAGCATGGCTTGTCTGCGCTACTGAAACAGGGACAGAGCGAGCAACAGGCAGCCAGAAGTTTTAATTAACAAAGCAGTGCCTTGATGAGCCCCAAGGGAGGGAAATGAGTGATGATTCTTTCCCCCCCCTTTCCCAGGAAAGGCTGAGGATGGTGTGATCCAGCCATGCCCGCCATGGGCACTAGTAATTACATTAATTAATGAGCAGTCAGGGGCTACACTGGGCAGCCCCTCCCAGCACAGAGCAGGGTACAGGGCTGGTTGAACCTACTGCTGCCCCCCTGCCTGGCCGGCAACTGGCCGATCTCTGCCGCACAAAGGGCAAATTGTTCTGGACCAGAGGAGAAAGCGCTGGGTGACGCGTCCGGGCTGGGACTGACTCTGCTGAAATGATCTGGAGCAGCCCCAGGACGGGTGGCGGGGGGGGTGAGGTAGAGGCCGCGGGGGCTGTTTTCCCCACGCTGGCAGCTCACTCAGCGAGGCCAGCTGAGGGGAAGGTGACATTTTGAGATGGTGAACAGAGCCCAGGCTCTGCCCCGATTGCTCTACACCCTCCATACCTCAGTTTCTCCCAGAAAGGACAGGGACGTGATACTCGGCTCCCTGTGGGCTGATCCCAAGGCTGGTCTCGCAGCCCCTCTCCCCAAGTGCAGCCCCTTGCCCCCTCTCCTCCCTGCCCGGTGATGCCTGGCGCCCACCCCCTGCCCGCGCCGACCCCGGCTCCGCCGCTCCCGTCCCTCCAGGAGAAGAGGAAGCGCCAGACAGAGATCGAGAACAAAAGGCGACAGCTCGAGGACGACAGGCGGCAGCTGCAGCATCTCAAGGTGAGGATCCCCTGGGACCCCCAGGCTACCTCGGCACCGGGAAGCCCCCGGCTAGGGGGGGCAGGACCGTAACCCCCTTCTGCTCCCCAGTCCAAGGCTCTGCGGGAGAGATGGCTCCTGGAGGGGGCCCCAGCCTCTGCCTCCGAGGAGGAAGAGGCCATGAAGAAGCAGATGCAGGAGGATGAGGTGAAGACCAAGGAGCTGGAGGAAACCATCCAGAGGTAACTGGGCCAGTGAGGGGCCGGGTGTCAGAGTGTACTCGGAGAGCACCCGCGTCCCTCCAGAGACCCCCGAGATGCAGCTTAGTCCTCACAGACGTCCATCCCCATCGCAGCGGCTCAGCCCTCGGGAAGAGACAGTGGGGAGGTTGTGGGGGAGACGCCTCAGCCCTGCCCAGCCCCCTGGTTGCTGGGCAGCTGAAGGCGAGGGCCCGAAGCCCCAGCACGGAGGTGTCCCGGCAGCGCAGCAGGAATGCAATCAGTCACGGCGGTGCCGCTAATTACCGAGCATCGGTGCAGAGAGGGGTCAGGCACGAAGGGGCCTTTGTGTCCGGGTAATGGCGCGGTGCATTCCTCCTTCGGCGCCGTGCGGGAGCCGGGGGGGTTCTGCCGACGGGGGCTCTGCCACCGCGCCAGTCCATGGGACTCCCCGGACCTCCACCGAGCCCCAGTGGGGCCCTGCCGCTGGCACATCTCCTGGCCAGGCTGGTGGCTGGGAACAGGCAGTCGCCCTTCTAGAATGCTCAGCCGGCAGCATGTGTGGGAGCAGAAGGATGATGCAGTGGCCACACTCCAGCCACCAAAATGAAAACATCGGCAAGTGCATGGGGGTTGGTCCTCCTGCCTGGTTGCGGCGATAGGGTCTCTGCCATCCACTGAGCTGAACCTTGTCGGCTTTTCCCCTGCAAAGAAACAGTGACGTCCACACCAGAACCTCTGGATCCCTGCACCTCGTGAACCCAGGAGGAAAATTTGTGCCTCCTCTCTCCTCTGCAGCATGTCACTGGCCCAAGTTCACAGGTCTACTGTGGCTGCCTGCCCCACAGTTACCTGCCCTACTCTGCCCGCCCCACAGTTACCTGCCCTACCCTGCCCGCCCCACAGTTAACCTGCCCCATGTGGCTCCCCATGGCCCCTCAGTCCCAGCTCTCTCTACAGGCTGGAGAAGGAGCTGGAGACATTGGAGAACAGCAGCTCAGTGGCTTCTACCAAGGAGAACCTGGCAGAGGCAGCAGCACCAGCCAAGGAGGAGAAGGCTGAGGCTGTCTCCAATGCACAGAAGGTGGGCATAGTCACTGACCATGGGCAGGGCTGCCAGCAGTGGGATCAGGGTCCCTGGCCCTGGTGGGTGTGTGGGTGGTGAGTGTGTGGTGCATGGAGAGTCCCAGCAGCTCCTATAACCTCTCCCTTCTGTTTTGCAGAGTCCCCTGGGCACAGTTAAGGGTAGGTGATCCTTGATTCTCCTCAGATGTGGTTTGATGCCTGCCATTCCCTCATGCTGCCCCAAGGCTGGGGCCAGATGGGTAGAGCCAGACGGAAGCCCCATCCCCTGTTCCTGTCCCCTCCTGGGCAGTGGTGCCCTGTGGTGGGGAAGCCCATCCCAGGCACCAACTGCAGGGGACACACTGCCCTCACTGCGGCTTGTCCCATGGGCGCATGGACAACCAGGCGATCATTTTGGCTCAGATAGTCGTTTCTCCTCTCCGTCTCCAGCTGAGAAGAAGGTCTCCAGCAGCCCCATGAAGGTGGTGGAAGGCACCGACATGATGAAGGCGGGTAGGTGCCCACTGCCTCGGGAGGAGCACTCCTTCCCAGCTGCTTCCCCCTCCCCTTCACGCCATCCTCGGCTCGCTGCCACTGCAGCCGCTCCCTGCCGTGCCGCTCGATGCCTTTCCAAGCCCAGGGCAGAGAACATCCGTCATTGCAATCACAGGCTTTGGTTTTGCTTCAGCTCCACAGCTGGTTTGTGGCTCAGGGCTCCCCCATCACCGCAGTTCCATGTCTCTGCTCCAGTTTCATCCTTCTTGCTCTGTTTGCAGCTTCTCTGCACAGGGATGAGGGAGCAGAGTGTCAGCTGCTGGCATGGCTGACCCCGGGGCCAGCTGCCACAGGGAGCTACAGGGGCACGTGGGGCCAGGCTGCCTGAGCTGGGGGGCTGCAACCACCTTTGCTGCTGGAGAGGTTTGCTCTGTTTTGGGGCAATGGCTCAAGACCAGACTATGGCACCAGCATGGGACAGAACCTGTCTTGGGATCCTCGGAGCAAAGCACCACGCACAGGGCTGAGGTGACCCTGGTGCCGGCAGGGACTGGCCAGGAGCTGAAGAAGAGATGCCAAGGATCACGTGTCCCACGGGGGTGGAGGGGCTGCCCTAGCACCCTCTGAGGGTTGTGCCTCCATGAGCACGAGCCTGGCTCCCACTGGCTGGACAGACAGACACAGCACTGCCAGTGCCTCCAGGGCCCAGCTAGGCCCAGCCCAGGCACCACAGCAGCCATGGAGGTAAGGTGATGCCAGCAGTGCCAGGATGGTGATGGTCCCAAAGGTCCTGGGAGGAGGGATGTGCCAGGGATGCCGTACCTGCCTCTGCTATTCACTGCTCCTCGCTGCCGCCTCGCTAACACTGCTGAGCACCGCTGAGCACCGCAGCGCTGCCACCACGCACCGTCCCGCCGCCAGCCGCAGAGCAGGGGCTGGGGAGGGCCGGGGCCGCTGTAACACGCGCTGTCCTCTTTGTGTCCCAGCCATGTACTCGGTGGAGATCACGGTGGAGAAGGACAGAGTGACTGGGGAGACCAAGGTCCTATCCAGCACCACCATGCTCCCCCAGAACCACTGTCTGCAGGGGGTCAAAGTGTACGAGGATGAGATGAAAGGTACGGGCCAGCCCGCACCGCTGGCCGGTGGCAGGAGTGAAGGGCCAGGGACAAGGGAGCGGCCACCTGAACATTCCAGTGGGCACCCACCAGGACGAGGAAGTGTGGGGGCTGCTCCTGGCATCCAGCTCTGTGAGGGCAACCCCTCATGGGCCCCAGTCTGTCGGATTGCAGGATCGTCCCGGCAGCAGGATTGGGGTGGTCCAGATGGGCCAGCCCTGGTTTGCACATTGTGACCCTGCACTGCAGGAGAGGAGAGAAGAGGATCTGCTGTGTCAAAGATTCAGAAGCCCGTCCCATGGGCAGGGAATGCGACACTGGCACCACGTTGACCTGTCCCAGAGGCAGGCAGCATGGAGACTGACTGCTGGGTATGGAGGAAGTGCAGCAGTAGGGATTGATCCGTGTCTGCAGCTCCTGCTTCTGGCAATATCTGGAAACCTGCTCCAGAGGGCCTGGTGACACCTGATGAACCGCTGTGGTGGCAAGGACCAGCCATGGAGCTGGGGCACGTGGTGGCTGAGTGGACTGACCGTCTCTCCAAGGAAACCATGTCACAGCAGTCCCATTCAACACCCTCCCTGTGTCCATGGCCATGCTGGCCTTTCCAGGCTGGTCACTGTCCCTTGCCCATTGACTGCCCGCTGAGGCAGTTGCACTGCCCATTGCGTGATGCCCCAGGTCAAGCAGGAAACGTGACAAACCAGCAGCTGCTCCGGCCATGACGCACATCTCAGCCTCCAGTGCCATGAGCAGCCGGCACAGTGTGTTGGGAAGGGAGAGCACGGGGCCTCCAGGTGCCATGGTCCCAGCAAGATGCATCAGGAGGTGGTGGGAACGCAGTGGAATAGCACCTGCTGAGAGTTGCTGGGGTCTCAGGAGTGGCAGTGGTGACCTGCCACAGAGCATCATGTCAGCCAGGCTGAGTCGGGTGCCAGCAGATGCCGTCCCGCCACAGCAAGCACGGGCAGCTTGGCTGGCTGCGGGCGGCCTGGCAGACAGCCGTGACTCCCACAGGGTTTGCCGAGCCTGAGGCTTTGGAAACCACTCCTTACATTGGTCTTTTATTTTGGCCTCCCTATTTGCTGCCAGGCAGGAGCCAGGTGATGGGGAAGGGGTCTGGCAGCAGTTCCAGCTGAAAGAAGGGCAGGGATGCTGTGAGGAATCCTGGCCTCAGTGGCAGAGCCTTTGGAGAGGGGAAGGGGCTGTTCCTTAGCCACACGGGAGCTGGGTCCAAGTGGGTTGTGCTTTTCCAAGTCACCTTGTGCCCCTGTCCTGAGCCCCCCTCACCCTCTCTCCTCTTGTCCCCACAGTGGTGCATGCGGTGAGTGCCGAGGACGGGGCCCTGCAGAACGGGGCGCATCCCCTCAGCTCCTCCGAGGTCGACGAGCTCCTGCACAAAGCAGATGAGGCCACTCTGAGCGAAGCTGCAGGGCGCGAGACCCCGGCCAAGGCAGGCCAGGGAGGTGGCAGCGCCCCGGGCAGCCAGAAACCGACACCACGGCGGGAGATCACGGGGCTGCAAGCAAAGCCACGGGAGAGCACCACAGTGCCACCGGGCGAGGGGACGGAGCCGAGCCGGGAGCAGCCCGTCACCATGATCTTCATGGGCTACCAGAACGTGGAGGATGAGAACGAGACCAAGAAGGTGCTGGGGCTGGAGGGCACCATCAAGGCGGAGCTGGTGGTGATTGAGGATGCCGAGAGCAAGCCAGAGGCAGCACACAAGGACCACGCACCGCCCAATGGCACTGCGCTGGAGCCGGCAGCCGCCCAGCCACTGGGGGAGGAGGGCACAGGCGGGCAGAAGCCAGGTGCCAACGCCACAGATGCCAAGGAGGCTGAGCAGGAGACAGACGTGAAGAAGCAGCGCTGCAAGTGCTGCACAGTGATGTGAGCCCTGCGGGCCCCTGCTGCCGCCGGCCCAGGCTGCCCCTGCCGAGCCCTCTCTGCCCTGGCCCCTGCTAGCCAGGCCCGCCGCCCCGGCACGACGGGCTTCCCCCAGACCGGACACGGACCCTCTTTCTGCAGAACCGGGGAGATCCAACATGGTGCCCATGAGGCAGCAGCGGGCAGCAGCAAATGGCAGCTGTGGCAATGCTTGCCCCATCTGCCCGATGCCTGCCCCACGCCGCCCACCACCACCAGCGCTGCCTGTGGTATTTATTAGAGACCCCCTAACCCCACGGTGCGCCCACCCCACTACGGCCCAACCTCAGTCCCATTGGAGCCCTCCTGCTGCCAACACTGAAACCTTTCCCTCTGTCACTGACATCATCCCACCTGCCATTGGAGGACAGAGCCACCAGGCAGGGGATCGGAGGACGCCACTGCATCCGTAGATGACTCCCCGTGAGCAGGCACCAGCGGGACCACACTTGGCCCAGCCCACAGTGGGCTTCGGACCCAGCCCCTTGCCAGCCCCTCTCTCTGTGCCTCCATCATCTGCTTCTCCAGTGGGGAAAGGCCTGGGTCTATTCCTCTCTGGCTGTCCATGGACATCTTTGTGTCATCCCATGTCCTTGTTCCTGCAGGCCTGGGCTATCCAAGCTATGAACCCCTCATGGACGGAGCATGTCTAGGCAAGGGAAGGGCATTAATGGCAGTGTCCTCTCCATGATGCTCAGCTGTGGTCATGGCCAGGACCATTCACAGCTCCTCCAGGATCACCCCAGCCAGTCCCCAGGGCTATGGGCAGGAGACCCTCCTTTGTTCCCCTGGGCTCAGCAACCCCTGTGGGAGCCCCTCACCCTGGTGCTGGCATTGATGGCCATCTTGACTGCTGGCCTGCACCACTGGGCTCTGCCAGCTGAGGGGGCTGAGCTGTGCTGTGGCCAGTGCCCATGTCCTCCTAGGGCAATGGCCATGAGGGAAGGGAAGCTGGGGGGCACCCAGACTTGTGGAGGCAGGAATGGGGTGGGGGTCCCATGCTTCCTCATAGCAGCAGGAGTGTGACCCAGCAACCCATCCCCTTCCTGCCTCTGCTCCTTCAGTGGTGGCAGCTTTGCAGAGCCACATTCTGGGGGGCCCAGATTGCAGTGTCACGTCCCCCAGGGGAGCAGGACAGCCCAGTTCACCCCAGAACTGGCACTGGGAGCTGCCAGGGGTCTGGTGTCCCATGAAGGGCAGCCTCCCTGCTCCCTCACCCTGCGCCTCAGCCCTTCAGTGGGGATTTCACCACCAGCACCAGCGTTTCCTCCCCCCTGGGACCTGCTGGGGCAGGCAAGGGGGCCCCCGTGGCTTTTGGTATCCAATGCCCACATCAGCTGCCCCTCAGCTGCAGCAGTCAGGCTGACAATGCCCAGGCCCTGTGCCCAAGGGCACTTGCCTTGGCTTTGGCCAGGGTGCAGCCACCACAGGGGTCCTTGTCTGAGCGTGAGAGAGACCCTGTTGCTGTGTGGCCAGGCGAGTCCCCAGGGACCTGCCAAACCATGTGCAGAGCAGCCTCCACACTGCCCAGCCCACTGGGACACCAGTGGTAGAGCAGCCAGAGTTTGGGCTGAGCCACCCAAGGCCTTTCTTCCCCAACACTCCCCTCATGTGAGCAGTGACCCCCCCATGACATCCCAGTTGCCCCCATTATCACCCAGGCTGCAGCTTTCCCCCACTGCAGTCACTGTGGGGCTGGGGACTCTGGGGGTCTTGTGGGGCCACCCAAGCCCTGTCTGGGCACCCATAGGCTCTGGGAGAGGCAGAGCTGGAGAAGGGAGGGGTTTGGGATGGCACTGCCATGGGAATGGAGGCCTCTCATGCTCCTCCTGCTGACAAGCATCCCTGGAGCCCCATCACTGCAGACTGGGGTGCAGGGCTTGGTGCCACAGGACATCTCCCTCACAATTCTGGGGGGTAATGTCATCTCTTGCCACCCCACACCAGGGGCCAGCACCACTCACCCCATCCCCCTCTGGGCCCTGCAATCCTCCCGGCCCCAAGTGGGAGCTTCCTCCTGCCCTTGACAACCCCTGCCCCTCGATTGGCTTTGACTCCCAGCCCAATCTGGCCCCCATGGCAGCAGGGAGTGGGACCAGGTCCCCGGGCTGGGGCTGGGGCATGAGAGGAGCAGGCAGTGGGCCCAGCATCATCCTTGCCCTGTCCTACAGCCCCCATGCCCCCCTCCCAGCTCCGCTGAAGTGCACTTCCCGCACCCCTGAGCTTTTCACTTGTGCCGAAGCTGTTTGAATTCCCCTCCCACCCTTCACCCTCCCCTCCATTGTTTGTAAAACACCTGAACCGAGCAAATAAACTGTGTGAACAACCAGCCTGGAGCCACCGACAGGTGGGAGGGGGCTGAGCTGGGGCTGGTGTTCCTGGGGCTGGGAGGATGAGGATGGAAGGTTAGGGATGGGGATGTTTGGGATGGGCTCTGCTGTCCCTTTGCTGTATGGGCAGAAGTGGAGCAGAACAGGTATGTGGGAATGGGGATGCTGGGAGGAAAGGGATGCAGGGCAATGCTGTGGGCATACCCAGGTAAAGGGGACATGGCAGCCAGTTACCTGGTTGTCCTGAGGGACAGTGCCAGGGTCAGGACCTCCCAGGCTCTGTCACCATGTGCATGTAGCCATGGGGCTCTGCACATCCCCATGCTGGTATGGCTGCTGCTGCTCACAGCTGGGATTCCAGGAATCTTTTCCTCGGGCAGTGGGGGGCCTGACCCTGCCTGGTGCCAGCCCAAGTGCCAGCACACACCCTGTGGCGGGCGGGGAGTGCTCCTGGCTACCTGGCATCACCTGCGGACTTTGGCTCAGCCCCGCGGTAAAACAGGCTCCACTCACCTGCCCGGAAACGCAGAACGGCCTGGCAGCCGCACCGCACTTGTGTCCCCAGGCCAGCCAGCGCCAGTCCCGAGCGGAAACAGCAGCACCAAGGGGCTGGGCAAAGGGTAAGTGGGACCCCCCAGCACCCACAGCTGGGGTGAGCCAGGGTCAGGCACCAGCAATGTGCCTGGGCAGCAGTGGGCCTGGAAAGGTCTTCCTGGCAGGAGTGGGCTCTAATGGGGAGGGCAGAGAGGACAAGGACAGGGACCTTCATCCCAGCCACCAGCTCAGTGAAGGGCTGAGTGTCCTGGCACAGCATTGCCTGCTCAGCTGTGACACCCCATGCCAGGAGGCAGGGCTGCTCTGGGCACTGGTGATGATGCTGCCCACTCCTCTGGGATGCAGCAGCCGTGGCCACGGGCACTAAGGACACCATGGCCACTGTGCTGCAGTCCTGCCCTTGTCCTGGCAGGTGCCCAGGGTTTCCAGACTGGGAGCAGGGCCTTGTCTCCCCAAGAAAGGAGGGAGCTGCTCTACTGCAAGGGGCCGGGGCCAGCAGTGCCAGGGCTGCTGCGGTGGTGAGAGCACCCGCCTGTGCAAACATGGGGTTATCGATGGCCACGCCGGGGAGGCCCCGCGGTGTAATAGGAGAGCACAGGCTGCTCCTGGTGCAGCTCCTCCCAGCCGTGTCCTCCAGTGCTAACGGCTGCCCTGGGGCACAGGGTGAGGGGAGAGCCGGGCATCCAGCCTCTCAGTGTAGCTTCAGTGCTTCTCAGTGATACAGCTATGTTCATGGAGAGGCAGAAAGCACCTGGAGAAAGGTCTGTGGGTGCATTACCACATCACTGCGCTCCTGCACCTCTGCGATGTGCAGGAGTGCACTGGCGCATCGAGGCACGGGTGCACTGGCACGTTGGTGCATCGATGCATCAGTGCATGCTGCAGATCAGAGGCAAGGGCAGCCCCCTGGGCATGGGACCAGCTGCAGCACTGACGTCGGCACAAGTTGATCAGGGACAGGGCACTGAGCCCAATGTGGTTCTTGGAATTCCCCATAGACTTGTGGTGAGCTTATCAGGGCGCTGCAGCCACACCACCCCGTGCCCCCCCCACCCCACTGCAGCCACCCCAGCCACTCACCGGCAAACGCAGCTCAGCTGAGTGCCCCGTGTGACCTCCCTGGGGCATGGGGACCCCTGCCCCAACAGCTTCCTGAACAGTAAGTGCAGCGTGGTCAGGGGTGAGGGCACTACCAGGTGCTGGGGGGCCACCATGTCCCCCAGCCTTGAAGGGACCAGTGCCCCCACAGGGATGGTGGCAATGAGGGTGTGCAGTGAGGGCTGACACTGTCTGGGGTGGGCAGGCAGAGGGACGCCGGTCTCATGCTGGGATGTTTGCGGGCCTCGCACATCAGTCAGTCTGGGAGTGCACGTGGCTGCTGGCGCATGGTGGGCAAAAGGAGGGTGCACTGCAGCTCTGCAGCCCTGGGCAGAACCCCCAGTGCAGGGGGACCCTGGGAAACACCCCCGGTGTCTCCTTACGGTGGGGAGCCCAAGCCAGACTGGTCAGTGTTGCAATGCCACCTAATCTGGCCAGCACGTCCTATGGTGCTTGGCTGGGGGCAGCCTGGCACAGGGGGGACGAGCCCAGGACCCCCAAACCCCCACAGCCCCTCAGAGCTGGACCGAGCCAAGCCAGGTGGATGGATTTGGGCGCAGCTCTGGGAGGGGCCGTTCCGCTTGCCTGGAGCCTGCCGGCAGCCCTGATAAGAGCCCAGCTGGCTTTCCCCTCTCTGCTCCCCTCCTGTGCTGGCCGCCAGCACTCCCCGGTGATGGGTCCCCTTCCAGCCAGGATCTCGATCCCCCCAAACATGGTAAGAGGCGTGGGCAGATGGTTTTCGCTATCCAGGTCGCTGAGGGCAATAAAAGAGTGAAAATGAATCACAGTTAGGGGAATTACAGGGAAATTCAGCCGAGCACAGCTGCAGGGAAGGAGGCTGAGTCACCTGGGCTTGACACGGGTGGCCAGGATATCCCAGGTACCACTGATGAGATCCTGGTGCTCCTACCCCAGGAAAGGCCTAAACTGGCACAGCTCTGCTTGCCTAATGGGAGGATAGTGCATCCCAGGAGGTGAGCAGGGGAAGCTCAGTCACCAGTGTCGCTGCAGGAAGGAGCCATAACCAGAGTGTTCGCATCCTGGAGATGGAGCTGGGATGCTCTGGATGTAGGGAGCACTGGGTACCTGCCTCTGCCCTGGGAAGCCTCACTCTGGGCTATGCTTGCTGGAACCGTGGCACCCAGGCTCTGGGCTGCCCCTGGCATCGCCATAGCTGTGCTCCCTGCCAGGAGGCTGTGAGTGTCCCGGAGTGGTGCCCGCCAGTGACACACCCTGACCTGCTGAGGCTCACTCGAGCCCAGCCAGGAGTGGTGATGGGTGACAGCAAGGCTGTGGCTAAGCCTTGGCAAACAATGGGACTGCTGCCCCCGGGCACGCCCGGCTTGTCCTTGGGTGACGTGTGTGTCACCAGCTCCAGGGTCAGGAATGGCATTTGCAATGTGGTGAGAGCTGCTGTCTCATGGGGACCCACCTGTGCTGCCCCTCCCTGCCTGGCACTGGCTGTCCTGGATGGCTCTCACCCAGCCAGTGCCAGAGGATTGACCCCAAGGTCAGGGCCATTCATTCCTGCCCTGCATACCAGGGGGGTTAAAGTACTCTCGTTTTATGGGCCATGAAACCATTTTTATGACCCAGTTGTTTCTATAGCTCTGCTGTTTGGAGGCTCCCTCCTGTAAGTGCATGAGGAGATATTCCAGGCAGGGGTGGCCTTGGTGCCACTGCTGATGCCTCTCCCTGCAGGTGCCACCTGGGACTGGAAATCCCTCCCCTCCCTGTGCACGTGGAGAGGCCCATGTGACACCAGAGGGTGTCTGTGTCTGGGGTGATGCTGAGCCGGTCCGAGGCTGTAGTCTTGCTTCAATTGATGGTGCCACAAACCTGTGGCAGGTTTGGCTGTGCCCCCTCAGAACATGGCCAGGAAGGGGGACAGAGGTGGGAGGAGGATCTGGGCTCTGCTGCAGTTCCTATTGGGTGCTTTGTGCTCTGTCTGCTCTGGTCTCAGATGGGGCAGGTTGTATGGCAGTGTCTGTCCCTGGCTGAGGACAGTGGTACCAGGCTGGGACAGGGGCTGTATCCTGACCTCCACTCTTCCTGCTGCTCTTAACAGCCACTCTCCCCTCCTGCTTGCAGGGCCAGCCAGGTCCGTCCCCTTGACCTCTGCTGAGCTGGGACCCCGTGCGTGACCTTGAAGCAGAGCAGCGGCCCTGGTTCAAGGCAAGGTTGGCAGAGGGGTGGCTCTTCCCAGGAGATGGACAGAGTCACCAGGCACCTGGTGTTCCAGCTCCCACAGGCCTCGCACAGGCCTGACTACAACGATGGGCACCAGACAGGCTCGCTGGCAGAGCTGAGGGCAGACAGTGATGACGATGTGTTTGGCTCTGCTCAGCGTGGCATCCAGAGGGTGGAAAATGGCCATGGCTGGAAAAGGAGGTCCAAGTCACCCTCATATTTCCTGGAGAGTGGAAAAGACGTCTGGACCCCGTCTTCGGACAGGGAGTCCAAGTTGGAGGTGGTGAGGTCAGGAAGCCTGTATGACCTCAGGGCTTACAGGGGTGAGAGAAAACCCTCAAAGCTCTACGATGAGGAAGAACAGGACCTGTACAGGGTCCCTCCACCCAACATCTCACCCGAAAAAGCCAGGGAGCTTGAGGATGAGAGGAGGGAGGTCATCCAGAGCCAGGTAATGAGGAAGAGCTCCACCATTGCTGAGAGGTGGAGCTCCATGGATGAATTGAGCTCCATCAACATCAGCGTGGGCAGCCAGGGTGAAAGCAGGCATGCAGGCAGTGTTACCACCAGCTTTGCCATCACCTTTGACAAACCTTCCTTGGGCAGAACTGTGACACCTGTTGACTCTGAGAATATCGACACAGAGCAAATCAACTTCTCTGCAGCTCGGCAGCAGTTCCTGATGCTAGAGAAGACCAGCCCAGGCTCTTTTTATAGCCCAGGGCAGCAGGTCATATCCCCAAAGCCAGGGTCAGTGACAAAAGTCTCCAGAGAAGAGTGGCACAGCCCTGAGATGGCCACAAAGGCTGCGAGAGGCTATGGTGGTGCTGGTGCATCAAGCCAGAGCAAAACAGACAAGAGCATTTACCAGGTTTACAGTGTGTCCTATGAGACACCAGAGAAGGAGGAGGTTTATGCTCCCAGAAAGGCTCACATTGAAAGGTCGTATCCCATAAGGAAAATGTCCAGCCTGATGAAAATGTTGTCTAGAGAGGACCTGGACTCCGGCTTGGGTGAGATGTATAACGAAGCCAACACAGGATACACCAGCGATGGAAGTGCCTCCAACGAGACCTTCAATGGCCTTGTGGATCTGAGGGCTGGCAGCAACGGGCTGGGCAAGGAGATGAAAGTCAGCAATGAGACGCCCATTGAGCGGGAGATCCGCATGGCCATGGAGAGGGAGGAAAACCTCTGGAAAGAGAGGGGGATCCAGCGACTGACCCCTGGCAGTGAGCTGGTGGAGATTCAGACCAAGCCTGTCCTCACCCTTCATGCCTCTCCTGGCCCAGGCAGGAAAGGGAAGGACAGAGGCCGTGCTTCCCTTTACGTCCAGCGGGAAATTGAGCAGGAAACCAAGCGTGAGGAAGATCTGAAGAGGCAAGGGAGGCTTCTGGGGGCATATGACAGGGGCACGCAGCAGGAGCTGGAGGAGCGCAGGAGGGTGTTTGAGCAGGAGGAAGCCCCTCCACAGAAGCCCACCACCCCAAGGCGAGCAGAGGAACGGAAGAGCTGGATTAAGGAGTCTGTGGTGGAGCAGCCCTTGAGCCCCAGCCCTGTGGAAGACACCAGGGGTGGGAGAAGCATTCCTGGCTGCACAGCGAGCATTGCACACTTCCAGCTGTCCCAGCCACGCTTCACTGTCAGTGAGAGGAGCTGGGAGAAGCCCCTGGTGTCCCAGCACGCTTCTGCCAGCGCCAGCAAGAGGGGGAGTGAGGATTCCTGGGGAGGAAAGCTTCCCGGCTCCACCCCAAGCCCCGCCAGCACCGCTGTCGTCCCCAGAGAGTACTTCTCCCTCTCCTTCTGGAAGCCCAAGGTCTCCTTCGTGGAGGACATGGGGACGCAGAGCCCGCTGCGGAGGGAGGATGGCCGGGAGGAGCAGTACCGGCTGCGGACCTGGAAGCCCCAGACGTCCGCGCTGATCGAGGAGGAGATCCGGAGCGACTTGCAGAGGGAAGAGGAGCTGCAGGAGCAGCGGCGGCAGCGGCTGATGGACAGCTACAGAGATGGTGTCCCCCAGGAGGGTTCCCGCTCTCGGCACAGCTCTGGTAAGGGAGGAGAGGGGCAGAGTGGTAGAGCAACAATTTGGTGGGATGCCCATAAGGACTCCTGTGTGCTGGTAGCAAGCTGTCCCAGGAGAACTTGATGCCAACACACTGGAGTCAGCAGGAGAATTGCTGCTGAGGAAGCATAGCCTCTGCAGGAGCAGTACAGCTTTTGATTCCAGAGCTGCTCAGCTCTCGATGACTTTGTGTCATGTTACAGCAGCACACAGGGCTGGTAGGGCCCAGCTCGTGCATTTCCAGTCCTTGTTCCTGCAGTTTCTGGCTGAGGCCCAGACACAGGGTCCCAGCTGTGACCAAACCTGCTAGACCGGCTGTGGATGTGGGTCTGGGGCAGGGGCCTGGCTCTCCTGCCGGTCCTTGGCCACTGGGAGTGGTCCTGGGGTCCCTCACCCTCCAATGCTTTCTTGCAAAGCTGCTTCAGGTGCCAGCGGCAGCTACTCGGTGTCTGGGTCTCCCACCTCCACTCCTGCCTCGAGCCAGACAGGGATCCTGGGGCTGATGTCGTCCTTCACCCCGCTGAGAGTGGCCAGTTCCTCCCAGGGCAGCATGGAGACCCCCACCCCTGACTCGTCACGTTCCAGCCCCTTCCAAGAGTGGAGGAGGAGAGTGAAGGAGGATGGAAAGGTGAACATGCTCACCCTGCCTGTGCTGGGCAGCACATGGTTGAGGGGACTAGAGCCCAAGGGAAGGCTGGTGTTTGTGGGGCTGAAGGTGGCTGTTCTGGCTCCCACCTGGAGCTGGAGGTCCAGGTGCACAGCTTGGTGGGAGACTCAGGTCATGTGAGCCCCCCCAGGCTGCACCTGCTGTTCAGAGCTGCCAGCACTGGGTGGGACTGGAGAGGAGCAGCAGCTTCCTCCTGGGGGAATCCTGTCCTGAACCGTCCACCCACCCTGGGGAGGACATGACTGTGCATGCCTTCCCTCCTGTCACCACCCTGGGGGCTGGATCCGGCCGCCTCTGGATATTGCCCTGCCAGGCTGCCATTATCTGATCCTGTTTTCCCCTTTCCACAGTACGCAGGCATTGAACCCATTGACAAGGTCAACACAGAGGTAAAGCTTTTCATGAACACGGGGACTCTGCTCATGCTGCCCTGACACCCCCTTCATTCCCCAGGCTCCCCTTGCTCCTGGAGGCTAATGGGATGGATGGGCCATGGGCACTGCTTGGGTGGGCACTGCATCGAGCCGAGCGGGTTGAGGGGGCTGGTAGGGGGACAGGGAAGCTCTACAAAACAGACTGATTATAAAAATCTCTTCTTTACAAAGATCCTGCATGTTCTGGTCTCTGCAGGTGGTGGAAAGCACCCGAGTGATTCGCCACAAGAGTGTCATGGCCCAGCGCTGGGAGGCCGGGCAGTATGTCCGGGATGAGGACTGAGGGACCCCCAGGCCAGGGTCTCACCCTGTCCAGGACTGACTGACTTGTGACCAAAATACCCAATCAGTTCCACCCCTGGCCTTTGCAACAATCAGAGACATATACCCTGCAAATTGATCTCTTTTATTGGCACTGATAATCCTTCCATGCAATAGATCTGCTCCTTCCTCCCCCTCCCTGTGGTGTGGGGGAACAGTGGTTTTTATTTTCTTAAGAGGGGAAAACTCGGATCAGTATCTTTTTAATCACTTCCAACTGGAGTCAGATAGGTGAAATCATTTGGTAATTCACTTTGCCCCTTGGGAGCTGTGTCTCTGGCTTACAAAACAGCTGTTGTATTTCTCAGTGGTTTTAGGTTTTTAGGTACCAGGAGGCTGGGCATCACCTTGAGGGTACCTGGACTGAGGCCTCTGGATCAGCATCACCACGGGACTGGCAAATCAATGTTGGTGTAACTCCTGTGATCCGTGGAGATGCAGCAATGGAATATAAATATATATATATATAAATGCTGTTTATTTTGCTAATTTATTAAAGAGTTGTTGCTCTCTCTTGTTTTTCCTGGCCTGTTCTGCCCACCTGCTCTGCTGGTTCTGCACTGGTGTTTCAATGGAGACCCACAGCTGGGATGTGGGGCTGGTGCAGAGCCTACCAGGGGCTGTGCTTCGGGGGGGTCCCAACACCTGCTGGGCTGGGGGAACACAGGGGTCCTGCTGGCTGAATCTGGGAGCACCTTGGGCTGGGGGAAGAAGTCCCTGCTTGGGGCAGGGGTGGCACTGAGGGGTGGCACTGGGTGGACTTTAAGGTCCTGTTTGACCCCAACCACACTGTGGTCTGTGCCTGTGTGCCCTGCTAGGAGGGTCTCTGTGCAGACCACACGGCGACCCCAGCCCTGCTCTGTTGGTGATGACTGTGGGGTTCCCCAGTGGAGCCCCAGGGAGCTGGGAGGTGCCCAAGTGTTGTGACAGGTCAGAGGGGGTTGACTGTGCCATCTGCTTTTTCTGGCAGGAGCCACTCATTTCTGAGCTTTCAGCACAGGCTGAACCGACCAGCACAGGGGAGAGAAAAGCCTGACCAGGGGTTGTCTCGGGGCTGAGGGAAGCCTGGCCCCACGGGGCACAGAGCTGTGGGTCCTTTGGGATGGCTGTGCAGTGCTGGTGCCATTTCAATGCCATCAGTGCCCAACAGCATTGGGGGAGCCAGCAGATGCCCTCCAGCACTCGGTGATCAGACTCTGCCTGGTTTTATGTCTCCTCAAGCTAAATTATCTGATGGTGTTAAATTGCTCAAAGGGGACCAATTCTGTCAAAGGACCTCACCCCCAAGGCCTTGTTCAGAAACCATGGAGGTGGCTTGTAGGGCCTCAAAGGGCCCAACCTCCCCCCCCAGGGGGAGCTTTGCACCACTGGGATGGGAGCAGGGGACACCACAGGGAACAAAAGGGAATAGGATGACATTCCAGGAACCCATCATCTGCTGTTCAGGGCTGCATCCTGGAAGAACACACAGACAGGACTGAGCTAAAGGTTCTTTTATTTGGTTCTGTCAACAACACAATCAACAACCTCACTGGGCTGTAACAAGGACTGAGCAGAGCTGAGCACATCTCCCAGGACCTTTGGGGAGCTGCATTTTGCACTCTAGGGAAACCACTTACCATAAAACCTTTCAACACAGTCAAACACTTTAAATAACTTCTTAAAACAGCTACAACTTCTTCAATCTATGAATCTTTCACTAAAGGAAATGACAAGAACCTTGTCAGAAACATTACCGTGAGGTCGGAATCGGCAGCGTTGTTGGTCTCCTCACGTTGCTCATCCTTCCCTGCAGGCCTGTGCCCCGGGCTGGGCTGTGTCACCCCCCAAAATGCAGGTGCAGCTGATGCTCCTGGATGGGCAGTGCCACCCCCGAGATGCTTCCACGTCAGCACTGGTGTTTTCTCATGGCACTGACTGTACAGTAGAACATTAACTTGTATGGCAAATGTGAAACCGAAGACTCTCATTAACTCAACAAATTATCAATTCCAGCAAGAGAAAGGACAACAGAGGAATTTCCCTGAAAGCTGAGATGCTGCAGATCTTTAGGTGCCTTCAGTGCCAAGGCAAAGCCCAGGAGAAGGACATTTGTTCTCAGCCTACACCAAATATTGCTACAGGATTCTGTTTCAGAGCAGCCTTGGAGTGGTTTAAGAGGCAAAGTCGAAGGAACATCTCTATGCCCTGGGCTTCCTTACAGCTCCTCTGAATTGCTGGGTAATAACTTTCAAGATATTTTCCATTTTTGCTCCTGTGAGTGCCTTCCTGCTGTACCACACCTTGTCCCAGACAGAGCACAGTGTCTTGGGAGCCAGGTAAAGTGGGTCGGTCTCTTTCAGCATGTCCGGCGGCCTCCTCTTGGCGTACTCCTTGTAATTGGTGACTGGACAGTTCTCTGGATCATTGGGCTTGGCAAAGAGCTGTGGGCCTGGCTCCCCTTTGTTTCCCTCTGAGCTCAGATCATCCTTCCACTCCAAGTACTCCACCTCTCCCTCGCTCTTCCTCAGCACCAACTGTCCCCAGTACAGGTGGAAGCTCTGTCTGTGGGTTCTTGTCCCAAAACCTCTAACAATGCTGGTGAACATGAGGTGCAGAAAGCCCTGAGGGTTCATCTTGCTTAAAATTCCCTTCTTCTGAAGGTCTTCCACATCTTCATCTGTCAGGTTCTCCAAAACACTCAACTCTTCCTCCCTCTTCTTTTGGCACAGCTGCTGATGCTTTAGTTTCCAGACATCCTGAGAGGCCCTGAACTCCAGCCCTCTCACCATGTTGTACTGGTAGTTGTGCTTCTTGAGGTACCGCTCGATGCTGCGCTGTATGAAGCTAAAGGAATGGACAGAAAAATCCATGCCATCTTGTCTCTTAGCAGAGTTGAAGAAAGAGACCAGGTAGCTGTCGAGGTCTTCAGGTGGCAGCATGTGGATCTCGCGTGTCTCAGAGGGGTGGTGCAACATCAGCCAGTCTTTGAATACTTTTATGTCACCAGTGGTACAGTTTTTCCTTTTCTCCTTCTTCAGCTCACCTGAAAAACAAGACACAGCTTTGTGGACAGTCACAAAGATCAGTAAAACATGAGGAGATGCAGGATAGTGTCCACCTGACTTCTGAAAGCCATTCAGACACTGGGACTCTTCCAAACCTCCTTCCCTAGAGCTGTGGATCAGTTCTGTGTTCTCCAAAGGTCAGCACCACCAGACAGTGTCCCCCTCTCCATGGAAGGGTGGGCTCCTTCCTGCTCCCTCTCCATTTGTTGCTGGCCCTGCTCACTGCCAGACAGGGAGATTTCCCTCTCATTGTCAAATAAAAACATGACCCAAAAGTTGAGGAGGATGGTGAAGGAGGACAAACAGTTGGGTAAAAGTGTATTATTATTTTGTTTAGATGATTGCCAGGGTTCCAGTTGGGCTCTCTATCAAGTTGCCATGGCAATACCACATCTACCTAGTTTGATGTAGCATAAGAAATGAATTCTTTGGATCACTGGAAAGCTCCATCTGCTTGTCTGTGACTTGTCCAGGACTGAGGAGGGGGAGATGCAAAAGGACTCATGAGCCAACATCTCTAGATTCCCCTGTTTGTACTGTGTTCTTTTGTACAGGCTTACTTGTCATCCTGAAATATTGTGGATGGATAAGGTGGATTTCTCTGAATTCTGTCCAGCTGGTTTGGGGTTTTGGGCCTATTCTGTCCTGACTGCTCTGGGTGCAGAGAGCAATAGTTCATGAATCAGTAATGCTGAGGCCTTCTCTGAGCCATGAGCCAGTTACCTTGGCAGAAACCACTACTACACAGACATTCCCAGGTGAATTTCCAGTTCCTTCAGATGACACATGATGTAAATTATGAAAATAGTCAAATAATGCTCCCAAACCCCAACTGCAGCAGTTTGTGTGGTTGTGGCTCTGTAAGGAACATGACTGTCTGTAACCTCAAACCCATTCAGGACCAGCACTGGTGCTGCAATCACATCACAGGCAGATTTCAAATGCTGCCTCAACACCCTCTGCCCCTCCCAAGGATGTGCCCAGGCCCCCACAATGTGGGACAGTGCATATAAAAACCATTATTCTTGAAAGGACTAAAGCAATGCATGGAGCTCCTGGCATTTTCCATGCAGGACTGACACTCTGCTATCACTGTCAGCACTGGGGATTTTTGCTGCTGGCTTTGGTGCTGCCAGAGCTTCAGCCACAATTTCTCTGCATAGTTTCCCCTTGTTTCCTTCTCTTGAGACCAAATTTCCCATCTCTGGCTTCAGTTTCACACAGGGGCTCTCTCAAGTACAGCCAATGTACTGTGTGGGGATACTGGGCAAAATGGAAAAGGAAAGGATTTAGAACTGGGACACCGGGGCTGGGCTGCAGCCAAGAACACCTTTGGGTAACTCAGGGAAGGACATTCCCTACAGAAGTGCTGATTGCTTCAGGCAAGGACCTTTTTAGTTCCTCTGAGTAGACACAAGAGTGCCACAAATCTGAGGGATTTACTCAGATGCTGCAAAACACACCTTGGCAGTGATGTGAACTTGCCCTCCTTTGATATTTTGGGAAAGTGATTAATAGTACACCCCCACACTTCTGCAGACATCAAACTCTGGGCTCTCTTACCTCTGTTTGAGGCTGAAGGTGGAGGGCTCTCTGGACTCTGGAGGGCTGAAGGATGAAGTGCCTCCTCAGATCCCAAGGGCTTGCTGTTCTCAGACACATGCTCCGTACTGTTCCCACTGGAGTCCATTCCCAGTGTGTCATCCTCTGGAGGGCTCAGGTGGAGCTGCTGCGGGACATCAGCAGTGGCTTGAAACTCAAAGAATGTTACCACAGGACATGACTCAAGCTGAGCCTTTGCTTCAGTGCTGGAGAGAGAAAAAGGTTTGAAACATATCTTTGGTGCTGCTGATCCTGGGGGGGTCCTTTCTCTGGAAGTTTCAGCTGCGGGCCCTGTGGAAAGACCCGACTTCAGCATGTTCTTGCCTGAGTCCTCCAGGTTGCCAGCAGGGGACTGCAGAATGTAGATAGGGGGTAGGGGTGGCCCTGCTGTGGGGGCAAAGGCAGCTCTTTGGGTGCCTCTTGGCTGGTGAATTGTGCACTTCTGCCAGTGGTGCATCTGCAAATCCACCTGAGCAGGTGGCTCTGGCACATTATTCTGTTTGATTCTGTCTCTTTGGTTGTCTTCATCTGCTACACACTGTTTTTTGTCAGAGGTAATCAGTAAGTCATCATCAGTTTCAAGCTTCATGTTCTCTTCACCACTTTGGAATACAGCTGTCAAGTGCTGCTCTGCTGCAGAGTGTGATGTCAAGGGTTTCCAGGTATTTTGCCTCTCTCTGGGTGATGGCTTTCCATGCTCTTTATGCCTTGTGTAAGCCTCCTGCTGAACAACTCCTGGGGATCTGCCATATGACTCCATGCTCCCAGAACCTGCTTGACCCCTCTCAAAAGATGATGGGGTCAGCCTCAGCCTCTTTTCCCCAAAGTTGTCTTCCCTTGCTGAAGCCTGTGAAGACTGGAGCCTCCTTCTCCTTTCTACAGCCTCAGTCCCTTCTCTGCCTCTGTCATGTGACTTCCCATATTGCCAGTGATATGCATGTCCAACTCTGCACATCCACAGCATAGCACTCTCCTTGTCTAAGTGACCAGTGTTAGGTATAAATTCCAGGGCTGGGACCTGCTTGCATATGGTCCCATGACTGTGTGCCCAGACCACAAGTTTGGAGAGATCCATGTGAAGGGAACTGGCATTGTTGCACTCCTCATCATCAGAGCTCTCGTTCTGTAAAGGCATGTTGGAAAGAACGTGAGTGAGAGGGGATGTGCAGAGCACAGAAGGCCTGGGGCTGTTTCTGTCCTTCCTCAATAGAGGGATAATTGTAGATGGGCAGTTTTCTCTCATGATTCTTTTTAAAAACCAATTTTTTCATTCTTTCTGCCTGTGCTATCATTTATGCCATAACACAACACTCACCATGCTGCTGTTTTCTGTCTCACTGAGTCTTCCCTCAGGTGGAGATCAGTAAGTGACTCTTTGAACAGCCTTTCTCTCTCAGAACCTGAAATAATCATCACACATGGTTGTGTCTATATACATGGATGGATGTGTGTATCTATCTATCTATCTATCTACATATATATATACCCTGGCCAGCAGATGCAACTGTACTTCTCCATGTTCAGCCCAGAACAAAGGCCACTGCAGGCCTGTGCCCTCCCTGGGCTGAGCTCCCTGGGCTCCCAGGAACTCTGCACACAAAACCTAACTGGAGTATTTGCTGAATCAGCCTCTGTAGCACCAACAAAATGGAAACAAAATATAAATACTGAAAATACAATTTTACAAACCAAATTTGGTGAGTTGTTCTTTCAGCACTCTGTGCCTCTGAGTGCTGAACTGCAGAAAGAGAACCAGGAATAGTGAGGCTGGTTCAGTCTGGCTTTCTCTGACTTTACAAACAGTAACAAGAGCCAGTTTCCCAACGGAAGGATTTGCACATTTGATTTGTAGATATACTAGAAACTAAATCTGAAACTCTCCTATCTGTTTGGAAGGCTCCATGTAGCAGCCTAGACATTCACCCTTGTTTTTGTGTCACAGGGAATGTACCCTCAGCACCATGGCAGCCTGTGACCCTCTGTGACTGACACTGTGCGCTCGCAGGCTGGAGTGCAGCCTGTGCTCCAGGTGTCTTGGTCCATGATTAATTAAAAGCTTTGCAATTTGTGGTGGTAAAATAAGCCAGGCTGAAAACGCTGGACCCAGGAACCTTGTCTAAACTGGTTCTTTGAACAGTTCTGGCCTAAATGTGATGTGGCTCCTGGGGAGAACAGGCCCTGGCTGGCAGTCAGTGAGTACATGCTGCCCACAGCCCAGCACACCTGAGCACCTGCTGTGCAGGTACAGCAGCTCCAGCCCCGGGGCTGCTGCTCTCCCAGTGAGCTGTGGAACACAGGAGAAACCTATTTCAACTGACAGCTGTAGGGCTGCTCTGTAATCTGTGAACACAGTGCTTGTTCGTGGGGATTTATCTCAGGACTGTGGTAGTTAAACTGAAGGCACACCTGGCAGCACACGGGCACAAACAGCAGCGCCACAGCAGTGCCAGCCCCAGGGCAGAGGCTGTGCCTGATGCCCTTGGTGCCTGGTGCCCTTGGTGCCTGGTTCCTTTGGTGCCTGCCCAACTCAGTGGCTCTCCTGTCCAAAGACAACAGGTCACACCTCTCGCAGGTGCTGAACGGGGAATGACCAGGAGGCGCAGAATGTGCTCCCTTTGGGGTGAGCCTGCAGCACAGCTCTCTTGTGCACTTAAGATCCATCAATCCATATGTTCCTCCCTAATGATAGCACGGATAATTTTAGCCTGAATGCTTGGCTGTTGTGTGTGCCAGCGTGTGAAATGTGCAAAGCCAGGATTTACAGAGAATTTTTTACTGAAATCTGCTGCTGCTTAAACCAAAAATCAGACAATAAAAGCTTGTTTAGAAGCAGCAAATGCACTCTGAGCTCCTGATGTTAATCAAGGTCTTGTATGTGATATACTGTCCCCATGAGCTCATTCCTGATGGATCCCAGCAAATAGGATAGGGAGTCACCTCCAAAGGCTATTTTGGCTGTCCTGATCCCTCACAGAAAGTGGCTCTACCCAAGCTTCTCCCCAGAGGTGTTTGACCTGTTCCCACCTCCCCAGGCTAAGGAGCTCACAGCCTATGCCCACTGAGTCTCCAAAAGCTGAACCTAAACTTGGGGGTGAACTGTTTTCCCTTATGAAGTCAATGAGAGTTTTATCTTTGAGTTCAGCCTGCAACTCCCCAAAATGGTTGAGCTGCTCAGACAGACTCAAAGGAACTTCCATGCCAATAATCCGGTGCCTTCAATCAGTGTGGGAAAAGGTAACAGGAACGGAAGCTCCAAGCTCTGCATGGTTGTAAGGCCACAAAATCACTGACTTGGCAGATGAACATCTTGATCCCTATCACAGGCATCTGCAAATGGAATGCTTTTATCTTTCCTTATCTCCAGACACATGTCTTCCTCTTCCTGATCTCTTGGGAAAAAAAAAGCCTTTTTTTCTCTTGCTGTTTAGTTCCAGCTCAGGCTCTGGTGCTCAGCTACAAATCCTTCGGCCCACTGCAGTCCTTGGACTTCCAGAAGCTGAGAGTGCCCCAAAGGAATGGCAAATGGAATTGGTCTGGATTCACAGTCACAGCTGAGCGAGAAAAACTACCCCTGTCCTTTCCTCAAAGGCTGAACTGGCATATGGTTCTTCTGTTTAAAGATTAAAAATCCATCTTGTTCATTGTCACAGTTTTTACCTGCTTCCAACAACCCTGGGATCCCTGTGGGGAGGGATCTGGGCTTGAAGTTTTGTTTTGGACCCTTGTGCCTGGTTCAGTGTCTGTGTGGCTGGGAGTGATGTGATGGGTTAATTTTCTTTCCAGGAGAGGCTCCCATCTGATAATGGACACTGTGTACAGGACTCACACCTTTCTGCATGAAAACAGGACATTCCAGAGCTGTACAGTAAAGGATTGAGTTTGTTTTTAACCCACAGGGAATTCAGTGCACTGCTAAAACCTATAGTTAGGTGAATTTAGGCTCACTCGAGTTAAAAAGGTGTTTTGGTTTTTTTTTTTTTTAAATCTGCAAGATCTGGCTTTCTCAGGCCCTGTTCCACACAGCTTTCCAGGCTGTTCTGTGCTGTGGATGGTGATTTTACCTCTGTATTTCAGAAAATATGGCCACGTAATTTCACAGGAGTCTCCAGCGTTTCAGGGGAGACAGACCTCCAGGCTGACTGAATTATGGAAATGCTCCTTCTGTTTTAAGACTTTCCTGTTTATACTTTGAGCCTTTGGGGGCGAGGGGAAAGCACACTCAGCACTTTCTGAAAATTATCCTCCTGTAAGGTCTGTGAAACACAGAATCACCTGAGAATGTCACCATTAGGATCTTCCTCTCCCTCCCTCCTGGGTGTGCTGAGGGCCCAAACCCGTGTGACACACACATCCTTGTGCAAACAGGAGCACTAAATAAAGACACTCATTTCAAGGCACTAAAAGCCCTTTGCCCCCTCTGTCCCTGTCCCCCCACCCTGTGACAGCCCTGGTTGGTTCCTCTCACAGGCTCTAATGCCTGTTTTCCAGATTAGAACCCAGGGACACACAGGGAGCCAGCAAATCAGAGTGCTGGCTTCCCTGCTCCAGATAAGACAGTGCAGGAAACTGCAACAATCCTGGTAGGAAAACAACAGGATACAGAACAGCAGTGCTTAAACTTGACTCCTGTCCATTTCCCTGCTCCCTCGGGAAACCCCCCCGGGAGGTGGGGGGACAAACACAGGTGTGGGGCGTCGCCAGAGCCGTGTCCAGTGCAGGGGCACTGCCAGGGCCGTGCTGGAGCAGGAAGGGCTGAAGCTGCACTCAAACACATCTGGCTGCAGGACAGAAGCAGCAGCAGCGTGTGGCTGCCAGAAATCATGGAGCTTGTCCCACCCTCCTTAGCAGGGCTCTGGGGGGTGGATCCATCATTTCCCAGCACATCGTTTTTCCTGTTCTCAGAGATGTTTGTTTCCCTCCTCCACTGCCCTGTGTAAGAGCCTTCTCAGCACCTCTTCAGCTCTCTTCCTGTTTCCCCACATCCTTCCACCAGCCTCTCCTGCCTTGTTTGCAGAAATACAATTCCCAGGATACATCCTGTACTTGTTACAGGGTGCCATTCCTCCATTTTGAGAGATGCTTCCAGAAAATCCCACCCAGTGTGTCTGTGGAAGGCAGGGTCTGACTGCAGGCACCAGCTCCAAGTGGGAGACAGACCCTGCTGTCAAACACTGACCTCCAGCACCACATTTCTTAAACAAAAGCTTTTCTGTTCAAAGATTCGGACACCCCTTTTTCCCTGAGTCCTAATTGTCTCTGCTCCTGAGCGGATGTGCTCTGGAGCTGCTGGCCTGAGATGTGACTGGGAGCACTAAATCAAGGCCTCTGAAAAGCAATAATAGAAGCCAAGGGCAGCTGGCACGGCGCTGCCTGGGCCACCAAACAGGGATCAGCCACCAAACCAGCCTGAGTGATGGAAAAAATTCATTGGAAACCATGAACTCCTATAAATAGGAACTTATGTTTTATCCCCAAGGAGGAAGTGGGAAAGCTGAAATCAGCAATGGGCAAATCTGTGACCTGTGCAGGAACCACTGCAGCATCATGACACCTTGTCAGGGCCCTGGTGGCACCTCACACCTGTGCCAGTGCTGTGGGGACAGCTGGCCAGACTGTCCTCATGATTCTGTGCACAGGTTGTGACTCTCCCTGAGATGTTTTGTTCCCCGCCGGGCAGTGGGATGAGCACGGAGCCATCACTGGCACAGCCAGTGTGGGGACTGACTGTGTCCCCTGCTGCTCTTCGCGACAATGGCCAGTGACCTCACCTCGGGCAGGAGCTGCCCGGGGGTCGGGAGGCCCGTGCGGGAGTGTTGCTGCTTCACTCGCAGCCCTAAGCGCCAGAAACGGAGCGATTCCGGTATTTCCTGCTGTACGAGCACCTTTGGTCCTCCCGTTTCCGCCGCCTTTGGGCACGCCGGGGTCGCTGATCACCCGAAAACTACGTGAAACCAGGACCCTTTTGTTCCTGCTCCACGGGCCCGGGGCCGGAGCCGCTGCCCGGTACCGACAGGGGGCGCTCGGCCCCGGTACCGGCAGGGGGCGCTCGGCCCCGGTACCGGCAGGGGGCGCTCGGCCCCGGTACCGGCAGGGGGCGCTTGGCCCCGGTACCGGCAGGGGGCGCTCGTCCCCGGTACCGGCGGAGGGCGATCGGCCCCGGTACCGACAGGGGGCGCTCGTCCCCGGTACCGGCGGAGGGCGATCGGCCCCGGAACCGGCAGGGGGCGCTTGGCCCCGGTACCGGCAGGGGGCGCTCGGCCCCCGGTGCTCGGCCCGCCCCCGCCGGTCCCGGTCCGTTGTCCTTCTTCCTGCCGGGAACTGAAGCGGCAGGAACTGGCACCGGTGTGGCAGAGCGGGGAAGGGCGACCCGGGCTGGGCTCGGTCCGGTACAGCTCCGCCGGTATTTGGTATCAAACAGCCGAAGCGAACAGCCTGCCGGGGCTGGTCAGAGGAGGGGGCAAACCTTGTATTTGTCTGAGCATTTATTGCAGTTTTTATATTTCTGAGCAGCCTTTGAAAGTTTTACTAAAATCATCGTGTGCCACCAAGCACCATCCATTAAACTGAACCAAGCCAACCCACCAGTGCTGTGGGAAGGAGGACACAGCACCGAGTGTTTCACCCCTGGTTCAGGGCCTGGCACTCACCCCTCGCTAAGTTCTCTCCCCTGCAGTATCTGCCCACAAACCAGAGCTCACATGTTCTCCCCACACGCCCTGGCTGGAGCATGGCAGCAATTTGTTATTAAATAGTATTTGTGGCAAATCTATGACTTGTAATTAGATGTAACTGTTCACAATGGGACATTGTAAGCTACTTCTTTTACAATACAGACCAACTTTAATGACTGACACCTCGGCTCCTTTCCAGGCATGAGCGTTTTCCCTGTCTAAAGCCCCTGAAATCGAGGAGACTCTGCCTAGGGGTGCAGGACTTGGTCTCACCAGCACCAGGCACACGCTCGCACTCCCTTCAGCACCTCAGGTGTTTATGGAGGTTTGCTGGGACATGATGGGAAATGGTGCCCGTAGGCAGAAGAAACAAACTACTTTGTTGGTATCAAAGTACCTTGCAGGGGAGGGGAAACTCCCTGGCTGTGGGATGGCTTGTTCCAGTCCCCGCTGGATCTCTGGCATGCAGAGCACAAAGGGTACTCCAAGTTCTTGTCCCTCCCAAATTTCTCCCCAAGCAGCACCCCAGGATTTTGCCCACAGGCAAATGCACTGGTTCATGCTCTCTGGTGATGCCATGGGACATCTGGATGCCTTGCAGGCTCCCATCTTTGGAGCCTTGGCTCCTGCTCAGTTTTCTACTGTGTCCTTGTTTTCAAGCACCACTGTCTCCCTTACCTGCTCCAGGGTCATGCAGCCTCTGAGCAGCCTCTCGCTGAGCACAGCACTGCAGAAGGTCAGAACTGCACCCAGGGCACAGGGCAGCCTTGGAGAGAGGGGAGAGAGAGATGTTAGTTAGCTAGGAAAGGGATCTGAAAGCAGCCTGCCAATCCCCTGGGTGGGATAAAGCAATGAGCAAAGCTCTGTGCCCTGAGAGCTGAGAGTCCTTGGCTTTGGTGGGCTCTGAGCAGCTGCCTGGGGCAGCAGCAGGGATTGGCAGGATCTGGAAAGGCACCAGTGAGAGGCAGTGGCTCTCCATTGCTGTCCTCTACTCTTTGAGAGCAGAGCTGAGAGCCTCATGGATCATAACCCCACAGCTGGATGGCACCTGTTCCCTGGAAGAGGCAGCAAGTCCAGCACTGGCACACCTGGCCGCTTGTTTGGACAAGAAACACACACTCTGCCATGGGATCTGGGGACCAGCCAACTGCAATCCTGCAATAGCCATAACACTCTGTCCAGGGCATGAGCAAGAGCAAACTATCAACTACACTCAACAAATTCCAGCAAAACCAGAGCCAATGGGTGGGTTTGGATATGAAGTTCTTAGCTGAAATTGCCCCAAGGGGCAATTCCCCCCACACACACTCCCTCTCCAAGGGAAGGATCCTGAGAGCTGATTTCCAGCTGCTGCAGAAGGAACTGTTCATCTCACAATATGGAATAAAGTATTGTTACATATTTTTCGAGCCCTGACCTTAAAGCAAGAAAATGTAGATGAACTGCTTCTCTGGATGGAACTTAGCTCCATAGGGAGAGTGTGTGAACTCAAGGAAATGCTCCTCTGGCTGCACATTGAGGTGGTACCTGCACTGGAAGGAGACACCAGCAGCACACCCAGACCTGCCACCAGGCAGTGCAGTCTCTTTTGAGACATGTCAGCTCTGGTTTTACCCATAACCAGCAATTCAGTGCTGTGGTGCAGAGCAGTGAGCTGGACACAGAACTGATGGTTTTGCACACAAGGAGCCCCTGTGCCTCTGCATTGTGGGCATTGTGGTCCCATGGGGGACAATTGGCACCCTCCATATGGGCTCCTGTCATCGCCCACCACACTCACTGCCTGGTATCAGAGAGCTCAACAATTAAATATTAAACCTTCTAAAGGATATTGGGTTTCTTTTGTTCCTTTGGCAACTCCAGTGCTCTCAATTCTCCCAGACTTCATACACTGCATGTTCCTGCCTTCATGTTCTTTTAATGCTTAATTTCATACTCCAGAGGGCTTCCTCCATCTCCTGTCTGTTACATGGAGCATCTGCTGTACAATTCAGACAAGGAGACAGCATTTAGGGAGCAGGTGCCTCACCCAGATCCCAGACTGCAATCAAACCACCAATTCCAGGGTTCTGGACATAGGGGCATGCATCTCTTCATACACATCCATCCAGTTTGATCAAGAACACTCTGAGTTTGAGTCTGGAATCAGAACATGAGATTTCTGAACACTTTCACCAGCTGAAGCACAAGCAAGCCCTCACACCATGAAAGCAAAAGCCCCTCAGTATGGGAGTAAGGCTTCCCTGCGCTGCTCAATTGCACAACGTCCTTCAGGAACATACGGGGCAGAAAACATGAGATGTCCAGGGCATAATTACGGCACTGACAAACCAAGTGAGCCTCAGCAGCTGCCACTGGGGAGGTTTCATTCATTCCCACTATTGCCTTTTAAACTTAAGTGCCACTGGAACAAACACATCTTTGATCCAAGTAGGAAATCATTTGGAGCTTTGTGTTTAATAGAGCTGCAGTCCTGGGGAAATGATGTCGTTCTTGGACGGGATGACAATGGGGCTCATGGCGGGTACAGAGCGTGGCTGTTCCAGTCCTCTCTGAGCCAGCTGTGTTTGGACATGTTTGTTCTTGACTCTGTGTGGAAACAAGCAGTTGAACTCGGCTGTGCTGCCACATGTGTGGCACTAAAATGCAGGATTTGGGGAGGAGGAGCAGCATTTGGGCAATCCCTTCTGTCTTTGTATTCCTTCTGCCTTTGGGGTCTCTCATGTCTCCCTCAGCTCCAGGGGAACCACAGCATGGATCAGGAGGCTGCACACACAAAGAGGAACATACTCACTGGGCTGTACATACCTGTGTGATCCGTGTGCCTGGCAGGAGGGGCACACACACCTATGTGATTGATGTGCCTGAGGACACACACACACACCCATCCCTGTGTGATCCGTGTGCCTGGGGGTGACACATACTCTTGTGTGATCTGTGTCCCTGCAGGGCTCACACCTGTGGGATCTGTGTCCCTGGGGGGCAACACACACACACGTTTAGCCTGTGGACACCTCTTCAAATGTTGCTGCAATTTCTACCAGGAAAACTCCATGGTCACAGCAAGGAATGAGAAGCAGGCAGGCTCTACACCTGAGGGAACACTCCTGGGTGCTTTGCAGATGCCTGTCTCTGTCAGAGCCCCTTTTTCATTTAAATGACCTGTGCTCAGACTTCGACATTCCCCTGTCCGGAGTCATCTGGCATCTGTGCCACATCCATTCGAATGGCAGATGCAACAGGAGACACCTGCAGACAGAGGGGCTGAGGTAAAGTTTCAGGAACAATCCCTGAGCCTGGCAGGTGAGCTATGGAGATGCTGCAGCAATAATGCATGAGCTGCACCTGGCTCCCTTCGGCCCTTCGGTGCTGCTCACCTGGGAGCTGCCATTCCACTTCCCTCTGGGGTCCCTCACAGCGTCACAGCACTGCTGGGAGAACAAGTACAGCACAGTGGCCCAGCAACAGCCTGGGGAACACCAGGTGATGGTGAGCTGGGAGAGCTGCAGGTATGGTGGGCTGAGCACTCCCAGAGAGCCCCCCAGATTCCACATCTGGAAACTGCTGTTGCACCACTCCAAGGGGCTGATCAGGAAACTGGCACCATCCTTAGAGAGTCACAAAACCAAATCAATGAAAGAGAAGGAACTTCCTAAGCCATTGCTGAGCAGACCTGAGGCACAGCAAAGTGACTGAACAGCACTCAGCTTTCCCTGCAAACAAAGCCCTGACTAAAGCAAAAAGGAAACGCAGAGCTAGAGTTACAGACAGACCAGAAATGGTGTTTACTTCCCTGCCCTGGGATAGCAGGAGATGTGCTTGGAAGGAGGGTTGTTTGTATAAATAAATGTTCATTCTTGGCAGTGGAATGCAAACTATGCTGAGGGGCTGGAACCAGGCACTCGGGAAAGCTGAGGCCAGAGCAAGGGAAAGGCAGGGTAAGGCTGTGGGGAGGAAATTCACATTCATTTTTAGCAACTTGGAGAGGTTCTCAAGCCTGTTTGGCATTTCTGATTATGCTGATGTAGAGCCTATTTCAAGGACAAAAGAAGTCAGGATTACAGGTTAAGCAATTAGGAAATTTCACACCAGGCAGTGACGGGTAGTGCCGTCTGGGGGTCTGGAGACTCTGAAACACGGGATCATCTTTCAGCCTTTCTAGACAGATGGAATTTGAGTGTCTTGCAAAATCCTCACCCAGGTCAGGAACTCAGAGCGTGGTCCTGCAAATCTCTCCTGATGGTATTTTCTGAGAGCCCACAGCAGGTAGGAAAGATGAGCCTGAGCTGCTGTTTTATCCAGGCTTTCCTGCAAGGTTTCTAGGAGGGCAGGAAACAATCCTGCAACTGGCAGAGTCTGTAACTTTACAGTGGGAAACAAACCTGCAATTTCTCGTGGAGAGTGAGCTCTGTGGTGTCACATCACAGAGTCGGGGCCTCTCTGTTTTCCATGCTCAGAATATGTTGCATTGTCACTGCAGGGTCTCACTTTCCCTGTGCATCAGTGGAAAAAAGCTTTACCTGCTTGCTCACCCACCGTCCTTTCTGAAGAATGTGCAGGGACCTGTCCCTACATTTTGGGTTGGGTATCAGGGGCCATGGCTGGGGCACTGGAAGGGCAGGAGTGGCCCATTTGTGTTGAGCAGAGAGGGCAGCCCCCCTGCTCCGAGTCCAGCACAGGAGCTGGCACGGGGCTGGGGCAATGGAATCGGAACCCACATTCTCTTTGAGATAATGGAAAGTCACAGGGAGGTATCCAGCTTTGGGCATGAATAAATTATTACAGGTATGAATTATTCAGAGTTCAGCCCTTCACATGTGATCCATTCAGAATCCAGCAGTAGCATCCCCCCTGTGCAGGGTTTCTTCCCAAATATTCCAGGTCTATGGTAGGCTGATGAATCCAAGTGTTCAAGTAAGATCAATTAAAAATCCAGCAGCAAAAAGCTGCTCGAAAGAGCTGTGACACCTCAGGCTGGCATTGCAGTGGCCAGGCAATGTCTGAGCTACACAGGATCAGTGTTTCAAACTGTCCACGAGTTAGTCACAGCATGAGGTGGGAATACAGAGCAGTTCAGGAAATTGGGAGCACGGGTTGGAGGGAAGAGATGGAATAATGGGCACAGAATCAATGCAGGAACCAACCCAGCCTTCTGGTAATCTGTGTCTAACACAAATACAGGTATTATCAGGATTTCTCAAACATCAACATGCAATTTTGGTAGCAATTAGGTGATAACTTAGAACTTTTGGCTTAGATCTGTGCTGTGAGGTCGGTGGCTTTTCTCTGTGGTGCTTTTTTAACATCCTGTTTATTGTGATCTGAAATTGGTCGAATTAAGAGAAGACCTGGATGGCAGAGACTGAAAGGATGGCACTGTTAGACCTGGGCCATTGTGACCACTTTAATGCCACAGCCCAAATCCCTGAGCCCAGAGCCCAGGTGAGCAGGGGCAGCCACGAGTCTCGGGCACTGCCAGGTGATTTCTGGTGGGGAAGGATGTAGCAAAGAGACCCGTGAATCAGACCAGAGATTAACCAAACCAGAGATTACTCAAACCATAGCTTAATCCTCACTGCTGTGACCCCGATTGGAAGGGAATAAAGTCCTGCGTTGAACAGCCAGGAAATGGCTGCTTCGTCCTGCACAGGAAATGAGTCACCCCAGAGCATCGGGAGGAGTCGTGGGGACAGGGAAGTGCTGAAACAACATGGACGAGGAACAGCAGAAATACAGACAAGTTTCTCATGTCATGGATGACAAAGGAATGATGTAAAGCGTGAACTCTTGTGATTCTACTTGAAATCTGAAGTCGATGTAGGTGCTTGCAGCATAAAATACCTGCAGCAGCTGCAGTTTGGCAGCCTTGTCAAAAGGGAACTCAGGGTGTGCAGGGGCAACACCAACCATGCCCCGGGTACAGCCCTCCCGACTTGCAGAGCGTTTCTCAGCTGCTCAAAAGGCCTCACGTTGCTGTGGGGGCAAAGCTGTCATAGACACCCAGCCCTGGGAGCCCAAACATGGGTTAGGAATCACAAAATAATGGAATGGTTTGGGCTGGAAGGGACCTCAAAGCTCCATTGCTAAGGGCAGGGACACCTTCCACTATCCCAGGTTGCTCCAGGCCACGTCCAAGCTGGTCTGGAACACTTCCAGGAATGGGACAGCCACAGATGCTCTGGGCAACCTGTGCCAGGGTCTCCCACCCTCACAGGGGAAGGATTTCATGCTAATATCCCACCTAACCCTGCCCTCTGTCAGTTTGAAGCCATTTCCCCTTGTCTGGGCACTCAAGGCTTTGAAAAAGTCCCTTTCCAAGAACACTTCTGTTTATTACTGTTTATTAAGCTTGATTCCAAACACTTTTATTTATCCATTACCAACCAGGACACTCTTGGATAACACTGCATGCTGCCAAACTCTCATGGATCAGTGGAAGAAACATCCTCCTCACCCACAGAGTGTCCTGCTTGGAAAGCCACGTGTCTGCAGGGAAGAGCTACACCTTCCCCAGGGGTAGAACTAATACAGCCACATCTCCAGGGGTCCTCCCTGTGCCTGCTCCTCCTCCTCCTCCAACCACCTCAGCTGCAAAGGGGCTTTGGGTCCCTCTCCTCGCCCTTTCCCTCTGGTACAAGCAGGGGAAGCCGTGGGTCAGAGCTGGGCTGACAAACCCTGCAGGGATTCCGCTCCTGCTCCGCCCGCCCTGCACTAACCACTCCCAGAGCTGTGATGTGGCATCCCGAGCGATGCACACAAGAATGTTCTGGCACCCTGAGATGCTGCTAAAGCTGCCAATACGCTTTGAAACAAACCCGCCGGATTCACTGGAAGGGGTTGGAAATAAATGAAAGCAACAAAGAGAAGCAGAAGGATTGGAGACACCTCCTGCCCCCACCCAGGTTCTTTGGGATATGCTGGTTATCTGTGAAAGAGTTTCCTGGTTTAGGGCTGGGAGTAGCGGGGCAGAAGAGGAACGTGCAGGAAAGCAGCTGGCACTGACAGCAGCATCGAGGATGCACCACTCTGCCCAGAGCTTCGGGCTCCTTAACTGGGGCCGTGCCTTAGATGGGTTCCTGATTTTCAAACTGCTGACAGAAACCTCGGGTGGCAGAGGAAGGAGAAGGGGAAAAGTTCTGCCAGTTTGCAAAGGACACTGTTACACAGAGAAGTGTCCGTGACCTCGCACAGGCTGCGGAGCTGCTTTAACAATACAAAGGGAAAAGGCAGGAAAGGGTCCGGTTTGTTTTCAGAGGGTTTTTCTTCTCTGGTGGTGAATTAAACGCCAAGAGATAACACAGGCAGGAAGGGCTCAAAAAGCTAAAAAGCTGGGTGTGCCCTGGAGGCCTTTCCCAACCAGAGGAACCGGAGCTGCTTTGAGATCCTACAAAACAAGCTTTTTTTTCCCCTTTGCACTCTTTTTTTTTTTTTCTGCACACGACCATTTTCATCTGGGTTTGTTTTTCAAAACAAACACAAGGGCACAGAGGGGCAGGTCCTCTTCCCTGCTGAGTTTTCCTATCAAGTGTGATCTTGTTCTTAAATGCATTTTCCTGTTTGTCCCAGTATCACTGGTCACTTTGCTCCCTGAACAGATGCTGTCTAAAAAATTCTGTTTGTATTACAGGAAAACAACTGATGAAATGTTGTACAATCATAATTTCTGCCACAACTGTGGAAAATCAGGGCAAGCTTGCAAAAAACTTGAAGAGTCTCTCAAGTCAGACCACACCTGAAGAGGAGAGGCCTCTGGAAATCAGGAATCCTGTGCTGGCATCCCCTTCTCCTTGCTCTGCCACAGATGCCTGAAAAGCACTGGGACACCCACACATGCCATGAACTCATGTCAGCAGCCACTAGAAAATCAGATCCTGGCCGAGTGTTAATGAATATTTTCTTTGTAACATGTTCAGGGTGCTCTTCTTTAGGGTATTGAAATAGATAATATTAAAAAAAAAAAAGGAAAAACAAGAGGGATACTGTCTCCACAGCATCCTCTACCATGGAGGAATTCCTTCCTTACAGTATAGAAATCAGCTCGTTCTGAAGGGAAGATGAAGTGAAAGACCTCACTGCAAAATACACCTTAAACCAGGCACAGATCAAGGGAGTGCCTGTGTTGGCAAATTCCTACTCTCTTTGATCACATCACTTTATCTCTCTGCCTCTCAGCTACAGTGGGTCCATGATCCCATCATTTTCCCATTCTTTGCCTCATCAAAGTTGTAAATCTCTTATCTGAGGCAGCAGCTGAGCCTTTCATATGCAGGACCCAGTAAATAACCTGGTTTCAGACGGTTTTATTTGCCTTTAGCAATAGATCAGAACACCTTTGCTGGATTTTAAACTACAGAGGGGCCAAACTGGGAAGCCCAGTAACTCAAAAGATTCATGAATCAGAGTTCCCAGCTCCTGGTGAGATGCAAAGCCAAGGGAAGCTCCTGCATTTCACAGATGGTGACAACAGTGAGGGAGGCAGGTGATGTCTGATCTGGCCTCTGAAACCTTTCAGAATCGCCCCACCAGCAAACAAGAGCTCTGGCCAGAAGATCGGGCATAGCAACATGAGTTTGGGAGAAAACAGACCATTTCACTTCCAGCTTTTTATTTTCCCTGCTCACGTGTTGAGTGTACACTTGAGAGAGACACAGAAATACAAAATGCGTGTCTGTACCTGCCAGAGTTACCTGACACGCAGCAGAAACACCGCCCAAGGATAACACTCCAAACTGCCTTTGTGCTCAGCTTTTAGAGTAATCTTCTGAGCGTTCACAGGGGTCTGTATTTTTAAACAAGAGTGTTTTGTCTATGGCAGGAACTGCTCCATGGCGCGATGGTGGGAAGGATTCCCCAGGATTCGGGGATGGGGAATCTACCTGAATCCCTGCAGAAATGAGGCCTACAGGCAATGACGGACATTAAGTCTGAGACAAGCCCATCTAACCCCGCACTGAGGTGCCCCTGACGGGCCACGGAGCTGTTTTGGGCAGCAAACGGTGTCAGAGCGGCATCTGAGGCGCAGATCAGCCTGGTTGCATGAGAAGCAAGAACGTGAGATGTCTTACCTCACAAGATCTCGCTCTCACTCACTTGGTAATCTTTAACCACAAGACATTAACTGCGATTACACTCCATCCTGAACTTCAAACAAACCCTCCGGCCCTGGGCGGCCCCTGAGGGGCGGCGCGGACCAACGAACCTCACCCGGGATGGCGGAGGCGCGCGGCTTCACTGCCCGCACCCAACATGGCGGCGGGACAGAGACCCCACAATGTGCACGCGGGGACCCTTGCCCGTATTCAAGATGGCGCACAAGGCAGTAAGTCCCGTGCCCTGCCCCCACTCAAGATGGCGGCTGCAGGTGTCATTCCGGCCTCCTTCCCGCTCTGAAGATGGCTCCTCCCAATCGGCTCCCTCCGCCTACCGAATGGCGCCGCGCACAGGGGCGTCGCCCCGCCCCTCACCCCGTTAACAGCCAATCGGCTTCGCGCTGAGCTCCGGACAGCCAACCCCGAAGGGCGGGAGCTCCCGCCCCCCCGTCAGGGTGACAGCTCCGCCGGCCAATGGGATGCCGGCGCGGGCGAGGCGGGCCGTGCGGCGCCGCCATTTTGTGAGTCTATAACACGGAGCCGTCGCGCTCGTCCCGCTATTGCGGCGCCTCCACTCCGCTCCCGACTGGTCCTCTCCGTGTGCAATGGACGGGTGAGTCCCGCCCGGCGCCGCGCCGGGACCGAGAGCGGCGCTGCCGGGCCCCTCCCGCGCTACGAAGGCGGCCGAGTCGGGGTCCCGCGCCGGGGGCTGGGGCGGTACCTGCGGGGGCCCCGCGGGCGCGGCTGGCGGGGGCGAGGGGGGTTGCGGGGTGGGGGCGTCTTGTGTGCGGGCCGCGCTCCCCGGACCCCTCCCCGCGGGCGGCCAGCGGGACTGGGGACGGCCCTGGCGCGGCGCCTCGTGCGAGCCAGCCCCGCGTGCGCTCCCACCGCTTCGGGGGTCCCGCCAGGGGGGCGCTCCGGGGGTCCCGCCCGGGAGGAGGCTGCGAGGGCCCCGCTCGAGGAGGAGCGGGGCGAGCTCCGGGGGTACCGCCGAGGCCGGGATGGGGGCGGCGGGCCCGGAGCGCCGCGGGGGCGGGAGGGAGGGAGGGAGGCCCGGGCGCGGCCCCGCGGGGGCGGCGCGGGCGGGGCGGGCGCACCTGGCGGGGCTGCGGGCGGTGATTCACGGCCGCGCTCCCTCCCTCTCTCCCTCCCATTGTCTGGCGCTTCCGCGGGGCGCGGGGGGGCCAAAAGCTCTCGCCGGGCTCCTTTTGTGACCGGGTTTCGCTCGCACAAGTTTCGCATGGGCGGGAGGGCGGGCAGGGCTCCGTCGACGCCTCACCTGAGCGCCGCAGGTACGGCCGCGGCCCCGCTTCCCTTGGCCCGAGGAACTCCGGGAGACAAAACTTCCCTCCGCACCCCCGCGCCTCGAGGAGTTTCCAGAGCGCAGTTTTTATCGCGGGGCAGCATCGATTCGTCTTTAACCACCGCCCGCTGCGGCAGAGTTCTCTAAAGCGCGTGTTTTATCAGGGGATCTCTCGAACACGAGCTCTCCGTGCTTCTCTCCTCCTGTATGGCGTAGTTTTTTTTTTAGTGATCTGGTTTTTTGTTTCTTGTAGCGCGCAGTAGTTAAATATTTCTAAAGGCCTCCGAGTAAGCAGTTTGTTTTCCCAGAGCCGTAAGTACAGGAATCCCAAATTAGTGCTTTCTCACTTTCTGTCTCTGTACACTGGGCTGGGGAGAATTAGGCGTAGTCACATGTCGGTTTTTTTACACACTGAAAAAGTGGCTTCTTGGTGTCGTTTTCATCTTAAAACACGTGAAAATCATACATCTTACATTTTTTGCAGTCCAGGATTGCTTTACTGCTTTTAACCTGTTGCTCACCGTGTTGAATATTAAAAAGAAAAACAAACAACAAATTCTCAGCACATGAGATCACACATTCTAGTGGCAAAAATCGGTTTCATATCGGCTGTGGTTTCTGGGAAGGCTGATGTTCTGAGCGTTTTAAAGTAGTTGCTCTTTGAATGTAGGAGTTTTAGTGAAAATACGAGTCTCAGTTACCCCTTGTCTCTTGGAGATCCTGATGTGGGATCTGTTTGTCCCATGAAAGTGTCTCCTGTCTCCTGCTGGAACTTCAAAAGCTGCTTCAGAAAATGGTTTTAGGTTTTTGCCGAGTTGGCAGCCACTGGCCCCCTGGCTCCAGGCTGCTCCCGTCTCCTTCTCCCGAAAATGATCCCAAGCTGTGCCCAAGTGATCCCCTTTGAATAAGTTGCTTTGTTAAAACATGCGAGGAGTCTGTATGGGCAGTGCTGCTTTGGAAAATGACCTAGAGGTTTTACTGGTGCTGCTTAATTTTTCCCTTTATTGCGTAGGAATTATCCCATTATTCCATGGAAAAAAAATAATTTTTGTGAAGGGCTTTATTGCCTGATCTTTTGGAACTGGGAAAAGTTTTAATCCCCTCCCGAAGGCTGATGTGCGTGACGGGAGAAGGAAGCTTGGGATAACTTACTGAGGGGGTGTGTGAACTGGAAGTACGTTGCACATTTAAATAAAAATGCTGAAATACTGTGTAGCTTGTTTCCTGTGGTGTTTGTTACCAAGTGGGCTACAACAATATCCCAGGAATCGATAGTTCTTGGCAAATAAAACAGCTCTTCCTGTTGGATAGTTCTAAATGCCATCCCCTGCTAAGGCACTTTATGTAAAACATTTCCTGTGCGAGAGGCCCACAGGAGGAACAGGAAGTGGGAGAAACTGCTCTGGGGTAAGTTGGAGAGTTTGGGAAACCTGGGACATTCCGTTTTCTTACTGTGCTTTGTTGGCAGTAGCTGTTTTAAGAGTATGGAAATGCCTGGGTTAATGTTTGTGTGTTGGCTGAGGAACGTGTGCCATGTTTAGTGATGCTGGTTCCTTGAGCTGCTCCATGGGGTCCAAGGATCATTCCTGCTGATCCTTGGGTGCACCCAACCCATCTCTGGGCCATGGAGTGGTGTCAGGCACAGCCTCTTCTGGTACTTCCCTGGAAAATGCAGAACTATCGCGTGGTTTCCCACAGGAGCCGCTGGATTGGGCTGTGGCTCCAGCTGCAAAGCGCTGGGTTGTGATGACACGGCAGGTTGGAAGGAAGAGGAAGTGTGAGGAGCTGAGCTGGCTTGAGCTGGGAACACTGGGATGGCCTAATGAGATGGAGCAGGATTTAATTCCCTGAAAAGTTATGAGGGGAGGGAAGCAAGAACTAGTAAATGCAAGTCCTCTCGCATTAACTGACTGGTATGGGGTTGTTCTTGAGTGCTCCAGGTCTCATTGCTGGGTCAGAAATGGCTGCCCTGCCTGCTGTGTGTTCCCCTGCTCTGTGGAGCTGCTGCAGGTCAGTCAAAGCCGGCCACTGCTGGATCCTGCACTCTGCAGTTACAGACAGCAGCGTGAGAGGAGTTGAACCAGGCAGGGTTGTGGACATGGCAGTCCAAAGGGGTCATTTCTGCTCTCTGTTTTGTGTCCTGCTTTACAGGGGATTGGAGTTTATTAAAAAAAAAAGCAGTCTCCAGTGCAAAGGTATAACTGAAATCCTTAAGCTGTCCTGAGCTCTCCCACAAACAGCAATGTGGAGGTGCTGTAGGGCTCTGGGAGATGGTGGGCAAGCCATTCCAACTCCGTGGTGGAGGATGTTGCTCTAAGGAGGGTGTGTCGTGGTGTAGAGTTTGCTGCTGACAGCTGGCATGGCTTGCTTGACGTACATGGGTGCTAATTTTCATCTTAATCAGAAAGTCTCATTTTAGGAGGTTTAAGTGTCTTAAGGTAGAGTTTAATAAGTGTTTTTTTCCTAGAATTGATAGAGGAATCCTGTGTAGGGCATACCCCAGATTGGGACTGCCTGGTCCTCTGGGTGCTCTGCCAGTTGGGCCCTGCTTTGGCCCCAGTGGTGCCATCATGGCCCGAGGGCTGCTCTGAGCCAGCCCCAGGTCCTGCTCTGTGAGGGCACTGCTGGGCTCTGTCCTGGGCACTGCCAGAGCTCGAGTGTTGGTTGTCTCTTCAGCCCTGCTGGAGCTGGCCCCGGGTCTGGCAGAGGCTCCAGGAGTAGGAGAGGGACAGGAACTGCAGAAGAGGATGTTGGTGGCAGAGCTGACTCGTGACTCTCTTCCTCTCTGTGTGGTCAGTCGGGGTTGCATCGCTGGGCTCGGAGACGTTTTTGTTCCTGTCCCCCCATGCCCTTGCAGGAGGAGCAGGTGCTGACATAGGGAGTGGGAGAGCTGAAGTTTTCTGGCACTGCTGGGTCTTGGGTCTCCACCATCACCATCTAATAATTTTTCTTTGTATAAACTGTCCTTGGCTCACCTGCAAAGACAACTGTGCACTTTGACTTGCTTTTTTTCTTACTACTGTAAACTATGCTGGATTTTTGTGGCAAACCTATCTAACTTTTTTAATCCTTTTCTTTCTTTTTTCTACAGCATTGTCCAAGATATAACAGTTGGTACAAAGGTAGGCACTTCTCACTTTTTCTCTCTTTTTACACTGCTCAGCATCTGACCTAGTTTTAGCCTTACCAAATGTAGATCTTCAGATGTAAAGGGTTATTTCTGGTACCATATAAATTGGTTTTAACCAGAAGGTAATTTAGTTTTATGTGTATTTAAAACTTGTAATATGGCTCAGCATTGAGCTCTTGGCATTTGGACATTGATTATCAACTTCATTGCCTTTAGAAACAGTGCTTTCCCCTGCTGAAATGTCAAGCCATGCTTGTTACTTGTGTGCTAGACAATGCTTCTCCATGGAGAAACTGATCCTTTTCCTTTGGAGAACTCCATTTCCTTTGTGTGAATTCCTGTTCAGTTGTATGTCAGAAATCCTTCTGCCACCAAAGGGAGTGTTTAGCTGTTGATTTTTATCTCCTGTGAGTACAGTAAATATGACCTTTGCCCTTCTAGTCTCAGGTTTGGAAAGTGCAGCCTTAGCCCTAAACTCAAAGTGCTGACAAGGAGGCTCCTTATCTGCTGGGGGTGGCAACAGGCGTCGTGTTCACGGGATCCACGCTGGGCCTGTGAAATGCCGAGCTGGAATGTGCAGGACAGGCTGACACTCCTTCCCAGCCCAAAGGGCTTGGTCTGACTCGGTGGATGTTGTAGCTCTGGGATCAGGACTGCAGGGAGCTCAGCCCTGTGTGAGTTTTGGCCAGCAAAGAGCTCTTGTGTCGGAAGTACAGAATGAGCTGTGGCTGCAGTTAAGCACAGGCAGCCTGGTAGTGCTTTAGAGGGCTGGGAAGCGTTAAATGCTTGGAGGGGCTCTGCCAGCTGTAGGGGGAAGGTTGCTCCAACTTTTCTTCCTATGGGAATCTGAAATCTGAATTAATGATAGTGTCTGGTTCTGGGTGAGAATGCTGCCTGCTCAAGGAGCGCAGTTTGCCGTCGGGTGTGAGGAGGAGAGGCTTGAACCTGGACAAAAAGGTTAGTTAATAGTTCATAGCCATTATGAAAAGTGGACCAAGGCATCCCTTGACATTGTAGGAGCAGCTTGATACAATGCCTGTTGGTAAACTGGTTAATGTAGGTACAGGTCCCCTCATTGGGTTTTAACAATGTGTAATTTGTAACTTTAGGAGGTGATTTTATGTTGCTAAACTTGGCAAGCTTCTGAAACTGGAATTGTAGTCCTCAATGAATTTCAGAGCTTGGGACTGGGGGATTGCTGGCCTCAAAACTCTCTGGGTGAATTCCAGTCCCTGGTGTGGACAGGCAGATGGCTTAGACGAGGACTGGGAGTAATCCCATCCTGTGCCTTCACTCCTGTCATGGGACAGCATCGTACCTATGGCTGTGCTGGTCAGACATTGGTGGGGGGAGTGGCCAGACTAAAGTGGGCATCAAAAATGAGGTTTCTTGTCAAGTCAGACAAGGCAAACTTTGAGAAAGTTGAATCAAAATACAAAGAGTGGCATAAGCAAACAGGAAAGCTGAATCATCTTGGTAAAGGTAAGTTTTCAAATGATTTTTGCTGAAGCTGTGTTATCTGATTGTGTTTAAATAAGTCATTGAATACGCCAGTGTAGCTCATGTAACAGAAGTCCCTCTGTTAATGCTGGGGTGTAAGGTGGTGTAGGTTTGTGTAGTTAAGTTGGAGTCTGTTTGTGCACAGCTGGAAGCAAAGTGGAGCTTCTCCTGTGCCCAAATCCTCTGCCTGGGTCAGCCATGGCACAGACAGGAGTGTCCTGTCACCTGTGCTCACAGAGCTTCCTGGCTGAGCTGCCAAATCACACGTGGAAATCTGAGCTGGAAAACTCTTTCTAATCTAGGGTGTAAACTTACTCATTCCTGCCATGTATGTGCATGGAAGATAGGAATGGTGCACAGAAGTAGGAATTTGTTAGGGTGTTGGAAGATGACAGTCCCCAAAAGCTGCAGCTGTTGGCATACACTGTGACATGGTACAGAGACCTCAGTAACCTTGTCCATGTTCTGTTACTGTCACTGGAATGTCCCCAAGCTGGAGAATTCTCAGACAAGCAGGAAAAGTGCTTGTGACTTAAACCACTGCTGAGCAACATGTCAGAGCAAACTCCCAGTGGCGTCTTAGTGTCTTCCTGCTGTGAGTGCTGAGTTTAACTTGTAAATTGAGGACTTTGTGAAAGCCATTTTTTTCAGTTTGCTCTGCTTTGTTTTAAAAGGCAGGCTGCTAACCTTTTTTTTATTTTCTCACATTCTCAATTTGCATATTAAGAGTATTCACACCCATTTATGAATTTTTCTAAGATCTTAATTTAGTTTCTTTATCTTAAGTTCCCGGGTGTCCTCATGGCTTACTCCTCTGAGCTCTGTACTGCCCAATGGTCTTGTTTTTAATCAGGTGTAATTGTAGTAGCCATTCCTGGCTCCTCAGTTTAAAAGTGTGTGAATTTGTTTAGGAAGCTCATTGCCATTCTGGTGTGGGGGTTCCTGATGCACACACAGCCTTCTGGAATGTCCTGCAGATGAGGAACACATGATATAAGACTTAGTTCTTACCATAATTTCTCTGCTGTCTGAAAAGAAGGAAGTATGATCCTAAGATGGAGGCACTCTTTGAGCTCTGAGGTGCTGGGCTCACCCTGCAGTTGCCTCTTTCGAGTGGTCTGGTTGAGGTACCTCTCCCCTCTCTGTTGTATCTCCTTGCCCTTTGTTTAACTTCCCTGGATATCACTGTTCTTCACTCTCTGGGCTCTGAGCAGGGCTGACTGACTGACTAGAGAGAGGATGAATTGTGATGTGTCCTTCTTTAAGTGAAATTGTGTTTTGGTGATTGAAAAAGTCTCACAATAGTTTTCATGCTAAATAATCCTGTAGTTTCTTGCTTAAGTTAAGGTCTGCTTGGAAATTTTTGCTTCCATAAACCAAAAGTGCAGTTCTGTGTTGTTGGAGAAGTTAATTTTTAAAACAGGCTTTGCTGGAGTGTGATACAGGCTGACTGCATAGAAGTGATTTGTGGTGAAGCCAGGATCTTTGCCATGGGAACAGTAATTATGGCTTCAGGCAGCAGGCCAAGAATGTTGTGAGGAAATTCCAGTCCCCTCCTATGGCTTTAGTTAGAGGCTGCAACAAGCTGGCTCTTGTGGCCTCCCCGACAGGCATGAGCACACATGGGAGCCACATGTTGGTGGCAGGGGACATGGATGGCAGTGGCTCTGAGGGGGCATTGGGTCAGCTGGGTGTGCCAAACAGCTCCATCTCACCTGAAAGTGCCACATGGTGCATTATGTATCTGGGCCTTCAATTTATGTATCTGCTCATAAAGTGGTTGTAGCAAGTACTGAATTTTAAGCTTAGGCCTACTTTGCCCTCAGTCTGGGATGACATAAAAAAGTAGGAAAATAACACACATGAACTTACTCATCTGCACCTTTTTAATCCTGTAAGTGTAGGGATAGACTCTGGTCTCTGATGTCTGCTTCAGGTACTGTCAGACTGGAAAATTCAGGTGTGCTGGTGCCATGTTTGCTGTCCCCTTGTACCAGCAAGAAGAGGAAGCATTATTTAATTTCAGATTCCCCATGGCACTGCTACAGCTCCTTCAAGCTGTGCTTGGTTGGGCCAGTGTTTGAGCCATCCCATCCATTGGCCCTGTGACAGGAGGGGCAGGAGTGTCCTTCCACAGGTTCTGTATTCCCAGAGTGACACATCCAGCAGTATTTCTCTCTGATAGGATTTGTGTTGAGCTTTGCCAAGGCCCCCTCTGCTCCCTGGCAATGATTTAAAAGCTCAAGGTTGAGGAGCAGTTAAGTTTCAGCTTGGGAACAGTAGATCATAAAGGCTGGGTGTGTGCTGCCCTACAGAGCCAGCATGACTGCATTGCTGCAGCACTTGGAGTTTAGGAATTTTGGGCTATTTAAACTGGCCACACCTTTTATTTGCTCAAAGGGCAGGTTTGTTTCACAGGGTGTCTCCATAGTAGCAAAGAGGGGAAAGTCGGGAGGGGCCGATGGGTGAGTGGGTTGAGGATCCGGCTTTGCTGTGAGGCTGATGTGGTGCTCCAGCTCCAACACAGCCTGTTGCCAAAGCTCAGGGCCTGAGCAGGTGCTCCTGTGCAGCACTGGAGGGTCTGGTGGCTTTGGGGAGCTTTTGGGAGCTGCAGGGCCTGTCTGTAGCCCATAAAACGGTGCCGGCGCTTGCGGCAGTGCCATGGCAGGAGCGTGCCGAGCTCTGACCAGCTTCAAAGGGGCCGGGAGTCTGTCTGTGTGCCCCGTGTGCCAGTGGGGATGCCAGTGGGGAGCCCGCTGTTGGCTCCCCTGGAGAGATACCAGCCTAAATCTTGTCCAGGCAAGATGGAGGTTGTAACAGTTTTAAAAGCCTGAAGTGGCAGGTGACTGGTGTTGTCTGAGCAGAGTTTGGGTTAAAAATACATGTCCTCTGTGTCTGCCAGACTGGCCTGTGCCTCCACCATAGATCCACTGTCCATATAATATGCTGATTGCTGAGTTGAATTTAATTTGGTTATTGGTATGGGGCTTTCTGTGTTTGAATTGGTACATCAGCCATGAGTAATGTGGTGAACTAAATTGAGGGCAACTCTCTTGATTCTGATCAGATGATAAATTTTGTGTCCAAGGGGAACAGCGATGTGCTGTGATGAAGCTGTTGTAGTCTTGAAGTCTGTGCTGGCCTTAACTTCCCAGCTGCCTGATGGGGATGCAGGTGTGGTGTGTGTTCTTCAGAGGTGTTTCATAAAAAAAAGTTGACTCATGGTTTGTGTTTGTGACCAAAATGGAATATTTTTCACACTTCTTTACCTCTGACTAAAGAGTACTGGAGGCAGAAGAGGGGAATAGAGGGAGAACATAAGAACTCATGCTGGACATGAGTGTTTGATGGAAGATGAGGAAAACTGGCATTCTTCCTAGTAGTTTAAATTTAGTTCCATTCTTGAATCTCAAATCTCTCAGCAAAAAATGTTGGAATGTAACATGAGTGTGATGCTGATGTCATCAGACTGGATTTCTCTTAATAGTTTCTTCACAGAGATTTGAGCATTCCTGTGTCCCTTTGGGACTGACCTGGGACAGCCCTTGATGAGCCACTCTGTTCCTCCTGTGCTCAGAGCCATTTTTTTGCCTCTTTGATCAGAGCAGAGGGTTTGTGTGAGCTCCTCAATGATGTGTAATTTTATGAAAATATTATAGTGGTTTTTTATTGGTTCCACAGTATTTTTCCAGTCATAGGCAAAGTGAAGAACAATGTCATCCATGTGCTCTGCCTTCTTGGAGGACAGATTTTCTTTGGTTTCTTTTCAGAGCGGGGGTGTGTTTCCTGCTTTTCTTTCTTTAAGGGCCTGTTAGCTGATGGCCTATTTTCCTCTAAAATCCACCTTTTCCCTCACAAGCTGCTGCTGTCCTGAGTCTGTCAGAGCAGTGTCAGGTGCTCCACATCCAAAGGCAGAGAATGCTGCTGCTCTGTAGGGTTTCCTCAGTGAGCTGGGGAGAGAAATAGCTTTTTGTAGATCTTGGGCTTGATCAGCCTCTACTTTCTGGCCTTTCTGGTCCTTGTCCCCTTCCTTCCCATGTGCCCTGTCTTTTTGACATTGCTTTAATTTTGCTTTCTGTCTGAAAGTTGACTAATACCACTTGTTTGACTTGCAGTGAATATTTTTGTAGTCATTCAGTTTGTGTTTGTTTTCTAGCCTTTTGCACAGGCAGGATGAAGTTGACTTATTGTAATCCATTTAAAATAAGTGCTGGATCTTAAGTAGATAAAGGATTATCTGGGGCAGCTGGGAATTTCTGTAGCACTTCTAGGTGTGCTGGTAGAAGCTGAGACAATCTCTGGCCTTGTTCCAAAGTGTGGTAAACCAGGTAAATCACAGTGGCCGTGCGTGGTGTTTGTGAATGAGATGTTGCTTTTTAAGCTGTGAAAGCCCGTACAGACTTAAAATTCTTAGGACTTACTTGTTAAAAACTTTAAAGCAAAACAAGGCTTTGAGTTTGAGGGGTGGTCAAACAGGTGACTGGAGGAAAATAGGAAATGTTAAGTTGTATCTTGCCTGCCTCTCCCTAGCTCAGAAAAGAGAACGAAGAAGTGTTGGCAGCGGGGCTGCTCCGAAGTGTGATTAAATTAGTGCAGCTTAGGCAAGGGGCCTTCTGTAGCCAGGAGTGTCAGGCCAGAGGAGGCTGCTGGCATGGAAACCCATCCCAGCGAGGTTTCCGTGGTACCATCGTGCTGCTGACGGGGGGTTTGGGTGGTGGAAACAGCCCTACCCTGCTCTGGGTGGGATCTGGCAGTGTAACTCCAGAAGTGGTGGTTGTTTGTGATCAACAGGAAGAGGAGATTTGTTAGTTCAAACGAGGAATTCAATGTGCTGTGAGTGCACTGTGGCTTCTGTTAATCTCATCATAAAAATACCAGCTGCAAACGAGTGGCTGAGCAGAAATGTCAGCATAATTAATGCCTCTGTGAGCAGGGATGGGAAGTGAGGGCTGGAGAGCTGTATCTTGAACCCTCAACGACTCAGTGAATGCAACAGGGAGAAACAGTGCTGTGGGTGGATGTGGGTGAGCACTGGGCACCCCACAGCCCTTGGCTGTGTTTGTTTTGTTTTAAACCTAAATTAAATTACATAAAACTTCAGAATCAGTAATTTTCCTACTGACTTTCCCAGTATAACTCAAAATACCCAAAGGGTACGCTGTTGGTGAGAAACTCTTCTAAACCTGTTCAACCAACCAGGCTCATTTTAGTTCCTCTGTCTCTACTGAAGTGGGTACTTGGTATTTGAATTTATTCTGTGTTTTTTTCAGAGTTTCTAATATGTAAACAAAGAAAAGACAAGTCTGGAAAGAGACTGGTGATCCTTGCAGTGTGAGGGCAGAGAGCTGATCGAGGCTGCTGAGTGCCCACTACTAGAGACAGGGTTATAGAGAACTGGATTCCAGTTTGGCCCAGGTTCAGTCATTCCAAAAATCAAGGATTTCCTGTGGTTATCCAGTATCGGCTCCAACAGGAACCAAGGAGGAACACACACCAAGGAAAAGTCCTGATCAACACAGCCTCCTGGTGCTGGGGACTGGTCTGTGTGGTGTGGGAATGGCAGCACAACAAGACCACTGCAGGTCCTTGGAGCGCTGGATCTGCTCCTCTTTGCACTTCAACAGTCACCCCTGTAATGGGAGATGTGGGAAATAACTTTGCTGTGACTGTGCAGTACTACATGTACTGTCTGTAAACTTCCTTGTGTAGAGAAAAGACCTTGGAATACTGCGGTTTTCCAACTACGGCAGTCCTCTCTCTTCGTTTGCATGTGCTTCCAGCTGGGAAGCTTACAAATTGCCTGCTGCTGCTTTTGATGTCGAACAATCATCCCCCTCTGCCTCCCGGCTCTGGTCACAGTGGGCAGCACAGGCTGTCTCCAAGATAAGAGGGGAGTGCTTTGGAAATTGCTCTCATTAAAGAGACACGGACACCCTGGACATTTGGAGCCTCAGCCCGGCTGCAGTGACATCCTCACTGCAGGGCCTGCAAGAAAGTCTTCAAATATACAAGAAAATGTTTATTTTAAACAAGCCATTAGGAAAGTTAAATTCAGGGAATGGAAATTCTTTCCATAATAGTATAAATGCTTGTTTTTCCAGTTTATAGTTTCCTAGTGTTGCCTCCATGAGAGCCAAGTATGTGGCTTGTTCTCCTGGCATTTCCATGATGGATTGCAGGAGCTGCCCAGTGTGCTTGCACAGACACATCGAGTTGTACTGGAAGAGCTGGAGTTCCGGGTGTGCAGGATTTTACAAATTAATATTTAAGAACGTATTTTAAAAGGGCACAGACCTATTAAGTCCGGATGTAAGGGCTTTCATGAGGCCAAAACCACCTGTCTGTATGGGTAGGGCTGTGCTTTGGGTGGGTGGTTCTTTGTCAGTAGCTGCCAGGTGTATCCCAGGCAACAGCATGGAAATTGTACCTGGAGTGGCTGCAGCAGTGGAGGGAGGCACAAGAGTGTTCTTACAGTAAACTGGAGGATTTCGTTTAGCCTTGGAATTATGCCTTGATTTGAGTCATCAAAGGATGGGATCACAGTCTAATAGCCTCCCGGCCCAGCTTGCCTCTTGCTGTACTTAGGAATCGAAGTGCTAATTAGAACAGCTGTTAAAAGGCCCATTCCTAATGACTGCGCCATGGGAGGAGGAGGAGGAGGAGGCCGAGGCCTTGGTGTACCAGGGACCTGGTCAGTGCTTGCAGGTGACCAGCAGCAGCACATGAACCAAGGTTTGGAACCTGGCCTAATTCTCGTCTTCGGGACATCAAAGCCCTTGAAGCCTCTTTGAAGAGTTAGCAGTGAGTAGTCCAACAAGAAATTCAAGATTTGAGGGAGAAAGAAAAAAACCCAAATTGTGTGTCTGTAACTGGGTGTTCTGGGGCTCTCAGTGACCTACTTTCCCAGCCTGTTTACTGGGGGAGTGCGCAGAGCTTTTCTTGTTACACAGATCCTGTTTCTGCAGGTGCCACCAGATACAGGGCATGTAGGAGATAAGGGTTTCTGGTGCCATGGTGTGGAGCAGGGTATGTTTCCATCAAGATGGGTGGGAGTGAGCTGAGCTGGGAGCTTTTTTCTCTTGATGAAAGCCTTTTAGTGTGATGTTTCTGTGGAAGAGTAATGTAGAAAATGTTGAGAAATTGCTCTAATGTATTAGATTTATAGTATTGTGTTCATTCACAATTTACAATGGAATTTGAAATCTTCTGTGTAACTTACTTGAAATTAAGCCATGCTGATTGTAGGCTGTATTGTGGATGCAGGTATAGCTTGTGCTAGGAAGTCATTAGTAGTCATGTTTCCTTTTGTCTTAGTAGTGTTTTTCTTGCCTCCTACTTGGGTTAGTCCAGTCAGTTGAGGTGGTTTGGGTGACTTTACAGAGTGCTGATACCAGAAGACACCTTCCACCAGATCAGGGTGCTCCAAGCCCTGTCCAGCCTGGCTGTGAACACTTTCAGGGATGGGGCACAAAGTACACAATTGTGGTTTGTAACTGCCAAGTCATACCTGAACAGTTTTGGCAGCCTCAGAGTGAAAATCCTGTGGGATAGGAGTAGTTAGAAACCTGTTTTGCTGGGTGAGGCAGGATGAGGTGCCTGTTGGTGCACAGCACTGCATGTAGTGACTTCACACAACTCAGCAACACTCCAGCCCCAAGATCTCTTAATGCTGAGCTGAAAAGAGATACTGGATAGTGCTGCTCCATTACCAAACTGGATCTGACTGATATTTAATTCATGGAGGTGAGCTTCACTGCCCACTGTCAGTGTGTTTTCACTTACACTTGTGTTCAGCTCCTCTCCAGCTTTCTCTCAGTTGTTCTGCTTTAGGAGTGCCTGGGTAGAATTGAGTGAAATGCTGTCTGTTTACCTTTCCTCTGTTCTCTTCCAGCGGGGACCTGACGAGCTTTTCTCTCCTTGTGTTACTAACGGACCCTTTATCATGAGCAGCAACTCTTCTTCTGCAGGTAATATTGCGTAGAAACAAGCACAGCATTTATTTCTAAGTATTTCAAGTACTGTAAGGAGGTCTGGATTTTCCTACTTAGTCATAATTTTAAAATCTTTTCATTTTTAGTACTTACTAGGCCTTTTGTAGGACAGTGCTGAATAATAAATAATAAAATTCTGCCAAGAACACCAGGCCAAGTGGAAAGGAATAAAGCAACAATCTGGGGTTAGTGGCTTAGGCCTGTACTAGAAATGTGGGTGGGTGGGTGTGTACTGTAAACAAGCTGTGAAATGGCCACTAGAGAGTTGATTCCATTGCAGTGGCATTCAGCTGCATCATTGCCATCATGTAATTTGGGGGGAAAAGAGAACAAAACCACTGTCTTCAGACTTGAGTTAACTTAGACTATGGAACTTCTCTGTAATAGAGCAGTAACTGACTGGGCAGCACAGTCTGTGTGTCAGCAGTTGGGAAGTGTGTGCTTGTTCTTCCAGACCCTTCTCATCAGCAGTAATTCCTGCTTCTTACAGCTAATGGAAACGACAGCAAAAAGTTCAAAGGCGACAGTAGAAGTGCTGGGGTCCCATCCCGAGTAATCCACGTCCGAAAGCTCCCCAGTGACGTCACGGAGGCAGAGGTCATTTCTCTGGGCTTACCTTTTGGCAAGGTCACCAATCTTCTAATGCTGAAAGGAAAAAACCAGGTATTGTCTCCATAATTGAAAGCAGGGATTGTGTCAAAGGCTGGATGAGTTTGTCATCAGGAAACCAGTTCCAAATTGTTTAAACGACTGCCATGTGTTAGGAGTCAATGACTTCTTATTTTACTTTTCTGTGATTAACCCATGAGCTGTAGAAAATACTATTTTCAGGCTGCAGAAGGAGCTCAGTCCATAATTTCAGGTTATTCACTTATAATTAGCGTTAGGCCTGGTTTGGAAATTGCAGACCAGGGAATTACTTGAGCAGCAGTGTCATGAGTTGGCCTTTTTCACTCAGGCTGGCTTGACAGCCAAGTTAGCAACATGCAACGTGGCCTATTGAGGACACCTTTCCAGATCTGGTAATTGAGCTGGGTAAGGTTGAAACACTCTTGGGTAATGCAGGAGGTGTGCACTTATTTGGTAATTAAAATTGTCTTGCAAATTAAGGAGTAAAAAAGCAAGTCAACTTTAATCATTGCTTAAAATAATGTCTTTAATCTTAATGATGGAAAGGTGTCTCTGATATATTGCGTGGTGTGATTATACATAAGTGCTTACTGCAGTGACTCGCTGCAGTCCCTTACATTTCTGTTGAGGGAGGGAAGCCCCTGAGGGTACAGAATGGCGAGGGGGTCTTCTTGCCCTGGAGAGAAGTGAAGAGTGGATTATTGCTGTATTTTTGTGTTCTTGCAGACACTTGTGTCTAAATAGACATAGCATGGTCATCTTAGGGTGAGACTGAAGCATTGCATTGAATCAGTCTGCAGAGGGAAGATCCTCATCTGTTCTACTTACAGTCAGCTCTTAGACACTTCTGTGTACATAAATGTGTGTGTAAATGGGGTTGTGAAAATCCAACCCTGCTATGTCTTAACTGGAGTTTGGTTTGGGGTGACCTTGTGCTGTCCTGTTGTGATGTGTCTGTTGGGTTTGACTTCCCAGGCTTTCATAGAGATGAACACGGAGGAGGCAGCCAACACCATGGTGAACTACTACACCACAATCACTCCAATGCTCCGGAACCAGCCCATCTACATCCAGTTTTCCAACCACAAGGAGCTAAAGACGGACAACTCTCCAAACCAAGCAGTCAGTTTGTTCTCTGTGTTCTCATCCCAGGGTGGGGGGTGGACAGCCAGATCAGCTGGTGGTTTGAGATCCAGGGGCTTGACTAATGTGTGGTGTTTTAGCACATTTGTTTCTAATGTTTGAAAGATTTCTGTGAAGTGCAGCCCTGGTGGGGCAGAACTCACCTGTGACAGAGCACAGGCTGGTGCTGGTAGGTGCAGCTTTGAGGCAGAAGCACCTGAACCCAGCAGGTCTTTATGTTCTCTCTGGGCCTTTGAGAGTCTCTGTGCACCACATGGTGTGCACAGGGGAAGAAGTTCCTGTTTTCAGTTCAGCTGCTGTTTGCAAACTTTTAGGACAGGAACATTGGAAAAAAGTTCAAGTTACTTGTGGGTCTTTGTCAGAGGTGGCTGCCAGTACATCCCCTTTGCCTCCTCTCACTTTTCAGGATCAGAGCACCCAATGCTGTGCAGAGGGAATGCTACTGTTGGATGGCATTGCTGTTCCTGCTCTCACAGCTGGAGGACATGAGTGTTCTGTGTGTGAGGGGGCTCTGCAGGAACATTCCCAGGCAGTTCTCACTCCTGGATCCCTGTGGCAGATGTACATCAATCTTTTAGTCTTGGCAGCTTCTCTACGATTCTGGAGGTGGTGTTTCACCCCAGAGTCTCAGGTTTCCCTTTTCTAAACAATAGGATAATTTTGCTGCATCCATTGATGCTGAGCAAGGTTTTTCAGTAGGACAGGTACTGCATGTTTGATTTAGTTTGTATTTTTGCACTGCTCTTACTGGTTGAGTTGGTCTGTATTGTCCCTATTTCAAATGTGCTATGGCACCCATGGCACCCTCAGCCCTGGGAGCAGCACAAGGCTGTTGTGCTCACTGCCACATCCAGCTGGTTGTTTGCAGGCAGGAAGCTCCAGCAAAGCTGACAGTGTGTTTTTGCAAGCAGAAGTTGTGGGTCTGACAGTGTGTTTGGTCCTGCAGCGTGCCCAAGCTGCTCTGCAAGCTGTGACCACTGTGCAGACTGGGAACCCGGCGCTGGCAGCCACAGCTGCAGCTGTCAATGCGGGAATGGCAATGGCTGGCCAGAGCCCTGTCCTGAGGATCATTGTGGAGAATCTCTTCTACCCTGTCACTCTGGATGTTCTGCATCAGGTAAAACACACCATCACAACTGCTTGAAGTTCCTGGATGAAGAGGCAGCAATAGCTGGTGCATTGTTGCATTTGCAGTCTCTGGGTTGTGTTTGTACAGTGCAAGTTTTGAACAGAACTGTCAGGCATCTCTGGAGACCTGACACCTACAGGAGGTTCTGCTCACATTGGTCCCACTCTGGCCAGACTTTAATTTCCAGAGGTTTGGTTCCTGGTCCATTTAAATTGGATTGATACAGTTACTGAAATACACTTAAGGTTTTAGCAAAAGTAGCTGCTTCCTGTCCTGGTGCCAGGGCAGAGGAAACAAATACAGTGTCCAGGAGCCATTTAGGCAGTGGCCAGTTTGCAAAGTTCCCACCATCTGCTGCAATTGCTTAACTTTATGTTTAAAATACAGACTTAACTGCATTAAAGAATCCCTGAAATTCCTAGAAAAGGTCCAGTTTGTGAAGGTGTTTGTGAATCTTCCTGTGTAATAACACAGAACAAACAAACAAACTGTATTTAGGGGGCAATTCAGTCACTCTGGTATGTTCTAGGTTGATGCCCATGGTGTAGTTTAAAACCTTCAATGTTTCAATTGGAAGGTGACAGCTGAAAGAGGATGAGTTTTGTTTCTGCATGTGAAAACACAGATCAATATCCAATTATCATACAGGAAAAGTGATAACGTGCAAATATTACCTTGCAGATTTTTTCCAAGTTTGGTACAGTCTTGAAAATCATCACATTCACGAAGAACCACCAGTTTCAGGCCCTGTTGCAATATGCTGACCCCATGAGTGCTCAGCATGCCAAACTGGTGAGTGCTGCATACCTGGTTTACTCTCACTTGGGTTTGCCTTGGTCAGTCCAAGCTCAGGTGGTACACTGGCATTGGGGTGTTCTTGAGGGGGTCCTGCTGGGCTGGCACCAGCCTTGCCCTGAGGGCAAAGCATGAGTGCCAGGGAATTGCCCACACACACAGCATGGGATGGCTCAGGGGCTGCCAGAGGGGCTGAATGAGACAGAGCTGTCTCCACACTAGAAACCTGCCTGTCCGCCAGTGAAGCCCTGGGATAGCCTAACTAACACCTCTCTCCAGGGAGCAATTGCTGTGTGCATTTGGTGAGGACTGGTTTGTTTCCTTGCAGTCTCTGGATGGACAGAACATCTACAATGCCTGCTGCACGCTGCGCATCGACTTCTCCAAGCTCACAAGTCTCAATGTAAAGTACAATAATGACAAGAGCAGAGACTATACCCGCCCAGACCTGCCCTCTGGGGACAACCAGCCCACTCTGGACCAGACCATGGCAGCTGCTTTTGGTGAGAGTTCAGGAAGTGGGCGCAGGACAAATCCAACTGGTGTGTATGTCAGTGGGGGAAGGGGAAGGGGCATTATCCTGGTGTATTTGGTCAAAATTTTAGAATGCAGCGTGACTAAGGAAGAGACTTTAGCAGTCGCTGAGGTTCAGAGTAGTGCAAAACGCTGGGCGGGTCCGGGCGGTCGGTGCCTCTGCCGCCACCTGGTGTTCGCCCGTAGCCGGTCCTGTGAGCACCGGGCGGGTTCAGCACTTACTGGAGCGATTGAGTTGTGTCCTGGTCACAATTCATCCTCAGGGCTGTTTCAATAACGATATCCTTGGAGCTGTTCCAGAACAGCAGGATTAACAGGGGAATTGTTTTTGTAATCTCTTGAAGTTCAGTGTTACAGGAGAGGCATTCTTGAATTGCTGGTTTGTCTTTTAGGGTTTAGCTTTCAACTAAATGCTTGTGTTGAAGGACAGATCAAGACATTCCAGCTAACTTTTGGAGGGGTTTGGGTTGGATATTAGGAAAAGGTTCTTCCACCAGACAGTGGTTGGGCACTGGAACAGGCTTTCAGGAAACACAAGCCTGACAGGGTTGAAGAAGTGTTTGGGCAACACTCTAAGGCACAGAGTGTGATTGTTGGGGCTGCCCTGTGTAAGGCTAAGAGTTGGACTTGATGATTCTTATAGGTCTCTTCCAACTCAAAATCCTCAGTTCTGGGAAGTCTATCATTTTCCTGTTGTTGTGTGTCTTTGCATAATGTGTATGTCTTTCCCAGGTGCCCCAGGAATAATCTCTCCTTCTCCATATGCAGGAGCTGGCTTTCCTCCTACTTTTGCCATTCCTCAGGCTGCAGGTACTGTATTCATAAGTTGAAGTTTTATGTAGGTTTTCTGTTGCTGAAGCATCTTGATGTTTTAAAGCAAAGTAATAGTGTTTTTGTTGGGGTTAGCCATGTAAATTCTACATGCTGGCACTTGGACATGGTAGGGAGTGGTGTTCCAGCTAGGAGTGCTGTGTGCAGCTGCAGCACATCTGGTCAATGTTCTGGTGACAAGAGGAAAATACATGAAGCAGAATGGGAGAGACAGTAAAGGCAGGCTTTAAAATAATTGAGGGAGATGGGAAAGAGATAGGAGTTCTTGTGCTTTGAATTTGCCCATCTGGTTGCACAGGTTGGGAACTCACTTTGACAGCTGTAAATGGATCAAAAGCAAGGAATTGGACGTTTTTAAAAATATTTTGAGAAAGCTGGTATTTAAACATGAGCCTTATTACATGTGCTGAAACAGTTGCACTGTGAAGTTCAGAGCTCACATTGCAGGTAGCAGATGCTTCCAGAAGTGGCCAAGAGTCTGAGATGAAAGCTGGGGGTGCTGAACACACTCACTGGGGTGCCAACCTAAACAAGCTTTCCTGGGACTCTCAGCATTCCAAGCTGTGTTGACTTTCTGGGAACACGATGGAATTTCCTTGCTTATAACAAACGAGCACAGACCAAGCTGTTGAGGCAATGCTGTTTTGGGAGACAGGAAGGGCTGCTTTGGGGAGTAATCCATGGAACTCTGGAGCTCTAAAGCTCTTGTCCTTGGAGGGCCAGTACAGGAGATGCCAGCTGGTTCTGGGAGCAGCCTAGGGATGCCTGTAAATCCAGCTGCAGTGGTTCCCATTCAGGAGAGTTGGGTGATGGTTGCACAGGGTGTTGCATGCATGGTGAGAGCACGTTGTGCATGCCCTGGTTGGACAGACCATCTCCATGCCCCACGTGTGACTCCTGCCCTGCCCTGCAGAGCTGAGGCTTTGTGCTCATCCGCTGCTTGTGAAACGTGTGAGAGTGCTGAGGAGCCTGCTCAGCACCAGGCACTGCAAGAGCAAATCCTGTTAGAAACCAGAACATTTCCTGCAGCACCAAAAGTGGAGAATCCTGTTACCCTTAGGATACATGGACACTGTTGGGAATGATGACATGCATGGTTCAGAGGGTGTGCTGTTTTCCCTTCTGGTGCAGCAAATACACTAGAGTACATGCTGTTAATTCTTTACTGGTTAATATTCTTTAATTTCCAGGCCTGACAGTTCCAACTGTTCCTGGAGCACTAGCTCCTTTGGCTATTCCAGCAGCAGCTGCGGCGGCTGCAGCAGGACGGATTGCCATTCCCGGCCTGGCTGGGGCAGGGCACTCCGTGCTGCTGGTTAGCAATCTGATCCCAGAGGTTAGTGGAGTCCTAACTTTACTTTCTTCTCCTTCCTGTTATCTCTGCTTTCACTTTCTGAACACGGATTAGGCTGAAATTCATTGAAAGTGAAATCCTGCTGTATCCAAAGGAAGCGGCATCGCTAGAGCGGCCGCTGCTGCGCTCTGCCAGCGCCACACACAAAGCAAAGCAGTACTCTAGTTCTAGTTGCTGAAGGGAAATGGGAAAGTCCATCTCAAATTGAAATTGCTCTTCCTTGGTTCAAAGCCAAGGATGCTGCCTGCCTGCTCTTGTCCCCGAGAGACTACAATGCCTGTCCCTTCCTCCCTCTTCTGTGTGGAGTCTCCCTGCCATTTCCATGGAATAATGTCATTTGGATCACAAAATAGCCATATCCATTCCATTTCCTTGGCATGTTGTAGTTTTTAATACATTAATTCAGAACTACAAAGAGGCTTCATGCTGATCTTTGCTCTTTCTGTGTAGTGTCTGGACCCCTGCCAGCTTTACCTTGTACCTGTGCAGTATTTCCTCTGACATGTGCTTGCACATTTCCCCCTTCCAGGATTCCTGGAAGTTTTTCCTTAGCTAAACTCCTTAACAGCTCACAGTTTACATTTTCAATTCTACTTAACTGAGTGAGTTGAAATACTGGGGTTTCTTAAAAATAAAGCAAGCAATATTTGAACAAAAAATCTTCTTTAATGAAAGACAGCACCCTAAGGGAATTGGATATGGGGGGCTCAGATTTTCCTTCAGTCAGCCCCTGGCTCTGGTTGGATTGAAAGTGTAGAACCTCTGGTGTTCAGCTGAGTGATGAAGCTCTGCTGAGGAGCTGTAACTGATGGGACTGTGCACACACGTTAATAGCACTTTGCAAAGCTGTAAAACTTGCCAGTGCAGAGTCATCACAAAACCTCTTTGGATCAAAGGGGAAGCCTGGATGTGATGAATTATCAAAATCTTTAACTCTGGGTGAGATGAACCAATTGGATCATGTTTCATACCACTCTTACCTGTCATTGCTGTTCTCTCCAGGGCATGAAATAATGGCAGGGGCTGTGAAACAGCTTTGGGATTTGCTGCTCATGCTGCCTGGGAACTGCTCTGCCATTCCAGGAGCTCATTTCTGGCTTATTCCATCATAAGCCTTAAGAGCTGGCATTGTTATTCCTGACAGATGTGATGGTACCAACCTTGTGCTCTGGGGATGCCGTTGGGTGCCTGGATGGCAGTGGCAGGACAAGGGGCTGTGCTGCACCTCTCTGATTTCTCACAGCCTTGAGCAGTGCCAGTGGGCACAGCTCTGTTGAGGCAGGAGCAGGCACTTATTTCATGCCCTGTGTTTTTTGAGGAGCTCTTCACTCTCCATCCAGCTTGTCTTTGGGCTAGAGAGACTTTGGGACTTGGACTGAAGCTGTGAACTAACAGACATGAAACTTTTTCCATTGCCTGTATAATCAGTGTTGTAGAAACTTACCTGTGCCACAACCAGTTAGTAACGAGACAGTATTGCCTGGAGTGACTGCTCTGCCATGGGTTTTTCCTGAATAGGAATCATGGGAACTGAAATGGCTCAGTTTTATCTTTCACAAAAGTGGGAGCAGTCTGCACATACCTTGTGGTGGCCAAACGCTTTGGGTTCTGCACAGTGAGATCAGACCATGGAGCAGGAAGGGAACAGACCTCTGTAAGTGAGGTACCAGTCCTTTATCCAAGTGCTTCCAGCAGGCCTTGGAGCGGGCTTTGGGCAGTACAGCTGTTCATCCACCTGATCTGTTCCCTTTAAATCAGTGCTGAGTATCTGAAGTGGTGGATGTTCCTTGGATTTTTCTAACCAAGCGCTGTGGTACAAATTGGTTCATGCAGTGCCTGGCCCCACAGCAGCAAAGACAGTTGTTTGTGACTTGGTACATGAAGTCATTTCTTCCAAGGAATTCTTGTAAATGGAGGAAATATTTTTAGTCAAATTTTAGGGAATGCCATTGCGATTGAATTGGATTTTGCAGCTTGTGGAAGTCACTCTGTGGGGATACTGTCTCTTACATCTTTGTATATCTGAAGTAAAAATGCCTTTTCTTTATCATTGTGTTCCACTAGGTAAAACCTATTAACTGTTTCTGTAAGCGAGTTATTGTATGTAGAATTCTATAAATCTGACTGATGGAACACTACATATTCCTTATGTATTTACTGACCTGTGTTTTTTGCTACTTTTTTCTTTTCTCCCCATCCCTGAATTTTTTTTCTTCCCCTGATCCGGAATTTCTTTGCCAACTGACTGCACGGTACTTCTGCTTCCTGTTGTTGCTTGAAACAAAAAATAAAAACATTCCCCTTCCAAAAAAAAAAACCAAACCAAAAAAAAAAACAAAAAAAAAACACACCCTGCTCTTCGGAAACCAACCTGCCCTTCAATATTAACCATCTTGAAAACTTCATCATCCATCAACCAATTTCGCCATTTCCTGCGGGGACTCTGCCCTTCCTCGTTGTGGACGATTTGTGCAACCTCGCTCTCCCCTTCGATTCCTTACCTCTTCCCTGTCCCTCCGCTGCCTTGCTCTGCTGTTCTCTAAAGAGAGTTACACCCCAATGCCTCTTTATTCTTTTCGGTATGTTATTATTCACACTTTTTATTACCTTGTTTTTTCATTTATTTGAGATTACTTTTTGATACTTCAGAAATGTACAGTTTGCAGTTTGCCATTTTTTTTTGAATGCATAATTTCGGTTTTACATTGTTTAGTTTGCTGTTTAATTTAGTTTGCCTTTGGTTTTGGTTCAGTTCTGCATGGGTTATTGCTTTGCATGTCTTTGATAAGAGTTTTAAATTGTGAGAGCATGCAAAATTGTCCAGTCTTCTGGCAGTAAAATTTTGGCTTTTTGCTGAAACCCAATGTCTTTTCTTTAATGTATTGTTCCATTATTATTCTGCTATGTAAGAATTTCCTTAATTAGAGCAGAATATGTAACCATGGTTGGAATGAGATCAGTTCTGGTTGGGAATGGATGTTTTTGCTGTTGGATTGATTAGCTGAAGTTAAGTTGAATGAGACTTTGTTTCTCTACCTAAGACTGTTTTTGTTTACTCCCTCTTTGAAGGAGTCTATGGTGATGTGCAGAGGGTGAAGATTCTATTTAAGAAGAAAGAGAATGCCCTAGTTCAGATGTCTGATGGGAACCAGGCCCAGCTTGGTAAGCTTGGGAGTGTCAGACTCTGGGCAGTAAGAGACAAAATGGGTAGTTAAAGCTTTAATATTGTCACTTTGTTCTCTTCCAAAAGAAGATCCAAAACTATGAATGTGTCCATGCCTTGTGGCGTGGCTGTGGGGCAGCTCTGGGGCCGGGGCTGGATCGTGGGTGCAAGAGGAAAGCTGGTGAGGCTGAGGGATCCTGCAGGGCAGAACTAGAGTGAAATTCTGGCTTTGGATTCGTGTCTGAACAAAACTGAAGTGCCCCTGCAGTCAGGTGTGTCCTCCCCCTTGCAGCCATGAGCCACTTGAATGGGCAGAAGCTCCATGGGAAGCCGATCCGTATCACACTGTCCAAGCACCAGACAGTGCAGCTGCCCCGTGAGGGCCAGGAGGACCAAACCTTGACCAAGGACTTTGGGCATTCTCCTCTACATCGTTTCAAGAAACCAGGCTCCAAAAATTTCCAAAACATCTTTCCACCTTCTGCCACTCTTCATCTGTCCAATATTCCGTAAGTATCCACAGGGCATCTGAGTATGGCTGAGTATTGAAGTGTTTGCAGCCTCAGTCTGAGAGCAGCCACAGGCAGCTGTGTGCTGCTCGCAGGGGAGCTACCCCAGCTCCCTGTTCCATCTCCTTGCCATTTTTTGAGATTAGCTTGGTCTCTTAATGTCCATTTGACTGGAAAAACTATTTGTTTCAGACCCTCAATAACTGAAGAAGATCTTAAGATATTATTTTCAAGCAATGGTGCGACGGTCAAAGGATTCAAATTCTTCCAGTAAGTGTTTTGTCTTAACATCCTCTCCTTATGCTGGGCTTTTCCATATGGGAAGGGTGAAGTACTTAGTTCAAATCAAATCCCAGTTCAGGCTCAAAAAGTTGAGTGGAATCCTCACTAATGCAGCATTTGACTCTGGAATAAAGAATTCCGAAGTAAGCTTGTGTTGAGCACTGAGTGAGCAGTTGGGCTGTGCATGCTTGCTATGAGGTACTGCTCTGTGTAGGGAGTGAGTGTAGTGCAGGTACTCAGAGCAGTTATTTCTCTGCCAGCCCTGTTGAGTGCTGGATGGGAGAACTTGGATTGAGTTGGGGAATCTCCTGCAGTGGAACTGAACATGCCTGAAACTTGTGTCTTGTCAGGAAGGACCGTAAAATGGCTCTGATCCAGATGGGCTCTGTGGAAGAAGCCATTCAGTCCCTCATTGAGCTCCACAATCATGACCTTGGAGAGAACCATCACCTGCGTGTGTCCTTCTCCAAGTCCACCATTTAGAGCTTGGGAAGGCCTGAGACAAAATGGACTTGACTTAAAACCTGTGGGGTTCAGCCTCAACCTTAAAAGGCTGGACACCAAGGTTTCAACTTCCATCATTCCAGAAAAAAAAAAAAGCCACTTTAAAAATGCAGCTGAAGTGACCTTAAAAGACCAGAGATTTTATTTTTTTAAAGAGAAATCAGTTTACCGGTTTTTAAAAAAAATTAACTCTAATTCCTCTTGCTAACCTTGCGGTGATGGGTAACAATCTTGACTGTTCCAATGAAAATCACAAGTTCAAGTTTACACTATGGAACCTGCTCTGGGAAATTCCCCTCCCCTCCTGCTCCTCCTCCCCCAAAAAGCAGATCCCAACAATTTTATCAGGTTTCACATTGATGCCTTTTTTAATTTCTTTACCCACCCATGCCTTGAAAGACCTAAAACCACTGTGTGAATTCACTGTAGCGCCTTGGAGTCAGGATTGTGGTGACCAGGAGCTCCCAACCCGCCCAGCGCAACACTCAGTTGCATTGATCCCACCTTACCTGTGCACCTGCTGTCCTGTGCCTTAAACCTTCTACTTCTTTGGGGAAAACATCCGAGCTGCAGGGAGGGGATGGGCAGAGCCGAGGGGGAGGAGTGGCTCTGGCTGACGATCAGCTGGGGAGGCTGGCAAAGTGGATAAAGGAAATCCTGGCCTGTGACTCAGGGCAGTGGTACCCTGCTGCCCACGAGTGTCTTGATCCCTGTATGTCTTGTGCCACTTCCCTGTCTGCTCGTGGGTCATTGCCACCTGCAAACTCGGGTGGGAGTCACCCAAGATCCTTTGTGACACTCGGACTGAGCAAAGGTCTGGGTGGGGGAGCATTCCCAAGGCCAAATCACATTCCAGTGTCAGGAGCAGCGAGCCCGCGGGCTCTGCCCTCACAGAGCATTGGTGAGAGACAGAAGAGCCACTGTGGGACACTTGTGAAGATGAATCAGAGTTTGTCAAAATTGTGTGTATATATACCTAAATGCTTGGCTAGGATTTGGAGAATTCTTGGATACCCCATGATTAGAAAGGTGCCTGCAAGGCACCTTCATGCCCCTAATTTGAGATTAAGAGGCCGCTGTAGCTCCGCCATCATTCTTAGAGCATGTCTTCAGCATTTGAGCTTTTGTTTGAATCCTTGTATTATACTTTGATGCCGTTGCTGTCCTCTGTGCCTAGCAATATTTCCAGTTGACCAAATATTCTAATCTCTTTATATGCAAAAGAAATAGTTTAAGTACCTTTTATAGAATGATAAGATGGTATAAACGTAATCTAAATTTACTCCTTTGTGGTATTACCCGTGTATACTGTACTTTATTTTCTTTGTTTTGTAATTGAAGCTGTAGGGCAGGAGTAGTTTCCAGGCTGAGGTCGTGGCTGAGGATGAGCAGAGCCAAGGGTGTGAGAGAACGAGCACAAACAGCTCGGAAATGGAAGGAAAAGGACCCAGGCTAAAGATATTTTACTTTTTGAACCTATAAGCCCAGATGTTCTAGGAAGGGAATTTATTAAAAGTAGAATGCAGCAGATCGGGTTTTCCCAATGATACAACCATTTTTTTATTTTTCTTTCTGGCTTACAACTCTTTCCCGGGCCATTCTGCCTTCTATTCTGTGTAATCCAATGTTGCCTTACATTTCCCTCTAACCTGCAACCTGTTCGGATGCAAAATAACAAGAGTCATATACTTTTTTTCAGGGTTTTTCTGCAAATTGTGGACCAAAGTTTGTTTTTTAATTGTCTTAGTGTTGCAAGTTCTGATTTCCTTTCTTGGTGTGGGAGCTCTTGACTTGCCTAGCACTGAGTGTTTGGAAAAGTCTTAACTTTCTGTAGTTCCTCCCTGGACTCTCAAGGATGTGAATTATGCTGGAGAAGTGTGTGAGGTCCGAGTGAGGATCCGGCTGGGGCTGTGGCACGCTGGGTCCTCCCTGGTTGGCTGAGGAGGGCAAGACCCCTGATGCCAGTGTCACCCCAGCTGCTTTTGGGTACCTCTAAATCTGGGTGAGCTGTGCTGGAGCCAGGGCTCTGTCCCTGCAAAGCTCCCCTGGGGCCCTGCTCTTGTCCTGTGCTCAGGAAGGCACCTCCGGGGGTCTCAGGGGCTGTCAGCGTGTCCCCTCCCCATTGAAACACCCGCTCCTCCTGCAAGGGGACCCAGCCTGCCCAGCACAGTGACACTGGAGTAACTGGTCAGTGCTCCCATCACCCTCCCACAGTGCTGGGGAGGCTCCTGGGGCCGGGCCCCAGCCAGGACACACTGACTGTCCTGTGCAAATTGCAGCTGGATTGGGGTGACCGGGCCCCTGGCACGGCAGGAGCTCCTTTCGGATCCTGTGTTTGCGTGTAAAGAATGTGAGTAACTAAGGGTGTACATATTTATAATTTTTTTATACCTGTTGTAAGACATGAGGGGCAGCAAAACCCAGTTTTTTATGGTGACCAGATGTATTGTATATTTTGATAACAGCAATTCCAGGTTCAGTATTGTGGAAGGTGGGTGGGGAGGGGAAGCGTACACACCATCAGAATTCCATTGCCTCTTTCAAAGAATGTTTGTAATGCAAAAAGAAAAGAAATTAAAACTATTTTATAACAACCTTTGTACCTTTCTGTAGCTCCATTTTTTCCTGTTGAGATTGTAGAAGCAGTTGGTGCCCAGTCTGTACTTGTGCTTTCAATAAATTCTTCTGTATCCTTCGCTCCTGATCTTCCTCCTCTTTATTGTGCCTGTTTTGCTTCTTATTTTTCCTTCTCATGTAATTCCAGCTGCCTCATATTTTATAACTTTGACTCTTCCCACACTCTGGGCTGGCAGTGTGTCCCTGTCTCTGGGGAGCAGGGAATGGGGTCTGGCCCTCCAACCCCTCGGTGCCAGCCCAGAGCCTCAAGACCTGAGGCTGTCCGGCCCTCACTGATGTCCTGCCTGTGTCACACTCCAGCACTTTTTACTTCATGTTCCTAAACTTTCCATATGTTCTGGCTAATATCCATGAAAAATAACCCACTTTGAGTCAAACCCTCCTCTCTCTAGTCCTGTGCTGTAGCTGTGGGGCTGGATGTGCTGCTCTCCATCGTGTGGGAGGAGGTGCAAGTCCTGTTCCCTCCATGAGCTTCCAGAGGAGCATGATGTTTCCTTAGGGATCTAGCTCTTACCTGTGTGCTCAGCTCTGCTCGAGCTCCAGTCCACAAGTCACCCTGTGTCCTGGGGGAGACACAATCCCCACCCTGAGGTCCTACTGTGGCTCTGCTGTCGCTGTTCCTCTGTGCCAAGCCAGCATTAGTCTCCAGCATATTCTGCAGGCGTAGGCACAGCCCCTGGGCTCCAGGGTTACCGAGGGTTACCCCCTGCTGGAGCTGGGGGCTGCTGAAAGGGACCACTGTTGTTCTTGAAAGTCTAATAGGATTTGTAACAGCTGCCTCTCCCGGTCTCCGTGCATGTGTGAAAGCCGGGCAGACCAGGGTGTGTTGCTGCCCTGTAGGAATGAGCAGAATCATCACTCCTGGGTTGGTTTCCCCGAGTTCGCGGGACCCAGCCCAGGCTTTGCATCCATCTCCGGCATCGCGGGGATCCCTGTGCCCGGCCCCGGCCCCTCGGGCACATCGCAGTGATGGAGGGGGGTCCCCAAGGGAACGGTGGTGGCTCCCAGTGGGGGCCACATCCTTTCCTGGCTCTGGTCTACCATCCCATCCCACTCCTGGCCACAGCAGAGCCCTCCGTGCTGCCGGGCTTTTCCCGGCCTGTGTCCGCCAGTGGAGGGAACTTCTCTAAAACTGCCTTTAAACGTGAAAACTGACGTAGGGAAACCGGGGCTGTTCCAGCGGAAGGGCCTTTCCAGCTCCTGCCCAGAGCAGGGGGAAGGAGCTCCCTGCAGCATGAACACTGAATCCCGGCCTTCCGCGCACAAAACCGGAATTGTCTGCCGGCAGGAACCCCAAATCGGGGATCCCTGGCTGGGGGCAAAAGCAAGCCGGGGATGTGGGGCGGGGCTGAGCCCTTTGTGTGTCACAAGGGCGGGGGACCCTTCCCTTGCTGCTCAGCCGGGGGAGCCAGTGACGGTGACGAACCCGGGACTCCTGGCAGAGGGTGTCCCCCGGGACATCGGACACGTGCGGGCCCGAGGGACGTCCTGGGCCGGAGCTGATGAGGTGGGGGCTGGCAGCCCCTCCTGCTGCAGCCCTGTGCGGGGCCGGGAGGAGGATGAGGATGAGGATGTGGGCGAGAATGAGGATGGGGACGAGGATGAGGATGCTCCCGCTCTCTCCCGGACCTGCGATGCAGCGGCGGCTGCTGGGGGTGCCGGAGAGAGGGGCCGGAGGCTGCGGGAGAGATGCAGGAGCGGGCGCGGGGTTGGGGGGGGTGCCTGGGGCTGCGGGTGCGGTGCGAGGCTGGCAGTTGCCATGGAAACCGCTGGGTCAGAGGCAGCGAGAAGCGGCGCGTGACGCCATCGGCACCGCAATGAGCCGTGAGCGCGGGGCCAACGTGGAGCTGGTGGGCTGGGAGCTCCCGCATCCCCCAGCCCTCGCCAAGGAGGGACGGAGCGCGGTGTCTGTCCCGGTGGCCTTCGCCAGAGGCTCTGGGTCACCTCTCCAGGTCAACCGCACCACGGCTGGACGCAGCATCTCCACAGCCCTTCTGTCGCTGCTGGTTGGCTTTGGAATCTCCCCCGGTTCCCCACCCGAGAGCCTCCCGCAACCCCTCACACCATGAGCTGCTGCCACAATCCTCCCGCTAATCCCGGGTGGCTTTTTCAGCACCGAGTCAGGGTTATGTGGATAATCCATATGTTTGCAAGGCGGAGGCTTTGGGATATCCACTGTTAATCCAATTGGCAGTGGCATTTTGGTGCCATCGGCACAGTGTCCTGTTCCGGGGGCGGGGGCGCGGCTGCCCTGAGCCAGGAGCCCTCGCGGGTGCCGGAGCCTCGGTGCTGTTCTCCCAACCGTGGGACCAACTGCCTACACCCTGCCCAAGGAGCCCAGCCAGGGAACATCCACGTGTTTATTTGCTTTTTGAACCACAGCAGCTCCAGCTGTCGCCCAATGCATTCACAGCCTGAAGACCCCCTTGACCGCCCTAAAACTCAGCCCCAGCTCAGGGCTGCTGCTCCTGGGGCAGAGCTCAGCCCCTGCTGCCCCCTGGGCGCTGTGCCCCTACCCCAATGCCCCCCTCTCCTCCAGCCCCTGCAGTATTTACAGCCTCTGTGTGCCCAGAGCCTGAGCGCTGGGCAGTACTCCCCCTTCCATCCCCCCTCACAGACCAGTGGCACAGGATGGGGGGGTCAATGTCGCAGGACCCCCAGCACCCACAAACCCCCACACGAGCCAGGGCCTGCTGCCCCACACAGCCTCCCCCCCACCAGACCCCTCAATCCAATCCCTCCCAGAGCCCTTCAGCACCATTTGAGTCCCCCCAACCCCCCAACAGACATCCACTTCCAGAGCCAGAATAAAATAACCCCTCGGAAATGTCAGCACCAGTGTTAGAGAGAAAGTCAAAGTGCTTGGAGCTGCACAGCCCTGCAGGCTGTGTGGGGGGAGCAGAGCCCCCCCAGCTGCCCGGGTTGGGAGCAGATGTCTCAGCTGGCTCAGGACAGGCATGGCCGTGCTCTGCCTCCCACTGATGCCAAAGCCAATCCTGTCCTGCTGCTCCCTGCAGAGAGGGGCCCTGGCATAACAGAGCCCCCCGAGCTGGTGCAGGGGCGTGGGGCCCCAGGAAGGCACCAGGGCTCAGTCCTTAAACCTCCGGCCTGCCTGCATTTTCTTGTAGTAGAGGTCCACCTCGCTGTCTGCTTGCCCGTCCCGCTCCGCTGGCTTCCTCCGCAGTGTGGACTCGCGGCTGGTTGTGGCCGTGGCCGTGGCCAGCAGCCCCTCGGGGGGCACATCTCCCCGTTCCCCACCACCCCCTGCCGCCCCTGGGATGGCGGCCAGGCTGCCGTAGCGTGGCTCGTCCTGCTCCATGTCGCTGACAGAAGAACCGGGGGAGACACCGGCGCTCTTGGCTGGGCGGAAGCCACGGAAATCCTTCCCCACCTCACCCAGCTCGTAGGTGTCTGGCCCCTCGGGCCCCTTCGCCCCCGACTTCCACTCCCAGGGCCCGTTGCCAGCAGAGAGGTGGACGACAGGGTGGTGGGGGGCGTGGGCGTCAATGGTGATGATGCTGGAGCTGTCCCGCTCGGAAGGCGAGCGGTACTGCGAGGAGTCGGAGCTGGTGGAGGACGACGACGTCTCTGAGTGCTTGGGGGTGACAGAGACGAGGCTCTGCTGCTTGGACATGGCAATGACCTGCATCAGGCGTGGGGGGTTGGCCACCCGCTGTGCTCCCTTCTCTGCAACCATGACCCACTTGGCCCGCACTGCTGCCCCGCTACTGGCCGGGGCACCAGCACCCGCCTGGCTCTCCTCAGGGATGTGCACCAGCTGTGAGGCGCCTGGCCGGGGCTGGATAAGCACACGGGGCCCCATGGCCGTCCGCTCAGCCGAGCGTGCCTGCACTGTGGGGTACAGAGAGGGGGGCACCTCCTCACTGGGCTCCCCCGTGCTCCGGCCCTGCGCCGCCTCCTCTGCCAGCGTCAAGCTCCGGCCCTCCAGCGACTTCTGCTTCCACTCGGTGATGAGCTGCTTGGAACGGGAGGCGTCCACGGGGACATGGATGGTCATGTGACGCCGCGCAGGGTCATCCATGGAGGGCGTGTTGACGCGGGGCAGGGTGTTGCTGAAGGTCACCATGTTCTCCTTGCCCATGGGGCTGCGGGGGGCCAGCAGGTCCACGTCCACACTGGCCCGCTTCAGGCTGCCCAGTGAGTTCTTCTCCCGCTGCACTGGCCGTGCCACCTCCTCCAACCGCGCCTGCGGGTTCAGCTCGTCGGTGCTCACCGACTTGTTCTGGTGGTACACGGAGTCGTGGCCTCGCTGTGTCAGTGCCCGCAGCGCGTCCTTGGCCGGTGCTGGCACCAGGACTCGCTCCGTCGGGGCACGGAAGTTGCCAACAGCATGGAAAGCCTGTAGGAAAGGAAATTGTATGATCCTGGAATGGTGGGGGTTGGAAGGGACTTTTAAAGGTTTTGTAGTCCAATCCCCCTGCCATAGGCAGGGATGCCTTCCAGCAGACCACCTTCCAAGCCCTGTCCAACCTGGCCTTGAACACTTCCAGGGATGGGGCAGCCACAGCTGCTCTGGAGAGTGTGGGATCAACACGACCCCAGGTACTGTGGCCCTGGCCAGAATTCCCCACCTCCTCCAGCCCAAGGGCAGGACCACCATACACACCAGGTATGCAGCGATGCCGGAGCCGATCAGGAAGCCCACGTAGACGTCAGCGGGGTGGCTGCGGTACTGCGTGATCTGGGTCAGGCCACAGATGCCAGCAGCAATGGCAAAGGCAAAGACAAGGATGGGCTTGAGGAGTTTGGTGCTGTCCGAGATGATGGAATTGAAATACATCTGAGGCAGGAACAGGCGGTAAGTGACGTCCCCTCTGCCAGCCCCAGCCATGCAGAGGTCTTGGGTGCACATGGAACTGAAGGTCCTGCACATGCACACCAGTGTGCACATATGTGTGCATGCACCCACATCCAGCACAGGCACACATGTCAGGCAGAGTTTGGCTGTGCCAGCAGGAGAGGGACACTGGTGCCCATAGCACAGGGCTCATGCTGCCCCAAGCCAGCGTGAGCCAGACAGTGCCAGGAACTCACCGACACGTAGACGGCAGCGAAAGCCGAGAGCGTCGCATGCTGGGATGGGAAGGTCTTCCTGCATGAAGAGGGAATGTGGTTGGAATGGGCAGAATCAGGGGGATAAAACTGGCACAGGGCAGGAGGGTTGGCAGCATGGCAGGGGGCTCCCCTGGCACGTACCTGGCAGAGAGGATAGCATGCTTGTCAGTGCCTGAGCAGATGTCCTGGGTGATGTAGGGGTTGGCATCGCAGGGAGTGCCCAGCAGTGTGTAGTTGGGCTTGCAGACAGTCAGGAAGAAGGGTGCATGGTAGCCAGTGGCCAGCTGGATGACATCTGTCACCAAGGCTGTGGCGCAGAGCCCAAACACATGGACACCTGGGGATGGCAGGAGTGAGACAGGGGGTCACCTCCATCCCACATGGGGCAGCCAGGACCCACCCAGCCCTGGGGCTCCTGCAGGCACTGGGAGGGCCCAGGGTCTGGGTGGGGCCATGCTCCTGCTATGGCAGCCAGGGTGCCCTCATGTCCCCTCCAGCCCTTGGGTCCTGCCCGAGCTGTGGCACAACGTACCCACAAACCTGACGGTGCGGCGCAGGAAGGAGTTGAAGTTGCAGCCGCCGGCATTGATGCTGCCCTCAGCGCCGGCACGGCCCTTCAGCCGGGACTGCAGGCAGTACACCATGCCCTCCCCGACCATGATCTGGGGAGGAACCAGTGGCTCAGGTGGGACTGGGGGGTCTGGGGTGTTGGTAGAGCTGCCTCATGGATGCTGGACACCACCAGACACCAGGACCCCCATCCCCAGCTCTGTCCCGACCCCCTGCAGCGGGATGAGCCCAGACGCACCGAGGCGGCAGGCGCAGCAAAGGCCAGGCTGAGCAGCATGAGCAGCGGGATGAGCTCCTCGTTGGTCTCCACATAGGGCATGGAGAGTGCCCGGTCATGGCACTGGAAGCCCACCTTGGCAGGCTTGAAGAGATCTGTCAGCTCCAGGAAATAGAGCGTCACGATAGAAGAGGCGACGATGGGCAGCTGTGGGGGGAGAACATGGGGACCACCGTGCCCCCAGAGCGATGGCACCACACAGCCCCACCAGGATGGGGCACAGACCCTGACCCACCATGCCAGGGTCCAGGATGGAGCCCCCCCACAGCTCCCACCCTGTGCCCACCCACCCCACACCCACCTCCACGAAGTAGAAGCAGGGCAGGAGCGTCATGCTGTCCTTGGGGGCACGAGCCTTCTCCTTGGGAGGGATCATGGTCCTGGGGCAGGTGCGGGGGGCCCACTGGGCTGTGCCTTGGCCCTGTGGGGGCTGAAGTGTCACCCTATGGTGTGGGGACTGGCACTCCGGGTCACCCCTGGTCACCCCTGGTCACCCTGCTGCCCCTGGCAGCCGCTCACCGAGGGGACACTGCCAGGACTGGGGGTGCCTCGCTTCCCCCAGGGGGACACCCAGCTGAGCCAGAGGCTGTGACAACAGGTGGGGCAGAGGTTCGTCTGTCGCGACGGTGGCCACTACCGCGACAGGCAGCGAGGCTGCTGCGGAGGGAGTGGAGAGGGGGTGTGCCGCCCGCAGAGCCAGGATGGCGATAGGGGTCCCCGGGCCCACCCGGCCCCATTCCCGAGATTGCACCGAGCTCGGGCTGCGAAATGAGGGGGGTCGTCATGGGGATGGAGCGACGGGGGGCAACGGCAGGGGGACAATAACGGGGGGGGGGGGTTGGGTGGGTTGAAATAATGGGGAATTAACCGGGGGTATGACCGGGAGAGCGGAGGCGCAGAGAGGAACCTCCCCCTTCGCAGGGGCCGTGCCGCAGCCGCGGGCGGGGGTCGGGGCCGGGGGCTGGGAAAAGGGTGTCGGGGAAGGGACGAGCGGCCCTTTGTGCCGGTTTGTGCCCCCCACTCACCTCAGCGGCGGCCCCGGGGCGCAGCGGGGAGGGGGGCGCGGTGGCAGGTGGGGGGTCCCCGGGATCCGGGATGCTCCTGCCTCGGCGGAGCGCAGGGAGCGGCGGCTTCCTCCGCACCCGCCTCCTCCTCCTCCTCCTCCTTCTCCTCCTCCTCCCCCGCCCGCCGCTCCCCGCCCCGCCCCGCCGCCCCCGGCCCCTCCCGGGGCGCCAAGTCCCCACCGAGCCCCCATCGAGTCCTCGTCGGGCCAGGGAGGGGGATCTGGGGAGGTCTGAAGGGATCTCGGGAGGTCTGGGGGTGTCGAGGCTAGACAAAGGGCCGGGCGGGGCTGAGGGCAGCAGCGGGAGCGACCTCCCTCCGTGCCGCTCCGCATCACGGACCCTGCCCAGGCACCGAGGGGAGCCGGGGGGTCCTGGAGCCAACCCCCACCGGGGCTCCCTCCACCGCCGGGCCCGTGATCAGCCCTTCCTCCCGTGTGCTGCAGGAGGGAATGTTGACCCCTGACCCGAGGACTCCCTTGCCTTGCAGGGCCCCCTTCCTTGGCCTGGCGCTGCGAGGACCCAAGAGGTGCCGAGGCAGGAGTCTCACAGCATGGGGATGCATGACTGCCAAACCCACCACCCCAGAGCTCTACCAGCTCCCAGCATCTTAGAATCACAATCATAGAATGAACTGGGTTGGAAGAGACCTCAGAGATCATCAAGTCCAACCCTTGATCCAATTCCACCGTGAGCACCAGATCATGGCACTAAGTGCCACATCCAGTGTCATCTTAAAACCTCCAGGGACAGAGAATCCACCACCTCTCTGGGCAGGCCATTCCAATGCCTGGTTACTCTCTCTGGAGTCTTTTGGCTGGGGGGCACCTGCCCTTCCCCTGGCACCCAGGAGCTTTGGGAGGCACTCGGGTCAAATCCCGAACATGTCCTCACCAGGAGCCACAGGGACAGTGCCAGTAGTCACCCTAAGCAGAAGCCTTGTGCCTCCCCAACTGGGACATGAAGAAATGGGTGCAGCTCCCTTTGTTCCCCAGGGACTCCTGGCACCGTTTGGTGGAGGCATCGGCACTCCAACCCCATCTGCCCCTGTCACTCCACCTTCAGTGGATCCTGGCCATGCCCTACCAAGTACCCCACCCCGTAGTCCCTTCCCTGCACCCCACACTCAGCTGCTGCATCCACTCATCCACTCCCCCCCTTCCACCTTCTCCCGGTCCTATCTTGCTTCTGTGTGGCCCCACATGCTGCTCTTGTTCCATTTTTGGCCCTAAGTGGGCAGAAATCTCCTGGCACATTTAACATCTAAATCCTGAATCCCTGGAAGCTGCGATTAAGCCGCTCTCCCTGCGGAAAATCCCCGGCCTGAGCGACGGCCGCAACACCGCGTGCTCTGACCCCCGCCCACCATGTGCCACCACCGCGAGGGGACAGCGGGGACGCAAAGCTGCTCCCACAAAGGGACCCCTGAGTCCCTGGGCATCCCTGCTCTGGTTCCCTCCTCGCCGGTGAGTCTGTTCAGCCGCTGCCGGTGGGTTTGTTGGCGTGGGGGGTCTGGGGGTCATGGGTCGGGGCAACGGAGCGTCTGAGCAACCGGACAAAGGGAGCACGGCAGCTCGGAGCTGCAAAGGCTCGTGGAGCAGGAGGAGAAGGAGGCGGGGTGAGTTCCAGCCTCTCGCCCTGTGTCCCTGCGAGCCCTGCTCGGTCTTGACTGTGCTGGCCGGAGCGTGGCCAGACCCAGCTGTGGGTGGCCACGGTGGCCGGTGGTTGCCCCGGAAAAGGGCGAGGACAGCGTGACCTCGGTCCCAGGCGGGCAGGGAACCCGGTCTTGTCCCCGCGGGGAGCCCCGAGGCGGTGTGAGTGGCTCCGGGAACGAGCCCGGGCGGGGGAGGCGGGCGGCTCCGGAGCTCGGGGACGCGCCGGGACCAGGCGGGATCCGAGGCGGTGGCTCCGCTTAGTGGCACTGGGGAGAAAGGCAGAGGAGACCGGCGCTGCCACGGCCACCGACATCCTCGGCGCGGCCGTCACTGGCGCCCCTGCTGCCTCCACTGACACCCCGGATACGGCCCCTGTCGCTGCCATCACCTCTCCAACAACTGCCCCCGAGGGGCAGGGGTGTTCCCCGAGGTGCTGACTCCGATGTTCTTGTCAGTCCAAGGGCAAAACCAGGGGATGCTTTTATATCCCTCTGCACCCACCAGGGTGTATCCCTGGCAGCCAGCATTCACCAGGAGTGACCCCCTTCACGCCTGGCGGGGGTCCCTGGTCCGGGTTGAGGGATGGAATGTGCCAGGAGCCTTCATATGCCAAGAGCCCGAACTTTTTCTGCATTGAAAACCCCGGTGCAGAAATCCCCGGCGGCGGGTGCCAGGCCCAGCAGCTGGGACGGGCTGTTTCCTCCTCCCTCCCTGTTTATGCCGGGAACTCTTGACCCCTTTTATAAGCTGAATATTTCAAAACACTCGGCCCACGCTGTGTAAACTCCCCTCGCTCCACCCGCCTCCCCCTTCCTGCCCCCCCGCTGTCCCAAACTGGACATAAAAGCGAGTCCCAGCCCCAGCCCTGGGTGAGCAGCATTCGCCCCCCAGTCCCTGTGCACCCCAAAACCCCCGCACACCCCCCCAGGTGGGCAGAGGCACTGCCGGACTCCTCTGCAGCCATGGGGCCGAGTCCTGCTCCTGTGCTTGTCCTTGTGCTGCTGCTGCTGCTCGGGGCCACAGTGAACGGTGAGTGCACCTCCTTGAACCCCGGGATGGGGACAGGGCAGTGATGTCCCCAGCACGAGGGAGTTCCTGCCCAGCCCCCCAGTTCCTGCCTCCACCTGTAGCCAGGTGCTGGCACAGTCCACAGGGAGGGGTGCAGGAAGCTCAGCAAGAGACCTTGGGAATGACACTGCCCCGTGCCCTTCAGCTGATTTGGCCTCTCTCCTGCAGGACAGCCCCGGGGACGGATCCTGGGGGGCTATGAGGCCAAGCCCCACCTGAAGCCATACATGGCCTCGCTGCAGCTGGATGGGCAGCACGTCTGTGGGGGCTTCCTCATCGCCGAGCAGTGGGTGCTGAGTGCTGCCCACTGCACTGAGGACACGTGAGTGTGGGGGGTCACTGCACAGCTACTCCATGCTGGAGGGGCTGCTGGGCTCGGGCCAAACCCCACTACATAGCCCTGACCCTGGTGTCAGACCGTGGGGCTTAGGTCTCCCCTGAAGTGAAGGCTGGGCAGGGGCTGCAAGAGTGACAGGTAACCCTGGAGGGCTCTCTGGCCCCCTCCAGCACCATTTCCATGGCTGGGGGCAGCGACATGCCCAGCTCTGTCCAACACTCTGACTCTCTTCCAGGGATGGCAAACTCTTCCAGGTACTGCTGGGTGCCCACTCTCTCACAGAGCCGGAGCCCCACAAACGCCTGTACCGGGTGCGTGCCCAGTTCCCCCACCCCGGCAGCAACATCCACAACAACAAGGACGACCTCCTCCTCCTCCAGGTGAGTTGGGGGCCACGGGGACACCTCTCCTCATTCTTGCAAATCCTGCTGTCCCTTGGGACCCTGTTGGGTCACTGATGGAGGCCAGAGGAAACCCTCAAGGTCAGCCTGGGCCTGATTCCCCTGTCCCTCCTTCCCTGTCCTATGCATCCAAACACCTCCTTCTTCCATGTGGCTCCAACTCTGGTCTCCAGCTGCATCCTGGGGTTCTGGTCAGGAGACAAAGCCCTGAGTGTGACCAAGCCTGGAGTGTTGGGCCTGGGTTTGCCACACCCTGCTGGACTGTGGGCATAGCTGTCCCCCTGACCCAGGTCCCCTCTCACTTGGTGGCAGCTGGAAGAGAAAGCGGAGCTGAACACAGACGTGCAGGTGCTGCCGTTCCAGCGGGAGGACAGCGACGTGCCACCCGACACGATGTGTGAGGTGGCAGGGTGGGGCACCACCAGCCACAGTGGCCGCCGGCCAGACAGGCTGCAGCAGGTGGAGCGGCCGGTGATCAGCCGCTACGTCTGCAACCACCGCACGCGCCACGATGGCACCATCACCAACAACATGATGTGCACCGACTCCCGCAGGAAGGACACCTGCAAGGTACCACTTGCCTGCCAGGAGCCATGGCCAGACCCATGGGCTGGGGCTGCCAACCCCACTGGGAGAACTGGGAGAGGGCAAGGGGGGAGAATTCCCACAGCCTAGGGGAAGCCATGGGTGGCAGCCCACAGGGTGAGGGGGCTCCTTGACCTGTGCAGGGCAGCTCACAAGAGCCTGGAGACAGAAAGGAGGGGTGGGAACAGTGCTTGGGCATCCCAGTGAACCCTTGGCCATGCTGACAAGCCTTGGTCTTGCAGGGAGACTCTGGTGGCCCCCTGGTCTGTGGAGGGGTGGCCGAGGGGGTGCTCACAGCCGGCTCCCGTGTCTGCGGCAACTACAAGAAACCGGCCATCTACACCCGCATCGCCCCGTACGCAGCCTGGATCGACAGTGTCATGGCCTCTGCAGATGGGGAGGGGGACACTCGCTGAGGGGACCCCACGGACCTGCTCCATGCCATGGCTTGCTGCTGCCAGCACAGTCAGAGCACCCACACTGCCACCCAGCTGCGCACCAGGGGCTCCCACTGCCGCCTATCCCGCTCCTGGAGTGTCGCCCCACGCCAGGAGGAAGACTGGGCCAGGGGACAGCGAGGACACGGGAAAGGGGGTTCCCTGGCCCCCTACTTGCAAAGCACAGGGCCCAGCTGGGGGAAGGTGGGGGTCACAATCCCCCACAGGCTTTGCTGAAGGTGCCCAAAAATGCTGCCTGCGACCACTGCAATAAAAGTGATGATTCTTGCAGAGCTGCTCGTTTGGGGGTTCTGTGCAGGAGCCCCTCACTGAGGGGAGAGGCACATGGGGTGGGAGATGGGTTAAGCCATTGGGGACCACATGGCATTGGGTAGGAGCAGGGGACACATCCTGTGGTGTGGCTGCAATAAGGTCCGTAGCCAGGACCTCCTGCAGGATCATTGTGTGAACATTTGGGAAAGCAGAATCTGTCCTCTCTTGATACGGCAGCAGTGGCTCTGCTCCTACACAGGGATCTGTTTTTGGGACCCAGCAGGGCTCTCACTGGATCCCTCTTGTCCCAGGAGCTGAGGGGCAGAGTGAGGTACACTCCCATCTTCCCACCACAACCCTGGTCCTTGTCCCGTGTCCTCCACACAGAACTCCACTCTCCCACTCCCCAGTGCTTGGAAGAAGCAGGTCCAAGGCACAAGGGATGGGAGCAGGGCAGCAGCATGGCCCAGGGCACTGGCAGACCTTTCCAGCCCTGTCCTGGGAGCTCCGTGGAGGACACGGGACATGAATGTCTGTCACCCTGCTCCGTCCTCCTGCTGTGCTGCTGCTCCCTGTTCCCAATCAAACGTTAAATAACCCCAAACCTGTTCTCTGAGAAAAAGCAGCTCACAAAGGGCCTGAGCTGAGTTTTACTTACAGGGGAAAAGAGCCTTAACAAAGTAGTTTCCTAATTAGCCTTTTGATAGTCTTTAATTACCAGCAGAATAGCAAGGCACAGAGCTCTGTACAGCTCTGTACAGTGAAACATTGGCTGGAGTCGAGGAATGAGCTCTCTGCCACCAGCTCATTCTTAGTAATGATGAAAATGCAGTTCCAGAGGGAAAGGAATGTACAAAAATCAGCTCATTCCTTCCCTTGAAGGGTCTGTGAGGACATGGAATTGCCTGGCTGGGATGCAGCACAGCAGGAGGCTCCAGGCTCTCCTCCCTAAGAACTGAAGGACCCTTGGGAACAGAGCAGGCCCAAGTCACCCACTTGACCCCCAAAGGGTTGGGGTTCCACAGGGACAGCCACACTGGCACCGTGAGCTTGTGATTTCCTGCCCAATGCAGCCAAGGGAGCACAAAAGTCTTAACAGGAATGCTCCTCCTCCTACATGCTCAAGTGTCCAGCTTTGCCTGAAGCTGGAGATTTATATAACCCCAAGGATTTGATGTTCTCTCCTCGTGTGTTCATAAGGACCTGGCAGAACCTTGAAAACATCCACTTCCCCTTCCCCTGGCAGTTCATTTCCCAACAGATGCACTGGGTGCTCTCCCATGGCTCTGCTGCCCCAGCCCTGCACTGGGTGGCCACGTCACACCACAGAAACAAACCACATGGTTCTGTACAAAATTAAGGGAATTTTTATTTACAACAGCAAGAGCCAAAGGGAGGGTTCACTCCAGGAAGCAGCACTTGTGTTCCTGCTGTGATCCCACAGGGGGCAGCTCCCTTCCGAGGGGTAGATCTGCTCAGGGATCAGGAGTGCCCAGCACTTCTCAAGCAGCCAGAAGGACAGGATGGGCATGAGATACCAGATGTTTGTTCCCTTCACCTGGGATCTTGTTCCCGCTCAGCCACCACATCACCTCTCTTTGCCCAGAGAGCTCCACTAGCACAGCTCTGACCCCCTCCCAGGCCCCAGATGATGGGGAAACCTTTGGCATTCCCTTCCAGCTCTTCCCTGGAAAAGAAGAGCTCTCTCCACTCTGTTTTCCAGCACAGCTCAACAAGGCAGAGCAGCAGCAGCTTTTCCAGGAGAGGAGCTGCAGTGCCCTTGTCCCGACACCTCTGTAGAGGGAGTCCCACACAGCTCTTGGGCCCCACTGTGCCCCAGGAAGGGCTCAGGAGTAGCTGAGGGGCATCTTCCTCCATAGTCCCCCACACAAGCAGTTCTTGATCCAGCGCTGCTCCCACTGCTTCACTGCTGTCACCTTGTTGGGCGACTTCAGCATCGTAACACAGCCACACCTGGGGGGACACAGGGGGTGCAACCAGCCTGGGGGGGGCCTGAAAAGCCAGCACTGCTGGGGTGCTGCACAGATCATGCAAGGGTCTGGGGATCTGTGGGGGAAAACGGCTCCTGTCATCTGCAGGTGACTCTTGAGAGCACTGAAACCAGCTGAAACCAGCGAGCAACATCCCACTGAGGGCCCTCCTGGAGCTGGAGACGGAGCCTGGCGCAGAATAGCCCCAGCTGCTGTTTACACATGAAACAGCCGACAGTCATCTCACAAAAATGATGTGCTACAGAGGCTTTCTATTAAACCCAGTAATTAAAGCTAATTCAATCACATGACTAGATGGATGTTTGTTCCCTGAGCCATTATCCTGAAATCCAGGCTCTCCCATGAGGGTGGATGAGGAGAGGAAGGAACACACGCCTGCGTGGAAAGACGACCCCAAACTGGGAGCATTGGTGCTGGATGGTTCCTCCCCTCAGCCTTGCTCTGAGCACACAGAAGCTTTAAGGACCAGCACTGCAGATCTGGGAATCATATAAAGGAGTCACTATAGAGACTCCTCCAGGCATGATTCTGACCCCGCTGACCAGATTGATAATTTAAGAACTTGATCTGATCCCTCTGACTTTTAACCCATGGGACAGGTCACAGCGATGACACTCTGACAGTGCCCTGAGTGTCCCAGGCTGGGGACACCTTAACCATAACTATTACTCAGAGAGCTCCTGAAGGACACCCAGAGCAGTCTTGAACCTTGCCTGAGCCCCGCTGCCCTGTGCAGTGACAACATCACTTACCTGGTACAGGACTTGCACTCCTCCGTCGGGTACGCGCCCAGGTGCAGCCGCCTCAGGTGGTCAATTTTGGGCTGTCCAGGGGCCCTGGGGAAGGAGAACAGGACTTTTCCAGAATGTCATTTTCCACAAGCTGCTCCCAGGTCAGAGAGCTGCATTTCAGTGACCAACATGGCAGAGGCTCTGCTCGCCCAGTGCCATGGGATTTGTGGACACAATGACATCAATCAATCACAAACCAGCGGGTTTTTCCAGTATTTTTCCAGTTTTGCAGTACTTCAAATTCCCAGACCAATACAAGTTGACAAATGGATTTGAGCAGAGAGGACAAACTGCTCTTGGGTCAAATCAACAAGAGGACAAGCCAAACCCCCAGGCGTCCCAAACCAGAGAGACCCAAATGCCTCCAACGCTCCTCACCACAGCACCCACTCATTCCACGTGTCTGTACCTGACAAAGGCATCGAACTGGGAAGAGACAGTGTGGCCAACGAGACCAGGAGCCTTCCCAAACTGCAGCCGGACCAGCTGCTTGTTCTGCAGCTTGCTGATGATGCCATCGTTGATGGGCAGCCAGTCGATGTTGGGAATGAGCAGCTGGCTGGGCAGGAGGCAGCACTCGTCAATCAGGGCATCATCAGGCTCAGTGATGTGATTTTCCTCACGACCTGTGTGGAAAATGAAACAAACAACCAGCATGACTTTTACAGTTTTGCTTCAGAGCTCCAGAGAGCTGTGTGCAGCCTTTTCCTGCACTGCCAACTCAGTCCGGAAAACAATAACCTTGGCAGCTGCACTTGCCCTTTCCAAACACGCCAGACCCCCCTTGGAGTCACGTCCCACAGTCACTCCTCGCACGCACCAGCCCCACCGAGGCAGGAATTGCTGTGCAGGGAACCAGTCACACTCACAGCACAGCCAGAGCTTGGTCAGGAGCCGGAAGAGCAGGGACATGCTGTCCTGGGTGTCGGAGGTGGCCGTGTACACAGGGAGGCAGCTTGGCTTCAGCAGCCCCCAGATGCGGATCACCACCATCAGCTCCCGGAACATGCCCAGGGACGCGCCGTCGCGCAGGAAGCTGTGCCCGGGGCGCACCGGGGAGCCCTGCAGCAGGACAATGGCACAGGTGGGGTCACACCTGCCTGAGCCTCTGCTCTGCACCCACACAGCTCCTGTTTCCAGCAGCACACACCTTGCAGCATCTGCTGCCAGGAGTGTGGGAGACTGGAGGTGTCACCCAAAGATGCAGAGCTGCATCAGGAGTTTCTCCGAGTCCTGCAGGTTCTGCACAGCCAGTCACTGCGTCAACAGCCCCCAGTGGGCACGGGAAGGGCCATTCTGTAATTCTGCTGTTCCCTGCACTACTCCCCAGTGCCCTCCCACACCTGACAGGGACATGTGCTCCTATGTGCCCTGGCTAAAGCCTCCCAACACTATTTACGGGTGTTTGTGCCCCCTTGGTCTGTTTCTGGGGCTCCAGGCCTCACCTGGTTGGGAAGGCTGGCCAGGAGATAGAGCACAAAATCCCCCACCCACTGGATGAGCTGCTGCAGGGACTGCAATGTTGTCATCTCCAGGACAAACTCTTCTGTCTTGAGGTTGATCATCACCTTGTCAATGTCTGGAACAGAAGAAAGACATCACCTGGCTCGGGAAGATGGATACAAACCTCATCCCCTCCCCATGGTGGTCACCCTTCTCCTCCTCCTCAAACCCAGGAGACTATGACACTTCATAGTGGACCATGGGGAACGATTCAATCCCAAACACCAGGAAGGCAGTGTGGGATGCTATGAGCAGTCAGTACCTACATCGGTGATCTTGGAGCAGATCTCGGTGAGCCGGTCCCCGGGGCTCTTGTCTGGGGTGTTGAGGAAGTGAGGGCGCAGCAGCGACTTGAGGGTGCAGCTGATGGCAATGAGGAAGAGCTTGGCATGGTAGTCACAGACACGGGCGATGGTGCTGGAGGAGAGCTTGCACAGCGACGCCTTCATGGCAACAATGCGTGTGGAGAGGACCTGAGTGATGGGGAAACAAAGGAAAATGCACATTAGCATAAGCTCATTAAAGCTGCTGCTGCTGCTGCTTTATTCTCTGCTCTCCCTTTCTGCCACAGGAGTGACAGGAATAGTGAACACTGTGTTGGGCATGTACAAACTGTGCTGCTGTTCCCAGAATCTGCCAAAAATAGACTTCAGCATCTCATCCGAGGTCTCCTACAGGTAGAGACCCGTTGATGTCAGTGAAAGCAAACACTGCTAACATGGAGGCCCATCCCAGCTCTAGCACTACCTGAACTAGGCACTCAAGCCCTGTGTCTCCTGAGAAGTGGCACTGGCTGCTCCCCTGTCCCAGTCCCTGAGCCCTCCCATGCCCACCCTTGGAGTGAGCCCAGAGCTCCTGCCCACCAACCTGCTGCAGGGCTGCATTCTGGCGCATGTACTCTTCGTGCAGCTTCTCCACCAGGTTCTGGACCATGCTGGGCTGCACGTGGAGCAGGATGTCCCACCAGTCATAGCCAGTCACCATGCAGTACTCCAATAGGAACAGCAAGTGCCGCAGGGACATGTTCATGTCCAGCACGTGCCCCATGGAGGGGGAGATGCGGAGCATGCTCAGCTGAAGGAGGAGGCAAAGGAAAACTGGCATCAGGAAGGGGTTTGAAAAACATCCCACAAAGCTACAACACAACACAGGGCCAAATGCAGCTCACTCCTGACTCAGCAACAATTCCTGCAGTGATGGGGTACATCCCTTCCCATTTAACACATATCACACAGCTGAAATTTCCAGCATTTTCTGAGCAATCCATCGTCACTCAGAGAGCCTGGATGAGAACTAACCCAGCTGTAAGAGACACCAACCTTCCCGTGACTATCCACACCAGCCAGGGCCAGTGAGGTCCAGGAGAGCTGCATGGCCTTGAAGTGCACCAAGGGCCCCGCAGTGCGTGGGCGTTTGAGGGACGGCTCATCCACGGGGCGCTGCGAGGAGGAGCCATAGAACACGGCCATCATCTGCAGGGACAGCCGGTGCACGATGTGCACACTGCCATCGTGGAAAGCCAAGGCCAGGCCTGGGGACAGGAGACAACCAAGGCTGAGACAGTGGCTCCTCCCAGTACAGCACAGCCCTTGCCCGGAGCTGTGGCCACCATGCAGGTCCATGTGGCAACAAGGAGCAGCCAAAGAGCCAGGGGCTCCCAGACCCCACGTCAGTGTTTCACAGAGATATGCCTCTTCCCAGGGAAACACAATGGGATGGCTGGGAAAACACCATGTCTTTGAAAGTTTTCCATAAGCATTCCATGTGCTCTGCTCCTGTACTTCAGCAACAGCTCAAAAAACATAGGTGAAGTTTTGGACAAAAGTCATGTGTTTAGGAAAAGGACAACAGGAGTTCCTTACCCAACCCAGGGAAGAATTTGGTGTCATTGGCCACCTTCAGATCCGTGTTGGTCAGGGAGATTGGCAGCTTTGGCAGTGCCACGGCTGACACCCGGTCCAGGTCGTTGGTGGCAGACAGGATCCGCCACTTCAGGATCATGGGCTGCTTGTCTCCCACTTGGGAAAAGAAGCGAGACATCTGTCCCTAAGAGATCAAATCCACACACACCCCAACCAAGCAGGATCAAGCAGGACCAAGCCAGGTGTGTGTTTCTACACACACACCCCAACCAAGCAGGATCACAGACAAGGCACTTCATTCCACTAGACCAGTACATTTCCTATAGATTTCTCATACGTTTCCCTTGTATTTCCCTAATGTTTTTCTGAATTATACAAACAACTTGTTTTGTCATATCTCCTGATAGAAGGCTCTTCTGACAGTGATTACAGAGTCCTTATACAAAATAATCCTTTGTATTTCACCAAACAAACTGCTTCCATTGATTCTGTTCAATCTGAGATCAGGTGGAGCCCAGACTGCATGGGCAGGGGATTAATCCAGCTCCACTGCCCAATCCTGGTCCTCTGGGAGGCTTTGCTCACAGCAGGAAGGGTGGCTGCACAGCAAAACATAGAAAATGTCTTTTATAAAGTGAAACTAACAACCAAACCACTTCCTGGAAACAGCAAGTTGCTGCCTACAACGCAAAAAGACAAAGTGGAGCATGTGACTGAGAACACCTGAAAATAAATAGGTGATTCTGGATAATCCCATATATAACAAATGTGACAAGTTGTCCTGCCTTTCCCCTCAGGCCAGGTTTCTGTTCTTTACAGCACCTGGTGCAGACACTCACCCACAGGTGAGATTTGCTGGAAGATGTTGTTGACAGGCAGGCCCTCCTTCCGCAGGGACCAGCACTCCACGATGCTGTTGTTTTGGTTGGAAGCACAAAGCAGCACCTGCAGAACACAGCCCCACACATGAGCATCACAAGAGCCAGGGCACTGCCCCAGCCATTCCCACTCTCTGTTCCCAGGGTCCTGCTCCCAGTCAGGTCATGCTCCACCAGCAAAAAGCAGAGGATGGAATCAGGGGGAGGTAACAGTGAGGTCCCTAATTCCATATGCACCAAAATGGCCACCAGAAATGCCAAGGGCATTGCAGGACATGCTGGTCACCTCCAGAGCTGATGGGGAAGCCAAGGTGAAGCAAACAGCTGTCTCCTTGCTCCTCATCTAACTCCCACCTGCCTTAAGAGCAGCTGCTCACCTGCTCCGACATGTCCCGAGCCAGGAATTTGAGGTGGGTGATGGCCGGGTACTTGTCCTTGCGCGCGGGGTCTGTGGTGCAGCGCATGAACAGCGACGGCAGGATCTCGGTGTCGATCTTGCACTTCTCGTTCACCACACTGACACAGACCTTGTAGAACTGCACGGGGGAGGTGCTGCTGCCATCAGACGTGGCCACCACGATGTTTCCCCCGCCCGTGAAGGCAACGTCGGCCAAGGCCACGCGGCAGCGGAGGCGGCACAGGCTCTCGGTGGCCGTCAGCACCTGCCCATTGGGCTTGAGGAGGGACACGGTGACCAGCCCACTGATGGTCACAGCGATCCAGCCCTCCATGGGCTTCCCACCAAACAGCGTCAGCGACGGAGAGAACTTCACCCTGGAAAACTTCTCGCCAAAGTTTGATGCTCCAGACTGTAACAAAGGGCAACAAAACCAAGGCATTTGCATCCAAAATCGACAGCACTTCACACCTGCAGAGCTCTCCTCATGGGAGACCAGCAGGATTTCTGGAGGACACCATAGGAGTTCAAGAAAACAGGAGAAAAGTTGTGCTCAGCAGCTTTGGGCTTTTGGAGTCTGCAGAGTCACACATGTTTCCAAACAAGGAGATCATCTCTACATGGGTCCTGTTCCCAAATTCCCAGATCAAACCTCAGCACCTTGAACACATTTACTCTGAATTACCACTGGTAAGGAAAGAACTGCTCTATCTCCATGTTCCAGCCCAGAACTGAGGCACCAGACCAAAGGAGACACTTTTAAAGCACCAACAGAAACAAGGCTCTAAAGCCCGTTGGAATTCAGCTGGAATTAGGAATCTGACTTTACTCTTTGACAAAAAAACCCTACTAGACTTGCCCAAGGCCATGACAGAGCTCAGGGCAGACAGGACAGGCAGGATCCTGAGTCCTTTGTCAAGACATGAGCCAGGGTTCCAACCCAGATCCCCCCTGGAGCTGGGACAAACCTTCTCTATCAGTGCTCTAGCCCAGTTCCCCCCTAGTGCTGGGACAAACCTTCTCCACCAACAATCCAGCTTGGATCTACTCTGGATGTGGTAAAAACCTCCACCAGCATTCCAGCCCCAGTTTCCCCCCGGTGCTGGGACAAACCTTCTCCACGTGCAGTGCCAGCTTGACACCGTTGTGCAGCCAGGACAGGGCCACCACTGGGTCCCCCTCCACCATGCTGCCCACCGTGTTCTCCCAGCTGTTGGCCAGGTGATCTGTCATGCTCCAGCACTTGATGTGGCCATCAGCATCTGCTGAGAGCAGCCTGGAGCCTGGGACAGCAGCACTGTGTGAGAACAGGGGAAACAGCCCAACACCCCCTGAGGAATCGCCCTCCATTGCTTTGGGACACAGGGACAAGGAGGAGGGATCCCAGCTCACCTGACTGATCCCACTCCAAACACGTGATGACTTCAGTGTGACCAGAGTTCACAGAGTAGACGTCCCATGGGTGCTCAGTGTCAATGATATGGACCATGTGGGTGAGATCTGAAGGGACAGAGAGGTGACTCCCTGACCCCCCTCACCAGTATCAGTTCTGAGCACACAGAGCCTCAGCTGACACATGGAAAGATATAAAATACTTCATCTATAAATTACTTCAGGCACGATAACAACTGTGCTGGGAACTCAGTGAGGGGCCAGACAGCGACATGGAGCTGGTCCTGGTTTAGGGGAACAAGCAGGGAACAAACACCCCCCCATCAAATGCTGCCAGAGGTCGAGGGATGGGACGAAAAGCAGGAGCAGCGTTCCCTGGCGCTGTCAGGGGGCAGGGCAGAGCTCCGTCCGCCCGGCCCAGCGGACCGTGAACTCGCCCAAGAGCGCACCGGGCGCTTCCAGGAGAGGTTTCCCAGCCCAGCACGGGCACACGGTACCTTTTTCCTCCTCATTGCGGAGGTCAGTGGTGAAGGCGATGAGGTTGCGGCAGGACCAGGCACACACGAGGGGAATGGAGGGGCAGTGGTTGCTCTTGGGCTTCTTCTCCCACTCGCACACGTAGGCCAGGTCCATCCCGGCGGTCCGGCCCCGGACGGGACCGGGAACACGGCACAGGGACACGGGGCGGGGGACACGGGACAGGCTCGGTCCTGCCTGGGGGCAACACACGGCCCGTCACACCGACCGCCCCCGCGGGCACGGGCACGGCCCGCAGGGACCCCAATCCCAGGGGAATGGGGGGTGTACGTGAGGGAGGGGGGAGAGGGGGGGCGCGGTCCCTGCGACACCGGCGCACCGGGAGACGGCCCGGTGGCACCGGGAGGAGTCAGAGTGGGCGGCCCGTGGGGGCAACCGATCCCAGGGAGGGCGGGGAACGCGGAGGAGGGTCCTGGGGTGGACACAGGTCCCAAAGGGTACCGGAGGGGGGAGGAGGGTACCGAGATGGGGATCCCGGATCGGCCGCACTCACCGGCGCCGGCCGCCTCCCGCCGTTCCCCAGGACCCCGCCCCGCGCCTGCGCCGCTTTCCGCGCTCAGGCAGCGCCGAGGACACCCCGGGGTGGGCGGGGCCGACCGGCCAGCCTACCAGAGTAATTTGCATGAATATCTACCCAGAACCCACCGCGGCAGCGAATTAAACTTGCGAGTTTGGAATATTCTGGCGAATTCCAAAGACAGAGAGGCGGTGCAAGACTGGGAAAAACAGGAGAAGCTTTAAAGGCCTTGATCTCCGTTGTGTGCTTCCCTTTTAGTCACCCTATCCTTAGTATTCTTAAATCCTGAGGCTTTAAATACCACGGTGAGCACTCCTTGGTTCGTGCTCGCTTCGGCAGCACATATACTAAAATTGGAACGATACAGAGAAGATTAGCATGGCCCCTGCGCAAGGATGACACGCAAATTCGTGAAGCGTTCCATATTTTTTGAGACCTGCCCCCACCACCCTTTTGCCAGCCGTACCAAAGGAGACCCCCCACGACCCCTCGCACTTCTGCCCAGCCCTCCCATTCCCGTCGCCACGCAAGAGACTGAGCCAGAGTGGGGGAGCACCGTGTTTATTGTTCCTGAATGAACCCACACCCAAGCCACACCAGCAAAAGAGGCATGAGGGGCTCCCTGGGGGTCCCCACGGTTATTGGCAGTCAATGTCTTCTCAGACCAGAACAACCTGCAAAGACCTCCGGGGCACACCCTGGGAGCAGCTTGCAAGCATGTGCTGGGGACACGGGGGACACAGAGAGCCCCAGAAACTGCCCCACCTGCCCCCATGGCAGTTGTGAGCAAGCCCTGAGGGGGGCTGCACCCCCCAGCACACACACACACACATGTAAATATACACACACATGATAAAAAACACAGGCTATATTACACTTAAAAACAGCCCCGTGGTGCAGGCAGGGCACAGGGAGCCCCCCTGGACACACCCCTGGGCTGTGGGCGCCGGAACGCGGCAGCCCCCGGGCTCTTCCGCCAGCTCAGTGATGGCTCAGCAGCCGCTGGGAGCTGTTTCACCGCAGAAAAATCTGGACCGAAATCACCCCACGAGCGTCAGCACCAGAGGGGGAGTTGGCCCCGCCTGATTATTTTTAAAAACACCTGGCTTATAAATAGACACACAAACAGTTCCAGGAGGGCAGTGCAAGGAGCAGGGCGGGCAAGAGACACCTGCTCCGCACCCGCACCAGCCTCAGCACGCCGAGGGATACGGCCACTCTGCTCCTGGAGCAGGGAAGGGCCAAGGGTCTGCAGGGCTGGGGGAGGCCGGGAGCAGACAAAGGAGGAGCAGGGCAGCCCTCGGGGCATCAGCTCATCTGCCCCAGGTAGTCTGAGAGAAGCAGCTCGGGGGGCAGGAACACGCGGTGTTTGTTGCTCACTTTCATCTGACGTTTCCCTTCGATGTCGGAACCTGGAGGGGAGGAGGGGAGCAGTCAGCAAACTCCTGTCCCCCTGCTACACGGCACTCCCAGCCCAGCCACCTCCCTCCACTCCTCCCTGGGGCTTCTGCAGATCGAAGGCTCCCTGTGCTCTGTGTCCCCCATCCCCAGCCACCTCCACGCGTCCCTGTCGGCACCACAGGCTCACTCTTTGGCACCAGTGCTCTCATGCTGTTTTTTTCCCACAGGCAGCTCCAGAGGGATGCAGCCTGGTGCCTCTCCTCTCCTGCCTTGGCAACAAAACCTTCTGGGGACACTCAGGACGGGGTGCAAGCATGGCTGCTCCCTAGGAGGAGGCAGCAGCCACAGGAGAGGGAGGAGCCCTAAAAGCAGCCCCTCACTTTGGGCCACCCAAACTCCCCAAGCAGAGCTAGGCCTGGCTATCCCTCTGGGTGCTGCCATCCACCACCAGTGCTGGTGACCATGGCCAGAGCTGCTGAGGGAGGCCCAGGAAGCAGGGCAGGGGGGTGGGGGGTTATCTGTGAGCCCCAGTGCAAGGTGGGGCCAGGAGAAAAAGGCTGAGCTGGAGAGGAGAGATAGGGATGGAGAGGGAAGGGGAAAACAAAATCAAAACCAAAAACAAGCAGAAACAAGGTTCTTACTGGCAGAGACGAGATCCATGTACTGGCAGAGGGCGTGCAGCAGGAGCCGCTCAAAGCTGGGGGAGATGGGGACAGGGTTAGAGCTGACATGCCTCTGACCAGTGTGTCCCACATGTTGCCCTGCCCTCAACCCTCCCAGGGACCCACATAGCAGATGGGGAGCACAAAGTGCCAAAAGCCTCTGTGCAGGGATTCCCAGGTGCATCCCTTCCCCAGGGCTCCATGGAGACCAGACCAGGTGGGTGTCCCCAGATGGAGACCTGAGCCTGGTTGAGAGGACACCAAGGGGGTCTCAGAGCCCCTCAGCAGCCCGGGGCAGGCCTGGGTCACAGTGAACTCCAGAGCTCAGGATCCTGAGCTGGGGCAATACCTGTTGTCCATCAGTGCTGTGTAGACGGAGTGGGGGGTGACAGAGAAGAAGGCCAGCAGCTCCTCCTCCAGCCCCTCCAGTGTCCCCTGTAAGGAGAGGCAAGGGTCTCAGCAAGGAGAGGACTGTGCTGGGGACAACCACAGCACAATGGGGCCTCTGACTCCCCAGAAGTTACAGCGAGGAGCTCCCAGGCTGTGACCTGGGTGGGAGACAGTGGGAAGGCACAGGGCCAAGAGTCATCTCAACTTTCCCACCCTGAGGCAGGAAAGGATCTGTCCCTGCCAACTCCACATTCTGTGTGCCAAGGGCTGGCACTGTCCCTCTTGTTCAGAGCAGCCAGGGGAGCCTCATGCCTCCTGACACAAGGCAGCACTCTGCAGCTCTCTGGAGCACTGTGACCCTGGAGACGAACAGCAGGTGCAACTCATTTGAGGACAAACAAGTAGAAGTCAGTGGGCAGGAGGAGCCCAGGCTGCATTTAGAGGCTCTAATTAGTACCAGGAAAACAAACAGAGCAGCAAAACAGCCCCACTGAGCAGAGGGAGCAGGGAGCCAGCACCCCGGGGGCCAGCAGAGGCAATGTCTGGGCAGGCAGCATAGGGAACACATGGCAATCCAGCTCCCCAGCCCACTCACCAGTCCCCATCCTGCTCAGCAGCTTGTTCACTTTTACCCCTTTCAAAATGCATTGGAGTTTTCCCAAATAGCCTTTGTGTGGGCCACTATGAAGACCCCAAACACTTCCTTGCTGTCCCCGTGCACAAACATGCTGGGTTCACCTGTCACCTGCTGCTCATTGCACAGAGACTGGGAAACAACCACTGAAAAAAAGTCCCATTAACTGCCAGAAAAATCTGAACTGAGCCAGGAAAACTCATCTGCTGGGAGCAGGATGTCTGTCCGCAACCAGCCACCACAGCGGGGTCACACAAGGACTGAGGCACATTCCCAGGAGCTGCTGTGAAATTTGGCACCGCCCTGGCTCAGCACCCACGCACGAGGCCAGGGCACAGCCCTGGGGATATGGCTGTGGAGGAAGCCCTGCCTGCAGCTGCCCTGGGACACCCCCACTCACCATGGGGATCCGGCCCCGCTTCAGGGTGGAACGCAGGCGGCGGCTGATGCGCTGGAAACACTCCTGGGGTGTGTAGGCTGGGAGCTCTGGAGCGACAGAGAGAAGGGAGGAGGGACTTGGACACAGCTCACAGCACCTGCAGGATGGCTCTGGCTGCACTGTCACCTCTCAGGAAGACCCAGTGTCCCCCAGCCACCTTAGGGAACCCTGGCTGGCCACTCCCTTGCACAGTCATCCCCTGACCAGCAATGTCCTTGCCAGCATAGGAGCATTTGGGGTACAGGGATTTGGGGGTGTGCCATCAGGGGATGGCTGCTGGGCCTGTCACCTCAGCCACTCCTGACTCCCACAAACCCTCCCGGGTCCACGTGGGGTCTGTGGGCATAACACTCCCAATACTACAATCAGGGGGTGGGCTCAGGCATCCCCCTGCCCCACCATAAACAGATGATGCGGGAAGTGGGTTCAGCCCTTGGGGAAGGTCACCCTTCCCAAAGTGTACACAAGGAAGGAAAGGGAGGGGCTGTCCCCACCCAGCATCCCCTCCCAGCACCTTTCCACTTGTCTTCATTCTTGACAGGCAGCTTCCTCCTGTGCTTCTTCCTGGCCTCCTCTTCCAGGTAGAGCAGAACCCGCTCCTGCTCTTCTCCCGACCGGTTCATGAAGTCATTCCAGATCTGACAACAGAAGCCATCAGGCCCCATTGCAGAGGTGTGTGGGGAGTACCTGGCAGTGCATGGTCACCCAAAGTCCCCCTCCCAGCACCCTGCAAACTCCCCTCCTCACCCACCCAGCCCCAGGGAAGGCTCCAAGCAACACAACAGGGAGGGGGCACATTTCAAAACACCTGTTTACAGGGCCAGCATCACAATGGTGTGAGGCAACAGGGGGTTTGGCAAGTGGCCTGTGCTGGAGGAAGTGCTGCAGCTCACCCAGCACCTGTCACTCCAAAGGCACAGCTCTCCATGAGAGGATCTGCCTGGAGATCCCCCACCCCACAGGCTGCAGGACAGGCGGCCCCAAGATCTCATTGCCCCCAGGCACATGCTGAGGCAGCTGGGCACCAAGCACACAGATCCCAGCCCTGACACCAGACCAGGCAGAGCCTGCGGTACAGCAGCTCAGGCCAGAAGACAGAGGGTTCCTCAGGATGGAGGAGCAAGGTAAAGGCACCACGTGCCATGCCAGGGCCCTCCCAGTGAGTTCCAGGCTGGCAGGTGGCCATGCTCACCTCCACATAGGTCTCGTTGTTACAGGCCTCAGTGAAGATGCTGGGGGTGGCAGAGTGGTCAAGCTCTCCCTCGTCACTCCCGCAGTCATCTTGCTCCAGAAGTGTCATCAGGTAGCGAGCTGAGGGCAAGAGCAAACTCTGAGAGGGGAAATCACACCTGCAGAGAGAGCCTTTGCCCCCAGTACACCCCTGCTTGCCACCTGAAAGGTTTCTACCTACCCTGGGGAAGAGACCCTGCCCCAGTCCTTACTGTTCTCCAGCCTCTGGAGGCTCTTGCGGCCCTTGGCCCTCGGGATGAGGTCAGAGTTGCGGATGGCCTTGTTGATGTAATACTGCTTCCGCTTGGACGGGGAAAACCGCTTGGATGGGGAGTCCTCCAGCGGGGGCAGGCAGTCCTCGATCCTCCTGGAGGGACATGGCGGAGGGGATGAGCCCACCTGAGACCCCCAGGCAGAGAGCAGTGCAAGGACAGGGGGCTGGACAGGGAGAGCTCATGTTGGGGGCAATTGAGAGGCAGAGCATCAGCCACCAGGTTCCTGCAACTATCATTGCATCCTCCCACCGGGTCTGTTCCCCCTTGGGTCACTGCTGGCTCAGAGGGCTGGCTCTGCTCAAAGCAGCAGCACATCAGCATTGGCCATGCTGGGTAATTAACCTGGGTAACTAACCCCACCAGCACACGAAGCAAAACAGGATCCAATCCTGCCAGGCTCTCACAGCACCTTGTGCTGTGAAGCCACTGGCACCTCCCCAGTGCAGCAGGAACATCACCCTGGGTGGCACCCAAAAGCATTTGGCCTCTGTTTACAACAATTCCATGGTCAGGGCATTAGTCATAAGCATAACTTAGGAACGACCACAAACTGAAACAATTTTTTGTGAAAAAGAAACCAAGTAATGAGCGAGCAGCTTGCTGGGTGTTGAACACAACCACTCAGGTTTCAAAGTTCACTAAACACCAGAAACAGGAAGTTTCACTGCCTTCACTTGTTCTCTGCCCACTTATGAAGGAGCTTCCCCTCGGGGTTTTATGGCTTTCCTTTAGAGCAGCATAAGGAAGGTAAAAAAACCAACAGCCCCAAAACAACTCCCCAGGATTGTCCATCCACAGGTGACCACTGCTCCCACTGTCACAGCAGGACCACAGCCTCACCCCTTCCACAGTGTCATGTGCCCCCCAGGCACAGCTGTCCCCACTGTGTCCCCTTCCTTCCAGCACCCCAGGGCTCAGGCAGCACTGGTGGCCCTGCAATCAGGCCCTGACAGAGCTGCCCTGGGCATGGGGCAGAACAGGCTGTGCCATCTGATTGTAGCCTGGGCCAGCAGCCAGCTGCTTGTCTATGCCAAAACCTTGATTTTTTTTTTCCCCTTCCCCTGGACTGGGGCAGTGACTGAGCCTTGGCTGCTGAAGGGGTAAAAAAAACAACCACCCCCTTCCAGCTGGAGAGAAAACAGGGCAGAGGTGAGCTTGGAAGAAATAAAAAAGGACACAGGTAACCAAGTGATGATCAAAGGACGGGTGGGGAGTGGTAACCTAACCCAGGACAGCAAGTGGGCAAGGCTGGCAGATCGAGTTTTGATACAAAGGAGGTTTAAAAAATAAAAGAATAAACAGAGGGAGTCACCTTACGCCGGCCCCAGCTCAGGTTTGAGTACACAGCTGCGAGCCCGGCGCTGCCTGGAGCCGTCACAGCTCACTGGCACAGCCCGGGAAAGAGCCCTCCAAAGAGGGGGGTCCAGGCACCACGATGCCAACATTTATCCAGTTATTACAGGGCAGAGCAGCAGAGTGAGAGGGGTTTGTCACCCTCCTCCTCCTCTTCTGCTGGAGGCAAAAAGAGATGATAAAAATGAGTGTCAGCAGGGCAGGAGCACTCCCGGGGCTGTGGGGACCCCCCAAGCCACATGGCTGGGAGTGAAACGGGCTGAGCCACACACAACTCTCTCTCCCCGAAGCCTCTTCGTGGCTGCCCTGGCACTGGGCACTGCCACGTCTGCCCTGGCACTGCCGCCTCCGCCCAGCACCGACCTGGAGGCTCACAGGGGACAGTGACCTGAGGACGGTGACCTCGGGACGGCGCCAACAGGAGCGAGCAGCTGGTGTGGGACAAGCTCCGGTGACCTCAGAACCAGGTCCAAGGCGGCTCGGCCACGCCGAGGGGAGACCCCAGGGGAGGGATCCCAGCAGAACTCATTCCCTGGGGACAGAGCAATCCCTGACTCCAGGGAGACGGGCCCGGCAGCTCCAGGGTCACCGGAGCACTGACAGTTCTGCGCGGCTTCCCCTCCACTTCCCATTCCCAGTGCAGCCTCTCGGTCCCTGCTGGGGGGTTTCTAACCTGTCCCTGTTATTTATCCTTTAGCAGCAGGGCACGGCACCGACACGCACAGCTGAAGCCACCGCGGGACAGCCACGGACTGTCAGGGACCGCCAGGGATACCCCACAAAGCTCCCGTGTCCCGGTACCCCGGCCAGCAGCGGGGAACCCGGCCCGGCCCCCCAGCCTCGGTGACCCGGAGCACCGTGACCTCGGCGAGGTAAACACTAATTAGCTGATTATCCCGCTCCCGGGCTGCGCTCCGACACGGCCGCCCCGGGCGGAGGCGCTGGGGACGGGCTGTCCCGGGAGGCGTCGCCGCCGCTGCACGGGCCGGGCCGCACCGACAGCCCCGGGGGGAGCTCCGGGTGGGCCCTCCCGGCACCGCCGCCCCCCGACCCGCCCGGCCCAGGCCCGCACTCACGGGAACGGCTCCTCGGGGCCCGCCCCGCCCCGCAGCACCACCATGGCCCGCTCCGCCCGGGCCCGGCACCGGCACCGGCACCGGGACTTCCCTCCGCCTCCGCCTCCCCGGGCCCGCTCCGGCGGCACCGGGCCCGGCCCCGCCCGCGGGAAGTGACGTCAGGGGGGCGACACTCCGTGAGCCCCGCCCGGGGAGACCGGAGGGGGCAGGGCACGGCGGGGAGCCCCTGGAACCGGGACAAGGCGGCGGCTGGACCTCGCTAGTCCCGGATAACCCGCCATAACCCCGCGTTAAACCCCATTACCACCCTCAATACAACCCCCCGTGGGTCCCCCTCTGTTAGCCTCTGCTAAACCCCGCTAAATCCTCATTACCACCACCCCCCCCCCCCCCGCGTAGACCCCCCGTTAACCCCTTTAAAGCCCCGTTAACCCGCGTTAAACCCCCGTTAACCGCCCCCCCCCCCCCCCCGCGGTTCTCCCGCACGGCGCCGTTCCCCCGCCCGGCCGCCAGGCGGCGCTGCGGCCGCGCCCCCGCCGCGCGCCATATTTGCATGCGGCCGCCCCGGCCGCCCAATGGAGGGGAGGGGCGGGGCGCCCCGGACGCAACGGACCAATAGCGAGAAGAGGCGGGGCCTGAATGGGGCGGTGCCGACACTGGAGGGCCAATGGCGAGGCGAGGCGGGGCCGTGAGGGGCGGGGCCGAGGCCGGGGCCGGGGCCGGGCCGGGCCGCACCGCCCGCCCGCGGGGAGAGCAGCGCCGCGGGCCCCGCGCGCACCGGCCCCGCCGAGCCCGAGCCCGGGCGGCCGCGGCTGCTATGCGGCTTCGCGGCACACGGCCTGCACCGGGTAAGGGGGATGCGCCGCCGTCACCCGCCCTGTGGGCGGGACGGCCACCGAGACCGGGGAACCAGCCCCGCTGCGGCCGGGACTAGCGGGGATCAGGGGCTGAGCGGGACCGGGGTTGGGGACCGGCCGTCTCCCCGAGGCGGGCTGGGCCGTCCGCGGCCGGTGCTGGGCGGGTGCGAGGCGTCCCCTCTCCCCCACCGCCAGTTACCGGCCGCCTCCGCCACGCGGGGCCGTGGTTACTCCCCCGTGGCTGCTCCGGGCTCGGCCCTGACTCTCTGCTCCCCGCGGGCGTTGCTGTCCGGGGCGGACAGAGTTCTCCGGCCCCGCCCTGGGCCCGCGGCCTCCCGGAGTCCAGCCGGCGGAGCGGCGGGACCAGCCCGGGCTCGTCTCCCCGAGCTGCGGTGTTCCCCCCAGTTCGCGGGCTGGGGCACCCCCGCGGCCTCGGTGCCCGGTCCGTCTGGGGACCGCCGGTGCCACGTGCCACCGGGAGCGAGGCCGGGCTCAGCCCCGGGAACGAGCCCCCTGCCCGCCCAGGGGCCCCTCCCGCGGTGCCCCCAGCCCCGTTTGTCCCCGGGGACAGCACCCGCGGGGCTCCCCGTCCGCCTCCTCTCAGCCTCCGCGCCACCCCCGGAGCCCCTCCCCGGCTGTACCGGGATCCCGCCCGGGGGGTGTCCGGCCGTGGCCAACCCCAGTATCGGTGGCACAAAGGCCCGTCCGTCACACCCCCACCCGCCGCCGCCTATTTTTAGCCGCTGTCTCTTCCGAGCACCTGCCCCGGGAACGCGGGTGCCGCCGCCCCAAAGGCCCCGCGGGATCCCCGTCACCGCCCCACGGCGGGTACGCACCGGGCCCCCGTGGCCCCGAGCGGCCGGAGGGACAAAGGGGCACGGCTCAAGGTCACACAGGTGAGCCGGGGTGCCACGGGGCCCTGGCTGTGGCCTCGCTGCTCCGACTTCCCTGCGAAGACGTGGCAGCGTGGCCACAGCCGGCCCGTGGTGCTCGAGGAGGCAGCTGCACACCTGCCGCTGGCACCGAGAGTCGCTCGGGTAGTCATGGCTGGGCTCGAGGAGCACGTGCCCAGGACGGGTCCCGTTCCGTTCCGTTCGTAGCTGGTGCAGGAAGGGCACTTTGGGTTCAGGTGCGGCACAGAGAGAGAGCGCGGCCGCCGCTCCGGGGCAGGGAGGATCCCTGCCCCAACCTCCCCTCCGTGTGGTTGTGATGGCGCGGGTAGAGGAGGGGAAACTGCTGTTTCGCTGGTGGTGCCTTGGCTTCAGGCAGCGTGTCCATCCGAAGCGTGAGCCGAGCACGGCCGGGCCGGGAGCGGATGCAGCCGCTGCCGCAGCGAGGCGCGGGGGAAGCGGCTCCCGCCCGATCGGCCGCGGCCCCGGCCCGCGCTGGGAGCAGGTTCCCCTTTCCAGAATGCGCGGGATCGGAGCTGCTGGTCCCCGCGCACTGCCGGCTGTCCTGGCTCTGCAGCCCGTTGGGTCCGGCTCTCTGGTCGGTTCCCGACGTGCCTGCACTCCACGGGCCCCTGGACAACTGAAACAGGGAGCTTTGCCTGTACGCGGCACAAATGTAGTGATGTGGTGAGCTCCCACCCTGCCCTCCACACAGGCGAGGTCACACCAGAGCCCCAGCTGGCCGAGGGGGCTGCTGGCAGCACCGGGTCTCTGGGAGTTCATGCTGGGGTGTTTGGTGCTGCAGGACCCAGTTGTAAAGTGCCAGTTGCTCTACTGTTTTTTGGTGGCATGAAGTAGAGGTGAGCTGCTCACAGCCCCACGTTTCTCTTGAGAATCCCCAGTCCTGGGGAAGGGGAGCAGTGGAGGGTGCAAGGGGTGGCTGACAGGGCTTGTTTGTTGAGGTTTCAGGAAGCCAGGCTCTGCCTGCCCATCCCATGGAATCTGCCCCAGGGTGCTGCAGCTCCCTTGCACTTTGGGGCCCCTCCACTGTGCAGTGCAGACCCTGCCCACGCCCCGATGCCATCACGAACATGCAGCATGTTCTTGGTGGGGATGTGCCTTGTCCCCTGTGGGGGATGCAGTGGGTGGCTCTCCCTGGGGTCTGTTATCTGTGGGCACGGGTCTGCCGGTATCCGCTGCCTGCAGGGCCGGGCAGGGCAGGGCTATCGGGGTCCAGCAGGCCCCTTCCCCCTCCAGCAGCAGGCCGGGCCGGCCGCCCTATCTCATTAGCTCGAGATTAATGAGGCTCCTGTGCTGTCTTTAACTCCTTCCTGCTTGTCGGCTCCTGCCCAGAGCTCTGCTGACCCTCTGCTCTCATTCTCCTGCAGGTTTGCGCTGACGCCTGCTTGACGCTGACTCGGCCCAGGACTAGGAACACCAGTCACGAGTTGGGGACTCTGAGGCTGCTGCCCCCCGCAGAAGGTGCCAGGTCTGCGAGGGAAGGAGTGATGCACCGGGCTGCAGTTGCTGCCTGCTGAGCCTGAGGAGCAGTTTCGGCGCCTGCCTGGGACAAGCTCCCCGACAGTGGCAGCACCCCAGCCTGCAATTCCCACCGGAGTCCTTGAGTGAAGGAGACATTGAGCAAAAACTGAGAGGGATCAAGGGGCACATCCTCCTGTCCTGACCCGGCATTGATTCCTGCCCTGACATCCTGACGACGCTGCGCTCGCCCCTTTGGCAGCCCTCCCCAGGGCTGCCTCTTCCAGCACTGTCCAGCCTTGGCCCCCAGCCCCGCTGGAGCGCGGCAGCCTGCCGGGCGCTGCCCCCCGGGCGCTGCCCCCTGGGTGCATCGCCCCCCGCCCCCCTGGAGACCCCCCGCCCGCCAGCAGAGCCATGAAGCTGCAGGCGGTGATGGAGAACCTGCAGCGACAGCAGCGTGCGCGGCTGCAGCAGGCGCTGGAAGCGCGGCAGCAGGAGCAGCAGCAGCAGCCGTGCCCCACGTCTCCCCCGGCACAGCCCCCGGGGCAGGCGCCCGCCAGCACCCCAGCCCGGGGCCGTGGGCAGGATCCAGCCCCGGCACCCTCAGAGGAGGGAGCGGAGCCCGAGAGCGCGCACATGCAGCGGGCACAGATGGCCGCCCTGGCTGCCATGCGTGCGGCCGCCGCCGGCCTCAGCCACTCGCCCAGCCCAGGGCTCTCGGATGAGAGCCAGGCCTCTGAGGAGGAGGAGGAGGAGGAGGAAGAGGAGGAACGCGGAGAGGAGGAAGAGGATGGCGGGTACCAGCAGGAGATGGGCTCTGAGGAGGAGGAAGACCTGTGAGTGTACTCAGGCGCTTCTCATGGATTTGGGGAAGGGGCAGGAACATGGCATGGCACTGGTGGGCTTTGGGTATGGCTGGCTGGGGTCACCAGCCCCCTTTGGGGCTGGAGAGATGCAAGGGAGGCTGTGGGGATGCCTGCGGGGATCCTTCATCTCCGGGCAGGTTGTGAATTAGAGCTGTCAGGATATCCCGGAGCAGAAGCTGCTGAGAGCAGCGGCTCAGCTCTGTAGCTGTGATTCCTCATGCTGGCCTCACATGGGGCAACATTTCATCTCTACCCAGCAGCCACGTGGGGCTGTGACAGAGGACGCCGAGCTGGTGTTAAATTATGCAGGACCCTTAGCTGCCTTCAGCCCTCATCCTCCCGGGGCACTGCTGGGCCAGGGGCCATCTGGCAGAGCCATGCTCCGTGACAGAGCTGCTCTTGGGCTGCCAAGGGTTGGCTGTACCCCACAGAGCTGCCCCTGCTGATGGGCTACACCTAGGCTTGGCTGTGTGCTGGGTGGGTGGTCCTAGCCCCATGGCTGGGCAGTGCCTACGGGGGTGGGCAATAAAGAGGGGTGGGCTTTGGGAACCATCATGGGACCAAGCTTCTCCTCTTCCCCTGGCTCCAGGAAGGGCAAGTGGGATGAAGATGACTTTGAAGAGGACCTGGTTGAGGAGGAAGAGGAAGAAGAGGAGGAGGAAGAGGAAGACTATGAAGAGGATGAAGACATGGGAGAGGAAGGGCTCAGCTCGACAGAGGCGGTGCGGGCGGGCGCGGGATCCCTGCTGCTCCGCAAGCCCCCAGTGCCCCAGCACTACCGGGGGGAGCCACCACGGCTGCCGGGGGGACAGGAGCGGCTGCCCCCTGGCCTGGGCCACACACAGCCCCCGCCACCAGCCCCCGATCACGGCGACTGGACCTACGAGGAGCAGTTCAAGCAGGTAGGTGCCCGTTGAGACACGCGTGCGCCCCATATGCTGTCTCTGTCTCTCTCCCCTGCTGTTGTGCGTCTGTGTCCTCAGGAGCACTGGGAGATGCTTTCCGCAGTGCCACCTCTGGCAGTGTTCTCTGTGGATGCAGCTGCTGTTGTCACTAGGAAAGTGTGATTTCTCTGGGGTTTTAGTGCTGGGTTCAGCTTCGCCCCCTCCCTACTCAGATGACTTTGAGCGAATCCTGTTGTCCTGGCACAGCTGAACAGTGCAATGGGCTTTGCTGCAGGGACCTGGGAGGATTCTTGCTGAAAATTACAGAAAAATCACCCCAGACTTCCCAGTCTGATGGGACTCTTGGTTTTCCATGGAGACCTGGCCATCTCTCATCACCGCAGAGGTGATACCCAGCAAAATGACTCTGGCCCTGCAGATCCTTGCCGGGGGGGGGGGGGGGGGGGGGGGGGCAGAGCTGCCCCCCTGCTGCTGCCAAAATGCTGCTAAAGAATGAAACCAGAGAGAAAGCATCCAGTTGCCTCCTCCACTGCCTTTCCCAGGCTGGCAGGAGGTCGGCACGCTCCCACTCTCCCGGCACTGGAGCTGGCTGCGTTCCGCACTCGCTAATAGAAGGAAATGTGCTGGAGCCAGGGCTCCCCAGGGGCAGTCCGGCACCTTTGATGTGTGTTTAAATACATTGGAGTTTAGGGGTGGGGGAAGGGGCGGGACCAGCAGCAGCAGATGGGACCCAGATGGAGTGGCCTTTTGGGAGGGATGCGACTGCCCCTGCCCCTTCGCCTTTGGGGGTCTGTCACATCCCTCCTGAAATGGGGGAAGGGGTTTCCAGGATCTGCTGGCACATCTGGATGCGGGCAGGCTCAGAATTGGGCTTGTGGAAGGAGCACCAGCAAGCACAGAGTGTGTGTGTCTGTCTTTCTGGTGCTGCATGGCTGCAGGGAAGGAAGGATGCTCGTACCCGGCTGTGGGAATGGCAGGACGCTCCTGCCCCTTGTCCCTTCTGCTGCTGCACCCACGCCGCCTCCTTTCTTGTGGTTTCTCTCTCTTGTGCTTCCTGCTGCCGGGGAGTGAGGGGCCGGGGCTCTGAGCTCATAGCTGTGAAAAGGCTTTTTGATACTGCAACTGTATTCTTCCTGTTTGTCAGTATGTCGGTGCTGTGGACCAGGCCATAGCCCTCACTGGGTCCCCTGCCCACAGCCACAGCACTTGGGGACACCAGCCTGGGTTCCAGTGCATCTCCTGCCTCCCAGGCTGTGCTGGGAAAAGGTGCTGAGCACCCCTTCTCCCTCCATTTTGCTTTGTGGGGTCAGCGGGAAGATCCCAGCACGAGGGTTAGTCATGAAAGCAGCCAGAGGGGATTGGAAAAGCGACTGTGGGCGGAGGAGCGAAGGCGATATGCGGGCCCAGAGAGGCTTTCCCCGGCACAGCACGTCAGCCCGCGCGGCATCGCTTGGATCGCGGCCGCTGGAGCTGGGCCAGGGGGTTGCTGGCGCAGCGCTGGCCGGGAGCTCCTCCTGGCCGCCCTCCAGCTCGTGCCGCCGGGCTCCATCCCGGCCCAGCTGGCGCAGCCGGGGAAGGAGCAGCAGGAATGTAAACAGCGAGGGCTGCGCAGGGCAGGGGATGCCATACCCCCCGCCCCATCCCCATCCCTGCTCCTCGCTGGGGTAGAGGCGCCTTAGGGGGAACCCCGATAGCCCCCTGGGTGCTGGAGCACGGGCAGGTCCCTGCGCGGGGTGAGCCAGTCGGTACATGGTGCTTTGCGTGGCTGTGCCTGCCTGCTGCATGAGGAATAGGCTGGTTTGGAGTTCCTCTTTTTCTTTTTTGCCACGGAGCTCCTTGGCACTGCAGCACTGCTGCTTTACCCCCAGCTGTGATGCTTTTGCAGCTCTCCAGTCCTCCCTGCAGCTGCCGTTCTAGTTCAGCTCTGGTCATGCTGGTGTCAGGTCCCCAGAATCCTTGGCCCATCCTCTGTGCTTGAGAACTCCGTCCTCACCGTGCAGTGCCACCGTCTGAGCCCCCATGCCCATCTCCACACCCAAATCAGAGTGCCCTGTGCCTCCCAGGAGCTGCTTCTGTCCTCCACTGCTGAGTTTTATTGACCCATCTGGGACAGATTCCTGGGAACGGCTAAGCTGTGGGAGGCCGGAGGGAGGAGGAGGGGGCCCAGTTCAAGGGAGGAGGAAGGGGAGGGCGTGAGGAAGAGTTATGGAGGTGAGGGAGGTTAGGGAGCCGGCGCGTGGCACCTCCCCATCCCTGGGGACGGCTACCGCGCAAGCAGAGGTCAGCCCGGCCTGACCCGGGCGCTGCCGGCGCGGGCAGCAGAACAAAGGAGCCCCCAGCACAGTGAGGGGCTCAGGGGCAGCGGCTGCTGAGGGCACCATGGCTCCTCAGGGGTAAAAGGGACACTTTTGGGGTGGGAAAAATGGCTAAAATTCCAGTCAGCTCCTGCCATTGGTGACTGGCTGCCATGGACAAAACTGCTCCAGGTTCTGCACCCTGACGCTGCAGGGGGCTCTGCTGCTGCCCCTGAGAACTTCCCTTTGACCTTTCTGTTTCCTTACTGCTATTACTGTGCTGCACTTATAGCAGAAGTGGGAGACCCTGACACAGTGGCAGCTCTTGGAGCTGGAGTTTCTGGCCTCTGCCCCTTTTGGAGTTTCCTGTGCTGACGGTGCTACTCAGACATGGGCACCTCAGTACTCCATCCTGCATCAGGGGATCAGTGTCCTGGTACTGCCCCAGCTGCAGCCACCACTGGGCTCCCTTTGGGGTTCTCCATTTTGGGTGCTCCCTTTGGGGTGCCTTGTTGTGGGGCCTCAGGCTGATGTTTAACCCCACATTTCTACTTCAGGAAGGGTTTAAGAAGCTGCTGCAGTGCTGGGGGGAGGCTGTGCCGGCCAGGGGGTGCTATTGGGGTGCCAGTGCTTTTGGGGGGATGAGAGGTTTCTTATGCTGTCCCAACCAGAGCATCTGAGCCGTGCTGGTGGCACATGGGGGGTGAAAACCTCAGCCCTTATCTCCTGTGGAGCAGTGTGCCCCAAGATACGGCGTTTCAAAGTGCAACGGTTGGGGGAAAATAAACCGAAAGCAACTCAGCGACCTCAGCGGGGCTGCAGGGGGGTGAAACCAGACCCCCCCTCCCACCTGGACCAGCCCACGCACATGGCTGATGGAGCTGGGATTTTCCAGGAGGGTCTGGAAAGTCAGAGAGCCCGTATCTCCTTTGACGCCTCATGTGCTGGTTAAGGCATTGAGGATCCCCTCTGAACCCCTTTCTCCCATGGATTGTTTTCCTTTCCAAAATCCAAAGCCAGCCAGGGGCGTGGGGCCAGAGCAGGGGCCCCACGGCCTCTTAACAAGGGTGGGAGGGTCCATTTACTTTCTTTAAAATATTGATTAGAGCTTTATTGCATTAGCCAGCCGAGCGGATGAGCCTCCCCCAGGGAGGGCAAGGGGGCCCCTGTGCAGGGAAGGGGGACCTGAGTGTCATCACGTGGCTGGAGGCCACTGTCCCCCACCCTGGAGGTGGTTTTTCTCACAGATAGCAGGGAGTGCTCTGGGGCCCCCGGCCGGGCTCTGCTGTGCTGGGCAGGTGATTGCAGTGCCTGGCCAGGCCAGTGGCAGATAATGGGGGTGAGGAGGAGACCCAAACAGGACAGGGCTCTGGGGGCAGCGAGGGAGTTGCTGGTGAACCCCTCCCAGGAGAAGGGCTGTGTTCTCCCCCTGCCCTGGCAGAGCCATTGCCTCTCGCTCTGCACCACTGCCCAGCCTGCCAAAGGGTGCTCCCAGCCGGGGATCCAGCCCAGTAATTGGCTCATAGTGCTCAGGGAGCATTCCCAGAGCTGTAATCCCACCAGATCCCTGGCCGGAGGTCAGGGACTTCTCGGCGAGAGCAGCTTAGCTGCTGAGTGCCTCCCCCAGCCAGACGCCTGGGTGCTCACAGGTGCTGGTCACTGCATCCAAGGCACCCTGTGAAGCTCTTTCTCACAAGACCCAAGACAATTAACGATGTGGGGCACAGGGGGACACATCCTTCCTGCTCCAGGTACCTGGCCAGTGCCTTCACCCAGCTGGACTGTGCCCTTGACACCTCTTATCTTGGGAGCTGAACTGGCTCCCCCCAACCTGAGCATGCGCCCCTCAGAGCCCTGTTTCTCCCGTGCTCTGGCTTCCCAGAGCTGCATTCCCCCCACGCCCTGGCCTCCTGGGCTGATTCAAGGGCTGCGGAGGCGGCGGCCGCCTCCCCGCTCGGCACAGCTGAACTAACAGGGATGAGGGTTTATTTAAAAGAAGTAAAAAAAAGAAAAGAGTGGCACAGGGAGCAAGGCCTTTGTCAGCAGAGCCCCCAGCCCCCACTGCAGTGTTGGGCAAGGGCAGCATTGCTCCATTGCCCTATTTCTGGCTCAAACCACAGGAGAAATGGCAGCTGGTCCCAGGGCCCGGCCGGACGTGCTGCAATCAGGGGCCAGGGTAAGGGGTGGTTTGGTGGCAGGGGGAACCCCCCAATCTCCTCTGGGCCTGCCCCTGGGGCAGCTGGACTTGGGGGTCAGGGCACAGCTCCTGTTTCAGCTCCTGACCTGCTCCTTCACCCTTCCCATCCGTCACTTAATCTGCCTGTGCCTGGGTCCCCACTCCGTTCAGAACTCGGGATAATCCACCCTGCACTGAGGCTGCTGGAGGCCAGCACTCACCCCTGGGGAGGGCTCCCTATGCATTCCAAGGGAAGAGGTGGCTCTCTCACTGCTGTGGCAACAGTCCTTTGGGAAAGGGCTTCCCTGTTAGCCCACAGCAGCTGGCTTGGAGGTCTCACCTTGGTACAGATGGCAGGGGAAGCACTCAGGCAGGTACTGGCCCTAAACCCCTTCAGCAAAGGGCTTCACCTCCTGCCTCAATTTCCCCACCTGCCCACAGGCCACTGTACAGCCTCCAGCTGGGGTACCAGTGCCTGATTTTGGAGATTCCAGCACCTCGGATATGCTGTCCCATGCTGCCACCTGCTCTGGTGCCACAGGGGGATGGGGTTGGCACTGTTCTGGTGCTGTCGGTGCTGCCCACTGCCCCCTCTCCCCTTGGCGTTAGGAAGCCCGAGGTTTCAATGGTGCTAGAACAGGTCGGTGGTGATAGCTCCCGAGGCTGACAGCCCACAGCTGGCTCCTGTCAACCCCTTCTGCAGCTGCTGGACCCCTTCCAGCTCCTCCAGCAGCTCCGTGGTGGAGTTCCCAGGAGTTCTGTGTGCCCTGGCCCTTCCTGTGGGGCTCCCAGCACCCCGACCATGGTGCAGGCAGAGGGCAGAGGTGTGGGACCTCGCATTTCAGGAACAGATTTGCAATTAGCCAAATCCCAGCGGGTGGTGGAAGCCCCAGTGACTCATCTGCCAGGGCTTACTGCGATCCCCTTCTAAGACGATCATTTACATATGGTGGAATTTAAACCCCGTCTTGGCTTCGAGGCCTCACTGCCACTGCTGCTGCCACTGCCCCCTGGTCAGGTCGTGAATGGGGGTTGTCACCCTCTGGCCTTGGGGAACTTCACGCTCAGGGACTCAGGGTACACACAGGAAGGACAGCACAAGCAGGTGCCCCAAGGTTTTGAGCTTGGCTACTGTGGGTACATTTCCCCAGCTCCAGGCTACATGGCCCTGGCTTAGCCACCCCCCTGGATCTGCCTGGCCGTGGGAGTTGTGCTGGCTGGGTGTCCCTCCTCGGACAAGCTTTCCCAACACCGCCTGACTCCGCTGGATTAATATTTGCACAAGGTCCGGTGTGATAGCGAGCATGTGTCAAGGGCATGCACCGGCACGCACGCAGCGAGGGCCAGGAGAGCTGCCGTTGCCGGGCTGCTCCCACTCGGGCTGGCTCCCAACCAGCCAGTGGCTCTCGGCACAACATGGGGAGCAGCCCCAGGACCCCCAGCTCCTTGCTCCTGTGACCCAAGGGCCCCCACCTGTGACCCCTCAGCAGTCTGTGCCACACATCAACGTTCAGACAGGGAACCAGTTTTGATTCCAGCCAGAGCCCAGCACGCTGCCACCCAGCAGCAAACTGCCATTGGAAACGCCACGGCAGCAGGAATTGTTTCCTTCTCTGCAGGAAGCTGGGAGCTGGTGTCAGTCTGGCCCAGACTGCATCAGGGCAACTCCAGAGCTGGAACACAGATCCTAGGAGCTGCTGGCTGGCTGGGCACAGTGGCCTGTGCCGTGGTGGGGAGGGCGGCTGGCGGCGCACGGACAATGGGGGGTCAGGGAGGTTAAATGGTGACTAATTCGCCCATTCAGCGTCCCCTGTGCCACGTGGGGTCACCCACCGTGCCATGACACCTGCCCTGCCGTGACACCCACCAGGCTGTGACACCTGCCGTGCCAGGACACCACCCATGTACCCCCCCCCATGGTCACCCACATGACAGCTGCCCCCAGCCTGGCAAGTTCCACAGGAGGAGGCAAGTTCCAGGGAATGCCTGGGTGGTCTTAGGTCCCCCAGACTTCTGGGCCAATGGTGGGAGATCAGGACTCGGTTTGTCCCTGAGCCACTGGAGCCCTGATGGATCTGCCACCTATCGGGTCCCCCAGCCTGAGGAGGGGGCTCCGATGGGGAAAGGCACCTGCAGCCAGGCTGTGTGCCCCACAGAGGGGACAATGCTGAGAACCTCTAGGAACAATGGTATCAACGGGAAGCTCCTGGGCCCCCTCCCCAGCTGCCCCCACGGAAGCGGCCCCCCAGCCTGGCTGTGCTCTGGCAGCAGGAATCCCGCCAGGCCGGTCAGTGGAGTCACCACCAGCCTGGCCGTGTGGGCGAGGCTCCTGCCAGCACCGTCCTCCACGAGCAAGCTGTTGGAGGGTTTTGGAGAGGTGGCACACGTCCCCCTGCCCCAGCAGCCCCTTCCCTGGGGGGGTCCTAGGGGATTAGGAATGGGGACAGCCAGAGGTGACCCATCCCTAAGCCAAGGGCTTTCTCTGCAGAGGGATCTGTGCTGGGGCTGGACACTCCCTTTGCCCGGAGGAATCAGCCCCAGCAAGTCCGGCACCCCACAATGAGGGGACCATGCCCAGAGAGGGGCTGCAGCCTCGGGCACCCCCAGCCCTGACTCAGCCACCACTTTACAGGAAACCACGTCCCCAGCCCCAGCGCCATCGAAATGCCACAGCCTGGGGCCCTCGTCAGCCCTTCACTCTGGTTTTTACAAATTACTTTCTTTTTCTGAATAAGTGCCCTCCCCGACCCCAGTGCGGGTCCCGGCATGCCAGAGGCCAGGGGCTGCGTGTCGGCTGGGAGCAGGACGGGAAACACGCCATAAACATGTTTATTCTTCGTTAAAGAACTCGTTAGTGTGCGCGGGCTCTTCCCCAGCCCAGCATGGCCCCTCGGCCGTATGTGGGACAAAGGGATGTGTCCCTGGGGGCTGGTGAAGGAAGGAAGTAAGAAAAGGAAAGAAGGAGCCCCCTGGCTTGTCAGCCCTGCCCCTTCTACCTGTCACAACAGGGTGGGCTCTTCCCACCGCTGCCTGTGTTGATTTTTTTCCCTAAATACAGGAATTAGGGGTTTTTCAGCCTCTGGAAGGTGGAGGGTGCCACCAGCCCCCATGCCTGCTGCAGTGGCTCTTAGAGGGGTCTGTCCCCTATCCTGGCTCACGGCGTGCACGTCCCAAACTGGTTTCGGAGAGAAGGAGGAAAACCGAGAGTGTCACCACTTCCTGACAATGGAAAAGAAACTTAAAAATTAATCCCTGAGGCCTCAAAACCCGGAACCAAGCTGGGGGAGGGCAAGTGTTTTTAACTCAGGCGTGGGATGCAGGGACACGGCCTCCTCTGTGACGCCTTGTGGGGCAGACAAGGGACAAGGAACTCCTGCCAATGGGGAAACGAGTCTGGCTCCAACATAACCAGCGCATTCCCGGAGCCTTGCGAAATGGCGCTTCCCCTCCCTCCTGTAATTGCCCCCGTTGCCCCAGCTCAGGAGGGGGCTGTGGAGGGTCGGACCCCCTGCACGCACCGCGCCCGTGCCGGTGACTCTCTCGCATTCCTGGCATTGCCGAGGGGCCACCTCCTGACTGCCCTTTGAAAGCCAACGGGTTGGGATTTTCCTGTAATCTGGTTTGAAACATTAATCCGGTCATCCACACCAAACGCCGGGCCGGCATCCTGCCGGGGCGCTGGGCCGGGGTCAGGGCCACCCGCCCACCGCCTGCCTAATTCCTCCTCCACTTAATTATAGATCTGCTGGCAACAGCCATCTGGCTCCGTGTCCTCAGCCGGCCGGGGGCTGGGGCCAAGGGGGCTGTGCTGTGGCCAGGTGGGCTGGGCACCCTGGCCAGAGTCGGCCGTGCTGCTGCACCAGGTGTTTGCCCTGGGCCGGGGGAGCACTGGCGGCACTGAGTGCATGGAGCTGAATCCCCCAGCCCAGGGGGCCCTCAGGGAGGTGGGAGGCATCTCCTGCCCCCCAGCAAGGCTGGGTTCGCTGTGCTATGGTGTCTCCTGGCACTGTGCTCTGCCATGGAGACCCCACGGTAAGAGGATATTCCTGGGGCAGCTGCGTTATGGATTAAGTCGTTTCCACCTCCCTAATTACGAAACATAAATCTATTGACTCAGCGGTGCAGGGCGGCCTCGCCCGCGGCTCCTGCCCTGCAGTACCTTTGCACTGAGCACCAAATCACTGCATGACCCCATGAGGAACCAGCTCTGTGCTGAGCAGAAACTGGGTTTGAGCACGACAGGCAGGGCATGGGCACTGGGCAGGGATCAGCACCTGCCAATTTCGGTGCAGCGGTGCCAGCAGCCACTGGTCTGTGCCGAGCTCAGCTGCATGCTGGGTTTCGTACACTGTTGAAACCAGAACATGTTTCTGTTCCACAATTTGCATTTTGAGCTGTCCCAGCTGCCTTGTGCTGCCGTTGGGGTCACGGGCCATCAGCATCAATGCCCCGGCAGAGCCAATATGGCCTAAACGCAAGGAAATCTTGAACGGGGCTGCTGAGACTCACTTGTCTGTCCCCTTCCACATCCCTGTGTGCCCTGCCTGTGCCTGGGGACAAGGGTGGACAGGGTGATGATGGGTGATGGGAGGGACAAAGGTGGACAAGGCAGCTTGGGAGATGCTGCTCCATCCCGCACCACAGTGCACACCAGGCGTGTCCTGGTCATGGCTGGGCATGCCTTTGCCCCATGGCGCTGCCAGCTGAGCACCCTGAGCAGCTTCCTATCACTGGCAGTTCTGCTGGCAGTGGCAGAGCCAAAGGAGGTCTGTGGGGATTCTGGGGGAAGCCCCTCTCTCTGCTCTGGCACAGGGCTGGCCAGTGAGCAACTGCTGAGCATGGAGGAGCTGCCGAAGTCTCGCCAATAACCGCAGGCAGCAGCCTGTGCAGTGTCCTTTGCCCAGCAGCCATCGCAGGTGTGCTTGGCAGAGCCACGAGGGTGCCAGGTGGGAATGGGGATCCCTCTGCCCACTGGCCCTGGGGACCCCCGTGGCTTCATCCCAGTTGGGCAGGGGAGAGAGAGGGCACAGCCAGCGGAGCTCAGGGGTGTGTGGAAGGACAGCACATGAGGCAGGCGCCTGCCATGGCTGCTAATCCCCCCTGTCCCAGCCGGCCACGCTTTCCTCAGCTGATGGTTAATTTTCTTTCATCCTCTTAAACGCGTCCGTTCCCCTCAGGACTGAGCCTGGGGGGTTGTTCACGGCCCTGAGGGTCATGGCAGTGGATGAACCGGTGTGTTCAGTCCTTCCCTAGGCTGGCTCCACACCCCACACCCCCCAGGATCGAGCGCTGGGGAAGCCCTTTCTCTGTGTGCGGCTTTCGGAGCCACTCAAGGAAACGGGGGAGGCTGGATTGGCGCTGGCCCAACATCCCTCGGCCGGCACGAGCAGCCGGTGCAGCTCAGCCCAAAAAACCACAGCGGTGCTGCTGTGGCACAGCTCACTCCCCCACACACCACGGTCCCTCACCGCACCCCTTGCTGTGGTGCTGGGGCGGGAGAAGACCTTTGAGGGTCTTGGCCAATGGTGCTGATGGTGCCGGTGACTCCTGCCCTTGTTCTCAAGGTGTGCCGGGGGCTGCCCAAGTCTGCCAAGGTTCCCAGGGGAACTGGGGGACTTTATGATCCCCCTGCGGCGCCCAGCCCCGCTTATCATGTGGCCCCATTGATCCCTTTGATCGGTGCCGGCAGGCGAGTCCAGCCCTGCAGGATCTGGATCCTCCCTGGGGGATGGCAGGAGGAGGGGGCTTGTGCCCCTCGTTTACAGCCAGGATAATGCCTGCCCACCCACTTGCCCACTGATCCTGGTGCCACAGGTCGTGCCCACAGAGAGAGTGGGACACTGGTGAGCAGTGACTGGCGGCAATGGCCCCGCGGTGTGTGTGTGGTGGTTACAGGGAGGGGGAGTATTTATAACCCCCTCCCGGGCCCTCAGCCCGACTGGCAGTTGTTCAGAGTTGTCACTGAGAAAAGTGGGAGCTGTGGCTACTGGGCAGCGCCTGCCCCCACAGCTCCTGCTCCAGCACCCTTCCCAGGATGGGGGGAGATTATCTACCAGCCTCTGGGGAGAAACCGTGCTGGGCTTCGGGAGAGGCCACACGGTGTGGTGTGGTGTGGTGTGTGTGGTGTGCCTCCAGAATGCAGTGCACTCCAACCAGCAGATCCTGTGCTGTAAATCAGGCAGGAATGTGCTGGGCTGGGAGGGTGGGGGTCCCGGCTGAAGGTGGTGCTCCAGCACAGCCGGTGCTTGAGGTGCAGCATGCCAGAGCCTGGCCCAGCTCTGCCTGTCCTGGCAGGACACATCTCCGTGGTCCCAGTGTTAACACGAGCTCATGCCATGGCACATGAAATAATTCTGTGGCACACGAGGCACTGTCTCCCAGCCCTGGGTCTCTCCAGCACCACGGGTGCAGAGGAGGGACCGTGCTGAAGCGCTGCTGTGCTGAGCATGCAGTGAATGCTAAAAATAATCGGGATCAGCGTTCCTGGGAGGAGCCGGGGCCAAGCGCGGTGTTGGCAGTCTGGGAGCCACTCCAACATCGGCACCACTGTGATCCCAGCACTGGCATTCCCAGGCTCAGCTCCAAGCAGGGCAGGCAGGGGATGGTGGCAGTGGGCTACGGGCTCAGGTCAGTGCCAGCCACAGGGACCCCACAGCCCGATGCAAGGGACCCCACGAGCCATTTGGTCTCCTACAAGCAGAAAAGCTTCAACCACATGGCTCTGAAGCTGGGGGTCTTGGACAGGGGGACACACAAGTTAAGGGGGTTTCTGAGTGTTTCTGTCCTCTCTTTGCACAGTTGTATGAGCTGGATGGTGACCCCAGAAGGAAGGAGTTCCTGGACGACCTCTTCAGCTTCATGCAGAAGCGAGGTGAGCCCCTCCACATGCTCACCCTCCACTCCCAACGCCCCCCCCGCCCCCGGGGCTAGGGGCTCATTTCCTCGGCCCTCGTTATGGCCCTGGGGTCACGGCTTCGGCTGAGCTGCTAGTTAATCTTTAACCCCTCGGCACAGCAGGGTCAAACCTGTTGGGCTGGATCCAGCACCCGCGGCCCTCCGTGCACCCATCTCACCCAGACCTGCTGCCCCTCCCTGCAGGGTCCTCTCGCCCCTGCAACGCCCCTGGCTGTGCCCCCCCTGCTCCTGCTTCACAGGATTAATGCAGGGGGCAGAGCCCTTTGCTGCCACCTCACTTTGCTGGGGGTGGGGCACGGTGGATCGGGGGTGGGAAGAGCTGAAAGCCAATCGTGCATTTGGTCGAGGGTCTGATTCCTGCGTGGAAAACAGCGCTGGAAGTGCTGACGCAGGGCTGGCTCTGGCCCTTTGTCAGGCAGCGCTGGGGAAGCACGTGTGCCTCTGCGGGGGGGCCGGGGCTGCTGGCTGGGTCCCTCGGAGTCCTCCTGGCTGTGTCCTCCAGGTTCCCTTTGGCTGTGTCTGTTGGGGTCCCCCAGGGCACCCCTCACCACAGGGCTGGGAGGGCAGGGACTCCCAGGAGGGAGCAGGTGCTGGCAGCCCCCTCCCTGTGGCTGGAGGGATGAGCCTCCCCGGCTCTCAGGACCCTCACAGCCATATCGTGCCATCCCCATTATAAATAACTCGCGTTGCCTGGTGCCGGCTCAGCTCGAGGAACCGGCTCGGCCACGACTGGGTTGTGGCTGCAAACTGCAAGTTTCTGTTTCCTTTGTTCATGGCTGATCTCAGCGCGGGGGGGCCTGGAGGGGAAGAAGAGGATGGTGGAAGGGGAGGGAGGAGCAGGAGCCCCCACAGCGCCTCTGCTGCCCTGCAGGGGTCTCGGCAGCTGCCCCGTGGCCACGGGTGAGAAAGCAGCACCCCAGACCCGCTCTCTCCTCCCGCCGCTCCCCAGGGACCCCCGTGAACCGGATCCCCATCATGGCCAAGCAGGTGCTGGACCTGTACATGCTGTACACGCTGGTGACCGAGAAGGGGGGTCTGGTGGAGGTCATCAACAAGAAGCTGTGGCGGGAGATCACCAAGGGGCTGAGCCTGCCCACCTCCATCACCAGCGCGGCCTTCACTCTGCGCACCCAGTGAGCAGGGGTCAGAGGGAGGGGAGGGGGGCAAGCCCTGGAGGGTCCCTCGGCCCTGGGCAGGAGAGGGGGCTAAGCAGGATGGGGAGGGGACCAAGCCCTCGAGGGGTTCTTTCTGCAGTGCCCTAGAACCAAGGGGCAAACCCTGTGCCCTGCACTGGGGATGGGGACAGCTGGAAGGGGTCAGTCCTCAGGGGGTTCCTCTGCCCTGCATGGGAGCGGTGAGGAGGGAGGGAGAGAGGGAGGGAAGGGGCAGCACCCAGCAAGGGGTGCCCAGCTGCTGCGTCACCCTCACCATCCTTACCCATGTCCTGTCTGGCTGCAGGTACATGAAGTACCTGTACCCCTATGAGTGTGAGAAGCGTGGGCTGAGCAACCCCAATGAGCTGCAGGCAGCCATCGACAGCAACCGGCGGGAGGGCCGGCGGCAGGGCTTCGGCGGCTCCCTCTTCGCCTACTCGCCCAGCGGCACCCACGGTCTCCTCTCCTCGCCCAAGCTGCCAGTGCCAGCGCTGGGACTGGCGTCTGCCACCAACGGCGGGGCCATTGCGCCCGGGCAGAAGATCAAGAAAGGTAATGGCTGCTGCAGTGTCCAGCTGCTGCAGGTTCTGGTTGCTTTGGGGTCTCAGCCTGTGGCACCATGGAGAAGGGGCAGAGCTGGGCACAGCAGGCAGGGGCATGATGCTCCCTCTCCCCTCCCTGGGCTCCAGGGTCTTGGCGTGGGGACCCTGACTCCAGTGACCTGTCTCTGACCTTTGAAGGTGCCAGGCAGCCCTCAGCACAGCAGGGCCCCAAATGATTGTGCCAGGGTCAGGGACACCCTAGGGTGGTGGTACCCGCATGTCCCTGCACCCCCATCCCTGACACCTACTCCCCCTGCAGAGGAGGACTCCCCCATCCCCATCTCCATGCCCAGCCGGCTCCCGGTCTCGCTGGCCGGGCACCCCGTGGTGGCCGCGCAGGCGGCCGCGGTGCAGGTGGCGGCAGCTGCTCAGGCTGCGGCACTGGAGCAGCTGCGGGAGAAGCTGGAGTCGGGGGAGCCCCCGGAGAAGAAGCTGGCACTGGTGACAGACGAGCAGCAGCGGCTGATGCAGCGGGCACTGCAGCAGAACCTCCTGGCCATGACGGCCCAGCTGCCCATGAGCATTCGCATCAACAGCCAGGGCACGCGCTCGCCAGGTCAGTGCCGGCCCCGGCCCCCTGCCCCGGCCAAGCCCCTGGCTTTGGCGGGCTCTGTAACCCGGCTCTCCCTGGCAGAGAACCGCCCAGACGCTGCCACGGCCAGCAGCAATGGCACCAACAGCATCAGCATGTCGGTGGAGATCAACGGAATCGTCTACACAGGTGAGGGGCTCCCCCAGACCCCACTGCCATGGGTGGGGGCTGCTCCACCACCGCCAGCCCCAGGAGCCCCCACAGCCACACCCCTGGCCCTGCTCCCAACACCTTTCATCCCATTCCACAGCGCGGTCCAGCAGCATCAGCACAGCCATACCACCCACTGGCTTAGCCCCTCACTCTCTCTCCAGGTGTGCTGTTTGCCCAGACACCCGGCCCTTCTTCCTCCTCTTCCTCCTCCTCCTCCTCTGCATACAGCAAAGGCAACGGCGGTGGCAGCCGGAGCAGCGGCAGTGGCAGCAGTGGGGTGGGAAGCAGCGGTGGGAACGTGCCCCCCGCCCCGGCCGGCCTGCCCGTGCCCCCCAGCTCTACCTCCAACAGCGCTTCGCCTTAATGCCCTGGACCCCTCACAGCGCCTGGGGAACGGGAGCTCATCCGGGACTCACCACAGTGTCACCAGGGTCCTGCTGGCTCTCACTGAGGTCTTCTGGAGTGTCGCCTCAGGTCTTCCCAGGGTCTCTCTGGGGTCTCACCAGGGTCTCAGTGGGATTTCACTGGGATCTCACCAAGTTTTCACTGGGATCTCACCATGATCTCATTGGGCTCTCACTTGGGACCTCACCAGGTTCTCACTGGCGTCTCACCTGAGGTCTTGCCAGGGTTTCTCTGGGGTCTCATCAGGGTCTCACTGGACTGCCCTTGTTCTCGTGTTGTTGGATTTTCCTTTTCCAGGCAGAAAAGCTTTAGCCTGGGGGGTTTTGCCGGAGCCGCCGGCTGTCCGGCTGCGCCGCTCCGGGACCGTTTACCTCACTCACATCACACTTTGCACTGTACATTTATTATTATTATTATTATAATTATTATTATTTTTTAACTCGTGTTACCTCCAGACAGACGCACGGACGCCTGCTGACGCGAGCTCTAGCGAAACCCCCCTGGAATTCTAAAGGATAAAAACCCAAAAATCCTAAAAAAAATTGGAAATAGGGAGATATTTTATTCATTTCCATCCTTTTCCCTCCTTTATTTTGGGAACTCCACTCTCTGCAGGATTTTAAGAGGTTGTTTTTGATTGTTTTGTTGTAAATAGCTTCTATTTTATTCTCTAAAAAAAAATCAAACTTTTAACATGCAAATTATATATATTAGTCTTCATCAGGGAAATGGGAGCTTGGAAAAACATTTGAATCTCCTTTCTCCTTTCCTTATCGGTGGTTGGGTCCAGCTCTGCTCCTTCCCCCACTGGTAAATCCTAATTTTTTTCCTTCCCCTGCATAAAACTACTGTTTAAAGCCAATTTGGGCTTATTTCCTCTAAAAACAAGCAGGATCCAGAGGATGGGGTGCTCAGGGCTATGGAATGCTCCAGAGGTCACAGAGGACCTGAAAGACCCGAGGATTTATTTTAAGCCTCACAATCTCATTTTTTACTGTTCCTCCCCCAAAATTCACCCACACCTGCGTGAGACACAATCCGACTCGATACCGAAACCCCTCTGCCCCCCTCGGTATCTCCATTCTCAGGTTCCCACCTGGAGCACAGGGTTTTCCCCCTTCCCCAGGTGCCTGGGGGGTCCAGGCTGGTGTGACCCCCCTCCCTCGCTTATTTTTAATTTCACTCGGGGAAGTGGCGATCTCAGGGGATTGGGGTTTTTCCAGCTGGTTTTGTTGTTGTTTTCAGCCTTTTTTTCCATGCTGGAAACCCCTTGGTTGCTCCGTGGTGGGTCTTGGTGGCTCCATGGACCCTTGGAGGAGGTCTGGGGAGGGGGGGGGGTCCGTCCAGCTCCTGCTGCTGTTTGGGGTCCAGCCCAGCTCCCCGCAAGGAGAAATTCCAAGGGGGAATTTTCATGCCCAGAGCGGGCTCAGATTTTCTTAGTGATTTTTTTGCATTGTACAGTCACTATTTTGGGTTGTTTTGGGTTTTTTTTAATTATTTTCCCTACCCCGCCTTTTTCCTCCCCCACTTTGTTTTTGAGAGCGGGTGACTTTCCACTTTATTTTTCTTTTTGCATATCGATTTAAAAATAATAAAAGGAAAAAAAACCCTCAATCAGTTTTTTGGGGGGCGGGGTTGGAAAGAAAATTAAACTAAAGGAGTGGCCCCAGCTGCAGCCACCCCCCACCCCTCAGCGTTGCATATCTTAACTCAGGTAAAAAAGGAAAATGAGGAAAGAAAAAAACCCACAAAAGACAAAAAAAAAAAAAAAAGAATAAAAAAATAAACCACATTCTACCTCTGAGCGCGGCGGCCTCGGGCGCACCCAGGCCCCGGTGAAAGATTTCAGTTTTGCAAAACATTCAGGTATTGAGACTTTTTGATTATTATTAAAAAAAAAAAATTAAAAATTTAAAAAAAAAAAGAGAAAATAAACTAAAAACACTGAAAGTTTACATTTTATAATAACATTATTATACAGATTGTATTTAAACGTCAGAATATTTAAGACAATTGTAACCCTGTAAAGTGAAGAAATATTAAAAATTAAAAAAAAAATTGTGTTCTTTGGGGGTTTTGGCCCTGGGAGGAGAGGGTGGTCCAGAGGTGCCCAGAGGGCTGTGTGCTGTCTGTAGAATATCCTTTGGGATGTGGGGTGTCCATGGGGTCCCTGTAGGGTGTTCATGCATCTATGGGGTGTCCACAGGGCTGTAGGGCATCCATGGGGTGCCTGTAGGACTGTGGGGTACCCATGGGGTCCTCCTAGGGCTGTAGGGTGTCTGCAGGGCTGTGGGGTGCTTATGAAGTTCCCAGAAAGTTACAGGGTGCCAATAGGGGATCCATAGGACTGAGGGGTGTCCATAGGGTTGTGGGGTGTCCATTGGGTCCCTATAGAGCCATGGGGTGCTCATAGGGTCCCTACAGAGCCATGGGGTGCCCATGGTGTTCCTATGGGGTGTCCATGGGATCCCTATAGAGCCATAGGGTGTCCATGGGATCTCTGTGGGGTTATGGGGTACCCACGGGGTCCCTATAGAGCCATAGGGTGCCCATAGGGTTCTTATGGGGTGCCCACAGGGTCCCTATAGAGCCATGGGGTGCCCATGGGGTTCCTGTGGGGTTATGGGGTGCCCATGGAATTCCTGTGGGGTTATGGGGTGCCCACGGGGTTCCTATAGAGCCATGGGGGGTCCATGGGATCTCTGTGGGGTTATGGGTACCCACGGGGTCCCTATAGAGCCATAGGGTGCCCACAGGGTCCCTATAGAGCCATGGGGTGCCTATGGGGTTCCTGTGGGGTTATGGGGTGCCCATGGGATTCCTGTGGGGTTATGGGGTGCCCACGGGGTTCCTATAGAGCCATAGGGTGCCCACAGGGTCCCTATAGAGCCATGGGGTGCCTATGGGGTTCCTGTGGGGTTATGGGGTGCCCATGGGATTCCTGTGGGGTTATGGGGTGCCCACGGGGTTCCTATAGAGCCATAGGGTGTCCATGGGATCTCTATGGGGTCACGGAGTGCCCACTGGCCCCCCACGGGGTCCCCTCGGGGCCGCGGGTCCCCCTCCAGCGGCAGCGGGGCCGGACCCTGCTGCCTTTCCTGCCGCGTGCGCAGCCCTCGCCCCGTGCGGCGGAGCGGCCGCGTCGGCGCCGCTGCTGATTGGTCAGCGTGGGGCAGGGGAGGCGGCGCTCTGGGCCGCGGCCGCGCTCTCTGTGGCCCTGGCGGACCGCGAAGATGGCGGCGCCCATGGAGGTGGCGCTGGTGTCGGACGCGGCGGGGCCGCTCTGCAACTGCTCGGTCTGGGAGCTGCACTCGGGCTCGGCTCTGCCCGGGTACCGCGGCGGCAACAGCGGCCCGCGCGGGCTGGCGCTGCTGGGCGGCGAGCACCTGCTGGGGGCCCAGCTCGGCAAGAGCTACATCAACGTCTGGGAGCTCCAGAGGAAGGTACCGGCGCGGCGGGCGGGCTTGGGCGGCCTCGGCTCGGGGGGCGCCCCGGGGCCTCGCGGAGGGACTCTGGGCCCGGAGGGGGTGTGACGGGACCCCCCACCGTGGGGACCCTCCGGCCCTGTGAGAAGGGGTCCCTCTGTCCACAGAGCCCCCCCATTTCCATGGTCAACCCCTGCCTTGCCCCCTCGCTCCACAAAGATCCCCCCATCCCCGTGGTCAGACCCTCAGGGCCTCCTTCTCTCCATTCTGATCCCCATCACCACAGGCGGGTGCCCTCCATCCCTCTCTCTGGGAGACCTCCCCCCAGGGAGGGCCCTAAACTCCCATCTCGGGGGGTCCTGCTGGCAGCCCCTTCCCTGCGATGCTGAGCGCCCACTGTGCTCTCTCTGCCCCAGGACCAGCTGCAGCAGAAGATCATCTGCCCCGGGCCCGTGACCTGCCTGACGGCCTCTCCCAACGGGCTCTACATCCTGGCGGGAGTCGCCGAGAGCATCTACCTGTGGGAGGTACGGGGGCTCCGGGGGGCTTGGGGATGTGCGGACTCACATCTCAGGCAGTCAGGGAGTGCCCCATCCCACTGGCAGTGCCCTTGTCACTCAGCTATCTGTAAATCCCAGGGCTCTGCAGTCCACAGGGCAGCTTGTCTAAGCAGGAGGGGGAGAAATTCTGGGAGAGGCTTCGCTCTGCCCTTTCCTTCTCTTTCCAAGCAGCTCCTGGTGACTCAGGGGCTGGATGTTGTTCCCTTGAGGCAGCAGCACAGGACCTGGTTTTCTTCCAGCACTTCTCCCACATTTCAGCCATGTATTTGCATGTGCCCAGGGTGTCAGCAGGCCCTGCTGCGCTCTGGTCATTGTCCTACTGGTTAATTACTCCTGGATTATGTGGGATTACGCTGTGTTCCCAGCACACCACTGAGCAAATAAAAGCAGCAACTTGTCCTGAGCCTGGGATTAAACCCTGTGATGCCTCACCTGGAGAGCTCCCTGTGCTGGGGAAGGTTTGAGCTTCATGGTGTGGGCGGCTCTTCTTGAACTCATCAGGGTTTGTTTGTACCAATGTGCTTGTGGCAGCGCTGGAACAAAATTCCTGACAGGAACCACGGGGCTGAACCCACTGCAGTGGGAACTGCTGCTCATGGTGCTCCAAGCTGGGCCCTGCCCCACTTCCCATCACCTGCAAACGTGTTCTAGGGTATAGCACTGTCCCTCTGGCACGTTGGAGAGGCTCCATGGAAACCATGATGGAACTGGAACCAGCCCCCAGAGCCTTGGTTTTGTGCTGTCTTTGAGACCTCTTGAATCATGGTTTAGTTTGGGTTTAGACAACAGAAGGGAGTGAACTCTCTCATTTTATTTTAGGCTCACTTACTGCTTTATCCCTTCCATGTTTTCAGTGTTGCCTTCTAACAAGAAGTGCTCCAGGTTTGGGGGATTCCCTGTCTACTCTAAAGCCTCCACTTTTTTTTTTTGGCCCAGGATCATGAGCCACCCCTGGGATGTAACACAGCCTTCTGCATCTCTTGCAACCCTGCTGCCACTTCCTCAGGGCTTGTGGGAGGCAGGAAGAAATCACCAAAGTAATGAACATTAAGAGTGAACAGGAAATCTTTACTGCACGCTTGTATCTTGACCAGAGAAAGAGCTCTGGCATCACTAGATTACAGAGTTAATGTGCCAGGACCTCTCCCAGAGCCATTGTGCTGTGTTTCCCTGCAGTCCCAAGTGCACATGGTGGTTCCAGCTGCACTTCAGTGGTGTCAGTCACTGTCTGTGAGGTGCCAATGGGCTTCTGTGCTCGACAGAATCTCCCCTTTTTCCCCACTGCACTGAGGGCATGGGATTATCCTGGGACATTTCAGTCCTTGACACATTCCTGCCCTTCCCCTTGCTCCAGGTATCCAACGGGAACCTCCTCGCCATCCTGAACCGACACTACCAGGACCTCACGTGCCTCTGCTTCACCGACGACAGCAGCCACTTCCTCTCGGGGGCCAAGGACTGCCTGGCCCTGGTGTGGAACCTCTACAAGTAAGGGGGTTTGGGGGGCACAGGGAGCATCAGGGCAGGGATATTGGAGCAAGAGATCCCAGTGTCCTATAGGCAGGATCAGCTCTGGCTGAGTTCACATGTACCAGCTGGGTCTGTACCATCCTCGAGCGGCTCTTCCATAGCTGGCATTCTTGTGACTAGGGAGATTTTCCCTGAAAAGTCTCGCTGGGGTTTCTTGGGAATGGCATATGGCTCTGACTTCTTTTCCTGGGTGACACAGAGTGGATTGTGCCCTTTCCCTGCCAGTGGTAGCCAATGTCTCTGTTCCTCTGGGGTGGGGAGCTCAGCCAAGGTCCTCAGCCTCAGGGTCCATGTGCCTTGCCCATTGGCAACTCCTCGGTCCCCCTTGGTCCCTGCAGCCAGGAGAGGCAGCTGGAGCAGAGCCTAGTCCAGCTCCCCATGGGGCTGTGCCCTGGCTGACCCACGTGCCACCCCTCTCTGCTCTCCCCACAGCGTCCTGCAGGCAGAGCCCTCCCAGATTCCCGATCCCCGGCACGTCTGGTCGCGGCACAGCCTCCCCATCACCGACCTGTACTGCGGCTTTGGAGGGCCCCTGGCACGGGCTGCCACTGCCTCCCTCGACCAGACAGCCAAGGTGAGGCTCATTCCAGAGGTGCCAGACACTGCGGGGTCAAAGCCAGGCTCCGCCAGGCAGCAGGAAGCTGTCCCTGTCCCCAAGCTGTCCCAAAGCTTTCCTGGGTTGCACAGGCTGAATGTCTTGGCTGTCTCTGCAGTGACTCAGAGCTGCCAGACATGGACTCTGCTTCTCCAACACTGGCAGTTTCTCTGCACCTGTCCCCGGGCTGGGCTGTTGCAGTCCCTGTTCTCCTGGGAATGTCAGGGTCATCTCTTCTGATTCTCACCACTGATATCCACAGGGAGCAGAGCAGGCTGAAGTCTGTAGGGAGAGGGGTGCCCTGGGGACAGGACAGGCACAGAGGGGGCTCAGGACTATTTTGGAGCTGCCTGGGATACTGTTCTCCTGGTCATTGAGAGGTTGATACTGGGTTCTGCCTTCATTCTGCCTTGGACTTGGTTTCCCAGCCGCAGACTGGAGGAGATGCTAGAATGGAATGCTGAGGTGCCAGTGTGGAATGCCAGGGTGTCAGTGTTCCTCCAATCCTGCCATTACCATTCCATGATTTTCTGTCCCCTCTGACTCCAGCTCTGGGAAATCTCTTCTGGGGAGCTCCTGCTTTCTGTGCTCTTCGACGTGGGGATCATGGCTGTGACTCTGGACCTCTCAGAGTACCACATGTTCTGTGGTGGCATGGACGGGTCCATCTTCCAGGTTGACCTCTGTGCTTGGGTAAGTGCACGGGGCTGTGGGTGTGCCCTGCCACCCCAAGCCAGTCACTTCCCTGCTGGGACTAGTGTGACCTGCTAGGGCACAGGAGAATCTGAGTTCCCCTGTGTCTTTTCTGTCCCCTCCAGACACGGTGGTGTACCTGCTGGCTTCAGCCTTCCTGAGTTTTAACCACTCTCCCTTCCTTCCTTGATTTCTGCAGCCAGTCCAGAGAGACCGGACCTTCCAGACAGAGCGGGAGAACGGGAAGATCTTCAAAGGGCACAGGTGAGGGACCAAACATACCTGCCAGCCACCATCTGCCCCCATCTGCCCGCCTCACTGGTTTGTGGCAGTCTTGGGGTCATCCTGAGTTTAAACATCCTCTTCTCCCCATTCCAGGAACCAGGTGACGTGTCTGTCAGTCTCCACAGATGGCAGCCTCCTGCTCTCAGGCTCTCACGACGAAACTGTCCGGCTGTGGGACATCCAGAGCAAGCAGTGCCTGAAGACAATGAATCACAAAGGTAGGAATGTCCTTATCTCCGGGATCCTTGCTGCCAGAGGCCACTGCTGTCTCACCTGTGCTGCTCAAGGCACTCTGGGTGTGTCTCTGCCCCTTGCCTCACCTCCTGGGAAGGGCAGAGGCATTGGAGGGAGCCTTGGCTGTCTGGAGCAATGCTGTGACCTTGCCTGTGTGTTAATAACCCCCTTCCCTGTGCACTGTCGGGACTGAGTCACAGATTTCACCCCATCACTGAGGTCATCCAGGATCTTCCTCCTTGTTTTTCCAAGGGAGTGGTCACCCCACATACACCCCAGCTCTGTCGGGAGTGGATGGCTCTGTGACCCTGCAGTGAGCACCTGTGAGCTCATGGGGCCTGAAGCGAATCCCATATGAGCAGTTGTCTGGGATTTCAGTCTGATGGCTCTGATAAAGTACATAGAGCAGCAGTCAAGTGCCTCAGAGCAAGGGGACATTTACCCCTCCTGTTGCTAACAGGGTTCCTCCCCGAATTGTGGTGGTTTTCAGTCCCTAGTGCTGTACTGGCTGGCTGATAGGATTGACACCACTGCTTTCAGGCACAGCCCAAACCCCCTGGTGATGGCAGGGAAAGCCAGACCCTGTTTCTCTGTGGTGGTTGAGCTGCTGCCTCAGGACAGTCTCTGGAAGCCAGGCTGCCTCCAGACCCTTTCCCTCTTCCCTTTGGCTGCCAAGGACCATCCCTAATTGAGATCCACTGCAGCGCCCATCTAGACTGGCGCCAGTGGCATTAGAGGGTGAAAACAGACCAAATCAGAACTGAGTCATCTAAGGAGGAGGGCCAGGCTTTGGCTGTGGGCTGGGAGTTGGAGCCCTCCTGAGGCTGCAAAGGAGAGTGGGTGGACCAGGCTCTTTCCAGGAGGGTCAGGCCTGGTCTGACCCAGAGCTGTGGGTGCTCTGCAGCCTCCACTGGCTCCCTGCTGCCTGTGGGCAGGGATTTGTCTGCCCTGGCACTGACATCACCCCACTGTGCTGTGTGTGTGCTCTGCCAAGCCCAGGAGTGGCCTGAGAGCCCACCATCCCCCAAGCTGTCCTGGGTCTGGGGTCCTCATGGGGTCCCTGCAGCCTCCCTGTGTGGGGGGCTCTACTGGCCCCCACTCCATGGGACAGCGCTGGTGTCTGTGGGTCCCAGTCTGCCTTGGCCTGTCCAAGCAGCAGTGTGAGTCCCCTGGGAAGGTCTGCCCTCACTGCTGCCCTGAGCTCCTCCAGCTCCCTCCCCAAGGCAGGGATGACACAGGCTCAGCCATGTGACATGACAGCAGCCTCGAGCCCTGTGTTCTCAGGGGGGCACTCAGGGCCCACTGCCCTCCCTCCCCTCATGATGCTGCTGCAAATAGATCAGAGGAGCTGGAGTGTGGCTCTGGGCCAAGCAGGCAGGCCAGGCATGAGGGGCTGTGGCATCAAGGGTGGCTCATCTTTGGCAGGGTCAGAGTGTGGGCAGGCAGTTGAACTTTGAGAAGTTGGGCTGCTGCTCCTAGATGATGAGCTGTGGTGGTGCCAGCGAGGCAGGGCTGATTCCAGTCACTCCCTGTGCCAGGCACCACTCCAGGAGGAAGCAGGAGACCCTTGCCCCTAGATCCCTCCAGGCCTTCATTCCAGTCCTGTCACATGAGCTCCATCTTGTCTCTTCAAACATGGAGTGGCACAGACCATCTCTGAAGGTTCATTTCTGTAAGACCATCCTGGGGTGCTCCAGGCTGGCTCGAGATCAGCCACTGCCCCAGCCCTGAGGGCAAGGTGGGCTGGGAGAGGACTTGCATTTGTTCTGGGGCCCTAAAACAGCCTTGGGAGGGCTGTGTCTATGTGGTGACTGGATTTGGGGATCTTTGGGTTCATTCCTGAGATTTTTCTCCTCTCCACCTTTCCTGTCCCATCCTCTCGAACAGCTTGATGAGCTACTGGTTCAGTGAGAATTCTACAGCTGGGCAGTTGCCTCAGAGGCCTGGTTTTTAGATGGGTTTGTTACAGCTGAGTTGGCCAGGAGCCCCTGGCTGAGTGTTCAGCAGAGACTCTGCTCTGCTGGTGAGTCCAGCCTTGGATCCAGGAGGATCAGGCTTTGGAGTAAACTCTGGAGCAGGAGATGATGGTGATAGAGCCATTGTCCGTGTCAGAGCTGCTTGTGTTCATCTCCTCTGCAGAGACTGAAAGCCCTCAACAGTTCTGGGTTCAGAACTGTTCAGACTCTCTTCCTCACCCCACTCCTCTCCCTCCAGCACTGGCAGCCTCCACTCAGGTGCATCTGGACCCTCTTCACCTTTCCCTTCAGCCAGGGTAGATGGATGGTCGGGCTCTGGTAGCGGTGGCCGAGCTGCTCTGCCCACTGGAGGGGGGCTAAGGGGCTGCTGTGTCTGACAGGGAGAGCTCCAGTGTGGGGGACAATGGTGGAAGTTCACAGTAAGCACGGCTGAGAGGGAGCGGAGGGGGCTGCTGCCAGAGAGCAGCCGCTGGTGCGGGTAAATGCTGCAATTAACGCACTCATTAGCTCTGCTGGTGAGAGCCTATGATGGATCGTGGCAGCACAGAGCTGCGGGCACAGCAGTGCTGATGAATGGCGGCTCTGCAGGGGAGGTCGAGCCCCCGCTCCCCTCTGGTGGCCAGGCGGGCCCCCAGCAACCCCCACCCACCCTGGGGTGCCAGGCCCAGGGTGTGGAGCCACAGCCCTGGACAGAGAGAGCTGCTGGGGAGGGAGGAGAGAGTCCTGGCCACTGTCTGCACCGGGGTCATACTCACTGTTCTTTGGGCTGCCCAAGGGCCCAGCCATAGACAAGCCTACGACGCGTCCAGCCTGACCTGTCCCCACTGTCCCGTGCCAGGTCCGGTGACAAACGCCTTCATTGTGCTGGCCCCTGCCAACATGTTCAACCCCGATGGGAAGCCCAGCATGCCCCTTCCCAAGTTCAGCAGACACCTGCACGGCACCGAGAGCAGCGACGAGCCGGGCGCTGAGGGGGTGACGCTGCGCCTGGGGCTGCACCAGCAGGTACCAGGGGCAAGCAGGTGGTCAGGGAGGGGGGACAGACATCAGGGAGGGGTTGTGCTGGAGCAAAGCTTCTCCAGCTGGTGAAACCCATTTTGCTCCCTCCCACTCCCTCCCTGTCCTGGCTGCTGCAGTCATTTGTCCTCCCAGCCCTGTGCTGCAGCGTGGGCTGGCTCTGCTGTCCCACCATTTCCTCAGTCCTGGCATGGCTGTCCCCAGGGAGGAGGGTCCCACTCCATCGGTGTCCTGTCCATCCTAACCTCTCCAGTGGTGGTCCCAGAGCTTCTCCCCTCTGCCAGTGTCTGCCTGGGCGAGTGACAGTGGCAGTCCTGTGACGGCTGATGGATGAGCTCCCTGTTGGGGAAGTGGCAGCAGGCCATGAGGGGCTGTTTGCCTGGCAGAGGGGACAGCAGGATCACCCTGGGTCCCTCCCAGGGGAACCCTGCCCAGGGCTGTTAGGAGAAGCTCCATGTCTGCTCTGCCAAGTCCTCTGGTCTGTCCCTGCAGGAGCCTGGGCAGAGCTACCTGGAGAAGGCAGAGAGGATGTACTCACAGATGTACTCAACGAGGGAAAAGGTGAGAGCTGCTCCCAGGCTGGGAATCGGGTACAGACTCCTTGGGGGATTCCTTGTCAGCTGATCTGACAGGCAAGTCAGGAATGGAGGGAAGAGCTCTGGAATTTGCTGGTAATGTGAGCACTGCAGCTTGAGGAGGAGGAAGAGGACTGGGGGGTTTGGGGTTTCCTGTTGTGGAGGGAGCAACAGCCTCTATCTGGCAGAGCTGAGACCCTGTTGTGTTTTCCTGTTGCAGAACCTGGTGGGAGACCAGGAGCACCTGACGATCCAGGTGAGCGAGCTGGAGGAGGAGGTGAGCAACCTCCGGAAAATCAACAAGGACCTCTTTAACTTCTCCGCTCGCATCATCACCAAACCAGCCAAGTGAAGAGGCTCCCCCCGCCCTCGCACCCCTCCACCTCTCCCTGCCCGCCCTCGGGCACCTGCCCAGCCGGTGTGCAAGCACACCCGGCTCACCTCCCCACTGACCCGGCACACGCCGCCGCGTTCGCCCGCTCGGGGACACGGGACTGAGACCAGCACGGGGGCTGCGGGCGGGACAGCACAGGGACCGTGTTCAACCCGACTCGGGGCCGGGGAGCACTCGGGGGCACTTGGGCAGTCGCTGCAGGAGAGCTCAGGATGCAGCTCCTGCTCGTTCCTCGTCTCTTCCCCTGCCCCTTTTTTTGTTTCTTTTTGTTACTTGACCCTGCAGTGCAGACAGAAAAGTGTTTTTCTCTCAATACCGTTTTGAGATTGGATTTTGAAGACCCCCTTCCGCCCACCCTGCCCTGGGGATCGCTGCTCGGCGCTGCTGGACCCCGCTCGGTGGGACCCTGTGCTCGGGACAGCAGGGGCTGAGTGGCTTCTGCTGTGGGGTGCCCAGGGCAGCAGGGGTGCTGCTGAGACAGGCAGGGGGTCCCTGGGTACCAGGGCTGAGGGTGGGGCTCCCACCCTGTCCAGCAAGCAGGGCTTGGGGGAGTCCCTGGGCCTGGAGTGTGGGTGGTGGTTTTGGGGAACAGGGTCACTCCGGGGAGGGGCAGAAGAGCCAGCAAGGTGCTATTTCCAATCTCATCAGTTGACAATTTATATATATTTGGATCCAACGACTCTGTTTTCACGGTGTTTGGGGACTCGGCCTTTTGTATTGTCACAGCATGGCAGCGGGGGTTGTGGGTTTTGTTTAGGTTTATTTTTTACATAAAAGATTTGTTTTTATAGTGAAAGATGCCTGAGTTTGTCTCTTAATATGCCGTGGGTGGCCACAAACCTTGACCACCCATCACCCTGTTCCCAGGAGCAAGGAAACGATTTCTCATCCATGAGCTGCCCAATCCCCTTCACCCCAGAGGTCCCTCCTTGTCACTTCAGGATGTCGAGGTGTCCTGTGGCCACCCCTCTGTGCTCCCCCCACCCTCTTCAATACACCAAACCCAAGTGCAGATGATTTAAAGTGCACTTTAAAACCAGAGAGTCCGCGTGGCCCCGGCTCCTGCCAGCTCCCCAGAAAATGCTTTTAGCTTAATCACCCAAGTCCGTTCCTTTCCCTTCCTCTCCCTCTCATCTTCCTCCTGATGCTTTGGATCAACATTCTTCAGCTGCAGCAAGGAGTGGTGCCCTGAGCCAGGGGCTGCAGTGGGGGCAGAGGTGGGAGCATGTCTCTGCTGCAGGGAGCCCCCTGAGATCTCTGGGGATACAGCCCCTAACCAAGTTCAGATCCCAGTTATTCCACACTTTCCCAGTCCCTCCAGTGGAGTTCCTGTCAGGGTGCTGCACTGGGGCAGAACAAGAGGGAGGATGGGGCTTCCCAAAGAGCCCCCACTCTGCTGTGCCCAGCATTTTGGGGGCTGTTTTATACCAAGATCCTGTTGCTCCTCCTCCCCAACACCTGCCTGGATAGTGAGTGTTGTGCTGCACTTACCCCTGCAGGAAGGAGGTGCCAGGGTCCCCGTTGTCAGAATCCCAGTCTGGAGGAGACCAGCACCCCTTGACCCTCCATACCCTGGCAGGATTCACTCTGCCCCCCCTTCACAGGTCCAGCTCCGCAGGGGAATTCATTAGCTGTGACTCATTACATTTATCCGTGGATCAATACTTTTTGCCAGATGGTTTTTGGCTCCATCCTTCGTTTTTCCTTATTAATTTTGTGCAGCTTCAGACCCAGTCGCTGCTGTTTGTGCTGCCGGTGCTGCGGACCCCCAGGCCAGGCCAGGCCAGGCTTCAGGTTTCCTGGTGAGGATGAGGAGGGTGACCTCGTGTCCCCCCGTTCAGCGGAGGAAGGCTGCACCTCTCCTGCCCTTCGTCCCTTCCCCACACAGCAAGACAAGTCCCTCGGCCCTGGAACCCCTCTGGCCTCGAGACCCCCGGATTTTGAAGCTGTGTCTAGGATTGTGGAGAGATAGAGGGTTGGAGAGGGAAGGGGACTTTATCGGGACGGGGGGAACAGTTTATGTCTCCGATCCCGGCTCAGGGACCGCCCCGAGGGGCTTTTCCCGGGCCGAAGGAGGAGGAGGAGGAAGAGGAGAAGGAAGGTCCCAGTAATCCAAAGGCGGCCGGGACCCACCTCGTGAACAGCGAGGATCTCTGAGCGGGGGTCCCCACGGTCACAGCCCTCTGACGGCAGCACCGCGCGGGTGGGGGCCCCCTTTTCTGCGGGGTGCGGAGAAGGGGACCCGCGTCGCGCGTGGGCGTGGACGGGGCGGCTGCGGGCGGGTCCGGCGCTGCGTGGGCCGGGTCCGGAGTGACCCTCGGCGCACCGGGGGCTGCGGGGGCTCGGCGCTGCCCAAGAGGGAGCCCGGCGGGACCCGGCCGATTCCTGCCCGCAGCCGGGGTCCACCCCGGAGCAGCCCCTGACGGAGCGCAGAGCGGCGGGGCCGGTGCGGGGCGCATGGAGGGGCTGCGGACGCTCTGGTTGTTGGCGGCGGCGCTGGGGGCGGCGGGGGGACACCCGCATCCCTGCCGCGTCCCGGGCCCCCCTGGCCCCAGCCCCGGCCCGGACCCCGGCCCCGGCCCCGGTCCCGTCGTGCGCCTCGGGGCGCTGCTGCCTCCCGCGCCCGCCCGCGCCCGGCTCCGCGCCGCACTGGTCCGAGCCGCCGGTACCGGCCCCGGGGGAGACCCCGAGGGGGCGGTGCTACCCCACAACCTCAGCCTGGAGGTGGTGGGGGGCGGCCCGGCAGCGAGGGACCCCAGCTCGCTGGCGCGGTGGCTGTGCGGGGCTCTGGCGGGGCGCGGCGTGGCCGCCGTCCTGGCTCTGCCCCGTTCTCGCCGGGAGCTGCTCCAGCTCGACTTCCTCGCCGCCGCCCTCCAGGTCCCCTTCGTCAGCATCCTGGACACTCGTGGGCCGCTGCCCTTCCGAGCGCAGGTGAGACCCGCAACACCTGCACCGCATCCTCCCCGGAACCGGCACCGGCCGGGCGCGCCGCGGCCGCCGGGACGCACCTCCCCGTCACCGCTCCCGTCCCTGCTCGCCGGTTCCGTCCTTGCTGGTGTTCCGGCTCCGTCCGTGCTCCTGTCCTGATCCCCGTCTCGGCTCCATACCGGCTTTATCCCGCAGGTCCTCCTACCGGCTCAGTACTGCCTCCAATCCCAGTCCCGGCTCCGATCCCAGCTCCAATTCCGAATCTATCCCAGCCTTTTATCCTTGCTGCATCTCGACTCCCTCCGGGCTTCATCCTGGTCCTGTTGTCCCTCCATCTTTCCTCTCACCCGGCCCTATCTCACCCCTGTTCCCACCTCCTGCCTGGGCCCTGTCCTGGTTCTCTCTGGCTCCCATCGCAGCTCTATTCCAGCCTCGTCTTGGCCCCCATTCCAGCCCTATCCTGGTTCTATCCCAGCTCCCATCTCAGCTCCTGTCTGGTCCCCTGCCTGGCTCTATCCCAACCCCGATTCCAGCTCCCACTCTAAGGCAAATTCCCTGGTTCCTGTGGAAGCCCTACATCCCCCAGCCCCAATCCTAGCCCTGCTTCACCTCCAGAACTCTGGGATGTGTCCTGGCAGTGGATCCCAGACAGAGAGTGGGCAGGGAGCACGAGGTGACCTCAGGGTGGGAAGGCCCATGTCTGGTCCTGTCTCTAGGCTCTTCCCACGGGCAGGGCCACAGCGACAATCCCTCTGTGTCAACAGAACCCCTTCCACTTCCACATGGACCGGCAGAGCTCACTGGAGACTCTGGTGGATGTGCTGGTGAGCATCCTGCAGGCCAGTTACTGGCAGGAGACCAGCCTGGTGCTCTGCCACCCCTGGGACGTCACTGGTTTCCTCAGCCTCTGGGCTCAACGCTCCCAGATCTTCCTCCGCAACATCCTGGACCTGGGCTACCTGGATGAGCCCAGGGCCACCCGCTACCTACAGCAGCACAGGGAGCGTGTCAGGACCCTCTCCAGCCCAGTGCTGGTGCTGGGCTGCGACCTGCACCGTGCTCGGCTCATCTTCCAGGCAGCTGAGGAGCTGGGGCTGTCTCCCCAGGAATTCCACTGGATGTTGGGCTCCCCAGTCAGCGCCAGTGAGCTGCAGACCGAGGGGCTGCCCCCAGGGCTGCTGGCCTTTGGCGAGGTCAACCAGCCACCGCTGGAGCTCCTCGTGCAGGACACAGTGGGACTGGTGTCCCGGGCCATCGCCCTCACCGCCCATGGCCGCCCTGACCCTGCACTGCTGCAGACCACGAGCAACTGCAAAGAGAGGCATCTGGCGGGTGGCGAGTCCCCGGGGCTCTTCCTTGCCAGGTGAGGGGGGTACTGGGAGTGCCCCCTTCCCCCATCCCAGCTCTTTGGTATTGGGGTGCACCCAGGATGGGGTGAATGCAGAGCTGGGTGACCCCTGGGCTTAATGCAGTGCCCGATGCTGTCCCCAGCATGTGCAGCGGCCACCGTGGGGCTCAGCCCCCTTCAGGACATGGTTTGTGCTGCACAGGGGGGGATATGTCACTTCAGATCTCCCTAATGCTGCCCGAGCACCACTGCTCTATAAATATTAATAACACTTGGCCCTGGCAGCACAGTGAGCTGCAGGGCAGCACAGCGGGGCCGGATCCTGCTGCTCCTCCCTGACCTTGTCCCTGTCCGAGTTGGGCACATCCAACTCCCAACCCCCACCCCTTGATCCCAGCTGACCTGGGACGCTGGGGCTGTGACACCCTCCCTTGGACAGGTTCCTGGCCAACACATCCTTCCATGGTCAGACGGGGCTGGTGCGTGTGGAGAACATGGCGCTGGTGCGGCCAGAGCAGCAGTTCCATGTCTGGAGTCTGCGTCGGGACTCGTGGGGGGACCCCACCTGGGTGACAGTGGGCACCTGGAGCCACGGCAAGCTGGAGCTGGAGGAGGGCATGTGGCAGAGCCAGCGGCAGCGCAAGAGCCCTGGCGAGGCGGCCGGGGGGACCCGCGCACGGCTGCGGGTGGTGACGCTGGTGGAGCACCCCTTTGTCTTCACCAGGGAGGTGGATGAGGATGGGAACTGCCCAGCTGGACAGCTCTGCCTGGACCCTGGCACCAACGACTCGGCTGTGCTGGACACCCTTTTTGAGGAGCTCAGCTCTGGCAATGGCTCCGTGCCACGGGCGTACAAGAAGTGCTGCTATGGGTACTGCATTGACCTCCTGGAGAAGCTGGCTGAGGACATGGCCTTTGACTTTGAGCTCTACATTGTGGGCGATGGGAAATACGGGGCCTGGAAGAACGGGCGCTGGACAGGACTGGTGGGGGATCTGCTCAGTGGCACAGCCCACATGGCCGTCACCTCCTTCAGCATCAACTCGGCACGGAGCAAAGTCATCGACTTCACCAGCCCCTTCTTCTCCACCAGCCTGGGCATCCTGGTGAGGACCAAGGACACAGCGTCACCCATCGGGGCCTTCATGTGGCCCCTGCACTGGACCATGTGGGTGGGCATCTTTGTGGCTCTGCACATGACAGCACTTTTCCTCACCCTCTACGAGTGGAAGAGCCCCTATGGCATGACCCCCCACGGCCGCAACCGCATGAAGATCTTCTCCTACTCCTCAGCCCTCAACCTGTGCTATGCCATCCTCTTTGGGCGCACTGTCTCCAGCAAGACACCCAAGTGCTGCACTGGCCGCTTCCTCATGAACCTCTGGGCCATCTTCTGCCTCCTGGTGCTCTCCAGCTACACTGCCAACCTGGCAGCCGTCATGGTGGGGGACAAAACCTTCGAGGAGCTCTCAGGCATCCATGACCCGAAGGTGGGCAAGTGTTTGGGTGCTTTGGATGGGCTAAGAGAGGACTGAGGTCCTGGGAAAGGGGCGAGGGGAGTCATGTGCTTCCTTCTGCACCTTCCCTGCTAGGATGAATGTGAAAGGCCTCTCCAGCCCCAGTTCTGCAGCATGACCCCTTCCAAGATTGGGGTGGGGTGTCTTTGAGACCCCCATACAGCTTTGTGATCTCCCTACCCTTGCATTTAATCCTGGCCTCAGCTCCAGGACAGGGGGGAGCGGGCTGGGTTTGTGCTGAGGCTGATCCTGGGAGGGCTCTTTGCAAGACATCCCACCAAAAGCTGGTGCACCTCCACAGCCTGCTCAGATCCCCCTACCTGGAGCTCAGAGCTTGGGATACACCCCCAGAGAGTGGGAACATGTCCCCGGGTCAGGGGTGCTGATGCTCTGGTGCCTCCTTCCAGCTGCATCACCCCTCGCGTGGCTTCCGCTTCGGCACCGTGTGGGAAAGCAGTGCCGAGGAGTACATCAAGAAGAGCTTCCCTGAGATGCACGAGTACATGCGGCGCTACAACGCCCCCACCACCCCCGACGGCGTTACCATGCTCAAGTGAGGAGCAGGGAGGGCACGGCGGGGTCACTCCCACTGTTTACCGCTCCCAGGGCAGCTTTTGCCCCCCTTCCTACAGCCTGTGTTACCCCCCCCCCCCACGCACACACAAGCCCTTCCGCCCCTGGGAGGGGCAATAGGTCGGGGGGAGGACTCTGGGAAAGGCGGGGGCAGTCCCTGCCTGAGCTTCCCCCTGTGGTGCTGCAGGACGGAGCCCCCCAAACTCAATGCCTTCATCATGGACAAGTCGCTGCTGGACTATGAGGTCTCCATCGACTCTGACTGCAAACTGCTCACCGTGGGCAAACCCTTTGCCATCGAAGGTTGGGGGGCTGTGGTGGGGAGGGTGGTCCTGTGTGTGTGCGTGTGCGTGTGCATGTGTGTACACACGTGTGCTCTGGCTGGAGTTGTGCCCTGCCATGACCACACAGGGTGGGAAGGTGCCCCCTTCGTGGGGGGCACTGGGAGCTGTACCGCCGTCCTAGCACTGCTGGTCTCTTCCCCCTCCCTGGGGCCAGGTTACGGCATCGGCCTCCCACAGAACTCACCACTGACCTCCAACGTGTCTGAGTTCATCAGCCGCTACAAATCCTCGGGGTTCATCGACCTCTTGCACGACAAATGGTACAAGATGGTGCCCTGTGGGAAGCGCGTCTTCGCTGTCACTGAGGTGCGGCGGCCAGCCCTTGGCTGGGGGGGCTCTGGGTTCTGACACCCCCCCCCCGCCCAGCCCACACACCCTGCTCCCCACAGACCCTGCAGATGGGCATCTACCACTTCTCGGGGTTGTTCGTGCTGCTGTGCATTGGGCTGAGTGGATCGCTGCTCACCTCGCTGGGCGAGCACGTCTTCTACCGCCTCGTCCTGCCCCGCATCCGGCGCAAGAAGAAGTTCAACTACTGGCTGCACACAAGCCAGGTGGGGCCAGTGGGAAGGGGCTCACCAAGTGGCCCAAAGACCCCTGGCCCCATGTGGCTGCTCGCTTTTAACTTGCATCACCTCTGCCTTCCTCCAACCCCTGGACCATCACCCCCTCAGTTAACCCCAAAACATCACCCCACATCTCACTCTTCCCTTGTTGCCCACAGAAAATCCATCGGGCTCTGAACATGGGCATGGAGGAGCGGAAGAGCCAGCAGCTGAATTTGGAGCAGAGGTACACAGCCAGGGTCGAGAGCTTGCCTTACTCTCCTTCTCCTCCTCCTCCCTGAGGAAAACCCACCATACCAGGGGGCTGCTGAGGGACCCTGCAGCTGCCAGATCCCAGCTCAGCCCTTCTTCCTTCCCCACACACAGGGGCGAGCCCCGGCCTAGGCCGGCACCAGCAGCAGCACAGCCCTGGAGTGCCCTGCGGAAGGAGGCACGGCGGGTGCGCTTCCAGCTGGACAAAGCTCCCCCTGAGGGTGAGGGGTCCCCGTGGCACCCCGGGAATGGGCAGGCGCCGCAGCCACCGGACAGGGCAGCCAGTGAGAGCGAGCTTCGGGAACTGGAGGAGAAGATCCAGGAGATGCGGGACCAGCTGCGCACGGCGCTGCTGAGGAAGAGCGAGCTGGTGGCCGTGCTGGGCACGACGAAGGGTGGCCGGACACTGCCTGCCCTGCTGGCCCCTGAAGAACCCCAGGAAGAGAGGTGAGGTGGGGGGCAGGAACCCCCCAAAAGTGGGCGGGGCACCCACTCTGTCAGCTTGGAGCAGGACTAGAGAGGAGGGATAGAGGAAAAAGGGAGGTGGGGGGATGTCCTGGGGCTTAGCTCTTAGCTTTGGGGTCCTTCATTTCTTCCTTCCCTGTTTCCTGGTGGCTGTGGGGGTTTGAAGGACCAGAGGATTCTTTTCTGGGGGGTTGAGGTGGGATGAGAGGCCCCTGCAGTGCCCAGACAAAGCTCAGCCCCACAGCCCCAGTGTTTTTATACCATGTAAATAAAGATGACAAAGGAAGATGAAGTCTGCTTTTCGTCTTCCAGCTGCATCCTGAATGCAGCCAAGTCTGGTCCAGGGGTAACCCTTCCCCTCCCTCCTCCACAGCCCCAGCTCAGCCTCGCCACAGGACAGCAGCAATTAGGAGGAGGAACAGAAGGGTCCCACATGGATCTGAGAGCAGGACAGGCCAGGACTCAAATCTCCCTCTGGAGACGCAGCTCCAGGACAGCCAAGTTGGGCTGATCCCAGAGCCACCGCAAGGCAGAACAGGAGTCTCCATCAGGCAGAAGGTGAGGGATGGAGATGCCACACAGGGAGCAAGACAGGCTCAGTGCTCCCCTCGCTCCCGAGGACATGGAATAACTCCCCATTCCACAGCAGGTGGCTGTGGAAGGACTCAGAGCCCTGCAGGCCTTCCCCAGCACTGCTGAGCACTGGGGGGACAGGGCTGGTGCTTGGCCCCCTGGACTGCCACCACCCCTCTGTGCTGCATGGGGACACGGACAGTGACACCCCCACACAGTGACATCCCAGAATGGCAGGGGGCTCCCCTGGGATCAAGCACTCACCTCGCTGCATCCCCTTCCCCCAGGACCCCAAAACACCACATTCCAGTGGGAGCCCAGGACATGGTGCAGGACATGGGGCAGAGCTGCAGGAGCTGTTAGAGATAATATTTATTATTATATACAAACACATTTTGTACATTAATTAAATAGAATGAACTCTACTTTTCATTCATCAAATCTTTTGGTTTGGTGTCCCCCCTTTTCCCTCCCACCCACCCACTCCTCTGAAAAGCCCACAGTCATTCCCAGTGCTCCAGAGGTGAGGCTGAGGCCAGTTGGCCACAAGGCCCTTCCCAGGAGTGCTGGCAGCAGCAGGATTGGACCAGCTGGTCACAGAAGGGTTCCCCCAGCCCCAGAGCAGCAGGAGGGCTGCTCCAGGCAAAAGGGAAAAACAAAGTTGGGGCTGGGTGGCAGAGGCAGAGGGGTGAAGTTGGGGGCTCTGAATCCCCCTGTGCTGACAGGGAAACACTGAAATGCACTGAGCCCTCCGAGGGAGACTGAAGATGCTGCTTTGCCATAGGGGAACAACGCTGAACTTGGGGACACCTGTATAGGGACCCAGCTGTCCCCAAGAGCCAAGTGCCCACATGTCACCTCCTGCTCCCACCATGGTTCTCCCAGAGTCTCATCCTGCCTCATTTTCCTCCGCCCTTCACAAACCCTCCTTCCAGCACATCCCGGCTGGGTCCAACCCCTTCCCAGAGGTTCTGGTGCAGCCCCCACAGCTCAGCTCCATGGCAGAGGGGTTGGGCCCTGCCAGCCTCACCTCCACTGCCAGGGAAATGGGAAAATCGGCTGAAATGTCTTGGCTTTAGTGTTTTGGTTCTTTGCTAAAACAGCTCATGCAACAGTCCAGAGGCGAGAAGCTGCTCTCTCATCTGGGATGGGGCTGATTCTAAATGCAGAAACATTCCACAGGAAGGACAAGGCACTGGAAAGCAGCTGCCTCCCCCAGAGCAGAGCTGTGCAGGCCAGAGCTGTTGCCCTCATCCTGTATCTCTCCACAGACACCCACACTGCAGCACAGCTCCCTCCAGGCATCACTCATGGCTCCTGAGATGGCAGCTCCCACGGGGACATGGCAACTTCCACACCTCAATCCACCCACCGAGGGAAGTTCAAGGACAGGAAAAATGGGACTGAATTGCAGCTTCTGCTTTGGTTGTTGCCCAGCCGTGCGCAGACCTCACACCTGGTGAAGGTCTCAGCTCCTCCTCCGCTCAGGAGCAAGAAAGGTGACCAGGATTCTCCTCTCTGTGGCTCTCCCAAAGGGGCTAGACACACTGCCTGTTTTATCAGCTCCTACTCTAACTACAGAGCTGCCACGTGCTGTGGCCTGTCCCAGGTCAGCTTCCAAGGAGGATCAGCACCTGGACTGCAAACACGGCTGCAGGGGTGAAGCTAAGGGCTTGGGGGGCATGGAAAAGCTGGGGCACAAGCTGACATGGGACAGGAGCAGGTGGCTGGCTCACCTGTGGCCTCAGAGGAGCTGTGTGAGCCAGGGGACCAAACCCCTTATCCTTCCCACAGCCCCCCATGCCTTTCCCAGGGAAGGGAGGTCACCACAGCCCTGCTCTGTCCCAGCTGCTCTGGCTCCGCTCAGAGGGATCCATGGGTTAAGGATGATGGTGAAGTGAGAAATAGTAACAAACGAAATCCAAATGCCTTTCCCAGCAGTCCAGAGCGATAGGAACGAGGCTCAAGACAGGCTCCTGGAGCCTGACTCCGAGCTGGGTGTTCTCTCTGCTGGTGCTGGGCAGGGGCTTCTCTCCCCCCAGTCCTCCAAACCTCTGTCCTGGTCACTGTCCCCAGCCAAGGCCGGCGGGGGCTCTGCCACGCTGCTGCTGCCCATGCAGTTCTTGCCACCGGGTTTTGCTCGGCTGTCTGAGCCCTCAAGAGCCTCAGTCTGCTTGGGAAGGGGGTGGCTGGGAACAGAGGCCCCTCCGTCCTGCAGCGGGACGAGGGGTGCAGCCCCTGTGGCAGGGTGAGCATCTGCTGCAGCCACCATGGACGTTGAGGTGACCTCAATGGTGATGGAGCCCACGGCTGTCTCCGGGTGGTCGCTGCTGACCCTGATGCGGGCAACCAAACCAGAGGTCGCAGCCGCCTCCTGAGGGGTTCCGTTGGCCACAGCTTCATGCACCATGGTGGGCTCCAGGAGGGTTGTGCTCAAGTCAGACAGGAATGAGGCCTCTGTCACGATAGCGGCTGTCTCAGCCACCCAGTTCAGGTCGCTGCCCACGGAGGCGGCAGCGGCGGCGATGACGCTGGAGGCCTCGCCAGGGGTCAGGGCAGCAGAGCCACTGCCCTCCCCGGGGGGCCCGGTGGCCAGGGGTGCTCGGCGACCCCCTGTCTCGACAGGGGCAGCTGTGGTGTTGTTGTTAAGGTTGTCCTGCAGCGTGGTCTGGGTGCCCTGCCCAACCTGCTGGTTCTGCAGCAGCATCTCCTGGATCCGGATCTGCTGCAGGATGGCCGGCAGCTCGTAGTGGTGGAAGAAGTAAATCATTGAGTGCTGGAGGAGGAAAGGGAAAGGAGTCAGCCCTGGGCCTGGGCCACAAGCTACCACATCCCAAGAAAACTGCACCTCTCCTGGAAAATCCAGCTGCTCTGACAGCTGAAGGTTCACAGAAAGTTTGGACTTTTGACTACTGCAAGCTGCTTTATAGTTTCTCTCTGAAGACAGGCAAGAGTACAATCCCTCTTCCCTTTTAAGAGCTGGGAAAAGAAAAATAATGGCATTCCTCCAGGCCATGTTCCATTCCCTGTTTCCATCCTGCAGCAGGTCAACAGCTGGAGACACTCAACAGGTTTAACTGATCCAGGATATTGGCGATATCACCTTGGAGCTGGTCCTGCCAGTATCCTCACTGCAGAGACCTGAGCAGCTGATCTGCAAGGCTGACCCTCACCAGGGATTTATTCCAGAAGGACAGGACAGAAATCCTTCCCAGAACCTGCATGGCATCAGTTTATCATCATGGCCACAGCTGGACTGGAGCCAGTTACTCAAAGGTCCCCCTGTTCCACAGCTTCCTCTTGCTGTTCCATTTCCAAATCTAGCTTAGTGTCATCTCTTGCAGAAATATGAATCCCTACACCAACCCAGCTTGAAAGGATGTTTGACAAACTCCCCCAGGTGCAGGAGCCATGCAGGGACTCACCTGGATGAACAGCCAGGAGGTGACGAGTGCCAGGCTGCTGTACTGCCCATTGAAGCGGTAGTGGTAGGCATAGAAGGCAAAGTGGTACAGGTAGAAGAACCTGGACAGGAAGGCAAGAATGATCAGGAAAAATGTGAGCTCCCTTCTACTCCCAACCTCAGTCTGAGCCTGGGCACTTCATCTGGGGCAGTGCAGATTCATTAGAAGGTTATTAGAGTTGCCTGTCTATGAATGGAGCAAAACAAGGGGCAGAAAAAGATCAAGGTGATTCCAAGATCCAGGCCCAAACCCAACGTGGAACAATTGCACTTTGGATCCTGTGCCATGTGGGACAGCTCCCAAGAAGCCACAGAGACACCCTCAGGAGCACAGGGTGATGTGCCTGGTGGGGCTGGGAAGGCCCTGGAGCAGCTGGAGAAGTGCAGGCAGAGGGAATGCAGCCACAGCAAGCCCTTACCTGAGCCAGTGCCTCTTGCTGGTGTTGGTTTGGCAGCAGATTGCGTCGTACTGGTCTGCCAGCCACACAATGAGGATGATGTAGAATGCAGTCGTGGTGTCATTGAAGAACTCGGACATTATGGCCTCCATGCCTGGGGAGAGAGGGGACATCAGCACATGGCAGGGCATGGGAAGGGGTCCTCTGAGCCAGGAGCAGGTGACAGGGCTCTGGCTACAGTAGCAGCCAAGGCCAAGTGTGTTCCACTGCTGACTGCAGCCCTTGCATGGCAGGAATCAGCTGCCTCCCCCTGAGCAGATTTCAGGGGGTTTTGTTGCTTTTTAAATTCAAATTGTATAAATGCAATGCGGCCACAAAGTGCAAGTCTGCAACAAACTCCAGGGACAAAGTTTCATATTCTGGGATTAACCAATAAACTGCTGCTTTTCCAGGGAACCCAGAAGGACAATGGAGTTCACTGTGCCATCAAATTCCAGAGCCTTCTGCCTTATGACGAGCAGCCTGCGCTAACCACCTGCCGCGGCCAGCTCGGAACAGGGAATTAAGACTTCCCACAGATCCCAGAGGGATGTGCTGCAGACAGAAGCAGTGAAGCAAGTCCTTACCAACCAGAGCCAGGATAACAGTGAGGAGCGGAGCTGCAGGGAACGCAATGGTCATGTTCATCTCCAGCATCTGTAACAGGTCAACTGCAAGAGGGAAAACACTGTGGCAGAGAAAACGTGGGGGCAAGGAACCCTCCACCCCTTAGTACTGCCCACTCAGTGCAGCCAATTCCACTGTCCCAAGTCCTCTGTCCCCAGTACTTATCAGCAGACAGAAGGGCTCTGGCAAGCATAGTGACAGGGTGCAGGGGGATGTATTCCCTGTGCAGCTACAAGTAGGACCCTTCTAAACAACAAAAGGCAAGACTGGAACGAGATGATCGTCAAGGTCGTTCCAACCTAAACCTGCTGCAGCTCTACAACACACTGTGCTGGAGCAGGCACAGTGCCCAGCACAACCCAAATCCCTCAGCTGGTCCTTACCAATGAAGACAAAGATCTGATGGTGTGAGTAGCGCAACAGCATCGAGACAGACAGAGTCTGAAACAGGAAAGAGAAGAGGAGGCAGGTTAGAGCCCTGTGGCTGCAGAGAGTCACTAAGAATCGCACTGCGGCAGAGGCCTGGGCGAGCCTGGGCTTGCACATCCCACATTCGTTAGCTGGGGGTGTGCAGAGCAATTTGCCAAAGAGTAATTAGGGCTCCACAAACAGCAATTAATCTCTGTGCTGCTGCAGGGGAACAGACAGTAAAGGATTTGTTTGTAAAGGGACCGATCCTGAATATTTGAGCAGGGGCCAAACCAACCCACAGAGCTGGGAGCAGGGATTCTCCCATCCTCCATCCCACTCCTCCTGCAGCTCCCAGCACCTCTGCACTCAGTTTCTCCTCACTGCCCACAGTGTGATTGTGCACAAAGCTGCCTCAGTGGGTGGGACAGCCAGACACAAGGGGAGTCACCCACAGCCACTTAAGACTACAAACACAGTATAGTCATTGCTTAGGATCTTGTCTGATGTGTATCTGAGATCACCTCACCTCACATATCATCACCTGGTTTATCTTGAACACTCCTGGTAAATCAGTCTGGCCTGCTCTTAAAAGTCTCAGGGGACAAAAGTCTGCACCACGTGCTGACAGCCCCAGTGCTTTAAGGACGCTTAGAAATTAACAGCAGGTCCCTTTTGAGAACAAAACCAACACTGCATTCTAGTTCATCTCCTCCATTTCTGTTTGTTTCACTAGTGGACTTTGAGAACTTTTCAAGAAAAAAAAAATCAAAGGCAAAAAGCCCCAGAGTAGGGTGTGATCCTCCACGAACTACACCTTAAAAGCAGGCGAGAGCTCAGGTCTATGTTGTTACACCAACCACACCAGCCCAGCCCCGACTGACTCCAGGCACTGCCCAGGTCCTGGTGACTTACGAAGATGACCATGATGACAAAGGCTGCCAGGTAGGACGTCCTGGCCATCCACATGCTGACAAAGCGATAGTGCTCCCCAGACACCACATTGCGAAGGAAACCTGAAGAAAAAGCACAAACACAAGCTTGGTGTGATTAACCCACAGGGTGAGAACCAACCTCCAGTGCCTGCTAAAGAAACAGCAGCTGGAGCAAATCCTCAGGGCAGCACTCATTGTCATGCTGGGCAGTGAGGCAGGAGGAAATCAGGTTTCCAGACATCTCTCCCCTCCTTGCCTCTCTCATTTTGTCCTTGACAGTAACACAAGGAGCTGCTCCCTGCATTACAGATTAATCAATAGTCAGAAGATGATATTCAGGCATCTACAGAACAGACACCCACTGCTCTGTGCAGCTGCTATCACTCCTCCACACCTTACCTTTGTTTTCCTCATTTTCAGCTAAAGCTTTGACACTCGACATCAGGATGTCATCATAGCCCAGGAACTCATCCAGCAGCAGGCGGCTGAACCTGTCCCCAAAGCACTGATCCCTGGTGGGGTCTAGGGAGAACACAAAAACCCGTTCAGACTGTTCACACCTGGAGCCATAGAGGCGTGAGGTGAGCACACATCTCGTCACCCCAAGGGACACGTGTGCCAGCTCGTGGGCCTGGGGCAGTAAAGCTGAACTGGACAGGTCTGGGAGGGAAGATGTGACTCCCCACAGATCCAGCCACGCTGTCAAAGTGCTAATGGCAGCTGGGCCTTAAGGACTGTCTGAGCTGGCATAGACACCAAGTGCATTTGCCCTCTAAGCTTGGCCAGTCTCTTGGGCTCACCCTGACTGCCCATTACTGCACAGGAAAATTGCTTAAACCCCCATCCAGTTGTGCTTCAGCTTGACTGCGAGGAAGTAATGAGGTTCAGTCTGATCACTGCACTAACAGTTACAGGAGTTCATAGGCACAAGAAGGTCTGAGACTGTATTTCTGACTTGGACAGGTTTTAATGGAGCAAATGCCAGGAGAAGAGAACACTGTTCCAAGGAAATTATCTGCTGGTGCTTCCAGAGGCACAGAAGCATGTTGAGAGCATGACACATCTGTGAGTCTGTCCTCAGCTGCTCTCACCCTGTACTGCTGCTGCCCCCACTGAGCCCAGAGCTTCAGTGTGTTCAGCCAGGGAGAGGCTCTTCCCTCCTCCATGAGAAAACTGTGCTGGGCATTACATGTGGGCTCACTGAACCAGGCTCCATCATTTCAGACTGCTCCTCCTGGAAAGCTGTGACCTACTAAAGGGAGATGGGCTGCACACAGCAACATTCCCATGTGGAAAGTGAGCACCACCAGCTTCATAAAGAGTTCCCAGAGACAGTGTCAAGGTCTCTGCACAGAGGGTACCTACCCCTGCAGCCCCCTGCCCCTGCCCAGGCTGCCTCCCCACTCACCCAGGGTCACCACCATGACTGGGATGCTGAGGCGCTGCCGTGTGCTCTGGGACAGGCGCAGGAAACCATATTCCAGTGAGTACTCCACAATGTACTCCTCCTGCGGCCACACTGGGAGAGAGATGGGAGGGAGACAGGGAGACTCAGCACCTGGGTCTGCAAACAACCACCACGAAGAAACAGCCCCTCCAGGTTTGTTCCCCCTCCCTCCCTCCCTCCCTCCCTCCCTCCCTCCCTCCCTCCCTCCGCATTCTTTAAGAGGGAATCAGTTGCAAACACGAGCTCCAGGCTCCCCTCACCCCAGTTAAACATAAATCAATACAAACTCTTCTGAATTGCAGGCCATTCCCTTGACATTACTCCTTAATGTGAGACTTCTGGGAAAGTTTCAGGGCAGCAGTTTCAAGGTCTGCCCAGAACCTGCCAACTCTGTGCCTGGCAAGCCCAGAACCACTCGTTCTTGCTCTCTTCAATTTCTGCTTCCCATGTTGTTTGGGAAACAGCAGGAAAATCCACTTTACACCTGCTGAGCACCAAGTAAACGCTTCAGAGGCAAAAGCCCTGCACTTCCCAGGGGACTGAGGTCACTGCTGCAATTACACATGTCAGAACAGAAGGCAGGAGCAATTACAGCTTTCCCAAAACTGGTGGTGCTTGAAGTTCCCTTGGTTTATATTTTCTTTTCCCAAGAAAGGTTCCAAACAGATGCTTTTTGCTACATCATCTCTGAAAGGACAAAACCTCCTGCTAAGCTGGAGCCAAGCAATTTAATCCCTGCTCTTTCAGACTGTCAGGGTGTATCTCCAGGAGGGAGGAGACAGCTGTCAGGCAGCTCCTGGCACCACAGCGACAGTTAAAGGGACACAAGAACTTAACAGAGACACACTTGACACAGCACTGACAGAGATACCGCCCCTGATCCCCTTCTCGGGCAGCAAACATGGGCTGGGCTGTTGGTTTTGTCTTTTGTTTCCATTATAAACAGCTTTAAGCTCAAAAGGAAGTCAAGCATTTAAATACTAACAAATAATTACTTCCTCTGTATCAGAAAATATTTTCCCATGGTAAAATATTCTGACTAAACGTCAAATTTGATGCACTTAATGCTCAAGAAACCTGGAAAAAACAATAAAACCAGGAATTTGGGACCAATTTGAAGAGACGAATGTTTTAACTAATCTGGGAAACAGCTTGATCCTCTCCCTCCCCTTTTCTGGATCATTTCCAACCAGGCATTTGGCAAACCAAGGGTCACCCCACCAGCACCACAGCACAATGTGACTCTCCTCAGAACCCAAGCACCAGCAATAAAGGTCCTGCACCAAAAACACCAGTCTTAATGATCTTTAATTCAGGACTAACGAGCTCTGGATCAGCATCAAGCAAATCCACTGCAAGACCAAGGAACAGGTCTCCGCCTCCTCCAAGGCACAGCCTCAGTGTGTCTGCATAGCAAAGAATTCCAGCCTTTCCAGGGACAACAGTGGGGGTGAAAAAGGCAAAATTTTTGCAGAATTTGTGGAAAAAGGCAAACAATTCAATTCCACATCTCTATTTTAACATAAATATTCCTTAGCAGATTTCCTCCCTTAGCCATGAGAAATGGAAGTTTTCAACACTGGAATTCCATTTTAAATAATACAAAGCCACTAAATCCCCCTTTGGAGTTTATGAGGTTTGAGCAGCTTAGGTCAGGCAGGAACAGGGCGGGATAAGGCCGGGCAACACCCACATGGAATGGCAGGGCAGTATCGCAATCCACTGAAACCCACTCAGTGGCTTTCAGGATTAATTAATTGTGGCAAATTGGCTGCTCCAAGTGCTGCTGTTGGCTCACAACTCAGAACATGGCCCAAACCCTGTTCATGTGAGGAGGAGTGTCACTGTCAGGGCATCCCTGCAGATCCAGGTGACAGCGAATGGCTCAGATCAGGGGTGTTCAGGCTCACCTGAGACACCTGACACCAACCCCACAGAAATGTACTGCCAGACCAAGAGCCCTTGTTTGCCTGTGGTTCATCTGAAGACTCTTGGTCTGGCAAATTTTCTAGCCCAGCCTCCCCTCAATGCCCTCCAGCCTCCAGGCAGAGCTTGCTGTGGGTCTGCTGTTAGTACTGACAGAATTAAGCCCCAGTGAACACATTGGGAAGACATTGAAGGTCACTGTGCAGGTGCCCCGAGGAGCCAGGATGGGATGAGCGGGGAGGATGAAGGGGGGAGGAAGGAGAAGCAGAGGTAGCAGTGAAGGTGTGATTACCTGCTCGGGCTAGCATCTCAAACTCGGACACAGTCTCCCGCAGAGGCTGCATACCTTTAGTGGCTGTGTCACTAAACGAGAACTCCTGGCTGTCGTTGTGGGGCAGCTCAGTGCTGCTCACCCGGGATGGCTTGAGGAACACCTTGGGCTCGATATCCAGCTCAAACTGTTGGAAAATCAAGGCAGGGAAAGTCACATCAGCAGCCTCTTCACCTCCCACCTGACATGGTCCCTCTGTCACCACAGAGGCCTCCACCACCACTTTCTCAGGCTTTACATTCTGTATTAAACCATCAGAAGCCAACACTGGGATTCAGGAGCAGCCAAGGAACCCACTGTGTTTCCAGGAGACTGAGGGATCACACAGGGACTTCATTTACAACCAACCACTCCTCCCCAACCCAACACCCAAGCTCCCCTCTCTGCTGCACACAGGGAGCATGTCCTGACCTTGATAGAGCTGTTTTCAAACATGTCCACAGTCATTTCTTCCTCTTCCTCCTCCTCTTCCTCAGCTGTGGATTCAACCACCATTCCTGGGAACTTCTCAACCCCACAGAACTGCAGGAAGATGGGGGCTCGGCTGGAGTTGCGCTGGATTTCCACCCGCAAGATGCCGTCGCGGGGCCACTTGTCCCGCACGTGCTCCAGGCAGTTGATGGGCGAGCGGGAGAAGGCAATGTGGATGTAGGCCAGGATGAAGAGCACAAAGAGAGCCTGCAGGGCAGGAGATAAGGCAGAGACCATCAGCCCAGCCACCCTCAGCCTGGGTGCAGCCTCCCCAGTTATCACCAGCTCCTCTTGGCCCATACAACACCAGAATAATTTTGACAAGTGGACTGGCAAGTGGACAAGAGCTTCAGTGCTTCGCTGCATCAACAACACAGGGGCCAGACCACAGCAGCTTCAGCAAGGAACACACCAAAGGCAGCAGGAACCATCTGCTCCTGTTCATGAGCCCTTGACCCCCCGTGCAGCTCATGTGTCCTGCTGGAAGCACAGGTCCTGCAACCATCCCCAAAATCAACCACACACAGCACCAATGTGGAATGAGGCTACAAGGCACACTAAAAGAAATGGAAATGCATCAATGGCTTCCAACCCTTCTCTCCTCAGCACAAAGAGTTTCCTGGTGAAGCCCAGAGAAGACTGCCCAGCTTTACAAAGGTAGAATAAAGCAAACCTCTCCCAAACCCAACCCCTCTGAGGGCAGGATGACCCAAACCCATAGCAGACCTGTCGCTGCGAGGAACAGGCCCTGCCCCAGGGAGGTCAAACAGCTTTCTGCCCTCCCTCAACCCCAGAACAAACCACAGCAAAGCAGAGTGGACTAATAAAACTGGTTCCCTGGAGCACAGACAGCAACTCTGCACAACGTCCAAAGTTCAGAGCTCCAAGCATGGCTGGCACAGCAAGCGGTACCGCTGAGCTCAGACTTCCCTTCCCACCCACCCCGAGCTGCTCCCTCCTCATCAACCCAGCTGTCCTGACCTAATTGTGCTGAACAAACAAGCTGGTAAACATCCCTCTGCAGAGGAACTGCACAGGGGCATGTGAGGGAAGGTAAAGCAGAGCCACCTCCTTGGTTGCAGGAGCTCTGGATGGGACCACAGACCCTTCTGCCAAGTGGCCAGAGCAGAGCCCAGAGCAGGCTGGAGGCTCCTGACCCCTGACCCCATGGGCAGAGCACTCCACAGAGCCCTGGGAATCCTTTTTCTTCCCCAGGAGACCTGGGATCAGAGGCAGAAGCAGCATGAATGGCTCCCAGCTGCTCTGCCCAACTGCTGCATCTTTAGCACCATTCCCATCACAGTTTGTCTGCTGGGATCCAGCTGGACCAGTGGGACAGGGAACAGGAATGTGAAAACCCATAACATTTCTTGTGAGGGTAGAAAATGTATCTGTGCAGTATGAGACAAGTTGTGGTAAATGTTTTCGTGCTGAATGGTGAAAACCCAGAGCAGAAGGGTGCTGCTGTGGCCTAGCAAGATGCTCTCCCCTTCCTCTTAATCAAATTTCCCATCCTAGAATTCACAGAGAAGGATTTAACCTATGGGCAGTTCACCCCTGGACACTGACAGGCCCCTCTGGAGGGCCCCATCACCCAGAGCAGGCAGGAGGGTTCACCCAGGGCACAGAGCTGTGACACTGCCCTGGCACTGCTGAAAAAGCAGGGTTAGAACAGGGCTGTACTTTAACTGCTTTCAGAAAAGATAAGACTCCAGCAAAACTCCAAGAACCCAGTATGCCATGTGTGCCACGTATCCAAAAAGCGTGATTCCTTGGAAACAGAAAGTGAAATACCTTCAGCCCACATCCCTGGACCTGCCCCGCGCCAGCCTGGCTGCCCAGCGAGCTGGCTCGGGGATTTCCTTCAGATTTACAGATCTGGAACCAGAGCTCGGGAGTGCAGGGACCACCGGGATCGATAAACTACTCCTGTCTCCCACGTAGGAGGGGCCCACGGGAGCTCTGCGGACAGCTTGCTGTGTGCGGCCCAAACACAGGCTGGGACCTCCAGCAGAGCCACAACTTTCTAAGGAAATTCCTGCCCTCAGCCCGGCTGCGCCGGGGCAGGAGGAGCCGCCCCTCACCTTGAGGAGGACGAAGAACTCGAAGACGCGGCGAAAGGAGGGTGGAAAGAGGCGCGCGTAGGTCACTGCCATCTTGAAGAACAGCGCGTGGAAGAGGCGGTCGCGCACGTTGATCAGGGGGTTCTGGTTGAGGTTGGGGTTGCGGACGCCCCGGTTGTTGCCGCCGGCGGCCCCGGTGTTGTTGGCCGGGTGGTGGTTGTTGGCGTTCGGCTGGTTCTCGGACATCCTGACGGCGGGGCCGAGCCCGGAGCGGACGCTGCTCCTCGGCGGGGCGAGCTGGAACCGCTGCCCCCGTCCCCTCTCCCCGGCCCGGCGCACACGCCTCGGGGCGACGACGGGTCAGGCCCGGCGAGTCAGGCCTGGGCGCTCAGCGCGGCTCGGGCGCTGTGGCGGCCCAAGCAGGCGCAGCGGGGAGGCGGCTGCTGGGCCGGCCCCGGGGCCATGAGGGTCCCTCGGTGCGGCGGGAGGTTCGGTTCAGTTCCGTTCGGTCCTGCCTCTCCCGTCCCGTCCCTCAGCGCTCCGCCGCCATCTTCCCCCCCGCCGGCAACCGCGACTCCGCGCATGCGCGCGAGCGCGCCCAGCGGCACGACGGGACGTTGGAGGACACGAGCCGGCCGCGCCCCGCCCCATATGCAAATTAAGAGCGGTCCCGACATGCTCCGCGCGAGGCGCATCGGCCGCGAGAAGGCCAAAAAATTTCCTGGTAAAACTAAGACTTACAGTAAAGAACCCAACAACACATCGTGACTAGGAGAGGAAAGGCGAGGGTCGCTCTGGCGGTAGTCGCCATTACTTTAAAATTCTCAAATTAAAAGGGTTTAAATAGCGCTGCGGGAGTGGGGCAGTTCGTGCTCGCTTCGGCAGCACATATACTAAAATTGGAACGATACAGAGAAGATTAGCATGGCCCCTGCGCAAGGATGACACGCAAATTCGTGAAGCGTTCCATATTTTTCGCTCTGCGTGGTCTTTAATCCCTCTCCCGAGACCACCCTTTTGGACCCCCGAGATGCGGCACGGGGAGTACCAGCCCCAGCATCAGGTTGAGGGGAACCCCAAACGCGCCCCGGAGGATCTGTGTGTTCATCTGTGACCCTGCTCTGCTCTCTGATCTCTGCGTTGGGGTCGTGTTGGTGGTGAGGGCGATCAGGCCCCCCAGCAGTACCGCGAGTATTTATTGAATTGCTCAGTTACAACAAGCTCGGCTCCGCTGGGGAGCAGCGGGGGTCGTGGGAGCAGTGGGGTGGTCACAGGGCCAGCCCCGGACCCCCCCATCCATCTCAGCCCCCACCCCACAGGGCATCACCTGCAGGGATCCAGGGCCAGCCCTGCCGTGGCGCTCTGCCCCTTCCCAGCATCCCCTGTCCTGTGGGATGGTGACACCATGCCAGCAGGGACAGGATGTGCCCAGGCCTCCCCCGTGCAGCTGCGGGGGTCCAAAGCCCTGTGCCCCCGAGTTGTGAAGTGGTGATGACCAAGGGGGGGGCTGGGGGGGTCCATGGGGCACCATTCCCCACTCAGACAGCGCTCTCCTGGTAGCTGTCATCCTCCAGGAACGTGCTCAGCCTCCTCCCGGGGTTAGGGGCCACATCCTGCTCTGGGGCCATGGCCTCCCCAGGGTCCCCATCGTTCTGCTCCTGTGCAAAGTGCACGAAGACCTGCAGGGATGGCACGATGAGAGACAGTGATGCAGGACCCCAGCAGCACACCCTCACACGTGTGTCCCCCGTCACCTGGTCAAGGGTGGTCTGGGACACTGAGTAGTCCTCGATGTGGCAGGGGCCGCGGTGGGCAGCCAGGAGGCTGAAGATGGTTGCCAGAGGGGCGGTGCGGGCGGGCAGGTGGTACCTCAGCAGCCCCCCATGGCGCTCCCGCAGCACGATGCTGGGGAAGTGTCGCTGCAGCAGGGCCTGCACCGCCGCTGGTCCGGGGCCCCCCGCCCGCACCACCACCGTGTACCCGTCCCCAAACCTGCGGGGAGAGGGGACACTGCTGCGGGCACCAGCCACAGCCACAGGGAACCCCCCGACCTCTCCACCCCTCGATACCTGTTCTTGAGGTGCTGGACACTGCCCAGGCAGCGGAACCGGCCGTTTACCATGATGGCCATTCTGGTGCAGAGCGCCTCGCACTCCTCCATGCTGGGGGAGCATGTGTGAGACCCCCAGGGCAGGGGGAGCTCCCCTCTATAGGATTCCCAGGGTCAGAGGGGTTGCCTGCCCTTTGTGGGGGCTGCAGACCCCAGATGGGGGTTCACCTGTGGGATGTGAGTACCACGGACCGACCATCCCGGATGACACCGAGGATGCGCTCCCACAGGAACCGTCGGGCTTGTGGGTCCATCCCTGTCGTGGGCTCATCCTGCCACAGTCCCCACTCAGGGTCAGCCTGGGCAGGATCCTGGTGCTGCTGTGAGAAGCCCCCACCACCCCTCTCACCAGGAAGACAACGGAGGGGCAGCCAAGGAGGGCAATGGCCGTGGAGAGCTTGCGTTTGTTGCCCCCGCTGTACTTGCCCGCCGGCCGGTCTGCGTGTGGCCCCAGCCCCAGTGCTGTGATGCCCCACTGAGCCACCTGTGAGAGACAGAGGGGGTGAGGATTGGAGTCTCCTGGGCTGGGAGGGGCTGGGCTGTGGGCCCTACCCTGGGGGTCTCCTCCTCCGGGACCCCACGCAGGCGACTGTAGAACTCCAGGTGCTCCCGCCCTGTCAGCAGGTCTGTGATGGCATCAAACTGGGGACAGTAACCCATGTGCTGGTGGACAGACTGGAGGTCTGTGAGCACACTGTAGGACAGCAACAGGTTAGCATGGGACAGGTGAACACACTGTGGGGATGGGACCAGGGAAAGGGACAAATGAGCACACTGTAGGGATGGGGATGCTCCAGGGACACTACAGGAATAGGGATGAGCAGCTGCAGGGATGAGGATGAGGATGATGGTGGGAGCAAGCACACTGCAGGGACAAGGACGAGGAGGAGCACAGGGGTGGGGGATGATGACACAGGTGCTGTTGGGACATGGAGAGGGGGAGCAGGTGAGGGAGCTCTGCATTCACCACCTGTGCCCCTTCAGCCAGGCCTCCCCCAGTGTCACCTCCGTGTCCCCTGTCAGCATCTTGAATGTCGAAGTCTTCCCAGCGCCGTTCACCCCCAGGAGGCCAAAGCACTGTGGGGGCAGAGGGGGCTCACTGGCATCCTCAACTCTGCCCAGGGTGCCATTTGTCCATCCACCTGACCATCCCTCACCTCCCCAGGAGGGATGGCCACGCAGAGCCGGTCCACAGCTGGAACCTTCCTGCGCCGGTACACCTGTATGGGAAGCGAGGCAGCGCTGGGTGCTCCCACCCATCTCTGCCTGGAGGGGAAGAGGCAGCAGCAGGGCTGGAGCCCACGGTGGGGCAAAGCAGGGTCCAGCCCTACACACCCACCTTGGTCAGGTCCTTCAGCAGCAGGAGGTGACCCTGCGGTGGGGTGCTGCCCACCCTCACCCGCTCCCTGGCCACGTCCTGATCCTCGTCCCCCAGTGAGGGCAGCTCCGGAGCCCGTGGCCTGGGGGAACAGTGTCAGGGGCATGTCCAGGGCTGCCCTTCCCCAGGCATCCCTGGGGCACCCCCTGGCCTGTGCTCACCCCAGCTGCAAGAAGAAGCGGTACTGCAGCAGGAGAGTGAAGAGGAAGAAAATTATGCCCTCGATGGCCATGGCGAACATGTTCTTCCCCGCCAGGTCCCAGGAGAGGGGGGACACAAAGCGTCTGTCCCCTGTGAGCAGTGAGACGGAGTGGGTGGACCTCCAAGCTGCCCAGGCTTTGGGGAAGGGAGGCAACCTTGACATGCCCTGACTCACCAAACCTCTCAAAGGCATCAGCCATTGCCTGGTTCTTCACCATGTCAATGAGGCCTCGGCCCAGGCAGAAGTGTGGGAAGATGAGAAAAACCTTCTTCAGGACGCGGTTGATGTCATTGAGGTTCTGCCGGGGTAGGGAAGAGAGAGGTGGGGGAGCTGGCACTGGCTTCACAGGGATGGGACGGGTGGTCCAGAGCATCCCAAGGCTCACCTGGTCCACGAAGAGCTCCAGCACAAAGGTGGCCACACTGCCATTGATGCCAATGAAGAGGTTGATGCAGGTCAGGGCCACATAGGCAGTGCTGGGGATGCTGAAGAGGAAGGAGGCTGGGTACATCAGAGGGGTGATGGACCAGCTGCAGGGGTGAGAGGCAGGGGCTGGTCAAGGTGCATCCCCTGTCCTGAAGGGCATGAAACAGCATTCACTCCACACCACCACAACCCCTTCACTCTGGCTGCCCCCAGCCTCGCTCAGAGCCCCCCACTCCTCCCCTTCACCCTGGCTGCCCACCAGCCCTGCTCAGAGCCCTCCACACTCCTCTCTCCCCCCACTGGGCTCTGCTGCCCCATCACCCGTAGAGCAGCAGCAGCAGCACCAGCGAGGGCAGGTTGTCTGAGGACACGTAGGATTTCTGCTGGAAACAGAGGAAGATGAGGATGACCAGCAGCGCAGGGACCAGGTAGTTGCACTGTGGAGATGGAGAAGCCGGGAAAGGGTCAGGGGTGGGACCTGTCTCTGCTGGAACTGGTCCCTGTACCCATCCCCATCCCCACCATGTCCCAGGCGAAGTTGCCCAGCCAGTAGGTGAGTGGCTTCATCCCGCTGACAAACTGCAGGTGCTTGGCCTTGCTGACTCGCTCCTCGATGAGGAAGACAACAAAGCTGGCTGGGACGAAGGACATAGCGAAGATCACGCAGATGGAGACCAGAACATCCACAGAGGTGGCCATCCTGCCATGGAGGGGAGGGCTCAGTGGGGGCTGGAGGGTCTGCGGGACCCCCATCCCCGGCACTCACAGGGCGGCCTCCGAGAGCTGCTCCTTGGTGAGGTTGAGGGGATGGTTGGTGGCCGTGATGCCGAAGTGCGTGGGGTCAGTGCCAGGTGGCAGCCGGGCACGCAGCAGCCCATTGCTGGCCACATTGAGGAAGGAAACCATGGCATGCCAGCCCTTGTTGTTGAACCAGACCTGCAGCACAGGGAGGTCTGGCAGTTCAGAGCCCCCCTCCTGCCCTGGCACTGCCCCTGGCTGTGGCCATGACATCCTGATTCCTGCTGGCTGTGCCACCCACTCACTACCGTGCTCCCACTCCCCTCAGCCCCAGCCACTCTTGGTCCTTCTTGAGCTGCTCCACCCCAGGTGCCACATTCCCACTGCCCCCAAGCTCTCACCCCCACAGAACCCCAGCTCTGGGTGCACCTTGATGTTCCTGCGGGCATCCAAACCCTCAATGAAATGGCTGAGATTGGCCAGGAATCGATCCAAGTGGTTGCCCTGGGTGTGGGAAAACAGAGTGAGGAGGGGACTCTCAGCACCAGAGCAGGGGAGCCCAGCTGGGGTCTGAGCCCAGCCCTACCGGGGTGATGCTGAGCAGTGCCCGGAGCTCCAGCACTGCCTGATCCACCTCCGCCGCTGATGGCAGGGCCTGGGAGCCCCCGGCACCGAGAGAGAGACCGCCATACCTGTGGGAGAAATGGGTCTCCCAAACCTGCTGGAGACTCCCACTGCCAGCATGCCAGCAGCTGATCTCAAGGATCTGCATGTGTCCCTTCCAGCCCAGGATATTCTACAGTTCTGCAATTCTATGCCACCCATTTCCCACTGCCATCCTTGCCCAGACTCAAACTTCCACCCGTCCAGACACCACAGTGAGGGGCACACAGTGGAGGGCTGAGGCTGCCCCGATGACAGCTCTGCCCAGGGACCACTCAGGCTCTCCCCAACTCCCATGGGGATCTCCTGCCTCACCCCAGTCCCAGCTGTGCCAGCCCCTGCCCAGCTCACCTCTGCTCATTCACCCACTTCTTGTTCCTCAGCCTGAAAGAAATAGGGAGGGGGGTCAGAAAGGAGAGAAACCCCCCAAGAGGATATGAGGACAGTGCCTGCCCACACTTCTCAGCAGTGTCCCTTTCCCCTGTGACTTAGTCCACAGTGTCCCTCCCTTGGTGGTAGCCTGTGACCAAGCACTGCCACCTTTTCCCGAGTGTGTCCCTGCAGTGACCCTGGATGTTCCCAGCACCAGCACTCACTCTTGCCGAATGATCTGGGGGTAGGTCTTCACCAGGTAGTCAGAGATATTCCTGCCTGTTAGGTTCTGCAGAATGTCCCCTGTGCCCCTCTGCACCTGGTGGAGGGACAGAAGGGCTAGATGGACACAGCCTGATGGCCTGCATGGAGCATCACCTGACCCCTCAGCTGGCAGCACAGGAGCCCTGGGGCTGTCTCTGCTGGGCTGGTGTTTACCTGGGGTGGTGGGAGCCCCCCAGCCCCCTCAGGACACTCGGGCAGCATTCTGTGTGCCCCCGGGCCACTGCACTGACACGGCGGGGACGGCTCAGCCTGTGTCCAATTCCCATGCCACAGCACTTCCAGCAGGGATGGGGGTGCTGAGGGCGCTGAGAAGCCATCGGGGTGGGAAGCTGGTGGGCACAGCCCCATCCTGGGCATGCAAGGAGAGAGACCCTCCGTTACCAGCGTGGTGTGAGCCAGAGTCATGGGGACCCACCACAGAGATGGCTGAGGGTCCCATAGCATTGCACCAGCCGGCAGGGCTGCTCCGTGGTGAGGCCGAGACCGAAGTGGGGTCAAGCCCGGCCGCCTCCTCCAGCCCCTGTCCCACGGGCACTCACGCCTCCCCCGCCTCCTTCATGCACTTGGTGCCAAAGCCGGGCTCAGCCAGGAGCGCGTCCAGCAGCCGGGCAGTGTCGGGGTCCCCCGGGGCGTCGTTGCTGCCAGGAGATACAGAGGTGATCTGGCTGCAGTGGGGGACGGGGCACACGGCGGGCAGAGGGCTGGGGACACACCTGAAGAAGGTGAACTGCTGTCCGTACATCCAGGGCTGGAGCTGCAGCGGCGGGTATTTCCCGAAGGGCGGCACGATGAGGCTGAAGAGCAGCGCGATGCAGACGAAGACGGCGGGGAGGACGATCTGCGCGGGTCGGAGTCATGGTCGGCTCCGCACCCACTGCCCCATCCCCTCCCCACGGTTCCGGGTCCTACCTGTGCGAAGAAGCCGCGGGTGCTGCGCCGAGCATGGAGCATCCTCTTGGTGAAGAGAGCGCGGAGCTGGCGGCAGGTGAGTGCCCAGCCTCTCACCCTGCCACAGGCCTGCCCCGCCATCCCCCGCAGCAGGTCCGTCTCCCGGGGCTCTTCTGCCAGGGCAGAGATGGATCTGGCAAGGGGCTCATGCCAAGTGGGGCACAAGGGACAGGGTGGGTGCTGACAGGAGCATCCCCCCACACTGAGCAGGGATGGGATGATGCATGCAGGAACCCCCCAGCCCCCCCAGCCCTTAGCTCCTACCTCGCCGGGCTCCTTTGGCTCAATGCAAAGGAGAGGAGAGAGGGATTATAGACATGCAAAGTCATCCCAGACAGGGTCAGCACCCACCTCTGGCAGAGCTGGTACCCCCAAACAATTGCAGCCCCCCAGGCTCCTGTGGCTGCCCCCACACCAGCTCTGTCTCCAGGAGAAGGGGGTTGAATGTGCACCCTGGGATTTCATGTCCCATCCCAACCCCTGCACACAGCTGGGCTCCCCCAAACCCACTCTCATCCTGGATGCTCACTCTGGAGTCACCCCAGAACTGGGAGGCAGCAATGCTGCAAGAGGGTGCCTGAGCATCGCCCTGCCTGAAGGAATGTCTACCTGGAAGGACACCTGCCTGGATGGACATGTGGCACAGCCTCAGCCCAGAGAGTGGAGGTGAGGAACACCCAGTGGCAGCTCGGGTGTCCCAACTCCCCCCTCCTTACCCAGTTCCCCATCAGCCACATCTGCTTCTCCCCCCTCACTAGGGGATGCTCCTCTCCTGGTGCCTGAAAAAAGGGGGATGAGATTCTGGGGTGGGACCAATGTCACAGGCTGTGACACCTCCCTGCACCTACAGGTGCTCCCAGTGGGGATCCTGACCCTGGAAGGGACAAATGGGGTGCTGAAGACACCCCCACCCCTCTGCTCTTCCCAACCCCTCCCGCACCCAAGCTCAGCTCCAGCCGGGACTGAAGGGTTTTACCTGCAGTGTCAGTGTCCAGCCCTGTGTCCTCAGCCACCTTCAGGAAGATCTGGGGGTGTGGAGAGAGCTGGTGTTAAACACACCACCAGCTCCTGCAGCCCAGTGAGGGAAAGCCCCTGGTCATGAGCAGGGAGTGGGCACCTCGAGAGCCATGGGCAGTCCCTGGCCACAGCTCCCCTGGTTACCTCTTCCAGGGTGGTGTCAGAGATGCCATAGCTGGAGACTCCCAGTTCCCCCAGGCGCGCATCCAGCTCACGGAACAGCTCCCCAAAGGCCCCATCCCTGGCCCCACTGTAGGGCAGGACAAAGATCACCTCGTGCCCAATGTCCTCCACCAGCCGAGAGCCGGGCACCAGCTTCTGGATCAGTGCGGACAGCTGGGCCACATCTGGGGGAACAGGGAGGGCTGGAAACCTGGGGCAGGAGCTGCTGGCTGGTGCAGTTGGCCATAGCTGGCATTTGTGCGGCATCCCAGCCTGAGGGTCCCTGGGAGAGCTGAAGGGGATGAAGACCCCCTTCTGTCCCACCAGTGCAGGGGGGCCAGGAGCCAGAGGCAGAGCTGTGCATCCCCAGTCCCCCCAGCTGATGGGGGAAGGATGGGGAGCAGCAGGGAAACAACTGCAGGGGGACAGGACCCTCACCCACAGTGATGGTCTCACTGCCCCGCTCGCTGCCCAGGCCCGTGTCACTGCTGTGCTCTGAGTCACTGCCATCCTGTGGGAAAGGGCAACCAGAGCCTGGCACCTCGCACCAGGACCTGGCCCACAGTGCCCTCCAATGCCCGGGATGGAAGCACTGCCTGACCCTAGCAGAAGCTCATCAGGGCTGAGGGAACCACCTTTTTGGTGATGCTGGGGACAGTGCCAGTGTTACCCCCTGTCCCACTCCGCTCCCGCTTCACCAGGGTGAGGTGGTACCCAGTGCCCAGCCTGGCCTTGAGGAAGAGGGGGGACCCGCAGCAGCAGAGCTGGCCCTGCGAGATGATGGCGGTGCGGTCCCCAAGCAGCTCTGCCTCATCCATGTAGTGGGTAGACAGGATGATGGTGCGGCCTGGGGGCAGGGAGAGGGCTTGACCCTGGACCCTCATTGTGGGTTTTCCCACCAACACGTCTCTCTGCTCGCCCGGGACTGGGAGAGGGAACAGTGGGCAAAGCGGGGTCTCCCCACCTCATACCCACAGCCCTGACCTTTGCGGTACTTGAGCAGCAGCTCCCAGATGCTGCGGCGGGAGAAGGGGTCGACACCAGCCGTGGGCTCATCCAGGATGACCACCCGGGAGCCACCCACGAAGGCAATGGCCACCGAGAGCTTCCGCTGCATCCCACCTGCAGAGGGACAGTGTTGGGGGGGCCCTGGACAAGCGACCCCCACTTGGGAACCCTTCCTGTCCCCCACACGCACCCGAGAGGTTCCTGGTCTGCTCCCGGCGCTTGTGGGGCAGCCCCGTGTCCTGCATCAGCTGCTCCATCTCCTCCTGCACCTGCTGCTCTGAGAGCCCCTTCAGCCGCCCATAGAACCAGACGTGCTCTTCCACTGTCAGACTGGGGGGGCAGGGTGAGGAGGGCAAGGGTGAGTGGCACAGGGATTGAGTGGGACAGCCCAGTACCACTCCCCCAGCTTGCACGACCCTGCCTACATGTCAAAGAGCACATTGTGCTGGGGACACATCCCCATGGATTTGCGGATGCTGTCGATATCAGAGCGAATGTCCAAGCCCAGGATATAGGCAGTGCCTGAGGTCGGTGGCAGGAGGCCAGTCAGGATGGACCTGGATGGGGGAGTGGTGGGGAAAGGTGGTCATGGAGTACAGGAGTAGCAGGGCTTGGGGCTGGGGTGTCCTGTGCTATATGGGGACCTGCGTAGGGACAGGCCTGGGCTAAGCTCCTGTCCCCAGCTGTGGCCACACAGCCCCCCCATGGCTCACATGGTAGTGGTCTTCCCAGCACCATTGTGGCCCAGGAAGGACGTGATCTGCCCCTCGTAGAAGTCCAGGCTCAGCCCATTGACAGCCGCACGGCCATTGCTGCCATAAACCTTCACCAGGTTGCGGATGGAGACACCAGGCTGGAGCTGGGCAGGTGGGTCCTCTACCAGCACTGGAAGCCACCATGGGGTCATGTCCCAGGCAGGATCCCTCACTGGGGGCAGGACCCCTCGCCATGGGGTGCAGGACCTTCCATTGGAGGGCAAGGCCCAGGCTGGAGGGCTCCAGCCCAGGCCCATGGCCACTGCCCTCGGCCACAGGGCTCTGGGGTGGGCAGGGACTCACCTTGGGGTGCAGTGAGGGGATTGGTGGGGTACAGGGTGTGCCCAGCTGAGGACAACTCTCCAAACCAGTAGCTCTTCAGGAAGGGGAAATTCCAGGGCTTGGGGATCCCGTACTGACCTGCAGCAGATGGAGCTGAGCAGGGCCATGGCTGGGAGCCTGCCAGGAGCTTGGGGAGCTGTGCTCACCTGGGAAGACACCCTCGAGGTACCAGGTGGCCAGGCCATAGAGACCAGCATCCAGCAGCAGCAGCCCCATGGCTGCAGCAAAGTTGTAAGGGTCTCCTGGCACAGGGCTGGCACCCAAATTGTGCCACTGGATGCCCACCCCCTGCTCTTCATAGAGGGAGAAGTAATCACAGCCGAAGCCAAAGGCCACAGGGGACAGCAGGCTCTGAAGGCAGCAAGAGCAACAGTGTGGGCAAAGACCGGCCCAGGGCATACAGCCCAAAGACCCCTGCCCAGGGCACGAGGGAAGGGTGGCCCTGGCCGCTCACCACAAGGACACGGAATGGGAAGGTGATGTAGTCGCGCCAGGCAACGCACAGCACGTAGGGCAGGTACAGAGAGAAGTAGATGATGCCACCACATGCTGAAGCCAGGTTGGCACGGGGAAAGAAGATGCTGATGAGGAAGCACTGGCTGATGGTGGCCACTGAGAAGGTGCCAAGGAAGAGGAAGATGATGGCTGGGTCACTGTACGGCAGGATGTTCCCCAGCTGTGGATGGAGGCAGAGATTGGATCCTGCAAGCCCCCTGTGCTGGCTCCCAGCTCCAGTGCTCCTTGTGTCAGCACAGTGACCCCTGAGACGTGCAACCTGCCTTGAGGATGAGGACGAGGAGAGCAGAACTGAGGAGGAAGGGGATGAAGCTGCTGAGAAACCAGCTGAGCCAGAGGATCCCACTGCTTAACCCCATGGTCTTCATGGTCTCCTTGAGACGTGTTTCCTTCTCATGCACCACCCCCTTGATGATCATGGCCACCGAGTAGATCCAAGCCAGCGTCATGAAGAGGGGCAGCGAGCGGTTCAGGACCCGCAGGAACCTGGGGAGAGGCCACCAGCCCTTCCACCCCCTGCCCGACACCCCTGGGCCACCACCAGGCCAGGGACAGCAGGGCACCACCAGCCCTGTGCCACCTCCCCAAGGCAGCGATGATGTAGGATGCTTGGACACATTCCCTGAGGCACTGGGGGGATTGCTTGAGGGTCCCAGGGGGCCAGGGCTGCCCCCCACCCACTCACACATCATCCACGTAGCAGGGGTAGGGCATTTGCTGGACATAGACCCCTGTCCGTGGGGCAGCCCCAGTCTGCACCCGCACCACCGCCTGCTCCACCAGGTCCTGCACGTAGACAAAGCCCCCCCAGACATAGCGCAGGTCGTTGAAGGGGTCAGCTGCAGGGCCTGGGTCCCAAAACCTGGGGGCAGAGCACAACGCTGGGACCAGGGACCCCACACCATGGGCACAGGCTGCTTGGGATGCTGTGGAGACTGGCAGGGCAGGGTGGGCATCCCCCAACCTGTCCTTGATCTTGTTGGTCCTTGTGACATCATCGATGTCCATGCGGATCTTGTAGCGGACATGGGGAGGAAGCACAGGAGCTGTGGCATTGATGGGAGGCTGGAAGACCACAGCTGCCCAAAACTGCTGCTCCTCCAACAGCTCCAGGGCCCGGCCCACCAGCTGCTCCTCGGTGGCCACCGCCTCGATCTTGTCCAGGCAGATGCACTGCAGGAGGGCAGGCAGAGCTCAGTGGGCATGGCAGTGGGACAGGCAGGGCTCAGCAGGCACAGGGGAGACAGGCAGGGTGGGCAGGACTCAATAAATGAGAGGGGCCAGCGCACCTTCAGAGGAGGGACACTCACCTTCATGAACTGCGACAGAGTGCTCAGGACCGTGTCCACATCGGCGTACACCTGGTGCCAGGTGAGTTCTGGCCCATCTGCCGGCCCTGCCAGGAACGTGGCCAGCTCTGGCAGCTTCCAGGATGTGCCGTTGAGGAACCCATCCAGGAGCTGGGCCGTGCCCGGGGCCAGCAGCAGGTCCTGCAAAGCACCAGGGTACCAGGGGACTATGCAGCACACCCGGCTCCAGCTGCATCCCACCCTGTTCCCAGCTGATCCACCCCATTCCCAGTCACATCCCACACTGCTCCATCTGCATCCCACCCACTCCTGGACAGAAGCCCCAGCTGCCCCACACCACACCCCATCTTGCGCTCCATGGCAGCCTGGTCCCCAGTGGGAGAGGTCTGGGATCACACACCTGGAGCACCTGCATCTCCAGGCTGCTGTTGAGGATGGCATAGATTCGGGGTCCCAGCTCCTGCCAGGCAGCTCCCATCTCCCCCAGCACTGCCAGCTCCCGAAAGGTCCGATTCACCTGTGTGAGAGGGATGAGGCAGGTCCGGGTTGAAACCCCCCAGCTCCCCCTCAGGCCCCTCATAGTCCCCACTCACCTCGGCCATGACACTGTCGGGGCCGGGGCCGGGTGGCGTGTACAGGATCTTCCCCACAAAGAGGGGCTTGATGCCCCGCCAGAAGATCTGTGAGAAGGGGTTGGACTCCAGGCTGCGGAGCAGCTCCCGACAGAAGGGACCTGGCGGTTGTAGAGCCGAGCCCTCACCACCGGCCCTCCCCTCCCTGCCCCCGCAGCTCCCCGCAACCCCTGGCCGAGCCCCTGCTCACTGCTGTTGCCCGAGGCCACGGATTTCCGCTCCGAGCTGTTGCGGTCTAGGAAGGCTTTGACGTCGTTGTCCTCGTACCAGTTGAGGGAGGGGATCCTGAGCCCTCCGCCCTCGGGGTGTCCGCAGGCGATGCGCGACAGGGCTGTGAATGCCCCCGCACCGGGACTGCTGGTGTTAGAGGCCCGCAACGCCTCGAGCTCCCGCTGTAGCTCGGTCAGGCTGGCCATGGAGGAGACCTGGGGAGAGCGGGATGGGGAGCGGAGCAGAGCGGCAGCGGACAGGGGCACCCGCGAACAGCGTGGGAGTGGGTAAAGGGGAGAGAAGTGGGGGCTACCTCCTCCATCAGGGATGCTGCATCCCGCAGGAAGGTGCCCAGGGCTTCCACGGTGCCAGCAATTCCGCCCACCTCTGAGCTCAGCTGTTCCTGCAAGGGGACATGGAAAAGGAGTCACAGGCCCTCTAGATGGGCAGGGGGCTCTGCCCAGGCGTCTTCCAGTACCCAGCACCCATCCGGGCTGGGAGCTCACCGCCAGGAGCCGTGGGAAGTCCAACTGGGAGAGGAAGGAGCCCTCCATGGCACGGAGCTGGGGGCCGGGCAGGGCGCAGAGCCCACGTTGCAGGCGCTGGGTGGAAGCAGCGTCGCCACCTGCCAGGAAGCCCCCCAGCTCCGAGGCGTTGCAGACCAGGGTCTTCAGTGGGACGCGAATGCCCTCCAGAGAGAACTGGAGGGAGAAGGCAGTCATGATACAGTCCCTGGCAACGCAGGCACCGGGAGCGAGCACCGGGAGTGGGCACCGCGCCGACACTCACGATACGGGGACTGAGCCAAGCCCCCATCAGCTCATCCGCCAGCGCCGGGGCCAGAGACGTGTTGGTCCGCAGGAACCGCGAGAAGGTCTCGTCCTTTCTCAGGTAATCCCTCACCGGCAGGGCTGGGAGGGGCAGGGTTCAGCCAAGGGGTCTCTCTCCCCCGGCACCCCCCGGTCCCGGTGCTCACCCTTTCGCTGACTGCCGCTGTCCCGGAGTCGGCGCAGGGCGGGCAAGAGCCGGGAGAAACTGCGCAGGAGCCGCTGCCCGTCGGAGCGGAGCAGGACCTGTCGGGCTTCGACCAGGAGGCGGGAGACACTGTGGAACATGGAGTGGGCAGTGAGATCTCCGGCCCAGACCTGATCTGCCCCGCAGCCCTCCAGCCCCGCCGCTCACATGGAGTCGTCGAAGTTGCCCACCACACCGGGGGCCTCTCCTGCCGTGGGGTGCCGGAAGCAGGGGTTGTTCATGTTGCAGATGATGCCCTGGAGCCAGGACAGGGTCCCTGCCGAGGGCAGTGCCTTGTTGGGGAAGTGGCCTGCGGGAGAGAGAGGCAGGTCCAGGGGGGCAGTGCGGGACTCCCCACACACATACGAGCAGGGAAATGCCAGTGAGCCCCCACTCTGTGATTATCTCCTGTGTTTGTCTCCCCTGGTGCCATCCCACAGCCCTCCCATACAGGGGCATAGAGAGGTGTCCCAGCATGCATGGGGGAGGTCTTGCCAACCCAGAGGGTGGTCTGGTGGGGGACACTCACACTCATGCTGCTGGAAGGGTGGGTGGGATTGTCGCACCGAGATCAAGATGAGGAAGAGGAAGAGAGGCCACAGGATCTCGATGGCCAGCTGGATCTGGGGGACACTCACGGTTGGAGAAGGAGGGCTCCTGTCCCCATCAGTGCCCAGGGCTCTGCCTGCCCCTGTGCCAGGACCCAGCGGCCCCGGGTGCCCCAGACCCCAGTTACCCACTCACCCGCTGCCGCCGGCGGTAGGTGAAGTTCTTCCAGAGCAGCAGCCCCAGCTGGGTGCCCCAGCTGGCCATGGCAGGGGGTGGGGGCCCTGAGCCCCTTTTGGCTCTGGCTGTGGGTGAGAACAGGAGGTTCAGCCCCAAGTTTGGGGCAACAGCGAGGCTCTCACTTCCCTCTGCTTTGAGGCTTATCACACCCTGGGCAAAGTGCCAGGCACAGAGCTGATCTCCCAGGGCTGGCAGGAGCTGGATGGCATTCCTGCAGAAAAGCTCCTTTCTGGAGCTAAGGCCTCAAATCCCATTCTTTCCTAAACCAAAAGCAGCAGAATTGGGCACGAGCTCTGTCCAGAAGCCACGAGCAGGATTCGTAGCCCACACCGGGCACAGGAAGCAGCCAGGTGGCCCAGGAGCAGCTCCAAGCCTCAGTGACCTGGGCAGCCCAGGAGAGGCAGGGACCTGCCCATGCCCGTTTTCCCATGGGAGGGATATGGGTGGGTGTTCCTATGAGACCCTCAGAACCCCAGGAGGGTAACTGAGCTGGTGCAGAGGGCTCGAGTGGCGAGCTCCCACACTGGGGTCCAGCGGGTGCCTCCCGAACTATGCTGGGACCCCACACCTTCAACTCCGTCCCTTCGCAGTACCAGCTCAGTCTGTGTCAGTTCCTGGGAATTCACTCACTCCTGGAGAGGGGCCAGCAGCTCTCGGGCCGGGCAGCAAAGCGCTGCCGAGGCAGCTCCGTGCCGAATCCGGTGGCGACCGCGGCACGACCCAACCCGCAGCGTTCCGCCCGGTGCATCCACCCACGCCCCAGGAAAATTGAGCTCTGGGGCGGCTCCCCGGTCACCGCGAGCCTGGGACACTACGGGCCTCGCCTTGACGCTCTCTTTCCCCCGGGTCCAGGGAAGCTGCGGACTGACCCGTCGCCCCGTGTTTGCCGACCCCCGCCCGCGTCCGGAGCTAAGCCGGGTCCCGGGCGCAGCCGGGATAAGCGGGCACCGGGCAGCGGGATTAGGATCCTGGCTGGGAAATTCGCGTAATCGGCCTGCGGGGGCCGGACATGAGTGGGGATCGGGGCCAGGATTCCTCTGGGGGTGCACTGGGGCAGACGGGGTGACACGAGGCGACTGAGACGGCTGTCGGCGTGAGTAGGACACGGGGAGACAGAGTTGTCTGGGGGTCCCCATGCGCTGGTACCGGGGGGTGCTGCGGAGCTGCCGGGCCGGGGAAGCCCCAGTCCAGCGGGGGTGACGGCTCTTTTCGGGACAAAATAGCCACATAACCCCGGCATCCTCCCAGGGGGACTCGCGTGGGAATCTGCTCACTCATCCCACGACGACAAACACGCTGCATCACTGCAACCGGGAGCTTGGCGAACCATCCCGCTCCCGGCAACCCGCGACCCCGCAGCCCCCGGCCCCAGCACCCCCCGACTCAGTTCGGCCGCACGGATCTCCGCTCTGGGGAGGGATGCAGAGTCACCGGAAGGCGGACGGGCCAGGGGAAGGTGGGGGCAGCCCGGGGGAGGCACGGACAGCCCAGGGGGTTCATGGAAACAGCTCGAGGGGGACGATGAGGACAGCCCAAGTGGGAGATGAGGACAGCTCCGGGGCACGATGGGGACACGGGGATAGCCTCGAGGGGGCGGGGAGGAGCGGTCAGCCCCGGGAGGACGCTGCGAGGCCGAACCCGGCCTAGAGCAGCAGCCGGGACACAGCCCTCCCCTCTCCCCCCCGCAGCCCCTGGCCCGGGACCCCCATTACCTGCTGCCGCCGCGCGGCCCCTTTAAGAGACCCCGCGGCTCCGTCGGGCGCGCGCAGGCCCCGCCCTCCCCGCGCTATAAAGTAACCGCGGGAGTGACGTCATGGGAACCGGTTCTTAAAGGGGCCGGTGCGGCCGGGGGTGGCTCAGGGCGGTGCGAGGAGCAAGAGCCCCGCCCTTGGGAACCCCATGGGGCAGCGAGGTCCCCCCGAAACGCAGCTTTTCCCCCCAGATAAAGGGATCCCTGCCCCGAGAGGCGCGGCACGGCACGTCGGCACCGGCAATCCCACGTCTATCGACTCTACATGCGTTAAATCCCCATCCCGTTCCCGGCTCCCGCTGGGTCCACCAGGACACGCAGCCTCCCGCCCCACCATCCCGCCAGTCCGGGGGTCTCACCCAGGTCTGCAGCAGCTCCCACCCCTCAGGCACGGGGTATCCGCCTGAGCCCTGACAAGGCGCCTGCACCAAAGACCGGCTCCTGCTTATGTTGGAAGAGGTTTTTTTTACATAAAACCTTTCAGTCTAAGAGCATCTGCATTAAAAACCTCATGGGAGGGGAAACGTCAAGGGGCACCGGCTGCACTCGGGCATTGCCGCGGTGCAGGATGCGGCCGTCGGAGTCAGCCTTGGCTCCAGCCTGGGTGATTGGATTGCTACAGTGGTGCTGGGTGCGCCAGGCGTGCCAGGTCCCTGCCCAGCCCTGCAGCCAACACTGTGGTCTTGGAATCTTGTTCCTTTCGAGTTCTGCATAAAAGGCACTTCCAGCATCTCGAGATCACGTGTGCACACATTCACTCACGGGTGCACACACACACACACACACTCTCACACTCACCACTCACAATGCCAAGGCCCCACAGTGCCCTGGGCTCCCCTCACACCTGGAGGTCTCTCCCATCCATGTCCTGCTGACCTCAGCCCCTCTCTTCCATGGGGTTGAGCCCAGTCCTGCCAGCACGGGGATGAGCAGCAGCACTGGGGACAGCAGGGACAGCTGCCCCCCACTCCTTGCTGAGGGATCCAGGGGTGTCACAGGGACACATGGTGGGCACTGGCTATGTCCACTCCTGGGTGCTGGAGCATCCACCACCTTCCCGATGTCCTGGGGCCTTGGGGCTCCCACGGGAACTGGCCAGGCTTCTCTCTAGAAACAGGGTCTTTATTTCCTTGCTCAGAAAAATAGATTAATTTCCAAAGTTAAAAAAGAGCTTAAAAAGAGGGAATGATGACAGTGGAGGCTGGAATGTGGCTGGCAGTGGGGCTGTACATGAGATGGTGCAGACGGGGCTGGTGCCGTCCCGCTCAGTAGCTCTCCTCCTCCTCACGGTAGTAGTGGTACCCAGGAGGGTCCCCACCCTGGTCACCAGCAGCATTGGCCACCTCGCCCTGGCTGCCCTGTGGGCAGTACTTGGGGTCATAGATCTGGCGGCCGAGACCAAAGACCTGCCCGCTCTGGTTGGCGCCCTGGTTGGAGCCCATCTGCAGTGACATGGAGGAGTTGTCGCACTTCTCTGTGCCCATCTTGGCATCGTAGATGTGTCTCCTGGTGCCGGGAGCTGTCATGCCCACCTGGAAGAAAGGACAGGATGGAGCAAGGCTCAGCTGTTGTCCCCCCTGCACCCTCCCAGCCTGGCAGAAGGGCTCACCTGGCTGGCACACTTGTTGGTGCCCATCTGGAGACTGATGGTAGAGTGGTCCATGGGTGGGAGGATCTGGTTCTTTGGGTCATAGAGGTGCCTCCGGGTGCCATAGGCTGTCATGCCAGACTGGCTGGCGCACTTGTTCGTGCCCATCTGGCAAAGGGGTCCAGTGAGGAGCATGTGCTTCCCCACATGTGCTTGTTCTCCCCCCTTCCCACCACCTCAGCCCAGGGGGGTACAGGCAACCCACCCCACAGCCACCGAGTGCTGGACACAGACCCACAACGGTCCCAGATCCCAAAGACACTTGAGGCACCCTGAGTCTCAGGTCCCTCCAGCTGCGCTTAGAGCCATGACAGTGCTGAGGATCTGACAGAACTGAGCACCCCTTTCCCAGCCCCCCACCCTTGGGATCCCCCAGGGCAACCCACCTGCAGCCCAATCACACACTGCCCAGCCTTCATCTTGGCCTCGTCGAAATTCCTCTGCTGCTTCTCTGAGTACTTCACGCCGATGTCCACACCACTCTGCAGTCCCTTCGTCTTGGCCTGCCAGGAGTGGCAGTGAGGAAGGGTGGGGGTCCCAGACCCCCCCACCCTCTACCTGAGCAGGGGGAGCCACAGGATCCCATGGGCACCACCCCAAGCTGGGGGTCCCCACAGGACTGTGCCCCTTCCTAAGCCACTTGTCCCCCTGCGCTCACCATTCCTGCCAGCGCCAGCAGTGACACCTGCACCTGTGTCAAGTTCCCACTCTCAAAAAGGTCGTTGGCTTCAAAAAGGTCCACAGGGTTCATGCCATAGCTGGCCATGGCCTTGATGAAGTTAGAGAGGTTCTCAAGCTGCAGGAGGGGAGAAGGGTGAGCCCCAGTGGGTGATGGCAGAGGGACAGCAGGGAGGTGTCAGCAGGGCTGCACCTACCTGATGCCAGTTCTGAGCTGAGCGGTTGATCTTCCTCACTGAATTGGGCTGCAGCTTGTTCATGAGCCTGGGGGGATGCAGAGGCATGTGGGATTGTGGCAGGCAGAGCCTCGAGGGGCTGCAGGGCATGAGCCCCTTTCAGGAAGGTCCAGCCCAGGCCTCCCCCATGTCAGGCAATTCCCCACCCCAAGGTCCCTGTTGGTCCTCAGGGCTCTCCCCATACAGAAGTGCTTTGGGGTTTACTCTGGCATGTCCCACCTGGATCTTTGGCAGATCCAGCCCACCCTTTTCACCCCAAAGGCTGGTGGGGGTCCCCTGGAAAGCTGGTGTTCCCCATCCCCACTCACTCGCAGAGGATCACCCCATCCTTCAGCCCCTTCTGGAAATCAGGCCCGATCTGCTGCCCCGTGACGCTCTCAATCCACGTCCGCAGCTCAACCTCCTTCTGTGGGTCATACTTCTGGGCAAGCTGGAGCAGGTGGAAGAGGGCAGCTCAGGCATAGCCCTGGCATGCACCCCAAACCCCTCATGGGAACAGTTCCCCCCTACCCAGGATGGGAATATGGATAGGACCATGAGGATGATCCTATCAGACACGGCAGCTTCTGAACCATTCCAAAAGGATGAGGAAGAACTGCCTGTGGGGGTCAGGACGAATTGCTCCACCATGGGTCTGTCCCTCTCTGTCCCCTGGAGCCAGCAGGAACCCAGATCCGAGCCCTGGGGGTCCGGGCCACGAGATGCTCTCCCTTCCGGCAAAGCCCAACACGCCGCCGCAGATTCCTCGGTCACCGCGGCTATGCCAGGAATGTGGACGCCTCCTCCCAAATGGAGACCAGCTGCCAGGGCCGGCAGCATCTCCGGCAGCAGCAGCGTCGCCTCGCCCCTGACCCGCGAGGCAAGAGAAGGGCATCCCGACCCGGGGTGGGAAGAGTCTGGAAGCTGCGAGTGCTGTCCTGCCCCAGCCCCATCCCTCTGATGCTCAGCCAGCACCCAGAGGTGGCCGCAGGGCAGCCACCAACCTCTCACCCATCCCATCCCCTCCTGGTCCCGTTATTTGCTGGGCCCTTGAGTCCCCAGAGATCCTGAACACGGGGAGACACTGGGATGGGCACTGTCCAGCCCCGCTGCATGGTGGGGAGACGCCCTGGCCTCAGAGGGGAACTTAACCAATGCAGGACACCAGATCACACTTGTGACACCATGTGTGCCCCGGACAGGGGATCCCGCAGTCCCACCAGATGATTTTCGGCAGTGTGGGCGGCTGAATCTGGTTCCTCTTCCCTCCCTATGACCAGTGTGAGGGTTTCTCAGGGGACAGGAGGGGGCAGAGGGGACCAGCCCCAGAGAGATCCCACTACAGACCAGTCTGCAAGGGATTGCACCAATCAGGAGCACGTCACTGGTTTAACTGGTTTCCAGTCAGTGATGTCACCTCTAGCAGACACACTAGGGCAGTCAGACTGGCTCATGTCTTGCTGAATCAACCCGAAGCTCCAAGAGCATGTGGCGGCGAGGCTTTGGCGCGTGTCACCCGCTCAGTGCCAGGGCAGCCCAGCCCCAGGCAGGCCGGGGCCCGTCTACTCCCTTACAAAACGTAAATCCCCTGCAAGGTTGGGCAAGGAGCGCCCAGACACAGACACCACATCTCTGCAGCCACATGCCCACCACCACTCATCCCTTCTGCTTGTCCTGGCCCCATGTGGGCAGCTGCCATGTCACCAGGCACCTGGTCGCCTGCCCTGAGACCTGGAGTGACCTGGGGCTCACCCTCTGCTTGCCAGTGGCTGGGCACAGCCCAGTGCCATAGCCACTACTGGTGCCACCAACCACTGGCCCAGCAGGACCCCCGTGAGCTGCTGAGGAGGGTGGTGGCAGCTGCCTGCACCCCGTGGCAGCCGGTTCCCTCCTTGGGGTGCAAACAGACTGTCCAGAGGTTCCCGTTCACCTTTCCCCTTCCAGCCCCGGGAAGAGTCACAGGGGCCACCAGCCCCATTACCAGCGAAGGCCGCGGGGCACCCTGCTGGGGGATGTGGAACTGCGGGGAAACAGAAAGTGAAGCTCCGTGGAACTGGTCCAGAGCCGCGGGAGCCAGGGGACATCACCTCAGTTCCGGGTGTGACGGGGCAATAGCGGCCACTGCACGGGAGAGGCGGCCGGTGCCCGGGACCTCTCCCAGCCCCGGTCCCCCCAAGACAATTTCCCGGGACCCTGCAGGCAGGTTCAGGGCACCTCGAGACCGAGAGCCCAACTCTGGCATCCCTACCCCTCAGAGACCCCGATACACCCAGCTCCGCATCCTCCCGGGACTCGCCGGCTCTCCACTCTCCCGGGACCTCCTGGTTTCTCCACTCTTCGTCTCCGGTGGCACCGGGCCCTCTCCGGCTCTGGATACCAGGGGTGCACCAGCACCCTCCGGTTCTCCGGAACCCAGGGATGCAACCGGGACCCCCAGAGGCCCCGGGATGCCCGGCTCTCCCAGACCTCCAGGAGCACCGCAGCTCCTGGTGGCCCCGGTACCCCCCAGCCCCCGACTTGCTCCCGTCCGGTGGTCCCGGTACCCCCCGGTCGCCGCCGCGGCTCACCCTGTTCTTGACCTCGGCGGAGAGGCCGTAGGACGGGCCCTTGTTAAACTGGGAGCTGCTCATGGCGGGGAGCGGAGCCGGTACCGGAGCGGGGAGCGGGCAGCGGGGCCGGTACCGGAGCAGGGCCGGGCGGGGCGGGGGAGATGCCGGGCCCGGCCCCCCCGCGCTGATTGGACGGGGCCAAAATGCCCAAATAAGGGCAGGAGCGGCCGGATCGTGGCGGGGTCGCACACCCCGACACTGGGACCCGGAGGGAACCCGGGGGCACCGGGAGGCTCCGGGAGTCCGGGGGAGCCGGTGCTGGAGGCGTCACGGGCACACCCACGGGCACACCCACGCACACACCCACAGGCACCCACCGAGAGACGGGCACACGCGTGTGCATCGCCCCACACACGCGCGAACACAGCTGTGCGCACCTCGACCCCCGGGGCACGCGAGGTGCGCGCACACACACACACACACGCACCCCCCGACCCACGGGCGCTCCCCTGCACTCACACACTCACACGCGCACGTGCCTGCGCGCACACGCGGTCACGCGCACACGCGGGGCACACGTACGTGTTCCCCCGTCCCCGCACCCCCCGCACCTCCTTCCACCCACCCCCGCCCCAGTCCCGCTCCCCTCGCCCCGCTCCCCGCCCGTGCCCGTGTCCCCCCGGGGCCGGCAGATGGCCCACGTGAGACGGACCGGAGCGGCCCCGCGGGGAGGGGAAGACACTCCCCTTCTTCCCGGGACGCCTCCACGGGATCGGCAGCCGGCCCGAACAGCCCGTGGGCAGCGGCGGGAGGTCCCCAAGCAGCACCCGGAGGGGGCCCGTCCCATCCTGTCTGTCTTCCCGGGCTTTATTCGCTGCCTTCCCGTTTTCCTCTTGTGGGCTCCTGTTGCCCCGCGGGTGGGTGAATCACAGGGCTGAGGGGCAGGGCAGTGACCCCGAAGGTCACTGCCACCGAGCCCACGGAGGGGCAGAGCCGGGAGCATCCCAGGGGTGGGAGTCCAGAGTCCCACCATCCCACTCACCTCCACACCCGGTGTCTCCAGCATGAGGGGCCTTGTCCCCCCTGGACAGAAGGACACCCCCAAACAGGGTAAACCCCGCAGAGGGCGGGGGCCAGCACCAGTCCCGCAGAGTGGGACTCAGCCCCCACCCTTCTGTGGGTCTTGGGCTGCAGAACTCCCTGACGTCCCCCATGAGCCCAGCGCCCCCAGGAGTGCTGGGGTCCTCCTGTCCCCCATGGAGCGGCCGGGCTCTCCTTGAGCTCCCATGAGCCCATGGGACAGTTGGGGTCTCGCTGCTCTCTGTGACCCCAGGGTGCCCCAGCCCCCGGCCTCGCATCTGGGTGCGCGTTCGGCTTTTCCTGTTTCAGGTCGGGCTGCGAAGCCGATGAGGAAACGAGGCGGCGTCACACGCGCCCTCCTGACACTGCGCCCCACGAATGTGGCCGGTGCCGTGAGGAGCCGGCACTGCGGTCGGGCAAAACGAGGGGCTGAGGGCAGCGGCTCGGCCTCCCGGGAAACATGTTCTCCCGGAAGAAGCGGGAGCTGATGAAAACCCCCTCCATCTCCAAGAAGACCCGGGCGGGAAGCCCCGTCCCACAGACCCTGCCGGTGAGTGTCCCCGGCCGTACCTCTGGCAGAGCGGGAGCCATGGGGCCATGGGGGTAACAGCACTCACAGAGCCGCTGGGAAGAGCCACAGGGTGGCAAAGGGGACCTGGATACGTCCAGGAGGTCTGCGAGGAGGAAGGAAACGAGGAAGGGGCCCTGCTCACTGGGCTTGGGGGGGCATTTTACCCCTGATGAAGGGGACAGAGCAGCCGCCGAGGGAGGCGGGAGGGCAGGAAGGGACAGGGAGGAAATGGGCTGCGGCCGAGGGTTTGGGGAGGGCAGAGAGACCCCCAGACATTCCTGGGGACTGTGGTGGGAACAAGGGGACACTGGGTCAGGCAGCCCCAGTGCTGTGCTCTGCCGTATATTTATTTATTGACGTGTGGACCCCGCCACGGTGCCGGAGGAGCCGGGAGGAAGCGCCTCATCTCCGTGGGGCCGGCCAGCGGCCGGGGCTCCCCGTCGCACCCCACACTGCCCGCCCCGCGCCTGCGCCCCAGTCCCGCTGCGTGGGGCGAGACACGGCTGGCAAGATGCGGCCGTCGGGGCCCCGGAGCCCACCGGTGGCTCCTTAGCAAGGGGCACCCGTCCCCATCCCCGTCGCGATTCCCCCTCCGGAGAGGGGCCTATGGGTGGCTGCCGGCGGGATGCTCGGCCGGGCGGCGGGCAGGAACAGCTACAGCCCCTGGGCGGCGGCGGGCAGAGCCCACCAGCCCCAGCGCTCCCTGGACTCGCTGCCCCGAGCGCCCGCCGTGCGACTGACGGTACGGCCGGGGCACCCCGAGGGGAGGGACAGGGGCTGCTGGGGCCGCTGCACCCCGGGGGGATGGAGACAGGGCCCCAGGCACTTTGGGGTGGGGCTCTTTGGAAACCTTTCCAGCCCCGTGGTGGTCTGCCCCCCGCCGTGGGGCTGAGCTCCCCCTTTGCACTCGCCCACAGGAGCCTCGTGCTCTCCGCGCTCCGGTGTCTGCCAAAGAGACTTCCGGCAGCGCCCGACCAGGGATGCTGAGATCCCACGCACTCGTGTCACACCAGGGTGCCAGGGGGGATCACTGATGGGAGCTGTTGAGGGGGCTATGGGGCTGCAGGGTCCCCTACCCACGCTCAGGGACTCTTGCTGGATGTGTGATCCCCAAGCCATGCATGGCCTAGACAGTGCTGGTACCAATCTCTCTCTTGGGGCGATATTACCCCTAGAAACTGGGGACCTCCTCCATCTGTAAAAACCCCCAAGAGTGGCCTGGGAGGTGCCCCTGTCCCGGCCCTCTTCCCCCGCATGAAACTGGCTGAAAAAGAGGAAGAGAAGTGTGGGCCAGATCCTGTTGCTGTTTGTCTGTGCTGGGGTCCCCGACGGCCTGTGATGGGCAGTCCCAGCATGGTGGGTGCTGGGGTGGACAAGCAGTGTCACCTGCATGGTCACTGTGTGCCCCCCATGATTAACATGGACCCAGAGAGGCTGGTGGGGGCTGGTAGAGGATGGCCAGGCAAGTGCCCCGACCCTGCCCAGACCCTGCCTGCTCTGTCTTTGCTCTGTGTGGTCCCAAGGCTGTCTCCAAGGTCCCCAAAGGGTATTCCTAACTGGGGAACGTGAGGCACGGTGCAACTGCAGGGTCTGGCACCAGCCCCTCAAGATACTACCCCAAAGCTGGTGGTGTGTCGAGTCCTGGGGTGCTGCCCTCTCCCTGACCAAGCTGAGGTCCCCACCATGCTGGTCTATGCCCTCACACTCATCCCTGCTCCCCAGGACCTATCCCGCAAGGATTGCCTGGAGGCACCAGGCTCCAGCTTGGGGGACCTGCCTCCGGCCAGCGCCAAGCTCAGCACCAGCCCCAGCACCGTGGGCACCCTGAAGCGCCCCACCACCCTCAGCCGCCATGCCAGCGCCACCGGCTTCCCCCTGCCCACGGCCCCCCGTGCCATGCCCAAGGGCCACAAGACCCCCACGTCCTACAGCCCCATTGAGGGCGGGGAGGGTCCCTTCATCGACCCCGAGGATATCTCGCAGCTGCTGGCATATGTTGCCCGCTTTGCCGATGCCCTGGAGAAGCTGCGGGACGTGGTGCTGCGTGATGGTGAGTTTGGCAGGGCCACAGCTCCTGCCACGCTGGGGTGCCCACCCAGTGCCAAACACCCGTGTCACAGCATGGCACTGCACCCCACGAACAGCTCCCCCTGCGTATTGGGGTTCTCTGCTCAGGTCAGAGGCCACCAGGACACCCAGGGGGCTGTTAAGCCACGGGCAAAGGTGGTGGGTGGGTGGTGGGTGGCTGCTGGAACCCGCAGCCAGGATAACACGGCTTCCTGCCGCGAGCTATTTTCATCCGCCCGTTTTCCTGTTTACACTGCAGCGGTGCCAGCCGCCTGCCAGGGCCCCCCCAAGCCCCACAGGGTGCCAGGCATGGCCCCCAACCCCATGGGGCAACTGTCAGGATGGGGCTGCGTGGTCTACAGACTCACAAACGACTGTCCCTGTCAGAAGGGGCACAGGGAATGTGTCAATCCCATTTTTGGGGGGAACACAACACCCTGTTCTCAGCCCTGCTTTTGCAGAAACTCCTTCCTGACCCCAAGGTGGGGGCTGGAATGGGCAGAGGGCTTTGCCTGGGTGGGTAGTGAGTGCCAATCCCCAATCCCAACACTTCCATGCAGGAGGCTCCTCACCTCCTAACCAGGTTGCCATTGCCCAGCCCTGGCCCCATGCTGGGAAGACCTGGACAGACCCCCAGGCTGGCAGCTGGAGCCCATGGAAGGGGCAGTCCTGGGGAAGGACCTATGGGATGCATGAGCCTGGGTGGACCAGGCACAAACAGCAGGGCAGACCTGCTGCATCCCTTGCAACTGGGAGCGTCCATCCGGGAGGAGGGAGGGAAGGAAATGAGGAGGAAATTCCCAAACTGCTTTCAAGGGAAAAAGTTACTACTGTGGAAAAAATGCCTCAAAGGTTGGGCTGCCTCTGGCCACCACCGGACCGGGCAGGAGACACACAGCCACAGCTGTGGGGAGGTCATGGACAGGCCGTGCCAGTCCTGGAAAGTCCTGAGGCCAAGGGGATGGACTGCATGGTCTGGGAGATGGCAGGATCATACCTGGCATGTGGCTGGCAGGGAGTGGCTGGGAGGTAAATACGACAAGGGATGTGGGACAGAAACAGAACAGAGATGTGGGGCAGGGACATGGGGCAAGGACATGAGGCAGGGACACAGGGCAGGGACATGGAACTGGGACATAGAGCAGCATCTCATCCCCCTTCTCTTACAGACCCCACAGAGCCCCAGCGGCCACTGGCCCATGAGTGCCTGGGTGAAACCCTGCGCATCTTGCGCCAGGTCATCAGCACGTACCCACTGCTCAACACGCTGGAGACCCTGACAGCTGCTGGGACCCTCATCTCCAAAGTCAAGGGTGAGGCAGTGGGACTGGAGGCGCTGTCCCACTCCCCTCCTGCCCCGTGTCAGGGTGTGGGGCTGGGGAGCCCATGGGGGTTTGCTGGGAGCAAAGCTGCCCCATGGACTGGTGGAGAGGGCAAACGCATCAGCTTCCTCTTGCTGTGGTTCATCTTGAAGGATGATATAGTGTTAGAGGTGACAGATTCTGCCTGGGGGTTTCCAGGCATGACCACAGGAAAAACAGTGAAATAATCAGATCCTGGTCCTGGCAGCCCCTTGTGCTTACAGAGCGGGGTGTGGGAGGCCAGATCCAGGCTGAGCACCGCCTCCCTCCACTGTCATCCATGGGGAGGGGGTGACTCCACTGACCACAGGCACAGCCCAACCTTCAGTGTCACCTGCTTCTTCCTGGACACTCAACAGCAACCACGGGGGACAGGAGGCCTCATGGCGAGTGGCGAGAGGGCTGCCAGGGGCTGGGCCCACGTGGGGATGAGAGGGAGTGCTCTGGGAGCAGACACCAGCCCCTCTCTGCAGCAGAGGACTCAGTCCACCTTGAGGAGCAGACCCAGGTTCTGCCCAGGAGCCCTGACTGCGGCTGCTGTCCTGTGCCATGGGCATCTGCCAAGCACCATCTGTGCCAGTTCCCACTGCCGCCAGTGGTTCCTCCTTTGGCTGTGGACAAGAACCCTCTTCTAGAGTCCCTCCTGCTTGGAGCAGGGCCTGAAGGAGCTGCAAGGCAGGGAGGGCAGTGGAACAGTCCAGCAGTGCTTTACCAGCAGCCCTGAGTAATGGGAATAAACAGAAACATGAGCCAAGGCATACTGGCAGGGAAATTAGTCCTGGGAGAAAGCGGGGGACACTGTGCTGTGTTGGAGAAATCCATCATCCATAGGGATGATCCTCCCCACTGCTCCCTCAGCCCACGTCAGCCCCAGCCCCAGCCCCACAGGCCCCCTGATACCAACATGAGCTGACAGGTCCTTCTCCTGCTGAGACAGGGGCAGGTGCTTGCAATGATAGGGCTCCCACATTTCCTCATCTCCAGGTTTCCACTATGAATCCAACAATGAGGCGGACAAGCGGGAGTTTGAGAAGGCCGTGGAGACCATCGCTGTATCCTTCAGCAGCACGTAAGGCATTTTGGGCAGCCACCCCCAGAGATGGTCCATGAGTGCCACTGGGTGACAGTCCATGTCACTGTCACTGCACTGAGCCCAGCCATGCTCCTCTCCCCACAGGGTGTCCGAGTTCCTCATGGGGGAGGTGGACAGCAGCACCATCCTCTCCATCCCACCCAGTGACCAGAACCAGGTGAGTGATGGGCTCAGGATGGCACAGGGCTCTGGGTGCTCCCCTCAGCTCTGGTGTGAGCCCAGAGCAGCGTTGTTTCTCCAGAGACATTCCCATGAGCTCCTGGGCACAGCCTTCCAGCTGACTTTCAGCAACACCTGAAAGGTTCTGGCAGCTCTGGGTTCTCTCCATCTGCGTGACTGACCAGTCCCTTTTCTTTCCAAATCCTCAAAGAGTATGGAGAGCCTCTATGGGGGTATCCCTGGGTCTGGAGGAGACGGCGTGCCTTCAGGCATGGAGAGCTATGACATGGGTAAGCAGGATGAGTCTGTGTGCAGGGTTTGGGGTGGGAGTGCTTGGCTGAGCAGGAACTGGTGCCTTCCCCATCATCGCTGCAATCCTGAGCCACACGTGGCTCCTCAGCTGGGAAAAGGCAGCAGAGCTGGTGGCACCAGGGTGGGCAAGACTCTGGCACAGGGATGGGGAGGTTTGCACTGGAAGCTCATGGATTCTCCCACTGCAGCCTGTCCTCCCGCCGAGGAAGTGGATGTGATGCTGCAGCGCTGTGAGGGCGGGGTGGAAGCTGCACTCCAGTACGCCAAAACCTTCTCCAAGTACATGAAGGACCTGATTGGATACCTGGAGAAAAGGACCACACTGGGTGAGCAGGGGGATGGTGGGTGGGTCCCTTCTGGGGCAGGACTGAGCCCCAGGGCAGGTCAAGGTCCCTTCAAGAAGCTGGAAGGCCAACATTTCCAGGGGTGCAAGAACTTCACTCCTCAAGTTCCTGATTTATTTTTCAAAAGGAGATTGGGTTTCACCAGGGAAATCCTGCTGTCTCATATGTCTTTTCACATCCAGCCTTTCTCTTCCAGAGATGGAGTTTGGCAAAGGGCTCCAGAAAATGGCAAACAGCTGCAAGCAAATCATGAGCCAGGAGGTAAGTCCCCATGTTGGTAAAGCCCCTGGCACTGGACTGGATTGAAAGCCCATCCCACATGCCCCAGTTCCAGAGCCCAGAAGAACATGCCGGCTGCTCTCCAAAGCTCTGCCTGGAAAAATTCAGGATGTGGCTTTTACCAGCAGCCACCAGCCTCACCACACTTGTGGCTCTTCCTCCCCAGAGGATGTGTCTCCTTGGGCTCAGGCTGGGTGCTGGGCCTCAGGGCAATGTGTTTTCCCATTTCCCAGACCAACATGCCTTTCCTGTCCATCTACCTGCTGGCTCTGGAGCAGGACATGGAGCATGGGACGTCGGTTCTGCAGGCAGCCAGCACCCTGCAGCACCAGACCTTCCTCCAGGTGAGGGAATGAAGGGTCCTCCCCAGGGCTGGTGGTCCTGGCACTGCAGAGCTGGCTCTTCCTTAGCTCAGTCCAGAGGGAATCTGCATCTGGCACTTCCCAGGCTGCAGATTTTTGTCTCTGGCACAAACCTGGCCGTGCTGGGAGCAATAGTGACCAGCACAGGGCACTTTCCTTGCCAAGCCTTGGCAAGGACAGAGCAGGAGCGCTCAGCTCAGGGCATTACCAGACTGTTCCTCCCTCCCAATCCAGCCTCTGACAGTGAGACGCCTCGAACACGAGAAGCGAAGGAAGGAGATCAAGGAGCAGTGGCACCGGGCACAGAGGAAGCTGGTGAGTGATTTGGTTTGTGTTCCCAGTGCCAGTATGGAGCACCCCATGACAGTCCCCACCTAAGGATGCTGGACCCCCTGCCCCTCTGTGGTAGTGTTGAGTGCTCAGGTGCCTCTGCTGTGCTGGGGGACCCTGGGGAGCTGGGAGGAGCTGGTGACCCCCTCGCTGAGTTCCATCCTCACCTGGGTCATGGCTCACCCTGGCAGCAAGAGGCGGAGGGGAACCTGCGCAAGGCCAAGCAGATATACATGCAGCGCAGCGAGGAGCACGAGAAGGCCAAGTACGTGGCAGTGAAAGCAGAGGAGGAGCAGCAGAACACAACCAGCAGCATCACCACCAAAACCCTGGACAAGAAGAGGCGGCTGGAAGAGGAAGCCAAGAACAAGGTAGGAAGGTGACAGCTCTGGAAGGGCCTCCTTGCTCCTGCTGTCATTGCACAGGAGCAGCCCCGAGCCACATGGAGTGAACTGAGCTCCCTTGGATCCTTGAGCATGGCATGGGAATGCCTGGAGGAACAGTGTCCAAGGGGCTGTTCTTGTTCTCCTCACCTCTGAGCCGTTCTCTCTTGCTCTTCTGAATCCCAGGCAGAAGAGGCCATGGCCACGTATCGCACCTGCGTGGCCGATGCGAACACGCAGAAGCAGGAGCTGGAGGACACCAAGGTGAACTCCCTGCGGCAGATCCATGAAGTGATCAAACAGAGCGACCAGGTCATCAAGACGGTGAGTGGGGCTGGATTGGGGTGTCCCCAGGGCAGGAGGTTTCAGAGCTGCCTCTCAGCAGAGCTGGCTGAACTGACCTTTTTCATCAGGGGCCTGTGTGGGTGCAGAGATCCCCTCTCCCTTATGCTCAGAAAAAAAAAGTCTCAAGGCTGCAGAACAAGTGCTGCTCCATGCTGATTTCCCAGCTAACCTGGAGCTCCTGGTTCCTGTGCTCCTGATTTCCCAGCTAACATGGAGCTCCTGGTTCCTCTGCTCCTGATTTCCCACCCAACCTGGAGCTCCTGGTTCCTCTGCTCCTGATTTCCAACCTAACCTGGAGCTCCTGGTTCCTCTGCTCCTGATTTCCCACCCAACCTGGAGCTCCTGGTTCCTCTGCTCCTGATTTCCCACCCAACCTGGAGCTCCTGGTTCCTCTGCTCCTGATTTCCAACCTAACCTGGAGCTCCTGGTTCCTCTGCTCCTGATTTCCCACCCAACCTGGAGCTCCTGGTTCCTCTGCTCCTGATTTCCCACCCAACCTGGAGCTCCTGGTTCCTCTGCTCCTGATTTCCAACCTAACCTGGAGCTCCTGGTTCCTCTGCTCCTGATTTCCCACCCAACCTGGAGCTCCTGGTTCCTCTGCTCCTGATTTCCAACCTAACCTGGAGCTCCTGGTTCCTCTGCTCCTGATTTCCCACCTAATCTGGAGCTCCTGGTTCCTCTGCTCCTGATTTCCCACCCAACCTGGAGCTCCTGGTTCCTCTGCTCCTGATCCCCACCTAACCTGGTACATCTTTTCCCTCTTCTCCTGTACCTCAGCTCACAAAGCTCACACCAGTGTCTCTCCACATCACTTTTAGGCCACCATCTCCTTCTACCAGATCATGCACATGCAGACGGCGCCGCTGCCCGTGAACTTCCAGACGCTGTGTGAGAGCAGCAAGCTGTACGACCCGGGCCAGCAGTACGCGTCCCACGTGCGGCAGCTGCAGCGCGGGGACGAGCCTGACGTCCAGTACGACTTCGAGCCCTACGTGTCCAGCAATGCCTGGTAAGAGAGGAGAGGGGAACCATCACCAGGTAATGCTCCAGCTCAGCTGTGGCCCCTTTGTCATCTCCTGGTGTTGTGGCTGTCCACACTCTCCTGCAGGAACCAGGACGCTTTCAGCATTCCTAAAGGCAGCTCCTGCTGGCAGTGGTGGGGTTAGACCAGCTCAGAGTTCCCCTCACATCCTTCAATGGATGAGATGGGCTGTTGAGTGTTTAAGAGATGACTGTGCATCCCAAGACTGGTGGATAACAGCCGTGGATAAAGTTTCCAAGTGTCCTTCCATCCTTCCCATCCACATTCCCTTTTCCCCTCCAGGTCTCCCTTTTCTCGGACACGGAAGGGCAGCTTCAATGCCAGCGAGTTCTCCACGAGTGCCGAGGGGGCCGGGGCTGGCTCTGAAGGGGGGGCAGGAGCCAAGGAACTGCCCAGCGGGGCCGGGGCAGCCGAGCGGAGAGGTGAGCCTGGGAGCAGTGGGACAGGCTGGGAGCCTCCCAAGTGGAATTCCCTAAAGGACACTTAACCAGATCTGTGGTGCTTTTCTCTCTAACAGACCATTATCCATCTTCCCACCCTCTTTTCCTTGCTGACTGTTTTCCTTGCTGCCGCAAACCCCACCAGCCCCTTCACCAGCAGCTTCTCCCAGTCATTCCAGTTTCTCCCAGCATCCACACTGTTCTGCTGTTCCTTCCCAAACACAGACAGCAATCCCAATGGACTGTGTTTTCTCTCTGCAGGTGGGAGGGGACACCAGGTCCATAAATCCTGGCCAACCTCCGTTGCTGACACTGACAGCAGCCTGGATTCCAGCACAGGTAGATAAGGGAACTGCTCAGGAGCCCCTCCCAGTACTCTAAACTCAGAGCATCCCAGTTGGGCAGGCCCAACCCCTGTTTTACCTGCCCTGAGAGAACACAGTTGGTAAATGCCTGTGGTGATCCCAGTCTCCGTTGGGGTGGGATGGGTGGGGTGGGATGAGTTCTTAGAAGAGAAACAGTTTTGACAGTATTTCACTGGTTTGTGGGTTTTCCTTGGACAGGTGAATTCAGCCACAAACTCCAGCGGCTCTCATCCAATGGCACCATGTCCTCCAGTGAGGAGCTGGAGGAGAAGGATGACACCACCACCCCCTTTGAGCAGAGTAGGTGACAATGTGGGAGGTGACAGGTGGGAGGTGACAGTGCTGCTGCTGCACTCGCCTCCGGCAGAGCTCCCTGTGGGCCACTTTTCCCTAATCCAGTAGTTCTGGAGGCAAACCCAATGATTACTTGGGATTCCTGATGGTGTTCCTGGTAGAGCTGCCTTTCCCAAGGAATGAGTCCTGCTCAAGCTGTGCCTGACCTCACATTTCCTTTTGCTATGCTCAGGCATCAACGGGATCACCCCGGAGCTGGCAGCTCCCACAGGGCCCTTCCGGAATGTTGGCTTGTCCAAGGCTGCCCAGACCCATCGGCTGAGGAAGCTCCGTGCCCCTTCCAAGTGTCGGGAGTGCAACAGCTACGTGTACTTCCAGGGAGCTGAGTGTGAGGAGGTGAGCAGGGAGAAGTGGGAAGAGAGCTGGTGGTGGAACTCACCTGAGCCCAGCTCTGACCATGTTCAGAGGGCCATTCCTCCTGCAGGGAGGAATCCAGGTGCTTTCCATTGGTCCTGCAGTGTCTCCAAGGCATTTTTACTGTTTCCCCCCATGCTCTGAGCGATGCTTGGTGTTTCCCTGTAGCTGCCCTCCCACCTCCCTGTCTTCTCCTCTCTCTTCTAGTGCTACCTGGCCTGCCACAAGAAGTGCTTGGAGACCTTGGCCATCCAGTGTGGGCACAAGAAGCTTCAAGGGAAGCTGCAGCTCTTTGGGCAGGACTTCACAAAGGCATCTCAGAGCAGCCCAGATGGGATCCCCTTCATCGTCAAGAAGTGCATTTCAGAGATCGAGAAACGGGCTCTGAAAACCAAGGTGAGTCACACTCTTCTCTCTCCTCCTCCTCAGCTGGCTTAGCCCTTGGAAGGATCCTCTGGAAAACTGATGGGCTCAACATCAGATTTCTGCAGGACAGGGAGCCAGGGAGACCCAGGGATGACCTTGGCCCAGATAGCCCAAACTCTGCCTGTGAAAACTCAGCTCTCCTGCCTCCTGCTTTCCTATGAAGCAGGAATGACTGAGCTGCAAGAAGATATCCCAGAATGACTTCCTGGAGGGATTTCCCACCCCAAAAGGAGAGGATGGGAGAACACAGCTCACTGTCCCATGCAGACATGAAGAGGAACATCTCCCCTCACCTCAGCTCCACTTTTCTGTCTTTCACAGGGCATCTATCGAGTTAATGGCGTCAAGACCCGTGTGGAGAAGCTCTGCCAGGCCTTTGAGAATGGGAAGGATTTGGTGGAGCTGTCCCAGGCCTCCCCCCATGACATCAGCAATGTCCTGAAGCTCTACCTGAGACAGGTAAGGTGCTGGTGGTACCTCCTGTGATGGGATGGAGGGGAGGTGGCCAGAGGAACCAACCTGGCCAGAGGAATTCTGCACAAACCAGGCTCAATAACTGGGTGGGTGGGTGGGGAGGGACCCCTCCCAGCAGGGATTGGGTTGGCTGTGGAGATGGGGCCAGTGACCCCCCACAACTCACCCCACACTGCGTCACAGCGGTCACAGCCGCAGAGCAGCGACGTGCAGAAGCACCGAACCCTCCGCCCCTTCCAGTTGGGGAACTGGGTACCCAAAAAGGGGAAGGGACCCAGCAAAAGTCACCCCACACAGGCTGAGTCACATCCCCGTGGGGTGGACTCGGCCCCTCAGGTCTCACCCTGGGCTGTGCTCAGTGGGGTCTCTGTCCCTTGGGTCACTCTGGGCTGTGCTCAGTGGGGTCTCTGTCCCTTGGGTCACTCTGGGATGGGCTGGGTGGGGTCTCTGCCCCTCGGGTCACTCTGGGCTGGACTCAGTGGGGTCTCTGCCCCTCGGGTCACTCTGGGCTGGACTCAGTGGGGTCTCTGCCCCTTGGGTCACCCTGGACTGGACTCAGTGGGGTCTCTGCCCCTTGGGTCGCCCACAGCAGCACTGCCCCAGACACCCCCCTCCATGTACCCAAACTGTCAGTGCAAACAGCATCACCACATCCTCCAACAGCCACCACAAGGCAGGAGGAGCGGAAGCTGCTTCTCTCTCACAAGCAGCCGTGGATTAACTCTTTTCACGCTGCCTTTCTCTGGTGTGATCTCTCCAAAGGCCTCCTCCATGTTACATCATAGGGGAACCACATTCCTAGGCTGCTGCATACCAGGAGTGAAGGGTCCTGAGTTGCTCCTGTGGTCTCTCCAAAGAAAAACAGAGTAGAACAAGAGGGGGAACTCAGTCCTGAGCCCCAACTGTCCCCTTGCTGCAGAGAAATATGTTAAAGTCACTCTGTAAAGGGCTGGATGGAGGGAACCACCTCTGCTGCGAGGCAGCCTGTCCCCAAAACATCCGTTTAAGCCACTTTGAAAACATCACCAGCCATGTGGAACACCCAGCAGTCAACACCAGCCCCGGCTGCTTCACACAAACTTCAAAGCAGAGTTTCCCCCACCGCAGCCCTGCCTTCACCTCAGACTGTGCCTGTGGCATCCTGTACCCTTCCCATCCTCCCTTCCCCACCCAGAACAATCCATCCCTGTCCTCTTCCTAGAAACCTCCTGTCTGCTGGGGGGCCTGCTGCTGGGTCCACCCCAGCCAGGGCTTTTCCAGGGAAAAAAGGGAATCCCTGCACCTCGACCCAGCAGGGAGCACCCACGGGTGGATCAAACACTGCTTTTGGCTTGAACTTCAAAAGTGCTTCTTGGCCAGGACTAACGAGACTGGATTGACATGCTCCAGGAGATGGATAAATAAACATCCCCTCTGGGTAGAGGGTTTGCAGCACTCATGGAATCCTGGAATGGAAGGGATGTTAAAGCTCCTCTCATTCCACCTCCCTGCTGTGAGCAGGGACACCTTCCACTAGACCAGGGTTCTCCATCCAACCTGGCCTTGAGCACTTCCAGGGATGTTTGATCACTGAAAGGCCCCCAACTCACCAGCTCAGGACAGGTCCAGGTCTGATGGAGGTGGGAGCTGCTCCCAGGACTGGGACCATCTCCCCTTTTCTCTCTGCAGCTCCCAGAGCCCATTATGCCCTTCCGGCTGTACAACGAGCTGATGGGGCTGGCCAAGGAGAGCCTGCAGGGTGGGGAGGCCAAGGGCCGGGGCGGGAAGGGCGGCCCCGAGCTGGTGGACAGAGGAGCCGACACCGACCGGGTGGTGCTGAACCTGGTGCTGAAGCTGAGGGAGCTGCTGAAGGAGCTTCCCTATGAGAACATGGCCACTCTCCAGTACCTTCTGCAGCACCTGAGGAGGTGAGAGGGGCAGGGCCAGAGCCTGTGTGGGTGTTGGGCACCTTCCCTTTCTTCCCTGGGGCAGGGAGGTGAGTGAAGACTTCCCACCAGAGTCAGTGACTGCAGATGCTTCTTGCCCTCTCATGAGGCTCGTGTGCTCCAGCCCATCCCCTCCCCCAGCCCTGCCCATCCACCCTTCTCCCTCTTGGTTATCACAAATTCCTCATCCTCCCCAGGATCGTGGAAGTGGAACAGGACAACAAGATGACCTCAGGCAACTTGGGCATTGTCTTTGGGCCAACACTGATGCGCCCCAGGCCCACAGATGCCACCATTTCCTTGTCCTCACTGGTGGATTATCCCCACCAAGCTCGTATCATCGAGGCCCTCATCATCTTTTACTCTACCATCTTTGAGCACAAGGAGATGGCGGCACTGGCCGAGCCCGGCAGACGCGGCTCAGGCCCAACGGAAGAGGTAGGAATCTCCAGGGAAGGGGGATCCTCAGGGCACATTCCCTGATGTTCTCTGGAGCCAAGTCCCAGAGAATGAGAACTCCTCTCCTCCTGTGCCTCCCAGGCCCACACAGGCTCGCAGTCCACAGCTCCTCCTGGCACTGTCCCCTACCTGGAGCTGCCTTCGGAGAAGGGGGATTTGGCTTTCAGCGCTGACTCACTCACAGGTTAGTGAAGGGCATGGGGGGCTCCTGGTGGGTGTGGATCACACAGTCCATCCCCTCCCCCAAGGGACCCCAGGTTTGCTGCACGAATCTCCTGCCAATGCTGCAGTGCTGTGCCAGTGTGGACAGGATTCCTCTGTCCCCCAGAGTCTGGTGACCGCTCTGTGGACTCCGACTCGGAGCTGGAGGACAGTGGGGAGCCACTGACCCATCTGAGGAAACAGGGGAGTGAGACCAGCACGGACGACGCTCAGTTCTGCGATGAGGGCAGCGAGGGGCCACGGAGCCGGAGCTGCAGCGTGGGCCAGTGGGATGCAGAGGGCTCCGGTCCCCGCTGCTGCAGTCCTGGAGAGGAGCAGAGTGACATGGAGGAGCCCCCCGAGAGCCACGACCCCACTGCCTCCAGGGACACCACGAGCCAGCCCAGCACCCCCACAGGTGCCAGGGGCCATGAGCTGCAGCCCCGGCTCATCTGAGCCACTGGACAGAACCTCTGCAGTTGCTGGGATGGGCAAAGGGGCAAATCCCAGAGGCTGCCCAGATGCAGAAAACTGAGATGTGGAGGGGTGGGAGGGATGCACAGTGGACTGAGGGGGTTTGGTGTGTCAGCTGCAGGTGAGTCCTGGGTGGTTCCTGGCTGGAGCTTTCACACAAAACCCCCGAGCCCCTTGGCTCCTGGCAGGGTAATGGGGTCACAGCCTGCCGGGACCTGGCTCAGCCTGGTCAGTCCCTTCTCTGGGAGGGACCTGAGGCTGGGCAGACCCTCCTTCTGTGTGCTGGTTGTTCAGGACTGGGAAGGAGCCCAGGGCTGTGCTGTGCTCGTGCCAGGTGTTTTGTTTTTGCTGTTCTCCTGAATTCCTGAATGCTGCACCTGCAGAGATCGAGGTTGGATGAGACACAGGACCTGGTCATTCTTGATGGCTGAGGCTGGAAGGGAGCTGAGGCTGTTGCTGATGCAGGAAAGCTCCTCAGGAGTGGGCCAGAGAAGAGGGGCCACCACAAGAACAAATGGGAACAGAGGCAGCTCCCCAGGACAGGGACATGGCCAGAGCAGTGCTGGAGTTGGCTTGGCCTGTTTAAAGCCCCTACACCACCTCATGCAGAGTCAGGCTTGGCTTTGGGGCTGTGCTGTGCCCTCTGCGGGGTTCTGGGGACATCCCTCACTGGTACCTGACTGCACCTGGCACCTGGAGCCCAGGATGGATTTCCTGCCCCAAAGCCACCGGGGCTCTCCTGGCACCGCACGGTCCTGGCTTGGCTGACGACATCTGCCCTGCTGCTTGGATTGAGGGCATCTGGATTGATGGGTACCTGGAGTGACTCCAGATACTGTGCAGGAGCCATGCAAAGAGCAGCCACAAGAGGCAAGCTGGCCTGGCTGCAGTGTCCTGAGTCCTGCTGAGCTCTCACAAGGGGTTGTTTTATGATTGTTTGGTCTCCAAAAAGCTGTGCTGCAAGTCCAGGACTAACGCTCTGCTCTTGATGCTGGGTGTGGAGCAGGTCCCCATGGAGAGGTGCCTCTTCCTCCTCCTCAGGATCACCACAGCCCAAATCCACCCAGCCCCAGCCCATATAATCTTAAGCTTTGTTTTCTGTAGAGATTAATCAACCCTTCAAAATGACTCCACTACCTCTGCTGGCAAAGGGACTAAAGCCAAAGTGGGTGGTCTTTTTTAAAGCTATGAGACTTTTTCTGCACTGAGGCACAGAGACAAGTTGATTTTTAGCTTGGAATGAGCTGAGAGCCATCTCCTTTCATTCCCCTGCTCGTGGGACACGGACCAGATGGTGCTGGGTGGGTCTCACACCTCAGTACTGCAGGACCCAGCCATGGACAGGAGGTTTGAGCCCTCTGAGGCCAATGGAGACACATCTCAGCAAAGGTACATAAACCCAGGTTAACTCACAGGTAACTGGTTTGGAACTGAGCCAGGGAAGAGCTGGAGAAGCCCCCAGGAGCTGTCCTGCCCCACAGCTCTTCCACAGGGCAGCTGGAATGGTTCCAGCAGGCCATTTCCGAGGCAGCAGGGGGGATCTGGGAGTGCTGCTGCCACAGTGGTACTGTGTGTGTGTGTGTGAGGGGGGTGAGGATGGTGAGGGTGAGTGTGAGTGAGGGAAGGGTGAAGGCTGTGCTTGAGCTTCCCACGGTGACAGCTCCCTCGTGGCTGTGTCCGTGTTTGTCCTGACATGCCTGTGCTGCTGCCAACGCCGCGTCAGGTCTCGCTGTGTTCACATTGACATGCTTCCAAAAAATGAATAAAATCTGTGTGTTCTGACCCATGTTTGTCCTGGAGATCAGAGTCTTCCAGCCTTCCCTGGCTGTGGGAGGCCAAGCACTGCAAATCCAGGTGTTTCTGGCAGGAAAACTGATGTTTAAAACCCCTCCCAGGGATCTGGGATGGATTAAAACAAGTGTGACTGGGGGTGATGAGCAACTCTCCAGCACAGTATCCAAACACCAGGGTCCCAAACCAAGGCCAGGGGGAAGCAGATCAGGGAAGAAACAAGCCTGGAGCATCCAAACAGGCAGCAGGTCAGAGCTCTGCAGGGCTCAGCCATGGTGCAGAGTCCCAGCAGGAAGAGATTCCAAACATAATGAAAAATGTGGGAGCTCAGAAGGTCTCAAAGCCTTGCCCCAGGGAGACACTGAGCAACACCACAGCACTGAGGGTACAAACCTTTATTACAAACAAGAGCCCATAAAACAGGGAAATGAAGGCCTTTCCCACTCACTTCCTCCCTGTTCACTTCCAGACTCCAGGGCTGAGTTCTGGATGGAACTGAGAGTTCACAGCAAAGTCCAAGCTGGAAAACAGGGAATGAGGCCCAATGACAGGACTGCAGGGAGGCAACATGAGAAGAGGATTTCCTTGGCTGTCGTTGGAAGGGCAGGAAGCTCGGAGGGCCTGGGAACTGCTGGTGGGAGGGGACAGTGGGAGGTGCCACACAACTCCTCACACCTTGGAGAGAGAACAGAGGATGTGAATCATTTCCCACTCCCTCAGCCAGCCCCACTCCAGACCCCACCAAATGTTCCAAATCCCGATGGGCATGGCCTGAACAGTGGGCACAAGACCCTGAGACAGGTTCAGCTGGTCAGAGCAGGGTGCTGATAATGCCAAAGTTGTGGGTTTGTTCCTGTACAGGCCATTCCCTTGAGAGCTGGACTCTGTGATCCTTGTAGGTCCCCTCCAACTCAGAATCTTGTGATTCAGTGAGCAGGTGACAGGGGAGTCTCCCTCTGCTCTGCCCTAACAGCTCCCCCCACAAGCCATTCAAAGCTCTGAGATGGTTGACATTGACCCTGGGATGCCCCATCCAGCCCCCAGCACTGCCCAGAGCCCCCCCAGAGCACGGGGTCCCCTCAGCCTTACCCACACAGGGGTCACTGCACCAGCCTGTAGGTGATGTACCGTCCTGCTGTCTCGCTTGGCCTGATGATCTTCACCACCTGCAGGACCCACAAGGAGCTCAGGACAAAGACACTCCTTTCCTGCTCCCAGAGCTCCAAAACAGCACCAGGATCATCCCCTCCCTGCCCTGCCACAGGGAACTGCTGCCTCAGCCTGTTCCTCTCACCTGCCCACGTTTTATCCCGAAGTACCGGGCCACAGGGTCCCCAGCCTGGATCCTGGGGAGTTGGTTCTCCCTCAGTTTGCTGTGCTGGGAGTCAAGGAGCAGCTCTGGACACGGCACGGGCCGGCAGCGCCATCGGCAGCTCATGGAACAGGGAAATGAACCAGGGCAGGACAGGGGGAATTCAGCCCAAAGTTCCATCACACCCCAGCAGGAGGGAGGGACATGCACAGGCAACCAAAGGGCCACTCAGAGGGCCACCAAAGGATACTATCGGGCCAGCAGCTCTGTTACTTCCTCCTTGGTCATGACAACGTGCTCTGGGACCAGCTGCAAACACGGGAGAGGCCGAGATGAGCCAGGGACAGCAACTGCTCCTCACACAGCTGGAGACAAACCCCCATCCCTGCTCACCTCGTGCTCTGTGATGTTGATCAGAAGCTCCTGCTGCAGGAACTGCTCCAGGATGTATTTGGGAGCCATGTCAACCAGGGACTGGGAGGGAAAGGTCTGTCAGAGGCAGCTGGGACAGCTCTGGCAGTGCCCAGAGCCACCCCTCTGGGGTCACCCTGTGCTCACACAGACACAGCCAGGCTGGTAATGAGCACGTGGATCTTCTGAGTCCTGGAAATATCCTCTTTTCCTTCCCCCACTTCCCAACTGCTCATGGGCCCTCAGCTGTGCTGCTGCCACCAGGAGCAGCTGCTCTGCTTAAAGACACTTTGATGCTAAGGAAGAGGCTGTGTGAAGGCACAACAGGCTTTAGTGAAAGCTTTTCTCTGTAAGGGAATGCTGAGTTTTAATTTACCTAAAACAGTGAGGAGAAAGAGGCAGGGAAAACCTCCAGTGCCCAGCAGAACCCTCCGAGGGGGCCTGTCCTGTCCCCACGCACCTGCTTGGCCGAGGGGGTCATTCCCTGCTGCACCACGATCAGTGCCCGGGTGATGTTCTCCTCCTGCATGCGCTGGCAGTACATCTTGATCGTCTTGATCCCCACCTTGGGCTCCTCTGGGGAGGAGCCAGACCCGGGGTCACTGAGAGCACCCCGCGCTCCGAACGCCTCTCCCCCCCGCCCCGAGTGGCTCTCCCAGCGCCCCGCCCGGCCCGGCGCCGCTCACCGGGGAAGAACACGAACATCTGGTCGGTGGGATCGTCGTTGTGAGCCACCAGCACGGTCAGGTCGGTGCGGCGGGGGCGGCCCTCGCTGGGCTTGTCCCCGAACTGCGCCTTGAACTCCTCCAGCGTCTGGTCAAGCTCGTCCTGGGTCACCAGGTACCCGCGGTCGTGGCAGAGCTGCGGGAGCAGCACCGGGCTCAGCGGCGCGGCCGCACCGGGCACGGGCAGGCGGGGCTCTGCCGCACCCTACGCGGCCTCGCAGCGCCGCCGGGGCTCTTCCCACGCGGCGACCGCCCCTTCCCAACCTTCCCCGGCCCCTCCGGCTCCCCTTTCCCCCGTTCCCCGGACCTGCATGATGGTCTTGCGGATCTTCCACAGCCGGTACGTCTCCTCCTCATCGTCCATGTTGCCCACTGAGGCCCCCGCGGGCTGCCCGCGCCCTTGCCTGCCGTGCGCGGCGCCTCCCCCACGCTGTCACCTGCCCCTCGCGCATACAGGCGGCGCTGGGACGGCCGCGGGGGCCTCGCCCGCGGCGCCTCCTGGGAGATGTAGTTCGCCGCGGGCTGTCCGCACCGCGGGGACTGGGCGGAATGGAAGGACCGGCGGGAACGGGGCTCTCTCCGCCGCCGCGGGCTCTCGGATCTACGCGGGCCGTGCCGGGGCCCGCAGCAGGTCGGGAGGGCCAGAGCACCGCCCCCATCGCCAGACACACCCCCCGCCCTTTGATCCGTCCCTGCCCCCCGCCCCGCGTGGTCGTGCCCGATAAACACCCGGCGTGGTCCCGCCTCCTCCGCGCGCTCCTATTGGTCAGCTTCCCATCCATCATCCGGCCGGGCCGGCCTCCCTGCGCGCTGATTGGCTGTGCGGCCGGAGGGGCGGGGCGCGGCGGGGATGTGCTGGGGCCGGGCGGTGCGGGCCGCGCTGCGGGGCGGGAGCGGAGCGGCGGCATCGGCAGCGCTGCGGGGCCCGGTGCGGAGCATGGTGAGTGAGCGGGGCCCTGAGCGAGCGGGACCCGGCCCGGGCCGCTCCGCGCGGCGGGGGCTGGTCCCGGGGCGGACGGGCGGGGGGCGCGGACGGGACTCCCGGGGCTCTCCCCGCTGATCGCCCCGCCGCGCCCCGCAGTGCGCCCAGGCGGAGGACTGGCGCTCGGCCAAGGCCATCTACGACTTCCACGCCCTCGACATCGATGGCAACGACGTGTCCTTGGAGAAGTACCGGTAGGAGGGAGGGGAGGGCCGGGGGCCGGAGCGCGGTGGAGCCGCAGCGGCTCTTGCGCAAGGCCCGGGAGCGCCGCCGGCCGCGCCCCGGAGGCTGAGGGGCCTCTCCCCGCTCACCCGCCCCCCTCTGCAGGGGCTATGTCTGTATCATCACCAACGTGGCCTCCAAATGAGGAAAAACCGCGGTAAACTACACTCAGCTTGTTGACCTGCACGCCCGATACGCTGAGAGGGGTTTACGCATCCTGGGCTTTCCCTGCAACCAGTTTGGGAAGCAGGTACGTGGGGAGGGGCCGAGGGCTTGCCCGGAGTGCCGGGAGGGCACAGGGACCCTCACGGTCCCGGTGTCGCCTCTCAGGAGCCCGGGGACAACGCTCAGATCAAGGCATTTGCTGAGAACTACGGGGTGAAGTTCGACATGTACAGCAAGATCGATGTCAATGGGGACGATGCCCACCCGCTCTGGAAGTGGATGAAGGAGCAGCCCAAAGGGAGGGGCACCCTGGGCAAGTGAGTGTGGGAGGGGCGACCCTGAGGACCCCCAGCCGGCAGGGAGGGCTCGGCCTGGGGTCTGGTTGGGGCTGAGGAGCCTGAGGAAGGGTTTTTCTACCCCAAGCTCACTCCTGTTTTTTCTCTCCTAGTGCAATAAAATGGAACTTCACCAAGGTAGGAGAGAGGTGCCTCCTCTGCACTGTGCTGGGCTTTGGGGAGCTGGGGGAGTCCCCGAGGCAGTCAGGGTAGAGGAGGAGCCTCACCTGGACTCTGCTCTGTGCTGTTACCTTGGATGTCAGGGCAGGAGCATCGCAAGGGGCTCCTGTGCTTGGAGTATTTGGGGAGCAATAATCAGCTGAGGGGGGAGCAGCCACCCCCCATCAGCTCCCTGGGAGCTCAGCTGACCCCTGGACTCGCTCACGGGGTGTTGCTTCACTCCCCCAGTTCCTCATTAACCGGGAGGGCCAAGTGGTGAAGAGGTACAGCCCGATGGAGGATCCCTATGTAAGTGCTGGGGAGTGGCTGCTCCTGCGTGGGGAGGAGGGGGATAAAGAGAGGGATGTTCTCAGAGCACGACAACACTCCCTGTTCCCCACAGGTGATTGAGAAGGACCTGCCTGCCTACCTGTAGCTCTGCTCTGCTCTTCCCCTGCCTGCCCCAGCCACGCTGCCCACGGAGCCTCCTCCAGCCCCATGACGGGCTGCCTCCAACCCAGCTCCTGGTGAGGCAGCCCTGACCCTCGGCGTGCACTGCTGGATGGAGGTCCCGGGGCCGTGGCCGCTGTGGGCAGGAGCAGCCAGAGCCCCCTCACAGTAACTGGAGTCCCCTTGCAATAAAGACCTTAGGAATGAGCCTGTGGTGTCGGGGTGAGGACTGGAGCAGGGATGGGGCTGGGGCTGCTGGGCTGCTCCCAGTGAGAACCTGGAGCTTTGCTGGGAGCCAAGACCTTACGCAACTCCTGAGCTCAGTGGGGATAATCCTCTGTGCTGAGGAGGAAGTGCTCACAAATCCGGGGTGAGCTGCGCTCCCAAGGGGCTCCCTGGGAAAAGGCAGAGCAGGGGAAGGTGTGTGTCCCCTCTGGGATCCTTCCTGTCCCCTCTGGGATCCTTCCTGTCCCCTCTGGGATCTCTCCTGGCCCTGAGAGCCCTCTGGGCCAGGCAGGGCAGCAGAGAGGATGGGTCCAGCAGTGGCGCAAGTCCCATCCAGAAGCAATTCCTGCAAAACAGAACCCAGTCATGTTGTAACATGGTGAAATACCTCCCTCAGCCAGGGACAGGTCTGACCACAGCAAGCAGGCCCATGCTCCTCCTCCTGCTCAGGACAACAGTGTGTTGGTGCTGGCAGAGGCATAGCCATGCCCGGCCAAGCCCACTGGGGCTTGTGTCCCTCCAGGGCAGAGACAGCTCAGGCTCTGACTGTTGTGCAGGAACACTGATCACCTCCTCCTCAGAGCCTGGGGTGCTCGATCTCCCCTTCACATCTGCAGTCCCTGCAGCGGATGGGAGGGAGTGGGAAGAGCCCTGGGATCTTTGCTGAGGTCCCCAAAGTCTGATCCCTCCCTGTGCCTGCAGCCCAGCGCCTCAGGGATGTCAGGGGGGCTGGTTTTGGGAGCTGCCCCCCAGCTGTGGCCTGGATCACTCCCTGGGGCTCATCCTGCCCCACCTCCCACGGGATAACGGGGCTGGCAGTGCCCGGGCGAGACGTCGCGGCACCACAGCAGCTCCTGCTGGAGGAACACCCGAACAGAGGCTCCTTTATCTGTGTTTTCCCAGCAAAGCTGGGCGGGAGTTGCCTCATCCAAGGCCAGTGCTCGGCTGGATCCAGTAAGAATCCTCCTCTGCAAGGACAGCAGCTTCTCCCAGGGAGAGGGGGAGGCTTGGGACAACAGCCCTCAATGCCACCAAGCTGACAGAGGAGATACAAATTCAAGCTGCCAGCAGGATCCTGGCCCAGGGATTCCTGATCCAAGTCCCACTGGGATCCTGGGGCAGGCTGGACATACAGATGGACAGACAGACAGAGCTATGACTTAGAGAAATCTCACATGTGGCTTCTGTTCCGTTTTTACTGAGCATGAATGAAAAATTATCCTTCTGAGGCAAGTAGAAAATTCAGGAATTATTAGTCCAAGGCACGTATTCTAAAAAAATCTCTTTACATATGTACAACTCCATTAATTATAAATACACATAGAAACCAAAGGCAAACAACAAGCAGATTAAAAAGTGCCAACAAAAAGGTGTCAGGGAAGAAAACAGGGACTCATTAAAAATACAATCAGTAGGACAACGGCAGAATAATTTAGTTAAAAGATAATGTTACATATTATTAACCCTGACAAAACACAGGATTGGGGCAGGGAAGGGATTCCTTGAAGGTGCTCTCTGTCTTCCCAGAGACCAGGGAGGGAGGATTGCATATATTTTAAAATTAAGGTCAAAGCCACCAGGTAAGGCTCCGGTGACAGTGGAGGGTGCCCAGCGGGGAATTCCCCCTCGCTATTCCTGAGTTTAAGCCTCTCTGAGCTGGGTTTTCCTGGCATCCTTTTCCCTCCTTGCTGAGAATTCAGCCCTGAAGGAGCCATCCAGGAGGTGCAGCCAGGGCCTCTCTGCCATGGCGAGGGCTGGGACGTGCTTTAAATAGGGAGGGTGTGGGGAAGGGGAGGCTGCTGGGGTTGAGAGGAGCAGAGTTGGGGGAGAGCAGGAGCCCCCCGGGGCAGCAGCAAGGCCCTGGGGGAGGGGCATGGGGGGCTCCCCCCATCTTTGGTGATCACTTTGAGGTAAAGGAGGTTTCCTTGGGTGCAGTGAAATGTGCCCCTGACAGCAGGGACTGACTCCAGCCCAGTGGGAGGTGGGTGCCAGCTGGGGAGGAGGGTAAGGACAGGGACCAGAGTAACCTCAAACAGCCCATGCATGTGGCAGAAGGGCAGGGCTGTGACCTCGGGGTGTCAGGGAAGGCAGCTCCCACCTTAGCCAGAACACAATGCTCCAGGCATGGATTCAGAGCAATTCCCAACACCAAACAGGGCACCAGACCAGTCCCCAAGTCCTGGGGGAACACGGCAGGTCCCAGCACTCTGCTTTAGAGCAAGGGACACGGCCAGGCACTGATCTTGTCCCCTCAACACTGACCTATCAGGGCACGGGGGACCCCAGGCCTTCCTGGCTGGACACCCTTTCTCAGGTGCTCTCTGAGGAAAACGCCAGATCAGCCAGAGAAGGTCCCAGTTCATTCCCCTGGGAACATCCCAGTGCCACTTTAAGGAAACACCTCAATGAGTGACAGCAGATAAAGGAAACCCAGCAGAGGGGAGGCTGGAGGCTGGCAGAGAAGCTGCCTGGCCCAGAGCAGCCCAGGAGAGGTGCTACTGGAGCGGTGCCAGAGGTGGTTGAGGGCCACCTCTATCCTAGGGAGGAGGCAGCTGGTTCCACTGTGGGGCAGGGGGTGGGGGGCGGTGCTTGCAAAACAGCCTTTGCTCTTTGGTATCCAAGTGGGAGGTTGCAGCAGGAGCCAAACTGCACATCCCGGGCAGTGACAAAGACACTGCACACCCTGAGCAGTGACACTGACACTGCACACCTTGCACAGTGACAGTGCACACCCCAGGCAGTGATTCTCACAGTGCACATCCCTGAACAGTGACTCTCATGCTGAACACCTGGCACTCACAAGGGAGCTCTTCCCTTTCAGGGCCTGGAAGTGGCTGTTCCAGAGGTCAGCAGTGGCCAGGTCTGGGCTGCCCAGTTCCAGACCCTTGGGCCAGGGTCCATGGCCCAGCCAAGGACAGTGCAGGACCAGCAGGACAGCCAGTAAAGGGATAACACATGACAGCAGGAAACTGGCCAAAGCACGGCTGGTCACAGTGACCTGGTGAGGTTAAAGTGCAGGACAGGGGACACATGGCCCTTGTGCTCCAGGGAATTCCACTGGTCCCGGCCTGGCTGAGCTCTGACCAACCCGAGCTCTGTCCTTGGGGGTTGCATTCAGCTCCAGCATCTCCCATGGAGCTCAGGCAGCCCAAGGTCCCTTCCTGGGAAGGGAAGGGCAGGGCAGTCCAGTGCAGGCAGTTTTGGGTCTCTTGCTACACCTGCTCAGCCCTACCCAAGGACACCTGAGCTCAGCAGCTCCCGAATCTGCTGGGACAACACTCCCTTCCTCTTCATGGCCATGCAGAGCACAGGGATGGAGGGCTGCGGAAGGCCTGTCCTGGGTTGGACTCTCAGTAGTCTGTGGGAGGTGGGCAGAGGAGGAGGGTCTCCCCTCAGCCCCACATGGGCACTGACCTGTGAGCAGGACTTGACACAGCAGAGCCCCTCGGCCCAGCGGGACCTGCTCGGCTCCCTCTGGGCACGTTCCATCAAAGCCTGTACACGCCTGACTGAATATTATATATAAATAAATTCTGCTTTAAGGAACTACAGGCTGATTCTTCCTCAAAACCAGAAAAGGTTCAGTCCAAACCAGTAGAAAATTCAGGGCTCCTCAGCTCTCACCTCTGCACCAGAGGACGCAGATCCACAGCAGCCAAGCTCCACTGGCATTCCTGGCTGGCACTCAGAAGTTCTAGAAGGGCCCACTGAACTGGATCACACTCTGGCGCTCCTGGGGGAGTGGCCTCAGCATGTCCTCCAGGATCTCTCTAAAATTAATACTCCCATCTTGCTGGAGAAAATCCTGCAGTGGCTGCTGCAGGGGAGGTGGTGGAGGCAGGGCTGGGGGCTCGTGCCGTGAGGGGCCAGGGGCCACACCGCCCTCCAGTCCAGGAGCGTGGCCAAAGCCAAAGGGCAACTGGTGCTGCTGGTGGGGCTGCAGGGGGGGTTCCGAGGGGAAGCAGAGCACTCCAGGCTCCGTGTTCATCACCACGTCAGGAATGCTACTGCTGGGAGGGCTGTAGGTCAAGTCCAGGATCTCATTCTGGCACAGGGAGGGCAGGGGCAGCCTGGGCCCTGGCAGGATGTGCAGTGGCAGGGGGAAGGGTGGGCCCTGCTCCTGGGCCTGGAGCAGCCGGCTGTGCTTCCGCTTCACGTCCTCATCCATCTGCTTCAGCTCCTCCCGCACTTTGTGGACGCAGCTCTCGGGGATCTTTATCCCTGAGGGGAGGAACAGGTGTCAGTCCCCACAGCACGCTGGGAAGGGACAGGGCACTGTGGGGACAGAGGGTAGGGCAGCAGCACTGGGGGTGTTCACATGGGCAGGGAGGCCTGGCTCACGCCCCCCGCCCAAACGCTGCAGGGTAACCCCAGCTCCCCTCCTTCCCATGTGGCCATCTCAGCAGCAGGTGCTTCCAGGCTGGAACATGCCCCTTTTAGGAAGGGACTCTTGGTGCTGGGCAGCTGGACCCCTTCATCCCACTTTCCTTCCCCTCTCCACAACTTCACCCACCAACTTGTTTCTTCTTCTCCTTGGTCTTGAGGCGGACGATCTGCAGGTAGCTGCTGCTGGTGATGCTGGCCATGATGCCGGCGATCCTGCTCCACACCCGCAGCAGGGCCCCACACAACATGTAGTAGTGCCGCAGGCGCATGCCCTGGAAGCATTCCTTCCCCTCCTGGATCAGCTTGCAGCTCTTGTTCCTTTGGTTACCATGGGAGAAAACCACCAGGATTAGCACAGGCTCCCAGAGTAGAGCAGGTTTCCCCCCATCCCTCAGCTTCCCCCACTGCCACAGCCAGGGACCACCCCAGCCCAGGCCCTACCTGGGGAGGGAAGATATGGCTTAATGGCTTTAAGCTGAGAGAGGGAATATTCAGATGGGATACTGGGAAGAAATTCCTCCCTGTGAGGGTGGTGAGGCCCTGGCACAGGCTGTCCAGAAAAGCTGTAGCTGCCCCATCCCTGGGAGTGTCCAAGGCCAGGTTGGACAGGGCATGGAGCAATCTGGTCTAGTAGAAGGTGTCCCTGACCACCCCTCCCATGGAACTGGATGGGCTTTATTAAGGTCCCTTCCTTCCAATCCAAACCATCCTGGGATTCTGTTACAGGCTGGGGCTGCAGCTGCCTTACCACATGGCATGGTTACAGTTCTTCAAGGAGAAGTGGTAGCTGCTCTCCCAGTGCTCCTTGGCTTCCTCAGGCATCACCTGCAGCAGAGCACTCACCATTAGGGATTTTCCCCTGCCCAACGCACAGCAGAGACGTGAAATCCAGGGCTGGGAGTCAGTACACCCTGGTGCTACCACCATCCCTGCCCAACCACAACAGGGTCCCAAGGAGCTGTGATGGGGCTACAGTGAATGTCCCTCCAACCTCCCCCAGCCCACAGCCCCCAGTAGCAGAGGCTGCAGCTCCCACCTACCCGCCGGTACTTCTTCTGCAGACTGTCCAGGCTCTCAGGCTGGCTTTGCTTCCCGATATTTGGCTTGTAGAGGATGAAGTTTTTCCCACGGCTCTGCTCTGCCAGCAGACATGTGTATTTGCTGCCTCGCATCTGTGGGGTACAGCTGATGGTTAGAGTCACAGCCTCTCTCCTCTAAGCTAACCCCTTCCTCCCAGGATGAAGGTTCTTGGAGGCATCTCCCACCCTTCAGAAGAGGTCAGACATGAACCCTATAGAGCCACAGCAGATCTCCTACTGGAGCCATGCCTGAGCTGAGGTACCATCCTGGAAGAGCCCAGGGACATACCTTGTAGGAGAGGTAGAACCCTTCATTGGTTCCTGTCAGTGTAAGCGACTTCTCGTAGGCTTCCTCCCACTTTAAGCCTCTGTCAACGCTGATCTGAACAGGGACACACAGAGGGATTTGTAACTCCAGGGGCAGGACAAGTGCCTCAGTGTCTGCATCACAAATCCCACTCTCAGCACAACCCTGGTGCTGCTGCAGCCTAGAGCCAGGCAGAGAAAGGTGCCCACCTTGTAGAACACGACCTGCCCGTCCTGTGGGTGCCCCGGGGTCAGGAAGACCTCCTTGCTCTCCTCATAGATCTCATCCACTCCTGGTGCTAAATCTGTGGAAGGAGAAAAGCCTGCTGTAAGGAAAACATACCCAAACCACCTCCTTGGGTCTCAGGATCTGTGCTGGGTGGGGACACTGCAGTGGGGAACCTCCCTCAGTCAGCACAGGAAGGAGGCACAGGGAACCCCTGGGGTGCAGGAGACAGAGCTCTGGCCACCCCGCCTTCTCCATACCAAGGATGCCCATGTCGTATTTGCCCTCCTTCTTGTCCTTCTCAATCAGATAGTCAAAGGTGTCAGAAAAATACTGGAAGAGCATGTTTTGCTTGTCCACCTCCAGGCCCAGGATGCGGTTCAGGAATTTGGTGATGGAGCAGTCTGCAAGAGCACAGTGGGTCAGGGAATATGGTGAAGCTGGGCACAGAACCCACTGGCCCCCTTCAAAAGAGCCCCCACAAGCAGCCCCACAATGACCCTTGTAACAGCAGCCCAGCCCAAGGACTGTTCCTGTGGGCTGGGGCCAGCTTCAGGGCCATGGGATCTGTAGCACAGGCTGTTCCCACAGGACCTTCCCCTCAAGGCAAACATCCTGCCCAGCAAACCCCACAAGGCTGGGTGGGCCTTGACACTCCCCTGCCCCTTCCATTTGTCCCCTGCTTTGGGTAGGAGCAGCTCAACACATACCCTTCTCCACCGAGACAGTGCCGTACTTCATCTGACTGCAGCAGATCCCCATGGAGATGAGGCCTTGCTTCATTTCTGGAATGGCAGAAGACACTGTGTGTTTTGGGGTTAAGCCTCCCCTCAGCACTCCAGTGTCCCAAACCTGAGACTAAGAGGGCCAGGAGAAACCCCAGAGCTGGTAGTCTTCTTACCACGGAAGAAGTCAGCCTCCCGCCTCTCGTAGCTCTTGGGCACGGGAACTCTGTTCTCTGTGTGGCTGAGGATTGTGGACAGGACCCTGTCCAGGGCTTTGGCCCCATACTGTGGGAGAAGATGGGAGTTTACACACATGGGAGGAACCAACACCAGAGTCCTCTGCCCAACCATGGCTCCCATGCCCACAGCAGCCAGGAGCAGCTGGGTGCTAGGCCGGGCCCTGCCTGCAGATGCCAGCAATGATCTTCCAGGCTCTGGATCCCTCCATAGGCTCTCCCAGCTCCTCCAGCCCCCCCCAGCCATGCAGCTCCAGAGCAGCCCTGTTACCTTGTTCTCAAAGTTGTACTTGCTGAGGTCCCGGGACTCAGTGGCCCGTCGGTCCCCGTGAGTTAAGGCACCCTGGGAAGGCAAATGGAAGAAAATATGACTTTGAGCTGTTGCAAAACACAAGGAAAGGATGGCCAAAGGCCAAAAGAAGAGGCCAGGATGGGATTGTGCCAAGGGGAGGTAGTGTTCCTCAGGAATACTGAGACTTTACTAAAGGATTAGAGGATTTATCAGAAGTGGAGAAAACGAAACAGAGACAAATTAATTATTCTATTAGGTATTTCATCAGCTTTTTGGGAATAAAATGAGTGTATGCCCTTGTAATAGTGGGGGAATTCCAGCATCTGGAATGGGGTTCTGCTTCCCTGAAATTCCTCTCAGTGCCTTGGTTACATATTCTTCCTCACTTCCTTTCCCAAATCCCAGCATGCTGAAAGCCTTTTGCGTTCTATGTCTGCAATGCCTTCAGTGAGGGGTGACACAAGCCCCCAGTTACACTGGCCATGCCAGTAGGAGCCATGACATGGAATCTCCTCAGAGGGAATCGGAGCCAGCAGCTGATCCCTGCTGCAGGCACTCACCAGGCTCTCCAGGCGTTTTGCAACAATGGATGCAAACCTCCTCTCCCCTGCCAGCTCTGAGATCAGGAACACGTACTCTGGAGCAGAGACCTGGTTCGATCGGTGTGTTCGACCTACAGGGACATGAGAATGGGGTGGAAGGGGAGCTCGGGATGGCGTGTCTGAAGCAGGAATGTAACCAGAAAAGCCAAATAACGCCCACCCTGCTCCCCCTGCAGAGTCCCTTCTCTGCCCCAGAGCTCAGGACTATAAGCCCAGCTCTGCCAAGTTTCAGAAGCACCAGGGTGCAACTGTGCCTCTGTCCTTTTCCCACAGAGACATCTCCTAAATGCACCTGGCACAGCTGTGGCACAAGCCTGGCTGAGGTGGCCACCACACCTGTGCCTCCCAGGGTGCCTGGGCTCCATGGCCTGGCTCAGGGACAGGGAACAGTGCCCAGGGACACCCAGCCCTCACCGAACTGCTGGATGGCCCGATCCGCACTCCAGGGCAGCTCCAGGGTCATGTGGACCCGGCGCTTCTGGTTCTTCACCCGTCTGTCTGCTTGGAGGGAGATCCCTGAGCTGGAGGCCTCTGAGATTATCGCTACAAGCTACAGGAGGGACAAGAGAGAACAGAGTGAGGTTCCTGGACATGTGTGGAACTGCTTCAGGAAACAGCCCCAAGCACAACAGCAACCCCAGCCCACAAAGGGATCTGGGAATCCTTGGCACCTTCCAGCAGGTCAAACAGACAGAAGGCTATTGGCCTGAGGCTGGCGGGGCAAAGGGATGCACAGTCACTCTCCCTTCCCTTTCCCTCTCAGCACAGTTGCTGCCCTGCAGGTGACTGGAGGTCCCCTCTGCCTGACCCTGACTCACCTTTTCCCCCTTCATGAAACGCTCCTTCTCCTTCAGGTTGACGTGGTCTATGGAGAGCCCTTGCTCTGCGCGGGACTCGAACACGATGGAGCCGTCGGGCCTGCGGACAACCCGGCCCTTCCGGCCCGTCATCTGCACACAGGAGAGAGGCTGTGAGAGGGGGCAGACCCACACAGCCCAGCCAGGCCATTCTCAACAGCTTTGCCACAGTGCCAGGGAGAAGAAACCCTTTGCAACAGGAACCTTCTTTTTTTGTTCGTTTTTTTTTTTTTTGGAAGAAATTCCTCCCTGTGAGGGTGGGGAGGCCCTGGCACAAGTTGCCCAAAGAAGCTGTGGATGCTCCATCCCTGGCAGTGTCCAAGGCCAGGTTGGACAAGGCTTGGAGTAACCTGGTCTAGTGGAAGGTGTCCCAGCCCACAGCAGGAGGATGGAACAAGATGAGCTTTAAGGTCCTTTCCAACCCAAACCATTCCATGATTCTATGATTCTTTGCTGGCTCCTTTCCCTGTCACCCTGCCATCAAAACACAGTCCTGATGGTGGGGAGTACCTCAGCTACATTCTCCGGGCCCCCAAAGTAATCAATCAGTTCATCCAAGGTGTTGAGAGGTAGCTCTTTGCCCAGTGCTTGCACTTTTGCCAGGAGGTCCTGCTTCATCTTTTCCACCATCTCCAGCTCTCTCAGGCCCTGCAGCTCTTTCTGGGAAGGCAGCATGTGGAAATCACCTGCAAGGTAAAAGGCAAAAGTTGAATTATGTGGTAACTGGAAATCAGAGATGGGGAAGAAGTTGTCCCAGGGCATTTTGGGGGACACTATTAATGGGCAAAGACACAGTGACCTGCAGTAAATTCTGCTGAGCATGGAGTGAATTCCCTCCAGGATTGCCTGTTTTGGTGGGGGAAGGAGCACAGCGGGCAAATCCCTCCTGCCCACTGATCACACCACACCACCTAAATGTAGGTCCACTCCACAAGCCTGAGTATGACAACCAGGATAAAACCCAGCCACGATCACAAGGCTGTCCCAAGCCCAGAAGGGTTGCCATTCCCTGAGAACCCAGTGCCCCCAGTTCCAGTGCCCCCAGTTCCAGCTGCCCCACTCACCCTCAGCAGCGCAGCCATTGTAAGTGGGCTCCACATAGATGACATCGTCCAACTCATGCAGGGACTCAGGGGAGGAGTTGAAGTCGCTGTCAAGCCCCATGTCAGACTCGGTGCTGCTGTCATCACTGATCTTGATGACCCCTTGGTCACACAGGCCCCGGAAAGCCTTGGGGCAGCGTCCCCTCGGCCGCCCTGCACAGAGAGCAAGTGAGTCACGGCACTGGCTCCAGGGAGGCACCGGCGCAGGACGGCAAGGGCCAGCTCAGAGAGAGGAGGGGGAATCCCATAATATCTGAGACTGTCCCAAATGACAGGCTGACCTCATGAAAACAGAGCCTCAGGGTTCAGCAGGGTAGTCAGGGATGGAGGAGAGAGGGAAAGAGAAAGGAAGAGAGAGAAAGGAAGAACAAGGCACTCCTGAGCAGGGCTGAAGTTGTCTGCACATGTCAGGATGGACACATGGCCAGCTCTGAGCAGTGCCAGCTCCTCAGAGAAGTAATCCCAGGGGGCTGCCTCAGAGGAGTGTGCAGGACATGGGAAGGTACCAGTGTTTTAGGACATTGTTTGCTTCCAAGAACAGCAAGACGTGCCTCTGCCACATGAGAGAGTTGATGGACCAGCTCCACAACCTGCCAGTGCTGCTGCCTCCTGTTCCCCCTTTCCCACATTCCACTGGAGGAGAAATCCCAAAACTCTTCTTACCTGCAGCCCCAGCCAATATATTTGGCAGGGGAGTGATTTTTTCCCCCAGGACACATGCAATGCCCTAAAGAAGGAGTCATGGAGGAACCCCCTCACTGCAGGAGGGGTTCAGACACCAGCCAGGGCTTGTGCCATCTGCCCCCAGTCCAGATCAAGGGGAGGGGGTACAGCCATGGGGCAGGGGCAGAGGGCAGGCCCTACACTCCAGGACAGGGTAGTGGGGCAGAGGCAGGAAAAGTGTGGATGACCCAGAGCTGCTGCCCTCAGGATGAGGGAGCAATGGGAGATGTGCGGGAGGGCAAACAGAAATCAAGGAGAGCAGCAAAAAGCATGGAATGGGAAGAAGGGCAAGAGGCAGAGAAGAAGTGAGTGGTTGGGAGGGAGCAGCAGGGCAGGAGGCAGGGGCTGGGCTGGGAGTGAGGGAGCTCTTACGTTTTCTTTTAATGCCAGTTCCTTTTTCTCTCTTTCTTTTGGTTGAAGGAAAGTGCTTCTGAATTAGTGATAGAAAGACGCCTCTGAAAGTAAGATGCAAAATTTATTCCAGCTACCAGAAACATGTGCCGGTTACCACGTACCACATTCCATGGAAGAGAGGTCAATCCTGGCCCATGGCTGCCAGCACAGGCTCAGCCAGCCCCAGGTATGGGGCAGCTCCTGGAGACTGAGTGTGTCAAGGCTGCAGAACCTTTATATAGTAACCAAGAGGGAGTTTTAAATAGGAAACACTCCACTGGGAAGCTGTTACAGCAAAAATCCAGCAAGTCCCAGTGTCTCAGCCCCTTTCCATGCTCTGAGAGCATAGATCAGTCAGGCCATCCAACAGATGTGCTCCACCAAGTCCTCTGATTCTCTGGCTCTGGTCCTGCTTCTCACAAAACCAAGTGGCAGAACATGGACCCGTAGTGGTTTTAGGTGAATGGAAAAAAAAATCAGAAAAGGTGAAAACCAAAGCTTTCTGTGGGTTGTTCTGCAAATCAAAGAGCAAATGTTTAAATGCTGACAGTGTGGATGAACCTTCAGTGCAATGAGAACGCAGTGCTGAACAAGCTCCACTTGAAAAAAAAAAAACCAAACCAAATCCCAAATGCTGCAAAGTGACAGGTGAGAGAATGAACATGACAACTCCCCTGGGTGAGAAAAGGGAGCCTTGGAACTGAGGAGAGACCTCTAGGACCCTTAGTGTGAGGGGCTGAAGGGGCCAGGGATGACACTGCTCCCCTGAGGCACAGAGCTCTGTGACTGCAGTTATATGGCACCAAGAATGCCCCCTTGTCTCATGTGCTGGAGTGACCCTGCCCAAAAGAACACTCTCTGGAGCCTCCCTGCAGTGAAATTCCGCTCATTTCCCGGCACTTGCCCTCCCTGTCTCCCTGCAGACAGAGCCCTGGGCTGGAATCCACTCACAGAACAATGTTTATTTTTAACCCCATTTCTCGGCATCTTTAACCAACCACTCCTTCCCAGCACACTCCCCTCCAGAAATCCCCCGAAGTGCTGAACACCAGGACACACATTTGGAGGCTGAGCAGATGCCAGGAGACACTTAATGATCCTGCCAGGGCTGAGGAACACATTGCTCCTGCCTTTGGGAGCCGGGACAGTCACACAGTGTGGGACCCCTGGCAGACCCTGCCTCCCCCACCACTCACAGCCACACTCCAGGGACCAGAAACCAATCCAAGAGACCAAATCATCCAAGCAGCTGCCAGACCTGCCCTGTGCACTGTCACCAAACTGTAGTTTTCAGGAGTGGGCTGGAGACAGTGAGAGACACAGACCAACCCAAACCCCACCACCAAGGGAGGAAAGCTCAGCCTAACCCAGACATTCACTGTCTCTGCTCCCATCGTTCACTGCTCCCATCAAAAGACACTTCAGAAGAAAACAGCCCTGCACTACAGAGAAAACACAACCCCACCCCACGGCCCAGGGTTTTGTCATCTGTCATGCAGGTTCAGCCATGTTCAGGGATGGGCTGGTGTTCTGGAAGCTGCAGGCAGGAGGGGGAGCAGGACCCTCACTCTCTGCTGAACGTGCAGCAGGAGTTCTGCTGCTGGCTCACTTCTGGCACAGCCCGCTCTCCTGCTAGCTGGGAGAGCCACACAAGCAGGACACTGGTCCTGCCTCAAAGCCAAGATTGGTGGGTCTAAACTCCTAGGACCACTCCTCTCTTCCCCTGCTCCAGTGATGCCACCTCACAGCATCATCACAGCCTTTCCCGGCACAGGGGATTCTCTTGCTCATTCCTTTTGTGTCAACACCCTTGTTTTCCAGAACCAGACCCAAACAAACTACATCTGAGCTCCATTACTGGCTCTCCTACACCTGCCAATTCTTTTATGTGTGTAGAGTGGGATCAGGCTGTTCCTGCAAGTCTGGACCACAGGAGACTTCAAAATCCAGGATGTAGCTCATACAGTCCCACTGAAGATACAGTGCCCCATGGACCCCCCTGAGTGTCCTCTCCACAGTACAGGGGGAGGTGATATCAAACTGCATTTCAAAAAAAGCCAGTGCTCCATGCAGGAGCTTTCCTCCCACTCCTGTGGCCTCCCACACACCCCCAAAGGAAAACAGGGATTTATAACTCACTCTGCAGCAGAGACGAAGCGGTTGAGATGCCCATCGTTCTCATCCAGGACCTCCCTGGTTCGAGCTTCCCCCGTGGACTGCAGCCCAATGACAATGCACTGGGGGGACACGAGGGATGGCACAGGGAGGTGTCAGGGCAGGGGCACAGCTACAGGCTCAAGAAGTACTTCCCAGGCCCAGGTACCTCCCCCTAAACACTGTCCCAAATAAATCCACGCTGGGCCCATAGCAGGGCTTGTGATGAAGAACCATCTCTCAAACCTTTCAGCACCCCTGTGCTGACCCCACAGAGGGGGACTCTGAGCACAGACCTGGACTGGGGATTTTCTGCCTGAAATTTCCAAGCAGCACCCAGGTGGATAAAAGGACAGAGCTATGCTCGAGGTGAAGGGTCTGCCATCTCTCTAGAATCCCAGGATGGTTTGGGTTGGAAAGGACCTTAAAGTTCATCCCACCCCACCCTCTGCCATGGGCAGGGACATCTCACACCAGACCAGGTTGCTCCAAGCACCATCTAACCTGGCCTTGAACATGATCCAAAATCCCATTCCAGACCAGCCTGCCCACACCCACCCCACACCAACAGAGGGTAATGCCTCAGGAAATCACGTATCAGGTCAGACTGGTGGGTGCTGCTCCAGTACCTTGTCCCTGGCCAGCTCCTCCCGGGCCAGCCCCACGAGCCGCCGCACCTTGGCAGCAATGCAGAGGTACTTGAAGAAGCGCTGGTGAGCTGACCAGAACTGACCCCACAGTGACTTCCGGGACTCCAGCCCGATGCAGTCGGCTGCCTGCTGGAACACCATCAAGGCCTCTGCCCACTGCAGGTGAGAACGAGAGGCATGACTTAATACCCTCATTTCCATTGACCTTCCTACCATGCAGGAGGTGATCAGAACACTCTGAGGGCTGATAATCTGATTTAGGATCAGAGTTTATGTTGCTGTGTTGGGCTGAATGAACACACTGGTCACTCTGTGCATCTGCAGGCCTGGTTTGCAAATATGCAACTTTCAAATAGAAGCAAAAAAGTTTAGGTTTTTTTTACATCAGCTGACCATTGTGTACCCTTTTTCTTTCTTATGTTTGAGGTCACAGCCACATTTAGGGCCCTCAAACCCTCCCACATACCAGTGGCCATGCCCAAAGCATGGGTGAACCTCAGCCTCCCAGTGCAACGGGCTCAGCTCACCAGCTTGGCTGCCTTGTCGTAGACAGCCTTGTACTGCTCATCCAGCGGGATCTCCTCGATCCTGAAGGTCACTCCGGTGAAGCTGAGCTGCCGGGCAATGTACATCCCACTGACCTTCATGTCCATTGCCACGATCTCCATCGCACCAACTCCCCTGGGAGAGGACAGCAATTGTGGGACCCAGCTGTGACCCTCAGCTGTGACCCCCAGCTGTGACTGCCAGCTGTTCAATCCAGCTGTGGAACCTCCCACCTCTCCCAGAGCAGCACCAGGGAGGTGCCTCTGCAGACCCAGCCCCTCCCCTGGGTCACACTGCCCACACCACCCTGGGCCACTGCACCCACTTGCCACACCTCACCTGCACAGGGCTGGACAGGACTCACCTCTTCTCAATCGCATGCAGGAACTCATCAAAGGCTCGGAACGGGGTTCCCTCCCCCCAGATCCCCAGGCGGCTCATGTAAATCATGTTTTTTGGCTCTGAGGCACCTGTTTGGACAGAATTCACTGTGAGCAAACCCACAGCACTTGGGAACAGTTGTGACTCAAGTGAAGAGAACTCTAAAGAGGTTGTCATTTGTCACTGTGCCTCAGGAGACCTTTCCAAACGCTGCCTTCCCTACACTGAGCAGGCAAGTGCCACCACACAGCTGGGACAGGCCAGGAACAAGTTAAACTGGAGAGAAATTAGTCTGATCTGCCAAAAGTCACAAGTAATGTCAGTGATGGGGCTTGAGGCAGATCTCAGCACTTTGTGCTCCTCTCTAGCCCTGCAGCACCACTGGCCTCTCCTTGCATGGCCTCGTGCTCTCAGCACACACACACACCTCATGGTGTCCTGCAGGTCACAGGGGACCTGCCACTCTTCACACTCACACCATGAGCAGAACAGCTCACCTGTGGCACTGGCATAGACAACCCTTGCTTGAGGCAGCTTGTTCTGCAGGTCCAGCACTGCTTTGCCCATTTTGGTAGAGTTGGCATTTTTGGCTTTGTGGCATTCATCAAACACAATCTGCGGGGGAATGTCAGTTAAGGAGAAAGGATCTGTTTTCATCCTGAGGATGGGAGCAGACAGAAAATGCAGCCCAGCCTCCTTCAACTAATCAACTGAACATCCAGTCCCCTGTATGGACCCACTCATTCCCCACACATGGAATCTGCTGGGTTTGCCCAGTCCTTTGCTCCTCAGACCATAAATCATCTCCCCCTCCCTCTCCCTTCACCTCCAAGGTGTGTCTTCTCTTGTAATGCTGAGGGACAGGAATGCTGAAAAGGTTAATCCCAGCTGCTTCTTCCCCTCCTCCCCCTTAACTGCATCGTGGGAGGAGGAGGAGGAAGAAGTGGAGGAGGAGAAGGAGATCTGAATGTGGGGGTTTATGTGCTCACAGCACTAAAATATCTCCCGCAGGCATCGGGCTGCTCCCACAGCTGCTCCCTGTGACTTCAGATGGCCCCAAGCTCTTTGTTCCTTGGTGAAGCTCAATCACAAGTAGCAGTTCCTCTCTCTCCAGTTTTTGACTGCTTTTTTTTTTAAGGATACAACTCCATCAAAGTTTTCCCTGCACCAGTCCAAAATCTGTTTTAAGCGTGTCCTGTGCTGTCCCCCAGCCTGACTTTCACCGATCAGTGCCGAGTAGGTGGCGAAGAGGACTCCTTCTGAGGTAGCTGTGTCACCATATTTAATCTGCAGGAAAGAAGAACCAGATCACACACACCCTCATGACTGTTGTCCCCAGCACATCACACCCATCCCTGCCCACAGCCAACACTGCCGAGGGCCGTGGCCGTGCTGGACACACGCTCCTGATCTGAGAACAAACCCCAGCCTGAGCTCAGAACAGGCAAAAAGCTGCTAGTAGCTGATGTCTTCAGCATTTCTATTGGCACTGAGACACAGTGATGACAGGGGCTGTAAATGTCTGGAGAAGTGCCCCAGCCAGTGTGTCAGCACATCTGGATGCCTGCAGTGAACTGTGGGGACCACGCAAGGACGTTGATTTTCTGGCAAAAACAGTGCTTCATTTTTTTAAGCAACAGTTTAGAGTGTTTCATTGCTTTGAACCCTCCTGTCTGTTTTAATTCCTTATAGAAAATAATTTTCTCTTTGACCATGTGAGATTGTTGCCTGTCTTAGTGACATGGATCCCATCTGTAAAGAATTTCAAGGTAGAGGAAAAACCCCTGGTCCCAAGCTGAAGAAAGTTCCATTTAAAGTCTTTTGGGGCTGAAAACAAAATCCCTTTCAGTGTCTTAGTGGAGAACATTCAGAGGTGTCAAACATCTGTGGTTTCTATGGACTTTGTAAGAGCTGGTTGTTCAATACCATTAAAACCAGGAGAGGGTTTCAGTGAACTGGGAAACACTGGACAGAGACTCAAGCAGGCCACAAAGAGGCCTGTGAATAATCATCACACAACTGCTGATGGTGCTTTTGAGAAACATTTCTGCCTCATCAATGAGTAACCAAAGAAGGCCTGAAAATCCTCTAATCTGCTCATCTGGGGGCAGTGCCCAGTGCTCTGTGGGTCTGCCAGGCACCAGCCTAGGGATTCCTGTGCTCCCAACATGCTCTGAGAAGTGGTTCCATGAACCAGCACTGGGAAAGGTTGGCCCAGGAGAGCAGAGCACATCTCACAGAGCTGTTCCCTCCACAGGATTCCGCAGGAATGCTGAAGAAGATTCCAGTCCAGCTGTACTTGCACTTGCCTGGAGACACTTGCCACTCCCTGCAGGGAACAGCTCTGTGCTCCCTGCACAGCTCCATAGGATATAAAAATAGCCAGAGCCCTGAGTGGGAAGTGGGCAGGGAGAAGGGAACACAAGCAGCTCAGTGTTTGCTGCTGCCTGAGCCTCAGGCCCTGAGGGCAGAGGTGACACTGCCCCACGTGCTCAGGCAGAGCCTCCAACTCCTCCCCTGGGCTGATTTCCAGAGCAGCAGTGCAGCTCCTTTCCTACCTTGTTCAGAGCATGCACAGGAATGTGGGAGGCCTCGATGTCCTTCAGGTCTCTCTCAGCATCATACTTGAGATCGTTGGAGACGCTGAACCTGTGAAGTGAGACGTGGGGTGGGTTATTTCCTCCTGGGGCTGGTTATCTCCCCCAAGCAGTTGGGGCTGGTTTTGTCCCCCAAGAAGTCAGGGCTGGGTATCTGCTTGAGGAGTCTGAGCCGGGTATATCCCCAGGCAGTCGGGGCACACAGTGATTAACAGCTCTGACTAAAGCAGGAGGAGCTGTGCAGAGCTGTCACATCTCCACTGCCCACACAACCCAGCCTGAGATCTGACAGCTGATGCCTGTCTGCCCCTTGGCACAGGCTGTGTGTGATCTGCAGCAAAGCCCCACTCCTGGCTCTGCATCCAGGAAGCCCATGAACACCCCTCCACGACTCCAGAGAGAGAGGGGCCAGACTGGTTGCTGCACCCCAAGGAGCACAAAACCTGCTATTTCACAGTGACTCATTCTCCATCCCTGCTGCAGGCGGAATATTCCCTTTTCACAGGCAGCAACCAGGCAGTAAGAGGTGGAAACGACTTACCCAAGGCCACAGCATGACTCAACTCTAAAGCCAACATCAGCACTAAGGAATTCCTTACTTCTAGATCCAAACTAACTCCAAGGTCTTACGGGAAAAGAGGGGAAAAAACCCAACAACTTACCACAGAGCTTTTTTCCTCCCTTTAAGATAATTTTCAAAGATGATGCCTGCAACGGTCCTGCCCTTTCCGACGCCGGCACCGTCCCCAATGAGGAACCCAGCTCGCTGCCCATTGGGCAATAAAACTTCATGTTGCTGCAAAATCAAGAACAGAACTGGAAATTAAACTAGATTTGCCTTTGCTAACAGCTTTGATGTGAGCACTACTTAACCCCTCCACATATTCCATCTATGCACATGCATGTCCTGCTCAGAACAAGTGACAGCAGGAAGAGTCAGGGGTCGTGGCCAAGCTCATAAATGGCAGTTCATGGAAAAAGTCCCCAAAATGTACAGCCCTCCACAACAAAAGTCCAGGGTTCTTGCCTCTTTGGGAAACAGACATCACAAAAGTCCTGACTTCCAATAATCCATCAAAAGGCATTTAATATGTCAAAGGAGTTTCATCACCTGAATTACAGTTATTTTAAACCACGTGAACATCTGTCCCTACCAGAGGCAGTTTCTTTGAGGTGTAAGACATGGGCATGGTGCAGGCAGGTACCTGGCAGGCATAGATGATTGCTTCCAGCTGTAGTGCAGAGAGGGAGCCTCTGTCAGCCACAGAGCACGGCAGGGACAGTCTGTAGGTGATGTCAGGGGGTGGGACGCTGGACAGGGTACTCGTCTCAACCACCAGGTCAGGGTGGTGCTTCCCAATCTTGGCTAAATGACAACAGACCACAGGTAAGTCAAGGTCTTTGCTCCCACGGGCACTTCAGGAGCACTGCAAAGCTCATCAACTGTCAGAAGCCCAGGGCACTGTAGAGTTTTCCCAGAAAACCACAAGGCTGGGAGGTGCCACAGCAAACACCAGGTACTGCTCATGGGAAATTCAGGGACCAGTGAATTAGGCTGGTCCACAATGGACCAGAACTTCCCATGGCAACACTCACACTTTGAAGGGATGTATTCTGCATAGGTCTCCGTTTGCCCCAGCTCTTCTGTTTCTTCCTCCTCACCTTCATCTTCCTCCTCTGCAGGAGCCTGAGACTGAAGAGAAGCAGCACTGACCCCATGTTCTCACTGAGCTATGGGCACCTGCAGTGCCCAAGCTGCCACTGAAACCATCCCCCAAACTCTCCAGACATTCTACCTCATGCACAGACTAAGGAAAACCACCATTGGGAGCCCACCCCAGGGGCTGTAAGAACTTTCTGGTCCTCAGGGGAAAGATGTTTGCAGCACTTTTTGGATGGACTGTGGGCTCACATGACCCCTACCCAGTTGTGCTCTTACCTGCCCTGAGTGAGGAACCTGACACAGCTTTAAAGCCAGCGTGGTGCCCAGCAGGACAAAGTCCTGAGAGCCCAAAGTGTCCCTTAACACAATGAGGTTCCACCCCGGGAAATACAATACACTTCTGGAAAAGGCAGGGACTTGTGTTTTCTTGTCCCGTTCTCTCTGAAGGGAAAAGGGTCAGAACTGCTTCCCCCACACTGGGATGTCACCAGGAGGCTGCTGTCCCATCCCACTGAGGCCAACCATCAGTCTCACCTGGTAGCTGATGAGGAGCGGGGTGTTGGGGACAGCAGGAACGTGGTCATGGGAGCTATTCAGGCCAGGGAATGGTGTGCTGGGTGAGAACAGCTGGAACACAAAGGGTGCAGGTGAGGAAGTGCTCCAAACCCTCAGCCCTCACACCCCAGCAAGCATGGGAATACACCAACAAATATCCTTGGACATCTGTCATTCCCAGACCATCCAGGCCACTGTGCCACAGCCGTGAGGAGAGAGAGCTCCCAAGACACTCTGGGTTGGGAAGGCAAGGAGATCCTTTGTCTGCTCCCACACAAATAAATTCATGATGGAATTTCCCGCCAGTGACAGGAAGCAAGGTCAGGCCAGCAGTTTGTGGCATCCAAAGCAATCAGCAACTCCAGGAGCAGCACTCCTCCAAGTTCACAGCCTGTGCAGAGTGCCAGGCTCACAGAGCCTCGTGCTCCACCAGCAGCAGAGAAAGATGGGAAGATCTTAGGCATAAACACTCCTATTTTTAAATAAAAGCAAAAAAATAAAAAGAAGAAGAAAGAAAAAAACCCACCCTCCATTCCTGGAAGCCTGAGTCAGAATTACCAGAAGGAAGCTGGACGGAAGAGCTGTTTTTAGTGCCAGCAAATCTGGAGAGCAGGTGAAACATCCCCACCTACAAATCCGAGCTCAGAGTTTGGTCAGGCAGGAGAAAAGCATGGAGCTGCTGGAGGGGCAGCAGGACATGTTCTTGCAGCTCCAGCAGTGGGAGGTGAATGTACAGCTCGTTCTGCATCACATAATCCCCAAAGTACAAACCTCCACTATCCTGATCCAGCTTTGACACTCAGCATTCCACCTAGGGAATTGCAGAGGAAGCAACAGGAACCTTGATTGCTCAGAGCACTTGAAAACTACCCACACAGGTAAGAATGTGCTGTTAGGGCCAGAGCAGGTGGGACCAGGAGCTGCAGTGGGAGATGGATCATCCACCTGTACAATTGCTGCCTTTCTCCACCCTCCTGCACCTCCCTATTTCTCCTCCCTCTGTGTTAAGGACATCCAGAGAAGAGGAACAGATCCATGAGAACATGGGGCTGGAAGCAGGAGAGAGAGTGACAATTGCACAATCACAGCCTCAGTCTTGCTCCGTTCTTCTCCTCTCTGCATTATTCTCCATTTTGCCCCACCTCACCATGACTTCCCTGGGAAGGGAATCAGTCCCATGTGGCTTCCAGGCCAACCCTGCTCTGTGTGAATCCCTTCCCTGGGTACTGAGCTGGGAGAAGGGTGAAGTGCTGTGAACAAACTATAAAAACTGCATCAGCAGCTCCAAAATTCCAGCCACAGTCTTCTGAGGCCAAGGCTGTGCTTCCAAGCCTTAAAAACACTGGGAATATGTGAGATGGATGAGAGAAAACACAATGGATGACAGGGACTATTTTTAAATGGTATTTCCCAACTCCATTACAAACGAAACTGTTTTGTCTGTTCCTCCTGCAAATATTTCACAGGGTGGCAGCTCTTCCTCAACTGCCCATTCCTGAATGATAAACAGAGCCAAGATGCTGGATGCAGCTCCTTTCCTCAGGATAACAACTCTCCCTAAGGGCACATGGAGGCAACTCTGCATCCAGCCCTTTCTTCCTCAATCGTAACACCTCACTGAAGGCTCATCACTGGGCACCTTAATCCAGGGGCTCTCAGGGGACTAGGAATGGTTAGCTTTGAAGAGGATAAGACACAAAGCTGTTCCTGTACCTGGGATCCACACATGGGTCTCCCACAGGATGCATCCAGCTTGGCCCCTGGGATGTCCCACACATCAGAAATGTGAGAGACTGAGGTTCCTGCTCTGACTGTATCTTTGACACAGAAATTCTGGAAAAACTACAGTCCTGGTAACCCAGCTCAGGGCTGTGGGTCAGAGCTGGCTGCACAGCTGAGTGATGTCCTGGATCACATGGCTCAGGATGAATCTGTCTGGGCGTAATGTGACTGATGTTCCATTTGTACTGTAGCTTAGTGACTGCTCTGGCTGCTCAAAAGCCAAAATTCCTCCAATTCTATGGAAAACTACACTGTTGTGATGATGTGGGGAGGGACAGGGAGAGATTATCTAAATTGCTGATATCCTGCACCAATGTGCAGCTGCCCATGATGAGTCAATCTGACAATCCTTTCACCCAGTGTCCCAGTCCACAGTGCCACCTCCATGAAAAAATGAAACCAAAATCTCCTGTCCAGGATGCACCTCACTGACACCTCCTCAGGAAATGTTACTCAGTTTAAAAACCATCCAAAAAGCAACAACCCCACCCAAACCATCTCTGTGTTCACAAAACACAGATAAGACAAAGTTTAAAATAACTGGAGATTCCTTTCCAAAGGAAGTCGTTTATAAATGGAATTCCAAGGAGCTAATTGACCTTATCTGAGCCCCAGTGCTCCACAGGACACAAGGGGTGAGGGGCAGGACATGAGGAACAGCACAGGACAGAGACAGGGCCAAGGCTGGAGACTGCTGTGCTCACAGCAGTCAGTCTCACACTTACACAATATTTATTTCTCCCTTGTTTTTTTCATGCTGGATTTAGAATAGCTTTCCCCAGTAAGTTTTTGCTGTGCACTGCAGACACAGAAATCCAGGCTTTTCTAGGCATCCAGTGTCTCAACCAGAGTTCACATGTTTGGAATCAGGCCACCACAAAACCCTTTCTGTAGGGATTTGGGCTTCTACATATAAACCCAACAATAACAGGAGACTGAGAGCAATATAGCACGTGGCTTCTCTGTCCTGGGGGATGTATCTGCTTTCCAGAATGTTTAATCATCCAGCTTACAAGGCTGTGATGTCTCCAGCCATTTCTTGGGTTCAAATAGCTCAGCTCCCCTTCCTGCTGTCTCAAATGGCAAGTTCAGACTGGTCCTAAGTTTGCAGACTGTGTGTGATTGTCTCATGGAAACACAGCCAGAAATATTGCCTGCAAAATGCAGCCTCTGAGCACAGGACAGCCTCAAAATGAAGCAATGACTATGGCACAGGAACCTGAGGTTGCCTCCTTGGGTATCCTAATTAGGTGTTTTCCATTATTCTTCCTAAAAGAGTGACCTACAAAGGAAACCCACGGCACAGCTCGGTGAGAGCCAAAACCCAGATCCAGCAGGTGTGGATGATGTGGCTCCCAAAGCTGGTGGCTGCCCATGGGTGACCACAGTGGTCCTCCAGCTGAAGCAGAGCAGATGGCAGAGAGCTGCTGAAAATGCCCAGGACCACATGCTGCTGCAGGATTGCCAGGAGATCCCACACCCTGGAAAAATCTGGGATGTAAAAGGTTGCAGCAACTTGGACTCACAAAGTAAACACAAATGGTGAGTCTTGAGCTGAGTCAGTTTTTCAGTCATTCTTACTGAAATATTTGCCCTGGAGAACAAGGAAAAGGTGCTGCTGCTGTGGGGAGCAGTTAGGGATCCACATTAGGGTGGTTTACATGGAGCCCATCCCTTCAGAACTCCTGAGTGCCCTGTCCAGGTCACACTGGACCTGTTGAATGTTTTAGGGATACATCCTCCTCAGGATGCACCTACCTGCCACAGCTGCCAGGAGAAAGAGCTAATGCCTGCACTGCACTCTGGAAGAGTGCATGAATCCCTCTGAGGGTGCCTGAATTCCCTGCTGCTTCCAGGAGACTAAATATGTGTCACCACTTCATCCCTTCCCTCCTCCAGTGAAGTTGGCAACAGCAGAATAGCACCATCACACCTCAACTTCACCCTGAAGGAATGGGGTTGGTTCCTTAACTCCTTGGTGAAATCCCCACAGGATGAAGCCTGAGGTGTCTCCTGGGGAGGACGAGGCAGGAACAGCCCCTACCTCGATCGGGTTCTGCGGCGTGTTCACATCCCATAGTGTTGGCACGTGGTTCAGGCTGTCAGCGGGCAGGAAGTCCTTGGGATCTGCGATGTCGGAGAGGGAATCCGCGGGGGAAGAGAAGAGGGAGTTGTTGGAGAGCTCATCGAGGTATGAAGAATCCTGAAATGGAGACATGACCATGGTTAGAGGAGGCGGGATGAGAAGCGAGAGCTCCTTCCTCACTCAGCCAGCAAGTTCTAATTTCTTGCTATTGAATCAGCAGCTCTGTTAGTTCACACTCCACAAATCTCAGAGATTAACCTGCAGCTGAGGACACACTCTGAGGTGCAGTTTGAAAACGTATTTCTTGAAAAAGCAGGAAAACCTGTGGCCAGGAGTGTGGGTACATGGTCAGGGCTGACTCGGGCTGTGCACATCCCTGCACACAGAGGAGTGGGAGAGAGGCATCGGTTACCTCCACATTGTGCTTGATTAAAGAGGCTGCTGAGGGGTTCAAAGGCCTCAGCCTGGACCCCAAAGGACTCAAGGATTTCATTCATGTGCAGAGGTCCACAGAGAACCAGCTACACCTGACCACAATGTGGCTATTTCACTGCAATTTCCAACATGGCACAACCTAGAGTCTGTGGGAAATGTCCCTCTCCTCCTGGCAAGTTCTGCATACATGAGGTTCCCAGGAGCAGGAGGAGTGCTGGTGTCACCTATATTTGCATTTAGGTAAACAGGGCAAATCTACCCATCCTCTTCCCAAGGGAAGCCCAGACAAGGAACATGCTCCAGCGATGGGGACCAAGCTCTGCCCTTGCTCTTTTCTGGTGTCTGGGCTGAGAGGGCTTGCAATTGTTTTATTTGGTGCCAGCCCAGTGATGCTGTTGCTTTGTCTCACATGGACTTTGGCTCAGAAAGAGCCTTCTATCTCCTCCCTAACATCAACCTCTGGTCTGACCTCCATACTTCATGTGGCAAGAACCAGGAGCCAATAAGCACTTCTTGCTCAAAATGCTTGGCTGTGGCACAGATTCCTACTCCTTCCCTGGCTCCATCCCATCACCTCAGCCCTCTTCCCATACCAAATACCACTTTCAAACTTAGTCAAACCAGAAGAACTTTGTCTGCTGTTAATGGAAGATCAACATACTTCCAGTGCCAAGCTCAAGCACTCAGGTCTGACTGGAGACGAGCTTCTGTCCTGGAGGGATGGACAGACAGACCAATAGGTCTGTCTTGGTGCCCCACAGACTCTGCCAACGCCAGTGGGTCTGTGGTTCCTCACAGGGGTCAGCTGTGTCAGCACAACCCAACCAGAGCAGAGTGATAACCCTCTGCCAGCAGAGCTAGGGGCTGGTACAGGAGGAATTGCTGCTCATTTCCAGTTAAGGGCCAAGTTCCCACTACAGGCAGAAAGGCAGCCAAAGAGTTTTAAGAGTCACTTAGCTCTGCCTAACATAAACCCACAAGCAGCTGAGCCTGGCTGTGCTGTTCCTAAGGGCTTCAGGCCAAGAACTGGGTCACACCCCCCCTAATTGCTATCAAAAGTTATGGGTTTCAATGTTTAAACCACCAGGACACGTTCCCTTCCCCTTTTCCCAGGGATGCTGTTTGGGCCCCAGAAGCCACACTGTGCAGGCACTGCCAGCAGTGCAGGGAGGCACTAAAAGAATGGCAGGTGTGATGTGGGGGGCTTGGATTCCTCAAATACCAACCAGGGGACCCATAAACCCAAAGAGCAAGGGCTGCCCATGGGTCTGGCAGAGCAGGGTGGCACCTCCTGCCACCAGCATGTGTTGTCGTGTGCCCAATGTGCTTCCTGTGCAGCTCTTGCTCTTGATATTTCTGTGGCTATTTTGGGATTACCCAGAAACCAAAGTGTCTGGAGAGTGAAGAGGCATTCAGATTTATCACCCTGGAATTAAGGGATCTCTGGACTCTGTTTCACACTTGAGAAAGCAGAACAACACTTGAGTGAATGTGGCCTTGGCCAGAGCAAGTGCCCTGTGTAGGATCCCCACCTGGTCCCATCACTGAGCAGGGTTTGCTCCCCTGCAAACGGCACTGACAGAGGTTGGGTCAGGGGGAAACATCTGCATATCATGTTATGGCAGCAGGAGGATGTGGGGCAGCCCAGAGTGGCCACTGCATGTCAAGATCCCAAGGACAGGCAAGGGCTGGGTTGGAATAGCAGCAGGACATGGAAAAGCCCTGTGACACCATCCCAGACATCCCAGTGTGTCCTCCACCTTCCCAACCCCAGCCCCTTCCACTCCAGTCCCATCATTGCTCGAGGCACTGGGTTGAACTGGGGAGGAAACCAGCCCCCAAGGCAAAGGGAGGACAATACTAGTCCTGGAAGTGATGCAGTGATCCCATCCTCTCCCAGCATTACAAGGCATTAGTCATGAAATTTCAGTGTCTCCCATTTGTCTTAACTAATTGCATTATCTAAAGAGCACTAAAGTTAATCACCTGCCAGATTCCCCACCCAAAGAACTTCCACCTACCACAGCAGTAAATTGGCCCTGCTTCTATCAAACCCAGAGTAATTGCTTAACAAAAGGCCACGAATAACCACAAACAGTACAAACCATGCCTGGACTAATGACTGCACTGGTTTATCTGGCACAAACTGGAGCAGCTGCTTTGGTGTCCTCAGGGAAAAGGAAGGATCATCACCTCAACCAAGAGCTCATGGTCAGTATCCTCAGGTGTCAGGGTTTGAAACAAGTTATTTTGTCCCTGTTTCAGATTGATTAATCAGAATTTTAAAGATTTCTGACTGGAAACATGAGGTTTTACAGTAACAGCACTTCTGTTTCAGTAGAAGCTGCATTTCTGCAACAGATGAAAGTTGTCCTGCCAGGCAGGATTTTTGTTTTGTGTGTTTTTCTACAGCAGTTCTGTACATTCCTGGAATTCTGCATCTCCATGGACTCCTCTGGACCAGAAGGTCCAGACCTGTCCTGGGCTGAGGACCCAGAGCTGGGGGCACGGCTGCAGGTGGGGTTTGGTGCAGAGGATGAACTGATGCTATTATAGCACATGGTATTGCTGTCATTATCCCAAAACTGAGATTATCAAACCCATCAATTCACTCCCTAGAAAAGATCAGGGAAAAAATCAGAGTAAACCAGCCCAAACATTAAACTTTTCTCCAAGCCCCTGGGAACAGCTCAGCTCCTTTGGCCAAAACAAAGTGTTAAAAATAATGAAAGAACAGGTGAAGTCTAAATACAGAAGTAATGAGCATCCTAAAAATACTTTTGGCCATCAAGCCATCAATAGAAACGTTTTATTTTCTCACAATCCAGACACTGAGGAAACAGTGTCTGCAGAGCAGCTCTGGATGACTGCACTGCACAGCTCCCAGGTGAGAGCAGGTTTTATTAAAACCCCCCTGAAAAATCTATATACCCAAATACACACCCACAACCACAGCCAGGCTGTCAGCAAGGAGAGATTTGGCACCTCAAAAATCACAGATGAAGCAAATAATGTTTGAGGAACAACAGAATCAGCAGCTGCAGACGATCATTATAAAACCTTTTAGCTGCCAAAGCTCAAAGTTTTTCTAAATTCAGGGCAATAAACTGGCAGTGGGGAGGGTTCAGCTCTGCCTGGCTGGTGTTCCCCTCGCTCCCTGCACCTGCATTTGCTTTGGAAATAAAACCCCTCAAAGCCATCACACCGACACAAACACACAGAACAATTCCCACAGAGCTCCTTCCCTCCAAATTCCACACTCAGTGACCGAGTTCTGACTGACAGCACAGCGTCCAGTAACAGGTTCCAGCAAAATATAATTCACTTCTTCAGGACAATAAATCTCTTCCCGGTGCCCAGCATGGAGAGGCATCACTCCCAAATCTCTGCTGCCACTCCAGAACTCCCGGGGACACCCGCCCGGGGAGCAGCTGGAGCTGCTGCCCTCACAACCACATGCATGAGGAATTCCCAGGAGGAGGAAAAAAACCCAGGAAAAATCAGGCATTACCTTGAAGAGAGATGGGAATTTTAGCCAGAAGTGCATTTGGGACATTTTAGAGCAGCATTCGGGGGGCTGTCGGCGGCAGCAGCAGCAGGGGGAGGGTGATCAGTGTGAAGTGGAGAAAGGTCCATTCACGGCTGGGGCTCATCGGGGGTTTTAAAAACCAACATTCAGCAGCCAGGAGGGAAAATGGAGGCAAAGGGCCCGGCAGAGCCGCTGTCCTGCGCCCGGAGATTTGCATAGAGTGTTTAGTCACGACGAGAGGGCTCTTACTTCCTCTAAGTCCAGGGCTGACTTTCAGGAAATGATGCCTGCTTGGTAAGTCAGTGAAATTACTGGCAGTGTGAGGAGAATTACTGTACGTGGTGTAATCCAACCACAGAGCTCAGTAAACAGTGCTGGGCTCCGCGGAGCCAGAGGGCTCCGGGCTCCCTCTGCTCCCTCCCCGGCCACCACCACCAGCCTTTCCCCCCACACCACAGCCCCTGCTCCGGGCTGGGGGTCCTGCCCTCCCACCCACCCGATTTCGGGGCTCAGATGAAGTGATCAAAGTGACAAAGCTCATGAGAATTCCCACGTTGGTGTCCCCCTCAAAGCCACGTGCTCCCTTTGTCTTTGGTGACTGCCCCACCCCAGATTGTGCCATTAAAATCCAAAGGAGTGGCCACTCTCTTCCTTTTCCTCCCTGAAACGCTGTTACTTCCCAGGGATGTTGCCTTCTCTTCCCAAGGCTGTCCCTTAAAACTTTAACAGTTGTGGTAACGGAAACAAAATTTCTTGTGGGGAAGAGAAAAAGCCACAAAAAGGGACACCTGAAAGCCATGTAAGCCTAAGGAGGGTCTGCCTCCAACACCACCTGAGGCTGGAGGGGAAGGGAACCAGCCAGGGAACCCTCTGCCCTGCAGAAAATCCCTGGGAACTGCTGTGTTTGCTTTGGGTGCAAGAGGCTCCTGTTTGTTATTCCCTGGCACAGGCAGCGGCAACCCCGGAGCCAGGCTCTGCCCGCGGGGTCAGCCCCAGTTTGCCCAGCACACCCAGCAGCACACAAACCCAGCACTGGGGATGGGCAGAGGAGCACTGACTGCTCCAGGTCTCTCCATCCCTGCTCCCACTTCTTCCACACACCCATGGCACGGCTCCAAGGGAAGGCAGCTCTCGCTGTCGCACCTTCGAGCAGGTACTTGTTGCCTGCTGCTGTCACTGCTGATGGAAGTGCTCTCAGTGCCTCGTGCTGGGAACAGCTGGAAAATCCCCTGTTATGAGGCACTTGCCTAAAAACAGAGCTTTGGAGTGACAGAAGCCAGCCAAGGCCCAGCAGGCAAATGAGAGAGGCGAGCAGAAAATGCGGTGCTCTCCAGCCCTTCAGGGAGACAGACCAGAGTGAAGGGAATTTTGCTCTATGCCAATGGACAAGGAGGGAGGACTGGTCCTTCCTCCAAAGGAAACATGCTGGGTCCCAGAGCTGGAAAACCACCCACAGGGCAGGAACCTGCAGCCCCTTCTAAAGGCTGAACTCTCTGCAGCACTGAGGTTCCACAGGGACTGACCGATACATCAACAACCCTTAACAGAGTGGATACATGTTCCATCCTGCAACACACCCAGTCCAGGAGAGTTTTTCCATAAGCAAATGGGAAAGAAAAACACCTTTCCCCTGGCATGACCAGTGCATGGTCAGAGGGCTCTCAAGAAGAGCTGGAGCATCACTGCCAGGCTCTCCCTGTTTCCAGGGCCCATCTCACCTCCCTGTGGAGGCTGCAAACAGCACTTCCCTGAGTGCCATCCTTCACCTGCCCCAGCAGTGCATCCTGCAGGGTCTGCAGGGACAATGGAGTGTTTGACCTCTGTGGGTTCAGGTGGAGAAAGGCTGTGGGTTCTCCCTGCTGCTTTTCTCAGAATTTACTGTATTTCAGAGCAGACTGTGCCAGGAGGGTGAGGCAGGTGCTTTAACAACACGTGTGGAGTAAAGAGGCCAAATTAATTTCTGAAATGTCTTAATTAGCAACTCGCTGGTGACTTGCTGTGTGACCTTGACCGAACCACCATCTCCTGCCTGAGACAATCAAGGTCTTGCTATTCGTTCAACCTTTGGAAAAGCAGGTGGATTATTTCCTCTTCCTTTTCTGTCAGTGAACAAACAGGTCAAAAAGCAGGCAACAGAGCTGCTGTGCCAGAGGAAGCGGGCGCAGGACACAGATAACCAGAGCTGCTGCATTGATTCTGCGAGACCACAGCGGTGTAATCACCGCAGGCGAGACAAACCACCGCGGAACCACCACCTGGAATGTTCCCAGCCTGTCCTAGGGGAGGGGCAGGCCCCAGCAATCCTGCTCCCCACAGTTAATCCAGGAACATGTGTGCTGACAGACATGGACAGGAAAGCAGGATTAATCCAGCACTCACATCTGACTTCCCCCTTCCCAGCCAAACCCAGTGCACAGCCCAGGGAGCTGCTGTGCTGGGGAACCTTCAGCATCCCCTGACTCAGACAGACTCTGCTTTGAATTAAAGCATCTATTTTAAACCATGTCCCTCTGGCCTGCTATTGGATTCTATTACCAGCACTTTTAAGAGCACTGAGTGTTTCAGAATGGCTTTTCCCGCTTTCGTTGGCTTTGGGAAGGGAGGAGGCAGGAATGGACCCTGGCAAGAACCTCAGAGGACAGAGTGGCTATTGCTGATTGGAGGCGGCAACACAGATGAAAACTGTCAAGACTGGAATGTGTGGGAGAGGGAGCAATGTCTGAGCCCTCCAGGCTCTTGTACACCCTCACCAGGGCCATGGGCATCCCGTCTGGCTCCTGCAACCCACAGCCAAGCACAACTGACAACAGATTATACCTCAAAAGCCAAATTCCTCTTGCTTAACCACAGGTATCTCTACCTGGAACAGCCCCAAGAGCTCCTCTTATACACAGAAGGGAAAGCTTTACTCTCAAGGCACAGTTCATCCAACCAAAAGGAGACATTGCTTTGGATTAACATGAGCTGAGTCCCAGATGTGTTTCCTCCTCCTGGGGACCAGCTCAGGGTGCCTAAATCAGAGCACGCTGAGCGCTCAGTTGGGTGCACTGTGAGCAGTTACAGCCACAGCCTCCACTTTCCTTACCCCAGGCCTGCAGGAAGTGTCAGGCATTTCACCCAGAGGGTTTATAAAGTGTTATTACATCAGCCCAAACTCAACCCCACAGTGCAAAGACAAGGACATGAGCATGTAAGGCCACTTGTTCTTCCAAGGCCTCAGAGCCAGGTAAGTGACTGCAAATGCATTTTAATGTCTGTGTTCCCTGCAGACATAACTCCAGGACAGCGACAGAAGTTCCAGGACGTTTCTTATTCCAGGAAACTCTTTGTTTCAGCCACAACCAAGTCTTCCATATAATTTAATAACTGTTACATTGATTTCTCCTAAATCACCACAGCTCTGTGCACTGAAGCACTTCTAAAAATTAATACTTTTTTTAAGAGCAGGTTAATTTCTTCTCCTGTTTTAACAAGGAAAATTAACAGGCTGTTGCAAGGGGCTGGTGGTGAGAAGAGGGCTGGTTTATGATTAACATGCATGGTCAGGAGCCCCCATCCAGCACAAACAGGGCTGTAACTGCACCTTTACAGCATTACTGCAGGTGACTCTGTCCAGGAGCAGCCAATTCCTCCTGCCCAACAGGATAATCCATCTGGCCTGACCCCTTTCCTACAGTCCAAGCACAACTCATGTTTTAAGGAGACCCAAGTTCCTGCCAAAAGAGCCCCTCACACACTTACTGTGTCGCCAGCTCTTCCTCCTCTGGAGCTGCTCCCCCTCCCTGTCACCCCCACAGGTTATTTCTCAGTGTACCCCAGGGCAGATGAAGTCAGCAAAGGAGATTTTCTGTGTGTTCAGCAGAGTCCTGTTCTGGAGCCACAAGTCACACGAAATTAAGCAAAGGGAACACAGACTGCCAGCAACAGGCAGGGCCATCAGAGATAACAGAGGGCTTAGAGGAACTGGGCAGAGTCTGTGCTTTCAGTAATTCTGAACCCACTGGAACAGTGAAGTTAAAAAAAATCCGTGGTGACCAAGAACAGAAGGTATTACATGGCAGGTGCCTCCTAGAGCAGCTGCTACATGGCAAAAAGACTCTCTTAGAGCAGGTTTTACATGGCAGGAGTGCTCTCCTAGAGCAGGGTGCTCTGCCTTCATAAGGCTCTGGGTGCAGATACAGCTCATATCCCTATGAGGGACAGCACAGGCCCGAGAACAAATTAAAACCTCTTGGATTTGGTGCTCTGTTGTGGCAATTAACAACTCATACCACCACTGACCCAAGACAGCACTGACATGGTAAAACTGCCTTTGCCCATGAGCACCCGATCCCAAGTCAGCAGCACCCGAGACTGGAGGAATAATCAGCAGGAAGAGAAGGAAGCAATGGAAACTGAATCCTGCTTCTTTCAGGACTGTGATTTCCAAGGACCCGTGGGCAGTCAGTAGACCTTTCCATGAGGAGACGGCACGGCATGGTTGGGATGAGACTTTGGCTGAAACCAACAGATCCCAAGACCAGAAACGCCATCAGACCCCAACATGGCCTCCCAGAACTATTTTCTGAACCTCTGCTCAAGCCACTTGTTTATATAAAAGATGCCAATAGATCGGCAAGGATGAATCACCCAGGAGCAAGCCAGAAACCAAAAATATTGTGGAGGAAACAAGTTCAAGTTCACATCAGGCTGTTCTGGCTGTGCAGTGAAGGACGTTTCCCTGTACACTGAAGTGAATGATCCAACTAATGAGAAATTCCCAGAGTCATTAGAAAACGTGGCAACTCCCACTCTAGACATCCCCAGGTCAGAAAAGGCTTTGCACTCTGCAGGTGCAGCTGAGGAGCCCTGAAACAAAACAAGGATAGATGGGGCGAGCAAATGCCAATGCTGGAGGGAAAAAGTGCCAGCCTTCCCCCCTTCAGACCCTATGGCACACAAGGAATCCTCCCATCACAGCCACCAACAGAAAAGGTTTGCTACAGAAATGCCTCAGAGTCATCAATCATTTGCTCTTTAGACCTTTTAAATCCCTTTTTGGTATTCTTCAAAATTCCAGATTCTGATATCCAAGCAAAGCCAGATTCTGGTACTCATGTGTGGAGGCAGCACAAGTCCTCACGCAAGCCCCTGGTCCACCTTTTCTGCCCAGTGACCACAGATTGGATCAGGAATCTCTTACCAGCACCTGCAGCAGATTCTTCATGTTCCCCCTTTGGCTCCACTGCTCCGTCTGGGACGGCTGGACCAGCACAGCATTCCATGGCACTTGCCACTCCTACCATGGCAGAGGCACATTTGGGAAAGACAGGTACTTTCCTGTACAGCCACCTGGAAAGATGGAACCACCCAGCTGCTCCCACACATCCTGGATGGCATGTTTCAGCTTTCCAAGTGCCATGTTAATATTTAACAGTTTGGCATCTGGGACAGCGAGAAATCAGTAAAGTGGAAAACACTGTAGAAGTCAGGGATTGAAAAACTCCAGTATAGTCCTGGATGGCTCCAGACTGATGCCACTGCCTCCAGTTGAGGGCCTGATGCTCCATCAGAACCAGGCTCTAATTCTGGCTCCTGTGAGCAAATCAGCAGCTTTTCTCTGAATGAGCAATGACCAGGGGCTCAGAGAGCCTTGGGGTTTATCCATGACTTGCACATCAGTGCTTATAGTGCATCCTAATCCAAGAGAGCACCAGGAGAGACCTGGTTCTGAGCAGGGTGTTTGTAAATCCGGAGCTGAGTGTTCAGGAAGACTGACCAGGCTCTGTGCTGCAGAGCTGGAGGGTCACTGAGCCTGAAAAGCCTCTGCCAGAGACAGCTGAGCCCACCAGTGTTATTTCACCAAAATCAGCACCAGGACACTGGGCAAGCACCGTCCCTGTGCCCTGGGCAGCTCCAGACACACCCCAGCCCTCAGAGGTGCCAACTCCAGCAGGGAACTTCAGCTTGGAATACAAAGAGCTCCGACAAAGGTCTGATGCAGTTTCTCAGTTTCGGTGCACACAGGGCGACATGTCCCTGCCCTGTTATCTGTGGGGATCTCCAAAAAGCCCCAGGCTGGGCTCAGTGCACAGGCTTGCACATAAACCACAGAACAGCACAGAAGGGCACCATGAACATGCCCTGTTCCTGGTGGGAATGCACGTGGCACCTCCTGCTCTTATGGGGCACAATACCCCAGGGAAGGATCTGGTTTGGCTGCGTGAGATTCAGAGGATACTTTGCTGTGTCCAGACTTGGGGCAGAACACCTGCAGGCACATTGCAATAGGTGCAGTCCCCCTACAGAAAGAGTCCAAGCAAAAGCCAATTGCCTAAAACCACCTCACTCCCATCCATGGTTTCCTCTCCCAAAGGATGAGTGGCACAAGAATTATTTCTTGCTCTGAAAATCATTTGAGGTCATTCATACCTGGTTTGACTCAGAGCCTCCTGCTCTTTTCTCACCCAGCCAACACAAAGAACCTCCTTTGCACAAAGAAGCTCCAAAAATCTGCTCCCCCAAGGTGGCTGAGATCAATTTCTGTTATGCAGCAGGGAAGGAAGCCGACTGACCACTGAGATACTAGAAAATATGCAAGTTAAAGAAATAATTAAGCCCTTTTCCCGTTAAACCCATCAGCCAAACTCCACCAGACCTGGAGGTGAGACCTATGGTGGGGACCTCTCTCCCCTTCCCATTGCAGGCCAGTAAATGGTCTCACAAGTTGATGAGATCACCTTTCTGTCTCGTTCCTCCCACAATTAATTCTGCAGGAGGCACAGATCAATGCTATTATGATTCAATTATTTATCTGGTTTAATCCAGTCAGAAGACCCTGATCAGCAGCTCTTGGTGGCTGCCCAGACCTGCTGTGCCAGGCAGGCTGATGTAAGGCATGGGGAGCTGGAGGGGTGGAGACCACAGCAGTGGCCACCTCAAAAGGCACAAATCCCCAGCACTTGCACATCCAAACCTGCCAAAATCAGAGTCCCAAAGAGAGTTAAAGGCTCTCTTTAGCCACACTGAGAAACCAAAAGCACCACGAGAGGGAATTAACACATACCCAGGCAGACACCAATGTCTGTATTAATTCCTAGAAAGGATATAGCCAGTCCCTTCTTTATTCCAAGTCAGCTCTATCCTATCAACTACTCCAAGTATTTACTGACTAATCTTACCATAAGATGTTGCCAAAATCCAGTACAACATTCCAAAACCTCCATGCAAAGACCTCCTTCCCACTCAGAGAGATCCCCGAGGTGAGGGAGCCTCTGGGTCCCCAGAGCAGCCGAATGACCCCAGGTCACTGTTCATTCCTCCCACACTTCAGCTCTGCAAAAACTGACCTGGCTCCCCTCTCAGAATGCTGGGTACTGAGTTGATGTAATCCCAAAATATTCACTGTTCAGGAATCCCCTACTTGTTAGCAGTGAGGAAGCATGTGCAGCACACATGAGCAAAGAGCGTTTTGGGACAGAAATGATTAAGAATATGGAATGTGTTCAACTCACACTCCGGGACCCTCCTGTAGCCAGGACCCCTCCAGCATTGCCAGTGTTTATGTCAAACATCACTTTAAAAGACAGAAGCAGTTTCACCCCAGAAGAGCTCCTACCAAACCATGGACAGCTTCCAAATTCACAGAGTCACAGGATTGATCCCAATTGCACACAACTCCTGTCTGGGGCTGGACAAATTTATTGCCCATTGCTTCCTTTCCCCTCAGTAAGGTAACACTGAAAAATAACCCCCAGCACCCCAGAGCCCTGTTGTCCCCCAAAGTCATCATGAATTCTGCACTTACCTGAGGAAAATCCCCATTTTTTGGTAAGAAGTCAGCAGGGTCCATAGTTGCATAGTTTGTATTCAAGAAATGTGGTCTGCTGATGGAATTCATATAAAAATCCTGAGGGAGGTTAAAATATTGCCTGTAAGGAAATGGGAGAAGCAGTTACTCCCTGTCAGACCTCAGCACTTCACAGGTCACTTCAGCCTTCAGCAGTGGTGAAGCTGCAACTCTGGGATGTCACATACAGGAGGTGGATATTATTATGTGGATTACCCAGAAAAGAGGTCTATGCAAAATAATACATCTCCCAGTTTTATCCCACTCCCCAAACTCAGCACTAAGAAAGTAAAACAGCTCTACTAAAAATACAATTCTTGGCAATTCATGTAAACCAGGAAGGATTTAATAGATAAAAATGGTCTGCAGGACTAATTAGTATTTCAGTTCTGTTGACAAAGCAGAATGAAGCCTCTGGGATGTCCCAGTGCTGAGTGTGATGGGTGTGATGGCACCTGCCAGTCACACCACGTAGGGACACACATCAAGGTGCAGGGAAACATCACACCTGAAAGCCAGTTTGGGCCATAAACCCTCACAAACCAGCTCTGACAGGGAAAGAACCCCCCTTGGCATGCCTGGACAGACCCCAAAGGCAGATCAGAATGAAAGGGTTGCAGAAAAGGAAACCAAGACAGAATTGTTACCCAGAGAGAGGAATTGGGAATAGGGCTGATGTGAGTTGCAAGAAAAGATCTCTGCTAAAATAACAGGGGAACAAAGCAAAGGTCTTGCCTGCTCCTCCTGGGCAGGGCCATGCCAGCTTCCTCCTGCTCCCTGCACCCACCACCCACTTCCCCTGGGCAGCCACAGGCAAAAGCTGCACCAGAGCAGCCAGTTCCCTTCCTCCCAACCTCTGCTCCACGCCACCTCCTGGTTTTGCTATTACAGACACAAGTCTTTTCCCTCTCCTGCAGGAGCAAGGAATGTGCTTTGTAATCCTTCCCGTAAGTTCCGTGCACTCCTTGGGCAATCGCCACCCAACACCGTCTGTGCTGGAACCATGGAGCACTCACCCCTCTGGCTGGTTTCCTCTTGTGGGGAGTTTTACATTGTCCCTAATGCCAGAGTCATAGAACTCATGGCCAGAGACTTGAAGGAGGCACTGGGGGAGGGAGAAATGGAACTTAAACAGAACTCCTGCCCAGGAGCTGGGAATGAGGAGCTGCCAAAGGACTATTAAGCAATTAAGGTGCCATGTGTAGCCAGCAGCTCATTAACACAGCTCCTGAACATTTACACGTGGATTTATGTGCAAACACAGTTATCTCCTCTGCTAAATTTTTCCTGCTCGTTTTCCATCATTAATGATAATATCCTGAAAAACTAACAGCTCCCTCCTCCTTCTTTCCTTTTTTCCTTCTTCTCAGTGCTGCCACAGCTTTACCTGCTGCAGAGAGCCCATGTGAACACACCTGCTCCTCACAGCTCCCACAGTCCTGACTCTCAGATCCTCCTAATCCAGCCAGGCAAATTAAAATCTGGGCATAAGTTCTGGGAATGAATGTATTTCCACACAGGAAAGGGCTGGTTTCAATGGCTTTCAAGTCGAAGCCACTGCGGTCTCGCTGTGTCTCACACGAGGACAGAGCTTGGCCAACATCAAGGAACTAACCAGGGAATGGGAAAACTATTTTTACTGGAAAAGTGAACACCCACTCCTGTTTCCCTGGCACTTCACAGCCTGGATAAGGGTCAGTCAAGGTAACAGAGAGGAGCCCAAAAGAGCCCCAACCTCCCTGGCCTGGCCTGCCCTGCTGTGGAATGACCAGCCCTGGTTGGTATTTTGCTTCCCTTAATGTTAGTTTTCCAAACTGTCCATGTGAGATGCACTTTGTTCCTGCAGTGTGAAGTGAGAGCCCACAGCAGCTCCAGGCACTACTCCAAGATCCTCCTCAGAAAGCCACCAAGCCCTTTCATACCCTTGGAGCTGGGCTTTTACATTCCCTTGAGTCAGAACCTAAAGCTGTTCCCCCTCATTTGCAGAGCTGGCACAGAGCCATCGACAAGGTCACTTGAATTAAACTGGGAAAAAAAGAGCTGGAAGAGTCAGGTCTGTGATGCTGTCACAGCAAAGGTGTGAGCACAGCCCTGCAGCAAACTGGCCTGTCCACACCTGCTCAGCCTCTCCAGGGTTCAGCTCCTGGCAAACTGCTCTGTGGAAGCAGCTTCCTTCAAAGGCTGAGGATGTTCACTGGACTACCAGAAACTGTTCCAGAAAGGAAATTTATGCTGGTTTAATCACACCAGCCCCCCCAAAGAGGAACGCTCTGTTGCAATTCTGTTGCATTCCAGCTGCTCATCCACGATCCGACGCATCCGAAGCCCTTCTGGGGCCACGCTGCCACTTCACTGGGACCTCCCATGTGTGTTTTGGCTGGTTTCCATCCTCTGTCCTCCACTCAGAGGCACAAACTCCACATCTCAGGCCAGTGGGAGACCACGGAGAGCTGAGAGGCCACAGGCTGACTCAGCACCAGTCCAGCACTCTCCTTCCCCATCCATGTTTTTCAGAGCCTGCTTTACCATTTCAGCAAGCAAGATTCCATACAGAGGTGGAAAAGGGCATGAAAGCAGCAAGAAAAGGGGTTGTGTGTTTTGCTAACTGGGGAGAAAGCTTTGCTGCAGGTTTAAGAAATACCTTTCTGCAGCTGTGTGACACCTCATCCAACAACACAACTGGTCTGTCCCAGATACCCTCTGGCCAGGAATGTGTTGAGCCTCCAGCTGCAAGGAAAGCCCAGCTCTACAGGGATAATTTCCTTACAAATGAATTTAGCTGCAGCTCTTTGGGGCCCTGAACCTCAGTGGTTCTTTTAGGGAGGTTTAATACACTGTTGACATTATCAGGTTAAGAAAATCTGAACCAAGGAGGCCACATTTGGGGTCTTCTAAAGAAATTCCCTACCATGAAAGCAAACTCCTGAAAAAAAAACAGGAAAAACCTGCTTCAGGATAAAGGTGTTGCTATGAGAATAAGCCCTGTCCAAACACAGCCGCTTGCAAATGAGATTTCTCAGGAAGGATTCTGAAGAAAAACATTTATCTCCTCTAATGGCAGCTGCATTTTTCTGCGTTACAGGATGGGTTACAATTACAACTGCCTTTAAAATCCCACTTTTCAATGTTTTCACCCCTTTCAGGATTCCTACCTGTAACCCCCCCACAACCTTAAATCTGCCTAAAACAGCCAGTGCAGTTTTCAAGTACAAAAAGCACAGACTTTCTTAGTGCAAAATGCAGATATGGAAAATCTCACCCGAAAGGCGATTTTTACTTTCTCAAGGTAGGAAGAACAGGTCACTAAAGGTGCAGCCTTGGCTAAATCATTCCCTAGCAAATAATTACTACAATGAGCCTCATTTCCAGAAGTAACTCCAGCAAAGCAAGCCCAGGTTTGTGTCAGACCCAGGCATGTCCTTGCAGGATCAGGCTGTAAAATTCCCGGCAGCGCTGACACGAGTGGCACCGAACAGGAAGAGAGCGAGGGGCAAAACCAGAACAAATGGTCAAGGAGAAAAACCCAACACAATAGATAAACACAATCTAATCTTGTGGTTCAATGCAGCAAAACAGAAATTCTGTTATAGCCCTCCGGAGGATTCGCAACGTGTAATTTACAGGAATCCTGCTCAAAAAGCACAGCCCCTTCCAATCAGCCCTGGCTGGCCCAGAGTAAAGGACCTGCGTGGATCTGGGAACTCCTCTCCTGTTCTCCTGTGGGGAGGAGCTGGCACAGCACAGCTCTCTCAGCACCTGTGGGGCAGTTTCTTGGGAGCCTCCTGTCAGGAACTGCCCTGTCCATCCCCGCAGTGCTGCCAAGCAGCTCCTGCTGGAGCCAGAGGGGACCAGGGACACCCCCAGAGCACCAGAACCAACCCAGGGACACAAGATGCCTCATCCTGCCAGCACAGGGGCTGATCCCCACTGACAGCCTGCCTGGAACTCACACCCTCATGGAAAGGGATCTCTGCTTTTCCATGAAGATGCTAAAATCCCTTGAGGAAGGTGGTTGAACTAAATTCCCAGTTTAACTCCAGGCACCCAGAGCACATTTATTAGCTCAGGATATCAAGTTCTGTTTCTTCCATTTTTCCTTCCTCCCACCTCTGACCTAGATAAAGAACACATCCTGTGTATCCGTGCCACTCCCTGGATTCACAGACACTGAAGAACAGCCAGGGATCAGCCTCCAAACCTTCTGCTCCACAAACAGCATCTCCCAGCCCCAAGAGAGTCCCCATCCAAGTCACTAAGTGGTGGCACAATGCCAGTTTATGTTGTCCAAACATCTGTCACTTCCCACCTTCTGATCCAGGATGGAGTTTCATTGTAAAGGGGTAAAAGGGAAAACAATGTTTATTATTATGCAAAAATCCCTCAAAATATGCTATTTTTGGGCAGGTAATGTAGAAACAATTTTGCTGTAGATCCAGCAAGCCCATGGCTAACATCCTTCCCATCAGAGCTGCTGTTACTCCCCAGAGGTTACTGAAACCCACCACACTCCCCTGCACTGAGCTGTGCTGCCCACGGGGCAACTTTACCTCAAAGTCTGTCACAGCTTCTCACAAGCACCCACACCTATAACCTCACACCTTGTGGGGTGAGGTCAGCACAGAATATCTGTCAGAACCAGAGCAGAGTCACAACTCCTGATGAACTCTGGGCTGAGCACGTTTTTTCAGTACAGGAATGACATGGTAGTTGGTGTCAGTCACTTCCAGTAACATGGCAAAGAATTTTAACTTCATTTCATCCAAAATCTGCCACCTGGCACAGGTAACACCTTCCTCCATGTCTGCACAAAGCCTGGTGTGTTTCCTCTGCCAGATTGTGCTCATGGGGTCTTTTTAAGAATTCCCCTAATGTAACAAATCCAGGCTAAAGCAAGGCTGTTCCCCTTTTACTGCAGTCTCCAGATTTACCAGAAATCAAAGGTCTTCTCTTGTTTTTAAAATAAAAAGCTGTTTGCTGCTGTTTCCAAGCTGCAGCAGTGTATGAAATGCCACAAGATCAGTGAGTGATGCAATTATTTCCCCATCAGATCGTGAAATAAAGTAAACAAGGAAAACAGTAAAGAAACAGTTGAATCATGGGATGTGCAAGAGCAGAGGGGATTAGACAAAGGAGGAGAGCACTCACTGGTTTTCACTTGGGAAAGACGAGGTTGGGAAAGGGGCAGAGTAGCAGCTACTCCATGAGTCGGCAGCCAGCATGGAATTCTGCAAGGAGAAAGCACAACAGTTAGAGCAGCAGAGGCCTGGCACTGTTACCTGCAGCTGCAGATCTGAGTGCAGGCCTGTGGCTTCCTTCCCTCCCTCCATGATTTCCAGAGGCAGAGGTGGCTCCTCATCTCTAGAGCAGGAGACATGGAGTGCTACTCTCCAGTTCCAGCTTTGGAAACTGTTTTCCTAGCACTGTCCCCAGGTGGTCACCAGGGTCAATCCCCTTCTCCAGCCCTTTCCTCATTCAGGACACTCCAACAGGACAAGGGGAAATGGCCTCAAACTGTGCCAGGGAAGGGTCAGGTTAGACATCAGGAGTAATTGCTTAATGAAAAGGGTTGTCAGGCATTGGAAAAGACTGTCCAGGGAGGTGGTGGATTCCCCATCCCTGGAGGTGTCCAAGGAATGAGTGGATGTGGCACTCAGTGTTCTGCACACTGGGACAAGGTGGGGATCAGGCACAGGCTGGACGTGATGATCTTGGAGGTCTTCTCCAATCAAAATGATTCCTTGATTCTATGAATCAGTCTCTGTGGGAAGCCAGCACCAACCCAGTAACCTGAAATTGGCTGGCAGAGGTCACATCAAAAAATGTCCTTCTATGCCTTTTGTCTTCCCACTTCCCTGAACAGTCTCCAGTGCTAACCAGAAGCTTTTAGCTCAGCTCAAACCAATAAAATCAGGGAAAGAACAAAGTATCTCCTTACTCAGCTCCAGAGCAACCTTTCATCTGTCTTTTGTGTGCTCAAAGAGCTGCAACTTTGTGCTTTAAGCAACAGGCACTTGGGCCTCGCTGGCACCTTTGCTATTCCTGCATGTGACACACTCCAGAGTTAGAAACAGAAAGAAAACTGGAGGAACATGTCAGCTATTTTGGAACAGAGGTTTGCTTTTTGCCCTGTTGGACAAATGCATCAGAGCCCTGGTCTGATTTTAGCAGCTGCATCAGGACAAATACAACCTATTTATCTCTGCTGCTCTGGAAACAGACACAGCTGGACCCAGGCACAGGTTCACATGTCTCAGAGAGACAAGCAGGGCTAGGAACAAGGTCTGCAACCCTGGGTACACTCTTCAGTCCTCCCCAAGGAGCTGGCACCCAGCAGCTTTCAGAGAGATGTTGATTTAATCACAGCCTTGCTTTTCTCTCCCCACTTCAAAGCCAGCAGAGAGTCTCACCTCAACCCCTCCAATCGATCCTGCACAGCCCTGGACAGCTGCCTGGAAAGTCTGGGAAACCACTGCTGTAAACATGCACCAGGACTCCCAGGATCTGTGAGGCTGGACTGCTCTGCCCAGACCCCTCCCAGGGACCCCCTTCCCCTCCCCAGGAGCTGCAGGGCCTCACCTCCATGTCTGGCAGGACGAGCTGGGAGCGGAGGCCAGGGATGCTGCAGAGGGCATCGCCCGGCTGCTGGTGCTGCGGGAAGCTGTTCCCCCCATCCATGGTGGGGTGAGCTGAGGGCATCAGCCCGTGTCCTGCCGCATGGAGCCCTCGGGATGGGTGGGGCAGGCTCTGGAGTGAGTGGTGGGAGGGTCTTTATCTGTGCTCTTCACCCTGCACCATGTCCTGGGCTGGGAAAGAAAGGTATGTTTAAGTTTTGTGAAAGGGGAGGGAGAGAAAAAAAGAGACTCTAAGCCCAAACACAGCTGAGAGATGAGCAAACAGCCACCAGCCTTGAAATGCTCCTGCCTCTTCAGAAAAGAGAGGGGTTTATAGGAAGCAGAGCTCCCCACTACCACCACACCTGGAATTACCCAGACAGGAACTGAAACACACCTCTCCTGCCTTTCACACTGTGGGAGCCTGGCAGGTCCCCACGACCACCCGGATCTCTGCACACACACCTGAGTTCAGACAGAGGAATCTTCTTGTCTAATGTACAAAAAAACTCTGCACTTGTGTGCAAACTCGCAGCAATCAATTACTGCAAATTGCCTGTTTTCCTGAAAATAACCTCTGTAGGTGGGACTCCATCCCAGGGACACCACACTGAGCCAGCAGAGAACCCTCATCTCCCACCCCACAGCACGCTGAGGTCTCCCAAGCCCACAGCAGATGTTACTGTGCACCAAGATTTCCCACACAAGTCAAACCCAACACCTTTTTGATTAATAGTATTTATGTTACAAATCCCAAAACTTATCAGCTTCTGGCGCTTTCCCTCTTGCAGCGATGTGAGATCTCAGGCTCACACCTGCCAAGGCAGGATCATTGTCCTGGCAGGATTAACCCCATGGGAACACACTCCCTCCATCGCAGCTTCTCAGTCAAAACCTCCCAACTGATTACTATTTTTCACTTAATTCTCCACAATCCCAAAGGAAATCAATTTCCAATTGGATTTATTGGATTAAAAAAAAAAAAAAGAGAGAGAGAGATGGTGAAAGCAACCTATACAACCAGAGGAGCAGAAAAAAGCATCCATGGTGTCTTTACTTCCACTGGATCTTTCTCTGTCCCTTTCTGACTCTCCCAACCCTGTCCCTCCCCGGAAGCCAAGGAAATCAAAGTTACCAAAACCTTCTGACAAAGAATCCAGCCACACACACAACACCTACAGAGCACAGACTGAAGCTGTAATTTAAAAGAGCCACCTTTGATCACTTAGGAGACACTATTTGCTCAAGGAGTATTTTTAAAAAGCCACTGTGAGTCAGAGGCCCTTTAAAAATAAGTGACCTTCGAGTGAACAAAACGATTCTGCGTTTGCAAAGGAAAGTGAAATTAAAGGGACTCTTTCCTCCCTTCCATGGTGCTGCAGCCACGCCAGAAGTGCCCCACAGGCAGGGCTCATGTGGGGGCTGCAGAGCCTGAGGGAACCAGCCAGGACCCCCCAGCCCAGACACCGATCCCATGGGAATCGCAGGCAAAGCCCTCACGCTCTGGGGACCTTCTGGTTGAAGAGCAAAGACCAAGGTTCATATCCCACCTATCAAATTCTGTGTAGAGCTCCCAATGGCATTATTTGGGTGGGGGGGTTTGGGGAGTGGAAGGTGTCCCTTTTCCCTTTTTTATTGATTCCCTTTAACTGCTGCTCAGCTGCTCCCAGGCATGGGCTGAGGTTTGCTGATCCCAGGGTCAATGTCACTGACATCCTCTGGTGCCTGTAAAACCCTGTGACTCTTCCTTACACCAGACTTTAGGGGATTTGCTGCTTTTCTTTGTTTTTTTTTTCCTATTTGTAACAGCTTTTGATAGGAAATCAGCAGCAATGATTCCCGTAAGAGCCATAACAAATATACAGTTTTATTTACACATCCAAAGGAACTTAGGAAGGGTAAAATCAATATCAGAATCTCTCCGTTCCTGCTCTACATTAACTTGTGCCTCACACCACCAGATCACACTGGCTCAGAGCAGACCTTGTCCCTAAAGCAGCAGCAGTACCTTAGGAAAATTCCTGTACAAAAGATCATACTCCATTAGCAAAAGGAAGGAAAACTGCTTAGCAAGAAAGCTGGAAAGCTCCAGGCCTTGGTTTGTGGGGGGCTCTAGTGCAGCTCCAAAATACATCCATGCATGGAGAACAGTGGGAAGCAAGAGGCACCAAGAGTCTGCTCTAATGCCAGCACCCTTCCAGACACACCTCAGTCCTGAGGATGCTGAGGGTATTCCTTGTCCGAGGAAAATGGCACCAGCACGTACTGGATGTCCCCAAACCCCACCTGCACCTGCCAAAGCTTTTTGTGCTGCAAAATGAGCTTCTGTAATAGCAGAGACATCAAGCTGCCAAGTGGCTGTCCCAGCTCTCACTCTGAGCTCCAGTGCCTGCTGTCTGGCTTAACACACCCAAATTCCAAGAAAAATCTAAATAAAAACTTACTAAATTCAGTGTTAGAGACCTGTGCGAGCCTGAGGATGGCAGGACAACACCCAGCACGAGAACAGAGAAATGGGAACAGCCCTTGGTTTGTGCCTGTCCCACCATCTTCTAGGCAGCCACGTCACGGAAAACCACGAAAATCAGCAAGTTCCAAAGCGCTTCCACTTCCACATCCCATCCTGCTGCCCTGACAACAAACACTGATAACATGGAGGTCCACACACATCAGGGAACAGCTACAGCAAACTTTTCAAGTGTCATTCCACCACTTCTCTTACCAAATACATGCCAACAAAGCAGCAGCTTCCACTGTTAGGACAAACCATCGGAGATGAGGCTCCTGGTCCCAGCACTCGAGTTTGGAGAGGGCTGGGAGAGGAGAGCCGATCCCACAGAGCAGCACCAACAGCACACAGAGGCACTTCCCAACTTCAATCACCTTTTCCTGCGAGCAGCACTACGGAACAGCATCAATCCCTCAGATCAGAGGGATGGCACGACCCTAAAAATCCCACCGGACCTCCTCCTTCCTTCCCAGCCGAGCAGCCCAGGTCTGAAAGTGAAAGCAGCTCCTGCCCTGCGTGACAAACCCCGGAGCGATTCCATCCTATCACTGAGCTCCAGGACCAGTTTCAATATTCCCAACAGTTTGCTTAAAGGTGTGTAGTCAGCTCAGGCACCGAAGGGCAGCGCCAGCCTGGAATTCCTGTGGGATTCATCATGCCTAGAGGTTATGGAGCATGAATTTCAACTTTTAACAGCTTGAGCTTCTCAGACATGTCTTGGACCAGCGTTGCAGCAGAGAAATTCCAACTGGAAACACACAACTGCTCTGCAATAACCAGGATGTACAGAGCTGGGGGTGAGGGATCAGATCACGGATATCTGTGATCAGGAGGGGTGAAAACAATCCAGCAAATGCAACCAGCACTTCCTCCTGTTGTGCTCCAGCCTTTGTTCGTGGATTTTAAATTGTCTCTGTTAAAGGAAGACAGCCAGGAATGCACAGACAGGCCTGGAGCAGCCGGAGCTAAACCTGCCCATTGTGAATTACCACGTGCTGAGAATGACAAAAACACCTCAGAAATATGATCCAGTTCCTTGTCCTGCTCAGGGATCAGTTCCTCTTGCCCTGCCAACCCCCACAGAGCTGAGGGGCAGCCCCAGGCCCCACTCCAGCCACTCATGAGCCACCAACTCAGGCAAGCACCAAAGCTGCACCTGGAGGGAATTCTGCAGGACACAATCAGAAGGTAACAGCCCAAAGAAATGGGAACTCTACACTCCAGAACTCTGAACAAACAGTTTTACATCTGAAGCACCCAGGCATCTTCAAGTTCCTTTTTCATGTTTCTCCTTGCCATAGTTCTGGGAAGTTTAGACCAAACAGGCAGACAGGAACAAGAGTCAGTCCTGTCACCAGTCTGGAAGACACAGATTACGGGGGATATAAATGGAATCACTTCAGGGCATCCTAAGTGAGCAGTTTGAGCCACCCCGATCTCCTGAATGCTTTGGGCATGGAAAAGGCTCCTGGCACACTGGCACTGCAGCCCTGGAGCTGTGGTGTGTGGGCATGGCACTGCCAGGCTCCAGGCAACACCAGGCAGGGATAGGGCAAACTCTGGCACTGCCTGGGCACTGCAGGTCCATGCAGAGCTGCAGTGTGGAACAATCCATGTGACAGATCAGCTGTGGGAATTAGTCTGTAAGGAAAGGGAAGAAAAACTGGGATGGTTCCAGAGCTTCTTTCAAGAGCTGTGGCAGTGCAGGCAAAAGACCAAACCTGCCCTCCAAGGGCAGCAGTTTCTAAGGGGAAAGGGAAAAGCTTGATCCTTCAGGCACAGCTCACTCCTCCTTGTCTGAGCCTCAGACTACACAGGGGAAAACCCAATCAAACACAGCTTTTTGGAGAGAAAAGTCATCTTTATGAGAAGAATATTAACTGTCCTCCCACCTCAGACACCACTCCATGCTCTGCCAAGGAACTTGGCACATTTGTGTGTAAATCCACCCAGCATCACCCTCACACAGCTGGCACAGCATTCCCAGAGCCCTGCAGGGATCACCCTCACACATCCAGCACTGACATTCCCACAGCACTCACAGCCTACTGAGAGTTCTCTCACACCCTCACACATCCAGCACTGACATTCCCAAAGCACAAACACAGCCCTGCAAGGCAGAGCTGGGGCTGAGGCAGCAGCTCAGACAGTGGATTCACAAAATGTTCCCAAAAACAGGGGCTTGGACACTCTCCAGCACACAGCAGAGTCCAGGCAGGGCACTGGGAGCACTGGGGCTGCTCCCCTTCCCAAGCCCAGGCATGGCACTGAGAGCACCTGCAAGGGACAACCACAGTGTGACACCCTGTGACAGAGACAGAGGAGCACCAAGAACTTGGCTGAGCAAGGTCAGAAGCCACGAAAATGCAGATCTCTGATTCTTCACACTTTTGCCCCAGTTTCAATCCTGAGAGACACTTGGGACAAACCCACGAGTAGGTCCCAACGTTCTGTTTCACACACAACCACTCAGGGTGGAAAAACCACTCCAAGACATCAAAGCCAACTTCCCTAAGGATCACAGGCACATAAACACCACTTCCAACCCACCAGCCTCCGGGCAGGCTCAGTGTGCACCTGCTCTGTGAGAGGTATGTGTCCACCCTGATCACACCTACACGTGTGCACACCTCGATCACGTTACCAAAAAAGACTGGAGAGTTTTAAGCTGAAGAATGTTTTGGGAGGTATAAACCTCCTTGATTAGGCCTGGAAGGCTTTCCTGAGACTCTCAGAGTGACAAGTCACAGCATGGTTCTCTCCTGTGCAGAGAAATCTCAGCAGCATTTCAGTGAGACTCGATCAGGATTTGCTGCTTCAGGAACAGGCTTAATTTAGGAAAATGAGAGTGTAAACATCCAACAAACAGACCCCCATCAAGTAAAGAGCAGGGGCAGAGATAATGGAGCTCAAGCTTCCAGAGGCTCCAGCTGGCAGCCAAAAGAGCTCTGCAAAACCTGGCACTGCTGCAAAGGACACACAATGCTCCTGAACCCACAGCAACAGCATCATCACATCATTGTCCACTTAAACATTCCCACCACCAGCTGCTCTTGTTCAGCTCTCCTGGCACAGCTCAGGACAAGCTCAATGCTCAGATAATGTACAGCAGGAACAGCCCCACACAGGCACAGCTAGCACCCTCCAAACTCACCCCAGGGACACTGCACAGCCCACAAAACCCTCTGGGGTGTTTGGATCCCAGCTTTGGGATGGCAGCACAGAACCTGCAGGACCTGCCCTTCCCAGGCCACCTCATTTTAATTGTAACTCCATCCTGCTGAGGGGAAGCCACAGTTATTATGCTGATATTCAGGGTTGCTCTGAGGAGGGAGCGTGTTTTAGACCTGGCACCTGTAATTATTGAGGTGAAGCCCCCAGTACCAGCCCAGTCCAGGGTCTGCCAGCACTGGCTCTGAATTGGACCAGTATGGGCTGCTCCACAGCAGGACCTCAGCCCACGGTGGATTCACACTGCCAGAGGGCAGGGTTGGATGGGATATTCGGAAAAAATCCCTCTCTGTGAGGGCGGCGATGCCCTGGAATGGATTTCCCAGAGAAGCTGTGACTGCCCCGTCCCTGGGAGTGCACAAAGCCGGGTTGGACGGGGCTTGGAGCAACCTGGACTAGTGGAAAGTGTCCCTTCCCGGGGCAGGGGGTGGCACAGGATGAGCTTTAACGTACTTTCAACCCAAACCATCCCACGATTCCACGATCCCTATGCGCGTTTTACAGCGCTCCGTGGATGAGCAGCCGAACCGGCAGCGCCGAGGGCTCGCCGGGGCCGCCCGGGCTGTACCGGGGCCATTCCCGGCCCGGGCTCGGCCTCGGGCAGCGCTGGAGGGGTCTGGGCTGTGCTGGCACCGGGGACCCCGAGGCTCTCTCCGGGGCAGGCGCCTGCACAGCCCCGAGAGGTCACGGCCGAGCCCTCCGACCCCCGCGGCACCGACTGCCCCACCGACCGACCCACCGCTCCCGGGGCAGGCCCGTCCCGTCCCCACCCGGGACCCCCACCCCGAGCGGGCTGGCGGCTCGCGCCCGCGGAGGGACCGGCCCAGGGGCGGCGGCGGCTGGAGGGGAAGAGCCCGCGGCACTTACCTGTGTCCGGGGGCTCGGGGGGTTCAGGGGGCTCGGGGGGTTCAGGCTCCCGCCCCGCCGCCGCTCGGCGCCGCTTCCGGGTCCGCCATGTTCGACACGGACTTCCGGGCGGAAGGGGCGGCGAGACCGGGAGGGACCGGGAGGGAGCGGGGACCGGGAACGGGGCACCGGGAGGGGCCAGGGAACCGGGAACGGGACACCGGGAGGGACCAGGGAACGGGGAACCGGGCACCGGGAGGGACCAGGGAACGGGGAACCGGGCACCGGGAGGGACCAGGGAACCGGAACCGGGAACCGGAACCGAGAACGGGGCACCGGGAGGGACGAGGAAACCGGGAACGGGGCACTGGGAGGGAATGGGACCGGGACACTGGAGGGGAACCGGAACCGGGAATGGCACCGGGAGGGACCGGCACCGGGGCACTGAGGGGGACCAGGACCTGGCCCGGGAAAGACACCGGGACCTGGGAATGGCACCAGGAAGGACACGGGGGCGGGGGGGAAACCGGGAACGGCACCGGGGCCCCTGGAACCGGGGCACAGGGAGGGACCGGGAATGGCACTGGAGAAGACCGGGAGAGTGGGGAAACCGGGACTGGGGGAATCGGGAACGGCACTGGGGGGATTCTCCCGGGACAGTCGGTGACGCCGCTCCCAGGCTCATTCATTGCACACAGGAATGAACCGAGGTCTCCTGTCACTTCCCAACACGTCCTTCCTCCAGAGCTTGACCCCCAGCTCTGTTAAACCCGTCCCTGTGCTCCATCCCCCTGGCTCCCACTCCTGCAGTGATGTCCCCACGGGCCAGCCCAGACTGTCCTTGTCCCCTCTGCCAAATGTCCAGCGAGCCACAGAATTTAAGGGTGTGAAGTCGGGCCCCAGCTCTTTATTTGGTGTGATACAGACACAAATAAATAAATACAATGAGAGAACACAAAGGGATCCATCCAGCACTGAAACCGGCTGTTCCCAGAACCACCAACCCTTGCAGGGATCACCTCCTCCTCCCATCCCAGCCTCCATCCCGAGTTACCCTGAGCAGGGGATGAAGCAGCAGTGATGCTGGTCTGGGGTGGTGGGCACTGGGGGCACTGGGAGTGCTGTGCTTGCATTGGTGGGCAGTGTGGGGACATGGCTGAGCTGTGTCCTGCTGTGTTGTCCCTTGTACAGACATGATGTCCTGGAGAAAGGGCCTGGCTTCCCCAGGAACGGCCCTTCCCAGGCAGCTGGTCCCTGTGGGGCACACGGGCTCAAGGAAATGGGATCAAAAATGGGAGGTTTGGGGCTGGGGATCTGCTGAGGAGCAGCTGTGGCCGTGTCAGGGTGTGCTCAGCCCTTGTCACCCGCAGCCAGTTCCTGCTTTTTTTTTAATCCCAGACCCTGGAAATCCCCTGACTTTCCAAGGGATGAGGGGAGCCCTGTACCCCTGGCTGGCCCCACATACCCGGAGCTGTGGGAAGAAGGGGCCAGGGGACAGACCTTGCCCTGTGCAGGGGTCTGGAGGTTCCATGGCGGGGTTGGGGCTGTGCAGCAGGCAGGGATGGAACCTGCCAGGGGCCATCCCGGGGTGCCAGAGCCCCACAAACCATCTCCTGTCTGGGCAGACCCTTCTGTGCACCCTCAGCCGAGGGCTCTGCAGGGGTGAGGGGACAGCAGGGGCTGTGCATCCACAAAGCCCCACATGCCACGAGTTTGCCAGGTCTCAGCTGGGTTCCCCTGGCTCGTGGATGGGGTGACCCTCCCACTGCAGACATTGTGGAAAGCCCAAGTGTCTCTGGCTTTGCCTGATGCAGCCACAGCCTGGACAGGGGACACAGTGCTGGGGATGATTCCTGGGGACACCCCACGTGTGCTGCTGCGGCCTCAGGGAGCCCCTGCCTTGTGTTCCACCAGCAGCCCATTCCTGGAGGGTCAGGCAGGATTTTGGCCCTGGGGAGGGGCTCTTTTCCTGCCACCCCTATGGGGCAGAGAGTGGGATGGGCAGGGAGCAGAGCACTGGGAGCTTCCAGCCGACCCTGCCCTCCTGCTGCTGGGAACCTCTCGGGAAGGGGATGCACAGCACTTACCAGAATTTGGGTGATCGGTTCCAGCACTCAGGACTCTGCGCCAAGAAGTAAATCACCCATGGCCGGGCAGTGTCATGACAGCAGCCATTGAGGGGAGGAGGGAAAGGCGGTGCTGGCAGGAGCAGGGGGGGCTCAGTGGGGCAGCCCCCTCCCCTGCACCCCCTCAGAGCCGCCTCCAGACCCTCCACGGGCTGAGACCACTCAGACAAACCAGCCCTGGAGCGTGGCTGTGCTCTGACCCTCAGCCCTTTGGGGGTGCTGTGACTCTGCTCAGACCCCCAAAACGGGCTCGGGGCTCCATGCAGTGCCAGCAGCTCTCATGGAAAGGCAGAACTTGCAGATTTGCCCCGTCCTGCCTCAAAATAACTGCTCAGCGCTGGGAGCTGGTGCTCCACGTGCGGTCCCAGACGCACCTGGCTCCATCCCTTTGCCAGAGGGTTTGACTGTCCAGCACAGCGGGGCTGGGGGCAGCTGCAGGGGCATCGTGGTTCCCCTGAGACGGTGCTCCCGGTGGCACCGAGCACGGTACAGGCTGGAGCTGCCAGTGCTACCACCACCCCTGGGCTGGGCAGGGGGCTCAGGTGTCCGGTGAAACCCTGAGGAGACCCTCCTACCGCCCCTGCAGGGGGAGCAGCGCCGCGCAGCCCAACCCTGAGCAGCCAGCGCAGAATCCCCGCAGGAGACGCGTCTCTGCGAGGCACCGGAGTCTGCCCAGGGCGCTGGCACCGGGCGCTCTTATTTTAGGAACACCCTCGCAGCTGCTTGGCTGGACCTACACGGCCTCCCGGGGCAGGGGGGAGAGCGTTCACCCCAGCCCCGGAGCGGCTGCAGCGGCAGCGCCGGTTCCCGGCGGGGCAGGGCCAGGCCTCGACTCCCGTCTCCATGACACCCACGTGCCCTTTGCCCTTCACCTCCCACAGCCGGCGGTGACGGACAGCTCTCCAGCCTATCACAGCGCTCCTCCGCCTCCAGTCCCGCCTCTATCGGTGATGGACATCCCTCGCACCCTATCACAGCGCTTCATCGCGGCAAGCCCCGCTTCTACCAGTGACGGACAGCTGTCCTGACCAATCAAAGCGCTCCATCTTCCAGTTGGCTGCACTCAACGAACCAACCGGAAGCGAAATTCCGCACCGCCGGCTCCGCCCCGTCCCGACAGGCCCGCGACCAATCAGCGCTCGAGCGCGTGGGGGCGTGGCCGGCGGCGGGGCCAATGGGGGCGCACGCCGGGGCGGCGCGAGCCGCGCGCGGCTGGGGGGGGCAGCGGGGGCGGGCGGGGACAAGATGGCGGCGGAGGCGGCGGCGGCGCGCGCGCGGCGGGGCGGGCGGTAACGGGGCGGCGGGACCGCGACAGGGCCCGGGACACCGCGGGGAAAGCGGCCGAGGGGCGGCCCCTGAGCTCGGGGCGGGGGGACGCCGGGGGAGGTAGGCGCGGCAGGGCGGGGCGGAGCGCGGTGCCGGGGCCCGGCCCGGTTCCCTCGACCCGGCGGCGGGGAGGGGGGACTCGGCCGCCCGCCCCCCTCCCCCGACTCAGCGTCTGGGGCGGCAGGAGCGGCTGGAGCTGCCCAAAACGGGGAGGAGACCCGGAGGTCACCCAACCCCGGCCGGGTCCGTCCCGTTCCTGCTCCGGCGCTGATTTGGTCGCACTAAAAAGTGTCCCGTCCCCGTCTCCCGCCCCGCTGCACTCCCGGCGTGTCCTCCCCGCCCCGGTGACACCTGTGGGAGCTGCGGGAGAGGCCGCTGGGGTCAGGTGGGCATCGCCGCCCTGAGCACTCCGTGAGGGGCCGGGCAGAGAGTGCCCTCGGCCCCCCCGAGGGTGTTGGGGCAGAGGATCCCCTCGGCTCCTTCGAGAGTGTTGGGGCAGGAGCAGAGGGTCCCCTCGGCCCCTCCTGAAGGTGTTGGGGCAGAAGCAGAGGGTCCCCTCGACCCCTCCTGAAGGTGTTGGGGCAGGAGCAGAGGGTCCCCTCGCCCCCTCTGAGGGTGTTTGGGCAGAAGCAGAGGGTCCCCTCGCCCCCTCTGAGGGTGTTTGGGCAGAAGCAGAGGGTCCCCTCGCCCCCTCTGAGGGTGTTGGAGCAGAAGCAGAGGGTCCCCTCGCCCCCTCTGAGGGTGTTTGGGCAGAAGCAGAGGGTCCCCTCGACCCCTCCTGAAGGTGTTGGGGCAGGAGCAGAGGGTCCCCTCGGCCCCCCCGAGGGTGTTGGGGCAGGAGCAGAGGGTCCCCTCGGCCTCCCCGAGGGTGTTGGGGCAGCGGGCAGAGGGTCCCCCGGCCCCCCGGGGCGGGTTGTGTTGTCCTGCACCGCTGACCCCCCGGAGCAGAGGCGGTGACACATCATGTGCCAGGCGGAATCCCGGTGGATGAAGGATGCCCCCGGGAGCTCTCGGTAGGCACCAAAGGCCTCAAACTTTTGCAGGCGAAAGCGAAGACGTGAGAATTGTTTCGGAAAGCTCCTTCAAGGAAACTTGGTTCCAGCTCCCCAACGGCTGAAACACCGACCCCCCCCCTCCCTCCTCCACCCCGTTGCTCCCAGGAGGGCGGCGGGGACGCACCTTCCTCACCCCGGCCGGGAAGGATGAGCTCCTAGGGATGGAAAGTCACGAGAGGGACTGGGAGCTGGTCTGGTTCCACGGGGTGGCCTGACGGCCTGGAGATGACCTAACGCTGCAGGATCAAACTGGGCCCAGTCAAGGCCAGGTGACTGGGGAGAGCCCCGGCAGTGGGACCGGCCAGAGGCAAAGCGAGTCCCAAACTAAGCGTGTCCCGTCACACATTTATGTTCTTTTTCAAAGACATTCTGGAGCCAGGCTGGGATCTTTTGGTATCCAACTGACCTGGAAGCAGCTCTTAGGTTTGGTTTTCTTTTTTTTTTTCCTTTCTTTTTTTTTGGTTGTTTTTTTATTCACGTTTGTACAATCTTCTGGATATTTTATTTTTAATTTTTTTTTTCCCGAGAAGGAGTAAAAAGGGAGTGTTGGGAAACTAACAAACAGGATTAAAGCCCTGAGCGCTTAGGGGGAAAACAGGTTAAGGAACTTAATCCAGGATGGATCTGCAGGAGCCCCAGCAGCTGGGAATGTTTGCGGAGAGCGAGCTGATGTCGGTGGGGATGGACACCTTCATCCACCGCATCGACTCCACCGAGGTCATTTACCAGCCCCGGCGCAAACGGGCCAAGCTCATCGGCAAGTACCTCATGGGAGACCTGCTGGGAGAGGGTTCCTATGGCAAAGTCAAGGAGATGCTGGACTCAGAGACCCTGTGCAGGAGAGCTGTGAAGATCTTGAAGAAGAAGAAGCTGCGCCGGATTCCCAACGGGGAGGCCAATGTGAAGAAGTGAGTAAATAGTTCTGGGAACCCCCTGGGGGGGACCTTGGTCCTTGTTTTCCAGTTGAGCTGCTGTGTTGTTTTAGCTGACAGTGTGGCTGTCTGATGTGGAAGGGCTTCCTAAGCTGTGGCTTCCTGCTGTGGAACTACTTCCTAATCTGTAGGTGTTTGGGAATCTCTTCCTGCTGAACAGCGCCCAGTGCTCTGTGTGAGGCTGGGCACAGGGAAAGGGGCAGGTTCCCGAGGGCCAGTCTGGAATTCACCACTTTGGTATTAATGGATTAAACAGTCTTTGCTAAAATAATCCCTCTCTGACGTCTCACCTTGCCCAGGTGGTGCTGCCTGGGAAAGGTGAGTGGGCACAAACACACCTGGTGTCATCACGGTCAATGTTATTATGTCCCAGTGTGGCCCTGGAGCTCTTTGGGGTGGCAATTCCTGCTCCCACTCCTGGAGAAGTTCCCTGGAACGGGATCCAATGTACAGGGCACCCCATGAGCACAGGAAGTTTTGGGGTTTTAACTTGGTTTCGTTTCTAAGGCGTCTGGGACGCATCCAAAACTCTGAGGCTGTAAAGTGGGGCCAAGAGTTGTTGACCTCTCTGGTCTCAGTGACTCCAGAGCTGAGGAAGCTCCAACACGCTGGTTACTCCGGGCTCGAGGACCTTGTGGGAGTGAACCCTGGGAGGAGCCAGCTGTGGGGCTGGGTCTGTAGGGCTGGAGAGGGAACTTTCCCTTCCAGGACCTTCCAGCAGCTGTGTCCCAGCCCTGCCAGGAGCTGCTTATCTGCCATGCAGGAGCCTCTGCAGCCCAAACAACCCAGCCAGGGTTTATCTGGGCTGGGAGGGAGGACTGTGAGAGTTCCAGGAGACTCTTGTGGTGTTCAGCTGTGGGTGAGCCCTGTCCCAGCAGAGTCCTGTGTGTGTCTCACTCGGGGCTGAGTTTCCCAGTTCAGCTGTGGGATATTTCACGTCCGTTCCCAGCACTGCTGTCAGGGAGCTCTCACTTTGCCTTCCTTGACAGCCTTGGCTGTGGAACAGTCACATCCCAAGGCCGGGGCCTCCCTGTCTCTCCCTTCCTGGCTCAGGTTCAGCTTCAGAGTCAACTTTGTTAATGTGTAATAAAATATTTCTTGTTTTTCTGGTAGAGGCCAAGTCCCCTTGTCCCCCCCATCCCTCCATGGGCACATCCAGAGCTGCCACTGGGGAACAGGGAGATTGTTTCCTCCTTAGGGAAACTTCTAATGTAAATTAGATAAAAAGAACATGCCCACACCAAGAGAGTTCCCTGCTCTGAGCCATGGGAATGCTCCTCTGTCCTGAGGTGAACTCTGTGGAAGTTTTATTCGTGCCCAGAGTGGGGCTGAGTGTCAGGGATGTCATTAAGGGGCTTATTAAGCCAAGCCCCTCTCTGGTTTGTTGTGGATGTTTTCTGGCTCAGCCCCACCTGCTGCAAAACACCAAGGCAGATTTTAGGTGTTGTCTTGTACCCAGGGTTTACTTCAGTTCAAGCTTCTGTTTCTCTCCCTCTTGCTTTTCTCTCTGCCCACCCATTTGTGATCTTGATCTGCTGCTTCAGTGGGGAATTTTAAGGCAAACTGTTGTATTTGGTGGGCCCTTCAGCTCAGAGAGTGAAAGCTGTGAAACTTGGGTTGTTGGACAGAGACAATAGAGTGGCTGTGGTGAGCTCTGCCCCCTCACAGGGCACCCCCAGTGCTGCTGCAGCTGCACTTATATCGTGTCATCAAAGGAATTCCCTGGAAAACTGTTCCTAGATTGTGGTCCTTGGGTAATTCCACGAGCAGCAACACATGGGGAGTAATGAGAGCACAGTAATGAGCTGTGGTGGATTGGGCAGGTCTGAGCCAGGCCTTGGGCACCTGGAGATGTGGGGCTGGAGTTAGGACATTAATGCCTCCCCTGGGTCATTCCTTGCTCATATCCCAGACCAAATCCTCATCCCCTGTGTGCAGCTGCTTGTCCCAGCCCTGTCTCCTGATGTTCTGGAGACCCAGAAATTATGACTAAAATGTGTTTGGGACTTAGATCAAACTGAGTGATTCTTCTCTACCCTAAAGTACCCCAGTTTTGCCCCAGAAAAGTGAGTCCTGGGGGGATGTCTGAGCTCTGGAGAGGATGCAAAAATTGCAAAGACACACATTTCCCTAAATCCATCAAGGAAATCTGCATTTCTCTTCAGTTGCTTCAGATAAAGAGGAGTTGGCTCAGTCAGGCAGACAATGCTGGGGCTGATCCCTGCAAAAAAAGGAGTTTAGTGGGATTGCTGAAAAGAGGAAGGAAAACTTGGCAGGCTGTGTGTGCAGCAGCAGAGGTTTAATAACGCCATTTGCTAATAACCTCACACGTTAATTAAGTGTTTGGGCCTCTGTGGGATCCCAAGTGCCCTGTGCTGTACTTACCACCTCGATGATTGCTCAGGCTGGAAATGTGCTCCTTGGAATTCCACTGAGAGTTAAGGGCAGTGCCGTGGCAGTTTGTTCTGGGGTCTACAAGAACTGAGTGGAATTCCAGACAGGGACTTGCTGGGAGCCCCAGGGGTGTGGGCTCAGGTGGGGACAGGCTGCAGCTCCTGCACCTGATCCCTGTCCCTCCTCCCTGGACACGGGTGCCCTTCAGAACCACCTGGCTCAGCCACATCCTCTGCTGGGCTGGGTGTTAGCTTGGCTTGAGAGGTGAAACCTTGGGAACTGTAATCCATGGAAAAGCACAGGGAGCTGTGTTGTGATGGATATAGGGCTTGGAATGCCAGGTATCCATGCAGGAGTGGGATGGGGATGGACATCACCAAGATCCTCCTGTCCAGTCCTGAAGCAGATCCCTGCTCTTCTTAAGTTTTTAGGACTTTATTGGAGGAACCTCACGGATCAAAGGAAAGGAATGAATCTCTTGGCTGTGTTGCTGGGTTTTAGTTAAGCAGGAATGGCTGTAAGGGCAGGAACAAGCTCTAGGAAGGATGCTGGATCTCGGTGATGTCCAGGGAGGAACTTTTTTCCAGGCTGTCCTTGGCAACTTCCAAAATGGTGTGGCACATACAGCAATAGGCAGCTTTGCTGTGTACAGTTCTGAGCAACAACACCCCCAGTTATTTGCCAGAGCAGGTACCTTGCAGGGGATAAGTCTTAATCTGTCAGGATGAGCTTAATGGATCTGACAGAGCTCGAATTAGAAGGTCTTTTCCCTCTTGTCTTCCTCCAAGAAGATTGCACTTGGAAGCAGGCCCTGCCCTCTGGCAGTCTGTCTGGTCACACACTTGCAGTGGGCTGGCCTGGGGTTTTGGTGTTAATTTTTGGGGAAAAAAATCAAATTTAGGCCCATTCTGAGTAGGTAAGGTGAGCACCTGTGTGTTCCCCTTCTCGTGGGGTTTGGAAAGTGAAACGAGATCAGAGGTGACTGGCTGGCTGTCCCTGCTCCTCAGGCATTCCAGAGTGCAAGAGGAGCTAAAAATAGAAGTAATCTTTCCTCTGGGAAAAGGGCTGCTTGGCCTCTGCCCCAGAGAGAGGGGGGTACTGCCCTGGCATTTTGTATTGGTTCTCAAAGTCCTCCTGGGAGGGAAAACATTGCAAAAATATAAGATGTTTATTAGTCTGCTAAAGGTGGAAGGAATTAGTGTTTTGTTCTTCCAAGCTGTATGACAGGAATGAGCTGTGGGGATCAGGGTTTTATATGTGTTTGTCTTAAAGCAGTTGTCTTTGAGTGTGTGTATTCTCTTCCCTCTGAGCATCCCAGTTGGACCCCTCAGCCCTGATGGGACCCTCAGCCCTTTCCCCCCTTGCTGCAGGATCTCCTCACCCCACACTAACACTGGCTGCAGTTCCTGTGCTAATTTAATCCACTTCAGCCTTCTGGTCGTTCCTATAATTAGACCTGTCTGCCATGTCCACTGAACTCTTGGGAGCTTTCCCATGGTATCCTTGGTCTCTGCTCAGCTCTCAGTGGATTTTTTAAATCCAGAATTGAGAAAGGATGAGTGCCTGGCCTCAACTTTGGTGGTGAAGTAATTCATACTGCTCAGGTGTCCTTAAAAGATCCTTAAGGATTCTCCTTGCACTCCTGCATTGGAAGAACCTTTCCAAGGAGCAGTTCTGGGTGTTACTCAGGCCCCAGCTTGTTATTGGAGCTGCTAATTGTGCTGCTTGTGAGGGGCTTTGAGCTGGGTTTGGGCAGGGGCTCCTGTTTCCAAAGCTGTGCTTGGAATTCCTTGTAGTTCTGCTTCCGAGAGCTGGAGCTGATGAAGTGTGACCACACTGCTCAAAGCACTCACCAAGTGGCACAGGAAGGGAGCTGGGAAGGACAGTTTGTGGAGTTTAGCACAGGTTTATGTGGAGTTTAGCACAGCCCAGAGTGGAGCAGCGGCAGAACAAAGTGAAGAGCAGGATCTGCAGTGCCAGACACTGACAGAACCACCCTGACCTGACTGTCTTGATCTGCCTGTTTTTCCACAGCTGGCATCCAGTGGGATTTTGGAGGCTGAGTTTAATGCAAAAGAGACTAAAATATGGTTTTGGGCAGGTACAAAATCCCAGGAGACAAAAATCAGAGCAGCTGACAGGAGGTGACATACAAAGGGCCTTTCTCTGAGCCAAGGGAAGGTGTTTATGCTGGTTTACATTATTCCCCACAAGCAGGAGATTCAGCTCAGGTCTCTGAACCATTCAGTCAAGTTAAGTTTGGGCTAGATTTTGGAAGAAATGGAGTTGGAAATTACCTTTTTAAATGTAACTTTTTTCCTTGTCTCTTCCTGCAGGGAAATCCAGCTCCTGCGGCGACTACGGCACAAAAACGTCATCCAGTTGGTAGATGTGCTGTACAACGAGGAGAAGCAGAAAATATATCCTTTTCACAGGGCTGTTAATCAGGTTTGAATTCCCACTGCTCCCTGCTGTAGTTCTGCTCTTGGGAAGGCCCTTTTAGATGCTTCTTAAGCTTAAATTTTTTGCAATTAAATTGTTCCCACTGGTATTGGCCATCCTGCCTGCTGGGGGACTTTCCACAGGAACACAAATTCACAGACACACCAGTCGAGGCAATTTTATGCCTCACCTTGCTGGATTTGGGGTGACTCTGCCACGCTGAGAGCACTTTGAACCAGTGTGGAAGTTCCTGGAGCTGATCTGTTGTAGCTGGTATTATAAATGGTTGCTTTTATATTTGACAGTGTTTTCTAAATACTGTCTTATTAGAGCACTTCAGGAAAGGGGTAATTTAATTGTGTGTGTTAATTAGATCAAACACTCTGCCACCAGATCATTAGGATAAAGTAGTGTGACAACTTCTGCTTGTGCCGTGGCCTCGACAGATAGGGGGGACAGCAAGTCAATTACTGAGAGAGAAAATGCCTTTAATTAGAGAGGAGGCAGCGTGGGGAAAAGGAGCCCAAGAGGGACATCGTGTGTCGGTACCAGGTGATGACAACCCAAACCCATCACTTGGAAATGGGATCTCTCCAAGGATATTCCCTGCTGGGCTCTCTGAGCAGTGCTAGTCCACAAAGAACACCTTGTTTTTCAGTACTTTCCCCTTTCAAGTACAGGTTGATCTCACCTTTTTTATCTTTATCTGCTCCTACACGGTCTCCAAGTTTGTTCCTCCCAAGGCTGGTTATGTATGTGTGGAAATAACTGGGAGAATTTCTGTTCACTGGGGCTGGGAGCAGGAATTTTTCCATGATCACATTTGTGCCAGATCTTTCCCCAGCTCCTGCCTGGCACTGCTGGTGCCTGTGCTGCATGGCCAGGGCTTGTGCAGCCACATGGTGAACGGGATTGGGAATAGATCCAAAGGAAAAGGGACTGTGTCCCTGGGGGCAGAGCCCTTAGTCATGCACACAACTGTGTTGGTTCCTTGCAGGAAGCATTGCCAGGTGAAAGCAGAGTTGGGGTTTAGAGGAGGGATGTCAACTTCCTTCTTAGTGATAAAAAATCATCATTCCAGACCAGGCATTGTGACATTGGAAACCGAGGGGAAGACTCTGTTCCCACCTGAGTGTTCCTTTGCTGGTGGAAGTACTTTGCAGGCTTCAGCAGAGTTTGTCATAGAATCATAGAATGGTTTGAGTTGAAAGAGACCTCAAAGCCACTTCAGGGTGTTTCCCTATTTCTGTCATTCCTGTGAGGTCTCCAGCTTGGTTTCTGTGGAGTTCCTGTCCTGTTCCAGCCCTGATCCTGGAGCTGCCACAGGTCATTCCAGAAGGATTTTCTTGTGGGTGCTTCCCCCTCCTGTGGGAGCTGGAGGAAGGTCCCTCAGCACCTGGGAGTGCAGCCCTTTGGGCTCTGCCTCACACAGCACCTGCCTGAGGAGTGTTTAACCTTGGAGCTTCCTTAACTCTGCCTTCACGTATATGGTGATGGAGTACTGTGTGTGTGGGATGCAGGAAATGCTGGACAGTGTCCCAGAAAAGAGGTTTCCAGTGTTTCAGGCTCACGGGTAAGTTTTGTTCCTCTCACCACTGTGCTCTCTTGAGCTGGAGAGCTCTGCTCAGGCTGCACTTGAAAGCAAACCTGGCTTTGTGCAATAATTTAATCTTTTACACCCAGGCAAAAAGTGAAAAGCTCTTGAAGTGGTGACAAGGATTGTCCTAAGATTTTGGGAAAGAAAACCATTTTTCTATTGATTTTTGTGTTACTTTTGTTTAACTTCCTGAGCTGCCCAACAGCCCTTCCTGGCCCTCATGCTCCTGCCGTGCCCAGGGGTGTGAGGGGGGAATCTCCTGCCCTGCCTCAATGGAGGTCAAGCTGCAATTCAGCGTCAGAAAAGAGATTAAAGGCCTTGGGATGGATTAGGGATTGGCAATATCCAGCATGATCTGTTATCCTGGTTAGTTAGCAGACAGGATAAGCTGGAGCGCCTTTCACTCTGCAAGGAAAGAAACCTGAGAATTCTGGGAATAGATTGTCAGGATCAAATCAGGGCAGAGCAGCAAACCTGTGGCAACTACATCATTTTATGGCCTTATTTTCATTTTGTTTAAGAGATCTGTGGGGATTACAGACAGCCTAAGTGAAATTCAAGCACACTAATGTTATTTCTGGGTATTATGAGATGAAACACTTGCCTGTTGCCAGGCTGTGTGTGCAGTGCTGGTGATAACCCAGAGTCTCTGACCATAAGCATCGCTAAAAGCTCCTTTCTACTGGCTAAAAGTGTTTGATTTTTTCCCTCTGCCTCTCTCTGCAGGTACTTTTGCCAGCTTATAGATGGCTTAGAATACTTGCACAGCCAAGGGATTGTCCACAAGGATATCAAACCCGGGAACCTCCTGCTAACAACCAATGGGACACTAAAAATATCCGATTTAGGCGTAGCAGAGGTATGTGAGAAGTGCAGCAATGGGACATTCTAGATTGAGGTCACCTCTGTGGTGTCATTGATTTATTGTGCATTTAGGCTTTTGTTCTGTTGCACTTGCAGAGTGCATTGAGTGACTCTGAATATTTATTGCAATTGGCAAAGCACTTTTGTTGGTAACAGCATGAAACCTCCACTCAGGAAGCACAGAGAGGAAGACATCAATCTTGGACAAGGCCATAAGTGGGGGGAAATGGGGATAAGCTACATAACCTAATTCTTCTTTTTATATGGAGACTGCCCTAGATTGGAAAGGTGCAAGGCTTGTCACTGTGGCATGTTCTCTTCGTCTGTAGATGTTCAGTAGAGAAGTTTTCCCCTTTTATTTCCCAGGTGGAACTTTTCCAACAGTTGGTTTTCCTTAGCAGGTCTGACACTGTTTGGTCTCTCCTGCAGGCACTGCATCCGTTCGCGGAGGATGACACGTGCAGGACGAGCCAAGGGTCGCCAGCATTCCAGCCCCCAGAAATTGCCAATGGCCTTGACACCTTTTCAGGCTTTAAAGTCGACATCTGGTCTGCGGGGGTGACGCTGTGAGTGCCCACAACCCCCAGGAACTGGATAACAAATTACACCCCCAAGGAGCTCAGTTCTGGGCCAGCTGCTGTTACTGCTGCTCTTGTGTGTTGAGAGGAGCACAGAGAGGGGTGCTGGTCCCTCCTGTGGGTGGGTTTATGCTCCCCAAAGTACCTGTAATTCTGCAGAAAGCCATCTTTGCTCTCTGTGAGTGACTCTGCAGCTGTTGCTCAGCACCCAGAGGCACAGCTGCTGCTATAACAGAAACCACAAGCACCTCCAGTATTTATTTTAAAGTTTTTGCTGTCCCAGGCTGTCAGGGAGATGTCTTGGTGGTTTTGACTCATGTGAATGAAGAGCTGTGATGAAGAAAGGCTAAGTTTAAAGAGGCATTCCACTAGTGTCAGATATTCCTCTTTAGGTTTCCTCTTGGCTCCTTTTAGTTTATGTAGCCATGTGAGAACTGAGTAGTACCTGTGTGCTGCTTCTCATCCAGCTTCTCCTTCTGCCTCCACAGATACAACATCACAACGGGTCTGTACCCTTTTGAAGGGGATAATATCTATAAATTATTTGAAAACATCGGGAAAGGCGACTACACAATTCCAGAGGATTGTGGTCCTCCACTCTCAGACTTATTGAGAGGTGAGTCTCCCAGATGGCTCCAAAAGGGTAAAATTTATAGATAGAACAACTGCTCAACTTGCACAGTGCCAGGCAGAGCTTCCTTCCAAGTGTCCTGTGGATCTGAGAACACTCAGATACCTCGTCCAGGCTTTCCCTGATGTGAAACACTGACCCTGCTCAGGGTCTGCTGTCCTTCCTCATCAGCCTTTGCTCTGGGCTTACTTCTCTCAGTCTCATTTGTCTCCTTCCCCCCAAATTCAGAGCTGCAGGATATTGGAGCAGAGTGACAAGTTTCACTTTCACAACAGCGCTCTCGGGTAGGACCAGGAGTGGCACTTTCTGTGGAGAAAGTTGTGGTTTTGCTTGTTTTTTTTCTTACTGTCACTTATTGCAGCAGTTGGAAGTTTAATGCTGAACAGTCTCTACCTGTGAAAGCTGAGTGGTCAATCAGGGCAGGAGTTCTGTGCACAGCAGGCAGGCTGGAGAGCCCTTTTGGCAGCAAATGGGATGTGAATCCAGCCCATGGGACCAGCATTCCTACTGCCTCCTCAGCACTGGAACAGCCAAGTGCAGCCGTGCTCCCCAGCCCTCAGCACGGGCTTGTCCTCTCCTTCCTTTACAACTCTTTGTGGGAGAGCAGCCCCCAAATGTGAGATGTTTGTCTTGTTTCCCTTTGGGTTTGCTGGTTCTTGTGCTGCGTGGGGCAGGTGATGGGCTGGGGACACTGAGTCCCTCCCTCCTGGCAGCGGGTCAGGTCTGCGGGACACGATGCTGGCTCGGTGCAGGGACACGATGCTGGCTCTGTGGGGACAGGGGCTCCCGGCTCGGTGTGGGGACAGGGGCTCCCGGCTCGGTGTGGGGACACTCTCTCAGCTCAGGGCAGGAACAGGGGCTCCCGGCTCGGTGCGGGGACACGGGCTCCCGGCTCCCGGCTCGGTGCGGGGACACGGGCTCCCGGCTCCCGGCTCGGTGCGGGGACACGGGCTCCCGGCTCCCGGCTGGGTGCGGGGACACGGGCTCCCGGCTCCCGGCTCGGTGCGGGGACGCGCTCCTGGCTCCGTGCCGGCCGTGCTGGCGGCAGGTGGTGCTGTCAGTCCGAGCTCTTCCACAGCCGCTGCTGGGGCTCCCCAGACCCCGGCACCGAGGAGGTGCCAGACCTCCCGCAGGCCCCCTCAGAGTCTATTTTAGCTTCTCTGGCCCCATGCCGATGATGAAATCAGTTATTTCCACGTGTTTCCAAAAGCATTAGCCAGCTTTAGCAGCTCTCCAAAGGCATTACATAAGGCAGTGCTTCCAATGGCACTCGGCACAGCCGGGATCTGACTGCTCCACTGAGCCCAGCACAGCAGCCACTCTCAGCCAGGCACTGCCTGATGTGCTTCCTGTCAAAGCTGCCTGCCCCAGAGAATGGTGTCCTGAGCTCCATGTGGCCATTGGTCTGTGACTGCTGACTCCAAACACAGCCTCTTTATGAGCTGAGAATTGCCCAAATGGAGTGAATCCTGTGGCCCCACCGGCCTGGCAGCCACTCTCCTAAAGCAGCCAGCAGAACTCCTTGGAGGTTTGTGATCAGCCTCTCAGCTGCACTTAGTGCTTCCCCCAGGGAAAAGGAGCGTGGCAGTTTTCTCTTTTCCTTTGCTGAGGATATTGACAGCTTAAAACCTTGTGCTTTATTAGCACAGTAACTCCCTTTTTAGTTCTCTTTCCACCCCTGTGTGAGATCTAGAATCAAAATTTCCTGCTCTTCCTTCTGCCTGATTTTACATGGAGGAGCCTTGTACCTGGTGCCCTCTGTCCACGTCTCACAGCCTGAATCTCCTCCTTCATCCTTGCTGCTGTCTCTCTGCATCCTTCCTGTGCTTGGGCACCACAGAGGTGCCAGTTGAGTGGGTTTGGTGGGGAAAAGAACTTGTCTTGCAGGAGGTGGCTGTGCTCTCATCTTCTAGGGTGGTGGGAAGCCCTAAGGATCCCTTTTCCTCTCCTCCTTCTCACCTGAGAACATTCTCTCACTTTCTCTCTCATCTTGCCATATGCACCTGGTACACAGTAAAATCTGACATTCTTCTTTGCTTGGTGTGCCATGCATTTTCCTGTGGTCAGACTGCCCCATGGCCCCGAGGTGGATGAATTCTAGGGTGGGATTGCCCCAGTTCACCCCACTCTGGAGGCCTGACCACCTCCCCAGCACCTGCTGAGGCCCAGGGCTGAGCTGTGCAGTCGTGGCTCTACGTAGCTATGGTGACAAACCTGGTTGCTTTATTTAGTTCCTGCTTTTCCTCCAGAACATCTGCATTTCCTGGTCAGTGCCTGCTCCTCCTGCAGCAGACAGGAGCTGCATCCAGTGCCTGCAGGTCAGATCCTGTCAGTGGCTGGTGGATATGTTTGTGTGAGCAGTACAGACACCCCCAGCTCAGCTCTGTCTCACTGGAGGTTTCATGCTGGCTTTGCATTGCTTTGAAAGGCTCTAAAAGCCCTTGCAGGGCTGTGAGTGCTTGGTCTGGGGCTGGTGTGAGGCAGAATTCAGTGCTGCAAAGTGCTCATTTCCTCTGTCTGCGGGGGCTGTGCTGACCACAGGCCCTGTCAGGCTGTGAAGAAAACACAAACATGCTTTTTAAGGTTTTCCTGTTCTTCTGTTGACTACTTTTGTAGTGTTTCTTTACTTTTTCTTCCCCTTGAGCTTGTTTTTATCTTTGTTCCCCTTTCCAGAAGAGCTGAGTTTAGAGGACTTAAAGCTTCTGTGGTATTTGGCTTGTAAAGAGACTCTCATGACAGAATATCCTACAGATTAGTTGGGATGCTGCTCCTCGTTTTGTCTCCCTAATCAGGGATGAAGCTTTATTTATACTCTTCAGGGATGGAAAGGGGAAAGGCTGGTGCTGCTCTCTGTGTACAGTCAGGAGAGATGTGTCAGAGTGGAAGAGTTTATAAATAGCCTTAAGGTTCTTCTGGCAGCATCTGCCCGTGGCTTATCAACTGTGTGCACTTTGCTTCTGGACCAGAAAAATGCAGAAGGTCAGCTTTCCTCCTCCTGGTAATAAACTTTTACTGGAAGAGGAAGCTCTGAGGCTGCAGCCCTGCATTAATCAGCATCTGGATTGATTTCCCAGCCCTGTGACCTGGGACACAGTGGTGGGTTCCTCAGCAGTTTGTTTCCTCACTGCCATGACCTTTGCTTGCCAGGACAGCGAGAGGATGTGCACCCTGGTGACAGTGGGATGCTTTAATTGTGCCGTGGCAGGAGTCCCCAGGGCTGGCAGGAGGGTGTTTGTGCCCATCCAGAGGTCTGTGCTGGATCAAAGGCCCAGGATTTGCCTGCAGAGGGAGTTTGTGGCCGGAACACGCGGCTGAGTGTGTGCAGAGAGAGGGAGAAAGTCCTGTCTCCATTTACAGATTGGCCTCACACTGCTTTTATAGTGGTTGTTTAAATGTTGATCCAAGTTGGAGGCTGAAGTGAAACCCACGGTGAGGTCACTAACCTTGCTGCTGAATTTCTTATGCTTATCAAATCCCAAAGCTGAGACTGTGCTGTGTTCTGAACTCCAGGAATTCTGCCCTAGGATATCACACTGTGCCTGTCCAGGATCATAGAATGTATGGGCTGGGGGCTGTGAGGGTCTCGGGGCAGATCCTTGGGGTCCAGTTCCTGGATTGCCACTTTACATGATTGGAGAGGGGTTTGAGGCTGTGGAGGTGCTGCAGTGGGCACGATATCCCCATAGAGGCAGGATTGTGTAGTATCTGTTCTTATCAGTTTAATATCTGATACATCATCAACAAGAGAACTTTATTTCAGCAATAATTTCCTCATGGAAGGGTGGTCAGACATTGGAAGGGGCTGTCCAGGGAGGTTTGGATTTCCCATCCCTAGAGGTGGTGCTGAGTGACGAGGTGGGGATTGGTCACAGGTTGGACTCAATGTCCATGGAGGTCTTTTCCAGCCCCAGTGAATCTGTGATAGCCCTTGTATGGGCACAGCAAATCCTCCAGGAATACCGGGGAGCAGAGGTCGGAGCTGGGCCTCCTGAGGCTTTGCCCTGGCACAGCGTGTCCCATCCCTGCTCGCAGATAAACTCCAGGGAAGTCTTTACCCTAAATGGCAGCGAGCAGCTCCTGTGGGCAGACGCTCTGGGATGACTTGCCTGGTGAATAGAACATGATGTTTTGTCTTGATGAAGCCTCTTCAGTGCAGGGCTTGAGCCACAGAGCTGCCACGAGTGACTCAGAGCTGAATGTATGAATGTACATTTTCAGTGATGAGACTTTCCATTTTCTTTCAAATACTGCCCCAAATGTGGTCATTTTTCATTAGAGTAAATATTCTTTTTGGTCAATTATTTTCTTTCTGCCTTTTTAATGACTTGAGAGCAACAGCTCCCTGTGCTGTGGCTGTTTGTAACTGCTGTTCTTGGGCCCCTTTTAATCATTTACCTTAAACTTCTTCCTCTGCTTGTACCGGTTTCATCTGGTAAATGCCTTAAATTTCAAAAAACACCTTGAAATGTGGTCTTTAAATAAATAAACTGGGGGAGTGGGTGGTGTCCTGACCTCCCTGTTCCTGATGGCATTAATAAGAGAACCCAGCCAGTACTTGGCTCTTGTCCCCCAAAGTTCATGTAAGCCCTCTTTGCAGTCCTATTTATTTTTAAAAAGCCAACTCGTTTGGGCAGCTCAGCTGTGAAACTGTCTGATCATCTTATTAATAAATTCCTTAATTGTGTGGGATTTTTTTTTCTCCAAACATTTTTTTTTCTGTGAGGTGAGGAGAAATTCCATCTGAACGTGAGAAAACTCCTTTGCTGCCAGGGTTGAACTCTGGAACAAGTTGTGTGTGGGGGGAGCTGTAGAGTTTCCATCCTCAGAGACATTCCAAACCCAGTCCAAACAATCCAAAACTATGAGGAATTGGGCTCTGAGGACTCCAGTGCTTCAAGTGTCTGAGCCAGGGGCCTGCAATGCACCTGACCTCTAATCTGGAGAGCTCTTTCCGTGTTTCTTTAACCTACTTCATGTGATGTCATGTGGATCAGTAGTGATCCTGTCTGCCTTAAAGCTCTTAGTGCTGTCACCAGCACAGATAAACCTTCCCAGGTTGTCAGGCCAACCTGTATTTTGAGTTCTGGGTGGAAAATAACTTCAGCCCTCCCACCCTGTACTGTCCTATCCCCCCTCTCTGCCCATATCCATTACTGTCATGGATGTGATGAAAATGGACTGACAAGGATTATATTCTGGAGCAGCTTTTGTTGCCTCATGTGCTGTGGTGATCCATCTCTTCCATGACCTTTAAATTCCAGAATCTCATCTGCAAGGCCCTTGCAGTTTCCTGTTTGAACTAGGATGTGTTCTTCCAGCTCTCCCTTCCCAAGTGCCCATCCAGATGTATCTCCCATCCCTCTGTTTTCACTCTGTCCTTATCCCAGCTCTCCCCAGCACTCTGCACTGTTTGCTCCTGTTCTGACATTCCGAACTCCTGTTTGACAGTCAATATATTCCTGGAACCTTCACTGGAGAATATCTTGGATGCTGCTGGATAAAACTCCTAAGGTCCCATTGGCTCATTCCTGAAGAATGTGGCAAAATTTGCTCCTGCTCTTCTGTTGAGTTGTGAAGCTTCAGAAAGGCAGTGGAGCAGCGTGGGCATCCTAGGAAACTGTTTCAGGAATCCACCTCCCTCTCTCCCAGAGAAAACACAGATGAGCTGCTTTTCCTCTCCCCTCTCTGCACACCCCCACCCCAGTTACCTCAGCAGATGATCCCAGAAATCCAAGACCTGGCCAGGGCACATGGATGGGCAGTAGGGTGGGTTTTTGTCAGTTTTCACTGGGTTTACCTCCAGAATGGAATTCCACTAGACCAGAGTATCTGGGACACGGAGCTACTGGACATATGCTGTGCCTGAGGCTTTGGCTCTTCCATGGAGAAAGTTCAATGGAATTATCTGTGAAATGCAAAGTCTTGATGTTCTTTGCCTGGAGACATGCTTGGACCTGTGATCCAGGGCTGGAGAGGCCTCAGTCCCTGCACTGGGCAGGGAGGGAAGGGCCATATCCACTTTAAAGGTGGGAATCTGAGGAACAGACTGGATCGGGTAGTCAGCAGTGGGGTTGGGATTTTATGCTGAGCTTCCTGTGACTGATACACCAGATCCTGCCTGGAGCTGCCAGGACTGGACACAGCAGGGCTGTCGGGGAGGGTGGGGAGGGAAGGGGCAGAGCTTTGTGCTTCCTGGCTTTGACTCAGCTGAGAGTATCTGTGATCACACCTGGCCTTTTTTCCTTCTTTTCAGGGATGCTGGAATACGACCCAGCCAAGAGGTTCTCAATACAGCAGATAAGGCAGCACAAGTGAGTGTTATCAGTCCTTTCTTCCCACTCATGTACCTGTGCTCTTGCTCTCACCTCCTGATTCCTTTTGACAGCAGACACATGGAAGTCACTCGATCTCCATCCTCCAGCTCTGCTGGGGCTCTGGCAACCTCCACTTGGCTTTTTTCCTCCTATTAGAGCATCCGGTACAGAGTGGAACTGCTCACCAGTAAATAAGGAATATGTTGGAAGTCTGTTTGTGGTGTGCCTGCTTCTGGATGATTAAGGGTTCTGGATAATTTTTTCCAGAGGCCAGCAAGTACTAATGGAGCAGAACAGGGGGGTCCTTAAAGCCAGGTTATTGAAGTAGGACTGCTCAGCAATGTGTGTTTGTTCTGGCCAGTCTGGGGACAGAAATATCCCCTGGTATTTGCTCCATATGGAATCAATATGTGGAGAAGCGTTCCAGGACAATAGGAAATTTTTTTTTCTCTTTAATATCACAGTCTTCCCTCCCCCATATCCTCCCCCGTTTTCCGTGCCAGTCAGGAGGGGAAATGCCCCGTTATCACTGAGGGTTTTTTTTTTTTAAGGATCTGTTTGAACACGCTGGCTCTGAGCAGAGATTTCCTGGGCGGATAAAAGTACAAGAACAAAAAAGCATCATGAGGATGCTTCACTGCGGAGGCTGCATTAGCTTATCTCCTCTTGGAATGGGAAGTGCTTCTGAGGACAGGCAGAGCTGCCTCTGGACCGCAGCTGCTCAGCACAGGCGCTGTCTGTGAGCCTGCCCAGATGCTTTTGGGAGCCGTGGAAAAGCAAGGATGTGTAATCCAGGATGGTGCTGAGCCCATCCCGTGCTGCAGGAACAGCACTGCTTTCCCATTGTGTCTCTGGAAAAACCTGGCTGTTGTAGCCATGTCCTGTCAGGGGATGGTCCCTGGGAGGTGTCTGAGGAGCCACAGCCAGAATCTGAGAGGCCTCTGACAGGGATCAGAGGGGCTGGGGGAGCTGGGCCTATGGAGCTGCCCAGGCAATTATTTAAGCAGTCAGGCTGACTCCTTAATAGTAGCCAAGCCCTATGCCCAGGTGGTTTCAGTGGCTCTGGGTGGTGACAGGCACCAGCATTTGCCATTCAAAGCTGCCTTTTGCTGCAGGTGCCTCCCTGTACCAGCAGCCATGACCAAAGGGGATCAGCTTGCCATGAAGCAAACCCATGCTTTGTCAGGAAGCCCTGGAAAGAAGCAGGAATTAAGTCTATGGAGTCATCAATAGGTCTTGAGAAAAGCACTTTTTCTTTCCTGTGGGCGCAGAGGCTGCCCCTGACCTTGGACACTGCCCTGGGTCCTCATGGGTCACTGCTGGGTGTTTAAGCTGGTTCCCCAAGCCCAGATAGTCCATTTTATCCTCCTCCCATGTGGCAGTGAGTTTTTGTGTCAGCTTTGCCCAGCTGGAAGCACAGAGGTGTCTCCAGGGACCTTGCCTGTACCTGGAAAACCAGAGAAACTGGAGCATGGCTCTGGCACGGGGCAGCTGTGGAGCCCCTGTGCTCCATGGGCACAGCTGCTGTGCTGAGGCTTCTCATCCCACAGCACTGAGAGGGGCTGAGAAAAGGCTCTACCTGCAAACCCAGGAGCATTTCCAAGGCTTAGGCTCTTATTAGTTTTGTGTGAGCTTAGCCAGTGCTTCTTAACAGGCTTTTCTCTCCTATTAGTAATTGCCTCCTTCCTCCTGCTGTGGCATCTAATAATTACATCAAGCACAGCAGAGCCTGCAGCCCTGGGCCTTGGATGTGTCTGTCCAGCTCCTTTTTGTGCTAAAGAATCCAGAGCTTGGTTCTCCTGCCTTTTCTTTAAATAGAAGCTTAGCCCTGATGCTTAACCTGACCCTGATTTTTTTGTAAATGGAACACAGCAGTCAGGACAGCAGGCAGCCATTGGGTATTGTCAGAGGGCTTTGGGAAAGCATTTTAGTAAGAACAGATTTGATTTCTAGAATCCTTAGATTTCGTGGATGGGGGGAGAGTAAGTCATTAATGATTTGGGGTTTCTCTACACTCCTCCCCCAAAACCAAGTGCTAAGGCACAGGAACTAGATAGAGAAACATCAAGGGACTTCCCCAGGCTGCCCTGCTGGGATGGATCCCAGTTCAAACCAGAATCACCCGGTGTCTTTCCGTGCTGCTGGAAGTCTCCTTTTATGTCTTTGAGCTGCTGTTCCTGAGGACTCGCTCATACAGACACTTGGGATCATCAAAGTGCTGTGAAATCAGCAGGAACAGCCCCGGGCCCTGGGCAGAGGTTTTGCTTTGGAGCCAAACGCTGTCGGACCAGGGTCGTGTCAGGATGATGGGAAGGGGCTGTCCTCCCCTCTCCTGGGGGAAGGGGGATCCAAGGGAAGTGTCACAGAGCAGGTGTCCTGCAGCCACAAAGCTGGGTGCTCAGGATCCATCCTCTCCCACTTCACCTGCCATAAAGTGTGAGGGGTGTTGCAGTGGGATCAGAGATAAAATGAGTGGCTCAGGGGCACTGGGGAAGCAGAGAATCACAGATTCCATGGAGCAGCACAGCTGCAGGAGGCAGGCAAGGCAGCCAGGCTCATGTTACTGACCAACAGTGGTAATCCTGCCATTCCTCCCATTATTCCTGTCAGCTATTCCAAATGCTTTTCCCCCTGCAGCAGCAGCCCTTGCTGAGGAATGCTGGAGGAAGAGTCTGCAGAGTTTCATCCCTACCAGGTGCCTTTCTCCCTCCTCACTCCTGCAGCTGAACTCCTGCATCAGACTTCTGTCTCTGCACTTTTACTGGAGCAGGGCAAAGCAAGATGCTGCTCTGTCCAACCCGGTTCACGCAGAGCAGACCTGGAGCTGTAAATGGAAATGTGTTAAACCTCTCCCAGCCTCATCTCATAGCTTAGGAGCTGCCAGAAGCCAACCCCTGAATAGCAATGGAAGAGCCTGGAGACCTGCTTTCCCCAGAAGGATCCGTGTGGGATGATGTTCAATGGGAAACTGATGCTTGTAGCTCACCTCTCTGAATATTTGGTGCTCCTGGGCTGGAGAGGAAAAGCTGCCAAGAGCCAGGGAGTTCCAACTTGCTCCCTTATGGATTATCTACCACCTTCCCTCTGCCCTGTGCTTTTGCTGAAGGGCTTCATGTTCATACACTGCATTTTGTAACTAATTCACTGACCTGCTGCAGCACTTAAAGTGATGAAGTGGATGCAGAATTCTACCTCTGTCCTTTGTTTCCAAGGCAACCATCTTCCCTTCCCTCTCCACAAGTGTCACACTTAATTTGTTCAGTCGCAGATCCGATTGCAGGAGTTCATAGCACGAGAGGGGAGGCACTTCCACCTTTTATTAGCTGAGGTTCATATTAACCTGCTGGGCTGGGGTCTCCTGCCCTCTCAGAGCCTGCTGTGCCACCTTCCCCACAGGGGTTTGGAGGGTGGCTCTGGGATGCTGTGCTGTTCAAACCTGGGTACTGTTGGAAATGTGTTTGTGGGGCCACTGAAGGCTCCTTTGCAGATGCTGACTGTGCTCCTGAACTCCTGTGCCTGCATTGAGGGAGGGAGAGGGGTTTCACTGACCCTCTGCTGCTTTGCACTTGTGGGCCACATCCCTTCTCCATGGTGCCAGGCAGTGATCTCCCCTTGTCAGGACACAAAGAAACATTCCTCCTTTCTTCCCAAGACACCTGGGCTCAGCCTTCCTGCCCTCTGGCAGCACATGGAAGGGATCTTTCCTTCTTTTACTCATGTTCTGCAAACCAGTTTTGTAATGTGACATGATAAAGGAATGTGAGTCTCTAGAACTCCTTGTAGGAGTCTGAACCACTACAATCACCTTTGGCCTCATCAGCTGGGGGAAGCTGCTGCTTTCTTACCTCTGCTTTTTCTGACTGAGAAGCTTGGACATCTCTTGATCCAGCAGGAGCTGGAGCAGTGATTGCAGAGACACTGCTGGCGTGTGCTGCCTTTTCCTGTGGCACTCTGTGCCTTCCACAATTGCCTGTGAGGAGACTCAGTTAAACTGGAACCCTGCTAGTTGCTGCTTATGGTGACAGTGACCTTCCAGTGAGCTCGAGGCCCTTACATGGCATCACAGGAGGTGGAGAATGGCTCATCCCGACCCTGGCTGGCAGGGGGAGGATCTGCAGCTTGGCATCTGGTCTCAGAGAGAATCACCCATGTACAAACCAAGCAAGCTGCAATGTTTGTGACCCAAATGGGAAGTGGATAGCTGGGAGTGTTGGAAAGCTGCAGCTGCGCTTACAGATTCTTAATTTACCCTTGCTTATACCATAACTTGAAAAGAGCAGAGAGAGGACTTGTGGTGGGAGATCTAAGCTTGGGAGCTGCAAACCAGGCGGGCTCATTAAGCACTGGGCAACCCAGATGCCGCTTTTCCTTCAGTCCTTGACCCTTGCTGTGTTATCTCCCTGTGGCTGACAGCAGCTGTCTGGGCACCCCTTCTGCCTGGCAGGATCACAATTAACACTTGTGTCACTGCTGACTGGCCTTCTGAGCTTTGCAGTCATCTCAACGAGCTTGTGGAGTAGGAAGAAATAATCTCTCACTACTGCTGCCTTCACTCTGAATTGTTTCTTAGCCACTCCTAGTCTCTTTGGAACAGAGACCAGGGAGAAATTTGCCTCTTCCAGGGGATGTTCTGGACAAAGGACGCTTCTGAGATATCAAAAATCTTTTCTTCCCCCTCAGGGTTAAAGCAGCCACTGCAAGCACCAGGTAACTGTATGTGCCAGTGGAGTTAGCTCAGAAAACATCCCTGAACTGGGAATAATTGGTGAAACAAGGCACTCCTTAGCAGGGCTCCGACCCAGCTGGTCTTTTGGGTTGGTAGTAAGGGCAGAGTGAGGAGGGGCTTTATCTCATATAGCCATCACTCCCCAGGAGTTGTTGCTTTCTGGCTCACTCAGTGGCCAGCGGCTTCTCGAGGCAGATTGGAGTGTTGCTCTTCTCATATGAAGAGCAAATCTTCACTAACAACCTCCAACACCAGTGCAGAAAGCGGAATGTCTGTCCCTGCTGGAAAATCCTTGCCAGGAAATACTCTGCTACTCTGCACAGAATTGCTCGAGGCTCCTTCCAAGAGGTCTTTGATTTTTCTTAGAACTTCAATGGATTTCTCTTCTCACTCTCTATCCTCATTACCATATATGCATATGCAAGTGTTTGAAATCACCTCCCGGAGGATGGAAGCATAATGACTGGAGTACAGTGATTCAGGTTTCTGCTGCTAATAAAAACCTATTTTTACTCTCCTGATAAGTAGGACAGGAGGGAAGAGTGAAGCAGAGCTGAAATACAGCAAAGCAAAACCCCCAGTTGCTGCAGACTTCCAGGCTTTTTCCCTTTAAAATTCTCCTTTTAACAGCAGTCACTCTGATCTCGTTTGTCCTGGATATTCCCTCTCCCGAGGTCACTGATGTTGAGTTTGGATCCCTCAAGACCCAGTGCCCCTGGCAAAACCAGCTGGTTTCTGTTGGTTCCTCTGTCCCTGTGCTGATGATCCTTCCAGGCTGGATTTGCTGTCTTGGCAGTTGCTTCCTCAATGAGCACGATCTCCCAAGGAAGTGAAATCAGATGATCCGATTAGGAGTGCTGTGTGCCACACACGTCACCAAGGAAGCCATCCATGGGATCTGTGAAGAGCCACTGGCCAAAGTCGAGTTATGCTGGTTCTGTTCCCTTCCTGCCAGTCCAGCAGCTGGGATGGGCTTGCTCAACTCCTGTAGTGCCACTTCAGGGACAAAGGTGACCCTTGCCAGCTGCGATCTGCAGCATTTCCTGTCCCCTCTCCTCAAATCCCAGCTTTCTCCCTGTGAACAAGGCACTGCCTGACTCCCAGAGCTGCAGCCTGGCTCCAGAACTCCATCACTGCAGAGAAACCAGTGTAAAGATGCTGAATGTGAAGCAGTTTCTGGATAAGAGTTAACCCCTCCCTTGAATCCTGCCTGATTTGTCCCAGTAACTGCATTTCCATGTGTTTATCTCCTCACTCTGTGCTTTTGCTGGTAGTTTTGTTAGAATCCCACCTTTTTTCAGGCTGACTGTCAAAGCAGTGTAAGACTAGAACACAATGATAATTACAGCTCTGCACAGGAGGTGCATTCAGCCTGCCTTCCTGAAAGGAATTTGGAACTGGGGTGATAAAAAACAGATGGCTCAGGTTGGTGAGAGCTCTTGGGCTGGCTCAGGCCCTCCTCTGTGGTTGGAGGCCAGGAGTTGCTGGATGCCAGCTTTGGAATGGAAACCATTCGTGTCCCATCAGTCTTGTGTTGGTTGGAAAGGTGTGTTAGAGTTACCTGGGTCTGCAGGAACCTCTGCTCCCACCTGCACTGAGTGTGTTCCTGGAAGTGTGGAGGCTCCAGCAGCACTTCTAGGAGACTTTGGGTGCCCACATGCAGCTCTGGGAGACATCCCAGAGACAGTGGAGTCTGAGCCCTGCTCTGGGAGTACGATGAAAACCTAAGAGGTTTATCCCATCTGGCTCTGGGATGCTGCTGGGAAGCAGCCTGCTGGATTCCTGATCTGATTAAGAACAGCTTTCGGAGCCGATATCCTTTCCTGGCCAGATGGGGTTTAGTGGTGATAGGAGTCCCTTGAGACAGAGGGGGATAAAAAGATAAAGTAGAAGCGTTTTTGCTGTGGCCTTGGTGAACACTGGCTTTTAAAGGAAGCTGCTGTGGTAACTACCCCTCTGCTCAGGCTGGGACCCCACAAACTGGTGTCTGTTGAACTGGATCACCCTCAGCTTCAGGAGAGGAGAAGTTTCTCCTGTCCTGCTTGCTTGGACAATAAAACTCAGGAGCTCCAGCAGCTCTGCTGATGTGTTTTGTCTTACAGGTAATTTGAGCTGGAGTTGGTGATGGAGAGAATGTTCCTGAGCTCTGTGTCCAGGCCCTGAGCTGCCCCCTGTGCCTGTCCCTTTGTGCCTGTCCCCCTGTCCCACCCCAGTGTATCCCACAGCAGACTCCAACACATACTCCTGGGCAGAGCTGTTTGTTCCTGCTCCTGGGTGGAGCACACACCTGCCAATACTGGGGTGGGATGGGGCCATTGCAGTGTGGAGGGCCCCTCTGTGCCTCCTGCACTGACCCAGCTCTGCTCTGGGGCTCTTTGCAGCTGGTTTCGGAAGAAACACGCTCAGGCAGAGGCGCTGGTGCCGATCCCGCCCAGCCCCGAGACGAAGGACAGGTGGAGGAGCATGACGGCGGTGCCTTACCTGGAAGATCTGCATGGCTACAATGAGGAAGAGGACGATGAACTGTATGACATTGAAGATGATATCATCTACACTCAGGACTTCACAGTACCAGGTAGGGGAAAACGATGCTTTGATGGGCAGGACAGAAGTGACTGGGGGCTTTTTTTTGTCTGTTCAAAGGTTTTTGGGAAAGGCCTCGAGGTCTGAATAATCCTTTCAGCAGAGGAGGAGACTGTTGGTTATGGAGTGGTGTGAGTGAGCTGTGGTGCTCTGAATGCCTTGGCCCTTGATTTGATCAACAAGGGTGCCCCTCCTTGTGTCATCCTTGTGCCAGCTTCCTCCCTTCTCCCAGGAACAGCTGCTGCTGGACTCTGCTGTTCAGCACAGTTAATTGTTTAGGCCAATTTTGCTAGAATGAGTTATTTGGGAGCAGAGTCCTGCAATGACTCTGTGTTCAGGGGTACGGGGCACACCTGGGGTGTCCCTGGCACACCAGGAGCCTGGTCCCAGCCTGGCCTGTCCAGGTGCTCCCCAGTTGTGTGTCTGTCCCAGGACTGAGGGTGAGGGATCACCTCCAGAGCAGTGACACCAGCAATTACACCTTCCTCCTGCAAACAGCAGCATTTAAACCCAAGTCAGAGCTGTCATGGCAGATGACAGGCAGATTACTGGAAGATCTTCAAAGTCATTTGTGTAATTTGTGCTGTTTCAGAGAGATTAGAGACCTAAAGGCTGAGAGGGCTGGGGAGGTGAGGTGGGATGTGCAGGTGCAGTATTTGTGGTGGGGAGGAATCCCCTCAGCACTGGGAACACACTTGTGGGAGGAATAGGGTGAGGAGGGTCCCAGGACGGGGGCTTGGTGGGTTTGTGTGGTTTTGCAGAGGTGGGAGCAGCTGCATAGAGAATAAATGTGCAATTTTTACTCAGTCTTCCTGCAGGATCCCTTTGAACCTGCTCAGTGTTACATCTCTAACAGTGATGCCATGTTAAAATATAAATTAAAACCCCCTCGTACATGAGGGATCAGTTCAGCTGTGGCTTTGCTGGGCAGTGAGAGCAGGAGTGTGAGTGACTCATAGGTGGGGGTGGGTGTTGGGTTTGGTGGGGGGGAAGTGGGAACCTCATTAAATCCTGTGTTCTTCAGAGGAAGAAGGGGCTTTGAGAAAGTGCTTTCATTTTTAAAGGGTTATTTAAAGATTTATGCGGCTCTGTGGGGAGATGTAAATGTTCCAAGCCCCTGGTTCAAGTGGTGTTAAACATCCCATCCGAGGGAAGGGCTGAGGATAGGATGGAGAGGATGGAGGAGAGGATGGAGAGGATGGAGGAGAGGATGGCTGTGGCCTGGAGGCAGAATCCTTGTGTGCAGTGAAGGGATGTGAATGTCCTGCTCGGTGCTTTTGTGCTGCCTCTCAGATACAGAGGCCAAGCTATGCTCTTTCCTCCTCTACATTAACCCCTCCTCTGCTGCAGCCCCATCCTGCAGAGCCTGCTCCTGGGTTTTTCAGTCTGAGGCTGAGAAATACAGCCAGGACTGGAGTCTTTGAGCCAAGCCTGATGCTCGGGAAGGTGCGTTCCTGGCTGCTCACGGTGCCTGCGTGCTCAGTCTGACAAACAGCAATTCAAAACCTCTTTGTGGTGTTATTTTGAAACCTTTTTTGGTGCCTGAATGAGCTGGATGCGGAGCCATTAAGAATGTGAGGGGTGGCAGGGATGAGCAGCCACGTTCCCGGTGCCTCTCTCAGCTCTCCCTTTATTTATTGTATTTTTAGCCCTGCTCGTGGTGAGGGTGAGGTGGGCAGGAGCTGCTCGGGCAGACGCAGCGCTGGGTCAGCGGCTTCCGCGGGGGCAGCAGTTGCCAAGACTTCAGCCCATGCTGAATTTTTATTTTCATTAATTTCAACGTCAGCAACTGTCATTGGTGAAGGAGGTAAAATTAGCTCACGATTCACCTCCCTCCCTGGTATCCATAATAGACTCCCGGGACTGCTTTTGAAGCACGGAGGGAGGGGAGGAGGGAAGAGTCACACAAAAGGCAAATGAGCTGTTTGGATAGATTCTTTTTTCCCTCCCCAGTCAGAAATGTTAATTGACTTGGCCCCAGTTCAGCCAAGGGAGGAGAAGGAGAAGTGTTCAGCTTGTCTCTGAATGGGGTTGTTTGAGGCTCTGCAGACATGCTGGTGGGATGGAGGGATGGAAGGAAAAACCCAGAGCTCTGGGGAGTTGCTGCAGCCTGACCCCTGTGATCTGCTCACCCTGAGCCCGTGGGGGAGCCTTATCTCTGGGGTCTCTGGGGCCAACGTGGCCCCCTCTTCTAGAGCTTGGACCTCTTGGCCCTTTCCAACCATCACCCCTCCAGAGAGACCAGGTACTGGTGGGATCAACAGAGGGGCTGTGAGCTCAGTGCTCCTGCCGTGCCAGTCACTGCCACAGCATGTCTGAGGCTCTGACACATGCCCAGAGCACCCCCTTTCCCTGGGGGGCTGAGGCACCCCCGTCACCTCAGTCCCTTGTGGTGAGCCTGGCACCAGCTGTGCTGCTCAGGGGTGCTGGGTTGGGGACAACCCTTGGGAGCACAGTGAGTGCCTCTGGCTTGGGCAGTGCCAGGGTTGGGTGCCCAAAACCAGTCAGTTGCTGTCCCTTCACATGGCCCGAGGGCTCAGGTAAGTGGCCACAAGCCAGTGACCAGGAGCTGTGGCAACACTCAGAGCCATTGGAAGGGATATGGGAGCAGATCCAGGGGGAATCCATGGAATGTGTAACCCAGGATCATTTTCCTGCTCCCTCCTCATTTCTGGAGGACCTGCAGCAGCGCCAGGGGGGATATGTTGAGGCACAGGCATGCGAGCTCGACCCCTCTCTGGTGTCTCTCCCACCACCCCCATGGGCCCCCCTCAGCCCCCCGGCTCCGAGCAGTGGGGTGATGGTTGGCGCAAGCAGAGCTGACGTCCCGACCGGCCTTGGCAGAGAAAGGATTGAGCATCCTTTAAAGAAAATTATACATAATCGTCTTACAGCCTTCGCTTCCACTCAAACCTCTGAGTCATAACTGAAGGGCCCTGGAGCGTGACGTTCCTGCTGGAAGGAAATTGCCTCGGCTGGATCCGGTGGGGGGGTGCCGGGAGCCTGACAAAGCCTCAGCCCTGCGTCGGGCAGGGGACTGCGCCGTGTTCCCAGTGGGAGCACCCCGGGATGCTCTGTGGCCACATCCCTGCGTCACTCCCCGGGTGAAGGGATATGACACAAGCCCCAGCCATGGCAGCGGGAGAGGCCTCTGGAAATGGCTCTTCACCTGCTCTGCTGAGTCACAGGGAGTGGAGGAGGGAGAGGGGCTGATGTGAATCCCCCACCCCATCGGGGTGTCTCCTCAAGGGAGGGTGACACACCTGAGCCCTGGCCGTGCCAGAAGGGGCTGCACTGCCCCATTCTGCAAACACACTCAGCCTCTGGGTACTCCAAAGTTGATGCCTTCAGCTGGGACCTACATTCCCTCTTCCAGAGAACGCAGGAGGAGGAGTGACTCCCTCCACCGCTGCCCATGTAGTCCCCAGAGGAGCTGGGCTGCTGCCTGGGAGTCCATGGGAGCTCGGAGACAGCCCAAGGAGGAGGGAACACACTGTCCTTTCTGTCTGCACCTGCCGTGCCCCTGTGCTGGGAACCACCAGCTGCTGGGGGAATGGGGATCACATTGGGTGGGAGGGAGATGCAATCTCAGGCTCTCAGCCTTGCACATCCTGTGTTCAGGATCCCTCTCCTGTGCTCCTCGAAGGCTCAGGAACAGGCTCAGGTTTCCCACACGTGCAGGATCCATCCCAGGCACTGGGAAGTGCTGCTGCCCACCGCCCTCACTGTGCCCGTTCCCTTGCAGGACAGGTGCCTGAGGAGGAGGCCGGGCAGAATGGGCAGAGCCGTGGCAAGGGGCTGCCCAAGGCCGTGTGCATGAACGGGACAGAGCCAGGGCAGCTGAGCACCAGGGCCAAGGGCGAGCGCCGGGCCAGCGCCTCCTCCAACCCCTCCCGCAAGGCCTGCTCTGCCAGCAGCAAGATCCGCAAGCTCTCCACCTGCAAACAGCAGTGAGCTCTGCCCAGGTACTGTGGGGGGACCCTGAGGGGCTGCCTGAGGAGGTGGGGGGGACCCCTTGGGGACTGCCCAAAGAAAGGGGGGACATCCAAGCCTGCCCCAGCAGTGGGCCATGGGAGGGAGCTTGAGAGCGTGTTTTGTAGTCTGGGTCCTGAGCATCCATCCCCCTGCAAGGGTGTCCCTGGCACCCAGAGCCTGGATCCCCTGTGGTGTTGGGGAGTGCAGAGCACAGTGGGAAACCCCCATGCCCTGCTCTGCCAGCCTGGCTCTATTGCCCCTTGAAGGTGTTGCACCATCAGGCAAGAGCTGCTGTCATGACCCCTCTCCCATCCTGGGCTGCAGCTGGGCTGTGTAATGACACCCCCTCTCCTTGGCACCAGGACCCCCACTCCACTCCACTCCTGGCCTCACCACCCTTCTGCATCTGGGCGGCACAGAGGAGCTGGGCTGCACTGGGATGCTGAGCACTGGGGTATTCCCAGAGAAGCCCCCATAGGACCTGTCCCTTGGCCCAGGGGGTGGCTGTGTCACCCATGGCTGGGCCACTGCTGTGTGCCCAAGCCCCTTCCCCCCCTGGGGGAAGCTGAGCCCCCTCCCTGCTTCCCTGCCTCCTTCCGGCTCCCTCCTCCCCGGCTCCAAGTCCTGTCCCCTCCTTCCCACCCCTCATTCATAACGGAGCCAGCAGTGACTCATGTTCAGCCTCATCCGCCCCCGGCCTCATGCTCGTCACAGCGCTGCTGGGGCTGAGCTCTGTTATCTCCTGGATCACGACCAGCTTTGTGGTGTGAAAAAAGCCCGAAATAAAAGCCGGATCCTCCCCCTGCAGCTGTCAGAGGCCGTGGCAGCTCCATCTTTAATTCATGGGGGCAGTGAGTCACCTGCATAGGGAGTCGGTGCAGCCAGAGCCTGGGATGGGGCTCCCCGGGACCTGCTGCTCCTTCCCACTGCCTGGCCTGGGGGCCTCCAAGGATGCTGCTGGAAGGGGAAGGTCTGTGCAGGTCTGCCCGAGCCCAGCTGGGTCACTGCCCCCACCTTAGCCTTAAAACCCTTGGAAGGAAGGGAGTATTCCCCACCTTGGCATAAAGGACATTCCTTGGTGTTACTTTCCCCTTGGGGTTTTGCTCCTTGGCTTTGTGGCAGGTCTGGGCTCACCTGGCTGAGGGACCAGGGGCTATGTGAGCCCCCCGAGCCCTCCAGGGACAGGAGAGGGACTCCAGGCCCCTCTCCCTCTGCAGGGAATCCCTCACTCCCACCCCAGGGTGCAGGCAGGAGCCCCGGTGCAGTTGGAAGCAGAGCCTGCACCCCAAATTGGGCACTCCCTGCCCTTCCTCACCCCCTTCTCTCTGTTCTCCCCACAGCATCCTCTGGCCTGGGCCTGCATCCCCTCTCCTCACCCCAGCTCTGCCTCTCTCCTGGGACTGGACTGTGCTTGCGATCCAAAAAGAAACCAGAGGAAACCAACCAAGGACCCCCTTCCCTCCCTGTGCCCCCTGCTCCGTCAGGACCCGCAGCTGTGGTGGCCAGACTCCCCAGACACCTGGAAGTTGAACTTTGCGGCTGCCAGGACGCTGCCCCCACCCCAATCACTCTTTGCCAATCAAGACACTGATTCTGTTTTTAATTTTGCGATGGGAAGGGTGGGATGAGGGGGCCGGGGGTTGGGACCTGCCCCCCCGCCGGGCCCCCCTGGCCGTGTAGAGTCGTGCAAAGCCATTGCCGTGCACTTTATGTTTTAGACTACTGTTATATATTATATATTTTCCTCTTTTTTTTTGTTTGTTTTGTTTATATTTGCGGTATATTTAGAGATTCCTACACATCGTGATGTGTTAAAATAAACCAGATGAGGAAAAAACCCAGGTATTAAGACAAAGCAGAACTCTATTCCACCTGCATGCTGCACGGGGGCTCGGAGGGGCTCAGGCTTGGAAGGGAACAGGGCCTGGGAAGGGCTCAGAAGGGATCAAAGCCTGGGAAGGGCTCAGAGCTTGGAAGGGATCAGGGCTCAGAAGGGATGGGGGTGCTGGCAGCCACTTGGCTCCTTTTTTTCTCTTTTTTTTTTTTTTTTTAAGAAAAATAAAGTGAAAACAGCAGGTGGGTTTCATGTCCTTCCTCCTGCAGCAGGCAGGGTCGGGGACACGACCAGCCCCTCTTCCTCATTTTCCTTTTGGGAGGGCACAGCCCCCCCTCAGGCAAACCCCGCTCATGTGGGGCCATGCCAGGCCCAGAGCCCCCCTGCCCCAACCCCCCCACACCATGGGCACCGTCCTGGAAAGCAGAAGGTAAGAAACAAGCTCAGAGATGTCACAGTCAGTTGGTTTTGGTTTTTTGTCCTTTGTTTATAGACTTAAAAACGCAGGGTTGATGGAGGGAGGGCTTTGGGCAGAGCCTGCGCAGAGGGAAGGGGCAACCCGGCCTCTACTCACATGCAATGGGGGTTTGGGGGGGCCCTGCCTGTCCCCTCCCCTGCTGCCGAGTCCCATGTGCTACAGCTGGGGCTAGGCTGAGGTGAGGGTTTTTTTCTCTTTTTTTTTCCACCCATCCTTTGAAACAAATAAAAACCCAATACAAAGCAAACCCCACCCCAGAGCAGCAGCCACCTCTGTAAAAATCAATAAATATCCTCCGGGCGCCTCGAGCTCCTGCTGAGCCCCTGGTGGGGTGTGGGAGGCACTGTGGGTCACCCACGGCGTGCACTGGGAACCCTGTGCTCTGCTCTCACCTTGTACCCCCACCTGAGCAGCCCCAACCCCTCCGGGGGGTATTTATGGGGTTCCCAGGGCTGGTCCTGCCCACCCCAGCCCTTGGGCTGCCACTGTAGGACCCCTGACTCACCTGTGGCCCCACAGGGATGCATGAACCCCTCGAGCATCCCCCTGCCTCAGACCCCTCTGCTTCCAGTTTAGTTCCCAGGCTCCCTGTGCAGCTGAGGGGTTTGTGGGTTAGAGGAGGTGACTTCCCCCTCCCCAAACTACGCCCCTGCTGGGGTGGCACCACAGCATCCCCCTGGTGGAGGGGACACCCAGCTCCAGCCCTTTCTTGGAGGGGACATTCCTGGCCAGAGGAGAGGCTTATTGCTTGTATAACCACAGAGAGGAGAGCGGAGCTGGCTCAGGGTTCTGCCAGGGGGCTCGGTGGGGTGGGGGGTTCAGCAAAGTCCCTTGGCACTGACCCCTGGCCCATGCTCAGCTCCTCCTCTGTGCCCCGACCCCCGGGGCACCCCCAGCCCGGGCCCTTCGCCAACAACTCGCTCCTGGTAGCCAGGGGGCTCGGCCACCCCACGCTACTGGACCCCCACAGTGGGGGATACAGCCAGGAGACCCCACATGCCCTCCTGGCCTTCCTGGGCCAGGACACCCTTCCTGCAGGCCACCGGGCACCAGGCTGGTCCCCGTGCTGGCAGCAGGAGGGGATGGAGCTCCAAACCCTGGTGGGGGCCAAGTCCCCCTGTGCCAGGGTCTCTCCCGCTCATGCTGGGCCTAGACCGGGCTGTGGTCGGGGGGGGCATCACTGGCCGCCACAACCACCGTGGGCTCGGGGGTCTCTCCCGCTCTCCTCAGGTGCCCATAGAGCCTCTCCTCCAGGCCACCGGTGATCTTGTCCATCAGCTCCGATCCAGAGCCAAGCCCCAGGCACCTCCCGGGGCTGGGGCAGTCATCGTCCTCAGGGGGCTCAGAGCCAGCCCTGGGCTCAGGGGCCACCTCGCCAGGCTCCTCCACAATCACTTGGATCTCGGGGTCGGGCAGTGCCGGGGCAGGAGGGACCCCATCGGCCGCCTCGGCCGCCTCCTCATCCCCGGCGCTGACGATGCGGGGCAGGGGGCTGTGGAAACGGGCGTCCAGGGGGTAGTTGGCGCTGTCGCCGCGGCGCAGGGGCGTTCGGTGCCGCTCCAGCGCCGGGTACCGCACGCCGGGGTCGCTGAACTGCTTCGCGTGCTGCCACTGCTTGCGCAGGTGGGTGCGGGAGCGGTGCTTGCCCCGCAGTGGCGACTCGTCAAACTGGGGGTCGTGGCGCACGAAGGCGTTGAACAGCGCGTCCGTCTTCTCGTCGATGCTGTAATCCCGCCGGGGCAGCGTGTCCCGCCCCGGGAACATCTGCCCGTATGGCGACCAGGCCAGGGGGCTATGGGGACGGAGGTGTCCCCCACCCACTGCGCCCAGGGCTGTGCTCCCACCCTCTTCCTCCTGTTCTTCCTCCTCCTCCTCCTCCTCCGGCTCCCGGCCCTCGAAGCTCTCAAAGATGGTTCCTTTCCGCCCAGCGCTGGTGAAGCAAATGCGCTTCTCAGAGGCCGTCTGGTCCTTGGGGGGCCCCTCCTCACCCCCCCGGCTCGGTGCCTCGATGGAGGCGTAGCCACTGTCCATCTGCAGCAGCTTGCGGGTGCTGGGCTCCGACTCCTCCGTCTTGGACCGACCCCAGAACTTCTCCTCGGGGCCTTCGGCCTCATCCAGGGAGGAGGAGGGGCAGGGGGCCACGCCGCCGGCAGAGGAGACGCTGTCCCCGCCGTCGCTGCGCACCGAGTCCTGGTCGTTGCTGCGCTCGGAGGCCGCGTACAGCTCCAGCGAGGCGCGCAGGCTCCAGATGTCGTGGCAGGCGCTGGGCTGCTCGGGGCTTTCGGCCTCGCTGGGGCTGCCCATGCCCTCCTCGCCCGGCTCTAGCCTGTGGGCACCACCCCAATGTCATGGTGGGGACAGGACGGTCCCAGCTAGCAGCAGGCAGGGAACATGCCAGCCCAACAGGCTCTGCAGTGATGCCATGGTGCCACCCGGTCCCCCATGCTGTCCCCACCACCCTGCCCAAGCCCGAAACCACTTTCCTCATCACCAGCTCCTCTCAGACCTGGCTGCCCCACCAAAGCCACACAAAGGTGGGAGCTCCCCATGACTAGGGCAGCACAGGGTCCCTGGTGCCTTCCCAGTGCCCGGCTCACCCATCCCCATCCCCTCTTATCTACTGAAAAATACCTGCCGAGAGAGGGTGGGGGGCTGGCGGGGGAGGGCAGGAAGGGGCCCCCCGCGGGGTGGAAGGCCACGTCATCGGTGTGGGCAATGTACTGGATGATGTCGGTCTGGTGGGGGTCCTGGTCCTCCTGGTCCATGCTCTCGCTGGCCGCTCGCTGCCGCTGGAACTGCCGGCGCTTGGGGGACCCTGGGGGCAGAGGGCAGGGCTGGGGGAACAGTCTCATCCGGCACTACCAGCCCCCTGCCCATGTGTGTCCACCCACCCTATGCAGCCCCGTGGGGCCCCCATTGCCCCCACCTCTGGTGTCCAGGCTGGACGCCCGCTGGGTGCTCTCCAGCTTCCACTTCTTGATTTTGAAGTAGGGGCTGGCCCCATCCAGGCTGGCGTGGCGACGCAGGCGGGTGAAGAACTGCAGGACGGGGCCCTGTGGGGGGGCCGTGGGGGGCTCTCCGGGGCTGCCACTGCCCACACCAGCTGCCTTCCCACTCCTGGGTGCTGCTGCAAACTGGGGGTGTGGGGGATGCCGTGAGTGCCCACTCAGCCCCACGCATGGCCCGCCCCAGCCCCCCCGGATCCCACTCAGCTCCTTTGTCTGCTCTGCTGAGCTGGACTGCAGCAGATGTATAAATGTCCCCTAGGGCAGAGATGGGGCACAGGGCGGGGGGGCAGAGCTGTTTCTAGTTGGATGCCCATGTCTCTCCCCTGAGCCCTGGCACGGAGTGGGGGGGGCAGGGCTGGGGTCTCAGGGAGCAGAAAAGAACCATTGCGGCTGCACAGGCTGCCAAGGCTAGGGAGCCCTTTCCCTGCCTAGTCCCAGCCCCCCACCCTGGCACTCACCGAGGGGCCCTCCCCAGAGTCGGAGGAGGCGGCTGGGCTGGCCTCTGTGAAGCTGGTGTCCACAGTGGAGTTGTAGGTGTCCCCGGGCAGGGCAGAGCTGGGGCCCACGGCATGGCTGGGGAGAACCGGCTGGGGCAAGGCCCCTGCAGGGGGCTGCAAGGCAGAGCATGCTCAGGGAGTCTGCATGAGGGTGGGGACCAGGAGGAGCCCCTGCATCCCAGGACCTCCCGTCTCCACTTCCACCAATGCCCTGAGACTCCCAACCCAGGTCCAGCAGTGCCTCCCTGCTGTGCTACAGAATGTCTGGAGCCCTGGCCTCCCATGTCCCACCAGTGTGCAGGGCACTGGAGGCTCACCTGGAAGATAGCAAGGCTGGGCTTGGGTGGGGGCAGGCGGGGGGTCATGGCCAGGCTGTTCTCACTGGACTCACACTCGTGGATGGTGACAATCTTGAGGGCCGGTGGCGGGAGGTGCAGGTGGGTCAGGCGAGCGTTCTTCAGGTGGTGGAAGTCCCCCTCCGTCAGCGTGTACCTGTGGGACAGCCAGGTTAGGAGGGGCAGCCCCAACCCCTCCAGGGCCCCCAAGTCTTGATCTTCACCTCCTCCCCTTCTCCTGGGTCTTCTTGCTCTGGTCAAAGAGTGCAGCCTCGTTGAAGGAGACACGGCGGGCAGTGGAGGAGCTGGAGGACAGGAACCGCTCGCTCTCAGCATCCCGGCAGCTGGAGGACGACAGGCACTCGGGGTCCTCCCCTTTGACACTGGTATCTGTGGAGAAGGGGGTCAGTCACCAGCACCCCCCTGGCACGGTGCAACCCAGCCTCCCCAGCTGGGGCCTGACAAACTTGCTGCACTCATGGCCTCGATGCCAGCCCAGAATTCCCAGCTCCCAGCTGCCAGTCCCACTACACAGCAAGGAACGGACAATGGAGGGCCCAAGAGCTGCCTTACCCCCACTCCCGGAGCTGGAGGTGCTGACAGGTCACTGTGGCACCCTGGGCACTCACCCTGTGCTGGCTGTGAGTCATCCAGGTAGGTGGTGTTGGTTTTCTCAGGGTCATCGCTGGCTCTGTGGGGGAATGAGGGTCAGCAGTGCCCATGACAGCCCCCTTGCCCCCCTCACAGTGCCACACACCCTGGGGACAGCAGCATCACCCCATGCCCACCTGGAGTGCCGGCGGTCGGCCTCGCAGCAGCGGCGGCAGATGATCAGGATGCCCGAGAGCAGGACCAGGGTGCCCCCGATGAAGATGGAGAGCAGGGCGAGGAGCAGCACGTACCCATCCTGAGGGGACACCTCGCCAGGCACCGACTGCCCGGGGCCGAGGGGCTGAGCCGCAGGGAAGCGCTGGGGGACCCCGGCCCACCCCAAACCTGGCCCTGCCGTGCTGACGCCAGAGCTGCTCCCCAGAGCCGCTGAGCTCCCCCCGCCGCCCCCGGGCCCTGCCTGCACCAAGGCAACGGCAGCCGAGGGGGCTGAGCTGCCCGCGGCCCCCGCGCCGAACAGGAGTGGGGACGGGGATGGGGACAGGGACTGCGATGGGGACGGGGAGGGGACCCTCAGTTCTGCCCCACCACGGCGATCAGTGCTCCCCGCCCCCAGCCGACAGAGAGGGGCTGATCCGGCAGCATCCCCCAAATCCCCCAGCACCCAGAGCATCCCGGAGGTGCGCAGGGCACAGAGAGGTGTCTCTCACCCCCAGGGCTGGCAAAGCAGAGGGTGATAGTGGGGCTGCTGCCGTGTCCACCCAAGCGCAGATCCCAGCCCCACGGAAGCCACGAGAACCCCTCAGCTTCCAACGCGCATCCTCCCTCCCGCAGGACCCCGAGGCCGGCAGCGTGGGCAGGGGCGGGAGGGGGGCCAGAGACTGCAGGGACAGGCAGGACTTACCGTGGCGCTCTCGGTCGCGTTGTCCCAGGGTGTTGGGTCATCGCTCATGGTCCGTCCCGGCCCGAGGGTGCCCTGGTGCGGGGGGAGACAGAGGGAGGCACCGGCCGGGGCGGCGGGGCCGGGCGGGGGCGGCGGCGGCGGCTCCTGCCCCGGCCCCTGCCCGGCACCGCGGTGCGGAGCTGCCGGGAGGGACCGGGAGGGAGGGACCGGGATGGAGAGATGGAGGGAGGGATGGAGGGAGGGACTGGGATGAAGGGATGAAGGGAGGGTGTGTTCAGGGGGAGGATGAAGGGATGGAGGGTGTGGTCAGGAGGGAAGCAGGGATGGAGGGATAAGGAGGAGGGGGCAGGACCGCTACCCTTCCCCGAGGAGCCCCTCGCCCTCGTTGGCCACGGCCACCCCCCGCCCCCAGCCCCCGGACTCGCGTGGGAAAAGCCCCCGGAGAGCGGCCGCGGTCCCCACGCTTGGCTGGGGCCGGAGCCCCCAAACGGTGGCTGGTGCTGGTGGCCAAAGCTGGCCCGAGGCGGGGCTGTCCCTGTCCCGGTTCCGAGGTGACACCGCGCCGCCGTTCCTGGGAAGCCAAGGGGCCAAACGCAGCCCCGGCCCCGCGGCCAGAGGAGTCGGGATTGCCGGGGGACTCCCCGCCCGCCGGAGCCCGGAGCGAGCCGCGCTGGGGGCACCCGGCAGGGAAGGGGGGCAGGTGGCCGCCCCACAGCGCGTGGCGTGGGTGTCGCCGGAGAGCGACGGGTGACGCTCGTGAGTCATCCCGAGAGCGGCTCCGTCACCGGGCTGACCGCGCGGGGGGGACACCGAGGGGCCGGGGGGAACGGGCCGAGCTCTTGGGGAGCGAGAGCCACCGTGGGCAGGGGTCCCACACCCCTCCGCGGCAGCCGCCCTGTAGCCTTTGGGCACCCGGAGGGGACCTCATCACCCTCCCGCTGGTTCGGGAGGGCCCTTCCCGGGGGCTGCCGAGCTCCAGATCCCGCTGCGGGTCCAGGTGTCCCCTCTGTGTGTCCCCTCCGTGTGTCCCCGGGTTGCTGGAGGGGCTGAGGTTGAACTGGGTGGATGATGCTCATGTCGGGGACCCCCAGAATGGGCAGGGGTGGCTGATGTTTGTGTTAGAGACCCCTGGAGAGGGCAGGGGTGGGCACTTGGAAACCGCTCAGAATTAGGTCAGTGAAAAATGTGAATGAAGCCCGTGAAGGGGTGGGGACTGTCACTCGTGGGGACAGCACAGCGGTGGCCGTGTCGCAGCTGGCAGCGAGTGACGGTGATGGCTGGGAGCAGCCCCAGCTCGGGTCAGGACATGAACCCCTTGGGGGACAGCAGGGTGTTAGGGGGATATCTCCCACGGCAGAGCCCCCCTGCCCACACCAGCTCTCGGTGCACCTGGGGCATCTCCGATGTGATGCTGTGATGCAGCACGGGATGAGGGGACTCAACCCGCGACCCCCGAGACAAAATAAGGGGGTCATTCCACCGACCTTCAGCGTGCCGAGGGCGTGGGGGGATCCCAGCCCTGGTAGGGGGGGAACCCGGGGCAGCGGCTGCGGCTCCACGTGGGATGGGGGCCCCACGAGCGGGATCCCTGCGGGGCATCCTCAGGCCCCAGGCGGGGGGCACGAGGGGCCGGGGGCAGCTGGAAGAATGTCCCTCCTGTTCCCCATCATGGAGGAATCCCGTCTCCATGGCGACCCAGCAGGAACAGGACGGCCATTGTCTAAAGGAGGGGGCTGGCCGGTCCCTGGGCTGTCCCCCCGCACGGGGACACGGGGCGGGACCCGGGGTCGCCGGTGGTGCCCAGGGCGAGGGCTCGGGGCCGGGGGACCCCGGTGCTGCCGCGCCCCCGCACGTGGGAGGGGGGTGGGGGGCGTGGCGGGGCTGTGCCCCACGCGTGTGTGACCCACGGGGCCGGGTTGGGCCATGGCTGGGCTGGGGGCGTGGGGAGACCCGCTTTTCCCCCCCTGGTTGCACCTCCTGCCCCAGCCCGGTGACGGGGATGCAGGCAGGGATATGGGGCGGGGATGGAGGCAGGGATGCGGGATGCAAACAGGGATGCGGGATGGGATGCAGCAAGGGATGCAGGCAAGGATGTGGGGCAAGGATGCGGGATGCAGGCAAGGATGTGGGGCACTGATGCGGGATGCAGGCAAAGATATGGGGTAGGGATGCGCGATGAAGGCAGGAATGCAGCCAGGGCTGGTGATAGGGCTGGTGACAGCGAGGCAGGAGCCCCGGGGACCCCCACGCGAGGTGGGACGTGATGGTCTCCCCTCGGCCGGCTCGGCTCCGTGTGTCGCGATAGGGGCTGTCGCGAGGCGGCGGAGCCAGACACTCACCTACAACCGAGACCGGGGCTCCATCGCCGCCGCTGCGCTCGGTGCGGCGGGGCGGCCCCGGGATTTATGAATGAACCGGAGCCGCCCCCGCGCGGCGCGGGCGTCACGTGGGGACAGGGGCTGCCCCAGCCCTGCCTGTACCCCTACCTGCCTGTACCCCTGCCTGCCCCACAGCCCTGCCTACACCCTGTCTGCCCCACAGCCATGTCTGCATCCTGCCTGAACCCTCTCTGACTGTACCCCTGCCTGTACCACCCCGACTGTACCCCTGCCTGCACCAGCACTGCCTGTACCAGCCCAGTCCGTACCCCTGCCTGCCACCCTGCCTGCCCCAGCCCTGCCGGCGCCCTTACCTGTCCCACATCCCTGCCTGCATCCCGCTCCTACCTCCTTGTGCCCATCCCTACCCCATCTCCCCGCCCCAGAGCCCCCCGGTCGGGGCAGGTCGGGGGTGCGGGAGCCCCTCGGTGCGGGGACGGAGCGGGACCGGAGCCCCCAGGACCGCAACGCACGGGAGAGAAGGGATCTGAGACTACAACTCCCATGAGTGTTTGCGGTGCAGTGACGCCTTTACTGCGTCGGGCGCCGCGCGAGGCAGGCCGGGAGATGTGGTCCGGCGCCGTCCCGGCCTGCCCCGCGTCGCCGCCGCCGCCGCCATGGCCGCGATGTTCCGCTCCCGCCGCCTCCTCCGCCTCGCCCGCCCCGCGCTGCTGCCGCCCCGAGCCCGCGGATACGCCGAGCCCGCCGCGGGCCCCGCCGCCATGGCCTTCACCTTCGCCTCGCCCACACAGGTAGGGCCGCTCCCCGCAGGTAGGGCCGTCCCGGTGTCCCCGCCGCCGCCCCGCCCGGTGCCCGCTGCGGGCTCGGCTCGGGGCGGGCGGGACGCGGCCGCTGCCGCCGCCCCCACGGGGCTGTCGGTGCCCGGGGCCGGGGCGAGAGCGGGGCCTGGGGCGCTGCGGTCCCCGCGGCCCTGTCGGGCTGTGCCCGCGCTGACCTTGGCCCTGACCTCGGGCCGTCCCGGGCGCTCCGTCCCCGCCGGGGCCCGCCCGGGGCCGGTCCTGCTCCTGCAGCCCCGGCCCCGCCGCCCCGGAGCGGGACACGGCCGGTCCGCCCCCGCTGTCCCCGGGGCAGGGCGCGGGCACAGGGACAGGGACAGCGAGGACACGGCTCAGGGCTCCCCACGCGCTTCCCAGGCTGCTCCCGCCTGTGCCGGCGCCTCTCGCCCACTCCCGGCCGCGTGTCTCCGTGTGCCGCCTCCCCGCCGTGCCCTTGGGAGCTGGGAACGCTTCCCCACGCCCTGTGCCAGGACCCCTCCTCTGGAGCCCAGCCCTGCTCCCTCCCTGTGCAAGTGCAGCCTGTCCTGGGCACACCTGGGCATGCTGACCCAGCCAGGAGCTGCAGGCCAGGCTGTTTCCTTGGGGTGCAGCTGGGATGCTCCCTCTGGATGGAACTGGCTGCCCACCACACCCCTGGACTTGCTGTTCTCTATCCCCCTGTTCCTGATGACTGTTTTCCCATGTCCTCCCCATCCAGGTGTTCTACAACGGCGCCAACGTGAAGCAGGTGGACGTGCCCACGCTGACTGGCTCCTTTGGGATCCTGGCATCCCACGTGCCCACGCTGCAGGTGCTCCGGCCAGGTGTTGTCACAGTCTATGCTGAGGACGGGACGGCCACCAAGTACTTTGGTGAGCGAGGCAGGAGGAGCTGGGGAGGAAAGGTGTGTGTGTGTGTGGGGATGGTGTTCTCAGTGCTTTCACAAGGCAGGCTCTGCCCATCCATGTGTGCCTGGATGCACTTCCAGGGATTTATTCTTTCCCAGCCCTGCCAGGAGCTGCTGGAAGCTGCCCTGGGAGCTGGGGCTCTGTGTGAGGCCATGGGTTGGGGTTGAGTCTTGGTTCTGCTCAGGCTTTTTGGGAGCATACCTTGCTCCAGCTTCCCTTGGGATGGGAGCTGAGTCCCTGGACACTGGGAATGTGACAGGAGGCTGCCAAGGATTTGGTTTGGGAATGGGATGGTGGAGATGCCAGGGATGAGCCCCTCTGGCAGCCTTGGCTGAGCCATCCCCTGTTGTGCCTCACAGTGAGCAGCGGCTCCGTCACCGTCAACGCCGACTCCACAGTGCAGGTGCTGGCAGAGGAGGCAGTGACCATGGACATGCTGGACCTTGCTGTGAGTACTTAGAGCCTGTGGGGGCTCCCTGAGGGGATTTGCCTCTCATTTCTCTGCTTTGGGGTGGTTGTCTCAGTAGCTTCCCATGCCCCAACCAGGGGCTGTGCCTGCATCCCCATCATGTGGATCAAAGGTGCAGTGCTCCAGAGAGAGGGAACTCTGCAGTCATTCACCTTCCCCACGCTCTTCTCACCCTTCAGACAGACACTGATCTTGTCCTCACCCCCTCTTGGGCTCCAGAAAGAGCTTTTCCCTGTTGATAAGGTGTCTGGGGCCAGGACAGCCATGTTGGCTGCTCCACAGGGCCCCCAGATCAGTGGGTCTATGGGGCCCTGGGTCAGCAGTCTGTGGGGTCAATGACTTCAGTGGAAGGAAAGGGAGGGAAGGGGTGACTTGAGGGCTGTAGGATAGTCCCCCCTTCTGCAGTGTCTCCCAGTGACACGTCTTTGTGCCCTTGTGTTCAGACTGCAAAATCCAACCTAGAGAAGGCCGTGTCTGAGATGGCTGCAGCATCCGATGAAGCTGCTAAAGCAGAAGCTCAGATTAAGGTAGAAGCTAACGAAGCCCTGGTGAAGGCTCTGGAGTAATTCAGGTGAGGCTCACCTGGGGCCTGGCTGAGTGTCCAGATCTGCTTCAGGGGATGAGTCCTGTGGGGCTGCCAGGGTGGGCGAGGGGTGCTCCCTGGCATTTGGGGAGCAGTGACTCTGCAGCTGCCCCTTGCTGGGGTCAGGCCTCAGCTCTGTAGGGGGCTTATGAGGGTCCTTGGCCCAGAGATGACACAGGGCCACCAGATGGCAACGGGGCCCAGGGCCAGGCAGGGCTGTGCCTGATTCAGCCCTGACACTGCAGGGTTCATCCCAGCCCCACAGGGTTCAGCCCTAATGCCAGGACAGGTTGGGAGCTGCAGTCACTGCCAGGGCCTCGCTGGTGTCCCAGATCCCTGCTGGGACTGGCTGTGCTCACGAGCATCTCAGAGGCAGGAAGGGGCCTGGGCATGAGTGGCCTCTGCCCTGCGTGGCCTCTGTCACGCGCTCACCCTCCCACTAAGACAAACAGCTTCAGTCTCAGGGGAGGTGAAGCCAAGCTCTTACCTCATGGCCCCTTTTCCCTCTGCCCTGCTCAGACTGTGCCTCATTCCTCCCTTTCCCACGTGCTGGCAGTCGGGGACTCTGCAGCAGCGTGTGCTGTGCTGGGTGTGAGTCACTGATTGCCTGCAAGGGGCTCAGCCCGGAGCACAGCAGGGCACTGCTTCTCACTATCTCCTCATCTCTGTTCCGGGTGCTCTTTGGTCCCAGGGAGACTCTGGCTCGTGTTTACTCACAGCAGTTGAGCAGCTGGGTCAGGGCCAAGCCCCAGGGTCAGGATGCACAGCCCAGCCCAGCCAAGCCCACCCTGCACTAACCCAACCCTGCTTTGTGTGTTGCAGGAATCCCACCGTGGGTGCAGAACTCCCAGCCTGTCCCTGTCCTGCTCCCCAGCTGTACAGATGGAGTGGGACAAATGGAGGTGGAGAAAACGTTCTCATCAATTAAAAGGAAATGTAACCCCCTCTTGTGGCATGTTGCCTTCTTCCTGGGCAGCAATTGCAGCCAGAGCTGGGATCAGCTTCCAGCTCCTGCCCCATGCTGAGTGCTGTGGGGCAGATGCACCCAGGGAAGGTGTCACCAGCACTGCCCTGGGGTTTGGCCCGGCATTCCCAGGGGAGACTCATCAGGCAGGTTTTAACCCCCTCCCAGTGCTCCAGCCACCTCCACCTCTGATAATCACCTGGACAGCAGGATTATGGCAGCATGGGAGGAGTTCAGGTCTGTTCCAGAGCTGTCCCATCCTGGCTTCCTGCCCCACCACTGGCTCTGCCTCAGCCTCCCGGCTCTGGCGCTGCAGGAATCCCCATCGGCCGGGCTGTTCCAGCACGGTGCTTCTTGCAGCTGGACAGCAGCTGCCAGGCTCTGCCCCATCCTCTGCTGCTGCTGGCACATGGAGCAGGGAAAGCTCCCCCTGCTCCCAGAGGCAGGCTCAGTGCAGAGAGGGAAGCAGATGCCGTGCATGGTGGGAATCTTTCCTGCTTCAGTGCACACTGGGGGTGGCTGGTGATGCTCTGCTGCAGCCACAGCTTGCCCAGGGTTCACTGGATACAGCCCTGTCCGAGGAGGCTGCCTGGGGCTTATCACAGTCCGGGAAAAGCAGGAGGGGCTCAGGGGATGCAGGAGGGGCTCACTGGGCGCCCAGAGCCACTGAAAGGGGCGGGTTCGAGCAAGAGAATTGCCAGGCATCCGGGATGCATGTCCTGCCCACAGCACCAGATGCTGCCGGGTCCCACGCTCAGTGCCACCCACCCCACGCCCTCCCAGAGGGATTTCGGGTTCCCTCTGCTGTGCAGAGCTGCCATCCCTCCCTCTGCCTCGCAGTAATCCCCTTTTCCCTGCAAGTGTTCCAGCCCGGGAAGGCGTGTTGGCTGCCTGTGTGGGCAGCAGCTCTGAGGAGGTCACTGCTCCGGCCTCCCGCGGGCCCTGCGTGGCTCCCGCTCGGAGTGGGGCACGGCTATTTTCGGTGCTGCCACCCAGGATGTAATCTTGGCTGCCTCCTCTTCTCACCGCCACCTCCTTCCCCTCCTCTCGCTCGCTCTGTCTTTCTCTCCCCCCCTTCACAAGTGATCAAAAATAGAGCCTGTGGTGTTAAATTTCTCACTCTGTGGCTTATTAAAAGCCTCCGAGTGCCTGACGCGGAGCCTATTTGAAGCTCAGCCGACTTCCAGCTCCTGAGCTGCTCCAGTGCCTTTTCCCCTTCCCCTCTCATTCCCTTTCTTCTTTTTTTTCAAAGGTCAGACGTTGTACTGAGCATGAGCAAAGCCTCCGAGTCGGAGCTGTGCTAATTAAAACGTCTCGGGAATAAGTGGGGCCGGCCGGCTCTGCTCCCTCTCCCGCTGCCCCTCTCTGTCCCCGGCTGCTATTTCGGCTGCGTGAGCCTCCCCCGGCACACGCAGCCGTGCTGACGGAAGGTGGCTGCCTTGGGTTTTTCATCTAATGGAAGAGCGTTGGCGAGGCCGGGAAGCTGGGGAAACGGCCAGCTGCTATTTTTAGGATGGGAAAAAAGTGTCTCCGTCAGCGTCCTCTCACCAGCTCTTCCCACTGCCTCCCGCCAGCGCCGGGGGGGGCAAAGGAATCCGGCCCTGCCCCTCACAGGGGTGCCCTTGGCTGGGAGCTCCATGGCCTGACAGCTGGTGGGACTTGTAGGCTGCATTTGGGGAGGCAGCGAGGGCACCTCCCGCTCTTCCTTGTCTGGGGTCCCTGGGGATGGAGGTCCCCTCGCTCTGCCCCAGCATGGGGCATCTCTTGCTCTCTTGGGTGCAGGGAAAGGGCTTTGTCTGAGGCAGGACTGGAGCAGCACTGGGCAGGGGCTGTGGGTGCCCTGGCTGGCAGCATCACAGCCCTGCACGCCCTGAGCTGCACTTTGGGTGTGGGCGATTCCCTGAGTTCCTCTGCACTCCCAACCCAGCCCACTCGCCGCAGGGACCTCCTGCTGCGGCCCCGGCTCTGAGCTCCTCACCTCTGCCTCTGGCCTTTCCCCTCCTTGCTTGTTATCCGGCTCTGCAGAGCCGCGTTCTCCTCCTCCCCCGGCTCCAGCTGCCCACGCTGGAGCCGCCATCAGTCACTGGATGCCACGAAAAAGGTCTGACCGGTGCAGATGTGCAGCTGTGGCTGCACCACAGGCACAGCCCGTCCCTGCTCCCAGCTTGCTGTGCCAGTGCTGCAGGGATGAACCCGACCAGGGGCAGCTCCATGGTGTGGACCATGATGTGATTCAGCGGGTGAATTTCCTTCCTCTCGCCCCAAATCGGCCTGGTGGTGGCACCAGCCTGACACTTGTCTGTCCCGGGAGTGCTGGCACCTGCCCTTGGGCATCACAGCCTCCATCCACAGCTGAGCGAAAAGTCTTTCTCCTCCTCTTTTTGGGGTGGTGGGTGCTGGGGTGACTGTACCCTGTCTCTGCTGGGGGCATGCAGGGCTGGGAGCATCAGCACAGTGCGGTGGAGTAATTCCTGGGAGCCTGGGGTCTGGCTCTGGCTCTGGGCTGGGTGGTGGGTGTGAGAGGAAAAAGCTGCTCAGAAGGTGGTGGAAGTGGGCAGGGGGCCAGCATTGCCCCCTTCCTCCTCCCCTTCCACCCAGGGCTCTTGCCCATGACTCGCATCCTCTGCTGCCAGATGGAGGGTGGGGAGCGGGGCCGGGAGCGCTCGGAAAGTGAAGCATCACGGATTCTGCCGGCGGCGTCGCTTCTCCGGGGGATGATTTCCGAGACGGGCCGGGCTCTCCAGGCCAAATCTCCCGGTGCTGGCGGCCCTCCCTGCGCTCGGCCGCGTGGCATTTCCCCGTCCCACCCAGTCCCGAATGCAGGCGAAAGGTTCCAGCTCTCCTCTCTCTGCAGGAAAAACAACCCCAAACCCCACCGCAGCCCCAGGACGCCCCGCTCCCGCCGGGCTGACTCATCCCGCAGAGCCGCCCCTTTCCCTGCCCAAACCTCGGCACTTGGGATTCTGCCTGGCCCTGCTGCTGCCTCGCACCCTCAGCGCCCACTCTGCAACATCAGGGTGGGGGTACAGGGGCTGCCCCCCACCCTCACACTGCTAGGGGGCTGCGGGACGTGGCAGTGTGGGGACCTCCAGGGTGCCTCTCCCCACCGAGGCTGTGCAGTGCTCAGGTGCAGATCCAGCACCTTCCCACCCCCATACCCGTGGGTGCTGCCCAAAGCCCCGGCGTGGGAAGGTCAGTGGAGGCTCCACAGGCTGCCAGCCCAGCTCGGTGTGTCCTTGGGCCACGCTGCCCTTGGGCGGCTCGAAGGCCGAATGCGCGCGGCTTCCTTCGGGTGGGGGGGGTGCTGCTGTAATGATTAACCCGCCCGCGTTAATCGTTCCGGCCGGCAACCTTTTTCCTCTGGGTTTCCAGCTCTGGAAAATGCTCTTTTTCCGCCACCCTCCCACGCACGTGGCCCCGTGGAGGGAGCATGGCACAGCTCAGGGAAAATCCCTGCGGGCAGGAAGGGGACCTGGCTCGGGATCCAGCACCGGGATCTGTCCCAGCGGGGCCCCTCCATCCCAGTTCCAAGGGGTGCTTTACTGACTGAGGGTGGTGGAGCGTTGTGGAGTGTTGCCCCACCGGCCTCACCCCGAAAATCCAGGCGCAGGAGTGGGTGCCGGAGGGTGTTTAGGAGGGCAGGTGTTGCAGCCTGAACGACGGGGTTTGTTGTCAGGCTGCTCCCGGGCCAGCAGCCTCGGAGCGCTGCCGGCCACGCGGCAAACTTTGGCCCGGGGCAGGTTCTCTGATGGCAAACTGAGGCACGGATGGGGAAAGCCACTTGTAGGTTGGGGAGAGCAGGGACAGGACACAGGAATTGCAGACCCTGCTGCTGTGTTCGGGGATGGCACCTCTGTGGGGGAGCATCATGGGGAGACCCCCAGGAGCTGCCGGGGTCAGGTGGGGGGCAGTGGGGGTGGCACATTGCCCTGGGGTTCCAGGTGCCTTGGCAAGGGCTTGGTGGCCTCAGGGGCTGCAGGCACGGCCCTCGCTCGGGGCAGCCATGGAGGCTGCTGGCACTTGGCTCCGCTGGAGCCTGCCCAAAGCCACGGGAGACAAAGGGGGCGCTCAGCCCTGTGCTGAGGGTTCCTGCAAAGCCCCCTCCTGCTGCCCCCTGGCCAGGGCTGTGACCCACACGGGGCAGGGGGAGGCTGGGGAGGAAGCGGCTGCCAGCTGGGCTTGACTCCGGCTACAAAGGCAGCCCAGAGAGCCCAGTGGAATGAGGTGGCACCCGTCCAGGTTCCCACGGCGGCCCTGGTGCAGAAAATACACCCGGCGCTGGTGGCGGTTGCCACAGCGATGGGCTGGGTGCCACGCCGCGGGGGGCACGACCCCGGACCCAGGTGTGCCGGCACAGGACCCCAGCACAGGGTGGTGGGAGATCCGTGGGGCGTTGGAGCCGGGCGCTGGCAGGGACCAAAGGCTCCTGCCCTGGCTCCAGCTGCCCCCGCCCGCCTTTGATGTGCCGGGACTTCGCCCTTGGTAAAGCTGGGAGGTTCCCAAGTCGTTCCCAGCTGGTTCCCGGTATCCAGCACCCAGGCACCCAGTGCAAGCTCCCATGAGCCCTGGGGCTCCATCCACCGCTTAGTTCCCTTTGCCCCGCTGCAGCCGGGGGCTCAGAACCCCCACAGGCTCCCCGGTTCCTGGCAGGGCTGGCCAGGAGGAAGCGGCTGCAGCTGGTCCCGACACTGGGGCTCTTCCTGGCGGAGCTGGCGCCGGAATGGGGCGCAAAGTGAGGAGGGGAAGCCGGGGGGGCCGGGGCTTCTGCCCTCTGGGATGCCCCAGCATGCATCGGGGAGGAGGAGACGGCAGCAATTCCATTCCTGCTCCCTCAAAGGCCGCCCCTCCACCGGGTATAAATAGCAGGATTGAAGGGTGGCGTGACACTGGAGTCACTTCTGCCGCTGCCACCTTGGGTGTCCCCCCCCCCGCCCCGCACAGGACCTCAATGGGGTCATTGTGCGCTGCAGCCCCGCAGGGCATTTCCTGAGCAGCTGCCGGGCCTGACCCCAACTGCTCCCCCCACGTGTCGGGAGAAGTAGGGTCCCACGTAGAGAGTGGGCACAGTCCCCCCACTTGCCCTCCTCACAATGGGCAAGGGCTACACACGGGTGGGCGGTGGCTTCCTGCCGTCCCCATCCCCACCTGGCCGTGCCGGCCAGCTGCGTCCCAGCCCTGCCGTCCCCTCCCTGCCCGGGCAGCGCCGGCAGCAGCTGTGGGGTAATGATGGGGTGTGCCCGCACGCCCCGGGGTGCGAGCGGCGCGGGAGGCTCTGCCACCCAGCAGGACGGGGCCAGCCGGGCGCGGAGCTTTGCTGCCGCAGCCGGCGCGGCCACACCTGTGTGGGCTGAGCAGACCCCGCTCCCACCCGACACCTGCCCGGCCCAACCAGCTCCTTCGCGTCCCGGCCGCCCGCGGACAGGCTGCTGCAGGCAGGGCCCCCTGGGCCAGGCAGGTGCAGGAGGTGGGAGCACCCGGAGTGCCAGGGGCACGTGGGGGGCCAGGAGGAGCTGGAGCTCTGGGTGCACAGGAGCACTGGGGACTGGAGGGGCTGTGAACCCGTTTGTGTCTGTGGGATGTCCCTGTCCCTCATGTCCCCTCCTCACTTCCCCACATTGTGTCCCCTGTCCGGCCCCACATCCTGTCTCTGCAGATGGGCTGTGGCTCCGACCCTGTTCCTCATGTCCCAGCCAGGGCACCCCAAAGGTGCAGGGTCCTGCTGGGGGACTGTGAAATGCTCCCTCCCAGCTCCTGCAGGCTCCTGGGGGAGCACGGGAAGAGCAGCATCTCCTGTGGGCAAGGACCCTTTGATGGGGACAGCTGTGAGGGGCTCTGGCCCTGTATGGATGTGAGTGGGTGGGTTCAGGACAGGGCTGTGTCCCATGGGCCAACACCAGCCCAGGTAGCCACAGGCTCCAATGGAGCTGAAGGCTCTGTGGGGAGACCAAGTTTTAATGAGGGGCTGTCAGGCTCCCTCTGATCCTTCCGCTCATTATCTAATAGGAGCAGAGCATTTAAAGGCCACAGTGCAGGTGAGTCACTTCCCCAGCCTGTGCCTCAGTTTCCCCACAGGTTGGGCACTGGGATGAGCTGAGCCCAGCTCCCCATAGCACGGCTTGGCCCTGGGGAATGTGGCACAGTGGGTCTGGCCCAGGGTTGGATTCCTCCCTTGGTTTCTCGTGACTCGCTTAGACCTCGGGCACACCTCCCTTGAGCCCCCGATGTGGGCACGGGGCCGCGCCCCAGCCAAATGGTCCAGGTGTGCTTGGCAGCACAGGGCATGGGAAGGGGTACCTCCAGCTCCCCATGCAGCAGCTTTGCCTCACCCAGCCTGTGCCATGTGGGGTCCAGCTCTCCTCCCACCAGGATTTCCTGCTGCTGTTCCCAGAATGGGCCGTGGCCCCGCATCCACGGGGAGCGGGTGATCCCGCCCAGCCGTCAGCCGGGAACCAGCCCCACCGGCACCGGGGTCAGGCACAGGCGAGGAGGCTGCACCGGGGCCGTGTGGTGGGACCTGCAGCGATGCCCCTGCCCCGGCAGCCGCCCCCGGTGCGGGGAGGGCCGGGCAGGGCAGGCGGCTCCATCACTGTAAACAGGAACCGCGGCCGCAGGGGAGCGCAGGGGGCCGGGAAGTGAGGGGGTGCGTGCGGCCGTGGCGGGGCTGTGGGAACGTGTGAGGCAGCGGGAGCACGGGTGGGGATGCAGCACCTTCCCGGGAGAGTGTGTGCATGCACGTGGGAGGTGTGTGCCGGTGTCTGTGTGCAGGGTGAGCACGGGGGGGTTGTGCACACGCGTGTGCCCGTTCAGGGTGGGGGATTGCACGCAAACCTGCAGGGACAAGGCCAGAAGGAAGTGTCCCCTCCCATCCCTATCCCGCCCGAGTCCAGGTTTCCTGGGGCACATCCTGCCTGCATGGATCCTGTTCCTTCTTCCTGGCTTTAGGTGTTTGGGGGGTGCCCGCCTGGCAGAGGGCCAGGGGCAGCACCGGGCCCAAGGGCTGCTGGCTGCCCACCGGCCCCTGGCCCCCCAAGGCGATGGAGGGTTGGAGGGGTGCCTGCGGTCCTGGTCTGGCACTGCTCTCCCCGCCCAGGTGAGGTTCTCACATTCCTGAGGCAGTTCCAAGGGGAGGCAGGGCAGGTGCGGGGCGGGAATGCCGCCGCGCTGAGTGTGTGCCTGTGTGTCAGTGTGTGGGGCAGCCTGGCAGACATGCACCCCATGCCCCCACTGCTTCCTTGCTGGACACTGGATCCCCCACCAGCATCACCCCAGCCCTGAATGTGGGCTTGGGATCCACAAAATCCATCCCACGTGGCTCTTCCACCCTGTGTGTAGGCAGGACTGGGATAATGCCCCACAGGGTGAGCCCACGGCTGGATCAGAGGACTGGAGTGGGATGAGATGGGATAGGGTGGGGTGTGATGGAGTGGGGTGGAGTACAGTATGATAGGGGGTTCCTTTGCCCCAGATTTACAAGCCTGGGTTGCCCCAGGATCAAGGTTCAGTGTGTATCCAAGGAGGCTCCCAAAATCCTGAGTCCTTCCCCTCCCCAAGGCTGGCAACTTAGTTAAGCATTTATAATAATAATAATAATAATGATAATAACAATAATAATAACAACAACAACAACAACAGCTGAGCTGTCGGCTGACTCCTGGAGCTGGGATTTAAAGCAAACCAAGAAAGGTGGCAGTGTCTGGTGCCTGTTGGTCATATTGAATGGTGTTGGTGCCCTGGGTGCCCCTTCCCACCCTGGCAGTTTCCCACCCGTGCTTCCAGGAATCCCTAGGCAGAGGATCTGTGTCCTTCCCTGCTGGGGGGTCTCAGCCCCCAGCCTGTGGCCAGGGGAGGGTCCCATCAGTGGGCATGACCTGGCAACATGCAGCTACGGTGTTGATGCAACCACTGGGACCTCTCCTGACCCAGAATTTCTGCGATTGCCGATTGCCACACCAGCACCGGCACATGGCACAGGCTGGGGCACAGGTTGGGGCCTGGGGGGCACTGGGGCCAGGGGGGCAGTGGGACAGTGGCAGAGCTGGGGCACAGGGCAGGATGGGAGGTGGCCAGGGAAGGGATCTGTAGTTCCCCCTGCCTGTCCCAACATAAATCCAGGCTGAGCAGGGCTGAGGCTCAAACCTCCGCTCGCCCCTGGCTGCAGGGAAGCCACAGGCTGGGAGCCACTGCCCAGTATCAGCAGGGACAGGAGCTCAGTGTCCTGAAGGGGCCCATGAGCTCAGGGAGCCCAGAATAGCTTTGGCCTCACTGTGACAGCAGGGCCATGGCCCAGCACAGCCAAGTATGGCCCCATACCTGGGTGCTGCTAAATCCAGATGGATTTGCCATCCTTCCCGGAGCCAGGGCCAGGTGGGTGGGAGCCTCTGTGGTGACTCCACCATCTCCATCTTCATGTGGGAGCTGACTCACCCCGGGGTCCGGCTGAGCCATCCAGCCCTATGTTGGGGTCCCCCTGCCCACTGTGTGCCCAGCCCCCCCAGGCCCAGAGGGGCTGCCTGAGTCACTCTAGGGGTGACCTCATCTCTGGGGCTTGCCAGGCCCAAGGCCAGGGTGATGGGCAGAGCCCCCAGCAGTGTGGAGTGCCCCACAGCCAGGGCATGGCAGGCAATGCCAGGCTGGGCCACTGGCTCTGGCTGCATTGGGCTGGCAGCTGGAGTGTCCCCAGGCTGTGACGCCCGGACACGCTGCCAAAGGCCACCAGGACATGTCCCCGAGAGCTGGGAACACACGGAGCCAGTTGTGTGTTTCTAAGGACACGCCTGGGTGTTTACAGCCCCGCCAGCGTCACCAGCACAGGCACCACCGTCCTGCCCAAGGACACCCGCGCCTGCCACGAGGCCACCCTGAGCCTGGAGGGATGGTGGGCTCTGGTGGGGGCTCCAGGGAGGGTCCATGGCCGGCACAGTGCCAGGAGAATGGGATCAGCAGCTCCTTACTCATGGCAGCAGTGATGGCTCACCTGAGCATGCCGGGCGATTGAGTCACCACTCGCTGCCCTGACTAAGGCTGAGCCGCTCGGCCCCGCAGGGCTTGAAGAGATGGGGAGGGGGTGCTGGGACCCCCAGCCCTGCACCACTCCCACTGTGGCAGTGCTGGTGGTGCCTGGTGGGACGGGATGGGCGGGTGGAGGTGCAGCGGTTCGGCTGCACCCTCCTGCCGGGGTGTGCCCCGCATGATCCCGGCCGCTGGCCCAGCGCCCGTGGGAACGCTCCCACTCACTGCGGCAACTCCACATGAGGCCCCAGCCGGGCACTGCATAGCCCGGGAGCCCCTTTGCAGTCATGGGGTCGGCTCCCCTCCCCAGGACTGGGGGCTGAGGGAGAAAAAGGGTCCCTGTCCCACCTGCATCCCCCCAGGTTGCAGCCCGGCGTCTTCTGAAGCCATAGGAGGGAGAAACGCCCCCTCTTTCCCCCTCTCCCCTCCTCTCCCTGTTCCCGAGCCAGCGTCAGCTCTGCCCTAATCCCATGACCCCGCGCCTGCGAGGGGAATGCAGAGACTTGCGATAAAATCCCCGTTTGCCAAAGCTGTGGAATCAGCCAGGAATTCATTCCAAAAGGAAAAAAAAAAACCAACAAAAAAACCAACCCAAAGGAGAGAAAAGAGTAAAGCTGCTGCCCGGGGCTGGTGGGGGATTTCCCCGAAGAAAAAGGGCTGGGAATTCCCTTCCTTCGAAGGAAAGGACTTCCAACAATCGGCCCCCAAAAGATTTGGGGCTCCCGGCCGGAGCTGGGGCCTGCGGGATGGGGTAGCACCGTGGGACACAGAAGAGCCGACACCAGGGTCCTGCCCCAGCTCTGCCCTGGCATCAGGACGTGCCTGGTGGCCAGGCTCCGTGGGAAGTGTCCCTGCGGGACCCGGGTAAGCCCCTCTCCTCCGCCCCAGCCCGCGCCGCCGGCCGGGTGCGTGAGTCGCCGCGGGGGCTAATCCCGGGGCCCAGGTTAGCTAAGCGGATTGCGGGAGCTGCGTGTGGCCTGCAGCGGGATTTGTGTAGGTATTTGCTTGTCGGATCGTCTCTCCCGGAGCTGCTCAGCCGTGCGGGGTTTGGAGAACGCTCCCTCTGGAGACGCGGGAGCCTCGGATGCTGTGCAGCAATTATGCCCGAGTCTGCCTGTAATCTTTAACGATTTATTCCCAGGGCAACACAATAAACTAAACACACAAAATCTGGGCTGCTGGGAATCCTGGGATCTCCCAGCTTGTGTCTCTGGAGGCTCCGGTTAACTTCAGCACCTTCAACCATACTGAAATCTGCACACACTTCCTAAAGCACTGGCTCCTGGAGTCATGGGATTGCCGGGGGAGATGAGCTTCCTCCCCGGAAGGAGATGGAGCCATGTGAGGAGGGTGGCAACCAGGAAAGGGGCTCCTCAGGGCTGTCAGGACATGGGGAGATGCCCTGCCCTTGGGGCATGGCTGCTCTGCCAATGAACCCAAGTGGGCCATGCTCCCAGCCATGGCTGTGATGTCCCCTTGTCCCTCCCCACAGATCCAGGCTGGGAGCCAGGAGCTGGCAGCTGGACCCTCTCCCTGCACTGCAGGGGGTGGCTCTGGATTGCCACCTTGTCCCACCATGGCCCCTTCCTGGTGCACAAGCCTGAACTGTGGCTGGGCCAAACCCGTGGCCCCGACTCCCCCCCTCTCCTTGCTGAGGAGCCAGCTGGGGACGTGGCCCCCTGAGGGGCAGCTTCGCAGGCCTGGGGCTCCACAGCTCCCGGGGAGAACAATGGCGCATCCCTGCCCCGGCCCCTCTCCCAGGGACAACAATGGCAGGAGTCGGAGCCGGAGCAGCCTGAGCTCATCTCCCCCTTGAGAGCCTGGAGGGGGCCGGGGTGGGCGGGGGGCCGTGAGCTGAGCCACAAAGGATCCCTCCCAGCCCAGCTCTGTGCCTCGTGCATGAGGGTCTCACTCCCACCCAGCCATCTGCACCCACCCCGAGGGAGCCTGTGTGGGAAGGGACACAGCGGCAGCGTTTTGGGGCTGCAGGGAGCTTCCCTCGGCTCCCACCAGACCCCTGTGCTGCTGCCTCGTGGGTCGGGGGGTATGGCCCCCTCCCCGCTACAGACTGGCCGCCAGATCCCCACTCCAGTTGCTTTGTGTCTCGGTGTGCCAGGGCATTGTCTGAGAGAAAGAGACCCGGCGAGGCAGCCCGAGGTCACGAGCATCGTCCCAACAGCCTCTCTGTGTACACGGGGCGGCCACTGGCCTCGAACACCTTGGCCAGGAGGAACCCGACTCCACCCCACGACCCTGGGACGTCGACCCCAGCACTGGTACCCACCAGCCCCCTTCTCCTCTGTTTCAAAAAACCCTGTGGGGCTGAGTCTGTGTTATGTCTGAACAGTGGGTGGTTGGGCAGAGGGAATCCCTGGGGGGTGGGGCGGGCCAGCCCAACCTTGTTATTAGACATCAGAGTCCCGATATTAGACACAGGCAGCAGCTTTGACACTCAGCTCCCAAGGACAGTTCAGCCCATCCATTTCTTCCCCACTGATTGACTTTGACGCCACTGAGGGGTCACCCGGACAGGGAGAGGTGTCCGGTCTGACCCCTCCCCGCGGGGGGCTGGTCCCCTCTATCTTGCCTGCAGCTGCTCCCTGAGCAGTGGGGACAAGGCCGAGAACGGGACCCCTGGAGGGGCAGAGCCGAGTGCCCAGGAGGGGCTGAGACATCCATGGTGGGCTGAGACTGAGATCAGGGTGGCGGCGAGCCGGGATTTCGGAAGCAGGATCCGAAACGGGGAGACAGGGTCCGGACCCCTAGGGCAGGACTGGGACCAGGACTGGGAACCGGGGGCAGGGGCCGGGACCCCCCGTGGGAGCAGGTGCGGGGACAGCCGTGGCCAGAGCCGTTGCCGGGGCCAGCCCGGTCCCTGCCCGGTCCCTGCCCCCGCCAGGCTCCACCCCGGGCGGTGCGGGATAAAACTTGGGGCACCTCCCCGGCAGCTCCGCGTCAGGGCTGCGCTCGGACCGGCTGCAGCGCTCGGCAAGGGACACCGCACCGACCGCCACCTCTCCCTCAGGACCTTTCTGGGGTCTCTCTCCTTCTTCCTGCCGCCGGAGACTGCTGAGCTCCCGCCGCGCCGGGATCCGCGGGACCGCGCTCGGTGAGTGGGGCCGCGCTGTGCCGGAGGGAGTGCGGGTCGGGCAGCGGGGGTAATCCGCGGACCGGGACTGCGCTCACTCGGTTGCTTTCCCTGGATCGGGCGGGGTGGTCCCGCTACCCCGGGGCTCCCGGGGGGGCGCACGGCAGAGCCCCATCGAGGTGTCCGGGAGCGCTGCCCACCCACCGAGACCTAGCGCGTCCCTGACCACTCGGGGCTTTGTCTACCCTCGGGGAACGGGAGATGGATCGGTTCCCTTCGCTCCGACTTCCGGGACCCCGGTGCGCCCCTCTCGGTCCCCGCCGCGTCCCAGGGAGCGACGTGCCGGGGCGGGCTACCCGAGTCGGTTCGCTCTGTCCCGGCGGGCGGGCAGCTGCCGCGGAGGGCGCCGCGGCCGAGCCTCCCGGTGGCTCGGTAAGGGCCACCCGGTGGTTCGGTAAGCGCTCCCCGGTGGCCGGTGCGGCCCCCGCGGCCCCCCCGGGTGCGGGAGGCGTGGCGGGGCCGGCAGAGGGCGCCCGCGCTTTGCTGACTCATAGCCCCCCCGGGCCCCTCCGGTGCGGCTGTCGGGCCGGGGCCCCGGGGCTGCGGGTGTCCGTTCCTCCCCCCGGGCGGGTGCAGCCGGGGCTGGGACCGGTGGGGTGGAGGTTTCCGCTGCGCGACTGGGGCTGGGGGAAGCAGAAGCGTGCTGGGGGGCGCGGGGGGCTCAGCCCCGTGTCGGGACAGTTCCCCGTAGCCGTAACGGCGTCACTGAGAAGGTGACCGGGCGGGTGCGTGTGACCGGGCGGGTGTGACCGGCTACGGGTGACTGTGCTTGCCCCCCCCGCCCTTTCCGCCTCTGTGTCCCCGCGTCACTCGGCTCCGGGGGTTCAGGCTCCCGCCCGTCCCCGCGGGCAGTCACCTCCCGCCGCGGCCTCCTCCGGTGCGGGGGCCGCTCACCGCCCCCGCCGCGGCGCTCCGGGCCGCCGCCTGCCCGTGTCCCGCGTTCACCCCTCCTCGGAGCCGGGGCCTCGCACGCCAAGCCCGTTGGCCCCCGCGGAGAGGGGCAGCCCGGCGGGTGTTCAGCGCTGCCGGTGCCCCGGCAGACCCCCGGGCCCCCCGTGCCCGCGGCCCGCGCCCCTTTGTTGTGCGCCGGGATTATGAATGGCTCCAGGCGCGGCGCGAGGGCGCGCGGGGGGGGGCGGCGCCGGGGGCGGGGGCCGCGCGGCCGCGTGGGCGGGAGGAATCCGGCCCGACCGCCCCGCCCACCGGGCCACGTGGGGAGCCTGCGCCCGCCTTCCATTGGCTGCCACCGCGGATGTCTGGGCGCTGGGCGCGCTGCCATTGGCTGCGCCCTCCGGAGGAGCCGGAGTGAATGAGGGCGAGGCCCCGCCCCGCGGGACGTTGCTACATTGTAACTTCCCTCCCTCTGCCCCCCCCCCCCCCCCCCCCCCCCCCCCCCCCGGTGCTCCCACGGCAGCGCGAGCGGCGGCCGGTTCGGCGGGTCCGGCCCCACTGAAGGGGGAGCGACGCGGCCTCCCCGCCCCTCGCCGCGGCCTCGGGCCTCACCCCGCCCCCAGACACCCCGCACCGAGAGCACAGAGCGGCGGCGAGGAGAAAGAAAGGAGGCGGCAGGCAGGGGCAGGCGGCAGGCAGGGACAGGCAGCGCCGCTTCTACCGCCCCCCTCCCGCGGCAGCCACCAGAGCGGGGCGAGAACGGGGGATTTTATATTTTTTTTATTTTTATATATATTTGATTTTTCTCCGCCCGGCCCGCGGAGGGCCCGGCCGGTGCAGCCCTGCTTGGGGACCCCCCCGCTCCTAGCCGCCCCTGCCTCCTCCCGGCCCCCGCCTGTGGCCGCGCCGCGCAGCCGGAGCTCCCGTGGGTCCCGCCGAACGACCGGCGGAGGGGGTCCCGCTCCCTCCTTTGTCCGCTCCCGCCCACCCCCCCGCCGCGTCCCGCCGTCGCCCCCCGGCACCGACCGCCGCTGCCCCCGCAGGTCGGCGGATGGACCCGCAACCCGGCGCCAGGAGCTGCAGCCGTGGGGCTCCCGCCTGCGAGGTGGGGCCGCCCGAGCCCCCCATGAACCTCTACATCCACACCACCACCGGCACCCGCTATGAGCTCTCGGTGCCCGCCGAAGAGACGGTGGAGGGGCTGAAGCGACGGCTGTCCCAGCGCCTCAAGGTGCCCAAGGAGCGGCTGGCGCTGCTGCACAAAGAGAGGTACGGCACGGGGCGGGTCGGTGCGGCTCGGGGGGTCTGGGGTCCCCAGCCCCCTGGCAGTGGGGCTGGGCGCGGGGGCGGCCCCCTCGCACCGGGCTCGGCACCGCACAAAGGCTCCCGCCCCCTCCCCCTTCCCGGCCCCATTCCTGTGCGGGGCGGCGGGGGGGGGCAGCCCGGGGGGCCGCGGCGGGGGCGAGCGGGGGCCGGGCCGGAGGGAGGGAGAGAGGGAGGGAGGGAGGGAGAGAGGGAGGGAGGGAGGGGGACTCCGGGGTGGAGAGAGGGAGGGAGGGGGCGCCGAGCCTGGACCGGAGCACGGCCGCCGCCCCCTCGCCCGGCCCTGCCGGGGCTCCTTTGTGGGCGGCGGGGCCCGGCCGTGCCCCGGCCCTTTGTTCTGGGCTCAGCCCCGGCGGCGGCGTGGCCCGGCCCCCCCCCCCCCCTCCCGAGCCCCCAGCGTCGGGGGAGCCTTTGTCTGCCGGGGACTCGGGCCGAGGGGCTGCGCACCCCCCGCGTGGAACGGGGCCCGCGCGGGGCCGAACCGGGAGTAACTTGGAGAGTCTCTCCCGGATCGGAGGGAGGACACACGGGGACACGGCGTCCATCTGCCGGCACCCACGGGGCCGCGGGAGGGGCACGTTCCCAGGGCTGCCTCCCCCACCCCCGTTTGTCCCAGCTTCTCTTGCACTGCCTCCCCCCGTGGGCAGGTTTCCTGTGCTACGAAGCCCTGAAGCCCCTCCATACACCCTCGCTGGCCCACTCACCCCCATGGCTGCAGCACCCTCAGTACTGCCCTATGCTCAGAGCAGGGGTGCCCCATACCGTGAGCTCGCCTCCCTGGGGGGCAGCTGAACAGTGGAGTGCTGGGATCCCCTCCTGCCTGTCAGGCGTTGGAATTGCTTGGGCTGGGCGTGCTTGGGGAGGTTTGGTCCCCTGGGAGCAGCCAGGCTTGCAGCTGGTGTCCCACTCATGTCCCCCTGGGGGGTCTGCCTGGCCTGTACTGACCCTGCTTTTGGCATCTCCCCCCACAGCCGCCTCAGCTTTGGCAAACTGCAAGACCTGGGGGTCGTGGAAGGCAGCAAGCTGACACTGGTGCCCACCGTGGAGGCCGGCTTGATGGTGAGTGGCCTTTTCCTGCTGCTCCCTCCCTCCCACTCGTCCCTGTCTATTATTAAAGCCCCTGGCGAGGATGAGGATGTGATGTGCTGGCAGCCCCGCGGCTCTGCTGCCCCAGCCCTCGCTGAGGAGGCAGCACTGGGCTGGGCACGGCAGCAGGTTTAATATTTCACTCCTTTCTCAAGGCTTGTGTAGAAATAGTGGAAGTGACATGTCATCCCTCCCTCCTGCTGCGGACGCCCCCTCCTTCTCTGCATTTGTAACGTTAATCCCCCCCCTCCTCCTTTTTTTTTCCAGTCTCAGGCGTCCAGGCCAGAACAGTCGGTGATGCAAGCTCTGGAAAGCTTAACTGAAACTCAGGTGAGGGGCTGGATGCCGGGGCAGGATGGAGACAAAGGCGGGGGCTGGGGGAAAAGGACCGCTGTGGCCTCACTCTGCTTCCCCTCCCAGAAGCTTTGGCGTTGGTGCCTCACTGAGGTTTCACCTTCAGCAGAGCTGGGAGTGCTGAGGGTGGTGCCCTGGGCGGGCACCGTCACCCTGAGCAGCGCCGGGTGCAGGGAGGTCCCACACCGCAGCCTCGCAGCCCAAACAAGCTGGGAGCTGGGGAGGTGAAGTGACTCACCCAAGGTCACACAGCAGGTCGCTGGCAGAGCTGGGCGGCTCAGGGCCCTGCCCCAGGGGTGTGGGGCTGCAGCCCCCCCCCCCCAACTGCCCACACCAAAGTGCAGGAATGGGGCTGCCCACCTTCCCCGTGACTGTATTGGGTGTTTAGGGGGCTTGCAGGACCACATAGGGGGCTCATGGGGCTGCTGGGTCACACTGGGGGCTTGTGGGGCTGCAGAGCCCAGCTTCCCCCCCAGTGCCCAAAGGGCTCTTCCCCCTCTCCTTGGAGCTATTCTTTGCGGGTGGGATGGCCATGCCCGGGTGTTCTGTCCCTCTCCATATCCCCCGTGCTCAGTGGTGTTGTGTTGGGGCGCCAGCCCCTCAGAGGGGGGCGCGGAGGGGGCTCGTGTGGGTGGTGTTGGCGGAGCCGCGGTCGAATCGCTGTGGAGTTCCTGGCAGTTGGCGGGGTGGGAGGTGGGCGGGCGGGGGGTCCTCGCTGCTGGGGGGTCTCAGCCACGCGGTGGAAGCGTTCCCAGGGTGGGAGAGCCGTGGGTGAGCCGTGGGTGCGTGCGCAGCCGCCGGCTCCTGCCGCGAAGGTGGAATTTACCCCCAGCCGCGCAGGCCCCACTCCTTTGTTTTCCGTCTCTGTTACTGCTGTGAAACTCTTTCCTTCCTTTTTCTGGCTGATGGTGCAGCTTTGGGGGTTTTTAAGGGTTGTTTTTTTGGGGTTTTCTGTAGCCTGCCTCACTGAATGTGGGGATGGGGCTGAGCCCTTTGTGGCGCCAGGGCTCAGATAGGGGGTTGTTGGGGGCACAGCTGTGACCCTCTGAGGATGTGGCATTGTGGCAGTGGCTCAGGCTGCCCTGCTTGCAGGGACTGACCCACAGTGCCCTTGGCTGCCAGGGATGCCCTTGTCTTTTGGGGGCTGGTTTAACCTCATGTGGGTCAGGGGGGTGAGCCTGGACTGGAGCCCTGTGCCAGAGGCTGCCAGGCTGCTTGCAGGGTGCTGCCCATCCCAGCTGGGTTGCAGAGTTGTGAGAGAGGGCTGGTGCTGGCAGCTGAACCCGCGGGTCCCTGTGCATGTCCTGGTCTCGGGGCTGCAGATATTTCTGGTGGGGCTGTGCAGTTCCACACCAGGGTGGGCAGCGAGGTGGGATGGACTGGGGAGCCAAGGAGCCCATGGAGCTCTGGGTTACCCCTTGCACTGGGCTGTGGCCCCCTCGGCCAAGCACAGCGGGGCAGAGGAGAGTGGGTGGGCTACGGTCTGGCACTGGCTGTGGGAAGCGACTCCACACCTCCCTGCCCACCGCAGGTTCCTCCGGTCGGTGATTCAGGAAGCCAGGGCTGAGCAGGAGGAACCGCCAGCACCTGGGGGGCGGCGGGGGGAGGGCAGGAAACCACTCCTCCCATTCATGCTTTGCTGGGCTCTGCCTGCGTCACGCAGCCTCCGGAGCGCAGGGAGAGCTGAGCCGCTTCCTCTGGGGGGGAATAGGGGGGGCCAGGGCGCTGCCACCCCCTCCCCAGCCTTTGGGGAAGTGGCTGCTGGGCACGGGGGCTTCCTGGAAATGCTCCCGCGCTTCCTTCCGCCCTGCACAGCTGCCCCCGCTTTCCAGGGGAACCCACAAACTGTTCGGTCCCTCTGCCTCAGCTCTTCCTTCCCCCAGTCCCTCTGCTCAGGAATGCTGGAGGGGGAACAGAGAAGGCGGGGGGACACATCCTGCTCTTCTAGGGACAGGAGCTGCAGTCAGAGGAATGTGGCTGGGGTGCTCTGTCCCTCTGCCCCCCCTGGGCACAGGCAAACCCGTGGGCACTAACACAACAAGTGGCTAGATGGGTGTCCCAGCTGTGCCCAACTGGAGACCCTGCAGGGGATGGAGGGCCATTTCCTGCTCCCCCTTCTCATATTTGCCCTGGCCTTGCCTTTCCCCCCCAGATCTCCCAGAACAGTTTCCCTTTGCATGTTTTAGGGGTGCCGCCCTCTGCATGGGGGACAAGGGCTCACTGGAGGCTGCTCCCACTTTCTGGCAGCCCAGAGTGGGGGGGCCTGGGGGTGTCTGGATCTGGGGGCCAGGGTGACGCGGGGCCAGGCGTCGGAGCGAGGCGGGAATGCGTCGTTCTCTGAGTCATCTGCGTTTCTGAGAAGCAGCTGGGAGACACTTGCCCCATCCCCGTGGGCCCTGAGCCTGGCACGGTGCAGCTGAGCCCCTCAGGGCTTGACAGGGTCCCAGAGGGACCCCTGGGTGTGGAGGCTTTGGGGGTCCCAGTGGTCCCAACCCCCTCGATGGGGCTGTGCTGGCCCCTGCGGCGGAGCCGGCTGGGAGGGACCGCGGGGTCCTCCCGGCGTGGGCGGCAGAGCGGGCGGCTGGGTGGGACGTGTTTGCATTGGAGCGGGCTGGTTTCGCCGGGGGGGTTGGCAGCGGCGTGGGGGCGGGTGCTGGGAGCCCCGGAGCTGGGGCGCCGCAGGGACCCGGACGGCTCAGGGCCACGGCCCAGCCCCAGGGGTGCTGCGGAGGGGTGGGGGGCCCTAAGACCCCCTGCGCCTGGGGACTGAGGGGGAGGTTCTTGGTGCCGCTGGGAAGCGCCGGCAGCGCGGGCCCGGCTGGGGTTGAGGTGCTCTGGTTTCTCCCCACGCTGGCGAGGGGTCAGGCAGGGCAGGCTGGGGTGAGTCAGAGGGAGCGGGAGGCGGCCGCGGGGCCACTGACGTCAGAGGGCCCCGGGGACGTGCGTGGGGCTCCCCCGGGAACACCTGGGCGAGGAGCTGGACCTGCTGCAGGGTGACAGGGGCTGGGGTGGGGGGTCCTGCCCCACTGCCTCCCTCTGCGTGTGAAAATAGAGTTGGGGGACTGTGAGAAACCCCACTCAGGAGCATGGTGGGAGCAGGATGGGGGCTTGTCCCCTTTCTCAAGCATAGGAAAGTGATGTGTGACCTGGCGTGGGTCTCCAGGAGATCCCTGTGTGACATGTCCCCCCTACGCTGACTCCAAGAGCAGCAGCAGGGATGGGGTGGCCCAACAGCTGTGGGAAGTTCCATTCAGGGGCAGGAGGTGGCTGGACCTCTGAATGTGACCAGAGGTGGGGTGGTAGTGGCTGAGCAGTGTGAATGGGGCTGCCAGCTTGGCGTGAGGCTATCCAGGCTGCTATGGGGAGGGAAACTGAGGCAGGACAGGGGGCTGGAGTGACCCTTTCCTGTGGCCAGGTGCTCTGTGCATGCACATGCGTGTGCACACGCGTGCCCACGTGCGCACCCGCCGTCCTCTCCCGCCCCCTCGCCCCGTAACCTCCCTGTCCAGAGCTGCAGTGTCTCCTTCCCGCCCACCCCTTCCTCTGCAGCCTCCGCCTGACACGCTCGGGGCTTTGCTGCTGGTATTTTTAAAGCTGCTTTTCCCACGGCTTCTCAGAACCGGCCTCCGCGGCAGCGGGGGAGCAGCGCTGGGGCTGGGGGGGCCGGGGGGCCCCTTTCTGCAGCGCTGGGGATAGGGAGGTGATGGGCTCGGTGGTGACCCCCCGTCCGGCCACAGGCGATGGCTGCACCCCGCAGGTGCCAGGGGGTGTGAGTGGGTGACGTCAGGAGCCGTGCACGGCTCCGCACGTGATGGGCTGGGAAAGCCGGGCCCTGCCGTGCCCTGGAATAGCGAGGCTGGGAGGGCTGGGGCGGGGGTGGCGTCATCCCCATTAGCCCTGACCCCACGTCCTGCCCACAGCTCTGCGTGAGCCCCAGGCAGGCGCGGGGACAGGCACAGCTCCCCCTGCAGCAAACATAAGGGCAGCGGGGGCTCGAGAGGGCTCACGGCTGACCCAGCCCCACCAGAACGTGGGGGGCTCCCCTGTTCCTTGGCACAGCTGCCAAGTGATTTATGTGTCGTGGAGACTGAGCAGTGTGTGCTGGGGGACGGCAGGTGTTGGAATTGGGGGGCCCCCCACAGCTGCGGCTTGGGCAGGGTCAGGCCCCAGCTCTTGTCTCCGTGATGCAGCTGCTCCATCACCTGCTGGAGCTGGAGCCTCCAGGCTGGGCAGGGCCGGCCCCCTTCTCCCCCCCCTCCAAATCTGCCTTTGCTGGGGGGAAAGGGGGACAGGTGGCCTGCACTTCCCTGCCTGGCAGTCCTGAGTCACAGTGGTGGGCATGCAAGGACCCAGCATGTCCTCACCTGCCCCTCCTGTTCTTCCTGTGCCTGCGGGGGTACCCCCTCCCCTGGCACTGGGCTGGCCAGAGCAGTGGTGCTGGCCCCAGGGCCAGGCGTGGGGCTGTGGGAGGCCCTGGCTGCAGCCCCTGCCCATCCCTGCTCTCTGGAATCTGGGCAGGGAGGGGAACTTGCTGCTGGAGAATAAAGGGCAGAAGGAAGAGAAATACCCCCCTGGCACTATCAGCTGACAGAGCTGGCGCTGGAACAGGGTTGCTTGGGGACGGCAGCTGAGCTTTCCTGCCAGCCTGGCACGGCTGAGGGGCTGCAGGAGGGAGTCACCCCTTCCCTGCCCCAGTGACCCGTCCCTATGGCTGCAGGAGACCTGTGGTGGTAACTACCACCCCTGCTTGGCCCCAGGGCTGGCAACCATCGTTCCCCTGCTTGGCACTGCCACGGGGAGGGGGATGGGATGTCTGTGCATGATCTCACTGCATTCCAGGGCTGATGGGAGTCCCTTCTCTCTGCAGGTCAACGACTTCTTGTCGGGCCGGTCCCCTCTGACCCTGGCCCTGCGCGTGGGGGACCACATGATGTTCGTGCAGCTGCAGTTGGCGGCTCAGCAGAGCACGGGGCAGCTCCAGCACCGGCACCTCATCGCCAGCCGCGGCGAGACGGGGGCCAGCGCCAGCCCCCACTGCCGGACGCTGCACGGCGCCGCCGGCTCCGGCTTCGCCCGCATCCCCGTGGTGCCCACGTGCCAGCAGAGCCCGACCCCCAGCCCCACGCCCACCACACCAGCCCCACCCATGTACTGTAATGCCCCCCACCCCGCGCCCATCACCGCTGGGATGTTCCGGTCACACGGGGCCAGCGCGCAGACGGTGAACAGCAGCGTGGTCTCCTCCTGCTCAGAGGTGAGTTTGGGGTGGGGTCTTTGGGGGGGGTAGGTGAAGCTGTGCACTTCCCAGCCCTGCTGTGGCAATGCTTGTCCCTGCCTCAGTTTCCCCATGCATGAAACAGGGTTGTCCCTAGTCTGGCCTCCAGAATGTCCCCAGGTCCCAGGGAGGGGCTCGGGGACAGGGTGTAACCCATGCTGTTAACACTGCCCATCCCACACCCTGTCTGTCCCCACAAGTGGCCAGGAGCTGCTGCTGCTTCCCTTTCCTCTTCACACAGCACAGCAGGGTGGGGCAGGCTGTTGGGACCCCAGGGCTGGGGACACTGGTGCACAGAGGAGTGGGACAACCATGCTCCCTTGTGTCCCAGTAAAACTGGGGCCGGGGTGCGTGCTGCTCCCTGCCTGGGAGCCCCTGATCTGGCTGTTTGGAGGGAGGCAGAAGGGCAGGAGCAGGGCTGTGTGTCCCCCCTAGGCCCCTTTCCAGAGACTGATCCCACTTTTCTCCTTTCCCAGGTGGACTGTGGCTCCCGCAGCCCCAGCTCCCCAGGCAGCAGTCCGGCCCCCTCGGCCCGATCCCGCAAGCCTGGGGCGGTCATCGAGAGCTTCGTCAACCACGCGCCCGGAGTCTTCTCAGGGACCTTCTCTGGTACGTGGTGCTGAGCCTTCCAGGGGGGCTGTGGGTCTGGGGGATGTGGGGGTGGTGGGGCTGTGGATGTTGGGGCACTGACCAACTCACACCCACTTCTCCCCCCTCTCCAGGCACTTTGCACCCCAACTGCCAGGACAGCAGCGGGCGGCCGCGGCGGGACATCGGCACCATCCTGCAGATCCTCAACGACCTCCTCAGCGCCACGCGACACTACCAGGGCATGCCTCAGTCCCTGACGCAGCTCCGCTGCCAGACGCAGTTCTCCTCTTCCTCCACCTCCTCCTCCTCTTCGCCGCCTGCCTCCCCGGACCTCGCTACCAAAACTACCTCAGAGCCGCTGCCGGCGGCCGCTGCCCCCCCTCTGCACCCCGTCGTCCAGTGCCAAAGCCAGATCCGGATGTGCAAGCCCAGCGGTGAGTCTGACTGCCCCCCACTGAGGGTGGTGTGTGTGAAGGTCTGGGGTTGACGCCTCTTGGGGGTCCCTGATCAGTCACATCGCCCTGGGGGCTGTGGCTCGGATGAGCAGAGACAGGCTGGGTACCTGGATGATTGACAGGTGTCAGTCAGGATGGCAGGGTCTCTAGAGGATGGGGGACAGTCAGCACCCCCAGGGATTTGTGGAGGTTCCCTCACCCTGCTCTGCCTCCTGCCAAACCTCACAGCACCAAAGGGTCTCCATATGGGGAGGCGGGTGGCAGGTGTCTGTGGTGTCCTCCTCCCCTGGGAGCTTGGGGACTGTCCCTGCTGCATGGTCAAGAGGTTTTGGGGTCACCCAGCCCCTAGCTACCCCCCTCCTCACCCTTTCCAAACCCACCTTCCCACACTGGGAGTGAGGGTGGGTCTGGCTGCGGGTGCTTGACCATGCCAGGGTGTGACAGTATCTCCCACACCCCCCCAGCATTGTGGGGACACACCTGTATGCCCCAAGGCAGGAAGGTGCTGGAGGTGCCCACCCCAGACCCCCCCAGTTTGCTTAGAGGAAAGAGGTGAAACTAGCAGTGCTGGCCAGGAGGACTCGTCCCCCTCAGGGTTTGCTCTTCCTTCTTTCCTGGCTTGGGGGTCCCAGGCCCCCACCAGAGTTGCTCCAGGCTGGCTCCAGCCCTTGCTGACATGGCCTGAGCTTCCCAGCTCTGCTCTGTGCCAGGAATCCATCCCTGTCCATCCTGACTGGCTTTGTTTGGGTATACAGGGATTGCTGTAGTGGGGATGCTACACCCACTGGGAACCAGCTGGCACCATCATGGGGCCCCTGTTTTTTGGGTGCCCATGCATCTGTGCTGTGGGGGGCTGGTTGGGAGGTCTGGCAGGTCAGGGCAGCCTCCTGTGGTCCCCCCTTCCTCTTCTCCATTGCAGGGGGCCCTGTTATGGGGGTGTCCATAGATCTGTGCTGTGAGGGGCTGTGTCCCCCCCTAAATGTGGGTCAGGGCAGCCTGTCATGACTCCTCTTTCCCCTGCTGTGGGGTGTGCATGTGTCTGTGCTGTGGGGGGCTGTGTGTCCCCCTGGATGTGGGTCAGGGCAGCTCCCCATGACCCCCCTTTCCCCTCCGGTGGAGGTACCCACACGTCTGTACCACAAGTGGCTGCCTCGAGGCCTGCGTGCCCCCCCTGCAGCAGTCCATGGCAGCCCCCCATGACCCTCCTCTCCCCTTTCCCCCCACAGGAGACCGCCTGAGGCAGACGGAGAACCGGGCGACGCGCTGCAAGGTGGAGCGGCTGCAGCTGCTGCTGCAGCAGAAGCGGCTGCGGCGGAAGGCGCGGCGGGACGCGCGGGCGCCGTACCACTGGGTGCCCAACCGCAAGGCCGGGCGCACCAACAGCAACAGCAGCGTCTCCAGCGAGGGCAGCCTGGACCTGGACTTCGAGGACTCGGTCTGGAAGCCGGAGGTCAAGGCCGAGATGAAATCCGAGTTTGTCGTAGCATAGAGACTCCGTGCCCGGAGGGGGCCCCAAGGGACTGTGCTGGGGGAGGGGGTGCCGCTCCCTGCCCCTGCTGTGGGGGGTCAGTGCTGGTGTCACGGGACAGGGCTCCTCGAGATTTGCTGTCGTCTCCTGTGACCAGACGCCTTGGGCCCACCTGCGTGTCACGGGGGGAGCCCCCCACCCCCAATCGGTTGGGTTTGGGGAGATGGGGGGAGCAGCAGGAGTCGCCCCCTCCCCACAACCTCCCTGGCTGGGAATGGGTGTTCCCGGCACCTGGGGGGTCCTGGGACATATCGAAGCTGCTGCTTTGCTGTGAAGAGGGGCTCAGTGGGGGGTGCTCCGGCCCCCCCTGTGTCACCCCCCCAGTGCAGGCAGGAGGAGTTGAAGTCTCTCTCGGAGGTGCTGGAGCCCCCCTGACTTGGGGGCCGTTTGTTTTCCTTCCCTTCTATATGTAGCATTGCTCGGCTGCGGGGCTGGGCCCCACCCCGGGTGGTCAGGGGGGGACACGTGTGTGCCTGGGCCCCACTGCCGCAGCCCGGGGAGGGGGGACGGGGTGGGGGGGCTTTGTTTTGGGGGGGGTGTTAATTTTGTTTGGGGAGGGACAAGCCGAGGCGCCTTCCCTCCGCGGCCGAGCCCAACTTCCGAGTCGCTGGACTCCTTCCCACCCGCCACTTGGGTGGTTGGATTTTCTTTTTTAACTTAAAAAAAAAAAAGGAGAAGAAAAAAAAAAGTAAAAAAATCTGAATAAATAACCCCAAACTCGGTCCTGGCCACGGGGCCGGTATTTATAGACATTAATGACCCGACTGAGCCAATACTGACATAGTCTTCATAGGCCGTAGGATCCTTTTTCTTGTCCGACTTGGATTTTTTTCCGTCAGGATCTGTGCAAATAGAGCCCCCATGTGATGTGTTTTTTGTCTGTAAAAGTCTTTTTTTTTGTGTGTGTTTCAGGGGGGAGGGCAGAGGGGGAGAGCGAGGCTTTTTCGGTCTTTAATATTTTATTTTTTATTTTTGAAATAAATTTGGGCAGTCTGGATGCAACTGTGCCTGGTGTTGGTGTGGGGGGGAAAGGGGATATTTGGGCACCCTGTTGGTGTTGAGGGGACATGTGGGACAGTGGGGCACCCCCTGGTCCTGCCTGCAGCACCTTAAAGTCATTAACCTCAATGACACAAAGCCACATGCCTGTGCACACACATGATGTGTGACTGCACACACAGGACTGTGTGTGTACTCAGTCCTGCATGTTCTCTGCATGCCCCTGCCCACATAGGTGTGCCCACAAGTGCACACATAGCTGTATGCAGGTGCCCATGTGTGTGCTCAGCACTCACATGTGTGTACCTCCAGGAGGGAGAGGGGGGAAGAGGGAGCTGCCCCATCCTCCAGGGAAGGGATGTTTCCACCCTCTCCAGGTGCTGGACCTTGCCCTGTGGGTCTGCAGGGGCTCACCTGACTGGGTGCTCCCAGTCCTGTCCCACCAGCCGCTGCCTGGAGGAGCTGGGCCGGTTCCACCAGCTGGACGGGCCGTGGGATCTGGCTCCTTCTTTCCTTTCCTCCCTTCCCGTCCTCCTGTGTCACGGTGGAGTGGCTGTGGGCCAGGGTGGGGGGTTGATGGCCACAAACCCAGCCATGCCTCAGTTTCCCTATCTTCAGCTGCAGGTCAGCTTCCCTGTGGCTTTCCCCTGCCCTGGGGAAGGTGATGGGGTGGGGGTGGCCCTGGGCACGTGTGTCAGTGCCATCCCACCCATGGAACCCCCTTCCCATAGCCCCACATTCACTGGGAGGAAAATGGGGCGTTGGACTGGGGGGCTTGGCATGTTGGTGACTGTGTGGTGGCCAGGGCAGGGGGGCATTGTGGGCTGGGACACCCCTGGAGCTGCGCTGTGACACAGACACAGTGACGTGTTGCCCTCAGGCCCTGTGCACATCTGGTGGTGGATGAATCTCAATGGGAGGGTTGAGCTGTGGGGCTGCTATTTGGGGAGGGGGTGAGGTGGCTGCCTGTGTCCCCTGCCACATCCCCTATGCCCTGTCCCTGGGGAGGGGGGACAATCCAAAGCCCGTGGGGGGCACTCGGAACCCCATGGACAGGCTGGGGGTCTCGGGAGTTCTTCCCATCAGGACCTGGCCGGACCCCAAACCCCCAGGAGCAGCCGAGTGCTGGAGGAAGCCGGGCGGGAGCGGAAGCAGCTCAGGTTCCTGCGGTGACATGAGCCACACCGGGCACCCCGCGCCCTGCCTTGACGTCATTTCGAGTAGAGCAGACATCGGGCCCCCCCCCGGCAGCCCCCGGCCCCCCCGACACCCCTGGCCCGTGCCAAATTTGGCAATGGGAAGAGCCGCCAACCGCGGCAGGAGCAACACGGAGGCCTTGTAAGGCAATCGCTGCCGGGAGGGCACACGGGGGACACGCACACGCGTGTGCACACAGGGACACGCGCCAGCAGCTGGGCACAGGGGGAGGTGGCACAAAAACCATCATGCTGTGGGTGCTCCACAGGGACCCTAAACCCCTAGCCCATCCTACAGGGTTCCAACAGCTGCCTCTATCCCATGGGCTCAGCTCAGGATCTAGGGGGTCCTGGAGGGTCCTGGAGGACCAGTGGGTGTTGTAGGGTGCGAGGTGGGAATGGCCTGGCCCCAAAGCATGGCATAGCAGTTCATGGCACAGCACGGCACAGGATGGACCAGACACCCGCAGGATGTGTCTGTGGTGTGGCTGGAGACAAGCTGGGACATGGGGCACCACATTGTGCCACACAACAGGGTAACATCACTGCGCTTGGGGTCCCCAGAGTCTGTTGATAACTGGGGAAGGGATGAGGTCAGAGCCCCTCTCATTCCCCAGCCCAGGCACTGGGGTGTTTCACACCCCACACACCCCATGCTGCCTTCTACTCCTTGCTGCTCCTAGCCCAGCCAGCACCTGGCACTGCTGCCAGCCTGCACTTACCCCAGTGCTCCCAGTATGGAGCAATCCACAGCACCAATGTCATGCCTGCGGTGTGGCACTTGTTGGGGGGACAGTGTGAGTGTCACCTGGCAGGTGTTTGTGTGTGTGTGTGTGGGGGAGGGTATGTATGTAGGAGTGTGTCCATTCACACAGGTGTGTGCCTGTGCACAGGTGGGTATGGGGGTGTATCTGTGCGCAGGTGAGTGTGTGTCCATGCACGTGTGTGTGTGTGTGTGTGTGTGTGTGTGTGTGTGTGTGTATGTGGGAGTATGTTCATGCACACAGGTGTGTGTCCCTGCATGGGTGGGGGCTCTATGTGTCTGTGCACAGGTGTGTGTGTGTGTTCATGCACACAGTTGTGTCTCTGCACACACACGTGTGTGTATGTAGGAGTGTGCCAATGCACAGATGTGTGTGTGTCCATGCAAAGTGTTGTTGTGGGGGTGTGTGTGTCAATGCACACGGATGTGTGTCTGTGCACCCATGGCTGGTGGGTGTGGGCAGCTGGTGCGGGTGCCCCCCCTTGTCCCTCCACCCAGCCCTTGCTGCAGAGGGTGCGCCAGGAAACACCCACAGCTCCCACAGCTCCCAGGGCTCCCGGCACACCCGTGGGCTCCTGGCACACCCGTGGGCCCCGCGCACGCCCACGGCGCTGGCCACACTGCGGCCCCGCGGTGCTGGGCACACCCCAGCACAGGCATGCATGGGGCTGCAGGTCAGTCCTTGAATGCCCAGCCCTTGCACACCCAGCCCTTGCATACCCACCCACTGCACCGCACAAACACCCCCAGCCTCACTGCACCACACCACATGCACCCCCAGCCTGTGTGCACCCCATGTGTGTGCATGAACTGAGTGCAGTGGCTGTGCTTGGTGTGCCCACCCTGTGCCCCCATATCCCTGGGACCCCCACAGCCACCTCCTGCTCCCTCCACAACACGGGGCAGCTCACGGAGCCCCAGCCCTGCAGCTCCCCTGGTATCTCCCCTGCTGCGCCCGGCGCTGGCTGCGGGTGAGAGACGGGGCTGGCACGGTGGTGCCAGACGCCGGGTGGGCGATGCTGCTGCGTGTCCCTGGCACGAGTTGGGAACACGGTGTCTGCCGCAGCAGGGTCCCAGGTGGGGGATGAGCCCCAGCCCCCGCATGGGACTGCAGACATTCCCACCCCAACCGGTTCTGAGGCTTCTGCCACGCCTGGGGCACCCACGGGTACCCCCGGGCATCCCTGAGGATGCAGAGAGCCCGAAGGACTGAGCTCCCAGCGCCAGGCCCCGGAGCTGCTGTGGGGCTGGGCTGTGGGCTGGCAGCCCAGGCGTGGGGGTGCAGAGGCAGCCAGGGGGGCCGGGAGCTGCCGGCGCAGGGACGGATCCTGGAATTAAAAACATTCCAGGAACTGACTTTGAACCAGATAAAATAACAAGCGCCGCGAGGAATGTCTCACCCCACCCGCCGGCCACAGCCCCGCGGCGCTCCCCACAGCCTCCCACTGCCCCACATGCATCCATGTGCTCTTGCACACGCGTGTGCACACAGCCAGCATGCACATGTGTGTGCCACAGCCCAGATGCAAGTGCATCCCCAGCATGCCCAGGCTGTGGGGGTCTGGGGGTCCCCGGGGGTCCCCGAAGCACGGGCTGAGCACCCCGTCTGCAGTGAGGGAGTGCAGAACTCCTGGACTGGTCTGTGAGTGTGCACATACACAGCCTGTGTGCAATTCATGTGCACAGGGGTGTGAACACGGCTGTGCACACCTGGTTGTTGTGTGTGCAGGTGTGTGCACAGCTTTCCCCTCCCAACCCCCCTGCGACCCCAGCCCATTTCCAGCCTGATGGGTGGCTGAAGGTCCCACCATGTCCTGCCCACGCTCGTGGCCCCGGGGCCTTCCTGGCTCCCCCAGCCTGGCTGGGCCGGCAGAGCTCGGCATGCTTGGGTGGTGACATCACGGGGGTGGCAGGGCGGAGATGTGGCGCCAGCCCATCCTCGAGGACCCCCACCCACCGGAACCGGGGTCGCAATGGGGACGGGGCAGCAGCAGGAGCTGCTCTGGGATCTGGGAACTGGCACTGGTCAAACTGAGCATCCCAGTCTGGCTGCCTGTCCTTGCCAGCAGCAAAGACCCCAAATCTCCTTCTCTGCCTCCATGGAGAGTCCCCAAAAAAGCATCACCCAGCTGAGGTGTTGTGGGAGAGAGCACGGGCCAGTTGCCCTCCACAGGGGATGACACTTAAATAGCTCCAATGACACCGGTGTGGGTGAAGGTTGTCCCCCTGTGTCACCTCAATCCTGCAGCCTGTGCCATGGGCGTCCTGTCCCCACACCGTGGCCCTGGGCACTGTGGCAGGGCTGGGGCATACGGGGCTGGAGGACAGAATCGGTGCGTCACCGTGTTTATGAGGACCTCGAGGAGCCCTGGTGACGTCTGTGCTGGCCCTGCCAGCCCAGGCCTTGCCAGGTGGCACAGTGCCACTGCCACCTCACTCCCCAAGGACACCGCTCAGATTTTCGGGGCTGGCATGAGGCCACCTGGCCCCTGGGCCTGGTGGTTCAGGGGGCATGGAGCAGGGTGTCCCCCCTCCACCAGCCACTGTGGGAGCGGCAGATGGGACATGCAGGGGGCTATTTACAGCCGCAGGACCAACAGGTAGTGACAGTGCGTCAGTGAGGTGACACTCGGCCACACGCCCCCGCAGCCAGATCTCAGGGGCCCCCCAACCCCTCAGCCTCCATCACCCCGGAGTGGGGTGCTGGGGGGTGCCCGTGTGTGCCAATCACAGGCTATGCTGCATGGGAGGGATTTACTGGGAGGCATGTGCGTACATCTCCCTTTGCAGAGCCATGTGTGTTTACATGTATGTGCACATGGGCCCTGAGAGTGGATGTTGTGTCTCTGTGTGTGCCCACACGTGCCCCAAGGGCACGGCTGCAGCTGAGCTATGTGGATCTGCACACTCATGTTGCTGTGTGTGCCTGTACCCGGCCACACACATGTGTTCTGCTGCATGCACACCCTGTGTGTGTGGCCGTGGCGTGTCTCTGCGTGGCCGCGGTGGCCGGGGGTGACTCAGCCCCCAGGCAGCCCAGGAATGCCCCCTCCCCACCCCCTCCCCGCCCTGGCCTGTGCTGGGAACGGGCCGTTCTGGGGACGGTGACACCCAGGGCTGACCCAGACCCTGCTGGGAAGATGAGGCGGTTCCCCCCCTCCCCGCTCCCCTCATCCTTCCCTCCGCCTTCATCCTGTCCCCCCTCCCATCCTGCCTTCTGGGAACCGCTTGCAGGGGCGGAGGTGGGGGACCAGGGGGAGCCGGGCAGGGCTGGGGCCCTGCGGATGGCAGGGAGGGGGCCCGGATGGGCCGAGGCTCCCCGAGGGAACCCCCGCTCTCTCCAGGGTACTCCGCAGCCCAGGGGTCAGAGGTCCGCTTGGGGCGGGGGGGTTGGCCAGCTTTGGAGACCCCGCCGGGGCGCCGAGGTCTGGGACTATTCTGGGCCGAGGGCACAGGCAGGTCCTGCCCCTCCACCCGCCAGCCGGACCCCTGCCCGCTGTGACAAAACCCGGCCCGGATTAGCGGGCAGTGAGCGGGACGGCCCGCCCTGCCATGGTGCCCGTAACAACTCAGAGGGGCTCAGGACGGGCTGGGGCTGCGCGGGAACCGGTGGGCCCGGCCGGGCTGTGAGGCTGAGCCCACCGGGCTCCACTCCGGACTCCGCTCCGCGATCCGCCCCGGGCTTTCCGCGCCCCCGGCTCGTTCATTCATAGATCGCGCGCGCTCCCGGCCCATTCATCCCGGCGCGCGAGCAGCCCCGTTACCTTGGCAACCGCCCCCCTCCCCCCCCCCCCCCGCACACCCGGTGCGGCCGCAGCGCGGGGGGGGCCGGGCCAGGGGGACCCCCCGATGCTGAGCGGGGACCGGGCGGGGCTGGAGGGATCCTGCGCCAACCGAGCCCCCCGTGTGCACAGGGAGGGGGCCAGGCACCGCCCCAAGGGTCCGTGTGCTGGGGGGCACGTTTTCCCGGCGGCAAGGACAGGGGTGTCTATGCCTGGAGGTCCCCTCGGCTGCAGGGAGGGCGAGGGCCCCCACGAGGCTCCTGCCGGCTCAGCCCCCCGAGTCCCGGGCAGCGGCTGCCACGTCGGCGGGGGCGGTCCCCCCGTCGTCCCCCCAGGCTGGGGCAGCAGCCCGGTCCCGGCGGTTTCACTCGTGGGCTGGGCTTGGCGCAGCCTTAACCTTGACCTTCTCGCCGCTCCCCCCTCCGCCTGTGTCTGTGGTCGTGGCACTGAGCGCTGCGGAGTGCAAATTCCGCCACTGAGTGGTGGGGAACTCCCCCCCCCAAAATGCCTTCCGGGGTGCAGGGAGTGCCAGCCGAGAGTACTGTGGCTGCGGGTGTCAGGGGCACAAAATGCAGGGTGGCAGAGGGGGTGCATCAATCCTGCACATGAGAGTGGGTGCAGGTCACATGTGTGAACCCACAGCTGTGTGTGCAGGGGGTGGTGCAGACCCTTGCCCACCCTTCCATGCATTCCAGGTCCAGATGTGTGGGAAGGACAGATGTGGTGCCATGGGCACCAGTCACACAGGGGCCTGTGTGGGGTTGTGGCAGAAAGCTCCAGAGTGCAGCAGGGGCATGGGGTGTGGTGGGGTGGGGGAAAAACTGGAGCTGGATGAAGCTTCCAGACGGGCTCTTCTCCCTCCCCAGGGCATCTGGAGAGATGAGCCACAGCCACAGGTGCAGAAGCTGCTGCTCTAGCCCCACAGGTGAGCTCCAGCCCCACAGGTGGGCTCTGGCCCAGGGGCCAGCGTGTGGTACCAGCTCCAGGTTGGTGTGGGGCTGAGTATTGATCCTCACAGAGCTGCACTCGTGTGTGCCTTGCACAGACAGGTTCTCCTGCAGTTTGTGCATGTGGAGGACACAGACAGGCGAGAGCAGGCATGTACATGTGCACACACGTGGTAGTGCCTGTGCCCTGGGGCACATCCATGTATGTGTTTGCACTGAGCCCCCGAGGCCGCGCTGATGAGGTGGGTGGGTGATCGGGGGCTCCCACCGGGGGTTGCCTTCACACGCAGCCGTGTGTGCGTCGCGGGCTCCGCACGCCGGGCCGGGCGCCCCGCGCTGCCGGGATGACTCACGGGCTCGCAGAGGAAGCCGTGACTCAGTCCTGGATTCCTGCCGCTCCCCACCCCCTGGCCGCTCCGGCCAGCGCGGCCACGTGGAGCCCGTGGGACCTGCGGCCGGCCCGGCGGGTCACAGCGAGTTCTGGGGGTCCCCATGTGGCTGCTGGGAGCCGTGCTGGAGGCATGTGCCCCTTCCCCGGGCGATGGGGATGGTGGGGGCCGTGGGGACCCTGGTGTCTTCAGGCACACCAGAGCAGGCAGCCGCAGGCACTCAGGGTGGCACCACACCCACCCCAGCTGGGCGCGGGGTTCCGGCTTGGGCACATTTCTTGGGGTGTCTCAGGCAGCTCCGGCTCTGCTACCCGCCCCAGGCAGCGGTGCCAGGCACTGCCTCTAGCTCCCATGCAGTGGGCTTCTCTCTGCACAGGGGCCAGGGCTGCTCCACCTGCCCTGGATGTGCTGTGGAGTGGGGTGTGGCAGTAGCTCCACCTGCCCCTGGCACTCGGCCACCTCAGCTGCTCTGGCTACCAGCCCAGCTGGCTGCAGAAGGGGGTGGTCAGTGGTGCTGTGAGGTGCCCAGGGTGCCAAGCCAGGGGTCAGCAGTGCCATGCAGTGCCTCAGCCACTGTGTCGGGGGTCAGCAGTGCTGTGTAAGGCTCACTGGTGCTGTGTAGTGCCCGGGGTGCTGTGTTGGCAGTGCCACGGCACGGGCAGCCTCTGTGAGTCAGAGCAAGGTGCAGTGACTGCCCCCTCCCTGCTCACAAGTTCCCAGACCTCCCTCACCAGATTCACTTTCGCAATGACTGGTGCTGCCTCCCCAGCTCTGCTAAGCTCACCCTGGCCCACACTGCCCACGCTGCCTGTGGCCTCCTGCCCTGTGTCACCACCCGTGACCCAGCACGGTTCTGCCACTGGCCTCAGCCAAGCCCCCTTAACACTGGCCCTCACCAGCTCCCACCCCAGGTGCTGCCAAGCTTGGCAGTGTTCGCACTCCTGAGTGGACCCCACATGTCCTGGTGGGTCTGCAGCCCCTGGGCAGGGCCAGGGTCTGGTGAGTGGCACTGGGGGGTCATGGCCAGCAGTGAGTCAGAGTCAGCACAGGCAGGTGGGGACTGGGATGGGGACAGGGACTCCCTGATCGGGGACGCTGTGATCGACGAATGACTCATGTGTTACACAAACAAACAGGCGAGTCTGTGTCGGCAGCTTCCTCCTTGCCCCAAGGAGACGCCAGTGCACCCTGGTCACCGAGCCCCTGTAGAGGAGCTGCTGCTACCACTGTCCCAGGCACACACGTGCACAGGGAACCCCTGCCATGCAGCTGGCAGGACAGTCCTGGGGATCCTGGATGTGGAGCTGGGGGTGACAGGTCCTGGTGATTCCTGGGATCCTCAAACATCTGCCTTTTGCCCTCATTGCAAGAGCTGCAGTGGCCAGAGCTGGGCAGACACCTGGCTCCAACAACCAGGGATTTCCCAGGTCGAGCTCCACCTGGGCTGAGGCCATGTGGCCTCTCCCTGGAGCGGTGGGTATAAAACCCAACCATAGGCAACCACTGAGCCCATAGGATGGCTGGCCTGCCCAGGCACCCTGCGACACAGCCACGTGCCTGCGGGGCTGGCAGAGAGCTGGGGGGTGGTAGCCAACTGCCCAGCTCTGGCTCATCCCGGTCCTGCAACCCCTGACCTGCAGATCCCATCGCTGAGGTGAGTTCTGTCTTTTCTCAGCCCAAAGGTGCTTTTCCCAGACTGCTGTGTTGGGGTGCTGTGAGCAATGCTGTGCCCTGGCACAGGGTCCATTGCCCTGACCCTCAGTGGGGCTGAGCCGTCACTGCCAGCGAGTCCAAGCGTGACCTGCAGCCTCGTGCACACACGCATCCAGAACGTCAGGAATGTTTTGTGGTGAGGCTGGAAAACGGTCAGTTGCTTACTGGATTTTTTCCACCCTTTCTGCTGTGGGTTTGGCCGGGGGCCCAGGGCGGGTGGGGGAGGGGGGTGGGTGTGAGCAGGCGTGTGATGAGCCGGGTGTGACGGGCCTGGCGAGGGCTGCAAAAGTGCTGAGCTGGTGTGAACCCGCCATCCCCATCTCCTCCTCTCCAGCCCTTCCTGGAAGCAGCTGCAGGGAATGTTCCTGCCGGGTGTGGTACGTGGGCAGCTGTGCCCATCCCTGCGACGTCGGGGCGCCTCGTATGGGAGGGAGAGCCCGTGAGGCTGCAGGTAGAGGATGCAGTGGGGGGTCAGTGCAGGTGCTCTGGGTACTCCTTCCTCACTGAGGGGGCACACAGAGAGGGGCCCACACTGGCTGGGAATGTTGCTGCTCTGTGGGTCCCTGTACCACTTCCCCATGGTGGGAGTGTGGGGCTGGTAGGAGTTTGTCCTGCCTGGAGCCACACGCTGAGTCAGGGACAGGACAGGAATAGAGTCAAGCGCCTGAGTCACAGCCCGCCTGCGAAACCAGCAGCACTTCCCCAGGAAGGGGGAACCCCAGGGCCCTGACACCCCCTGGTACGTGTCAGCTGCTTCCCCAGGATCAGGGTCCCCCACTCCTGCATCAGCCCTGGCTCCCTCTGGAGCTGAGATCTGCCACCCCCACTGACTGTCCCTTGCTGCTCTCACCAGCCACAAGGACAGGACATGAGGCAGGGATGCAGGCAGGGAATGCCAGGCAGGGATGCAGGCAGGGAGCAGCTGCCCCAGAGATGGAGGCAGGGATGCAGGCAGGGAGCAGCTGCCCCACCACAGGACCCTCTCTCTGTGCCCACGCAGGGCAAGGATCCCCCCAGCAGTCCCCAGTGCCCCCCAGCAGCCCCCAGTGTGGACGGTGCACCCCCACACCCGCCTGTGCATTGCATTGCCGGTGTGACAAACTCTCCTGCACCTCAGCCCCCTCAACCGTCTGTCTGTCCCCCACCAGCTCCCACAGACCACCCCCTTCCGCCTCCCTCAGAGCGATCCCGCAGCGTCTCCATTGATAAATCTGGAGCGTTGCCATGGCGACACTGCCGTGGGGCACGGCGCGATGCTGGGCTGCCGAGGGGCCCAGACCCACGGCGCTGGGCCGGGGGTGGAGGGCTGGCTGGATCCACGCGTGTGGTTGTACACACGTGTGTGGTTGTACACACATGTGGTTTCACAGGTGTGCAGTTGCACACACGTGAGTGCAAAGTCCCACGCCAGGGGATGGGGCGGTGGGGCTGGCAGTGTTTGGTGACTGCACTGTGCCAGCTGTGAGTCCCCACGGGGCACATTGCAGGGAGCCTGGGGTGGGGAGGGGTGGCTCTGGAATGTAAGGGGAGCAACGGGGGGCTGGAACTGGGACCTGCACTGGGGCAGCCCCAGGACCACCCGGGGACCACCCACTGCTTCCAAGCGGCTGCAGACCCTGGGTTGAGCTCTGCGACCACCCACTGCGTGGGGCTGGGGGAACTCGGGCAGGCCATCCCCACGCAGCTCCTGCTGTTCCCTGCACCCCCTGCCACCCACGGCTGCTGCGCTCAGGGCTCCACGTGGAGAGCCCATGTCTGCTTTGGTCACACGTGTTCGACCCCTATGGACGTGGGCAGAGCCCGATGCTGCCGGTGCTGCAGCCCCGAGAGCCCTCAGGGGGGTCGTGGGGTGCTGAGGGGGTGCTGGGATCAGGCCTGTGTGCAGCCAGGGGCTGGGGGGATGCAGACAAGATCCCGTGGGGTACAGGGTGACGTGGGGTTGCCGCCGAGCACCGCGGGGCTGTGGCACACCCGTGGGCTGCGCGGCCACACGCGTGCGGTGCCGCGTGGGCAGGATCGGTGCGTGTGGCATGGCTGCCCTCTGCTGCCACGGCCACGGCAGCGCTCAGCACCACGGCATCCGTGGGGTGCTGTGGGGTTCCGCGGCAGAGACCCCCTTTGTGCTGAACAATGCCAGCTCCCCTCCCGCCCTCCCCCGGCCCTCGCTCACACCCCCCGGCGTGGGGACGAGGGGCTGCCAGGGGCGGGGGGAGCAGGGGAGGGGGCTCTGGGATGTTGCTAAAGATGAAATGCCCCTCTCCCCCCGCACCCCTCAGCTGTGGCGGAGTCACCCGGCAGCCAGGAAGGAATGAAGCATTTTCTGGGCTTTCAGAGCCTTGAGGAGGGGGCTCTGCGAGTGTGGGATGGCGTCGGTTCCTGGTGGTCCCCGCTGCTCTCAGGGCTGTGGGGCTGGTGTGGATCCTGCAGCTCCATTCCATCCTCCATCCCGCCGCGTTGGGAAGCAGGTCACGTCCAGCTCCCGGTGCGGCGGCAATGCCGGGGGAGCTCAGCTTTCTGGGGCAACTCCGGGCTGCTGGGAACAGCCAGCTGCTGCTTTCAGCGCTTCCAGGGCTCCGGGGGGAGGATTTCCAGCGACGCGGGGCTACATGGCACTGCCATCCGGGGGATGGGGCACTGGGGACCTCAGCCCCCTGCTCCCCTTCAGCTCACCCCAATGGGGGCTGGTGGTGCCCGTCTCCTCCTCCCTGTATGGGCACCAGTATGGGGAGGGGTGGGGGGAAAAAAGGGGTTCTGTGCAGGTTTGTGTGAGGAAGCCAACTGGGTGGTGGGATGCTGGGATGGGCTGGGATGAGCACTGTGGCTCCTTGCAGAGGTGTGAGGTCAGTGGGATGCTGGGGGTCTTGACTGCTCTGGCAAGGGCATTTCCCTGCCCCATAGAGGGCTGGGGGTGAGCTCCAAAAAAGCTCTTTGCTCCAGGAGTCGCTCCTCCAGTTCAGGGCAGCTGTGCTGGGTGGTACCAGCCTGTGCAGTGCCAGGATCTGGCCTTTCCCTGTGGAACGCCCGGCTCCCAGGGCAGGTGTGGTGCTGCTGGAGGCAGGGACGCTGCCTGTACCTGCCTCCATTCAGATCAGAGCGGGGGGAGCGCGGGGGAACTTTCCCGACTCGTTTCCCCACCTTAAGGGGGAAAAAAGAGAAGGAGTCGCATGACTTGGAACTTCCCAAGAGGCAGACTGGGGAGAGAGTGACCCAGGGAGCCAAGAATCTGCTCTGCTGTCGTGTCTCATTCCTGCTCTGCGGCGCAGGGCTGGGAGAGGTTGGGTTACGGGAGGCGCGGAAAGGGGACGGTGCAGGATGAGCTCATGCGAGGGCGCGGGAACCTTCTGGGCAGGAAAAAACGTTGATGCTGCAGTTCAGGGATTTCTGCAATCGCGGCTGTTCCCGCAGATCCCGCCTCGCTCTGCCGGGCTGTCCCTCGTGCCCATGGCAATCAACCTGCTCGGGGGGAGGCTGTGGGGCTCAAGGTGATTCACGTGCCCTTGCAGGAAAACGGCAGCACAGGGGGAGCAGAGAGGGAGAGAGGGGGGACATGGGGTCTTGGGGGGACACTGGGGTTCTGGGGAGATCCAGGAGCCCAGTACAGGGAACTGGACCAAAGGCCACCCCTGCACGGGCTTGAGGGGTTGTAAGACCACCAGTCCCACTGCAAGTTAGGGCAGCAAACCCATGTGAGGTTGTGCCATCCAGTCCCCATGGCCTGAGGCAGTGCCGCCTGGTCCCTGCTCCATGAGAGGGTGTGTAGAAGGGCCCAAGGGGTCTGGAAAAGCTCTGACTTCCCCCAGCACTGGGGCTGGATCCCCTCACTGTGTAATTTACCCCTGGCTGGGGAGGGACACTGTGTTCCTGGTTCCTGGCAGTTTTCCCCCTGCTGACAGTGGATAAACCCTTCCCACGTCCCCAGCCCTCTGTCCCACAAGGTCGCTCCGTGTCGCGCGGTCAGAGGCTGTTTGTCCTGTCCTTGGGTAGCATCTCCTGCCCTTAAGAGTTTGATGCTGCAAATACTCTTAGATGATGATTAATGAGTGCTTATATAACTGAGCTGAGTCCTTAATGCAGCCGGGAGGGTGACAGGAGGGAAGGTGGGAGCAAGAAACTGCACGTTGCTGCTGCAGCACCGGAGCAGCCACATCCTGCATGGGAGGACTCTGGGGAGAGAGCCCATCCATGAGACGTTTTCCAGGGAGTTTTGGGTCCGTGGGAGCGAGCAGCTGGTGCTGCTGCCCTGAACCGTGGCACCCATGGCACAGCCGGGCTCTCTGGTGTGGCAGAACTGGCAGGTGAAGGGGTTATGCTGGTACAGCATTGCTATGTGAGAGGGGCTGGAACGTTATGCTGGTGAGGTGGAAGTGCTGGAAAAGGGTCCAAATTCCATGGCAACACCTGAACATGGCCCACATGGGGTGACGAGGCTGCTGCTGGAGCCGCTGTGTGCTGGGTGCAGTTGTTTCTAAATTTGGCTGTGTTTGGGCTGGTAGGGATGGTGTGACACATGGGATTTGTTTTTCCATAACCTGGCTGGGAAGCACCAGCCCTGATAAAGCTGCTGCTCAGCACCAAAGCAGTTACATGGTTGCCATGGTTACCATCTCCCTCACCTCAGCTGGGGTGCACCGGCATTCCCAACCCCGATTCCCCCCTCACCTCAGCTGGGGTGCACCGGCATTCCCAACCCCGATTCCCCCCTCACCTCAGCTGGGGTGCACCGGCATTCCCAGCCCCAATTCCCCCCTCACCTCAGCTGGGCTGCACCGGCATTCCCAGCCCTGATTCCCTCCTCACCTCTCGGCTCATTTCCTAACTCTGATCTGGGTATCCCGATGCTGCTGTCATGCAGCTTTTTGCTGTGCATCCAATCTCCCTACAGATCCAATCCCCCTATCACTGCAGATTCGATTCCCCCACTCTCTGTGGATCTGATTCCCCTGCTCCCTGTGGATCCAATACCCCCACACTCGCTATGAATCTGCTTCCTGTGGATCCAGTCCCCCACTCCCCGTGGCTTTGTCCTACAACTCGGTAAATCCCGGTCACGTTAACTGGCCAAGGGAAGCGCAGCAGCCCCGGCTCCTCGCCATGGCAACAGCAGGATTGCGTCAGGGTTTTTCTTTCCAACTGCGAAGCTGGATGTGCAATTCCCTCAGGGACTGTAGTAAGGGAAAAGGGAATATTCTTTTTCCTGGGGGCTTTGGGACTGCCAGTTCCCAAAATCAGTCCTGGCTCAGTGTTTTGTTCCTTGCTTCCAGGTCCAAGGCTGCAATGGGACAGTGCGTGGTCACAGAGGGCTGAGATGCCAAGGATAGGGAGGGTTCCTGTGCCAGGGACAGGGAGCATTCCCGTGCTGGAGACACTGAAGTTTCATGTGCCAGGGACAGGGAATGCTCCCGTGCCAGAAAAGCTCCGTGTGCCTTCCCCACACTGTGGCATCTCTGCTTGTGAAACAGGCTGAGCTTGCAGGGAGACGAGGAAGGAGCCAGAGGTTTGGTGATGGATGGCTGCTTCACTCCAGCCTTGCATTCCCTCTTTCCCTGCAGTCCCAGCAAAAACAAAGGGAGAGGAGGAGGCTCTTCCACCGTGCAGGTTGTGCCGGGCTGTGCTGGGCTCTGCTGTGCCCAGGCAGGAGGGTGGTCCTGGGGGCTCCACCGAGGCCCAGGGAGGGTAAATGCTGCCAGAGCCTGGAGCAGGCGTGGGCTCCTGGATGTTTGTGTTCCCTCCCAGCCCTGGGGAAGGCACAGCCCCAGACTAGAGACACCCAGTGCTGTCCAAGACACCCTCTGCCCCATCCTCCCCTCTCCCCTCCCTGGAGGAGCTGCTCCAGGATTTGGGAACCTCATCAGAGCAGTGCCCGGGGCGGGGGCTGCCCTTGGATGCCGAGCAGGTGCCAGGGCTGCTGAGCAGGTTTGGGCACCTGCACAGCTCGGGGCGATTCCCTGTGCCCTGGAAACGGGCCTGGCATGCAGGGACTGGGAAAAGTCCTTACAAACAGCACAGCAAGTGCTGCTCAGTGGGGACCTCCAGAGAAAACACCTGCAGGTGAGGCTCTGGAGCTTGCACAGGGATTGGGGTAGGCTTGGTGTGGAGTGAACTCGGTTCTGTCTCTGGGGTGTTGTGTGTTCAGGAGCCCCTGGCAGGACCTTGCTGCTGAAGGTGGTTTGATCCAAGGACCTGAATCCTGTGTTGTTTCATAGCCTAATTAACTGCCCTAATGATCTGTGCAACCTGCCAGGTGAGTTGCTTGCCCGCCTGATCCCAGCACTGCTCCCAGCCAGAGCCTGTGGGATGTGCAGAGATTTCCCTGAGTCCCCTGGGCAGGTGATGTGGGGCTGCTGAGGCCCCTGTGTGAGGCCTGATCATGGAATATCCTTCACTGCAAGGGACCCATGAGGATCATTGAGGCCATGGCTGATGTGACACACTGTGAGTGATGCCCTGGGTCAGGAATGAGCAGATCTGGAGCATGGAAAGCTCCTGGGAGGTGTGGAATTGGGGCAGGAGCACAGGCAGCCCTTGGTCTTGTTGTTTCACTGGGTGACTCTGTCAGTGTCAAAGCAAAGGCACCAACACACTCAGGTGAGACCTAAATCACCCTTTAGGGACAATTCCAGGCAGGGCTTTGATGGCCATTCCCTGTCACAGGAGTTGCACTCACTGCTCCAGGAGCCTTCCATCCCACTGGGACTCGGATTCCCCTGGAGCAGCAAAAGCCCACAGCGTTATTATTCTTGTAACACCCGACCTGCCTGGCGTTGTGTGAGGACTCAAACCCCATGAATTCCAGGGATTGTCCCCTGAGTTTGCAGCAGGGATGGTGTTTTGGCCTGGCAGCTCCTCCTGCAGCACCTCAAGGTGGCTGGAAAGCAGCTCTGTGTATCAAGGTCACTTTATCCGCCCTCATCACGGACCAGAAACACCCACGTTAATGGGTCTCTAATTTAATCAAAGTGCAGGGCAGGGATTTTTTTTCCCTCTTGAAGGGCAAAAATCAATTTGCAATGACAACAGATGCACCTCCTCGTTCCTCCAGGCTCCTGACAGACCACTCAGCCCCACACAAAATTAGGTGGAATCAGAAAAACCCACCAGACTTATTCAATAATTCAGAGCCAGAATTTAAAATTGAAATGCCTGTCTCAAGCCAGCAATCAGTTTTCTCATTTGCATGAAATATTGTACTACTTTCCCTTTCTATTCGCAGTTTCATCCTGTTTTGAACTCTTGCTCTTTGCATATTTACAGAATCATGAAACATCCTGAGTTGGAAGGGACTCACAAGGAAGTTCAACTCCTGCTACAGGTGTTGAACCTTTTCTTCTTTACTGCTGAACGTATCAGATACAATTAATTAGATATATAAAATATATAAATGTAAATTGTCGTTATTCAGTGTTGTTAATTTGCTCTCAGGACTGGAAAGTGAGTGAATTTTTTCACAGTAAGAATATTATAACAATGCTGATGATAATAACAATAGTTTGATCTGACATCAATATTGGGCTTTTTTAGGTGCTTTTGAGCACTTTGGTTGCAGCTTCCCATCCCTGCAGATCTGTGTGCTCAGAGAAACCACTGATGGGGTTTCGTAATTACTGTACATGTTATGTACAAACACCCCTTTTCCCGCAGATCCCAAAGGTGTAACAACAAATCAGGGAGGAAAAGGCCAAATTCCATGCTCTGGGAGGCAGGGAATGGGCGCTCCCTGCTTGGACAGAGCAATTACAGGCAGATTTCTTTGCATCTCCCTGTGGTTTGTTTTTCCTCTGTCTCAGCACTCGGTTTGGAAATCAATCACCAGAGACTCCTGATTTCCATACTCCAGTGGTTTTATTTATTCCGTGCAGGCTGGCTCTGACCAGGAATGCTGGGAGGGAAGGAGGGCGGCCACGCACTCCTGCTGGGAACTGCAGTGGGAATTACAAGGAATTTCTGGAGCCAGCACTGATGTGTCCAGTCCTGTCTCTGGGCAGGGGACACACAGTGACCCCTGATGTGTCCAGTCCTGTCCCCTGCCTGGGGACACACACAGTGACCCCTGATGTGTCCAGTCCTGTCCCTGTGCAGGGGACACACACAGTGTCTCCTGATGTGTCCACTCCTGTCCCTGGGCAGGGGACACACAGTGCCCCCTGATGTGTCCAGTCCTGTCCCCTGCCTGGGGACACACAGAGTGATCCCTGATGTGTCCAGTCCTGTCCCCTGTCTGGGGACACACAGAGTGACCCCTGATGTGTCCAGTCCTGTCCCCTGCCTGGGGACACACAGAGTGACCCCTGATATGTCCAATCCTGTCCCCAGACCAGTGACACCCACAGTGACTCCTGATGTGTCCAGTCCTGTCCCTGTGCAGGGGACACACACAGTGTCTCCTGATGTGTCTAGTCCTGTCCCTGGGCAGGGGACACACAGAGTGCCCCCTGATGTGTCCAGTCCTGTCCCCTGCCCGGGGACACACACAATGACCCCTGATGTGTCCAGTCCTGTCCCCTGCCCGGGGACACACACAATGACCCCTGATGTGTCCAGTCCTGTCCCCAGACCAGTGACACCCACAGTGACCCCTGATGTGTCCAGTCCTGTCCCTGGGCAGGGGACACACACAGTGACCCCTGATGTGTCCAGTCCTGTCCCCTGTCTGGGGACACCCACAGTGCCCCCTGATATGTCCAGTCCTGTCCCCTGCCTGGGGACACCCACAATGACAACACAGTCCTGCCCTCACCTTGTTCCCTTCCCGTTTCGCTCCCGCGGATCTTCTCGCTTATATTTATTCCCTCCCCTGAGTTCCTTCCTCTCCCGCGTTTGAAATAATTTCCCACATTTTCTACACGAGACTGTGATTATTATATGAAACACTGAACGCTTTTAAGGGCTTTTTCAAAGCCCTGCAGCTCCTCACTGAGACGCGTGTTTATCTTTGCCAGAGTTTCCTCTTTCAAAGAGAAGTTTTTACTGCTGAAGGCGTTCTCACCTTAGGGGAAACCTCAGGGTGGGCTTTCGAACGTTTCAATGAAAAACGAGCCGAGCAACGACCTTTCATTATTACGTTTTAAACAAAACTTTATTGCTTTGCCCGCTTCTCACACTCACCGTGTTGAGCAAAACCGAGCTGAGGTTTTGCGTCGGGAAAAACCGAGAGGAGGCGACTGGAGGGATCGCTCCCCACGGCACTCGGTGCAGGGAGGAGGGGGTGGTGACAGGCCCGGGGGTGGCAGGAGGGGACCCGGCGGGAGGAGCGGCCGGGCCGGGCCGGGCCGGGGCAGCGCTGGGGGCCCAAGATGGCGGCGGCCCCGAGGCGGCCCCTTTGTCTGCGGCCGCCGCCGCATTGCGAGAAGGGCGCGAAACTGGGGCAGCGCGGACACGCCCCCTCCCCGCGGTGTGGGCGGGGCCTCCGCGCCTCCGGCCAATCAGCGACCTCCACTTCCTTCCCTCTCACAGGGGCTCTCCCTCCCGCCCCCCCGCGCGCAGCCAATCGGCGCCGCCCGCCGAGCCCCGCCCCCACGTGGGCGGAGTGGGCGGGGCCACGCCGCGGGGTTGTTGGCGCGCCCCTCCCCTCGCTCCCCGCCGCGGCTCATGAATATTAATGAGCTGCCGCCCAATCGGGTGGCGCGGCGGCGGCAGCGCTTTGGTGACGCAACGGCCCCGCCTCCCGCGGGATTAATCTGCATATTCATGAGGTGGGCGGGGCGAGGCGCGGGCGTTTATAAGGCGCCGCCCCGCCAGGCTCGCCGTACATCGCGCTGAGGCTTTGAAGTGCTGTGTGGATCCCGTACCGCCCGCGCACCGGTGAGCGCCGCCGCGAGGGGCGGCCGCGACCGCGCCGCGCCGGGCCGGGGGTGGGCCGCGGCGAGCGCAGCCGCGTCCCAGGGGCGGAGGGCCGGGTCATAAGGGAGGCCGGGCCGCGGTGCCCGCCCCGCAGCGCGGTGTGGGCCGCGGGGACGGGGAGCGCGGCGGAGCTGGCCCGGCTGGGCCGTGTGTGGGGAAAGGGCCGCGGAGGGGGGAAAGGCGCGCACGGAAACAAAATGGCGACGGGGCCTGGGCCGTGCAAAATGGCGGCGGCGGGAAGGAGGGGGCGGCGCTGCGCAGGCGCGGCCGGCAGGGGGCGCAGCGGGACGCGCATGCGCGCTGGGCACCGGCGGGCGGGGAGCGGGACCGAGGGGTCCCACCGGGGGCTGCGGGGCTGGACCGGCCACGGGCCCTGCCGGGCCTGCGGGGAATGGGCCGTGCTGGGGGCGGCCTGGAGCGGCCCTGAGCCTCACGGCGGCCTGGGAGGGCGCTCAGCCATAACCAGCCTGAAGGAGGCCACCCCTGCCACATAAACTTGCGGCCTTAGTGGAAGCGTGAGGGGCCTCGTATGGCAGTGAGAGATCGTAACGTTGTTGTTGTTACAAGTGGCGTTAGGACGATGTAGTTTTTTGGGACCTCTTTGGGAATTTGTTTTTGAGTCGCTGACTCGGTTCTGCTGGTTTGGCAGGTCAGGATGGCATCAGACGAGGGAAAGCTCTTTGTCGGCGGGCTCAGTTTCGACACCAATGAGCAGTCGTTGGAGCAGGTCTTCTCTAAATACGGACAGATTTCGGAAGGTGAGACTGCAGAGCCAGGCTGGGATGCTTTCCGTTGGTTTGTTAAATTTTTCAGGTGCTGATGGTTGTTTTTTTTTCCCACTCTTCCTTTTCACAGTCGTGGTGGTGAAAGACAGAGAGACTCAGAGATCCAGAGGTTTTGGGTTTGTTACTTTTGAAAACATCGATGATGCAAAAGACGCGATGATGGCCATGAATGGGAAGGTGAGGAGGCCCTGGGGCTGATTCTTTATTTCCAGAAATGTAGGAAAAGATTTGGGAGAAACGTACTCCTATTCAGTTTGTATGGAAAAACAGATAAATGAGTCTTCTTAAAGGCTTAAAATAATCTGGCTACAGGAATTTATGAACGTGTTTAATACTTTGTACATGATACAAAAATACCATGATTTTACCTGTATAACTGTGAAATAGTGGAATTTTACAGGAATTCGTGTGTAATATGAATTACATGCAGGTTAAATACCGATTTATTTGTGGATTTGGCTTAGTTCTGACTGCAAATTAAACATTTATTTTGTAGGAACTTGTAAATTCTGGTAGTGCTTAAGTGATGGTGAAGCTTGTAACTCACTGCAAACATGCTTGGCTATTTAAATACGGGGTGGGCTAATTGTGGTTCTGTTCCAGTCCGTAGATGGGCGTCAGATCCGGGTGGACCAGGCTGGGAAATCCTCCGAGAACAGATCCCGAGGCTACAGAGGGGGCTCCGCGGGGGGCCGGGGCTTCTTCCGCGGGGGCCGAGGCCGGGGCCGTGGCTTCTCCAGAGGTGAGAGTGTGTGGTTGACCTGCAGTGCCTGCAGGGAGTGGGTGTCCTTTATCAGAACCCTTAATTAATCCTTGTTTCCATGTTGCTCCAAGGAGGTGGAGACAGAGGCTATGGCGGCAGCAGGTTTGATTCCAGAAGCGGAGGCTATAACGGCTCCAGAGACTACTATAATAGCAGGTAAGGGTCTCTCCAGCACCTGGGGGGTGTGGGGGAGCTCTGCCAGCCCTGTTGGGTGTATAATCAGTAGAAAGAGCTAAGCAGGTGCTGTTTGTCCCGCAGGAGTCAAGGTGGTTATGGAGACAGAAACTCGGGAGGCTCCTACAGAGACAGCTACGACAGTTACGGTAAGTTCCGCTTCGAGCGGGAGCGCTGAGTCTGTGTGTGCTGTAGGAGCTCTGAACCTGCTGAGCCTGAGCCTGGAGCCGGGGCAGGCTCAGGCTGTGGACGTGCTGGGAGATTCTAATTTAATGCATGTGCAGGAGTTGCTCGGATCTAAGGCAAAGCAAGTGTTAAAAGGTTGTTCCTGGAGCCCAAACTCGGCTGCCCTTACGCTCTGACCCGCGGGTGGGGGATCTCACAGTAGCCAAGTAGCAGTAGCCTCGGAATAATGCAAGGGAGTAAAATGCTGGAACTTGTCTTTGCTTCAGTGCCTTTACAATTGTGCCTGCTTCTTGTCCTCAGCTACACACAACGAGTAAAAATCCTTCCTGACTCAAGATCGTCCTTCCAATGGCTGTATTTATAAAGATTTTTGGAGCTTCGCTGAAATGGTTATTGTGTAGTACATCTACTTGTATTTTCACTTTTGTAGTATTATCAGTTCTGATCTTGTCAAACACAGCCTGGCAGCTTCTGAGGCAAGATGGTCTGATTAGACTGTCTTGGAGAAAGCTCTGCTTTCAAGTGGTTTTAATCTTTTTTGAAAGCACTTCAGATTTTATTTTGTCCTCCATGATGAGCCAAGGTGTTCCTTTTTTTTTTTTTTTTAAAGTTGGGGCCCCAATTCAGTTTCTTTTGAGCTAGAAAGGACCTTGAACCGATGTTCACTGGAAGCTGAACAAGCTGTGGACTATTTTATTTTTTTTTCCAAGTGCATTACCTTCGTCTTTTGTAACATTCCTTTAGTGTAGCAAGGTAGGAATGCGGCCTGGGTTCCGTTGGAAGGCAAACCACCTTGATATATCTAAAGAGAAACGTGCTTGTATGTTCAACCTGCATAACGGTATTTCTACTGTTGTAACGATGTAAATGACCCAGAACTAGACTTGCAAACTTACCATAAAGAGGTTCTTGAAAATGTTTATTTATATTGTCCTTTTTTACTGGAAGAAATATGCATATTCCATTGCTGTTGTATTTGAAGTGGTAAAGGATTCCTGTATACAGTTTTCTTTGGCTTTACGAAGCCTATTAAAAGACCGTCTGAAATGAACTCTGCTCCTGACATTTACATTTCATTGCACAACACAACCCTTGGAGACGAAGAACAGTCTGGGAGCGAGAGGAGAAGATTAGGGATAGTGGCAGAGCCAGCCAGACGATTGACCAGGTGCTGGAATTTAAACCTAAAATCAGTCTTGACATGTGAATTGGCCAACAAATTTCACATACAACAGTCAAACCTTCAAACTTGTCTAGAGGCTGAGGGTGTGTTAGGAGCAAAGTGCAGTCGGAATGTTAGGAAGGCTGGTGGATGTTTGCTCCAAAACCTGCTGTAGCTACACTGGGAAGCTGTAGAGAAGAGCCAGTGCTGTAGTCCCTGGGCTGTTCCCTGCGTGCCGAGCGCGTGTGCGATGTAGGGGAATGCCGGGCTTAGGTAGCTGTGTCATTGCTTACAAGTTCTAAGAATTCTTTGCTAGCAAATGGAAACTGCAGTGTCCTTGGAGAAAAGAAGTGTTGTGCCTCCAACAGAAACCTCTGAGACGAGAGCTGCTCTCTTGGCTAGTTCATATGTGGAAATAGTCCTGTAATTCGAGGTAACTCCTTTTGCTCATGTCCGCATCCTTCCTCTTGTTGAGAGCTCATTTGAAAGTCTAATGTACCTGTGAAATATTCCTTTTGACAATTTTGGTCAGCTGCTGGAAAAACATTTAACCCATGATGCCGTATGCAACCTTTGGCTTGTGGCACACCTTGGGTTCCACAGATCAGAGTTGGGCATGCAGCCGTGTCTTGCTGTAGGTACGGAAGCAAGATGGGAACGAACTCCCTGACTCGATATGTGTTCATCTATTGAGACTCTTCCTAGACTTCATTAAGTTGCTCACTTTAATTGTAGCTTTCTTTGCCATCCTACTTGTTGCCATTAACTTTTTCCCATGGCCCACACTTCCTAAGCAGCCATGTCCAAGTGTTAACTCTCTGCTTAGGGATCCAATCCATGGGCTGGCTGAGCACGGGCAGCAGCCGGCCCGGAACAGTTTTCCCAGACTGTGCTTTGTGGTGTGATGGGTTCAGCGATGGCTTGTGAGACCCTCGTTACGCTGTGAGCTGTGTGGGGGAGGTGGGGGACGTGCAGCCTCTGCCCGACCTTCCTGTTAATGCTTCTGTGCTTTGGCAGGCTGAAGGGACCAGGGCCATGGCTCGGAGCCTGAGCGGATCCTGAGGGAGCAGAGCTGCATTCCAGGGATGCAAGACTGAATTAGCCAACCAGGTAACGTCCATCCGTCCATCCCTAACCCATCCCTGACCAGGATGGACATCCCTAACCCCCTAACTAACCCTGAGCTTTTCCTGACCCCTGTTTCACAGCCCTCTGCTCTCAGTGGTGCAGTTAACCCTGTTTTGTGGGTCCCAATATCTTCATGCACCTTCCAATTCTCTGTGTTTTATTTCATTTCAGCACTGAAAGGCATCAGAGAAGACTGAGAAGGACAGACCCTGAGTGGGGAGATGAAGAGCCCAGAGCAGTGTGGTGGTGCTTATTTTTACATGGGTCAATTGAACAAGTCAATTAAGACAGAATAAAATACTGGAATGTGGAAAAAAAAAAGGCTCACAAATCTCTGTGGTACTTGTATGGAAAACAAGAATATTTTTGGCAAGAAACGTATTTATCTGGTGGACAGCCCAGTTCAGGGCACAGAGCACTCCAGTGCTGTGGTGGTTGGGGCTCTAAGCAGATTGATGGCTGATCTTCATGAGAAAACAAGGTCTTTTTTCTGGTTAAATCCCAAAAATGTGGCAGCTCAATACTTAGTAGGATTTAGCTTGGGAGAGACTGACACTTCATGGCAGTGTGAGAGGCACTGAGTTGCTGATGGTCTCACCTGCTCCTGCCTGTTATTTTTTTTTGTGTTAACAGTTGTTTGGTTTGTCCTGCCTTTTTTTCCCCTTTTTTTCCAGCTGAAAAAGGACTCCTTGCACATCATTTCCCAGGAATAATAAGAGCCCCCAGAGCTCTGGGGACATTGTTGTCTGCAGGGTTGCTCTGTTGAGTTCTCACTTCCCAAAATGTTTTTTAACCTTTTTTCAAAGTGTCTTCAAAGCATTAAAAAAAAATCAGTGACACACTTCTGTGGCTTGCATGGAACAATTAACTAGTGAGGATTTTTGCATGTTAATGGAGGAGGATATAAAGTATAACAGATCAAGATCTTGTAGAGCCTTTGTGATAAAAATGCACTCAGGTGAGGTTTAAGCCAATTGAAACTGAAAATACATAGAAATAATGTTTTGTAAGGCCTCCCTGAATAGGATGCTTAAATGCTGGTAGAAATAATATGTACAAAAATAGACCCCGTGTGGAGGTGCTGTTATTTTTGGCATTGCTAATTACATCACTGCATTAATGGTGCCTTGTGTGGATGGGTGAGGGAATTGGTGGACGTGGAGCTCAGTGACATCCTCGGGAATGTGTTTGGGTGCCCAGGGGGCTGATCTGACATTGGTCTGACCCAGATTTAACCAAAATGACTTTTTTCAAGTCCTGTGTGGCCTTTGAGCCCTTCCCCGAGGGAAATCTGGGAGCAGAGTTGGTGTCCAGGGCAGTGACAGATCCTGGTCAGCCTGCAGTGCCTGTGGAGGAACAAAAAAGGTGGTTAGAAACGCTCAAAATGATCTTTTTTCCAGCAGTGTTCACCCCGGGGTGGGGATGGCCCGTCATTGTGAGGGAATGAGGGCCCTGAGGGGGGAAAGGACGACTCTGAGGGGGAAATGGTGGTTTTGAGGGAGAAATGACAACTCTCGGAAAAATTAAATCCATCAAGGAGCAATGGTGGCCCTGGGGGAGGGAGGGAGGACGGACGACCCTGAGGGGAAAAGGCTGCCCTGAGGGTCTTTCTGTGAGGGGAAATTGATGGCCCCGAGGGAGAAATGATGCCCTGAGGGGGCACTGGAGGCCATGAGGAAGGAAAAGTGACCCTGATAGGAAAATGGCAGGTCTGAGGGAGAGGGTCTTGCTGTGAGGGGGAAATGGCGGCCCCGAGGGAGCTGTGAGGGCCCTGAGCGGGGAAGGGCGACCCTGAGGGGAAAATGGCGGCTCTGAGGGACGGGGCCTCGCCGTGAGGGAGAAATGGCGGCGGCCGTGAGGGGACAAACGATCCTAAGGGCAAAATACCGGCCCTGCCGGTCTCTCTGAGGGCGTCATGGCCGGCCCGGAACGCCGCAGCCCCGGAACCCGCGAGCGGCTCCGCGGGGCCCGGGCGGTGCCTACGCCGAGCGCACCGTCCCGGCGCCTTCCGTCGCTCCCGCTCCGCTCCCGGCCCGGCCATGCCACGGCTGCTCCTCATCCTTCTCTTCATCCTCCTCCTGCACCTCGGCCGAGGCGCCGCTCCCGCCGCCCCCGGCCCGGGGAACAGCACGGAGGCGCCGCGGGCCACCGCGGGGAACGGGACGCGGCCGTCGCCATCGCCGGAGACGCGGCGGCCGCCGGGGCCGGGGCTGCTGTCGGGGCCGGGGCTGCCGGTGCTGCGGCGGGCGGTGTATGTGCTGAGCGCGCTGTCGGCGCTGGCCGCGCTCTACTTCGTGCTGCGGGCGGTGCGGTGAGTGCGGCGGGGGCGGCACCGCCAGCGGGGCTGGGGCTGAGCTGAGTCTGGGTCCCTGTCCCTGTCCCTGCTGGTCCTGGTCCTGCTCTTCCCTGTCCCAAAGCTGGGTCCCTGTCCCTGCTGGTCCCGGTTTCTGGTGTTTCCTGTCCCGGGGTTGTGTCTCTGTCCCTGCTGGCCCCGGTCCTGCTGTTCCCTGTCCCCGTCATGGTGTTCCCATCGTGGTCCTGCTGTTCCCTGTCCCGAGGCTGTGTCTGTGTCCCTGTCCCTGCTGGTCCTGGTTTTTGGTGTTCCTTGTCCCGGGGTTGTGTCCCTGTCCTTGCTTGTCCCATCCCGGGGCTGTATCTGTGTCTCTGTTGGTCCTGGTGTTTGATGTTCCCTGTCCCGGGGCTGTGTCCGTGTCCCTGCTGGTCCCAGTCCTGGTGTTCCCTGTCCCGGTGTTCCCTCTCCCTGATGGTCCCGGTTTTTGGTGTTCACTGTCCCCGGGTTGTGTCTCTGTCCCTTCTGGTCCCAGTTCTGCTGGTCCCAGTCCTGCTATTCCGTCCCGGGTCTGTGTCCCTGTCCCTGCTGCTCCGGGTCCTGCTATTCCCTGTCCCAGTCATGGTGTTCCCATCCCGAGGCTGTGTCTGTGTCTCTGTTGGTCCTGGTGTTTGATGTTCCCTGTCCCGGGGCTGTGTCTTTGTCCCTGTTGGTCCTGGTGTTCCCAGTCCAAGGGCTGTGTCCCTGCTTGTCCTGATTCCTGGTTCCCCTTGGCCAGGTCTGTGTCCCTGCCATTCCTGGTTACTGTTCTCCATGTCCTGGGGCTGTGTCTGTGCTTATCCTGGTGCTGGTGTCACTGCCCCAATCCCAGACTTGGTCTCCCAGTTCTCCTGTGCTCCTGCTTGCCCCAATCCCAGTGTCCCTGGCCTGGGGTTCTGCCCTGTTTGCCCCAGTCCTGATTCCCCCCATCTGGAATGTGTCCCTGCTTGTCCTGGTCCCAATTATCCCAGTCCCTGTCCTCGTGGCTGTGTCCCTGCCAGCCCCAGTCCTTATCTGGGTTCCCCTGGACCCTGTCACAGTGTCCCCTGTCCCTTCTGGACCCTGTCACAGTGTCCCCTGTCCCTTCTGTCCCTTATCACAGTGTCCCCTGTCCCTTGTCCCGGAGCTGTGCCCTTCCCTGCCTCAGACCCCTCCTAATCCCAGAGCTTGATCCCATTTTCCCTGGATCCCCCTTCCCTCCCTCCCTCTACCGTCTGGTGCTCTGCTCCTGGTGCATCCCTTTGGCATCCAGAACGCTGCTGTAAGTCCACACTGCTGTTAATTACCTGGGGGTAATTAGTGACAATAAACCATCTCCTGTTCATCCCATTGGTTCTGCCCTTTGGCTCGGATCCACCCCGTGTCCCTGCAGTGGGACAGCAGCTCCCTGTCCCCTCCCTGTCCCCCAGCCCCAGGCCTGAGGGCCCTAGAAACGAGCCCTGGACCCATTGCAGGTTGAAGAAGCCCCAGAAGAAGTACGGGCTGCTCTCCAGCCACGACGAGAACATCGAGCTGGGCTCCCTGGACAGCGACGAGGACACCGTGTTCGAGACGCGCAACCTCAGGCGGTAAGGGAGGGTTTGGTGTGGTTTGTGTGCTTTGTGTGTTTCTCTTTTCCTCACAAGGGGCTGAGGCTCCTTTCCTAAAGCCGTGGGAGCTTTGGCACGGCTCCTACAAACAGATCTGCATAAATTAAACGCCCGTGTGTGGTCTCTCTGTTGGCACATGGATTTAACTCACTCTCCCTCGTTTTCTCACCCAGAAAGGTCTCACTGACAGGGATGTCCCTGGGTAATTTAGACACTGCTGCGGGGTCACGGGGCTGTTGGAGGGAGAGGCAGCCTTTGTGCCCAGTCTGAGCTTCCCTGTGTTAGAGAGGAAAACAAAAATTCCTGTATTTTTCAGTTTAGGAGCTGCTTCCAAGTCATATCACAGTTCAAACTCCCATCGGGTAATCCATTCCTGCTTTCCCAGCAATGTGCTTACATCTCACAAGTTCAGTTTCTGGGAAGGGTCTTGTAAGCTGAGGAGGGATGTCAGCTCAAGGAATGTCACCTCGGCAGCTGCCCAGTCCCTCAGCTCCCCCTGTCACACTGTCCATGCTCCCTCTGATTTTTGGCTGTCTCCTTTTTTCCAGATGACTCAGGACCAGAGGCACCAACTGCCTGGACTGATGGAGGGTCCAAGCCCAGTGGCATCTCCAGTGCTCAAGTTTTATATCTGCTTACAGTGACTATTAATTAACAATTCAAACCCTTCCATAGCTGGGGCAGGGGAAAGGGGACCAAATCTGTTTTCTTCTCATGCATTTTTGGTGATATTTCTGGGGAGAGACGGAACTGAGGTGCTTTGGGAGCTGTTCACAGCACGGGGAAGTGCTGAGATGATGATCCTGGGAAGATGCTCAGCATGTAAAACTGGAGCTCTGGTCCATGCCGACGGTGTTGGGTTTTCAGGGTGCTCATATCCCTCTCTCCCAGACCTGGGGATCACCTGGAAGCATCAGATGAGCGGATTCCTTTTCCAGACTGATCCTTTTTCCTTCATGCAATATCAGGTTACTTCTTTGGGAAGTGTCTCTGTATTGAGCTCCAGCCTGGAGGAGCTGGGAGAGCTCTCGGTGTCTGTTACACAAACGGGGTGGGAGTGTGATAGTCCAGGCAAAACACCTTTAGGAATGAGTTAAATGAGTTCAACTGTGCAGGATTAGGAGTTACACAGATAATCCGGGTCATTTGTGGGTTTACAGACGTGTTTACAAATGAAAGGGGCCATTAACCAAAGGAATATTTCTCCAGAAGAGCCACAGCTGTGGGGTCTGTGGGGCTGGGAGTGCCTGGACTGTTCTGCCCAGCCCAAGTCTTGTGCTCCCCAGGGACACGTGTGTGACACCAGGGACACGTGTGACATCTGCCAAGGTCTGTGTTTTGAGACACCTGAGGAAGAGCCAGGTGTGAGGGGGACCACCTGAACTGCAGGAATGAGGAACGTTCCAGAGCAGCTGATGACTGGAAAAGGGGGACCCCAAACCCTTCTGGCTGTGGGTCAGGATAATGCTGACTGTGAGTTATCTCCTTTCAAGGGTACTGGAGTCTCACTCCATTGCTGATACTCAATTGGGATCTTTCCTGCAACCCATTGTGTGGGTGTTTGGGATTTGATTGTGTAGGACCAAAGGTGAATGTGTCAGGAGGAGGTTGTTGGGTGGATCTGCTGCTAAAACAGTGAAAACTGCTTGCCAAGTGCTCCTGTCTGTGGCCCTTCCTTGGAAACTGTGTCAAGGCGTCCTTAAATCCCACTTCCACCCCAAGCTGGCAGTGCCTTTGTCTGGAGCCCCTGCGGGCAGGGAGGTCCCTGAGTCACCTCTAAGGTGAATATTGAGAATGTCTTTGGAATGTCTTTGGCTCCTTTCCTTTGATTTGCAAATTCCCTGCGAATCAGGGGGAACAGCTGACTCTGGAAGAGGGGACTGAGGGGAGTGTTGGGGTCTGGCAGCTGCTCCGGGATCCCCTAAGGCAGAGGAGGGAGTGCTGGGATCCTGGTGGGATCCTGGTGGGATCTTGGTGGGATCCTGTGCGAGGGGCCGTGTTTTTCTGAGCAGGGAATGGTGTGGGGCAGGTAACAAGGTCCCTGTGCTGTGCCACCTGGGAAGGAGATGGAGTTGCCAGCCTGGAATCTCTGTACCACATCCATGTTTTCAGAGTCCCACTGGCTGCTTTTAGAGGGGTGAAGGGCACAGAGGTGCTTGTGGGGCTGCAGCATTGCTGTCCCTGCTGCTCTGGTCCTGTTTGAGCTGTGATCAGTGATCTGTGAGGCTGCTCCCATTCTCCTCCTGCCCCTTGGCAGAATTTGGCATCTGGATTTGCCCTTTGCCCTGCTCTGAGTTGTTGGAGGTGTTTTCTTAGAGGAGAAAACCAAGATGCTGATGACAGACCTGAGACTCCTTGGAGGACAAATCCAATGCTCAGCATGATCCCATTTCTCTTGGAAGAATCAGCTGGATCTGTCACTTGTCCTCTCATTGTGGAGCACTGTGGGCAGTGCCAGACTAGGGGAGGTGTTTTTGGGGTGAATCTTGCAAATAACAGCAGTTCTGAACATCTCATGTTATTTTTCCATAAAGGAGCAGTTCAGGTGTTAATTCAGTGACTGTTTTGGTTCCTTTGTGTGTATTTGATGCCCTTGTTGGTCTCTTTGCACAGTTTGGATCTTCCAGCAGTTTTTTGGACTAAACACAGGGATGTGAACTGAGCCCCCTGTGCTCTGAGCACCTGGGAGGGACCCTGTGCCTGGTCCTGGGCAGGCTGAGGCCCCACCAGACAATGCTGCACTTTTCTTACTGTGGAATGAATCAGGGTGTTGGTGGGAGGCTCCATGTCCCTGTTGGTCTGCAGGATTCTTGCCCATCCTGGCCAAAAGGAGCCAAAATGGCTCCAAACATTCGCTGTTGTTTAAGCCAAAGCTGAATTTCCTAAGTTTACATAATCCCCTCTCTGCTCTTGGAGGCTTTGTAGGATGCTCTGCTGTGGGTGTTGACCTGTCCAAACCAACTGGGCCCTCCTGGGTTAATGGGATTGACAGGGATCTCACCATGTGCTCCAGTTGTGTTGCCACGCCTGGAATGGGATCTGCAGCACCGGGAGGTGCTGAGAGAGGGGCCCATGGTGGGAGTGGGTGCCATGAAGTCAATAAACAGCCCTTGAGAATGTTGTTTGAGCTCCACAGGGAGCAGCTCCTGTTTCATCCTCCTGTGGAATCACTGATTTATCTTTAAGCAGCCACCAGCCCTGTATCCATTGATGGTTTTTCTGTTCCTGCAGCATCCCCTCCCTTGCATCTGGAACACATGGAATAAAGCATTCCAGCCCACCTCTCCCTCCGTGGCACGTGCCTGGCCCAGCCTGTGGGTCGGGGCTGCTGTGGTGGCTTCATGGATTTAGGGAGTTTTCTCCCTGCCCTGCTCCCTCTCACAGGGCAGTGACTGTCCCCACTCCTGCTCTGGAAGAGTCCAAGGTCAGGCTGGAAAAGGCTCAGAGCAGCCTGGTCTAGTGGAAGAAGTTCCTGTTTGTGGCAGGGAGTGGGACTGGATGAGCTTTAAGGTCCCTTCCAAGCCAAACTATTCTGGGATTCCATGATTCTTTGATTATCTCTGTGTTGGTTTCAATTTTCTGGAGTCTCCTCCCTTTCCCTGCTCCTTGTTCTCGCATTAATTCAGATTCTTGTACAGAAAACCAAGTACAGTCTCTGCCAGGGCTGTTGTGGCCTCTCCACAGCAGAAGAACCAAAGTTATAGGGTTTTTTTAGTTGGGAGCAGGGAAGGAGAGACGGTTCCCTGGATCATGGAATCATGGAATCTCCTGAACTGGAAGGGACCCACAAGGATCACCAAGTTCAACCCCTGGCCCTGCACAGACACCCTCAAATCCCACCATGTCCCTGTCTCATTGTCCAAATGCTCCTGGAGCTCTGGCAGCCTTGGGGCTGTGCCCACTGGGGAGCCTGGGCAGTGCCCCTGACCATGATCTGGGGGAAGAGCCTTTTCCTAAAACCCAACCTAACCCTGTCCTGGCACAGCTCCAGCCTTTCCCTCGGATCCTGTCCCTGGTCCCAGAGCAGAGATTGGAGCTGCTCAATCTGCAGACCCCCATGACTCTCCCTTCAGACTCCTCCAGGCTGAAATGGGAATGTCCTGGCTCCTCCCTGCAAGGAATTAGGCCCAGAACAAAACCAAGGGCGTTCCCTGCCTCTCACATCTGCTTCTCATCCACCCCATTCTGGTTCTGTGGATCAGTGACACTGAGAAATGAGAATCCATGTTCCCTGTGTCCCCCTCTGCCACCCTGCCCCAGGCCATGTCCCTCTGTCCTGCCTGCTCTGGTGCTGGAGCAGTCAGGGAGGGAAGGGGGTTTCATGTGCTCCCTGATTTACTCTCATTGCTGGTGGGTGTTCTGGGGGGGCAGCATGAGGGGCTGGGGCACAGGGGATCCCTGTAGATGGCACTCACAGACCAGACATGCAGCTGCCAGGGCACTGCCAGCACCTGGGGAAGCTGAAAATAAATCCTGGCGCCTTGAAAGGCAAATCTTCCACCGAGCAGCTGCCTTGGATGAGCTGGAAGTGCCCTTTGGGACCTCGGGGTGGGGAAGCAGCAGGTTTTGGGGTGACTCCTGGAGATCTGTGGGCCTGGGGAGGGTCTCTCCCAGTGGCATGTGAGGCTCTTGCCCTGGGGTTCACCTGACCCTGTCAGTACTTGTTTGGGAAGGAGTTTTTATGACTCTGGGAGTGAAAAGGTTTTGAGGTGCCCTGATTTGATGGAGCGGTGCCACCAGCTCCAGCACAGACATGAACACCCGGCCCTGCCCTCGGGGCACCAAGGCTGGGCCAAATCAACTGCAGTGCTAATGATTTGAGTGTTCCCTGTGCAGCAACATGGGCAGGACAACATCACCTTGTCAGGTTAGACGGGAAAATTCTTCCCCAAAAGAAAGGGATCCAGACTGGCACAGGCTGCCCAGGGCAGTGCTGGAGTCACCATCCCTGGAAGTGTTCAAAAAACTTGTGGATGTGGCCCTTAGGGACATGGTTTAGTGTTGGCCTTGGCAGTGCTGGGGGAATGGTTGGATTTCATGATCTTGGAGGTCTTTTCCAACCTAAACAATTCCATGATTCTGTTCTTTCCAGCTCTGTGTGGGAGCTGTAACAGTGCTCCTTCCTTTTCAGGCTCAGGGGGCTGATACCCCAATTAGCACTAATTACTGTGGCCTGTGGTGCTGGGCCAGCTGCAGCTGTGCTGTCCTCTCCCATCTTTCCATCCCTGTTCCTGCTCCCTGCCATCCCCTCTCCCCGAACTCTCTCTGGGAAGAGGCTCCGGCTGGCGCTGGCTGGGATTCCAGTCACAAACACAAGCTGGCGGCATGGATCTGCTCTGAATTTATTTTAAACTCGAGGTAAAGTGCTGTTGATGCTTTGGATGCAAATTTCCTTCTCTGGAATGGGAGCTGTGGGCTGGTGGAGTGCTGGGGGAGCTCTTTTGATTCCAGCAGCCTGTTTGCTGCTGTGGCTCCTCTTGCCGTGGAGTGCGAAATCACCGCAGAGGCACAGCCTGGGGGGGCACCAGGGCTGGCACAGAGAGAGAGCTCTTGTCGTGCTCCCTGTCCCCTGCTTTTAATGAGGGTTTATGTATCAAGTTGTGTTTTGGTTTTTTTAGTGTTATTGTGTGTGACAACAGTCTGTGTGTGATTTTTCTGGTCACTGTATGGGAGATGAGATGGTCCAAGTCCCACCAGTCCCCCAAGGAGGGAAAAGAGAGAGAGAGAGAATATTTATGAATAATATCTGCAGAAAAACAGAATGGGTGAAGGATCCATTCATGAATTCCAGAGTTTTTTGCCATGGTTTCCTGGTTTACTCCAGCACCAGACCTTGGTTTTAATAGGTGGCATTAACCAAGGCCAGGTTGGATGGGGCTTGGAGCAACCTGGGTTAGTGGAACTAACCCAGTGGGACTGGATGAGCAATAAGGTTCTCCCAACCCAAACTATTCCAGAATTACATCCATGGGCAGCTTTCTGGGCTGGGGATTGTCACTGTGAACATGTTGGGCTCTGAGTTCTCCTGGGGCCAAGCCCATGGTGGGTGAGAAGATGAGGGTGGCTGAGGGAACATGTGCCAAGTTGTGTCCTGTTTGTTGCTTGTACCCTCCCTGGGTGGTGCTGGGGACTTTGGGGTGACCATGGGTGGCTCTTGGAAGTGGAACTTCAGCTGCACTCAGAATTCCACCCCTGTGTCTCTCTGACCAGGATTGGATGGGCAGGTGTTTTTCTTCACCTTCATTCCATGGGCATCAGTGCTCCAAAATGTGTCTCTGGGTTGGTGTGGAATTGGGTGCATGTTGGAAAAGAAGCTGGGAATGTTTGAAAATCTGCTACAGAGTCTCTGATGTCTGTTCTGTTCCACTCAACAAAGCACCTCCACACAATGAGCAGATTCTCCTGTATTAGAAATTACCTTTACTTAGTTGGCTTTTTGTCTAAATCCTCCTTCTGATCTTTATTTTTTTCCCCTTCCATCATGGAAAGGTGAATGGAAGTGGCACTTCAGCCACCAAAGCCTTTCCTTTAGAATTGCTGGTTGTTTTTTGTTTTAAAAAATTTCCAAGGGGCTTTGCAGGGGAGGAGGAAGGAGCGCTCTCTTTTCAAGTGACTCTGGGGAATAAAAGTATAAAGGACAGGAATGATCAGAACTGTGTTGGCAACAGAACAATATTTTATTTTTGAGTACCAGAGCTAATTGGAGAAGGAATTCACACAACAATTTTTGCAATCTAAGGATGAGTAAACATGAAAGGGGCTCTGTGCTCCTGAACATGCTAATTTGGGGCTCTCTGTGTGTGAGGGGGGGGAAATGGCCTGAAGATTAAATTGGAGACAATGTCTTGGATGTTACACTCCAGTGTTTGCTTCTCAGGGCTGGATCAAAGTCATCAGCCAAAATCTGTGTCCAAGGATACCTGTTGGGGGGTTGGAACTTCAATGCACCTGCAGGGTGGAGTCCCAGAAAACAGGGATGTTGGGTCTGATTTGGTGGAAGCAGTTCCATGGGCCGTGGGATCTCTGTGGATCTGAACAGATCCTGGTTCAGCAGCGCTTGGAGAGGCCCTGCCCATGGTGGGATGTTTGCAGGCAATTACCAGACCCTTCAATTAGTGTTGGGATGTGGCACGTGGGGGGCTGGTGGGTTAGAGCTCATCACCAGGAGGTGGAACGGGGTGATCTCTGAGGTCCATCCCAATCCAAACCATCCTGGGATTCTTTGATCACCTATTCCCAGCCATTGTGGTGCCTGAGTGTGGAGAGGTTCGTAATGTCACTTCCAGTGCTGGCAAATGGAACTGAAATGACATTGAACTGGTGTGTGGACACAAACTCTGCCCAGCTCACGCCTCCTCACCCCCTTCCCTGCTGGAAGCATTTCCCAGTGCTGGAATGACTCCATGCTGCCGTGCTGGAGTCTGTGGGAACTGCTGATGGCAGCGCCTGGGAATCCTTGAGGTGCTCCCATCCACTGGCTACTGGGAGCCTGGAAATGGGAGTGTTGAGGTTTTCAGCCAGAAGGGCCCATTCCAGGGTCGTGCTCAGCCCCCTCAGAGCACCGTGAGGTTTGTCCTGATCCCAGTGAGCTGAGGGCAGAAGGTTTCCCTGGAGAGGCTCCAGAACCACCACGGAACATTCCCACCACCTCGATGTGCTGCTAATACGTTCCGGTGGTTAATTACTCTCTTTCTTTTAAAGAATAAAACCTCATGTACTTAAAATAATCCCAATTATTTCATTGTTCAGCCTGAGCTGAGCCCAACCGCCCCCGCTCCTGCAGAACTGCAGGAAAGGCTGTTCCTGACAGGGAAAACCTGATGGGCATTTAATGCCGAGAGCAGCAGCTGGGGGGGTTGAGGCTTTTGGGGGGCCACAGTGCTGCTCTACCTGCAAACCCACAGGTGTTTGTCCCGGGACATCCTGAGGATCATCGAGGCCAACTCCGGGTGATGTTGCAGCATCTGTTGTTATAGGACAAGGGGTGATGGATTTAAACTAAAAGTGGCTGGATTTAGACTTGGTTTAAAGAGGAAATCCTTCCCTGTGAGGGTGGGCAGGCCCTGGCACAGCTTGCCCAGAGAAGCTGTGGCTGCCCCATCTCTGGAAGTGTCCAAGGCCAGGTTGGACAGGGCTTGGAGCAACCTGTAATAGTTGAAGGTGTCCCTGCCTGTGGAACTGAATGATCTTTAAGTTCCCTTCCAACCCAAACCACTGGAGGATTCCATGATCTTGCTGAAATCCAGACTGGCAGTGCAGCCTGCGCGGGCTGGTGTGGCACTGTCTGCCAGGGACATCCTGGGGGAGCAGCTCCCTATGGAATGTTCTCCTGGAGGGATGGAGGGATGGCTGGGAAGCCTCATCATACAATGGGAACCCTCCAAACAGCCTGGCAGGACCGTGGGGCGCTGGGGGCACAGCAGGACTGGGGATGTGGCGCCTCAGACTCGCTGGTACCAGGATATGTTGGTATATTCTCATCCTTTTATTTTGCCAGTGTTATTTTAATCTGCTTTTCTCTCACATCAAACTCCTCTTTCTGCAGAACACAGAGAGGTATCAGGTTTGTGCCCTTTGTGATCGGTACCAAAGCGTTTTTCGATAGCGTGTTTTTCCTTTAGAACTGGAGGGTTTATCCCTGTGATAAGTTTAGCTTCGCCACAGTCATCATTTGGGCTTCTTGGCTGGCTCAGATGAGTGCAGGGAAAACGTTTCCCACGTTTCTTAGAGGAAGGAAAGGCTGAGTGTCCTCAGGAAGGTTCCCATTCCTGACACCTGGGCGTGTGCAGGTGTTACCTGGTGGCTCAGGCTGGTCTGGAGAGCAGCTCAGTTCAAATCAAAATCACCTTTTTCTTCCATCTGAAGTGGGCAGGAATGTCCCTGTGGCTTTATCAGACTTCAGATCAGGCTGTTCTTTGGCACCACTTCCAAAGTGGGTGATTTCCAGGAGTGGAAGTCCCCAGGAGCAACCTGGTTTTCCTGGGAGCTGCACAGTCGGAGAGAGCCCTTTCCTCCCAAAGCCCGAGTTTCCCACATAGAAAATAAAGTGTAGGGAACCTTTTTTTCAAACGAAGGAAAGATTAAGGCACAGCAAGAGCTGATTTGCCAAAGGGCACCCAAGGAAGCAGTGGTGGATCAGAGATGGAAGCAGAATCCTCAGCTCAGCCTGCGCCTTCCCCACCACTTTTTTCCTTCCCTGCTCCCTGGCTGCCCAGGTCTTAAGGGATAACCAGGACTTGGATTTCCATCCTCTTAAAAGAGGCAATTTAAGGAGCTTTCCATGGGAGCAGAGCCGCAGGTCACCTCCTCCTCACCACTGAAGATGTTTTTCTCCCCTTTTCTCCATCCTCGTGCTCCTTTAGAGCCTCTTTGCTCTCCTCTTTTCCCACTGCTTGGAGCCATTCTCCCAGCTTCAAAAGGTTTCCTAATTACCCTAATGAGGTCAGGAGAGACCAAACGCTTCTGTGACTTAAAACAGGGGTGGGAAGGGGTTGGGAGGGGGGAAATATCCCGACTGGTGCCTGTATGAGGTGTCGTGGGAAGGCAGTGTCTCCCCCTCCTCACGTTCCCTCCACCTTCCCATCTCCAGCAGAAAAAAAAAAAAAGAGAAATGTGGACAGAAGGTCTCAAATGTATCAAACAGCTTTTAAAAAGAAATTCCTTTTGCCTGTCAAAAGAACAAACAGATACACCAAAAACTGTCAGAATTAGTGTTGGAGTAATTGCAGCAGCTCTCCAAGGTTAATGCTCCATTAACGAGCAGCTCTCACGCAGCTAAAAGCCAGGACGAGACAGGTTGTCAAAGGCTTCCAGGAGATTAAAGCACCGCGTTCCCAGCCAAACTCTCCCGTGGATGTTGTTTGGGAGGGAGGGAAGGGGGATGTTTGTGGGGTGGGAGAATCACCAGCCCTGGCCTTGGCAGAGAATCACGACCTGGAGCCCAGGGAAGGTTTCCAGGCCTTGGTGAGGTCACAGCCCCTGGGCCATGGTCAGGTTTAAACACTCTAGGAATTATTTAGCATGTTTAGGCCGAGTTTAAAGCCTGTCCTGAGGGCAGCCCCAGCCCTGAGTCTATGTGGGATCCATTCTGGTCCCCGGGAGGAGTGGGAGTGGGGTGCTGAGGGCTCTAGCACCTCAGGAATAAATCCTGCCCAGGTTTCAGCCAGCCCATGAGGTTCCTGGTTAGCCCAGCATCTATTAGAACAGAATTGGGTCCTGGTTTCATCTCCAGGCCAGTGCAAGTCTCATTTAAATAGAACTGACCTTGATTTTTCTCTAGTGGAAAAAAGGAAAACCATTCCAACCTTCCAGTGAGGCAGCACTGGAAGCATCAGCCAGGAGGGTGTGATGGAGCAGTGCCAAGACCCAGTAGCAGCTTTGGGATCACCTTCCCACGTGGATCTGGGTGTTCAGCACCTTCCAGCACAGCAGTGACTGTTCATGGTGGTTGTGGCTCTGAGCTCAGGTTTTATAAAGCAGAGCTTGGCCCAGGAGTGTCATAACCCAGCAAAGGTGGAATTTTGGGGCTGTCCTGAGTAGGGCCTGGAGCTGGACACGATGATCCTTGTGGATCCCTTTCCACTAAGGTTATTCCATGATTCTGCAATTCTAAGGTGCATTTTGAGTGGGAAGAGGCAATTACACTCCATGTGGCTCCAGCAGCACAGACACAATGTCCCCTTGGACCCACGGGAGCAGCTGTACCCCCATAACATTCCTGAGCCCTGGATCTGGCTCTGGCACGGCAGGATCTGCATGAGGATGGGTCAGTTTTGGGCAGTGAATGGCTGGGAGTTGGCTTGAGGAAGGTGAGTTCTGAGCTATGGCATGAGAGGCCTCTTGGAAGGAGCAGCTGTGAGCAGGGGAGATGAACAATACCATAATTAGGGAATTAAACCTTTCCTGTGCTTCTCTTTCCCTAACCTGATACAATTTGTAACGATCAGACCTGGGGTGCAACACAACCAGACGGGGTGAGTCATCTGTACAAGAGCAAAACAAGCTCCTGCCCAGCCCCTGCCTCTTCATTAAGTCGATTTGCATTCCTAATCTCCATTTGCAGTTATTATTTTCCCCCTTGTGCTGAGTGCTGGAGATTTGCATAAAGTTCCTTTTTTCTTGTTTTTATTCACGCTCAAGGTCAGAGACTCGGTGAGACACTGACGAAAACAATCCCCTCTCACCCTCCTTTAATTCTTTGCAGAAACATGTCCTGGGGATTTTAACATAACAATTGCTGGGGAAGGAGGAGGGGGGACCCAAACAGAACCCTTGGAGGGAGGAGACCACAACAGAGCCCTTTCTGTGCCAGAAACAGGCTGCCCAACGGAGAGATGCAAATCCACGATGAGAAGGGAAGGGGGAGATGGATCTGGGAGCGACACCAGTCCTTCCTTGTTCCACTGAAATGGGAGAGCTGGTCCAGCTTTCCCAGAGCCATGGCTGGAGCAGACCCTGTGCCCAAACCTCTCTGAGATGGCAGCACCAACCAGCACACCCAGAGCGTGCACCTTGGCCAGGACACAAGACCATGTTCCTGTATGTGCTCCATGGTGGGACTGGGGACTCCTGGACTGATTCCTGAACTTGGAAAGGGATGGGGGTCTTGGATGAAGCCCCAAATCCTCTTGTTTCTGCTCTGCCATTTCACCATGTGAAGCCAACACCCTTCCCACTGGGAGCAGGGCTGGGTGGTGGGGCACAGGTGTCACTCCCACCTCCAGGTGTTGGGACAAAGAGGAGAACAGCCCACCCACAAGAGTCTGGTTTCCTCGAAGCTGGAAGGTTAAAGGAGGCAGGGAAAACTCTGAGATGGTTGCTGAGGGGCTTGTGTGGAGCAGCCCTCCTGGCCAAGGAGCAGTGAGGCTGATTTCCAGATTTTTCCCGGTTTTTCCCAGGTTTGGAACTGCATTTGGAGCCTGGGATGGTACACAGGGGACACCTGAGCTCTATCTGCACCTGTGGAGTTTGAACTTCCTATAAGGGGTAAAAACTCTTTTTAGCCCTGGAGTGTTTGTGTGTTTCTGCTGGATTTAGGAAGGAAGGAGTGAGGAATTGATGTCCCTTTTTGTAAGCTCAAGCTGTAATGATTTTAACATGTATAAATTATGTGGATCTTGGGGTTTGGCCATGACTGAGGCAGACGTGTCCTGGGGGGCTGGTGAGGGGCTGGATGGTGGCAGATGGTGGCAGCTGGACTGGTGGCCCAAACGCTCCTGAGTGACCCAGCCAGGAATGGGAAGGGATTGACTTCAGGAGCTGTGGAATGTTGGATGGCTGGGCTGGAAATGGAGCTGGGAGATGGGTTTTGCCTGGCACTGTGAGCACAGAAATATGTCTTATTTCCCAGAATTGGGAGGTACTTTTTTCCCGAGGATGCTCCAGGGCTCTCAGCTCCCGTGATGTGTTTTCCTGCCCCTTTAATGCTTCACTAAACAGTTTGAGCAGCCGCCTCTTAATGCCCCAACAAAGCACAGAACGCTCCAGAGCGGAAAGAGCAGCGAGGAAAGAGGGTGATGGAAAAGAGAAGAGGCTGCAAGGAGAGACAAAACCAGGGAAAAGTCACCTTTTCCCTTTCACATTCCCAATTCTTGCTGGTGTAGAGGCACTGGATGCTGAGGGTCCCCCTGGTTTCTGCTGCCCCTCCAGCAAAGAGCTGGGCTTCCCTCACCCTCTCCCAGCCCTTCCTGGGCTCTGTCCCACAGGGGCAGGATGGGAAGGTGGTCCCTGGGTCACTGGAGCAGGGCACGGACCCTGGAAAGGACCGTGGGGGTGGGATATTTGAGATTTGGTAGGTTTCTCCTGACCTCTGTCTAATTCCCTGGTGAGCATGATGGAGCCAACATCCATTGGACTGGTGCCCTGCAGCCCAAGTCCGAAGTCCTGGCTTGGTCCTCACTGGGTGTGTTCTTCCCAAAACTTGGGAGCAGCCAAGCACAGGGGTGGGGGGGAAAGAGAGATTTAATAGAGTTTTAACCCATCCAGGGGAAGTTCGGCTTCCTCCTGCCCCACATTGAGGGAGCCGCCGGCTCTCCTGTTTTAATTCAAGTCATTAAATTCCCTGCACTCCATGTCCCCTCCCCGGCACCGCTTGCCCTGCCCGTTTGATCTGTAAGTACCAAAGGTACCGCCTCGGGCTGCGACATCGGCATTCTCGGTCGCCATAGGAACGGGAGCTGGGGGTCCCCCGCGCCTGCTCCTCCGGGCCCAGCTCCGGGGGCTGAGCTCCAACCAGCCTCTGAAGTTGGGCTGCTCAAGGCCGGGCCACACAGCCCCCCCAAGCTGCGGGGGGAGCACGGGCTGTGCCAGCCTGGGAGGGAGCGGGAGCAGCCGGAGCTGGGAGCACAAAGACAGAGGTTATTGGTGTCAAAGAACTCGCAGCTCCAGAGGCTGAAGGGCGGCTACATCTTCCCTTGGCAGAGGGGAGTGAAAACCGGGAGGAGGAAAGGGGAGAGCTGGGAGCTGGAGCCAATTATTGCTGGGCAGGGTGGGAGAAAGAGGAGGAAGGTGATGGAGGTGTCAGCGATGGGGAGGGCGAGGGAGCACAGAGGGGTTGAGACTCAGAGTGAGATTCATCACTGATCACAGAATCATTGAATATCCTGGGTGGGAAGGGATCCACAAGGATCATGGACCCCCTGGGGATGTGTTGTAGGACCTGTTGCAACAGGACAAGGATGATGGTTTTAAACCAAAACAGTGAATTTAGCCTGGTTATAAGGAAGAAATACTCCTGTGAGAGTGGTGAGGCCCTGAATCAGGTTGGGCAGAGAAGCTGTGGCTGCCCCATCCCTGGAAGTGTCCAAGGCCAGGTTGGACAGGGCTTGGAGCAACCTGGACTAGTGGAAGATGTCCCTGCCCATGGCAGGGAGTTGGAATGAGATGGGCTTTGCGGTCCCTTCCAGCCTCGAGCATCCGGGGATTCTGTGAATCATAGAATCATTTAGGCTGGAAAAGACTTTTAAGATCTGTATCCCTGACTGTGCAGCTGCTATCCTGATGTTTGGGGATTCGAGCAGCCCTGGGGGGTTTGAACCTCAGCTGTAGGTGAGCTTGGGGCAAAGGCAGCTCTGCCCTGAGGGGACAGAGCCCCGGGGCCTCTGCTGGTGGCCACCATTCCCCACAGCCCTGTGACTGATGTGCAGAGCTGCCTGACCCCCCCAAACCACCTCCACTCCCTAATTGCTGACAGTTATTTACTCTAAAGGCAGGAGCACACGCGCCGCTGGCTCTGACAACCCATGTCAAAGCCCCGCCAGAAATTATCGCCTTACAGCTTTATTTACTACCCCTTTTTTCCCAAACAGATCTATTCCCTCTCCCCTCCAGGTGCCACAGTCCTGCCGGCAGCTCTGCTCTGCCGTGGGGCTCCCTGCCCAGACCCCTTCCTGGGAGTCCCCCTTCCCGGGAGCCCCCCTTTCCCGGTCCATGCCTGGCTGGGCACTGACAGACGGATGCAAACGGAGCCCCCCGCACGCCGCCGTGTTTATTTGCTGTCTCTCAGCCCCTCGATGTTCAAACATAATTGGTTCTGCTCGGCGCAGTAAACACTGATGTTGTCGCACCAGCGAGCGGAAAGGGCACCTACACGCAATTAAAATAATTGGGCACTACCTGGCTCTGATCCCCCTCCCTGCTGCTGTTCTCCCTTCATCTCCTCCTCTCTGTCCTTTGTTCCATCCCATCGTCTCATCCCGCTCCTCCTCACCCGGCTCCTCTTAGTGCCTGTTCTCTGGCCAGCCCAGGGCAAAGCCCCATGGAGAGGAGGGTCTGGTGCCACCGGCCTTGGCCTTGGCACAAGTGTGGGATGAGTTCTCCGATGAGTGAGATGATATTCCATCCCAGACCCATGAAATATAATGAAGGCCCGAGGGACTGTACCAGCTCCTCAGTTAAAAATGATGCTGTTATATTTAGACAAGGTAACTGGAGGCCCCTCTGGACAGCACCGAGTACAATTTTTTGTTTAATGATTCCATAATCTGATATAATATCGGGCCTGTAAGACATAATGAAGACCTGGGGGAGTTTACATCTTCTCAGCATTAAAGGGTCCCTGCTCGGGGACGTGGCCAGGTGGAGGTTTGAACTTTGATGCAGTCAAACATGTTTTTCTCTGGGTTTGTTTGACATGAGTGAGGGAATCCAGCAGCCGTGGGGAAAGGGAATGGAGCAAGAGCAGCCGTGCTCACACCGACCCCACAGCTGGTGCTTGTGCTGAGGGGGGGACTGGGAGAGTTTGGGGGGCCCAGCTGGGCTCTGCAGGGCTGTGCTGGTGATCTGCACAGATGTGGTCTGTGGTGGTGTTGCCAGGAGGTTGTGGTGGTCTTTGGGATGTCGGGGTGGTCTTTGGGAGGTTGTGGTCATTTTGGGGAGGTTATGGAGGTTGTGTTTGGCTTTGTGAGGTTGTGGTGGTTTTCAGGAAGTCATGGTGGTCTTTGGGAGTAGTGATGCCTCCAGAGTGGAGCAGCCAATGCTCCATTCAGCTGCCTCCATTTCTTCCCAGGTGAAGCTCAGCCCAGACCTCACGCCTTCCCTGTGCCATGATCTGGAACTGAGCATGGCATTGGGGCTGCTGGCACCAAATCTGAGTGGAACAGCGGTGGGCAGAGCCTGCTTTGCTGAGGGGATGGTCATGAGGTGAGGGTCCTTTGGTGATGCCCAAACAATGGGGTGACTTCTTCCCCAAAACGCACAGTGCCACCAAACATCTCCAAGACCAGCATCAGCAGTAAATCTCTCCTCCGTGTCCATTTGGGAGCACATCCTCAGTGGATCCTAGACTGGAGGGACTGGTAGTGGTGCCTCTACAGGTGCCATCGTGTCTGGATGAGGCAGAACCCTCTGGTGAGTCCCACCGGTGCCAAAGTGGGTGCACCAGGAACCTCCAGTGAGACCCACTGGTGCTGGGCTGGATGTGCTGGAACACTGCGGTGAGTCCCGGATTGGATGCTGCAGGATGATTCCCGATTCCTGGTGTGCTCTTGTCTGGATATCTGTGCCGGGAGATAACCTAATCCCATTTAGCCTTGGAGAGAGCCGGCGGATCCCTCCCCCGGGAGCCAGCGCGCGGCGGGGGGTGGTCTGTAATGAATTCCCATCATTCCAGCACAAAGGGAGCTTACAGGAGCGCTCGCTGCAGAAAATATGAGGGTCGCTGCCCTATCATCCCTCCGAGACATCCGTCGTAGTTCAGTGATTCCCGGCTGCTGACAGGCAGCGGCCCTGGGAGGCAAAGCCAGTCTCGCCTTCCCGGCTCTTTCCTGCCTGGAAAATGACTTTTTTTTCTGCTAAACGAAGGGATTTAACACCCTGCCTGTGGCTGTGGTCGCCCGTCACCCACCCAAACGGGTGTGCAGTCCCAGGAGCATCGTTTTGCAGCGCCTGTTCCCCTTCACCCCAGTTTCTTACTGATCTGTATTCCAGCGGCTCCTCGGGGTCCCAGTGGGAATACCCTGCCCCAAGTTCTGTCGGAGCTGGGCGACCCTTCAGCCCCTGGATGGGAGCCCAGAGACGATGCTGTGGTGGTCCCAGGGGGATTCTGTCAACGTTGCAGACTTCAGGGGCAGGTTTGGGAGTGCTTTGGGAAGCACTCAGAGAGTTCCCGTGACAGGGGGGCTCCGGGGACTCATTGCCCGGCAAAGGCCCAGTCCAGCTCCCTGCTCTCCCTCCCCTCTCACCTTTATTTATTTAATTCTTTCCCCTTCTCTTTTTTTTTTTCTCTTGGAAAACCACATGGTGGAACTTGCCCCCTCCAAGTCGGGTTTTCCTGCGGCTCCGTGGCTCGGCCGGGATGTCTCACCTCGGGAGCTGCCAATCCGTCTCTGTCAAGCTGTCAACCCGGAGCGCGGGCTGGAGCGGCTGCAATTCAAAGTGGATTAACGCCTCGGGCTGCCCTCCCTCCCCCGCCCCTCCCCATTCCACTTGGGTGGGTTTTGGCCGAACAGAAAACGCTTTTCCCCTGCGCTTTCCATATTCAAAAGCTCCCGGAGCGCCGCCGGATGGCAGCGGGGGCCACGGGGCCGGGGGCTTCGGGCCGGGGTGCAGGGTCGGTGGCCGTGGGAGAGGGACACGGTGGCCGTGGGAGAGGGACAGGGTGGCCATGGCACCGCGCCACGTCCCTGTAACGCCGTTAGTGAAATTCTGGGAAAGGCCCGTGCAGGGATTGGGGGTCACCTGCTACCCAAAGGGGTGAAGGGCTGCAGATGCCCCCCCCAAAAAAACCCCCGGCGATTTGGCTGAGCTGCTGCTGCTTTTCCCCAAACGGCTGTGGGACTGGGGGATGCAGGGTTGGGGCGGGGGGCCGCAGGACTGGGGGGCCTGAGAGCTGCGAGACAGGGGGGCTACAGGGCTGGGGGGTTATGGGGCTGGGGACTGTGAGTTTATGGGCGCTGTGGAGCTGGGATCTGGTGGGGTCTGGTGGGGTCTTTGCATGTTTTCACTGGCGATCAGTTCCCCCGATCAAAGCAGGGGCCGGGGCTGTGGGAACCCGTGTTAGCGGCGACCCGACCCCACGGTGACAGCCCCGGGGGGCCGCGAGGGGCACCGGCACTAGAGGGGGGTATTGCCTAAGCAATGCGGTGCTGCCGCTGCGCGCCGCCGCCGCCTCAGCTTTGGGGCGAAACCGCACGATTTTGGCAGGGGTTTGGCCCTTGGGGTGTTCCCGGCTGGTTTTTCCAGGTGTGGGCTGCCTTAGTATCCATCCAGGTGCCATCCTGAACCATTCCCGCCCCGTTTCGCGTAGGGGCTGTAGGTTAATTAATGTTTGGAAATTGCTTTAAGGGCGCTGCTGCGAGCGGGTTTTCCGGTGCCACCGGCCCCGATGGCCGAGGGACAGCGGCCACCAAATGCCCCCGAGGCAAGGAGACTCGCGCCCGCCCGTGCCAGCACGACTCCAGCGTGGGAAGGGTTTATCCGCAGCTGAATTTTGGGGCTGGGTGTTTTAACGAGCATCGGATGAGGCAGCCGAACATGCCCGGTGCTGCTGGGGGAGGGTGTGAGCTGCCCCGGGCAAAGCGTGTCCGTGCGGGGCGGCTGCGGGAGGGGTTTGGGCGTTACCGTGTGCCGGGTTCCCACCCTGAGCCGCGGTTTGGGGCTCTCCCCTCATCCCGCTGGAGTGGAGTCAATGCCCAGGGTCCCGGGGGGACCACACAGGAGTTCTGGGTGCAGCAACATTTGGGGTGTAATTGTGGGGGTTTGCAGTTTTGCATCCCGTGGCTCAGGGAACCTGGGGGGGCTCCAGAGGCCTCTCCCGGTGGGCAAAGCCAAGAGCTGGAGCTGTGCCACAATACGGCCATGCTGATGGATGTCCCCAGTGCTGCACACCCAGCCCCATGGGCCTGGGGACCCTGAGGGATGGGCCCCTTGCTGGCCTTTGGGGGAGTCAGTGCCTGTGGATGGAATTGGTGCCCATGGGTAGGGATCAGTGCCCATGGATGGGGTTGGTGCCCATAAATGGGGTTGGTGTCCATTGATAGGGATAGTGCCCGTGGATGGGATTGGTGCCCATGGATAGGGATCGGTGCCAATAGATGGGAGTTGGTTCCTGTGGATGGAATTGGTGCCCATGGATGCTCCAAGATGCCGTGCCAGCTCTCTGCCAAGAATCCCACAGCTGGATCATCAGCACCACTCTGTTGCCACCACACTGTGCATCTGGATCCCACTGCCAGAGCCAGGTTCCCCCCTCACACAGATCCTGCATGTGTCTATTCCAGTTTGGGAAGCTCCAAGGGATCTCCCTGGGCCCCTTTTTATCCTGTTGCAGCTCCATTCCCAGCAGCCTGACTCTGCTCTGCAATGGTGCTTCCCAGCCCTTTCCATGCAACTCCTCACCTTTTTAGTGGGAAGGTTTTTTTCCTGTCAGTAGCAAATGTTTTCCATAATTTCCCGGCCAATCCAATTAACGTCAAGGAAGGCGGGTGTGAATTATCCCTCCCTGCATCCAGCCTCGCCCCCTGCATGGAGCTGGGGGCTGGAAATTGCAGGATTTGCAGTAATTAAGGCAAATAGTTGTTTTTTTGTGGTAAGAAAAACAACCCAGAACTGGTGGAGATGCCAGAAAAACCCTGGAAAAGATTTTCCTTCCCGTTACCAGGACTGGTGAAGGAGAAGTCATTCCATTCAAAGTGGGGCTGGGCTCCCCCCAGGCAGGGATGTGTCAGGACTGATCCTGGGAGGGAGGGAATGCACCAGAGTGGGTGTGGAGCTGATCCTGCCTGATCCCAGTGGATCTCCCCATTTCCCAGGGAATTCCATCTGTAATTCCCTGCAGTTCTGGTGGTGCTGAACCGAGCTAAGCTGGGATGCAGTGGGTTGAGCTGGAATGCACTGGGTTGCACTGGGCTGAGCTGGAATGTACTGGGCTGAATTGAGATGCACTGGGCCAAGCTGGGATGTGCTGGGATGAACTGGGTTGAGCTGGGCTGCACTGGGAATTGCCAGCCAGTGAGTGCCCACTGGGGGGGACCTGACACCCCAACTCATGTCTGAGTTCTTCTCCAGCCACCGACAGCTCCTTTGGATCATTCCCATCCCTCCATTCACAAAACATTGATGGAATTGCTGTGGTTGGTGACAGATCCAGATTTTGACTCACTGCAGGTGCCCTCAGAGCTGCCCCCGGGGCTCCCACTGCTGTCCCCGTGCCAGGAGGGATCACGGCTGGGCCTCCCAGAGAGCCTGGAAAGGCTTTTTAGCAGCTTGGCTGGAGAAATGGAAACAAATAAAGTTGACAGACAAGTGTCCGGGTTTATGGCAGCGTCCGCTGACAGGAGGGAGATTGGCTGTCGGGGGCTTGATGGAGACGGATCCTGATGGGAGCAGGATGAGGAGATGGATAACCTTGATGGAGTTTCTGCACGGGAGGACAGTCTGCCGGCATTATTCCAAAATAATTCGGCTTTTATTTGTTTTCCTTTGGAGTGGGGGGAGGGATGCAGAGCCCCACAGCCCGTGGAGTTTTTTCCAAATAGATTTGCTAAATAAATAATGAGAAGGATCCATATTTTATTTATATCCCACCTCTCTGTGCAGCACTGGAGGTGTTTTACTCTGGGCCTCTCCCTCCCTTTTAGCACGGACGAACTCCAAAGAGCACATCAGATGGAGATGGATTTACAGGGATATTTGGATGCTGAGCAGAAGGACAGGCAGCGGGATGTGCTGGAGCTGCTCCTCCCAATGGACTTAATGGGCACCTTGGTGCTGCTGTGAATCCAACTGAAAGCCTCTTTACATCTCTAGGCACCTGAGGAGCTTCAGGGGGGCTGGCTCTGGCTCAGAGGGGAGCAGGGGGGACCTAAATACTCAAGAGGACCTGCCAGGACACCCAAGGGAACATTCCATGGGGAGGAGAGTCTGTAATCCACCCATGTCTGCTCATCCTTCTGCACCAGCTTTTGGAACTTGGGGGTTTCTGGGAAAGGAGAGGGTTCTGTCTGGTGAGCACCAGGCCCCCTGCCCTCATGACAGGCTGAGAGCCATGTCCTGGCTCGGGGATGTGTCTCTGGCACTGTGGGGTGTCCTTGCTCAGGGATGTGGTTCCAGAGCTGTGTCTGGGTAGCACACTTATGACCAAAATTCCCACTGGATTTTCCCTGTTGTCCCTGAGCTCTGTCCTCCCCAGACCTGGACACAGTCCCACAGCAGACCCAGGGCTCTGCAGGCCACCAGTTCTCTGTTATTCTCATCAGCATTTACCAAGATTTTGACAAAGCAAAGTTTAATTTATCCCTGGATTGGAGGAAGTGAAAAAATGTTCCCGTGGATGGGGTGTCCGTCCGTCTGTCTGTCTGTCTGCCCTTGGCACCTCTGGGTCGCAGGACACATCCCCATCCCTGTTCCCATCCCAGTTTCCATCCCTGCTACATCTGGCGCAGGCCCCTGGCTGCCCCCACACTCAACCAACACCCCCCCCCCCTCAAGGTAAAGGACCCCCAAACCTCCCCCCGGCTCCCAAAGACCCCCTGCCCTGCCGGAATGACCCTTCCCATTCCAAATGCCCCCCAACACCAGCATGACCCTCCTTTGCAGATCCACACCTGCAGGTATCACCCCATCCCTCTGCTGTGACCCCCTGCCTGTGAACCCCCTACCCTGTTGCCTGTTCTGTCCCACTCTGCCAATGTGACCTCCACTTTCCAAACCCCCTCAGCCTTCTCGGAGTGACCCTTTCCCCTTTCAAAGACCCCCATCTGCTGCTGTGACTCCCACCTTCCAAAACCCCTCGGCCCTCTCGGTGTGACCCCTTCTCCTTTCAAAGACCCCTCTCTGCAGGTGTGACCCCCTCCATGTGAACCCCCCACCCCTGTGCTTGTTCCATCCTCCCCTGCCAGTGTGATGCCCCCCTACATAGAATTCCCACCCTGGTGCCTGTTCCGTCCCCCCCTGCTGATGTGACCCCCACCTTCCAAACCCCCTCGGCCTTCTCGGTGTGACCCCTTCTCCTTTCAAAGACCCCCCCTCTGCCGGTGTGACCCTTTCCACATGAACCCCCCACCCCGATGCCCATTCTGTCCCTCCTCCGGGTGTGACCCCCACCTTCCCAACCCCCTCGGCCCTCTCGGTGTGACCCCCACCATCCAAACCCTCTCGGTGTGACCCCCACCATCCAAACCCTCTCGGTGTGACCCCCACCTTCCAAACCCCCTCGGCCCTCTCGGTGTGACGCCCACCATCCAAACCCTCTCGGTGTGACGCCCACCATCCAAACCCTCTCGGTGTGACCCCCACCTTCCAAACCCTTTCGGTGTGACCCCCACCTTCCAAACCCCTCGGCCCTCTCGGTGTGACCCCCACCTTCCAAACCCCTCGGCCCTCTCGGTGTGACCCCCACCATCCAAACCCTCTCGGTGTGACCCCCACCTTCCAAACCCTTTCGGTGTGACCCCCACCTTCCAAACCCTCTCGGTGTGACCTCCCCCACCTTCCAAACCCCCTCAGCCCTCTCGGTGTGACCCCTCCCTTTCCAAGGCCCCCCCCCGCACCCCGCCACCCTCCGGTGCGATCCCCGGTGCCCGTTCTTTCTGCCCCCACCGGAGCCCCCCAGGGGCGTGGCCGCGGGGGCGCGCGGGGGCCCCGCCCTGGGGCCGCTCCGGGAGCGCGCGCGGCCGCCGGTGGCAACAATGTGTCAGAGGCGGCGGCGGCGGCGGCGGCGGCGGCGGCGGGAGGAGGGGGCGTGTCCGGCGCGGCGGGGCGTGTCCGGGGGCGTGTCCCGGCGCGGGGGCGGTCCCGGGCGGGGGGCGCGGGCGGCGGGCGCAGCATGGCGCGGCGGCACTGAGCGAGCGGCGGCCTCCCGGCCCGGCCTTTGTCTCTCCGGTGTCCCCCCCGGGCGGAGCAGCCCGCGGCGGGGCCCGGGGCTGAGCCCCGCGGGTGCGGCGGCAGCACCGGGGGCTCGGTGCCCGGCGGCGGCGGCGGCGGCGCCGCGGGGCTTCGGAGGAACTTGGCCGAAGTTGGGAGAGGGGAGTCGGGCGGTGGGAGGGGGAGTTTGGTGGGGGGGAAGGTTCCCGGTACCGGGGCGATCCCGGGGCGCCGCGGGAGCCGGCCGGTCCCCGCTGCCCGCGCGCGGGATGCGGCTGCCCCGGCGCCGCCGCACCGCGGCCGCCCCCGAGTCCCCCCGCTGACGGCGCCCGGGGCCGCGGGCGATGGTGAGGGCTGGGCGCCCGCCCGCCGCCGCCCGCCACCCGCCCGCCGCCCCCGGCCGGCCCCAGGGCCCCGCCGCCCCGTGAAGCGGCCGGAGCCGCGCCCGCCGCCCGCCGGGACGATGGTGCGCTGCGGGGCGGCCGCGCTGCTCACCGCGCTCCTCGGCGTCTGCGTCTGGACCGACGAGACCGGGAAAGTTATCTCGGACCGGTTCGCCGTCTACTGGAACCGGAGCAACCCCAGGTGAGGCGGGGGGCGGCGGGGGCGGCCGAATTCTAGTCGGTGTTTCCCCCCCGCACACACCCGGTGAGCGCCCGTCGCCTCCCGGTGACAGCGGCCGCCGCCGCCCGTGGCGGGTCGTGCCCCGCTCCAACCCCCGGTGGGCTCCGGTGAACGGGTTGGGCGGCCCCGGGGAGAGGGGGGGCGGTCCCTGGGGGTCCCTCCCCTGAAAGTTCCCGCGGGGCCCCGGGCGGACCGTCCCCGGGGGCTGCGGCAGCGCCGGGAGCATCGCCGGGCGCGTTCCCCGGGACGGCGGGGGCAGCGAGCGGCGGGCGCTGCGACTCAACACCCCCCGGCCCTTCCGCGCCCAACTTCGGGGAAGTTCAAGTTCTTCCCCCCGCCACCCCCGTCCGTCTCCCAGGATGAAGGTTCTGCGAAAAAACCTCCGAAATCCGCCCAAAGCGGCGGGTGCGGCCGCGGAGGGGTCGGAAAAACAGATTTGGGAGGGGAAAGGTCTAGGATGGAGGCCTGGGGGACTGGGGAGGGGCCTGGGGGTACAGGGTTGGGGGTGCCCAGCCCCACAGCTCCCAAGTCCTTCCCATCCTGGAAGTGCAATCCCCGCAGTTTGCTTCGTTTCCCTGCTCCAGTTTGGAATTTTGATTTTCCTGTGTGTTTTTATTCCCCCAGCATCTTTTTCTGGGGGGCGAGAGTTTCGTTTCTGTCGTATTTCTTTGTTCGTAATTTTGAGGAACCAAAAACTGTTGGCGAGTTGGAAGTGGGAGGAATTCTGCTCTAGAAATGCTCAGGTGGTTGAGACCCCTGGGACTCCTCTTTCCACCCTGCAGAGACACCCCACGGGATCTGAAAGGGCCCGTTTGTTGGGACTCCTGTAAAAGGCAAAAAAATTAAAAACCAGCTACTGATCCCCCATTTCCCTCCCAATTCCTTGAAGTTCTCCCAGTTCTGGCAGCATCCCTGTGAGCAGTGGGGGATGAGCTTGGTGGGTGCTTGGTGGGTGCTCTGTGGGTGCCGCTGCCCCCACGGCCCCGGGTTTGGACTGCCCCGTTTTCTGGGTCAAACGGGGTGTTCTTTGTCCCCCTCGGTCCCTGCATGATGAGGGGCTGTGGAGGGGCACGACGTGGCCTGGTCCTGCTTCCCAGCAAGGCAAGGTGGCACCTCCAGCTCATCCCCTTCTTTGGTGGGAGCTCCGTGAGGGGGACCCTCAGTGGCACCTTCTCTCCCTTGGTGACACCAGTGCAGTTGATAAAGTTCCTGGCTGTGTTTCAGCGCCTGGAGCTGTGGGACCTGCACAGGGCCGAGGACCCTCATCATCACCCACGTCCATCCAACCTCTGCATGTCCCTTTGGGGGTCCTGCTCATGCCCCTCACACTTCCCCAAAACTGGGGTGAGCCCATCCCTTTGTGCCTTGCCGGCGGTGCCTCTGCCACGGGCCGCCCGCGGTGCATATGGATTTTATTATCTCCCTCACATTTTTGTGGGGGATTGTAAGAGCCAGGGAATTATATTTTTTTTTCCTGCCCATTGCAAAGTTTTTTTTTTTTTGGTTTCTGGTGCTCCCCAGCTCCCACACTTTGGGCTCTTTTCTTTTGTTCTCCCAAATGCCAAACATGTGTGAGGGACCCCCCTGGTCAAACTCCAGCATCTCAGAGATGAGGGTGGTTGGGGCGGTGGCTGGGATTTGGCACCCAAGGGTCCCCATGGCTGGGATTTGGCACCCAGATGTTCCTACATTTGGGATCTGGCACTCAAAGGTTCCTGTGGCTGGGTTTTGGCACCCAAGGGTTCCTGTGTGGTGCTGACAGCCAGAAGTAGCCCCTTGGTCATTGGGTAACGAGTGTCCCAGGACCAACCATCGGTGATGGCGTCGGCTCCATCCCTTTCACCTCCTCGTAGGCACCACCGAGAATTTATCCTCAAAAATGTGTGTAGGATCATTATTCCATATATTTTTTTTTTTTTTCTAAATCTGCTATTGGCAGGAAAAATATTTTCGGAGGGGGGAAATAAAATGGAGCGGAGGAAGCACGAGGGGCTGGGAGGGAAGAGCAGACAATGGCTGGTGGGTTCAGCAGCACGTCCGCAGCGCCGGGCTCCGGGATGTGACCCAAATTCCCCCAATGTGGGAGCGCCCCGTGTCGCCAGCGCTCCCCGCCTGCGCCTTCGGCTCTCGGAATTCGAGGCAATTTATTAGGGGTTGCAAAGATTGAAATTGCCATTGAGTTTCCTGCTTATTCCCTTTTTGAACCCAGCGGTGGGTTTATTTTGTCTCTGGAGTTACTACAAGACTGTCTCATTCTTAAAAATGAAGAACGACGTATTTATGATTTTTCTGGTCTCTTGTTTTCTTTCTTTTTTTTTTTTCCCTGCACTACCTCATTTGATAAAGGGGAAATCAAAAGGGATTAAAAAAAAAGGGGGAAAAACCCCAAGGTTAAAACGCCCTGTTTGAACCCACCGACCTTCTGTGCCGCTAAATATTTTTCCTCAGGTTTATACAGCAATCTATATTTTATAAAAGACAGGAATAAATCTCATGGTCGATATGATTTGCCCAGATTAGAATAATTCTATATTTCGTAATTGGGGCTAAATTAAAAATAAGTGGTACCTCGGGATGCTGCAATTTCCCTGTTCTAGGGAGAGATTTAACCACTCGCTGTGGATTTACAGGTTTATTTTTATTTTTAAATGATTTTGTACGGATGCGTTGGGAAAAGGTTCGGCTGGATGGAACTCCTGGGTGATCCGGGAGAAAACGAAGGAGGACAAACATAGAATTATATAATAGTGAGCTGCTTTGGTACTGTGTGGAACTGTGGATTTTTGCTCCGTGGCACATCCAGGGGCTGCTGATGGTCGATCTCCGGGTGCGGATCCGTTGGCCATGGCCGGGCCAGTCGCGGGTGCCGGTGCCGCGTGTTCGGAGTGGGACTGTGGGTCTGGATCAGGCACCGTGGGCAGGGGTCTGGCACCATGGACAAAGCTCTGGCACCATGAGTAGGTGTCCATCACCATGGGCAGGGGTCTGGCACAGCAGGCAGGGCTCTTCCCGCCGTCACTCCATGTTTTCTGGCTGGTGGTGCGGGAGTCGCTCACCCGTAGAATTCCTGGGTGGATTTGCCTTGGGATCCAACGAGGCTCAGGGGGTCGTGCCAGGTGTCCCAGAACATCTGGCATCTCTTGGTGGGTTGGGGTCTCCAGTTTTGGCCACCATTGCCCCCCGTGCCGCAGCAGGTTTAGGCTGGGTCTCAGTGCCCTACATCACATCGTGCGGAAAAGAAACAGGGATCTGGGAAAACTCCCTTTCTGTGGGGGAAGAAGGTCTGTGGGAAGGAGTGGCCTGTCCTCTGAGGGTCCCCAGTCCTGGGATCCTGACCCACAGCCTTGAGGCTGTGCTGGAAACCCCTGGAAGGCCAAGGAAGGATGGAGGGTTTGGGATTTGTTCCTGTCCCCTGTGCTGCCGACAGCCGAGTGATGGGCAGGGAATCATCATTCCCGAATGCTGGTTGGTGTTCCTGCAGCCATCGCTGCCGTGTGCCTGTATCCAGAGTGGGAATGTGCAAAGGGCTGGGGGTTTTCCTCCCTCTGTTTATGGCACAGATCCATGTGCCCGGGCAGGATCATGCCCATGGCCTGGTTTAATGTTGAGGTCACAGCGCTGCCTCTGAGCGTTTCTTTGCTGATTTCTGTATTATTTTTCGGTGTGGTTTGTGAGCACAGCTGGGATGTCTGTTCTGCTCCTCTGCACTCCCCAATCCCAGGGTCGGGAACCGGAGAAATGGTTTCTAGCAGGGGGATTTACAGAGCCAGGTGATGGTCAGGGCCAGCTGTGATGGCAGAGCAGGATTTTGGGGAGTCCTTTGGGGGGCGAGGGGCCTGGGCCACAAGGAGGTGGGGTTGGGGTGAGGGGGCACGTTTTGAAGGGGAGGTTTGGATTGTGTTCCCCATCCCATTGGATTTTGTGTGCCTTTTTTGCTGCATTCCCATCTCCCGGAGCCGCAGCCCCGGAGCGCGCCAGTCGGCTGGTGCTTTGTCCAAGAGCCCGGAGTGCAGTGACCGTGGCCAGGAGAGATGTGGCCATGGCCATGACCCACTGACCACCCAAGCCAGAGCCAAATCACCCACCCATATGTCACGAGGGGCTGTGGCCAGGCAGCTGCATGTGCCGCCTCTCCATCGAGGAGCACACACGATTCCATGGTGTTTTTTCCAGGGGAATTGGGTGCTGGAGAGCAGGGGCCGAGTGGGAGGGCTGAGCCCAGGGGGAGCCCACCCATGTCTCCATGCTGGGCAGTTTGGGTCAGCCCTGAAGTGGGGCTGGATTCTAAAACCTCCATGTCCCAAATCTGACTGGGACCTTTGGGGTCACCCCTATCCCTGCGTGTTCCTTATCCCCGTGTGTCCCTCCCCACTCCCATGGACATCACAGTGGGGTCTGCACCAACCTCTGGAAGCAACACGCCCCATTCCCCCTTTGGAGCGATTGTAACGTGGATTTTAACCCTGGTACTTGGGTTGTTTTCCGTGTCACCATCAGGCTGAGTCCCCTCTCGAGGTGACGGGGCAGTGCTGGGTGTTTGGGTGTGCCAGCGCTCGGCCACATCCTGCACAATTCCTGCTCTTTTAGTTTTCCTCGCTCGGTTCTCCCTTTGTGCCGAGATCACTCCCAGCCCTTCCCACCCCTCTTTTCCAGCCCGTTAAGCCGTGTTAGCTATTCCTCACCAGCCCAGGGCTGCGGCGAGTGGTTAATGGAGAGCAGACACCACCGGGCCAGCGTTGCTGACAGGATTCTCTCTCCGTGCCCGTCTCCGTCTCCGCCTGTCCCTTTCCAGGGACCGCAATTACATTCCCTGCTGGTTGCACATTTGGTATCCAAATGCTGGCCATGCACTGCATCCTAATGCGAGGATGGACTTGGGGGCATGTGGAGCTGCCGGAGGGTCTGATGCTCCCTGAGACCCCCTGTGTGTTTCAGGGTGTCCCAGTGGGGGGAACACACAGAAGGTGGGGAATGGGAACAGTCCAGGGGGCGAGAGATGCCCTCAGGTACCTTGGAAAGCTTTAAAAGTGCTGCTGTGTATGGAAATACACATATATTTATATACATATATATTTATATACATATATGTGTAATATTTATATATCTCTATTTATTTATAGGTGTGTGTGTTTACACACCCCCCACATAAATACACTTTGCACAGACAAATAATCCAGTGCCAAACACCCTCTGTGTTCCTCCGTGCGTGGCTGTGCCACCCCTGTGTGACATTCACCTGGAATTCCTACTTGGGGACTCCAGGATATACCTGGGTGTGGGTTTACCTGGCTCTAGGCACAGGTCTGTCTGTCTGTCCGGCTGTGTCCGTCCCACATGCCGTGGCTGGAGCTGTACCTGCCTGTGCCTGACAAGGTTCAGCTGCTGGGTTGGCTGGAAAATTGCAGCAATTGTTCCTTAAATAGCTCCTCGTTCCTGATGGTGACAATTTCAGTTCTTTTGTGTTAGATATTAATCATGATTTTTGAGGCTCCGTTTTGATCCAAGCTGGTTTCCCCACTCGGGGCAGAGATCCTGCCCTGCTTTGTTGGATTTAATGGGATTTATGGAAGGTGAGCAGCTCTGAGTGCTGTTGCCTTCAGCCCCCATCAGGAGTTTAAATTCCTTTTCCCCCTTTGCCACAGCCCAACACTCATCCCTGTGTCTGGCTGCTTCCCTCTACCTGGAGCTTCTTCCCAAGCCCAGGACCAGCCCCAGTTTGGCCTCTGTGAGTGCAGAGAAGCGCCGCTCCAAGAGTCCGAGCTGGATCATCACTTGGACTCAATGATCTTGGAGCTCTTTCCCAACCAAAATGATTCCATGATTCTCCGGAGCTGGAGACACACTGGGGTGAGCCACTTTGGCCTTTGCCAGATGAATTCTGGAGGCATCTCAGTGACACCCCAAAGCCAGGGCTGTGTTTAGGGGTGTTCTGTGTGGGCACAGACTCTGCCACCAGTCCAACCCTCCCCTGAATGCCAAATTTGGGGATCCCATCGCTGAGCTGTGTTGGGGAGCCAGTGCTGGTGGGGCCTTTTGGATGTGCAACATGCCAGGGCTGGTTTGATCCCAGCAGGAAAACTGGGAAGGGCCCAGTCTGAGAGCAGGGCAGTAGGATGGAGCCCGTTCTGCGGTGCAGTGTCCCAGCTCTGTCCCAGCCTGTTCCCGGGTGGTCACAGTGTTGTTATTTATTTATTTCTCCTCCCTCGCTCCCCCTTGGCTTGTTGCTGCCGCTGTGCCTGGGCTGCTAAAGAGCTTCCCATTGTTCCGCAGCTAATTACCTCCTAATGAGGCTCCCGGCTCAAAAGCCGTGCAGGAGAGGGGGCTGTGGGGACTGTGGAGGGGCTGAGCTCAAGGAGTGAGAGGCAGGGCTGGGGTCACCAGCGGGGTCACCAGCGGGGTCACCGCTCCCTCTACAATCATCCATTGGGTTTGGCTCTGCCTGCCCGACGGTGTGAGTTGTGGTTGGCAGTGGGGAGATGGATGGCCATGGAGCTGCTGGCCTGGAGCTTCATCCCAAAGGGTGGCTGGGGGAAATTGCCAAAATTCCCGTAGTGAGTGCCAAACCCCAGGAGAAATGAATACCCCATGGATTTTGCCGAGGTGGGGCTGTGCTAGTGCCCAGCATCTCCATCAGTGTGACATCTCCCCACCAGTCCCATCTGGGACATGTCACCTTAGGGCATGTCCTTCATTTTGGAAGTGGTGCTTAAACCAGGATTCCTAAAGCTCATCCCATCTGTGTGCCGGACAAATTCTGCTGTGCTTCCCCTGTTCCCTCTTGACCTTATCCCATCCCAATCTTATCCCGTCCCTCGGCAAGAGCCTTGGATGAGCCCTGATCCCTAATGGGGTTCATCAGTTTGGCTGGAGGGAGCCAGGCAGTGTCAAGGAGGGTCTTTGTCCCCCTTGGGATGCAGAGCAGAACTTTGGACTCCACATCCTGGATCCTGTCTCTGCCCCTGGAATCATGTGTGTCCCTTGGGGCTGCGGCGGCTCCTGTGGCTCCTCCGTGTGCTGGATGGTGATGCCACAGACATGATGGCGGTTTGGAAAACAGGATCCTTCTCCAAAGGGATGGGAAGGCCCCTGCCTCCACCCCGCTCTGATTGAAGCCGCCCTTTGTGCCCCGACACGGGTTGGGGGGTCCCAAACTTCTGAGGGAGATGAGGCTCTCAAAGCAACAACAGTGGGGAAAAAATATTCCAAAGGAAGAAAACTAACTCCCTGGAATAATAATTAATATTGGGGAATGAGTTCCCATTCCCTGCGCCATTGGCGTGCCTGAGGCAGGGAGGGGTCCCAGACTGAGCCTGACTGAGGGGATGGAAGTGCGGAGGCAGGAGAGGTGCTGGGCTGGACCCCCAGTTTTGGGGTCACCCCTGTCCTGCTCCATTGCCCATGGATTGGTCTCTGTCTGTGACAGAGATCCCGGGATCGATGGCGCTCGGATTCGGTGAAGCCGATCGGCTCCGGAGCAGTGAGACCCGCGCTCCCATTCCAGGCGCCGCTCGGATCCATTTGACATTTTTCTTTGGGTCATTAATGGAGGGAGAGGGATTTGGAAACAGTGATTCAGACTCCATTTTTTTTTTAATTCCTCTCCCTTTTAAATTTTTCCCCTTTTCCCACATTTCCTTCCCAAGGCCCAGTGGAGTGGAGGAACAGCGAGCGATGCCGCCGCTCCGTGAGGGACGGCCAAAGGGCTGAGCCGTGTCCTGGTGGGGTTGTACCGTGGTGGGAATCCTGTGGGATACACCTGTGCCATGGTGGGATCCCATGGGATACACCTGTGCCATGGTGGGATCCCATGGGATACAGCTGTACCATGGTGGGATCTCGCTGGACACACTTCTGCCGTGGTGGGATCCCATGGGATACATCCCTGTGCTCCCTCAGCACATCAGCTCTTCCCAACCTGCCAATTTTCTGCTTTCCTTGACATTTCCTTCTGGCCTGGCTTTGTTTTTGGGGATTTTCCAGGTTTTCCTACAGCCATGACCCCCGGGCACACGTGTGTGTCCGTGCAAAGCCGGGACTGCCAGTGCTGTGTTGGTCCCACCGAATGCCAACCTGGCACTGGACCCAGAGCTGTGGATGTGGCAGGGAGTCTGCCAGCATCGGTATTCCCACCACTGGTATTCCCACCACCAGTATTCCCACCGCGCTGCTGAGCATTCCCAGGATCCGCAGAGTTTTAAACCTTCATTCGGTACCTTTTTATTGGACTCCAGGATTGGGTTTTTGTTTCAGCTCCTTCTTCACCATCCCCAAAATCCCCCAGGAATCCAACTTCGGATTTTGGATTTTTTGTACCAAATCCAGACCTCTCCTGGCTCTGATTCCCAGCGCCGTTGACTTTGGGGAAAAAAGGGGAATAAATGGGAATACGGGTTTTTAATGACTGGGAATGGGGAAGCCCCATTCCATCCCCAGCTTCCTCCTCCCGATGCATCCCGATCACCTCCTATATCTATTTCCTTGGCATTCAGCCTAATTTCCCTGGAAATATTTTGCTGTTTCCCCCCATGCAACCAAGTTTTGTTGTATTTTTTTTTCCTCCCCTGCAGAAGAGGAGGAATTATCCGTCTCGGTTTATTTTTCCTTGAACATTACACGGGAGCAAAACTCACCCATGTGCTGGGAAAGAGATAAAGTGTTTAGACAGCAAATACAAATATTCGGAGCACTCAGCCCAGCTTCAGCTATTCCTGCCAGGATTCCGGATTCCGTGCCGTGTCTTCCAGGGGGGTTTTATTTAGACTGTCTTATTTTTTTATTGATCAAAAGCCCTATTTATATTTGCAGTAAAATAAAATCAGCCTGACCCTGTAGAGAACTCGAAAAATCCCAATTCTTTCCTTTTCCAATCCTGTTTCCACTGAGGAAAAAAGCCCCTGGACCTCGTGCCCTGCACAAAATCCAACCGCGACGGGATTATTTCGGCGGCTGAGCTTCTCCGCAGGCGCTGGGACGGCGCCGGCTCCGTGTCCATCCCCCTCAAACTGGGATGTGGGGATGGAGCTGGAGCCCCCATAGGGTTCCCGTGGGATCTGGGGTGCACAGAGTCCCCTGAGCCGCAGGTTCCAACTGCTCATGGAGCATCCAAAAAGGGAGTTATTATTTTGATTTTATTGTAATAATAAATTAATATTAACGCTTCTCCTTGGCAGCATCCCGGTCTCCTGTCAGTGTCCCAGTCGTGCTGGGCACCCTGTGGGCATCTTTGTCCCGCTGTGCCGGGTGCTGGTGCCATCAGGAGCTGAAGAAGCTCTTTCCCAGCCAGCTCGATAATCCCAATTATTATCTGGATTCTCGATCAGGGTTGCTTATTAAACTTGGCACCGCTGGCTTTGCCGTTCCGGCCGCCTGCCTCGGCAGAGGGATTTATCTCCTGCCGACTCGGGAAGGAAATTGAGTGGAAAAACGCGGGGCAGAGCCCCCCGGGACGGGGAGGGGGGTCTGGGGTACACAGCTCTGAAGGGACACGGAGCGATGCCGGGTCGGGGCGGTGGAGCCGCCCGGGCCGTGTCTGTGTGTCCGTTTCTGTCCGTCCGTCCCCACCCTGTCCCAGAACAGCGATGGGCGTTTTTATTCCAAGGTTATTTTGGAGTGGTCGGTGCTTTATTGTGATACATCAGTGTTATTGAACAGTCATTATTTTCTCTTTTCCCTCAAATCCAAGGGACCTTTCTCAGCTCCTCTCCTGCTTCATCCCACCTTTTCTTATATCCATGCCTTTCTTGCTGCCCATCCCACAAACCTTCCTGGTTTTTTTTCACTGACTCTTCTTGCATTTTTCCCACAAATTGTATTTTATTTTTACCCAACATGGCACCGGAACAGCCTGAGCCTGAGCCAATGTGCCAGCACTTCCAAAGGGGCTTTTCCCAAATTTCAGCCCAATTCTCGGCACAGCCAAGTGGGACATGCGGAGGAGGAGGATGGGAGGTGGGAGAGATGCTTCTGGAGAAGATACTCTCCCAGAGAGTTTCCCTCCCTCCTGTTGTTTGAATTTTTCAATTTTCCTGTTGTTCTGCTCTGCTTTTTCCTGCCCTTCCACCATTTTTCTACATTTTAAAAAAACCTTTTTCACACCCTGTAACTGGAATTCCCTCTGTCTGTGTGTCCAGCCGCTCTCCCGCTCTGGGTGAGCTCCCTGCTCCCGGGATTCCTGTTTTAGGATGGGGGCTGTTCCCATCCCCTCTCCATGTGAGTGCCAAGGGGGTTTTGGGAGTACAGGAATGGTTCCAAAATCCTTTATTTGAGAAACTGTTATACTGAAACCTTCACAGTTCTTCCCTCCGGGGCAGCCTCGTGCCCTTGGGCTTGGTGTCCATCTTGGGAACACTCCAGGCTCTCTCCTTGGCTTTTCCAAGTTCCTTCATGCAGGTGTGGAGCTCGGGATGGAGCCGTGACCCTGCCAGGCTGTGCCATGTCCCAGGGACTGTCCCACTGTTGTACAACTGCTGTCGGATACGGCACCGGCACACAGGAATTCTGGCACCAGCTCTGGCTGCAAATGCCGGTCAAAATGGTGCTGCCATTTGGTTTCCAGCATAGAATCTAAGGCTGTTTGTAATAGAAATGGCTTCTGGCTCCAGGTCCCATCCAATGCTGTCTCCATTGGATCTCTGTGGGGTTGGAGGGATTGGTTTGGCTGGAGCCAGAGAAGTGCCGAGTGAAACACTGGGATCGTTCCCACCTCCATGGCCCTGGCATCGCTCCCAGCCCCACAAGGTTGGATTTAAGGCTAAATTAGGAGGATCTGGAACAGGATTGGAAGCAGGGATCACCTTCTGCTGCAGAATGAGTGCTCCGGAGGCAGCAACCAGCCCAGCCAGTGCTGACATTCCTAACACTCATCGCCACGAGTGACCTTCACCTTGGACCAGCTCCCAGCTTTCTCTGCCTGCAGATCCTGGCATTCACAGCTTTCCCTGCCTGCACCCCTCTCCGTGGTGGTTCCTGGGGTTGGTAGCCCTGGGTTCCAGCCACCCTCTTGGGGCTCATCCTGCTGCCATCCGCAGTTGTTCATTTTCCCTTGGTTTTTCCTGACGCTCTGTCCAGCGCTGGGATGTGGAGCACCAGCAGTGGGAGGTGTTGGGGGTTTGGTGTCGCATGGACAACTGAGATCTGGACTCCAGGAGAATCCAGACTCATTTTCAGAGCTGATTAATAATAATAATAATAAATCATAATGTTGTCTTTTACAATAGAAAGCTTTGGATCGGGAGCAGGGACACTCATCCTACGAGCTGGGGGCAATCCTGGGTCCGGCTTCCAGCTCATTGCCTGGAGACAAATGGCTTCTCCCTCCCCCAGCCTCAGTTTCTCTGTGGGTAAGGTGAGGATCTCTGCCAGGGGCTAAATTAGGGAATTAATATTGGTAGAATGATTGAGAGATGGAAAAGGACATGGCTGTCACAGCGCCCGGACTCGGAAATTTTCGCTGGGAGCAGAGCCGGTGGTGTCGGCAGAGAAGCCCCTTCTTTGTGTCCACAGAGCCCCTGGATCCACAAGGAGGGTCTGGAGCCCCCCAGCTCCTTCCACACTGGTTTGGGATCGGAGTGGGGACATGGTGGCTCAGATCCATGGCTGGTTTCAGCATCCATCGTGCATCCAGGTGGTTTGGCAGCACCGGAGCCCAATTCATTCCGGCCTCTTCCACCCTGTCCCTGTGCTGGTGTGTCCCTTGCTGCCCCAAAATCCTGGTGTCACTGAGTCCCTGTTTCCCACCAGCAGCCCCATTCCTATGGGAAGGGAATCCAGCTGGATGGATCTTTTGTATTTTTCCTTAAACATTGTAATATTTATTCCACCTTATAAATCACTGCCCAGCTCAGGGTGGATTTATGGATGCAGGTGGGAGAAACGCGGCTCCTGGGACCTGCTGGAAGGGTTTTATGGTGATGGTGTCACAGCAGGGAGAGGGTTCCAGCTGGGAATCCCACCTGGGCATGTGATGGGAGCAGGGATCAATCCCTGGGGCAGGATGGGCCCAGCTGGGATGGCTGAGGTCGGCACACATCTGCAGTGGCATGTCTGCGGTGCCACAGATTTTCTCCGTGCTGGAAGGGGCTGGAATGGCGGCACCGGCAGGTCACACCCCAGACAGGGGTTCACCCAAAAAATAGGGTTCCAAAGCCTTTTCCAAGTCCCTCAACGAACATTTTAAATCATGGGAAGGTCTTGCCTTCTCACTGCAGCCATCAGTGTCATGCTGGGGCCACGGGAATGCTGCTGGGGATGCGGGAATGCTGTTGGGCAGCTGCTGACAAAGGTGACCCCGGAGCGAGGCGGGCCAGGGGTGTCGGGTGTGGAATGAGGATGGGACAGATGGGGATGCTCAGCCCTGGGGAGGCCCAGCCGGGGCTTTCCCTGCTCCTCGGGGGCCAGGATGGCTCCAGGGGGATTTTCCCTGCGCCGGCGCTGCCCGCAGCAGCACAAACGAACCAAGTAATTGGCAACATGGAAATATTTTGTGCTCATTAAGCAGTGGGAAGCGGCGGGTGAGGAAGCGGCGGGTGAGGAAGGGTGTTCTCTGGCGGTGTCCTCCGGAGTGGTGTTCTCCAGTGGCGTTCCCGGGGGCTGCTGGTGACCCAAACCCCGCTGGGAGCCAGGATAGGGAGCACAGTGTGGAAACACCTCGGGATTGAGGGCTGGCAGTGGAAAATCCCCCTTCCCAGGGGAGTGGAGGAGCCCAGTCCCGGCACCTCGCGATGGGAAGCTCCGTGTTTTGGGAATAAGAGCAAACCATGGGAGCAGTGGGGTCCCAGCCGCTGTACAGGGAGGCTGCGAGGGTCACCCCACGTTTTTCTCATAATTACCATAAATATCACGGGTTAAACTTTGTCACATCGAATCTCAGCAGCCGCCTTGGAGCTCCCCATCCGCGGCACTGCTGGTTCCCAGAAGCAGCGCCCAGGGGAGCCCCGGGGGGGTCAGTGTCCCCTCTGCTCCCAGCACAGCACAGGAGAGCAGCAGCAGCAGCAGCAGGGCATGATCCCTGAGGATCCTGTCCCTGCTCGGGGGGTCCCGGTGGGGTCCCCCCGCCATCCTCCGTGCCGGCGGTGCCGAGGCCCCGGCGCTGCCCCCGGCGCGGCGCGGGGAGCCCAGCGGTGCCGCAGGCGGGGGAAGCTTTATGGCTGTAGTTAAAGGGACTTTATGATATTGTATCTGAACAATTGCCGGCTATTATCCGGATCGATGCCGCGGGATTGAGACGCCGGTTGATAACCCAGGCAGGGCTCTAATCGCTTTTAAACCGCGCAGGGTCGGTGGCGCTTTCCATGAAACCCCTCGGTGGTTTCTGTTTTAACTCCCTGCCCCTGCATCCAATGGGTTTTCTCCCGGGACTCCCCATTCTGGGTGCGGTCCTGGTTTGTCTCCCTCCGACTGCCCTGGGTGGGGACTGGGATGCTGGAACCTGGCTTGGAGTGGTGGGATGCTGGGATCCAGCTGTGGGGGGCTCCAGGGTGCCCAGCTATGTCCTGCCCTGTTAGGATCAAGGGACAAATTCTGGGGTCCCCTTCCCACCTTTGGCTTGCCGCGACTGTGGGTGAATCACGTCACCTCAGTGCACTTCATTTTCCACAGCTGTGAAATGAGGACAATGATACCTTTCCCACCTCGCAGAGGGGTTGGGAGGTTTAATTAGTTAATGTTCGTAAAGTGCTTTGAGGATTAATTAATATTGTGACTCTAATTTTTTCCGATGGTGAAATGCCACTTAAATATCTCCGTGCTGGTTCCTTCCTCCCTGACCCTATAAAGCAATTCCACCCGGGAATGTCACCGGTCTCTGCAGGAGCCATGTGGCTCTGTCCCTGCCAGGTGTCATCTCCCCAGTGCTGAACTGGGAGGCACTGGGGGCTGAAGACCCCAGGGTTGGTTGCCAATCCGCCAGGGCTGTCCCAGAGCGTGGGGTGCAGCTCCCAGCGTGTCCACCTGGCCCTGATCCTCCTTGGCCAGGCTTTCCCTGCTGGAAGCCATTCCGATGTTGGGATTATGTCACTGTCACTCCCCTGTGACACTGCTCGTCCCTGCCCAGCCTGCTTGGGCACCTCAGGCAGCCCCTTCCCCAGCAGGCTTGACCTGCTGGGATGCTCCTATGGGGAACTGCCCCCAGGAAATCCCACAGCCTGTGTCCGATCCCTTCTGGCATTCTGGGGGCTGCTAGGCTGGGAGGGAACTGGGAGGGGGCTGGGAGGCCAGGCTGGTGGTGGCTGGTCCCTGGTGGGTTGGGCATGCTGTGCTGGGCACGAGCCAAAGCACTGGCCAGCTGTTGGTGCCACCACACAAGCACAATCCGAGCTTTCCCAGTGGAAATGAGCTGTTGGGATCACACCTGGCTGGGACGTGGCTGGCAGGTGCAGGAGGGCACGTTCCGATGTCTCCATTGCCGTGTGCCATTAGTGGGATTGCTGACAGGCAGGTTTGGTGAGATGGTTTCTCAGCAGCAGCTCTGCTCCATTGTGCTCTCCTGCTCCCTCCTGCTGTGCTGTGGGGATGGAGGGCATGGAGACAGTGGAGAGGTCCCTGTGATGGCAGTGCCATCTCTATGCCCTCTAGAGTGTGAAATCTGGGATTAGCTCAGCTCTGATGCTGGGAGGGTCTCAGGCATCTCTGGCCCAGCACCAGGTTTGCTGCTGGGAACAGCCAAGGGAAGAGCTGAGTGTGTATCCCTGCTCTGGGTGACCTGAAGGATCTTGGCCACTGACCCTGGCACAAACTGGAGGCATTTGGCCATGTTGGAGTTGTGTGAATTCCCGAGGGGCTGGTGGAAGGGAGCTGGTGGGTGGATGGTGTGGTCAAGTTGTTGGGATATGATGGAGCCGTCAGGGCTGGAGAATCAGGGACAGTGGGAGAACTCCTGGTTGCAGAGCGCTGGAGGGAACTGGGACCTGCTGTGGAGTGAGGAAGAGGAGGGAGGTCTGGGGCAAGCCACCATCCTGCTCCCTGGAGCTGCTGGGTGGAGCTGGAGGAGAAGGAGCATCTGGGCTGGGAGGGAATGAGCCAGGAGGCTCTGGTGCAGGTCGATGGCTCCTGTCCCTGGTCGATGGCTCCTGCCCCTGGTTGTCACCAAGCCCCAGTGGTGCAAGGAGAGGCACATACAGGGTCTCAGTCCTGGCTCCTCCACAGGGTTTGGGACAGGACAGACCGACGTCAGCGTCCCCATGCTCGGACTCTGCTCCGTGCCGTTAATAACATCCCGGCAATTAAACTGGAACTAATGCAACGATAAAAATAACCTGCTGTCCTTCCGCAGCGCCGTATCCCACAAGCTCAGAGGTGTTTAAAACCCATTTATCGCCAGATCCTGCCGTCAACCTGGCAATGGGGTGCCCGGGGTGGCACTGGAACCTGCGGGACTGTGACTGGGATTTCCAGCCCTGACCCTCTCCCTGCCTTCTGCAAGGTGTGAACAGCTCCAGTTCCCTCCAAGTGCAGAGACTGGTTTACCAAGTGCCAGGTTTTAAATAATCTAAATTACATGAATATTTTATTTTTCTTCTTTCTAGAGTTGTGGAATTCCCAGGGGTTGGTTTTCAGGCTTTTCTCCGTAATGGAGGAGCAGGAACGTGTTCTTTTAATGGTAATTGAGATTCTTGTATCATTGCAGGACTTGGAAGCTGGATGGGCTTTAAATAACAGGAGAGTGGGGGAATTCAGGTTCTGGCTTCTCAGATGGGTTTCTGAGTGGTTTTACTCCCTCCCACCGAGACTGGAGGGCCCAGAAAGCCGTGTCCCCATCCCACTGCCCTGGGAATCCTCCCCAAAGCTGGAGGTGACTTGAGGGGGTGACAGTGACCCTGTGGATGGTGGTGTCCTTCAGGAGACCTCTCAGGAATGGCATTGGGGGTGATGTGTATCATGTGCCCCCATTGCTGGAGCCACTTCCTAGTCCTTTCCCAACCCACGTGCACCCAGATATTGAAGCTGGATCTTCCCAGAATGATGTTTGGGGCTTTCATTTTTCTCTTTGTTACCTTCTGGCTGGCACAGTGAGCACCCATCCTGGGGAACACCCATCCTGGTGGGCACCCATCCTGGTTCTGCTGCAAGGGTGCTTGTGGAGCTGGCACAGGGAGGGTTTGGTGTCCCTCTTTTGCTGCACGAGAGACTGGGGTGGTTTTGGAAGGATGAGGATGAGCAGAGGGTGAAGCGTGGCCACTGTGTGTGGGAGTCCCATCACTGGGAGTCCCAAAACTCCAAACACAGGAGCTGGATTTGCCATCCCTGTGCCCTCCCGAGCTGCCTTGTTCCTCTGCCTGCTCTCACCACGCCAGGGTAGATCCCAGCCCTATTGGCACAGCGCGGTGCTGGCAGGGCTGGTCCCCACCACAGCCATTGTGGGGCGGTGGGAGGGGCTGCCAAGCACTTTCTGGATCGGGGGAAAGCAGTTTCCGGCTGCTGGGGGAAACATCTGGATCCAATTCCTGCTCCACGTGCAGCTGGCTGGGCCAGCCCCACTTCTCCCGCACGGCGTGACGGGAGTGGCTTTGCTGCAGAGGGACCCGCCAGGTCCCTGTCCTGTGGTTGTGAGCCCCATATTGTGTTCCCATCCCGTTGTGAACCTTCCTGCTGCATCCCCATCCCACCAGGAGTCCTCCTGTGACAACCCCATCCCTCCAGGAGCCCCACCACTGCATCCCTATCCCACCAGGAACCCTCCTGCTGTATCCCCATCCCTCCAGGAGCCCCCCCCACTGCATTCCCATCCCATCAGGAGCCCCCCTACTGCATTCCCATCCCTCCAGGAGCCCCACCACTGCATCCCTATCCCACCAGGAACCCTCCTGCTGTATCCCCATCCCATCAGGAGCCCCCTCACTGCATTCCCATCCCATCAGGAGCCCCCCTACTGCATTCCCATCCCATCAGGAGTCCCCCCACTGCATTCCCATCCCATCAGGAGCCCCCCCACTGCATTCGCATCCAACTGGGAGCTCCCGTGCTATATCCCCATCCCACTGGAGCCCCGCCATTCTGCCCTGGAGCTCCCCTTGCCCCGATGGCATCACTCGGGGCCATCAGTGCCCGTCCCCAGCGTCCTGCTGCCCCGTCGGGGGCAGGGGGAGCTGCTGCCCGCCTGTGCTTTTTGTCAGCCTCAGAGAAGTTGACCTTGACGCGCGCTGGAAGAGCCCTGCAGCTAATCGTGTTAGAGGTGTCTGACTGCGGCTCGCGCGGCTCTACCTGAGCGGCATCAGCAACGGGGACGCGGCGGGCTCGGCGCCCCGGCTCAATAATTGATGCGTTTTTCTCAGCTCCCCCTTCCGTGAAAGGAAACCCAAGTGCTGAGTGGATGGCAGGGCTGGGAGGATGGCAGGGCCGGGAGGATGGCAGGGCTGGGAGGATGGCAGGGCCAGAAGGATGGCATTGATGGCAGTGCTGGGTGGATGGCAAGACTGGGAAGATGGCAGTGCCAGGAGGATGGCAGGGCTTGGAGGATGGCAGGACTGGGTGGATGGCAGTGCCAGGAGGATGGTAGTACCAGGAGGATGGCTGGACCAGGAGGATGACAGGGCCAGGAGAGTGGGATGGGAATGAGGATGAGGATGGCAAGGTTGGGTGCCATGTGGGATGCTCAGGGATGCTGTTGTGGGGTCACCCTACTGCAGATGGGGATGTGCTGAGGGTGCTCCACAGTTATGGGGAGATACAGAGAGCTGGGAGCAGCCCCTTGGGTGCCTTCCTGCTCTGCCCAGCTTCCTCCCCTTGGGAAGACCCCAAGTAACACATTTCCACCTGCTTTTTGGGGGATCTCTGCAGAAACCCTCAAAATCTGCCTTCCCATGGGAGCACTGAGCATCCTCACACCAAGGATCTCCCTTTTCCCTGGGAGCATCTCTTGCTCCGGAGCCTGTCATTGTCCCCTTGGTGCCTCCACCACAGCACTCTTGGCACCCCTGGCACAGCCACCTTGGTGCCCCCACCATGGACCCCTTGGCTGCCCCTGCTCTCAGCTGGGTCCCCATGACTCAGCCACCCGGGACCCCACAGAGGGGACTCTGACCCAGGTGCCCCCCAGCTCATCCCCCCTGTGCTGCCCTGAGCTGTTTTGCCTCCACACAACCCTTCCTCCCTGCCTCCCCCTTTTTCCCCCCCTTTCCCCTCTTAGCCGAGTGCGCAGGGAAGGGGAGAGATTTTAACCTTCTGCCTGGAACCAATTAAAAAGGTCTTTCCACAGAGACGAAAGTGCTCGTGCACCTTTGTGTGCTGCGAGCGGGGGGAAGAAAGCAGAGGCGGCCTTTGAAGGGGGGATGAGGTCCCTCCGCTGGGACCCCTCCGGGCTTTCAAAGCCTGCGTTATTTCTTTATTTTTAAATAGCCAAATTAAAGTGCCTCCTGCTTCCTCCCCTCCCCACTCACACATCATGCACGTGGTCCCTTCCAGCTGTGGGGGGGATGCAGGCTTTGGGCACAGCTGGTCCAGTGCAGGGTGTTCTGGACATGGAGAGGGTCTGGGCACCCCAAAACCCATCTGGGACCCTTCTGGGATGGGGCAGTGCATCCCTCCTTCCTGCTGGGGTTGCAAAGGCCAACAGTGGGAGGCAGAGGGACTGGCTGGGCGGTGCTGGGCAGTCCTGGCTGAGCAAGAACAGGGCCACACTTGACCCTCCGTCCAGGGTACCCCCTGCTCCTCCAGTGCAGCCCCCCACTCTCCCCAGCCAGGGCAGCCCCCAACTCACCCCAGCACAGCCCCCCTGTCCAGCCCCACCTCGCCCAGCACAGCCCCCTCCTCGCCCCACCCGCTGCCCCTTGAACTCAACCAGCCAAACGCATGAGTGGGTTTCTTCAAAGGGTCCCCCAAGCCCTGTGCCCCCCTCCCTGCCGCTCCCTCCCCAGCCCTGTAAGCCCCCTCTGAAAGGGCCGCAGAACAAAGCACAGGAAGGGATTCCGGTGGTTTCCGCACGGACCTGAATGTGGAGTCGCTCAATGGAAGAGGAGCCGCGACGCGCCGACGCTTTTCATCCCCTCGCCCCACTCCAGCCAAGGGCCGGGCGCTGCCTCCCCGGCCCCCTGCCCCTCTTGCCTTTATTTTTTTAATTTTTTTTTTATAGTCTCAGATTTATTTTTCCACAGTGTAATTCTGAAAGACAGCGGGGATGAATTATTCATTCCCCCTCTCCGCCTTTGCATACAATCCCGGCCATGGAGGGGGCCGTGGCGAATGTGTTTGTGTGCAGGGCTGGGCCAAGGGGAATTGAAATCAATTTTTAAGGTTTAGTTGGGGGCATTTGGTGATTGGGAGGGTCTGGAGAACAAGGGATGAGGCCAGAAAGTTTCTAGTGGGGAATTATTCCCTTTCCAAAGCTGCCACTGGGTGCTCATGGGTGACCCCAGTGTCTGGGCATTGGGTCAAGGTCTCGTGTGTGTTCAGGGGGCTTTGGGGTGGGCACTGTGGTCCCAGCTTTGCCCACTGCTGCCCACAGGCAGCACCTGTCACAGCCCCCAGATTCTGTCCAAGGGCAGCATTGGCACACAGGGGCCTGGGCAAAAAGAGGGAAAAAAGTGAAAACCACCTTTTTTCCCTAAATTTCTGCTATTAGATGTTCCTTTAGCCCAACTTGGAATGTGAAGCCAGGTTGAGGAGGAGGAGGGATTCCCCAAAGAGTGGGATGGCTTTGGCAGGGAGGCCTGTGGCCGCTTCATCCCCCTCCTGCCACCTCCTTCATCCTGCTCCTGCCACCCTCTTCTATCCTCATCCTGCCACCTTCATGCCCTTCCTGCCACCTTCTTTGTCCCTATCCTGCCACCTCCTTCATCCCGCTCCTGTCACCCCCTTCATCTCTGTCCTGTGCCCCCATCACTCCCTCTCCCCCTCAGCCTCTCGTTCTGTGCCCTTCCCTGGGGACAGAGGGGCAGCTGGTGCCACCACCAGTCCTTGGCATGGCAGTGCTTGCACCTCAGAGTGGCTGCCAAAACCTGCCAGAGGATAAAGGGGTGAAGTGAGGGGTGAGATAAGGGAGTGAGCAAGGTGGGGGTAAGGGGTTGAAGCCAGGAAGGGATAAGGGGATGGAGGGAGGAAGGGAGAGGATAAAGGGGTGAATCGGCGCGAGTTGGGGGCAGCATCCCAGGCAGAGTTTTAATCTGATTAGTCTTGGAGTGAATGGACAAAGTGAAAAGGCTTTAACCCCAGTGAAAGGAGTGGGGAGGGGGGCGAGATGAGAAGTGGAGACTCCGGCTGGTCGCGCCAGATTAGGTCAGATTTGACTGTGGGGGACATGAGAGGAAGGAATAAGAAGGGGAAGAGCCAGGTGAGGAAGTCAGTGCGGGTCTGCTGCCCCTGTGACCTCCCCGGGACTGCTGGTCTTTGTGCCGTGGGCGTTCGCCCCCTTCCCGCGGGACCGGGATCCCGTTCCCTCCAGCCCGGCGCGGTGATGGAGGTGTTGGGGAGAGCCCTCCTCGCTGCTGCCTGCGCCTCCTGTCACCTGAGATGGGGAAAAGGGGCTTCCCCGCGCCCCCTGCCCCGGACCCGCTGGGTCCCACTGCGCTGGGTGCCAGGGTTGCTCCTGGAGCCGCGCTCGCCTGCAGTGCCCGGGGCTGGAGCAAAGGGCTGCCGGGGGCTGCTCCCCGCAGTCCCCTCCGCGGCAGTGGCCGCCCTCCCCTCCATCCCCTTCTCCACCCGATCGATCCTTGCCCCGATCGATGGGCGCTTCCCTGCGGGCGAGGGGCGGTGCTGCCCGGCCGGGCAGGAGAAATGGCTTTTCGCAGAGCCTGGAGCGGGATCCAGCATCGATCTCTGGTGCCTCGTCAGAGATCAATTAGGCCGGTCATTAGCCGTGCCCAGAGCGCCGCGGGAGCCTAAGCCGGGTGGGGAGTGGGGAAATGCCGGGCTGGCAGAGGGTGCCCACCCTGTGGGATGCTCGTGAGCCGCCGAGCGCACGTATCCCACCCTGCACATCCAGAAACCCCCTCCGTGCCTCGGTTTCCCAGATTAGAGCTGGGATAGAGGCTGTTCCAGCATGACCGAGGATCTGGGGATGGTCCCGGGGCTGTGAGAGCCGTTGTTGTAGCAGCCGCGTGGCGGGGTTGGCTCCAGCTCCTCAGCAGCATCGTCCTGATGGGAATGTTTGTTTGTAAATCATTTCGGAGCTGTCGGCATGGCTGGAGCCATCCAAGGAGCAGGAAAGGGCCCGGCAGGAGTGTGGCTGTCCTGGGGGCAGACAAATGATGCAGTGTTTGCCAACACCAGGGCGTGTGTCCAGCCTGGCTTAGGGAAAGCAGCGCGTGGGAGGCCCCGTGGGACCAGCACAGAGAAGCAGGACAGTGGCCAGGTCATTGTCCTGCTGGGAGGCTGAGTGGCTTGGCTGAGACCACCCAGGCAGTGGTGAGGGGACTGAACAGGACCTCTGGGATGGGGGAGTGTGGGCAAACCCTGGGTCGGAGATGGCCATGAGCATTCCAGGGAGCAGGAATGTGAGGAAGCAGGAAGAGTGATGCCTGGGGGGGAGTAGGACCAATGTTGTCTCTTGGGCTTGAGTTTTTAAGGTTATGAAGGACCTAAAGGTCTTTGTCATCTGTGCGGGGACATGTTGTGAGTAACCTCTGCATCCTCCTGACCTGGCATCTCCCACTCTTACATTCCCCTGGCCTATTGTCCTCCCAACCTGGCATCCCCCTGACTCGACATCTCCCATCCCTGACATGCCCCAGCCTCCTCCTTTGCCCATTTTTCCCCCGGCTCGTGGGTTTATGCCCATCCAGGTGCGCTCACAGGTAGCAGAGGGTGGTGGGAGCAGCACAGCATCATGGCACGGCATTTGACATCCACCCTTTGTGCTGCTGCTGCTGCTGCTCTGTCATCCCCCTCCATTCCCTCAGCCAAAATCCAGCTGGAGAGCGGAGCTGAGCAGAGCAAACCCTTGGGTTTGGGCAGGATGACCTGGTGCAGGTACTGCCTGCAGCAGCCGCCTCTGCCTGCGAGCTGCAGCTTCTAAGAAACAGAAAATAAGGAGAGTTTCAGAAAGAAAGAAAAAAAAAAAAGAAAAGTTCCCCGATTACATCTGGTGAAGTGACAAATCTGCCAGGCAGGTGATTATTCCGGGTACGGACGTGCCGAACACAGATGCCGATAGGATTAAAGGGGAAGGGGGGGAGCTCGCCCTGTTAAACCAACACCTGATAAAGGAATAAACCAGCCCCAGGAATAAATTCCCGGTGCTGCCAAGGTCGTGCGATGCTGGGCCCACTGCCACAGGGAGGGGACAATGTCTGAGCTCCAGGGTGACCCATCCAGCACTGAACCCCCGTGCCCGGGCACCCCGGCAGTGCCGCAGCCCCCGCTCCCCGGAGCGCCCGTACCCGGCATGCCCTCGGCTGCCTGGTTGCTTTCCAGGCACGTCCCGGGCATCCCCTTGGGATGGCGCAGAAAATTAACAGCAGTTCAGATCTGAGGAACTTTATGACACGTGTATGATAGGACTGAACCAGGGCGTAATTGAATGACGGATGAGCTTCCAAGAGCCACATTTCCAGGGAGTAATGAAAAATAGAAGTGCTATTGACTAAAGGAGCTTTCGGCGGCCGGGCGGCTCGGCGCGGGATGAGCCGCTGCCGGCGGGGGGAATGCATCAATACGGCGAGTAATAGCTCAGTTATTATAACTCTGGAAATGTCATTCAGGCCTAACCAGAGAACACTGGCTATTAACTAGCCTTAAACAGAACGCGCCGGGCGGGAGCCCGAGCCGGCAGCGCCCGGTAATTATTTTACTTCTTTTCATGGCTCTGTTGCCTTTCCTGTCGCGGGGGGTGGCCTGAGTGCCCACAGCCCCAGGGGTCCTTGTGCCTGCCTGTGCCGTGGCAAGAAGCCAGACTGGGCTCCTTGGGAGCTGCTCCAGGGCAGGGGCCCCATTGCACCTTTGCAGGAGATGCTGTTGTTGCTCCTTGTCACCTGCGGCCACGAGCTCAGGGCCGAAGCCTTTGTGCACATCCCTCCCTGCATCCCTCCTTCCCACATCCCTCCACATGTACAACCCTCCCTTCATCCCTTTCCACATCCCTTCCTGCATTCCTCCCCATGCACATCCCTCCCTGCATCTCTTCCCATGTCCTTCCCCATGTAAATCCCTCCCTGCCTCCCTCCCTATGCAGGTCTGTCCCCACATCCTGTGGTGCCTCTGCCGAGACAGGCAGCTGGCAGAGATGGGATCTGGGCTGGCAGAGGCCGGCTCAGGGCCCAGTGCCCTGCCGAGCCCCAAGGTGTAATGAAAGCCTGGGGGAGAGTATTGAGTGATCCTAAATGGATTTTCTCCATTAGCTCAGCTCCATCAGCCAGTTATCCACTCCTGGAGTGCTCCAGGGCTGCTGCACTGACACTCAGAGTGCTCCCAGCACCTGCTGCCGCAGCACAGCACCCGCTGCCATGAGCAGGACACATCCTGCCATCCCAGCACCCGCCTTGTTACAGGGCCATCTGGTTTCAGGATGCCTCTTTTGGGGTGCAGAATGTCCATGGGAAGGATAGTGGGATGAAAGAGGACCCCACAGCCCAGCCTTAGCTCTGGATACCCCAATATCCCCCACTCTGTCATGTGGGAGATGTGGGGAGGGACATGGCAGGGTGAGGGAGGGGTGGCTCATTCTGTCACGCAGCCATTTCCTGCTTGGCAAGTCAGAGTTCATCATTAGCCAGGAAATAATTAATTGTTGGGCAGACAAAAGGCATCACTTGGCCCCCCCAGAGACCCCGTCAAAAGGAGCTGTCAGGGGCGGGTGTGATAAATTACGGCTCCGCAGCTCAGCTCTGCCAGGATAGGGGGACAGGCCCACGGTGTCCTTTTCCTGGGGGTCGCCACGGGTCTGGATCCCACCCAGTGTCCCCTGTCCACTGTGGTGGCACCAGACTGAGGCAGAGGCAGTGGGGTGACAGGCAGGTCCCTGCCCCGTGTTGTGCTGTGCCTGCTGTGTCCGTCCTTCGAGCTGTGTCCCTGTGCCCGCCTGGCCCCGCCGTGACGTCCCGCTGGGCAGTGGCGGCCGATTTCCACCGCGTCGGCGTTTTCCCGGTGATTGCGGGGCCAGCGCTCACCCGGCTCCCGCCGATCAAATTACTGCCATCGCTCCTGCCGCTCGCCCCAAATTCCCTGAGAATCCAAGTGTTCCAAGGTCAAAGAGTCACCGGTGCACCCGCCACCCCCCGTCCCACCACCACCCAGAATTTGGCCACTGCCGGAAAATAGAGTGACCAGTGACAGAAATAATGCACCAGTACGTGTTTATGCTTGTTAATTTGTGTGTCTTTAACCAGCTGTGGTGGGGAATGTTCTCCTTGTTTGTCTCTCTTGCTGCTGGACCCACACCGTGCAGGAAGCACCAGCCTTGGGACAGGGAAACTGAGGCATGGAGGCAGCAGATGCGACTCTGGTGTCACAGCAAGACTGTGCCACATCCCATTTGTGGCTCTGGGATAAGACCAATGGCAATGGCTCCGGGAAGTACTGGAACAGCAACTGGTTTGTCTCAGAGACCAAAGGATGATACTGATCCCCCAGGTACCCTTTTCTGCTGCCACACATCCCCTCAACCATCCCCTCCCAGCACCCAGGACACCCAAAATCTCCCTCCAGACTGGTGACAGTGGGACTGGAAGGGTGAGCATCCAAGTCTGGACTGTCCCTCACCCCCAGGATGGCAGGGAACTGACAGCAGATGGGACAAGACTGCCACAGTGCCGCTGGCGGTGCTGCTGGGGACCCCCCCAGCCTGGGGCTGTGCCTGCAACATGCCAGAACCAGCCACAACACGTGTTGGGGCTTGGCTGTGCTAACGAGGTCACTCCCAGGGGGCTGTTTACTCCGTCCCCCGCTGGAGACCCCCAAAGGGCGCCTTGATCCGGCTGTCCCAGCGGGTTGTGGCGCGGAGCCGGCGCGGGCGGTAGGGGGGCCTGGCTGTCACCGGCTGATAACCCCCAGCAGCTCCGTCCCGTGCCCGTTATCAGCGCCCGCCCGCCTGGCCAGACGCGGTAATTAGGGCGCTCAGCGTGAGCCGCCGGAGCACGGATGAGCACGCGTGGTCCTGGGCACGGGCTGGCACGTGCACGGGATCCGGCTGGGAGAGACGTGCCGGGCCTGATGGTGGCCCAAACGTGAGCGGGGCTGGCGTGCAAAGAGCTCAGTGTATGCAGAGATACGTGTGCCAGGCTGGTCTGCACAGGTACAGGTGTGTTGGATGGTAACAGTCTGTAATTGGGAGGGTGGCCTCTCCTCTCTCGCTTCCTTCTGGACCCCAGTGCCCTTGTCACCTTTGCTGCCACCGCTGTGACCCCTCTGGCCACCTGGCTCTGCCCCATCTGAAACCATCTGGCTCCACGTGCCCTCCTCTGTTCCTCACCCTTCTCCCTCTTGGACCCTCATTCCTCTCCCTGCTGGGTCTGTGGGATTTGGTTGTCCAGCAAGCCTGTTGTGCCAGCATCACCATGCCCATCCTGTTGTGTCCACCCCTCTGTGCCCATCCCACTGTACCTACCCCACCATGCCCATCCCACTGTGGCCACCTCGCCATACCCACCCTGCCATACCCACCCTGCCATACCCACCTTGCCATGCCCACCTCGCCATGCCCACCTCGCCATACCCACCTTGCCATGCCCACCCTGCCATGCCCTTGTGGCTCCCTGGGAGCAGCCAAGGCATTGCTGTCAGTAACACAATTACTGTTACGCTTTCCAGCCCTCGTCTCTCCGACAGTGAATTTCTGCTGTGATTTGATTTCCGCGGATCCCGGCCATGGATCCCGGCTGGCTGCCGCCATCCCTGGAGCCGGGCGGGCGCCGGCGCTCCCTGGAGAGGGCAAGGGGCAATTGTGGCAAGAGACCCCTCGATGCCATCCCACCACAGTGAGCATTGTGTCACCGAGGGCTGGCAGAAAGGATGTCACGTTCACAGTCCAAGGGGCTGCTGGTGCCTCGGTAACTGGGAGCTGCTCCAATGGTGCCACTGGCAGAGCCGTGCCAGGGTGTGAGGGCAGTGCCAGCTCCCCTGGGCACACACAGTGCTCCCAAAAACATGTGGGGAGGGATGTGGGGCCGCGTGCCCTGCTCTGGGTGGGGTGCTGAGGGGAGACATGTGGGTGGCAGTGTCTGGGGGTGCCACAGGCACGAGGGGGGCACAGAGGAACACTAGGGCGGGGGTCCCAGAGGGGTCATTCACCCACATCCCATGCCAGGGCTTGTGGTGCCTCCCTGATCCCCATCCCGGGGGCTCGTGGCCGGCTCTGCTCGGTGGCCGCAGCATCCGGGGCTGGGCTATGGGAGAAGGAGCTGGAGGGGGACCTCTGCGCCGCCCCACTTTATTATTGAATTTAACCTACAGTCTTCCTTACATGCCACAGTGCCCGTAACTAGTGCAGAGGCTGCTTTTATGTGCAAATGAGGCTTTTTTTTTTTAATCTTTGACAGAGAATGTGCTGTGTTTACATAACAGAGGGCCCTGGTACTCTGGAGAGGGCCACTGACAGTGCTGGCAGGAGATGTTAAGAAAGATCTAACATTTCTGATCTCTGTTTAGCCAGAGGCACTGCGAGGCGGCGGGAGCAGCAGGGGAGGGTGGCTCCGGGGTGCCCGGGAGAGCAGCTCGGCTGTGCCTGCCCGGGGCCAGGAGGGCACCGGGGCCGGGGACCTGGGGCAGAAGGGATGGAGCAGCTGCAGGGACGTGGTGGCACTGGAGGGTCACATCCTGAGGGTCCCCACCCTGGAATGGATACCGCAGAGTCCTCTCCAACCCTATGGTGTGGGGCAGGGTCTGCCCTTCCCTTGAGCTGATGATGCTCCCAGTGGTTTGGGAGCATCCAGCAAGCTTGGGATGACCAAAAGTCTGTGGTGAACTAAAAGCTGTTGGTGAAGCCAGAAGCTGTTGGGATGAACTGTCCCAGTTTCCTTCCTTGATCCACTGCCACCAGCAAAGGGAAAAACTCCTCCTGCCAGGTTAAGTGGAAAAATGACCAATATCCTCCGCCCTGCCAGGTTCAAGCGCATTAATTCTGGGGACTCGGTTAATGGCAGTATTGATTAGTCTCAGCCCTGGGCTAACGAGCATCCATGCTAATGAGGGGTGAGTGGTGGGAATTGCAGCAATTGGAGCAGTTCCAGAGAGCTTTGGTTGGGGGACGAGAGTAGAGCACCCCGAAAAGGGGCTTTACCTGCCTGGTGAGTGGGTTTGCTCCCCCTAGAATAATCTCTGGCACACAGAAAAGGAGTATTTGTGTGCCAAAAATACGATTTCTGATTGACATCTGTGTTTTTTTCTGGACAAGAGAGTGATGTCATGAGTCTGAGGGGAAAAACTGTCCGATCTGTGCTGGCATCATGGCAGGATCCGTCCACCCATCTTGTCCATGCTGTGCTGGGTCATTGTGGAGCAGCTGCATGTGGAGCCATCCAGGGTCATCTGTGGAGTCAGCCAGCTCTGGGCTCATCCCTGGGGTCAGCCAGCTCTGGACTCATCTATGGGGTCAGCCAGCTCCCAACTCATCCCTGGGGTCAGCCAGCTCCCAACTCATCCATGGGGTCAGCCAGCTCCCAGCTCATCCCTGGGGTCAGCCAGCTCCCAACTCATCCCTGGGGTCAGCCAGCTCCCAACTCATCCATGGGGTCAGCCAGCTCTGGGCTCATCCATGGGGTCAGCCAGCTCTGGGCTCATCCATGGGGTCAACCAGCTCCCATCTCTTGTGTTGTCTGCTCTGGTTGGGTTTATCTGAGGCACATCCAGGGCTACAAGCTCCAGGTTCCCTCTCAGGGAGGCCTTGGGTGGGAAGGGATCTCTACAATCCCAATCCTGTGCACGGTGCGGTGGGACCTGGGGCAAAGCCGCCCTGGCTCTTCCCTGAAAAGCTGCTCAGTTTTTGAACTCTTTGCTTTTTTCTTTCTTTTCTTTTTTCACTGCAAACACTTGAAAGGCCCTGTTCCTCCCTCCACTGTTCCTGGCAGCCCCTCCTTGCTCTGCCCCCCTGGCACCATCTCAGCACAGTCCCTGAGCGGAGCTGGAGGGGGTTTGGTGACACCCCAGGTTTGGCTTTGCTTTTTCTTTGTGCAACTTGGCAAAAAGTGGGTTGGAAGGGAAAGAATTAATGTGGAATTTGCAGGAACAAGAGCAGGTGTTGCTTTGGGGTGCCCATGAGTATTCTTTGGGTGATATCACAGTGGGGTACCAGCCCTGCAATAGGGTGCCAGCCCTGCAATGGGGTGCTGGCCCCGAAATGAGGTACCAGCCCTGAAATGAGGTGCTGGTGGTGCAATGGGGTACCAGTGGTGTAATGGGGTACCAGCCCTGCAGTGGGGTGGGGTATCAGCCCTAGAATGGGGTGCTGGCCCCACACTGGGGTGCTGGCCCTGCAATGGGGTACCAGTCCCAGCCCAGTCTGAGCTGCTGCTGAGGATCAGTTTGTACATGGACAACCGTGTTATTCCATGAGTATCCCTGCAGCTGGAGGAGGCTAGGGCTGCCTCAGTGGCATTTTCGGCATCGGTTTGCTGGGAATCCTCTCCGAGGTGCCACGTGCCCAGGCCCCGACAGGCTGACACTTGCATTTAAACAAATTTGGTTTTCTCCTGTGTGCTAAAGCCTCCCCATAGCCCGCGGGAATGGGCTCCGGATCTGCTTCCGGATCCGCAAACAGGCTGAAATAACAGCTCCGGGGGTCCCCATTTATCTCCGTGTCTCTCTGCTCGTACATCCCATCTCATCCCGCTCTGTCGCCCCGTCCTGTAATATCTCAGCATCTCCCTAAAGCAAAAGATGACAATAAAGTGTAAATGGGGAGTGTTGGCTCTGGAGTGTAATGATGGCAATTTAGATGCCAGCCGTCATTTCCCCGCCGTTGCCCCAGGTAACAGGAGCCGCCGAATCCTGTGGGAGCGCGGCCGAGGCGGGACGAGGTTACCTCGGAGGCTGATGGCTGTCCTGGGATTTTCTGTCATTTGCCTTGAAAGAAGGGAAAGGGAAATAGCTGTAAATGAAGGTGTGAGCCTTGGGAGTGCCAGGAGAAGTCGGGGCAGAGGAGCTGCTCCCCCATCCCAGCTGGGCCATTGCTGGTCCCTGAGCAGCTCCAGGGGTACCAGGGTGGGGAAGCACCATTCTGCATGGAATTTGCATTCATTACCCAGTGCCTGCCCCAGTCCCCATCCTGGTCCTCATCCCTGTTCCCATCCCTGCCCCAATCCCTGTTCCCACCTCTGTCCACATCCTTGTCCCAGTCCTCGTTTCTATCCCTATCCTCGTCCCCATCCCCAGTCCTGCCCCCAGGAGAAAGAGAAAAGGAGTGGGAAAGAGAAAAAGAAAGGAAAGGGGAGAGGAAGAGGAAAGGGGAATAGGAAAAGAGAAAGGAAAGGGAAGGGAAAAAGGGAAGGGAAGGGAAAGGGAAGGCAGGGCAAGGAAAGGGAAAGAGAAAAATACAACGAGCATCCCTAAACCACCCCATGCCCATCTCCTGTGCCCCCTGCCCTGTGCCCGTCCCATCTCCCGCCCCCCGCGCTCCCACTCGCTCCTTCTTTATTTTTTTAGTCGCTTTCCTGGCGCCGAAGCGTTTCCCAGCCCCGCACTCAGGAAACCTCATTAACACAGATCAAAAGGAGCTTTTAATGATTTATAAAGGTGCAGCAGTTTGGAGAAATTAAATAATTTAGGTGCTGTGTGTACGGCGGGTCCCTCCGGACCACATTACCGGCGCTCCGTGAGCCGCGACGCCGTCCCCGCCCTGCCCCGCCGCGGCACCGGGGACAGCGCCGGAGCCTCCAGGGACCGAGACTCGGCACCGCCACCGCCCTGGGGGCTGGCGACGATGGCGACGAGATGTCCCTTGAATGTCATCTCATCCCTTCCAGCACTGGGGCTTAGCGAGGGTGGAATGCTGGGATCCTCCGGCACAGCCCGGAGAGGGTTTGGGATGCGCTGGGTGCTGAGGATGCTGCCGAGGTGGCTGTTCTTGCTCTCTGCCATGGAAAATATTTGCCGACATGGTTAAATAAACCTTTACACTGGTGGGATGGGGCGGTGGGATGGGGTGGTGGGATGGACGAGCCCGCTGGGCTGACACTGGGTGGACAAGGGTGTCCAGGTGCATCCGGCTCTGGCTCCATCCGCTCCCGACGCACTCAAGTGGCTTTTGCCTCTTGAGGAGGGAACATGGATCTGCCTCCGGGACACTGGGACCAACCACCACGTGGCCCAAATTCTCCCTGATGGCCTCGCCCGGTGCTGCCGTTTGCATCCCTCGGGATAACACTCGGCTTCACTCGGCTCGGCAGCGATTCCGGCTGCCCAAGGAGAAGGAGAAACAGATGGAAAACCAGCTTAAACGTTCCCGGCGTGAAGTCCATTGCCGACCATGGACATGCCAGGCACCAGCCGAGCAACAGGATTAATGGAGAAAAGAGCCACTGGAAGGGGTCGGTGGGCACCGGCGCCCCAGGGTCCGTTCCCTGCCACCCCCCAGCTTTGTCCCCAATTCTTGGGATGGGGGGCACCGGTGGGGTTTGGGGGGCTTTTTGGGGGGAGTTGGCATTGGCTGCTCTGCAGCTGAATTCCCCTCAGGTTGTGTTTAATAGCCAGGGAGAGGGCGGTGGGGCTGGGGGGGCTGGTTTGGGGGGGCGGGGGGGCAGCTGCTGTGTTTTATTTTGCTCTGTAATAGGCTTATTACTCCTGATCACGCTGTGACTATTTGAATGAAGGAGATTTCGGGAGATGAAAGCGGAAGGGAGATTTTAAGTCTCTCAGTGCCTGGCCCTGCAAGGACGGGTGCCCTTGGAGAAGGGGGGCACCCCATACCCAGCACCTCCTGCCCCAATTCCCCGCTCGCCTCGCTGCCCCCACGAGCCCTGTCCAGCCCCCAGTGGTTACAAGCCTCCTAATTTCCAGCCTCAATTTATTCATGACCAGTTTATACCCATTTGTTTATGTGCCAACACCGTTCCTCAGCTTAAATAGCTCTTTTCCATCCATAATATCCTCCCCCCCATTCCAGCGGGCGCAATCATATCTCTTTTCAAGCTGTTCAGGAAAGAAAAATCTGAATTATTTAACCCTTGGGACACTGGCTGGTCTCACGGGGTGTAGAGAGACAAATCTGCTTTGTTCCTATGCTGGGTTGCCACCTGAATTTGGGGAATTTTGGGGGATGCTGCTGCTGCTCAGAAGGGAAACTGAGGCAGTGGCTGTGGCTGAGGGGACCAGGACCAGGGTTTGGGCAGAGGATTTGCTTTCCTGGTTGACTTTGATCTGCAGGGGCCGGGGGTCTTGGGCTGTGGCTGCCTCTTGGAAGGGCTTTTCCCCTCCATTGTGAATATCCAAGAGGTAAAAACTTGGGAAGCCAATGTGCTTCCAGCTGGGGGACTGTGGCACTGGATCCAGTGATGGCATCAACCCCATCGTGTGGCATCATCCCTGAGAATGGGATCATCCTTGTCCCGTGGCATCATCCCCATCCCTTGGCATCAGCCCTGGTGATGGAATCATCCTCGTCCTATGGCATCATCCTCGTCCTATGGCATCATCCCCATCCTATGGCATCATCCCCATCCTGTGGCATCAGTCTGGGCCACAGGCTGGGGTGCACTGGGGGGAGCCCAGGACCCCCTGCAGATTGGGGTGCACCGTTCTGGGGGTCCCCACGGCTTCCCAGCCCCTCACGGAGGGTGACCCTCTCCCCACAGCCCCCCTGTGAAGGGTGACCCCTTCCCCACAGCCCCCCACCCCACATCCATCTCCATCTGGGCCATTTATCAGCTTTAATCAGCTTTAATTCAGCAATTTGTCAGGCGGGCAAAGGCCCTCATGGTGAGTTTTTCCAAAAAATATAATTATTATTATTATTATTCCCCTGATACCTGGGCCCCCCCTCCATCATCTTTGCTTGGGCTTTAGTAACGATCATTAAAATAAATAATTTTTTAAAATAAAAGGCAGCGAGAAGAGGGTTTTTTGTGGATTTTTTTCCCTCAATATTTTTTATTGTTCTCTGTGCGTTTGAAAATTGTTTCCCAGTAAATTCCAGCCCTTTGTATTAATTTTACATTTTCCAATGTTACCTTGCCAGGGGCAGGGTTGGCACAACTGGCTCGGGAAAGGAGAGGGAAGGAGAGGGAGAAACCCTGCTCCTTAATTAGCGCGTTCTCTGTGTGATCAGAGAGCTTATGAGGCAGGTAATGAGCTGGAGGGGGGCTGCAGGACCCCCCCTCCCTGCACCACCTCCCCTCTTCCCCTTCCTTCCCTTTTTGGGGTGCCTTTGGGATTGCCCTCCATCCTGCTGGCCCCAGGGATGTGGGATCATGTTTGGGGTGTCTGTGTGATGAGTTTAATCCAGTCTCAGCCCCTCTCGCAGCTGCCGCAGGCTCAGGGGGTGTTGGGGAGCCCCGAGATGCTGCTTTGGGGGGGCCAAGGGGGTCGTGGTTACCATCCCATCCCACCAGGGCTGTGCTGACCCCTCTGGCCAAGCCCTGGAGCCGTGGGATGACCCCCATCCCTGGTCATGCCAAGGTTGGAGGGGCTTCCTGCTGAGTGGGGGGAATGCTGTGGAGTCTCAAATTAATTAACAAAGAAAACTCACTCAGTGGAAGCCAAGCTGCCAAATTGGCTCCTGGGGGTGCCTGTGAATTTGGCCTTGAGCTTCACCGGCTGCAATGCCGGGAGCTCCGGGGTCTGGAGTTTGGGGAGGGGGGTCACAGGGGTCACCCCAAGGAGCTGGAGTGGGGCTTGCTGGCATGTGCCATGGAGTTCTCCAGTGCTGCTAATCCCTTAATCTCTTGGATAAGCAGTGCCAAGAACACAAATTACACTGGGATTGTGGTGCTTGGCTGCGGCGATGCTGGTGCTCCGGTGGGATTGCTGGGAATAATCATTTTTGTGTGATTTGCTACCGAGTGGTGCCAGTTTATCAGCGTAAAATAAAGAGGCTCTGGGTTAATCTGGAGGTTAATAGGGATCTTGGGGTGGGATGGGTGGGATCAGGCTCTGGATTATGGTTAGACCAACTGGTGAGGCCATGGCACAGATTCCTAGACAAGCTGTGGCTGCCCCATCCCTGGAAGTGTCCAAGGCCAGGTTAGATGGCGCTTGGAGCAACCTGGGCTGGTGGAAGTTGTCCCTGCCCATGGCAGAGACTGGCACTGGATTATCTTTGAAGTCCCTTGCAACCCAAACCATTCCAGCATTCTGGCGTGCCGGGCTCTCCCCGCATCCCCACGGCAGATCCGGGGAGTTGTCACCCACTGAGCCGGCTCTTCCCACAGGTTCCACCGCGGGGACTACACGGTGGAGGTGAGCATCAACGACTACCTGGACATCTACTGCCCACACTACGAGGAGCCGCTGCCGGAGCGGATGGAGCGCTACATCCTGTACATGGTGAACTACGAGGGACACGCGTCCTGCGACCACCGGCAGCGCGGCTTCAAGCGCTGGGAGTGCAACCGCCCCGACTCCCCCAACGGGCCCCTCAAGTTCTCCGAGAAGTTCCAGCTCTTCACCCCCTTCTCGCTGGGATTTGAGTTCAGGCCCGGCCACGAGTACTATTATATCTGTGAGTGGGGAGGGGATGGAGGAGGGTCTGGGAGTGTATCCTGGGGATGTCCCAGCACTGACCCACGGCTTGGTTTGTGTTGGTGACCCAAAATGCTGCAGAACCCCCAGATCCAGCTGTTCCCTGTGCCACAGATCCCATCAGCTCACACTCAGTGCCGGAATCCTTCATAGGGCTGAGCCACAATCATGGGCATGAGAGTGACCAGGACTGTCCAGGGTCACGGGATGATGGGACACCAGTATCAACCCAGTGGGAACACCACTGGCACCAGTAATGGTGCTGCACCAGGGCAGTGACACAGCCCTGCCAGCCCTGGGCACTGTTCCTGTGTTCTGTGTATTCCTGTGCTCTCCCGTGCATTCCATGCTCTCACATGTAATTCCTCTGCTCTCACATGTATTCCCATCTTCCCACATGTGATTCCTATGCTCTCCCATGTGTTCTTGTGCTCTCACTTATATTCCTGTGCTCTCCCACATATTCCTGTGTTCTCACATGTAATTTCTGTGTTATCCTGTGTATTCCCATCCTCTCCCATGTAATTCCCATGCTCTCCCATGTATTTCTATGCTGTCCTCTGAAATTCTTGTGCTCTCACATGTAATTCCCATGCTCTCCCATGTATTGTTGTGTTTCCCTGTGCTCTCCCGGGTCTGGGCTCCCCTTTCTCACCCAAACCTGAACCCCAAACTGCCCAATCCCCTCTGGAGGAAACTCCCCTGCTGGTGCCTGGCGCTGGCTGCAGGATGGGGGTCCCTGGGAGGGAATTCCCATCTCTGGAGTGTCTGCAGGGGCCAGGGCAGAGGTGGGAGAGAGGAGCCAGACTGGCTTCCTCAGGAGCTTGTTGGAGTCATGGAGAAATAATCCAGCAGTGCTGGGAGCAGGCGCTGGGATAAAGCCCAAACCCAAACAAGGCAGAATGACCCCGGTGACACCGGGAGCCAGGGACACGCCGTCCCCTCTGGAGCCACCACCACACTCTTCCGCCTTATCATTTCTCCCTCTTTTTCCTAAAGCAGCTGTTTTCAGCCCACTTAATTTGTTCCTTTTATCTATATTAAATTACCATTTCCCCCCATCTCCCTCCCCCCTAAAATGTCACCGGTGCAATAACTGTGGCCACAACTCTCTCTCTGCCCCCCCCCGCTTTATTTTATTTTATTTTTTTATTTTTTAATGTCGTTAGGGAGAGATTACACAGGAGTAAATGGGAAGCTGATCATTGCTAACCCGGTTAGAATTCCCGTCATGCGGAACATTAGAAATTATGCCTCTTTGAGGAACCGTATTTAGCAGACATGAAAGAAAAGAAATTACCTCCTCCTCAAGCCCATGGATTGGAATCCATTAACCCTCCGGCACTGGGACACACTTGTGGCCCTGGCATGGGTCAAGGGCACGTTGTGGCCCCGAGGACCAGGGGATGGAGCTGGGATGGGCTCCTGTGGGATGGGATGCTGTGGGATGGGGTGGGATGCTGTGGGATGGGATGATATGGGGTGGGATGCTGTGGAATGAGATGATATGAGGTGGGATTCTGTGGGGTGGGATGCTGTGGGATGGGTTGATATGGGGTGGGATGCTGTGAGATGGGATGCTGTGGGATGGGATGCTGTGAGATGGGATGATATGAGGTGGGATGCTGTGGGATGCTGTGGGATGGGATGCTGTGAGATGGGATGATATGAGGAGGGATGCTGTGGGATAGGATGCTGTGGGGTGGGATGCTGTGGGATGGGATGTTGTGGGATGGGATGATATGGGGTGGGATGCTGTGGGATGGGATGCTGTGAGATGGGATGCTGTGAGATGGGATGCTGTGGCGTGGGATGCTGTGGGGTGGGATGCTGAGGGGTGCCCATGGTGCTGCTCAACACAGCACCTTCTCCTTCTCTCAAGGGGTGCAGGACCAAAAGGGGAAAGAAAAGGGAAGGGTTAAAAAACAAACAAACCATGGAGGGTCTTCAGGAACTCTAGGGATGGAGATGGAGGATGTAGCTGGGATGCTGCAGGATGCCCATGGTACCTCTTGGCTTGGCACCTTCTCCTTCCCTCATGGTGTGCAGCACCAAAATGCAAAAGAAAAGAAAAGGGTTAAAAAAGAAAGATCTTCTTTAATTAAAAAAAAAAATAGAGAAAATCAAATTCCTTTATAAATCTGTATTAAAAAAATCCCATTTTCTCATCCTGAGAGGGACTTTCACCTAGATAATTACTGCAATTCCTCCATTTCTTCCAGTGTTTATTATTTTTGTTCAGTGCTTGACCCTCGTTTTGTCTCTGCCCCTCCCAACCCATCCCTCTCTCTCTCCTTTCCTTCCCCACAGCTGCATCCCCCCCGAACATGGTGGACAGGCCCTGCCTGAAGCTGAAGGTTTATGTTCGACCAACAAGTAAGTGAGAGACTGGGGAGTCCCTGGGAATGGGGACAGGGATGGGGACAGGAATGGGGACAGGTCCCCCCAGTCCTGCCAGAGCCATCTCAGCCTGTCCAGCCCATGGTGGACAGATAGAGAAAAAAAAATTATTAACAATAATCATCTTTGCACAGCAGCTATTTCTCCAACTCGCATAAATCAGCCATTTAAAAAAACAAATTAATAATTTTCTTCTCCTGTTAACGTGTAATTAGCAAATGGCAGCGACTCTCCCTGGGGACAGTGGAATGTCACCGGGTAACGGATCGCTCTTGCCTCCTTTCTTTAGTGGCTTTAAAATAAAACCCAACATAGTGGAACTGTCTGTAAAAAGTCATCATGTTCTGTTCAGGACGAGGGGAAAAAATCTCTCCTGATACTGATTTTTAGTATTTTAATAATGCTGGGATTTTATTCCACCTTGCGGAGGGGAAGGGAAGGGGAGAGGGGCCGGGCTCTGGGAGTGGTGAGGGGTCCCTGAGGGGGCACCTGGACATCCCTTGACTGGCTCTGTCCCTGGGATGAGTCCTGAAACATTCCCAAGTTCAAATGCCTGGCACAGAGGACCCCCAGTCTTGGGGCACCCCATACAGGAACCCTCCAAAATGAAGGGGAACAATAAGATTGGATGGGTGGAGCGATGGAGCCTCCCTAGACAGGACCAGGCTCTGCTTTTCCTGCCTCCAGGTCCATAAAAATCCATAATCCAGTAACAAACTGGAGTGAGCCAAGCCTGGGAGTGGCCACATCTTTAGTCACTGGGTACTGTGTCCCCCCTGTGTGCTCCTGGGTGGGGGGTGTGGGCAAGGGGTGTCTGTGGCCCGTGTGGCCCCCAGCACCAGAGATAATCCCCCCAGACAATGTCACCTGCCTCTGGCACATGTGGGCTTAGGAGGGGGCAGGACACAATGCTCCCTAATCCCATTAAAAGGCAGGAACCAGAGCACTCTGTGCCCTTGCCCACCCTCCATTCCCAGAGAGCACCCCAGTCAGCCCCACACTCTCCATCCCTGTGACACAGGGCTGTGGAGCCACACGTGGCTGACCCTGTGTCAGGTCCCAGGAGTGGCAACAGCACTTTTGGGGAAGCTGGAATTTGGAGGGTGGATCAGTACCCTGCTCCTCACAGGACCCCAATCCCAGAGTGCTGAGCATCACTGCCAGGGCTGGGTCCAGCCTGGATTGCAGCCACCCCTCCGGCTCACACATCCCTCTCTTCCTCCTTTCCCACAGACGATTCCCTCTACGAGTCCCCGGAGCCCATTTTCACCAGCAACAACTCCTGCTGCAGCCTCAGGGTCCCGCCGGCCGCGCTGGCGGTGGTGCCGGTCGTCTGGACGCTCCTGGCCTCGTAGCACCGACCTCGACACGCCGGCAGTGGCTCCACGGGGCAGGAGCAGCCCGGGCACGGATCCTGCCCACCCCGAACCACCTGGATGGTGCCTGGGGCGGTCGCTGGTGCTGCCAACGAGGATCCTGCTGCCACGTGAAGTCCCTGTCGTGGCACGGCCAACCCGTCGGGAACAGTGCCGGGCTGTCCCACTGGATAGATCCGACTCTCATCCCTATCCTGCAGCTCAAGCTCCGGCCGTCCTGGTCAGGCAACGCTTTTTACATTTCTAGACCAAATACAGAGTCCTCGTCCGTTTGTTGTTTTTTTTTTTTTAAGGAAAAAAACGGTTTTTATTTTTATTTGTTGGGTTTTTCCTGGCTGGACCCCTATCCAGGCCAGACTGACCTGCCTGGGCTGGGCTCAGCCCCCACGCCGTGACCCCTGGAGGAGCCTCCGGAGTGCCGGGACCGCCGGACACAGCAATGGTGCCAATGGCTCTGTGGGCATGGACTCCTTCCCAGCCCAGCTGCAGGATGTCATGGAGCCGGTCCGGACACAGCTGGACACTCCTGGACACAGGGGGACTGGACAGACAGAGCCACCATCCCACTGAGCCCCTGGGGGAGTCACCCCCTTCCCTCCACTTATGCCACAGATGGCACCAATGTCCCCTTGGAACGCTGGGACAGCTCCGTGAGCAGCAAAGGAAACTGGATACAGACAAGAGGAGCACCGGGAATGGCCGGCATGGGGGCACTGGGGTGGCCAGTGCTGGAAGCACTGGGATGGTCAGCATGGGGAGCAACAGGAATGGCTGGCTGATACAGGGAGCACTGGAGTGGATGACATGGAGAGCACTGGAATGGCTGGCATGGAGAGCACCGGGAATGGCCGGCATGGAGAGCAGTGGGAATGTCTGGCCAGCACAGGGAGCACAGGGAATGGCCAGCGTGGAGAACACCAGGGATGACTGGAACTGGGAGCACCAGGAATGGCCAGCACTGAGAGCACCGAGGATGGACAGCACTGGAGATGGCTGGCACTGGGAACACCGGGAATGGCTGGCCATGAAAATGGCCGGCACTGGGAACACCGGGAATGGCTGGCAATGAAAGTGGCCGGCACTGGGAACACCGGGAATGGTCGGCTGGCACGGGGAGCACCGCCGGGCGCTGGGAGCCGGCAGGCCGGGCTCGCCCAGCCATGGGCATCATTCCAAGGGTGTTTGTCCGAGGCTGGAGCCCCTGCCAGAGCAGGGCTGAGCTCGCCGGGGCAGGAGGAGGGTGTGCCATGGATTTTCCTCCTCCCCTCTGCACTGTGTGCCCCCAATGCCTTGGGGGTCCAAGAGCCCCCCCGGGGGGCCAGCGGCCACATGCAAGACCCTCATGGTGCTCCCCACGGTCACCCCTTTGTCCCCTGACATTCTGGGGTTGAGCTTGGGGATTTTTCCCTTTTCCTTTGCATTAATAAGCAAAACCCCCTGAACCCCCTGATCCGAGGTTGGCCCTGACCCCAGGGGTGGCAGGTCCCCAGGGAGGGGTTCCCCCGCAGCCCTGGGGTCTGACCCCTCCTCGCCTTAAATCTGGGGCCGTCCCACCTGGGTGGGCCGTCCCACCTGTGCCCGTGCCACAGAGTCCCCCTGTTCCCTGGGGGATTGGTGGTCCCGGGGGGTGCTGGTGATGGGCTCAGACCCGGCCACAGCCCCCCCATTCCAAGTGCATCCCAGCCCTTCCTGCAGCGGGGGCCGGGGGGCTCCGTCCTGTACATACAGCGCTATACTGTGAGCGTTTTTTTTATGTATTGTTGAGAATGGATTTTATGGAAGGGTTTATCTTATTTTTATTTTATTTTTATTTTTTAGACTAGGAAGCTGGAATCTCGCAATAAGCTCATCTTGACCATCCAAAAAAGGGAAAAGAAAAACAAAACAAAACACAAAAAAAAATACAAAAAAGAGAAAAACCCACAATAAAAAATCCGCATTCCCTGCCGTCCCTGTCCCTGTCCCCGTGTGTCCAGACCAGGTTGTGGTTCCCGAAGGTGACAAAAGCATTGTGTTTATGGGGGGGATGAGGGTGTACCCACTGGGCTCCGACACGGAGCCAGCAGCACCCGCCTGGCCTTTGGTCTGTGTTTTATATATATATAGATTATATATATAAATATCTATATTGTGTACAGCGACTGTGGGAGAGTGGAAGGACGGAGGTGGCAGCGGGGCTGGCAGTGAGGAGGGCAGGGCTGGGGGGCCCCCAGAGCAGCCCCCCCTCCTCGGCACTGTCCCTCTGTGCTGGTCCCCGTTGTGCCTCGCTCCGTCCTTCGACATTCCGCTTTCGTCCTCGACGTCGTGCTGATGGTAACCGGATCTATCACCCCCCATTTGGATTCTGTATTTTTTTATAATAAAATACAAATAAATGTCGTGTGAGGCCCTTGCTTTGAGAAATCAATTTCCCTCCCCGGGTGGCTCCGTGTCCCTTGAGGGCTCCGGCACCAGCACCCGCTCCGTCCTTGCTCCCCATGCTGCCCCTCTCCCCTGGTGCATCAGGACTGTGCAGCCAGACCTCTCTGCTGGGTGGTGTGTTAATTACAGGAAGGATTTAATTACCCTGTTAATTAATAATAATGGATATTACATTAATTAATATGCAATTGTTGATAGTACTTAATTATCAGAGGCGATGCTGCCCTGCGGGCGGGCGCTCCGGGCTGGCGGCTCCCACAGCCCCGGCTGCTCACCTGCTGCTGCCTCAGTTTCCCCAGAAATAAGACATCAATCCACCAGCAGGTGACATCCCTGGAGGCCACCAAAGCCAGGACAGACTGCTCAGAGGTGGCATCACAGAGCAACTTCTGCCAACCCTCATTCTCTGCTCTTTTTCTCCTTAAACACTAAACTTTTTTTGGAGCGGGCCGTGCTCGTTTCCCAGCGTTTTATGCTTATTCCAGCATAATTAGCAGAATAGGAACAACCCGCTGGTAATTAATTGAGGCTCCCACAGCTGATCCGAGCTCTGAAGTTTTGCCACCAGAGGGTGAAAGAGTAATTTTGCTTTTTAATAAGGGCCATATGTGTGCCAGGAGCGGGAGTGATGCCACCCACCGCCAGGAACGTGGGTGCCGCCTCCAGCTCTGCCGTCACCGCTGGCTGTGCCAGCGACAGGCTCTGGCAGTGGGAAGCACCTTGGAGAGAGAATGGCAGGGATTTACCAGAAAGTGATTTTTTAGACCAGCTCAGGAGGTTTTTTGAGCCCTGACTCATGACTTTTTTAATGCTGGGTGTTGGAAATAGGGAGGTAAAAATAGCAATCGGGCAGCACAAGGCTGAGACGGATCATCGTTAGTAATTAATTAATGGAGTCGTGGGGTTTTAAGGCCTGAATGGGATCATTTAGAGCCTGTCTCTCTTGCAGAGGCATGAGGTTTGATGTGAGGAGTGGTGGTGATGGGGAGCTGGCCCAGCCCTGGATGCTCCTTGTGCTGCATCCTGACAGGGCTGGTATCACCCACCCTGTATCACCCACCTGGTATCACCCACTGCTCAGTCCTTCATATGTTTAACCTTTATGATGGATGGGGACACATGGGGCTGCATGTGAGGCTGAGGCACATCCAGGTTCCCTGTATCCCACCCTGGCCCCATGCCAGAGGGTCTCTGTGGCTCCAGGATCCCCAGTCTTGTACCAAGGGGAAAGGGAATGTGGTGACCCACTGCAGCATCCCCATCCCATCAACACTGAAACACGAGTGAGTGCAGCTGGATCATTTCAGCTGATGACTGGGGCTGAATCCATGGAATCAAGCTGGGAGGTGCCATCCTGCACTGGTGCTCCCCACCTTCTCCAGAGTGAAGGCACTGGGGGGCGTCCCAAGGCCCCGTGGTGGTCACAGTGTGCTCCTTCCCGAGGTCTCTACTGCTGCTTCTTGCTCTGTTTCAGCATTTCAGCATTAATAGTTTTTTTTCCTTTAATCCCCTGAAGGCAGCAGGTGCTCCGTGCTCCGCTGGCCCGTGGAATATCCCACCTGGTGCGATCTAAAGGCTGCAGAGAGCACGGGGGATGCATCCCCCTCCCAACCCTGGTGTTGTGGTCCGGGTTTGCACCGTGGGGAAGCTCAGGATGTGTCCCAGCAGTCCCCCAGTTCCCTCCTTTCTTCCCTATCCAGTGCTCACTACCACAAGGATGCTCAGCCAGGCTGGTCCCAATCCTGATGGACTTTCCAGCAGGATTTTCATGATCTGTGCCACAGAGGTGCCAGCCCGGTGCCTGCCCAGGCAGGGATGCCACTGTGGCTCCTCAGGCAGCACTGGGGGCAACCATGGCCACCACGTGCCAAGAGGAGTGTTCACCATGAGGCTGAGCTCTTCCCAGGGCTGCTCAAGGCAGAGCAGGGATCTGGGAACATCCTGGGCTACAAATGATCCCTATCCCAGTATCCAGGTTCAATTTTCTCCATTTAAAAAAAAAATTCCCAGTGGCTGGGATGCCTCCCCACCCCCCCGTGGCCCCCATGGCATCGTGCCTTTACACGTGGCTGGTGCATGCTGCAGGGCTCAAGCTCCTGGATGGAGCGGGCACGGTGGCCACCGAGGTTGGCATGATGGCCACCGAGGTCTCGTTCCCGTGTCCCCCCAGTCCCGTTCCACGCAGGGCACCACGACACCTCTCAGCACTCTGTGCTCACCGCGGGCTCACCGGCACCTCCCGGGCTCCGTCACGTCCCTCCGGCAGCTCCCGGCGTGGGCTCCTGCCCCGGATCCAGCTCGCAGGGGTCCCTCCTGTCCCTGTGTCCGCTCCCAGCCTGTCACCTCCGCTCCCCTCCGCACCTGCCCCGGCCATCCCTCTCCCATCCTTATCTCCTGATAGGTAGAAGCGATACAAGCAGGGACGCTCCTGTCACAAGCTGCCGGCTGCGGAGCACCGGGAGAATCCCAGCGCTGGGGATGATTTATGGGAACAGCGCAGAGAGGAGTGCAGGGAGCTCCGCGGCGCGGCGGGGCCGGGGGCGCGGCCGGGGACCCCCACTCCGGTCTGGCCCCTTTGCTGCGTCCCGGCTGATCGGGGTGAGGAGCCCTGCCTGGCCCCGGCGGGTGGGGGGCTGGGGGGAGGCGGGTGGTGGCCCCCCAGCCCTCTGTGGCCATCGATTGCCATGAGTGGCCCAGCCGGGTGTGTAATTGCGCGCAGCGATCGCAGCTCGTTCTGCGCCTTCGCGGGCCCCGCGCGCAGGAAATGGAACTTTTCAGGCCACTGGACATTCAGTTTTGTTCAGCTGTTAATTCCCCCTTCATGGGGAGAGGAGGGGACACTGGCAATGGTGGGAGGGTGATGGAGGGGTGGGAGGGGGCTGCTGGAACCCCCCCGACTGCAGGGGATCCGTGGGAATCATTGAATCATCAAATCCTAGAATGGTTTGGGTTGGAAGGAACCTTAAAGCCCATCTCATTCCACTCCCTGCCATGGGCAGGGACACCTTCCACTAGACCAGGTTGCTCCAATGTGGCCTTGGGTGTTCCCACAGTTTCTCTGGGAAGTCCATTCCACGGCATCACCACCCTCACAGGGAAGGATTTCATCCCAATATCCCATAGATGAGATGGATGAGAGCACCTCGGGAGGTCACTGCATCCAACCTGCACCCTGGGCACCTTCCCTGCACCTTTGCCCCCAACCCAAACCCAATCTGGATGGTGGGAGACACAAATCCATCACCGAGCATCCGCATTCCAGCCCCCGATGCCGGGGAGTGATTTCTCCCCCAGGCACGGAGTGAGCATCCATTCCCCTCGGAGCTGCTCTCTCGCAAGGTAACCAGCATTATATCCGGACCAATTGCTCCAGCATGATCCTCCTGAATGTTGCACAGCATGTACACGGCGTCTTATGGAAAATACATGCCCCTGGGTGAGCCTTTTAATAGCGCCGGCTCCTGCCCGGGGGGCGGGGGGGCCACACTCCGCCACGGCGCTGCCAAGCAATGATTGAAAAGTTGGGGCTCGCCGTAGGAAACCCCCCGCTGTGGGGAACAACGTGTTTTCATTCCCCTGCCAGGTAACAAATGAAAAGAATTGCAATGAATGCTAATGGAGAGGGGAGCAGGATGCTGCGGAGGCTGTCGGGGCTGGAGATGGGGATGGGGTGAGCAGGGATGGGAGTGTCCGGCCCTGGGAATGAGGGAGCTGCTGGGGGACCCTGGTTTTGTGGGTGGAAGCTGGCACGGGGCTGGCAGGTGTTACAGGGAGGGTGCTCTGGGCTCCTGAAGCGCAGTCACTTCTTTTTGCAACAAAATGCAGCTGGAGGAATGCGTTGGTCCCCAAAATCCTCCTTGGTATGCGCTCCTATCCCTTGGGGAGACTCCGCTTTTGCCGGCAGGAGCTGGTCATGCTGAGGAAAACATGCCTGGCACGGAGCTGGTGGGCCCTACAGGGAGGATGCTTTGGGTTCCTGAAGGAATATAACTTCTTTTTACCCAAAATGCAGCTCAGACTGCACAGCAATCTCCAAAATTCCCTTTGAGGGAGTTGCCATCCCGGGTAGAACCCCAGTTTTGCAGGATGGGGCTGGTCATACCACGGGAAACACTCCCTGGCATGGGGCTGGTGGGCACTGTGGTGAGAATACTCTGACGCTGTACCAAAATCACTTCTTTTTGCAACAAAATGCAGCTGGGGTGATACAGAAATCCCAAAAATTCCAAGTTCCCAACCCCAAGGAGCCTGTGCCAGTGTCACAGCAGAGGTGCCATTGAGCTGCAGCAGTCGGAGAAGGGCTGAGCTGTTTGTCACCACGGCCAGGCTGGGAAGCGGGAGGGTAAACACGGATGAACAGCCTTCACCCACTCCAGTAAATATTTTATATCCCACACCAAGAAAAGACACTCCTATTTAAATGATTTATCAAGGAAGATCATGTAGAGGTTTCCATAAAATATGTAGGGCTCCTAATCCCGACATCATCAAGCCAAGAGGACCGGAATCATTTATTACCTTCCCAACAGCCGCGCGGCTGCGGGGACACGACTGACAAATAAAAGTGTGTTTACAGCTTTTGGGCTCCTCTGGGGAGAGGTAAATCACGGCGGGGGTGGGAAGGGGAAAGGGAGCCGGAAATGAAGTGGCAATTCCTGTCTGTCACGGTGGGTCGGGGCGGGGGAGTGCCGGACACAGCCCTCCGGGTGTCCCCTGGTGTCCCCGGTGTCCCCGTGGGCACGTGATGGATGCAGCGATGCTCATTTTCCAGTCGGGTTTGGGAGGTGGGCACTGTAAATCCCTGTGGGATGCCCCAATGTGCCCAGATGTCTGTGCATGTCAGGGTTGTGCCATCTGGGATGGGTTTTCCATGGGCTCACAAGGACCTGATCCTTTTTCCCTTGTATCTGGAATCAATCCCAAGCTGCCAATTCACACTTGGGATCTTGAGAGGGTGGGCACTGGTCACAACCTCCTCTGGGATGCCCAGATGTTCCCAGATGTGCAAGTTGCAGCTGGACTGGGATCAGCCATCCAGGATGTGTTTTCCATGGGCACCAGTAGGGTCAGGATGGGGTCTGCAGGGATTCGGGCTCTTTCTCCTTGGAGCTCGTGCCCACCCCATGCTCGCACTCAGCACTCCCATCACTTCATCCTTTGGGTCCATTTATCGGAGGTTTTCCCGTATTCTGCCACTCAGTGATCCCATCTCCCCACCCTTTTGCACCCATTTATTTGGGATTTTCCCTCCTCCTCTGCCACTCGATGATCCCATCACCCGACCCCTCCCCGCATCCTTTGGGTCCACATATTGGGATTTTTTCCCCCCCACCCCCTGGCACCAGGATCGGGGGGTGCCCCCGAGAGCCGGGCGGCAGCGGAGCGGGGCGATTTGGAATGCGGCGATTTGGAATGCAGCGGCGGGAGCGCAGCCGTGGGGCCGGCGCCGCGTTATTAAGGGATTAGCAGGTTGTCTTGGCGCTCAATTGTAGATAAGTGCCGCGGTTTGTATTATCTTTTCACGCTGCACCGCGAAGGATGACAAAGAGACAACATGGGTGTCATGGCCTTCAGCATATCATTAAGGGTAATTTGTCTTGCGGGGAGGGGGAGGCGAAGGGAGAGGGAAGGAGAGGAGGCGAGGGAGGACAGGGAAAGGCAGCCTGGGAGGAGAGAGGGGATTAAAAACTAAGAGAGGAGATTAGGAGTGAAATGGGAACTGTATGGAGAGTCAGCCAGGCGGGGAGAGGCGATGGCCGGGAGGGGACGGCAGGGGAGGGACGGGGGTGTCACCCTGGGACCGGCCCCTGTTCCGGGGGGCTCAGCAGGCGGGAGAGAGAACCTGGGCTGGGATAGAGGAGGAGGGATGGTGCGGGGCTTCACAGACCATCACTTGTCCTGCAAGAGTCACAAATCTCTCCCCTGCCTCAGTCGTATACATTAATCTACAGTAACGACGGCATCCCGCTGGGTGTCCCGGGAAGTGGGACACACCCCGGGGAATACAGGGAACCCACCCCTGCTCCATCACTGAGTCACCAGAAACATCAGCCCTGGGGTTTCGTGGGGCTGGTGGGGAACAGCAGCGGGGCTGGGGCGTGATGACAACTCCTTAATGTAACCCCCTCCTCAGTGCAACCTGCTCTTTGGTGTAACCTGCTCTTTGGTGTAACTGCTCCTCACGTAACCTGTTCCTTGTGCAACCCACTCAGTAGAATCCACTCCTCGATGTAACCTGCTCCAGTTGTAACCCCATTTCTCGAAGGCTCTGCAGCCCCCCGGCCCCACTCGGCCCCATTCCTGTGCGACCCACGGCAGATCCCCCTCCCACAGGGCAGGGTCTGCTCTCCCCTCTCTGGGCTCCAAAAGGTAAAGAAGGAGTAAAAGAAGGAGCAGTAAGAGGAAGCAGGAATTCCTGAAGCCCTCGGGCCGGGGAGCAGGAGCTGCACCACAGGGATTCGCCCCATCGGTCAGTCAATCCATTGGGAGTAACTGCGCGGGAATCGATCAGTCAGAGAGGTGGCTTTTCATGGAAATGGGAATATGCGGCTGGAGACAGTCAGACAGCACCGCTAATGCCACGGTCACTGCCACGAGGAGACACCGGGGTGGTTTGCAGGAGGAGAAACCCTGTGGTGGCAGCTCTCCCTCAACCTGTGCCCCTTTCCAAAGAGGCCGTGGTGGGCAAATCCCTGAAGGGCTCGTGGTGGGCCCGGGGGGACACAGATACCCCGCAGCGAGGGACATCCAGGTACTGCTGTCATTCCCCGGATACCACCGTGGTCCCCCAACCTCTCCCTCCACCGCAGGGATAGGGTCTCCTGGGACCGGGACCGGGGATGGGGACGGGGCATCCTTCCGCACCCCCTCCCTCCCCTCCCCTTCTGATAATCCTATTTTTGAACCAGGGGATTAGGATCAATACTTCACTCCTAATGCTGTGGTAATACAGTGTTACACCGCCAGCGCCAGTTCCCTGCTGAAACACTTAAGGTAGTTTAAACCCATTTGTGCCGGGGAGTGCCGTGAATCCACAACGAGCTCCGAGCCCGGCCGAGGCTGAGCCGGGTGCCCACGGCCAGCCCTGGGAGTCCAGGGAGCTTCTGGACCCCAGCAGGGCCACACCAGGCAGACACTGTGGGGAACTGAGGCTGCCGCTGTGTCCCTGCAGCCACCCAGGAGTGTGTGGGCACCATCTGCCCACGCTGCCCATCCTGGGGATGCTGCTGATCCCAACAAGCCTCGTGAAAGCATCCCTGTGAAAGCATCCCTGTGAAAGCATCCCTCATGCAATGAGCCCCTGTGCAGTCGAGCCCTTGTGCAAACAGTTGTGGCTCCCCAAGCTCTGGGTGTCCCTAATTTTACCCCAGTTCGGGTGCTCCCAGCTCTGTCTTCCGGGTGCTCCAGCAGCCCCTCACTGGCCTTGTGGCCGAGGAATCCAGACCATCCTTCACTCCAGATTGGCCGAGGGGTTTGAGCACCTCTCGGGGAACAGAAATGCAAACATTTCCATCCCGCGTTAATTCATAATTAGCTGCGTTTTTATTAGGTGCTAATGGAGAGTGGGGATTTGGGATGCTTGGCACAGCTCGGAAATGCTGATTCACCCGGAGACCTCCCTCTTGCCAGGCCACAGCCCGTTCAAAGCAGCTGCTGGTCAAAAAATCCTGGCCAAGCAAACTCCAGGAATATCTTGGGAGCTGAACAGCGTTTGCTGCACACGTGGCAGCTCCAGCTCTGGCAAACACCATCCTCAGGATCCAGGGATTAACAGCACAGAGAGGGCTGTGCCCTCTGCACACACAGGTCAAAACATGCTGGGCACACAAAAACTCACACACAAACACACTCCCAACCCCCCAGTGCCCACCCGGAGACACCCCTGACTCTACCATAATGCCCCTCAGCCTGAGGGTCCCTCACATGGTCCTTCCCTCTCCCATTTACCAGAGATTCAATGTGGGATGCTCATGACATCTGGCATAAACTGGTCCCTCGGTGCTTGGTTACACCAGTGAGGATCCAGATCGGGCCCCTCTGCTCAGAGTAGTTTTCAATTAAAACCAAAATATCCCGTAATAACTCACAGAGGGGTTTTTATTCCCTTCCTTTCTTTAATTTTTTTTAATAAATCTATTATGAGGAGCTTAGAGATGGATGTAAAACCGGCAAGGGACGATTTGAGGATTAGGGATCGGTGTGTTCCTGTTGTGATGAGCAAAGAAAAGACAATTCGTCCGGGGCCGGGCTGGGGCCGGGAAGGGGACAGTGAAGCCAAGAAGGGGACAGAAGGGCTGGGAAGTGGACACAGTATCCAGCCGGGGCAGTGGAGCAGGAGGGTTCCCTGCCGATGGCTCTGGAAGTAGCAGCAACATCCCAAAGTGAGACCCCCGTGGCCGCCCGCGCTCCCGCCGCGCTCCCACCGCTCCCGCCTTCCCGCATCCCGTTTAGCATAAAAGTCATTTTGGTCGGGGACCCCCGGCTGCTGCTCCCTCATTCCCAGGCATCGGGGCCCCCGCGGGATCTCTGCGCGGGGGGAGCAGCGTTTAACCCCCCTGCCAAGGGGAATTGGCTGCTTCACCATTTCCCTGACCCCAAAAAAGACAATGAAATCGTGCACGAAACCAATAGATTTTAGCCACAGGCCTGCGGAGAGGAGAGAGGAATAAAATACAGATGGAGCCTCGTGCGGCGGGGATGGGAATGGATTCCGAGCGGGAGCGGGGACGTGCCGGGGCTGCCCGGGGTCGGGATGGGGTGACACCCCCCCAGTTCCACGTGCACCTCATGGTGATGCTTTCCGGGGGCCCAATTCTGCTTTTCTTTGAAAAATGTTAAGAATTTTCACCCCATGGAATCACCAGCGCGATTTTCAAACCTGCTTTGAGTGAAAAATCCACGTTCTGAGCAAAATCTGCAGCCGGGGGAGAGCGGCCGTGGTTCCATGGGTAGGAACACAGTGGTAAGTGGAGCATCCAGGGATGGCTCATCCCATATCCCTGCGGAGCTGGAGCCCTCAGAGACTGCTCATCCTCCTGCCTTAACGCACCACCTCTATTTATTCTGCTCCTGTAACTGTAAAATTGATTTTCTTGCAACAAGCCGCTCGTCTTTCACCACCCAACGCACCCAAACGCTCCGACATAAGACAGTGGCAATTTTTAATTAGTTTCCTTTCTCCCTCCTGCCTCCCCGAGCAGGCATGTGGAACTGGAACAGGGCAGCCCGGAAAGGAGCGCGATCCAGAGGTGACAAAAGCACTTTTTATCCTTGATATGATTATTAATAATACACTCGTTTACCTAACGAGGCGGGAGCACAGAGCGGGGGGAGCAGGGAGGTGATTAGTGCCTTCTTCAGCTGCAGGGATGGAGGAGCAGCTTTAACCACTGGAATCTTAAATATTGCCTGGGAGCAGCTCTGGGATGTTGGTCCCCTCCACACAAACACCCACTGACCCCCCAGCCCAGAACTGACTCCACTGGTGGCTTCACCAGCACAACATGGTGGGTGCTGTCAGTGTCCCCTGGGTCATGGGGACACTTTGTCAGGAGCCCCTGAAAGTGACCCCCTCGCTCACACGTGGGTGACCCCAGCCAAGGATTAACTGGAAAATCCACCCAGCTCATCCCACCCCTCTGACAATGAGCCTGGTGTAATTAAAGCCTTAATGGCTGGTTTGGGCGAGCCCTGTGACTCTGTCACCCTTCTCCTGCCCCTCCAGCCCTACCAACCACACAGGGGATGCTGTGAGTCCCCAGTTTGGGGGTCCTACCACCCTGTGCCACCTGAGGGACTGTGATAAGGCCAGGACTCCTCAGATGAAGCTTTGCAGACAAAGTGAGGTGCCAGTGCCACGTGTCCTCTGTCACCAGTGCCCTGGATGGAGGTCACTGCCACTGCCCTTGGCTGGAGCTGAGTGGGGCAGCCCTGGCATGACCCTCCCAGCCCCTCTGTGTCTCCCCTGTGCCTGTCTGGGTGGGAGAGGAGTCCAGAGCCCTGAGCATCCCACTGCAGGAAGGTCCCTGGGAGCAGGGAAAGGGCAGAGGGGCTGCAGGGAGGGAGAAAAGCCCCTCTGCCCCAAACAGCAGCACACGTGTGCACCCCAGTGAGCCAACCAGAAAAAGTTACTGCTGGGGGGGGGGAGGGGGAAGAGAATAAAAGAGGGGGGAAAAAAAAAGAAAAAACAGGGGAAAAAAGGGCAGGAAAGTCCTGCGGCCTTTTGCCTTGTCAGTTCTCCGTCTGCTGTCACTCAGCTGCCGAATTCTCCTTCAAGTTGTCATAGCGAGGCTGGTGGGGATTATGCGGCGGCTCTGTCCAGAATTGATTCATGTGGAACGCGTGCTTGACGGGCGGAACCGCTGGGCTGAGCGGGAGCCGCTGAGACCCCCGATTTTCCCACCTTCCTCACACAATCTGGTATTGTTTGGCCGCAGCCTTAGTGATCCCTGCGCCGGGGCTGTGACTGACACAGCTTTGAGGCTCTAAGGCGTATTTTGAATTTCTAAAACCTCTCAGGAAGTCCCCGGGGTGCCTTCTGCCATTGTCTTGTTTCTCCTTTCGCCTTTTTCCCTTTCCACCCCGAACCCCTCCTGCATCCCCCGCTGCCTCCCCCCTTTTTTTTGCCCCTTCCTCCCCCTAATTCCAGCCCCTCAATCCCTGACACAACCCTGTTTTTTTTCTTTCCCCCTATGTTTATGCTCTGACTCTCTCTGGAGCTGCTCAGCCACTTCGCAAACATGATTTTAAAAAAAATTAAATAAAACAGAGAAAAACTAAATAAAGCTCTAAAAGTTCCCAAATCCTTGATCAGCCATAGAGAAGAAGAGCTTTGCTTGTTTGCTTTTAATCAGCTGACACAAACCCTGGGATGTGTTGAAAAATAATAATAGTAGAAATAAATCTTTCATCATAATAGAAATAAATCTTTCGCCTCAACTTAATAGAAATAAATCTTTTAGTTAATCTTAATAGAAATAAAGCTTTCAGCTAATCTATGGTGTGCCTGTGTCTGTCCTGCTGCCCACACTGCTCCAGTCATCCATCCCCATCCATCCTCATCCCTCCCCATCCATCCCTGCCGGGATCATGCAGAGGGAGAGGGAGGGACTATCCCACATGGTCTGGATGAGGAGTTTCCACCTGGATGAAGCTTTCCCACCGGGAGCCTCCAAAGGGGAGCAGAGCCCTCGTTCCCCCTGCTCTGATCGGGCTGTTCCCGGTGCAGGGTCCGGGCCCCCCACAGCCCCCTCGGCCCCTCCGGGCTCGGCACTGTATAACCATTTCCCATTTCCAGTCTTAATCTTATAAGAATGAATTGAGAATGACCAGTGTAAATACACAGGTGCCACTGGGAGCAGAAACCACTCTTTAATCTCGGATATGAAAACAATTCCCTGCTCCGCGCGCTGGCAATCAGCGAGTGCCATCAGCGCCGCGCTCTCCCCGGGAACACGAGAGCTTATAAATATGAATTAGTGCAGAGAAAATCTACTCTCTTACCTAAAGCTAAATGTTATCTGGGTCCCTTTCCAGCAGTGGCTGACATTTCCAGAGTGCTTTTAGTCACATCTGCGGGAAGACAACTCATTTCTTGTCTTAAAAAAAAAAAAAAAGGGAAGAAAGGGTGTAAGGGAAGTGGAAGGAAGCAGAGGAAGAGGCAGAGACGCTGGGAAAGAGGGAATGCTGGATGCCTGGGCCTCCTCCAGGAGAGGGGAGATGCTGAGTGGGCTCTGGGTTGGCTGCTGGAGGTCACTGGGGTGAGGATGGGAAGCCAAAGCCCTGGGGCAGTGGCACAGGGTGATCCCCCCTGAGCAAGGCCTTGGAATGTGGGCACTCATGACCAGGACATCGAGCTGCCTCAAGGTGGGTCTGAGTGCCCCCCTAATGCTGGGGTCCTGCTGGAGGGGACATCGGAACAGGGTCCTTGACCAGCACCTTGGCTGCAGCACCGAGTGGTGAGAGCAGCCAGTGCTGCAGGAATGGTGTGTCCTGTGGGATTAGACTGTCCTGGGGGATCAGTGCCCACAGCCCTGGCATGGAGCTTGCTGGATTCTCATGGATGAGGGGAAAGTGGGATGGTCTGAGTGGGATCCTGATGTGCCACCTCTTCCCAGAGTCCTGGTGATCCATGGATGGCTCTCCTGCTGCTGCTGGAGGGGCACTGCTGGAGCAGCACCTGTGGAGCACCAAGAGCAGGAGCTGATACCCAAGGTGGAATCGGGAACATCTCCAGGGATGTCCAGAGCCAGGGAGGGCCAGCACTCCCAGCCTGGTGCAAAGAGGGCCTGTTCTGCCCTGCCAGAGCCCGGGAAACTGAGGCACAGGGTGGGAACTGCTCCCAAAATCCGGCCATGGGGATCTCCTTGGAAACAGGGGAGTTGATGGAATAGGGGCTTCCTGGGCATTCCCAGCAGCAGGACCGTGTCCCAGACACGGGGCTTGCTCTGCTCCAGGAACATCCCATCCAGGATCTCTCCTGCCTCTCCTAACCTCTGTCTCTGGGAGCAAGATGGACCACCAAAGTGTCCCACAACCCGCCGGGCTGGAGATAGGGCAGGATGTGACCCCCAAAACAGGCGCAACCCCCCATCCTGCTTCTTCCCACCGCCCGGCTCCGATCCTGCTCTCCCCGGCAAACACGTCTGCGAGGGAAGGATCCAGAGCCGGGAGTGGCTCTAATGGGATGCTTAAGCCGCCTTTTAGGTTTTTAATGAGCGGATCCCGGCAGGAATGCTAAACACGGGCAGGTACAGCCCATCCTCGCCGGCAGCCGCGCGTGTTCCCGTGTCCTTGTCTGGCTGAAGTGAGCTCTGACCTCATTTGCTTCGCGCCGTTCAATTAACGAGGCGAGAGACGCTGGAACGGGGGGGGAGAATACTTGGAGGGGTTTCACCCCATGTATTAATTTCCATTTTATGTTCCAAACAATTGAGCAGCACACGGAGGCAGCCGGTCCCTCGCGGGGCCGTTCTCAAACTCCGCTCTGCCCGTGGTGGGATTTGCTGGGGACACCCAGCTCGGTGGTTTGGGGGGTCTGGAGGGACTGTGGGGGTCTCCACTCTGGCCTCGCCATCCCTTTCTCCACCCTGGGAAGGGCCCTGTGGCCGTATTTGGTTAATGTCCCTCCATCTTGTGCTTCATCCGGAACGTCGATGGCTGCCAATGATACAGAAATGATTGGGAAAAGGGCGACAGAGGGAGAGAAATGTTTCTCGGGATGTTAAAATAGAGACTTCAGGCACCTAAATTTATGCTGCTCTGAAATGGATTTTAGTCCAGTGTAATGAGAGAACAAAATAATTAATTCCTCTCCCGCAGACAAAAGGCTGGAGGCTCAAATCCAGCCCCATCGTCCCACCGAGCTGGTGGAGGATGGGACAGTTCCTGGAGCCAGAGCTGGATCATGGAGGTGCAGCCCAGGGGGTGGATCCACACCCTGGGAATGTGTCCCGACTGGGGACAGGGTGCTGCAAAGAGCAGTCCCCTCGTCTTGGGGATTTTGGGGTGCTGGGGTGTGCAGGGGACCAGGGCTGGCCCCTTCCCATCTCCCACTGCCCAGGCTTGATCCAGCCCCACACCCCATCCTGTGCCCACCCATGGCTGCCTGGGGGTGCCGTGGGGGGGATTGTGCCCCTCATTAAGGCCTGAATTGCGGGGTTTTCAAAGGGAAGGGTCTTCCTTTTTTCTTTCAGCACAGCCCCCCACTCTTTTGGGGCCCGGGATGAAGGGGAGGATTGTGCTTGTTTGGGATCAAGTGATAAATATTAATTATGCAAACCAGCCTTTCCCAGCCCACTCTTGTCTCCACAGCATTCCAGGATGGGGGAGAAATGGAGGCAGAGTCAATTTATTCAGGAACAGGTCACTCCCTGTACTAACATCCCTTTCAAAAGGGAGTTGCAACTGGAGGAGATCAAGCAGGGCTGAGTTTGCCTCCTTCAGATATGATAAAATGTTCTAATAAATACTTGGGAAGTCCATGACAAGGAGAATATTTTGTGCCACCAGGACCTTCACGGCAGCGACTTTCATGGGGGTCTCCCTCTATCCCTTGGCCCCATCAGAGGGTCACTGCCTCTTCTTTTCCAATTTCTGTTAAGAAAACATAAAAATCTTCCGAGTTTTGGGTGTTCAGAAGGAATTTCCTCCTCCCTTTGGTGCAGGGAACACAACACCCCACAGGGCTCTCTGACAGTAGGTGGCCCTGGACATGGGTACAACTACACCCCATCCCTATGCCCGCTCCCACACCATTCCTGCACCTATTCCAACTCCATTCCCATCCCATCCCCATTCCCACCCCATGCCCACTCCTATCCCACCCCTGGCCCTATCCCAAGCCCATTCACAGTCCCAGCCCAGTCTGATCCCCAGTCTCATCCCATCCCTGGCCTCATCCCATCTCTATTCCCAATCCCACGTCCATTCATATCCTGTTCCTGGTCCCAACTCACCCCATCCCTAATCCTAATCCCACCCCAGCTCTACCATTCCCAGTCCCCTTCCCACCCTTCCCAGTCCGTTCCCACTCCATCCGCGTAACCCAATCCCGCCCCAATTCCAATCCCAGCTCCGCCTCGTCCACTCCCACCCCCATTTCCCCCCCCGCCCCCCCCCGTTCTCATCCGGTGGGCGACGGCGTCACCGTGCGGCCTCTCCAGGCAGCGCCCGCGCCCCCCGGCAGGACGCGCCCCCCGGTCCCGGGGGGTTACCGGGCTCCGGGTGCTCAGGGAGGGGGGCAGGACCCGGTCCCCGGTGGGTGCTGGGCTGCGGGTGCTCCCCGGGGTGCGGGGCAGGGTTGGGGGGCTCAGTACCCGGGGGGTGCCGGGTGGTCCCGAGGTGATGCCGCGGTGACCCCGCCCCGGCCCCGCCGCGGAGCCCGATCGTGCCCCTGCGGGGGCAATGGAGGGGTCGGAGCCGCCCGGACCCCGCGAGCAGCGGGCGGGTCGCGCAGCCCCGGGGGGCGGGGGGCGGCGGGGGGGATGCAGTGGCGGCGCCGGGCCGGGGGGTGGCACGGCCGAGCCAGGCGGGAGCGCGGCGGGCGCGGGTGATGCTGCCGGGGAGGGTCCCGGTGCTCCGCATCCCCGGCCCCCATCCCCGTCTTCCTCTGTCCCTGCAGCCCCGCGCTCCCGCATCCCGGCGGCTTCCCATCCCTCCATCTCTTCATCCCTCCATCCTCTCATCCCTGCATCCTCCCATCCTTCCAGCCCTCCATCCTCCCATTCCGCTATCCCTGCATCCTCCCATCCCTCCACCCCAACGCCGCTTAGCGCCCTGTGAAGCCCCGACAAGGATCTGAGCTCTGAGCCCCCCGTTTTGGGGAGCAGCGGAGGGGGCGCACGGGCCTTGGGGACCCCCGGCCGGGGCTCAGCACCAGCCCCAAGGCGGGCAGGGGCTCAGGACCCCCCGAGCTGGGGATGAGGCAGCGCCGGCGGGGCCACGAGCAGCGCCGCAGGTAACGGTACGTGCCGGGCCCAGACCCCACCCCGAAATTACCGGAGCTGCGGGGCTGGGCGGGGGGCCGGAGGGGTTTAGGGGTGGTTGCAGGAATCGGGGTGCGAACACCCGACGTGCTCCGTGGGTGCAGCCTCCGGCCTGCTGATATGTGCAAAGCCGGGGCATTCCCAGAAAGGTGGGGATGGGGTGGGAAAGCGGGAGGAGAGTGGTGGGAAAACCGCGGGGGGACACAGGATACAGCATGAGGGGGGTATTATCTTGGAAAAGGCAGCGTACGTGCCTGGTGGGAAGGGGATTTGTGGCTGTGATTCCACGGCGCTCGATAATCCCGAGCGCTGGTTTTTCCTGGGCCATCTGGGCGCTTGCAGGGGGGGCCGTGGCCATGCCGGGGTCTCCCCTTCCCAGCAGCTGGCGGGAGCTCGTCACCCCCGGCCCACCATGCCGTCCTCCAAGAGCGGGAGCGAGTTCTGGATCGATGGATCCCACCGGGAGGTGGCCCTGGAAGATTTCTACGTCGTGGGCCCCGAGTTGGGACGGTACGGGCTGGTGGCGGAGAACAGGGAGGAGCTGGTGGGGACAGGAGACCCCCTGGAGTGGGAGCATGTCCCGGTCGGGACAGGGGGTGGCCTGGTGGATAGAGGGGCGGAAGGATGTGGGGAGGATGGAGGACTGTGGGATGGGGTGGGATGGAAGGATGCAGGGGAAATGGAGGGATGGGGGGAGGATGGGGGGATGTGGAATGGGGTGGAAGAATACAGAGGGGATGGATGATGGGGAATGGAGGGATGCAGGGATGGAGGAGGGATGGAAGGATGCAGGAAAAGATGCAGGAAGGGATGCAGGAAGGGAGGGATGAATGCAGGGGAGTGAACGGATGTGGGAGGGATGGATGAAGGGGGATGGAGGAATGGAGTGATGCAGGAAGGGATACAGGAAGGGAGGGACAGATATAGGGGGATGGATGATGGATGGATGGATGGATGGATGGATGGATGGATGGATGGATGGATGGATGGATGGATGAAGGGGGATAAAGGGATGCAGAAAGGGATGGGAGGATGGAAGGGTGGATGAGGGGGGTTGGATGGTGGCAGACCCTCCCTTCACATGTAACCTGGTCCTTGGTTTGTGCTGTGATGCTGCAAACACGGTCTGGGAGCATCACTGGGGGTTTGCAGGATGGGCCTGGGGTCCCTGTGCATGTGGAGCTGGATAATCCCCACCCCGTGGTGGGGAGCAGGATCCTGGGGAGATTCATCTCCCCTTTGAGCACCCCAAGGCTTTGGGGGTGGACAATAAGGGTCCCACCTGCAGCAGCCCCTGCAAAGGACAGGCAGTGCCAGCCCCACACAGGGACACAGGGTCTGGGTTCCCAGGTCTGGATTTGTCCCACCTGGGTGGAAAAACCTGTCCATTATCCCAGGTGAGGTGTCCCAGTGCCCTCCAGGACAGGGGGTTCAAAGTGGTGCTGGGAGTCCCCGGGGAAGCTGGGAAGGTTGGTGGTCCAGTTTGGAGGTGCTCTGGACTGTACAGCTGGGTTTGGTGGTTCAGACTGGGCTGGTTCCAGCTGCCACTGGGTTTCCATTGGCAGAGGATGCAGATAAACAGCAGTTTTGGTAAAAACAGGAATTTAAGGGTTCTCACTGAGGTGTGGCCAAGTCTGGCCAGGACTTGACAGTTCACAGCCCTGCACAGATGGATGTAGGGACAGGCCTGGAGCCCCTGGAATGAATCAATCCATCCATCCATCCATCCATCCATCCATCCATCCATCCATCCATCCATCCATCCATCCATCCATCCACTCACCCAGTTTCAGCACCCAGCTTTAAACCACACTGGCCTCAGGGTGGGAACCACCCACTCGCAGCCACAGGCCCGGATCCAGGTGGGATCTGGGACATTGGAAGCCCACTCACCATGCACAGCTTTCCCTTAGTGCCTCTCCTGGCAAGGTTGGATCCAGCTGTGGCCAGGAAGCCCCAGGGAGCAGGAGAGGGATGGAAGGAGCAGGGGAGGGATGGGGTGGCAGCGGGGAGGACCCAGCCTAGAGCTGCTCCCGGCCGTCATCCCTGCACGTTCCTGCGCTGACGGTCCGGGCTCTCTCTCAGCAAATCCCATTGTTCTACATTTTCCAGTTCATCTGGAAAGCAAATGCAATTATCTCCTGTCCAGCCAAGGTTGATTGGGGATATTTATTTGAGGCCTTGAGCGGCGGCTGCCGGGGCCGGCGGGGCCGGGGCACGGGGTGTAGCGAATTCCAGCGCGAATCCAACCGCGGCCGTAATTGGGGGAATGTGAGGGGCAGCCGCGGGCACAGCGGGCCCAGGAGCCACCCCGGCTCCTCCTAAACGCCGAGCCGAGAGCTCCTAAATGAGCTTGTTAACGGCGGGAATCAGGCTGGGAATTGTCCGTGTGGAAAAATCTACTGGGAGGGCAATGGGTCCAGGCTGGGATTCAGCTGTTGAGGAGGGAATGGAAGGTCCTGTCCCATCATCCAGCCTGGCTGGGAAACTAGGAGGAAACCTCACTGCTTGTCCCACTGGAAGTGCATTATTGTGGTGGTCGCAGCAGCAGTGATGCAATTTTGGGTTCAAATTGCGGCTTTTGCCCATTTTCCCGGAGCTGAAGCAGAGACAACAGTTTGCTTCCAAATCGCTTCTCGTTTGCAAACTAAAATTTCATGGGAAATATTGGGCGAAGGGATGAAAATGTTTTATAACAGGGCAAGGTTTGGGGTTTGCTCCCCCCCAGGCTCGCAGCATCCGGGTGGAACCCGGTACCCGGCTCTGCCGTTGCCATGGGAACACCGTTCCCAAATTCAGCCGGATGAGTTGCAAAATCCGCTCTGGGTTTGAAGGCAAATCCTTCTTTCAGGAGAGCCCCTGGTAGCGCGGGGGCTGCAGTGGAGGTCACACTGACTGCCAGAGGGCGGGTTTGGGCTGGGGGGACGTTTTGCTGTGGAGGTCGGTGCTTTTGAGTGTCTGTTCTTGCCAGCCCGAGGGCAGGGGCAGCCGGGGGTGCCGGACACCTCCTGGCACAGCCTGAGCTCCGTCCCAGAAGGCAGCGAAGCCAAAGTGCAATAAAACGCGGCCGATTACTCGGGGACAGGAATTAATGTGCTCCAGGAGTCAGGCAGGGAAGATGGAATTGCAAATGAGCCCCGGAATGGCCCCGAGCGATGGGCTGATTTCACCGTCCAGCGCTCAGAAAACGTGATTAACTCGATCTGAAATCGACATCGGCTGAGGGCACCGCGGGGGTATGAAAGGAATGGTCCCCGATGTCACCCGGAGCGGTTCGACCCGGCAGGGAGGTGTGTGGTGACAGCGATTGTCCCGCGTGCCGTGGCCTTGGGGACACGGCTGGGCTGGGGCCCTGGCAGTGCCCCCGCTGTCCCCGAGAGGTTGTGAGAGGCTCTGTCCTGTCGTGAAAGCCGCTTAAGGATTTAAACCCCCTGCGGAACTCGGTTTTAATTACAATGGCTTTGGCCAGAAAAGCTGGGAATGATGCTGGAGGGGGGTGCAGGAGGAAGGGGAGGCAGAAGAGGGATGCAGGAAGGAGATGTAGGTGGGGGAAGCAGGAGAGGGGTACAGGAGGGGGATGCAGGAGTGGGGGAATGCATGAGGATGGGGGCACAGGAGGGGGATGCAGGAGTGGGGAAATGCACAAGGATGGGGGTACAGAAGGGGGATGTACAAGGAGGGGGATCCATGATGAAAGGGATCCATGAAGAGGAGGACCCACACTGAGGTCCCAGGACCTGGCACTGGCAAAGGTGATGGTGAGGGGGCACAAGGAGAGTGGGACCCCCTGCCCTATCCCAGCCTCATGCCATCCATGCCCTGCCAGGGGAGCCACCTCGGTGGTGTTCAGCTGCCAGGAGAAGGGAACGGGAGCCCCGTACGCTGCCAAGATCCTGAAGAAGACGGTGAGTGTTTGGGGAGAGGTGACTGCAGGTGAGGGGGCTGCAGGGTTGGGAATGCAGTGGGAGGGTTTCCCTCCTCTGCTGCCAAAGCACCTCAGCACCAAGGCAGGCATGGGGCACTCCCTGGGCATCACCCCTGTGGTCTGGAGGTCCCAGGTGGAAAAAATCACTGAGATTTGGGCTGGGAGTGCAGCGAGGGGGGCACTGGGTGCATTTTGCAGGGGAAATGGGCCCTAGGACAGACATGGGAATTTGCTGGGAGTAATGAGGGGATCTTTGTGTGGTGGGGTGCCAGACCCAGGCCTGGCAGCACAGGTGACACAAGCTTTGTGTGGGCTCTACTTTCCAGATTGACAAAAAGATTGTGAGGACAGAGATCGGGGTCCTGCTGCGGCTCTCACACCCCAATATCGTGAGTACAACCCCTGTGGCAGCTCCCAGCTCCCTCTGGGTCAGGTCCAGGGCTGCTGGGGGGGGGGGGTTCCCTTCACTCTGCCCACAGGCAGCCCAGTGCTGAGGGAACAGCTGGGATGTCCTTGTCATCGTCCCATCTCAGCACAGGATGAACCCACCACTTCAGGGGAAACCCTCCCTGCACCCCGTGTCCCTTCCCTGCACCCCATGTCCCCTCCCTGCCTCCCACACCGGGTCCAGGTGACTCCCCACCCGCTGCCACATGAAATTCCTGGTCCTTGCAGCTCCTTTGAGCTTCCAGCTCTGATATTAAGGACCCTCCATCCTCCCCCTCCCCTGGCCTGAGATTTCCATTCAGTAAGCAATTTCCAGAGAGGAGATCAAATGAATCCCACAGAAAATTGCCCGTCTGTAATGAATCCTGTGAGGGGAGATAAAAGGGGAGGCCGGGGCCGCGGGGGCTGGGGCCGTGTCCCGCCCCTGCCGTGTCCTTGCTCAGCGCTCGGGGGAATAACAGGAGCTCGGGGGGGCGGAGAACGGGAGCGGGGCTGGAGCGATTCGCAACGCCCAAAGCGGAGCTAATCCCGCGGTGTCAGCACAGCCCCGCTGCAATGGCAGGGGGAGTTGGGGGGCTCCGTGCCCTCCCCGTGTCTCCTTCCAAAAGGCTTATTCCCTGCTGCTTAGTTCCACTGGAAAATCGCAAAAGCACCTTGGAGAGCACCTGAGTTTAGGAAATGACACAAAAAGCCACCGTGGGGCTGAGGTGGGACAGGCCCTTCTTCTCCTGTTGGGATTGTGGCCGGGACATCTCTGGGAATGTCACTGGGACATCCCTGGGACATCTCTGGGACATCTCTGGGACATTGTCTTCCACTGGCTGCTCCTGCCCAGCTGCAGCATCCCTCAAACCTCGGGCACAGGTGCTTCCAGCCCAGCCACATCAACCACCCTCAGAGCTTTACTCTCTGGAGGAGCCCCAAAAACCTTGATAAAAAGAAATGAAACCAAGAGAAATCCAACATGTCCCAAACCCAGGGATAACGGGGGTAAAGTGCTGGGGCTGGGATGTTCCTAAGCCCCTCAGCCAGCTCAGTGTGGGCCTGCCTTGGGGTGTTACACTGTTTTGGGGCAATTTGGTGCTTTCCATGAAGACATGGAAAGCAGATGCAGGGAAAACACCCAAGAAGGGCATAATCCACTCAGAGCAGCCCAGGTGATACCAGCCATGGATGGGAAGAGGCTCCTCTCTGATGTGTTATCAGAAACACAACAGAAAATCCAATTTCTGCCCTCCCTCCTCCTCCCCTCCCTCTCCAGGCAGCAGCTCCAAGGAGCCATGGAGGAGGATCCAGCCACTTTGAATATATAAATCCCTGAGGTTTCCGTAGGGTTCTGCTCATCCCAAGTTCAAGTGATTGTTGAAGAGGAGCTTCTCTGTTCCATTATTGACGCCGGAGCCGTCTCCGCTCTCTCTGTCGTGCGGCACCGACCTCGACAGCGGCTGATAATAGGATTGTAAACTTTTGAAGTTAATAGGAAAATTATAGTGCTCCGTGTATTATTCTAATGCAATAAGCTGCCACATAGTGTCTCTCACCCCGCGGGGGCTCTCAGCTTGTCACCCAGCCTGGGAAGGGAATGATTAAAGCCCCATGAAATTCGTGGTGTCACAAAAGTCTTAAGAAGCATGAAATTCTTGGGTTTCCATTAAAAAAAAAAAAAAAGAAAGGAAAAATTGCATTTTGACGTTGTTTTGAGAGAGAATTGTTAATTCCAGATGGGCTGTGGAGGCACAAAGGGCTCGTGTAGATGTGCTGAGCCCGTGTGGGAGCTGAGGAAACAATCAGGAGACAGACACTGCTTGGTGCCTCTTCTGCTCTGGAACAGTCAGAGGGATGCTCCCAAAAGTGCCAGTGCAGTCCCAGAGTCCTGATCCCAGAGTGGCTGAGACCCCACAGGGCTCTGTCTCCCATATCCTGGCCCAGGGAGATGTGCAGAATCCATCCCATGGGATGCAGGTAGGGCTGGGCAGAGGCACCGAGGCCCTGAACAGCTGATGGAGCCGCAGAATTAAAACGCTCTTGGGGATTTCCTCCTCTGGCAAATGAGCCTGAAGACATGAAGAGGATAAAGGTACCAGCTCTTCCCATTGCCAGATTTACCTTCAATCCATGTGAAGTGAGCGGGGCTGCTGCAAACACTTTGGGAAGCTGCAAACACTTAAAAAAACTGGTGTTAAAACAAATCAAGAAGCAAAGAGGGAAATGTGCTGGTTGCCCTGAAAAAGCTGATTTTCCCCTCGTGGTCAGACCCTCCTTCCAGCACAGCCAGGATGTATATCCCACATCTGCATCCCACACCTGCATCCCACACCTCTCCTGTCACCCTTTCCAGATCAAGCTGAAGGAGATTTTCGAGACGCCCTCGGAGATCGCGCTCATCCTGGAGCTGGTGACGGGGGGAGAGCTCTTTGACAGGTATGTCCTGGGGAGATGGATCCCACCTGGACAGTGGGGGGAGGATGAGGATGGAGGGGGCTGATGGTCCTGTGTGCCCACAGGATCGTGGAGAGGGGGTTCTACAGCGAGCGGGATGCGGCTCATGTGGTCAAGCAGATCCTGGAAGCTGTTTCGGTAACATGTCCTGGGGGACAGCCCTGGGAGGGGGTCCCATGGGGGGCTTGGGGTGTCACTGTGGGACCTGCACCCAAATATCCCTGGGGAGAGGCACCCAGACCTGCACCCATCCCAAATATCCCCGAGGAGAAGCACCCAGACCTGCACCCATCCCAAATATACATGGGAAGAGGCGTCCAGACCTGCACCCATCCCAAATATCCCCAAGGAGAGGCACCCAGACCCACACCCATCCCAAATATCCATGGGGAGAGGCACCCAGACCTGTACCCATCCCAAATATCCTCGAGGAGAAGCACCCAGACCTGCACCCATCCCAAATATCCATGGGGAGAGGCACCCAGACCTACACCCATCCCAAATATCCATGGGGAGTGGTGCTCAGAGTTGCACTTATCCCAACTACCCCTGGGAGAGCAGCACCAGGAGCTGCACCCATCCCAAATACCTCTGGGAAGAGGCATTTCCTCACTCACCCTTGGCCTTCCAAGGGCATCCCTGGAAGGTGGATCCACTTTTAGAGGGGATGAAGGGGAGGAGGGAGGAAGGTCAGCACTGCTCTGCATCCCAGGCCTGCTGGAGAGGGAAACAGGAGGGTTTAAAAATGGGAACTCCTAACTGGAAAGGTCCTTCTCAGACCCTCCATGGTCATGCCAGTGGCTCTGACCCGCAGTGGGGGCTGTTCTCAAAGGACTCATTGAGCGAGTTGGTCCTGGGTTTGTGACACCTCCCAAATCCTGTCCGAGGCTGTTTCCTTTCTTCTCTCATCCCAGTTTTCCTCTCTGTGCAGTATTTGCATGAAAATGGGGTCGTCCACCGGGACCTGAAGCCGGAGAACCTGCTCTACGCTGACCTGTCCCCCGACGCGCCCCTCAAAATCGGTGGGTCTGGGGCCCCACTGGGGGGCCGTGGCACGAGGGGTGTTCCCAGTGCCTCCCCCTGATGGCAGCGCTGCTCTCCTGTGTCCCTCCAAGGTGACTTCGGGCTCTCCAAGATCGTGGATGAGCAGGACACCATGAAAACGGTCTGCGGGACGCCGGGATACTGCGGTGAGTGAGGGGAAGGGCTGGGGTGGGGAGGGGACTGGGGGGTCTTTCCCTGCCTGTGATTGTGCATAGTTGGGGTGGGAGGGGGATTTAGGAAGGGTTTTCCCTGCATGAGGCTGTGCATAGCTGGGATCAGAGTGGGATTTGGGGGGTCTATCCCTGCCTGAGGCTGTGTATAGCTGGGGTGGGAGGTGGATATGGGGGGGTTTCTCTGCCTGAGGCCGAGCACAGCTCAGTGCAGGGATGGCTGGTGGCTGTGCCAGACCTGGGAGACACCACTAAAGCCCAGAAGGTGTTTCCTCTGCCATGAGCTTCCCACTACGCTGGGAAACTCCACACACACACAGAGTTTGAACCCCAAACTCTGCTTCCAGCCCCTGAAATCCTCCACGGGTGCCCGTACGGCCCTGAAGTGGATATGTGGAGCGTGGGCGTCATCACCTACATCCTGTGAGTATCTCCATGGGGCAGAGCCGGGGTGGGAGGGTTTGTCCCGCCCCATCCCACAGGTACAGCTCCTCTCTCCCCACCTCACAGGCTCTGTGGCTTCGAGCCCTTCTTCGACCCCCGGGGGGACCAGTACATGTACAGCCGCATCCTCACCTGCGACTACGAGTTTGTGTCCCCGTGGTGGGACGAGGTGTCCCTCAACGCCAAGGACTTGGTGAGTGGGGCAACCCCGGGGCTTGGGATCGAGGTTGTGACTCAGTGCTGGTGAAATAAAAGAACTCGGGGTGTTTTTGTTGCTTTCAGGTCAGAAAATTGATCGTTTTGGACCCGCAGAAGAGGCTGACGGTCTACCAGGCTCTGGAGCACCCCTGGGTCACTGGGAAAGCTGCTAAATTTGCTCACATGGACAGCACGCAGAAGAAATTGGAGGAATTTAATGCCAGGAGGAAACTGAAGGTAAGGGAGGGAGGCACCCGTCACCCCGGGGGGTGGTTCGGGCTTGTGTCCCCTCGGTTAAAGGGCCAGGACCACCCAGGGCTGTTGTCACTGCGTTTATGGAGCCCTCACCCCAAGCAGAGAAACATCCAGTGACAAGTGACAGTGCTGGGGGGTGGTGTGGAAGGTGAAGGATGATGGAGCTGCTGCAGGAAAAAGCATTGCCAGAGGAGAAGGGCTGAGCTGCCACCTCCCCTTCCACTGCTCCGGGGGGTTGAGAATGGCTTGGAAGGGGGGGATTCTGCCAAAGACCCCCTAACACCCACTAACTGTGCCTGAGGGAAAGGCTGGAGCTGTGTCAGGGAGGTTGGGATGGGTCTCAGGAAAAGGCTCTTCCCCCAGAGGGTGGTCGGGCACTGAACAGGCTCCCCGAGGCTGCCAGAGCTGCCAATGCTCTGGGGGGCAGGGTAGGATTGTTGGGGTGACTGTGCAGGGCCAGGAGCTGGATTGATGATCCCTGTGGGTGCCTTCCAGAGTCACAGAATCACAAAATCACAGACTATTTTGAGTTGGAAGGGACCCACAAGGATCATCGATCCATTGACTCTTCAGTCAATGGCCCACATAGGGGGATTGAACCCACGACCTTGGCGTTATTACCACCAAGTTTTAACCAACTGAGCTCATCTCAGGATGTTCTGTAAATCTGTGGCTCGGTAGTTCTGTGACCCTTTGCCCCTGTTTGTGCCTTTGCCACACAGGCTGCCATGAAGGCTGTAGTGGCCTCCAGCCGCCTGGGCAACCACGGGCACCACGACTGTTCCCGCAGCGGGCGCAGCCAGGGGGGTCCCCGGGCCACCCTCTCACCCCAGGGCACAGCAACCACCGGCCCCGGAGCTGCGGCCAGCGAGGACCTCACCGTGTTCCAGAGCGACCACCCCACCGTGCCCGCCGTGCCCCCGGTGCCCGTGCCCGGCGCCGGCTGCGAGAGTTAACGGGGTTTTATCTTCGACCACCAACACCCACCGAGCCTTGTGGGGGGAGCCGGGCGGGCTGGGAGAGCCCCGAGCCCGCGGTCTAGGGGGTGGGACATCCTTCTGTCGTGTCCTGTTCCCGTGAGTCACCATCCGTGTGTGTCTGTGCCCACCCGGCTCAGGGAACCAGGCGGGGGTGGGATGTCACTTGTCTTCCCAGGAATGAACAGTTTGGGCCACTGGGGCTTGGGAAGGTCCCGAGGGGCTTAAAAATAAGGAGCCAAGAGAACAAGGGATTCCCTCCCCTCCCCTCCAGAGGCAGCGAGTTGCCTTTAGGGGTTTGTACTTTCCTGTAATAGTCCTGGAAGGTTTATTTCTTTGGATTATTGCTGCCCGTTGCTGTGACGTCTCTGTGGGTTTCCTGATGTGTTAGACGAGGTTTTAGGAGCCTTTGAACCCAGATTTTTGATCCTCTCTGGAGAAAAGCCTGTGCCAGTGGTTCCCGTGCCATCCCCAGCTGGCAGCCAACCTCCAATTTGTGTTTTTCCTCCACCTGGTTTTGTGTGTTCCCACCTTGTCTTGCTGTGGATTCGTGGTGGTGCTGGTGGGGTTGTCATGGACTGGGAATGCTGGTCTGGCCTCTCCTTGGGATTCCAGGTCAGGATTTACTCAACAATTTTAAGGAAGAACAACACAACCTTTTCCACAGGCAGGTTGTGGGACTCTCTGACTTAACCTGAGGGAGGACAACGAGTTTATACCTATTTAGGTGGGGGGTTTTTTTAAAGAAATCAGGGGAAAAACTTCTTGAAATTTTTTAGGCAGCACTTCCTGAGCCACAGGATAAGCCTTTACAGATTTTAATACAGAACAAGTGACCAGACAGGAAAAGCCATATTCCACATGGGAATTAGGGAGAGCCAGCAGCTCCACAGCCCCACCTGGGGGGATCCAGCAAGGTTTGATTCCCGAGGCAGTCCATGACCTGCACCCCCATGGTCTGAGCTTATAACTGTGTGTTTAGGGTAAAAATCTCACCTGGAGGAGAATCAGTTTGGGCAGGAGGTTCATTCCCCCAGGATGGCAGAGTAGAACTGAACAGCTGGTACAGGAGGGGCAAAATATCCCCCAAAATGGATGTTTTGCTGAAGCTGCTGGATGGACCCAGGGGTGACAGAGCAGGGTCAGCGGGTTGGGCCATCAGAGCACAGCAGGAAAATGTGGCACAAGGACTTTGTGTTTATTTACAGCACAAGCAGAAATCAAAACGGCTCCATGGAAGGGCTGATCCAGCACATGAAGCTCAGTGATGTTCAGGGAGCTTGTAAAGCCAAATACAGAGGAGAAATAGGATGTTCAAAGGGGGGGTTTACTTTGAAAAATAACAAGTCTGGATCAGAACTGCACCTTTTTAAACTGAGTTGTACCTTCGTGGGATGCCACGGGGGAGGATGTGGATGCTGAGCCCGTGGGATGCTGCAGCACCAGGAAATTATCCCTTTTTCTTTGCATTTTGCAGGAAGGGCAGTTTCTTCTCTCTTTTTTCTAATACCGAGGGCTGAACTTTGCAGTGTGTTCACCTCCAGTTTCTGTCCCACCTCGGTGTGTCCTTCCAGCTCCATGTTGTCTCCATGTGCTCCAGCAGGACCAGAACCCCACCCTGAACCTTCTTGTTTACTAACCCAGGTTTTAAAGACTATTTTATATCCTTTGACATAAAATACTGATTAAAGCACCTTGCAGGACCAGGCTGGAGTGCTCAGCACCCCCAGAGCCTGGGAAGCAGGGACTGGTGCTGGGAAAAGCTGAGTGGCATTGCTGAGCATTCCCAATCCTGCAGAAAAGTGGGAATTAAGGTTTCAATGAGGTAACAAAAAATTACAGTGATGGAAGGCACTGGGGAGGGGGAACTGTGAGCAAAACCAGGAGTTTGCTGCTTATCTTAACAATTATTCCACAGGTATCCCTATTTAAAGGTAGGACAAATGTGCTCCTGGAGGTGCATTTGGGTTTGCAGAGTGTGTTTGAGTAACTGCTCCGGTGTCGTGGTGACAGTTCTGGTATCGAGGTGTTTATAACCAAGTAGAGACAGCGAATAAAGTGTCAAATATCAGAGCGCCGGCTCCCGTTTTTTTCACTGTTATCCTCGGAAAACGCGGCTACAAATGGACAGGGAGGGGGTTGGGTGGGAAGGGAGTTTAAGGGTCACCCCCTGCCATGGGCAGGGACACCTCCCACTATCCTGGAACAGGCAAAACAACAGAGCGTAACATTTAACGCTGATACTGTTACCTTTAACAGTGTCAGAGTAATTTTGGGTGTGACTTTGCAACAGTAAACAGGGACTTGCCCAAAGTGCAGGTAGTTAAAAGAGAAGGGAATTAGAGCTTGCCTGAATATGGGCAATTGAGAAAAGGGGGAATTAGGGACTTGCTTGAATGAAGGTCGATAAGGAAAGCGCTTTTAGCACGTAACAAGCGCTCTTTAGCACAACAATAACGTCGCAGAAGCGCAAAGTTTTAAAAGCATTTAAAAAAAGGAAATGAGTGGAAGGGCACAGTTGCTTGAAATTATAAAAGTTATATAAGTGCCTTATGGTGGAATATACAGGGAATAAGTAATCCAGTGTGGGATTGGGCAAAGTGAACTTGAAGAGTGCTCATGACAGAAAATATCTGAAACTTTCTGTATAAAGCTGTTGAATTTTGGATACCTGAGCCCCCGGGTGACGTAACCGGAATAGGATTGTGCTTTACTGTTTGCATCGAGATTTCCATACACCAACCCCGGGCTGCTCCAGCCTGGCCTTGGGCACTCCCGGGGATGGCGCAGCCACAGCTCGGGTGGAACCGGACCGGCCCCAAAGTCCCTTCCAGCCCAAACCCTTCCACGACTCCATGACGTCACCCTTGCGATGACGTCACCCGTAGCGATGACGTCACCCTCCTGGTGCCGCGCCGCCGCGCGCCCTTCCCCCGGAGTGGGCGGGGCGTGCAGCGAACCCTCCAATGGAAGGCGAGGGGAGGAGGGATGGTCCACTCTGATTGGCTGCGACGCTCGTGTTTTGCGGGGGGGGGGAGAGGGGCGGGGCCGGCGCGACAGGCGGCGCTCGCTGATTGGCCACGGCGGGGCCGGGCGGGCGGTGCATGCGCAGTCCTCATATGGAGGGCGGTGGAGTCGGGAGCGCGCACGGTAATGAGTCCCCTTCCCTTCCCCTCCTCTCATGGCGGGGTCTGAGGGGACGGCGGGTCCTGGGGCTCCTCCGCGCTCCGGGGTGGCGGCATTTGGGGGTCCCGGCCCTTCTCTCAGCAGGGAGAGCGAGGGAGTCCCGACATTCCCCTCATGGAGGAGTGAGAGGCGCGTCCTTCCTCTCAGCGCGGTTTGGGGCGGGGGTTCGTCCCTCCCCTCACTGAGGGGGGTTTAGGGGACCTGTCCTTCCCCTCACTGAGGGGGGTTTAGGGGGCCCGTCCTTCCCCTCACTGAGGGGGGTTTAGGGGGCCCGTCCTTCCCCTCACTGAGGGGGGTTTAGGGGGCCCGTCCTTCCCCTCACTGAGGGGGGTTTAGGGGGCCCGTCCTTCCCCTCACTGAGGGGGGTTTAGGGGGCCCGTCCTTCCCCTCACTGAGGGGGGTTTAGGGGGCCCGTCCTTCCCCTCACTGAGGGGGGTTTAGGGGGCCCGTCCTTCCCCTCACTGAGGGGGGTTTAGGGGGCCCGTCCTTCCCCTCACTGAGGGGGGTTTAGGGGGCCCGTCCTTCCCCTCACTGAGGGGGGTTTAGGGGGCCCGTCCTTCCCCTCACTGAGGGGGGTTTAGGGGGCCCGTCCTTCCCCTCACTCAGGGGGGTTTAGGGGGGCCCGTCCTTCCCCTCACTGAGGGGGGTTTAGGGGGCCCGTCCTTCCCCTCACTGAGGGGGGTTTAGGGGGCCCGTCCTTCCCCTCACTGAGGGGGGTTTAGGGGGCCCGTCCTTCCCCTCACTGAGGGGGGTTTAGGGGGCCCGTCCTTCCCCTCACTGAGGGGGGTTTAGGGGGGCCGTCCTTCCCCTCACTCAGGGGGGTTTAGGGGGGCCGTCCTTCCCCTCACTCAGGGGGGTTTAGGGGGCCCGTCCTTCCCCTCACTCAGGGGGGTTTAGGGGGCTCGTCCTTCCCCTCTTCGGGGTTTGGGGGTGTTCCTGTCCTTCCCCTCACTGGGGGTTTTAGGATCCCCTCCTTCCCCTCACTGGGATTTTGGGGGCATCTCGACTCTCCCCTCACTGGGGGGGTTTAGGGGGCCCGTCCCTTCCCTCCTCGGGTTTTGGGGGGGTCTCGACTCTCCCCTCTCCAGAGGATTTGGGGTGTCTCGACCCCTTCTCTCCCCGGCGGATTTGGGGGGTTCTTGTCCCTTCCCTGGAGATCTGGGGGGCTCATCCCTCAAGGAGGGGCTTGTGGGGGAGACCTGTCCTTCCCCTCGCCGCGTTTTTGGGGGGACTCGTCCCTCCTCTCACTGTTTTTTGGGGGGATTTGTCCCTCCCCTTCCCTCGTTTTTCTAGGGAATTCGTCCCTCCCCTCACTGTTTTTTCGGGTGATTCGTCCCTCCCCTCACTGAAGATATTTAAGGCGCCCGTCCTTCTCCTCACTGTTTTTTTGGGGGTGATTCGACCCTCCTCTCACCGAGCGGGTCTGAGGGTCCCGTCCGCCCCTCACGGGGGTTCGGGGGAGGGTTTTGGTTCCCTCCCGGGAGGTTTGCGGGGTCGGGCGGGCGGAGCCGCTGCCGCCGGTGGGTCCCGCACCGGCCCCGCCGTTCCGGGCTCCGTTAACGGCCCGTCCTCCCTCCCAACACCGCAGAGCCGCCAGCCCGGACCCTGCGGGACCCCCGGACTCGGGCCTGGTAAGTACAGGAGGATTTGCTTGTCCTTAACGCGGCTTTCCTGACGCTCCGGAAGGCTCCGCGGCCGCTTCCTTTGGGTTATCGCTGTGAATTGTGTATAAAAACTGGGCCCGAATTGTATATAAACATTGGTCCAGCAAGCCGCTTTCGGGGTGTAGTTCCCTTGTTTTCGGGGTGTAGTTCCCTTGTTTTCGGGGTGTAGTTCCCTTGTTTTCGGGGTGTAGTTCCCTTGTTTTCGGGGTGTAGTTCCCTTGTTTTCGGGGTGTAGTTCCCTTGTTTTCAGGGTTTGGTTGCTGGGCAGCACTGGTTACTTTGTGACAATGTTTTCCTCACCCAGCACACTGAATGAGACCCACTTAAATCCCTGGAATTATGGAATTATTGAATATTGGTATAGTTTATGTTGGAAGGGACCATAAAGCCCACCCAGTTCCACTGCCATGGGCAGGGACACGAGATCTGGTTGCTCCAACCTGGCCTTGGATGTTTCCAGGGATGGAGCAGCCACAGCTTTTCTGAGCAAACCACAGATAAATGGAATTTAAAATACAATTTTGGAGAATGCTGTGGGGTAGTATCAGTGCAGTGATCCCAAAGGTAAAACAATAATAACTGTAATAATGTGTTTGATTACATCCTATATTTCTTTAAAAAGATAAAGACAAAAGTTGACCAGGGTGGGTGACTCCTTTATCCCTTTTTTTCCCTCAGAGCACCCTGGAATTGCCCTTTTCCACGTGAAACTCAGTCATGACCGACCAAGAGTTTGTTCTCTGCAAGTGGAAGAGGCGTTTGTGGCCAGCCAAGGTAATGAGGAATGAGGAAATGCTTCAGGATATTACTTGGAACGGAGGAAATGGAGCAGGACAAAAGTGAAAGCTCCCAGTTAACTTGTCTCTACTTGCCCAGGCTTGTGCTTGGAAGTGTCCAAGACCAGGCTGGACAGGTCTTGGAGCAGTCTGGGATAGTGGGAGGTGTCCCTGCCCATGATGGGATAAACCTGGAGCAGTCTGGGATAGTGGGAGGTGTCCCTGCCCATGATGGGATAAACCTGGAGCAGTCTGGGATAGTGGGAGGTGTCCCTGCCCATGATGGGATAAACCTGGAGCAGTCTGGGATAGTGGGAGGTGTCCCTGCCCATGATGGGATAAACCTGGAGCAGTCTGGGATAGTGGGAGGTGTCCCTGCCCATGATGGGATAAACCTGGAGCAGTCTGGGATAGTGGGAGGTGTCCCTGCCCATGGCAGGGGGTGGGGTGGGATGGGATGGGATAAACCTGGAGCAGTCTGGGATAGTGGGAGGTGTCCCTGCCCATGGCAGGGGGTGGGGTGGGATGGGATGGGATAAAACTGGAGCAATCTGGGATAGTGGGGGGTGTCCCTGCCCATGGCAGGGGGTGGGATGGGATAAACCTGGAGCAGTCTGGGACAGTGGGGGATGTCCCTGCCTATGGCAGGGGGTGGGATGGGATAAAACTGGAGCAGTCTGGGATAGTGGGTGGTGTCCCTGCCCATGGCAGAGGGTGGCCCTGGGTGGTCTTTAAGATCCCTTCAACCCAAACCATTCCATGATCTGTCTGCCATGGACTATCAGGCTATTCTCATAAAAATGTTTAGATGTCACATCTGTTGGTCAAGGATTTGAAATGAGGATTTTTATTTTTACTGTAGGTTTTGGGCAACCCTGGAGTGTCTGGGAACACTCGTGTTGGCACCCCAAAGAAGACAGGTTTTAAAGCTGAAATCCTTGGCTTGGAGAAGCAGTTGAGTATCCTTGTTCCTGCTACACTGTTGCATTCTTTAAAAAAAAGGGGTTGGACAAAGGAATCACCTTTATCTTAAGGTTCCTGTGGGGTAGGATCATGTATTTACAGAAGGTTTAGGTGTTTAACCTTAACAAGGAGAGGTCTGGGGGGACAAATACTTGGGGTGTATTGGTGGGTGAGAGCAGAGCTGTGCTGTTGGGAGTGTTGTGTGTGCTGGTTCCATGAGCTCTGCTGTGTTTCAGGGTCACTGTGAGCTCTGCAAATGCTGTGCCACTGACAGAGGAGCGAATCAAGGCCATTGCCTCCAGTTTGGGTGAGCAGGGGCCAAAATGTGCTGCTTTGCCCCTATTCCAAGTGTAAAGTAGACACAAAAGCTCAGCCTGGGACATGGTAGCTCTTTATTTCACTCATGTAGTTTTGATGAGCGTTTTTTTGTTTCTTTTTCATCCCTAAAATTGAAAAATAGTTTAAAGACAATCATTTGGCTCTTCCCTGGGGTAGTTTGGTGGTGGGAATAGTGAAGAAATGAGTCACTGGGGGCTTGGTCTTTGTTTGTCTTTATTCTTTGCCTTAAAAATTGTAGATGATTTAAATGTTAAAATTGCACCTTAAACAAAGGAAACTCTATAAGTAAATTTTATATTATGAAATAATACATTATGTAATAATAAAGACTTTGCATTTATTGAATATTCTTCCTCATCAGAGCAAAAGAACAATGTGATTGAGGCTGTGGAGGAACTTCAGTATCGCTGTTCCCTTAAAATTGCCCTGGATATCCTCAATCAAACTGACTCAGACAGACAAGCACCACCTGCAGAAGGGCCAAATCCTGAGTTATCCCGGGAGAACAGTGTGGGATCTGTCCCAGCCACCCCCCAGCACAGGTCTGTGTTGGGCTCTCGCTCCAAAAGGTTGGAGTCTGAGGCTGCCAAGAGGAATAGGAGACACAGTAACCTGAAACATGACACAAAAACACAGACCCTGGGGGGCTCTGTCCCTTCAGAGGAGAGTGGCAAAACAGGTGGAGCTGCAACAAGCCCTGCCAGAGCAGCACGTAGAGGTGGAGCAAACCCTTCCAGATGTGGTCCTGGGGACTTGAGTGATGCACCAGCCCCTGACAGTCACAACTTCAAAGTGCCAGCACCAAAATCATCACCAAGACAGAGAAAGATCCAACCCAAAGCAGGGAATAAAGTGTCCCCTAAGCCAAAAGAGGGAAAAAGTCAGCAAGGAAGAAAAAGACCACATAGGGATGATTCCCCCCGGGATCAAGCACAGCTGCCCACTGAGGAGGGGTCTCTGCCTGTCCCCTCTAAATCTGGCACGGTGGAACCTGCCCAAAAGACAAGAACTCAACCTGGAAGGGCATTCCTGGATTCCTCTTGTGAAAGTGCCACGGATGAATTGGAGAAAAGCATCAGCAGTGAGAGTGAGAATTTGGCAAAGCAGCTGGATGGAAGGAGAAAGGCAGAGGGTGGAAAACAGCTGGAAGGGGCAGGTGTGGCCTCAGGCAGAGACAGGAAATGCAGGAACCACTTTGAATCCTCACCTGGGCCTTCTGGTGCCTTCCCTCAGCCTCAAGAGCAGGAAAACAAGGATCCCTCGTGCCTGGCTGGGAATAAAGACAAGCAGCTGGAGCTGCTTCACTCTGAGGAAGATGAAGGTGGGCAAAACCCTTGGGGAAGGGAGATGTTCATCCCATGTGGATGCCAAGCACTGACTCGGAATGTTGCTTTGCTTTTGGGAATGTGGTTCTTGAATTGTTGATTTAATTTGTTCTGGAGAAGCAAAACTGCTGATCCCTTTGATGCTCAGGTGGCACTTGGGTTGTCTGGAATTACTCAGGGGTTTCCATGGTGTGCTGGTTTAAAGGTAAACCCGCAGGAGAAATGAACCCAACTCAAGAAAGATTACGAGTCAGAGTTACAATTTAGTAAAAAGGTTACAGTAAATACAATGATACAGAATAAAACCCCACAAAAGCAGATGTATAACCAGCACCCTGGGCAGGAACAGTGTGGTGTCTGTTGGCCCCTGTGCTGAGCACCACGTGGGCCCTGAGAGCAAAGGAAAGAAAAAGAAACCTGTTGGGGAGGATGATGTCACAGCCCTGTTGAGGTTCTGCTCCTCTGGATCCCACCAGTGATCCCAGAAGTCCCAGAACCCAAGGATTGTGTCTGCTCAGCTTCAGGAGGCAATGCCCAGTACCTTCCCCAGGGCTCTGTGAGTCAGGGGGTATTTTTGGGTTCTTTGATGGTCCAGGTCGTTGCAACTGCCTGTTGTGCCAGTCCCTGGTGGCCCATTGCATGATGTGACCCCTCGGGTGGGTGTGAAGGTGCTGATGCCTCTCTGGGGGCTGAGTCATTGGTGTGAAGACAAAGAAACATTCCCCTGCCTTGCAGGTTTCTTTAACACCCACCCAGCTTTTAGCTCTGAGGTGTCTCTGGGCAGCTGCTAAATAAGATCCATTATTGACAGTCCATCAGAAATTACACAGTGGGTGGAGAACACACAGTTTTGGTTATACCCTCATAGTGATAAACTGGCCCCAGCCCCTGTATTTTGGAAAGCTGTATTTTGCAGTAGTTGTTGCCCTTTGAGTTCACACTTATCTTCCTTGCTGCTCTAATTAGTGGAGATTAAATGATGTTTTTAAATGAGCAATGAGCAGGTTGGTGCATGGTCCCAAAATCAGCCATATTCCTTCACCTTTTCCTCTTTTATCCACATTATCAGGCTTTTCTGTAACTGAGAGTGTGCAGATATGTCAGACCTTTGTGTCACTTGTGGTGCTCTGGGGTCACTCACACAGGTGGGACAGACCCCGTGTCCCCTCTGGGGTCACACAGATGGGACAGACCCCGTGTCCCCTCTGGGGTCACTCTCAGGTGTGTCTCACCTGCTCTGAAGCTGATCCTGTTCTAATCCCTCCCCACACTTACACCTCTGGTTCTTGCTGCTCTTGACAGGGCCAGAAGCCTCTGGGACATCTACAAGGAGAGTTTCCTCAGAGACTTCCCCTCCACTCTCCCCTCTGGGAGATGAAGAGGAGGAATATCTTCCAAGTGTTCTGTCCTGTCGAGGTGAGACATCACCACACCCTGGTGAGTCTCTTCACCCGGGTGGGGTTGGGAGCTCCAGTTTGCTCATCCCTGGGGATGAGACCCAACCTGCCCAGGAGGGAATCCAACTGTGTCCAAGCTTGGAATAAGATACATTTCCTGGATGCAGAATAAAATGGAAATCCCTGTGAAACTGGGAAAGGGCCTGGGATTGAAATTCCTAAGTTTCTGTTCAGACCTCCTCGTGCTTCATTTTGGGGGATATGAAGAGAAACTGCTGGAGTTTCTCCTGGAGAAACAGCCTTGAGGTGGATAAGAGAGGGTGAGATCTGTGTTGTCTCATTGTTTTTAAGAAAATTTCCTTAATCTTCCACCTCAGAACCCGAGTCCATCAAGGAAGGGATGCTGGTGTGGTGCAAACTCCGGCGGTATCCGTACTGGCCAGCCGTGGTAAGAGCAGCTCCTGCCTACTGATATCCTGCTGATAAGGAGCAGTTTGCCAGTTCTGGAGTGACTTTTACCCTTCCTGACTCATGTAGAGCTCAAAATGTTAAAGATCTTCCAGTAGAAACTTTCCAAAGCTCATAGAAGTGAAATTACATCTGACAAAAACACGTAAAAAGTAAGTGGGGTTAATTCACACCTGGTTGTCCTGGAGCAGAGGATTATCCTGAGCCTTGTGTCAGGGAGTAGGACTTTTTTCCCCAGCTAACAAAAGAAAGGGGATGGTCCTTGTGCACTGAAAATACTCCCTTGGGGTAACTGTTACTCCTTCCAGTTCAATTTTTCATATTGCTGTAATAAAGGAAATTACATAAAAAACTAAAACCGTGGTGTGGGGTGTCAGATATCCATGGAAAAACATCCCTGCTTTGTCAGGGTTTGGGATTTTAGGAGGCTAAACGAGGGTTTTTTCTCTCCAGGTGAAAACAGTGAAGCGAAAGCACCGGAGGGCCTGTGTGCTCTTCATAGATGGGACCACAAATGAGAAGAAAAAAGGGTAAATGTGGGTTTTATCTCATCCTGAACTTTCAGTTTCTGTTACTCCACATCCTACACCCATTTCCTGGTGCAGGATGAGGACAGTTCTTCAGGCTGATCTGGGAGGAGGGGCTGGGTCAGGGGAGGGTTGCAGGTGTGGCTGCAGGTTGAGGCAGGTCCATGTCCCTGGGAAGGGCTGAGGAATTAAAAAGAAAAATGGCCCTGAGACACAGCTAGTGTTTTACTTTTGCTGCCCAAACTTCTGGAAACACAAGCAGTGTTTGTTCTGAACCAGGCATTTCTCACTTGGTAAGAGGTTCCCTTGTTTTAACTTACTCTGAAAAACAAACCTGGTAAAATGTGCTCTCCTGGGAAATCAAATTTTCAGGGAGAAGTGGAATTGCAGAAAATAAACAGGGAGATGAGACAGTTGAAGTGCACCTCTTAACTGTGTTTTCTTTCAGTTTCTCAGTGTCTCTGAAAAGCCTGAAGCACTTTGACTGTGAAGAGAAACAGGAGCTCATTGTGAGTATCTGAGAAATGTGGAACTGCAGCTGTTGGGAAAATCCAGTGGGAAATCCAGGGGAGGAGAGTGTGGTGGGGCCTGGTACCCCCAGAGCTGCTCTAATCCCTGGGACAGCCATGGCAGCAGTGGATTTTACTGCAAGGAACCTTGGATTTGTTATTATTAACCATTTCTGTGACCTGATTGGTGTCTGAGACTGCAAAGCTGCTCTTTTTGGGACTGAACTGGCTCTTGTTTTGCAGGAACAAGCCAAAGAGAACTATCCCCGGGAGATCAAGTGGTGCATCCAGCTGATCCTGGACTATCGGATCCGAGTGGGTAAGGAGGGCTCAGGTGATCACAGATTCATGGAATGCCAGGCTGGATTGGGTGGGAAGGACCTCAAAGCCCACCCAGTGCCACCCCTGCCATGGGCAGGAACACCTCACATAGCCCAGGTTGGTCCAGCCTGGCCTTGGACACTTCCAGGGATGGGACAGCCACAATTTCTCTGAGAATTCCATCCCAATATCCATCAGGAAAAGGTAACCCCAAACTGTCAGCTTTGATTCCTGAATGGAACTGATAGATAAATAACCCTGTTTTGGGTTTTTAGGTTGTCATTCTTTCACTGGGTCCTTCCTGGAGTATTTTGCTGCTGATATCAGTAAGTGAATTCATCATTTTTTAAAATTTTTCTTAGTTTGATAAATTTAACTCCAACATTTACACACAAGTGAGTTTGGCACCAGACCCAGAAAGGGGCTGCCCTTAAATTCACAACACACCTTAATTGCAATTAGGATTTTAATAAGTTTTTTATTAAGTTAAATAAATATAGATGGCTCCAGACAATCGGGCTGCCCTTAAATTCACAACACACATTTATTGCAATTAGGGTTTTAATTAAGTTTTTTTATTAAGTTAAATAAATATGGATGGTTCCAGACAATCAGGTTGTGGAATCAGAGTAGTCAGAGTTGTCACTGGTTCCTTCACATTGTAGATTTCATGTCAGAGGCAGCTCCCTAATCTCTTTTTTTTTTCTTTTTTAAGGCAAATGAAGATTTTGGTGGTGGCTTTTTAACCTCTTTAGTAGGGAAAGAAGCAAAACTTCTCTCTTATCAATGAAGTTTCTTATTTATATATGTAATTATGGATGTGAGAGCCCTTTGTGTATTTAAATAGAAGTGCTTGTGGCCTTTGTTTCAGGCTCCCCAGTGAGGAAAGAGGGACACCAGAGTGCAGAGCAAATGACCTTCCCCAACACAGCAGAGGAGGATCTTGGAGAACCTTCCTCGGACAGTTCCCCCCAGAAACCCCTGAGGAAACTCCTTCCAGACAGGAGCAGAGCAGCCAGGGACAGGGAGAACAAAAAACTCGTGGAATTCATCGTGAAAACCAAAGGGGCAGAAGAACATCTGATGGGCATCTTGAAAAGTGGGAAACAGTCCCGTTGGCTGGAGAAATTCCTGAATTCCCGCCGGTACATGACCTGTGTGGAGACCTACCTGGAGGATGAGGAGCAGCTGGACCTGGTGGTTGATTATCTGAAGGAGGTTTACAGGGAGATGGACACGACAAACCTGCACCAGATCCTGGGGGATGGCATCAAATTCATCTCAGATGTGCTGCTGCCTGAGGTGAGTGAACATGAAGTTGGGAAATCTGACCAAAATAATAAATAAATTAAATTATTTATTACTTTGGTGTGATGTGATCTGTGTGGAGTGACTTGGGGAGAGTTCCCAGAGCTGAGCTGAGCAGGAATATTCACACCTGCCCACGGCCTGAGTCACTTAAATGCTGATTTTTAAGCACAGAAAGGAGAACCTTTAAGTAGTTTGTTGTTTTTAAAGGCAGAATGATTCGGGTTTTGGTGTATTTTAATTACTTCTGAAATGCTTCAAAGCTTTGTCTTGCAGTTTTTACTCTAATTTGGCAAGTTCTGAGGGTTTTCTTGGTCCTTTGGGGGGCTGGGCTGGGGGGGAAGGTGGGTTGGTTGTTTTTGTAGTTGTTTTAGATACTTTTCTGTTCTTCCCAGGAGAAAATTAACTTGTGTAAAAGCAAAATTGTTGTGAAGAATATCTTAATATGGGGATAAAAACACTCCCCTGGGAATGATACAATACCAGTTTGTATTATTTATTTAAGAATTTCAGATACACAACAAGCAGTTTCATCCAGGTTTTCTAAGTGATTGAGGAACCCTTTTCTTGCTCACCTGAGGCAGCTTCAAATCCCTGGCTGTGATTTCTTTTTTGTTTAATGATTATAAAGGAATTAAATGCTTTTCTAGGCCATTATCTACGCAATTGCTGCTGTGGATGACATCGACTACAAGAAGGCAGAAGAGAAATACATTAAAGGACCACCTGTGAGCAAAAGGTATTTTTGTTTTCAACATTCTCTGGAGTTTTTTTACCCGTTAGTACAGAAAGATGCTGAGTGTGAGGGCAGGGAGAGCTCAGTGTCCTCCCTGTGGGGGATGGAAACAAAGAATTAAACATGGAAAACATTCTGGATGGGCCACTCCAACATTGCAAACTTTAGTTTGTCCAGATGGTCTAAAAACTTCCCCATTTCTCTTTTCAGGGAGAGAGAATTATTTGATGAACAGATCCGGGCGAGGAAACAGCTGAAGACAAACCTGGAGCCTGGAGAGAGCTGAGGGGTGGCCTCACCTTCCCAGTGTAAATAACCAGTGGTGATTTGTATAAATGTGGAATTCTTTATAAAATCCATGTGTGTATCCCCAAAACCTGTTCTGGGCTCAGCCCTTGCTGCTCTTCCTGTGGCCTCACTCTGTCCAGCTGCCTGAAAATGTTGCCGTGACCCAACGGATCTGCTGCTTGATCCTCGTCCATCAGTGCCCTTCCTGGGGGCTGGCAGAGCCTCCTGCTGCAACACCGAGTTCTGTGTGGATCATTTTAGCCAAATCTGTCAGGGGAAGGGCCACTGAGCATGGAAAACATGGCCTGGAGCCAGTGGTGCCTGGTGGTCCTGCAGGTTTCCTGATGGGAAATGCTCCCAGTGGGTTCACTCTTATTGCTTCACGTGTCTTCAAATGTGGGAAATAAAATTGGTGCCCAGTGCTGCAACCTGAATCAGAAAGCTTTGATTTTGTTGTCAGGACAGCTGAAATTCTGTGGGGGAGAACTCCAGGTGTGCTTAAACAAAAACATTCCCTTTTCCTGTAACAGGGAGCCCTTGGAATGTTGGTTTGTTGGCTCTTTTGAGGCTATGGATTTAGGGACACTTTTAATTGGCTTTTTCTCATTTAAATTCCCAATTCGATCCTGCCCAGCTTTGCTGGGGCTGTGGCACATGGAATCAGTGTCACCAAGAACTAATTAATGATAAATAATGATAAAACATAGATAAAACCCCCTGATTAGGGTTTCTTCATGATAATGAAATGGGATCTCTGTGCTTGTCCAATAAAACCCAAGATGATTTGAAATGAAGAAGTTTAAATTGGGATCCAGATGTCTATTCTGGCTCTAGTAATTATCTGAATATATTTTAATTACACTTTTAATTGCTCTGTGCTCTCTAACGAGTTTCACTGTGGAATCCTCATTCCCCTTATCTCAAATACCTCAATTACAGGACTAGAACAGGAAGAGGGTTTTATTAAAACTTGTGAGGAGGGATAATGAGTTTTTGGGGATGGGATAAAAAAATAATGAGGGGTTGATGGAGTCAACTTGGAGCTGTGAGTGGCACTTTCCCTTTGGAAGGGAGAGGTCAGGGTGGGGCTTCCTGATCCAGGTGCTGATCCAGGTGCTCTGAGGTAATTCAGAGGTGGGGATCAGCTTCTCCTTCCTTTACACCAACCCTGTATTCCCTTTTCAATCCAAATCCCTTCCCTGCTGATAAGATCATTCTCCACACCAGTGCATGGAAACAATTCCCACCTCACTTTGCCTTCACCTCAATCATGGAATCCTGGAATGGTTTGGGTTGGAAGGGACCTCAAATCCCATCCAGTGCCACCCCCTGCCATGGGCAGGGACACCTTTCACTATCCCAGGTTACTCCAAAGCCCATCCAGCCTGGCCTTGGACACTTCCAGGGATAATCCTGATTTATCCTACACCTGGTTTGATTTAATGTCACCAAATTCCCAATGCCAAACTGTTCCTGTTCCCAGGGCTGTCCCAGGGGCTGCTGTGTTGATGCTCTGAAACACATTTACATCTTTCTCAACCCCTTCCAGCTGCTGCCCCGGGTGTGTCCCAGCTCATTCCTGGGACTGGTTATACCTGGACACCAAATTCAGCCTCACAGTGTGCAGATCCCATGGGCTTAATTAAAGTGGGACCAAGGGAATCATCAAAGACTTGTTGCTTTTGCTTGAATATTTTGATCTGTGGTGGTTGGAGCTCAGGGAGGGGATTCCACCCCGTGTTCACAGCAGGGGAAGGTTATTTTTATAAATCAGGTAAACCTGTAATGTGTTGTGTTGGTGTCTGGGTTTCATGTTATTAATCACAGGGTTGGGAACAGGAACATGAACTCACTGACCTCTTTTCTAGTGCTTTATTTAGAGCAGGGGCTGCCACATCACCTGTGCTCGTTAGTGACTGTCCAGTGCTAATTAATGCACATCCCTCACCTCAGCTGGCTGTGTGTCACATCATTAACTGTTATTTATTATTAATTTATTTAATAATATTTTTCAGTCCCCACCTTCACCCCTCCCTCGTTGTGCATTTCCATGATATTAAAATAACCAGGAGCAGAGTTTGGCGAATTGGTGGCGATTCCAGAAGCCACGGGAGGGCAGGAAAAACTTCTGCCGAAACCCGGGATCGAACCAGGGACCTTTAGATCTTCAGTCTAACGCTCTCCCAGCTGAGCTATTTCGGCTGCTGGAAACGCTCCGCCCCCCGCCCGTCACCGCCGGGGGACACGGACAGGGATGGGAACAGGGATAGGGAGGGGGATATGCGACAGGGATGGGTTCAGGGATAGGGATACAGGACACGGGAGAGGGATGGGGATATGCGACAGGGATGGGTTCAGGGATAGGGATACAGGATATGGGACAGGGATGGGGACAGGGATAGGGAGGGGGATATGGGACAGGGATACAGGACACGGGACAGGGATGGGGATATGGGACAGGGATGGGTTCAGGGATAGGGATACAGGATATGGGACAGGGATGGGGACAGGGATAGGGAGGGGGATATGGGACAGGGATACAGGACACGGGACAGGGATGGGGATATGGGACAGGGATGGGGTCAGGGATAGGGATACAGGATATGGGACAGGGATGGGGACAGGAATGGGACAGGATATGGGACAGGCATGGGGATAGGGATGGGGATATGGGACAGGGATACGGGACACGGGACAGGGACAGGGATAGGGAGGGGGACAGGGATAGGGAGGGGGATATGGGATAGGGATACGGGACAGGGATGGGGATATGGGACAGGGATGGGGGCAGGGGGATACGGGACAGGGATGGGGATATGGGACAGGGATGGGGGCAGGGGGATATGGAACAGGGATAGGGATATGGGACAGGGGTACGGGACAGGGACATGGACACGGGATAGGGACAGGGATACAGGATATGGGACACGGGACAGGGATACGTTACATGGATACGGGACATGGGACAGGGATATGGGATAGGGACAGGGATACAGGATATGGGATATGGGACACGGGACAGGGATACTGGATGTGGACACGGGATATGGAACATGGATACAGGATATGGAACAGGGACACGGGATATGGGACATGTATATGGGATACGGGACGTGGATATGGGACAGGGGGGAACGGCATGGATACGGGACGTGGATACGGGATATGGGATATGGATACAGGACACAGGGGGACACACGGCATGGATGTGGGACAGGGGAGGACACGGAGCATGAATACGAGACACCGTGGGACACTCGGGGACACATGGCAGGGATACGGGACACAGAGGGACACGGGACACGGACATGGGATACGGAGGCACACAGGGACACGACACGGGCACGGGTCATGGGACAGGCGGGAGATGGGACACGTGGGACAAGCGACACGTGGGGACATGCAGGACATTGCGGCGCCAGCGCGGTCTCTGTGGCGCAATCGGTTAGCGCGTTCGGCTGTTAACCGAAAGGTTGGTGGTTCGAGCCCACCCAGGGACGGGGCCCGTCCTTTTCCTGCTCCGGGAACGGCCCCGCCCGGCCCCGTTTTACCGCGGGGCGCGCGGAACGGTCCCGCCCGCGGCGCGCGTTCCCTGCCGGAGCGCTGAGGCGGGGCACGGGCCGCGCCGGGCCCGGTTGGCGGGTGCACCGCGCGCAGAGGTTGCGTGAAGGGCTGCGGAGCGATGGCGGCGCTGGGCCGTGAGCGGGGACCGGGCACGGGGGGACGGGCACGGGGAGGGCGGCGGGGGGCACGGGGCAGTGCGGGCAGGGCCGGCGGACCGCGCTGAGCCGGCAGCGAGCCCTGAGGGGACACCGGGCCGGGGGCGGCGCGGCCCTGAGGGGACACCGGGGACACCGGGCCGGGGGCGGCGCGGCCCTGAGGGGACACCGGAGACACCGGGCCCTTCGCCGGCCGCGCTGAGCGCTCCCCTCCTCTCTTGCAGGTCTGCGGCTCCCCCGGCGCGGCGTGCTGGGCTGGCGGTGAGCGCCGGGGCCTGGGCGGACGGGACCCCTGAGCTCGGGGCCGGGGTGTGCTGAGCGGGCCGGGGATGGTGGGACCCCCGGGCTGGGGGTGGTGGGACCTGCCTGAGCCCAGGGTGGGGGTGCTGGGACCTCTCTTAGCCCAGGGTGGGGGTGATGGGACCCCTCTGAGCCCGGGGCTGGGGTGGGGGACCCCCCTGATCCTGGGCCGGGGGTGGTGGGACCCCCCTGAACCCAGGGTGGGGGTGGTGGGACCCCTCTGAGCCCGGGGCTGGGGTGGGGGACCCCCCTGATCCTGGGCCGGGGGTGGTGGGACCCCCCTGAACCCAGGGTGGGGGTGATGGGACCCCCCTGAGCCCAGGGTGGGGGTGGTGGGACCCCTCTGAGCCCGGGGCTGGGGTGGGGGACCCCCTGATCCTGGGCCGGGGGTGGTGGGACCCCCCTGAACCCAGGGTGGGGGTGGCGGGACCCCTCTGAGCCCGAGGCTGAGGGCACAGGGGGCCAGAGCAGGGAGTGGCACCCCAGACCTTGGGGCTGGGGGCGATGAGACCCCCAACCCACAGCAGAGCCAGAGAGCCCCGAGTGAGCCTTGGGAGGGGTCAGTGGGGGTCTCCTCCCCTGCTGGGGTTGGGGCAGCACTCACTGCCCTGTGCCCAGGGTTGTTCTCCTCCCCTGGCAGGGCCCTGGGGTGTGGTGGGGGCTGTGCCACCTTGTCACCTGTGTCCCCTGTGTCACCCTGTCACCCGTGTCACCCTGTCCCCCCCCGGGCTGTTCTGCCCCCCAGGCCCAGCACTGGGACTCCTGTGCTCACTCAGCTGCTCCATCAGACCGTGGCTGACCATGCAGACAGGTAAGGGCAGCTCCTCCCCTGTGTGGGCACAGGGAGCCCAGGTGGTGACCTGTCCCACCTGCAGGGGCCCTGCTGTCCCTGTCCCTGTCCCTGTCTCCTCACTTTCCTGCTGAAATCCAGGGAGAACTGGCAGCTCTGTGAGCAGCCAGGGGCTCTCTGCAGCCTGGGCTTGGCACAGGGGCTCTGCCTGAGCACAGACCCCACGCTGGGGGACACTCCCCTGCCACAAACTTTAGGGGGTGGGATTGTCCATCCCTGTCCATCCACAACATCCCACGGGTCCCTCAGGGAATCCCAGCTTGCCCAGGGTAAGGGTTGATTATGCAAGGAGGTAATGAGAGACTGAGACCACTGTGGTGTTTCCTTCAGCTCTGTGCAAGTCCAGAAGAGCTCTGCTGTGGTCCAGAAGAAGTCCTATGTCCCCAGCAGCAGAGGGGAGTACATTGTCACCAAGCTGGATGACCTGATCAACTGGGCCCGGCGGGTGAGTCCTGGGGCTGCTGCTCTCCAGGGAGGCCTGGAATCCAGGGAAACCTGGGATCCCAGGAAATGGATTGGAGTCACCTCCTGCTTGGGATAAAAATAGGCTGAGGGCCCGTGGCCAAGTGACGTGGGCAGAGGTGACATTTGGGTCCAGTGACAGAGCAGGACAGGGGCTGAAGGTGCAGGAGCTGTGGAGCCAGAGGGGAACATGGAGCAGGATGGGAGGTCTGGAACTGGTCACCAGCAAAAGGCCCTTTCTGGAGTTACTCAGGCCCTGCCCAGAGCAGCTGCTCTGCTTGTGAAGGAGGTGACATGAGTGACACTGCTCCAGGTCCACTGTGCTCTGCCTTAGCTGGGCTGGCCCTTCTCCAGGGCCCTGGGCTGTCCCTTCTCCTGCCACCACTGCCCCTATGTGGGCTTGAGCTGTTCCTCCTTCAGGGCCCTGAGCTATCCCTTCTTCAGCCACCTCCTGCTGGTGTGAGGCTGACTTCTCCCATCTCCAGGGCTCTGACTTGTCCCTTCTCCAGGGCCCTGAGCTGTCCCTTCTCCAGGGCCCTGAGCTGTCCCTTCTCCAGGGCCCTGAGCTGTCCCTTCTCCAGGGCCCTGAGCTGTCCCTTCTCCAGGGCCCTGAGCTTTCCCTTCTCCAGGGCCCTGAGCTTTTCCTTCTCCTGGGCTCTGACTTGTCCCGTCTCCAGGGCCCTGAGCTCTCCCGTCTCCAGGGCCCTGAGCTCTCCCATCTCCAGGGCCCTGAGCTCTCCCGTCTCCAGGGCCCTGAGCTCTCCCTTCTCCAGGGCCCTGAGCTCTCCCTTCTCCTGGGCTCTGACTTGTCCCTTCTCCAGGGCCCTGAGCTCTCCTGTCTCCAGGGCCCTGACTTGTCCCTTCTCCAGGACCCTGACTTGTCCCTTCTCCAGGACCCTGACTTGTCCCTTCTCCAGGGCCCTGAGCTCTCCCATCTCCAGGGCCCTGACTTGTCCCTTCTCCAGGGCCCTGACTTGTCCCTTCTCCAGGGCCCTGACTTGTCCCTTCTCCAGGGCCCTGACTTGTCCCTTCTCCAGGGCCCTGACTTGTCCCTTCTCCAGGGCCCTGAGCTCTCCCGTCTCCAGGGCCCTGAGCTCTCCCGTCTCCAGGGCCCTGAGCTCTCCCGTCTCCAGGGCCCTGAGCTCTCCCGTCTCCAGGGCCCTGAGCTCTCCCATCTCCAGGGCCCTGAGCTCTCCCTTCTCCAGGGCTCTGACTCATCCCTTCTCCAGAGCCCAGACCTGTCCCTTCACCCCTGTCCCAGTGGGGCTCTGAGGTGGCTTTAGCAGTGTGAGAGGAGCAGCTCAGACTGCACACCCACCTCTCCCCATGTCCATCCCCCCCAGAGCCCCCAGTTTTGCTCCCCACACCTCGAGCTTTTCCCATCCCGTTTCCCTTCTGCCTGACGGACTCTTTCCCCACGGGAGTCACCCGTCCCTGTCCCCTGTGTCCCTGCAGAGCTCCCTGTGGCCGATGACCTTCGGGCTGGCCTGCTGTGCCGTGGAGATGATGCACATGGCGGCCCCTCGCTACGACATGGACCGTTTCGGGGTCGTGTTCCGGGCCAGCCCCCGCCAGGCCGACGTCATGATCGTGGCAGGGACCCTCACCAACAAAATGGCCCCAGCCCTGCGCAAGGTACCGGCACTGGGGGGGCTTGGGCACGGTGGGAAGGGGCTGGACATGATCCCAAATATCCGTGTTCCGCAGGTCTACGACCAGATGCCGGAGCCTCGCTACGTGGTCTCCATGGGGAGGTGGGTGCAGGGGCGTCCTTGTTGCTCTGGGGGGGGATCTGAGTGTGCAGAGAGAGGGAGGGAGGGGATCCCCTGGCAGTGCCCACCTGCTGGGATCCCCTGGCAGTGCCCACCTGTTGGGATCCCCTGGCAGTGCCCACCTGCCGGGATCCCCTGGCAGTGCCCACCTGTTGGGATCCCCTGGCAGTGCCCACCTGCCGGGATCCCCTGGCAGTGCCCACCTGTTGGGATCCCCTGGCAGTGCCCACCTGTTGGGATCCCCTGGCAGTGCCCACCTTCTGGGCTGGCCAAGGGTCTGACCCTGCCCCTCTCCTGCAGCTGTGCCAATGGCGGGGGGTACTACCACTACTCCTACTCTGTGGTGAGGGGCTGCGACCGCATTGTGCCCGTGGACATCTACGTGCCAGGTAGGGTGGGAGTGAGGGGAATTCTGGGCATCCCCACAGAGCTGGGGGGGACCTTTTGAAGGGTTTCCTGTTTCAGACTGTGCTGGTGAAGCTGCAGCAGCTTCGGGGAGCTCTGCTGGGGTTGCAGTGAGGGCTGTGCTGGTGGTGGCACTGTGGGAGGTGTGAGCCGTGGTTGAGATACACTTTGCCTGAAATGAAAGCACTGCTGTTTGATAAAGACCTCTTTTGAAAACCACCATCAATTTAGTTTCTTTAACCTCTTGTCTGTACAAGCAGGCTGTGCCAGCCACAAAGCCAGAGGGAAGTCACAGCTCTGGGATCAATCCCAGGGTTGTCACCTCTCCCACTGGCTCCAGCTCTGGGCAGGTACCAGCCCTGTGAACATCCATCCTTCTTTCCTTCCTTAACTTCCTCTCTCTCCCCCTCAGGTTGCCCCCCTACAGCTGAGGCTTTGCTCTATGGGATCCTGCAGCTCCAGAGGAAAATCAAGCGGGAGAAGAAGATTCAGATCTGGTACAGGAAATAACCTTTATTTATGTCCCCACTCACTGCCCGCGGGCACCGCTCACGTCACGCACAAACCCGGGTCCTCACACGCCTTCAATAAAACTCTACCTGGTCAAGGGGTTTTCTGTCATTAATAAATCCCTCTGATTGAAAAACTGGACTAAAAAGCAGGACCTGGCTTTGGTAAGTGTGTTGGTTTCTGTGCTGAACAAGCTCTGAGTGAAGGAGAGTGGTGTCATATCCCAACATAAAGGCCTTGCCAAACCTGGGATGTGCTTTTTAGCTTGGTTGGGAAGTTTTGAGACCAACACATGTCCAGGTGATCCCAGAGGCCTCCCTGAGCTCTTCCCTTACTCACCACCTGCTCCCTGTTGATAATTCCTACACAGGAACTAATAAATCCCTAATATCTGTGTGCACAGGGGCCAGAAAATCATTCTGGTTCTTTAAGTAAAATATTAGTCCTTAAATCTGACTAATAAAACTGAATGCAGAGCTCCTTAGCAGGGATAAAGCAGCCTGTCCTGGATGTGTGCCAGGAATCTGGGATAAGGAATGGCTGTGGTAGAGTGACAAACACGCTTTGGAAAGACAAATAAATAGCTCGGGAACAGCAGTTTGGGTATTTCATTCCTTTTAATGGACTTTAGCCCTTCTGGGGAGAGAGGAAACATTTACTGAGCTGTGAGGGGGGTGTCAGGACTCTCTGCTGAGGGCTTTGGCCAAAAGGGTTTGGAAACTTCCCTGGGGAGTTGCTCTGGGAGCAGCCAAAATGCCTCAGGATGCCTCAAACTGCTCCACCTTCCCAGTTTCTCTTGTCTGGTTTGGATTATTTGGCTCATGGGTGGGAAGGCACCTTGAGATTTCTCAAAATAATCCAGTTTTTAAAGGAAACAGCTGGTTCTGGAACCCCTTTGGCTAAAGCTCTCAAATTCCAGCTTAATTGAGGAATTGGGAATGAAAACCCCAAGGGGACAGAGCAGGGTTGGATCTTCTTCCACAGAGTCCAGAAGACCCCTCAGGCAGGGAGCTTCCAGTCCTCTTGTCCCCTGGAATCCGGGACTTCCATCCCAACCCTCCAGCTATCTCTGGGTGAATCAGCTTTGACCTCTCTCATGGGCATCAGAGGAGATCAGAGCTTTCCTCCTGCTCATGGTCCCTCTGCTCCCCAGGGTCTGTGTCCTGGGGCCTCCAGGGATTCCCCTCAGTGTTTCAGGATGGTGGGTGTGATCATCCTGGGGAAGGAGTAGTACCGGCACTCCTGGGGCGGCTGCAGCTCCATCACCCTCGTGCTGATGTTCTCCTGCTTGAACCCGGCCTGCACCAGGGGCCCCACCTGGGTCTCCTGTGGGAGAGGAGGGGAGGGAGGAGCAGCCCTGGATTGGGGGTGTCCAGATGGGAGCGGGGACACTGCAGGACATGGGACAACACTCACCTCAAACATCTTCTCGATGTCACTGTACCTGGTTTTCAGCAGCTCCCCCCACGAGGTCAGGTTGCAGTAGGTGAGGACCCCTCCGGGTCGCAGCAGGCGGAAGGCGTGACCCTGCCACGGGAATGCAGGGAGGCTGCTCAGCACCCCCTGCTCAGCTCCCCCCGCTCAGCACCCCTGCTCAGCACCCCCTGCTCAGCACCCCCTGCTCAGCACCCCCTGCTCAGCTCCCCCCGCTCAGCACCCCTGCTCAGCTCCCCCTGCTCAGCACCCCCCGCTCAGCTCCCCCTGCTCAGCTTCCCCTGCTCAGCACCCCCTGCTCAGCTCCCCCCGCTCAGCACCCCTGCTCAGCTCCCCCCGCTCAGCAACCCCCGCTCAGCTCCCCCTGCTCAGCTTCCCCTGCGCAGCTCCCCCTGCTCAGCTCCCCCTGCGCATCACCCCCTGCGCATCACCCCCCGCTCAGCACCCCCCGCTCAGCACCCCCTGCTCAGCTTCCCCTGCTCAGCTTCCCCTGCGCAGCTCCCCCTGCTCAGCTCCCCCTGCTCAGCACCCCCTACTCAGCACCACCTGCGCAGCACCCCCTGCTCAGCACCCCCCGCTCAGCATCCCCTGCGCAGCTCCCCCTGCTCAACACCCCCTGCTCAGCTCCCCCTGCTCAGCACCACCTGCTCAGCACCCCCTGCTCAGCACCCCTCGCTCAGCATCCCCCGCTCAGCACCCCTCGCTCAGCATCCCCCGCTCAGCACCCCATGCTCAGCTCCCCGTGCTCAGCTCCCCGTGCTCAGCATCCCCTGCTCAGCACCCCCTGCTCAGCTTCCCCCCGCTCAGCACCCCCCGCTCAGCACCCCCCGCTCAGCACCCCCCGCTCAGCACCCCCCGCTCAGCATCCCCCGCTCAGCACCCCCCGCTCAGCACCCCCCGCTCAGCACCCCCCGCTCAGCATCCCCTGCTCAGCACCTGGCCCCAGCACACCCCTCCAGGCTCCCACTCCTCCCCAGCCATTAATTACCTTGATGAAGTTGAACTGATGTGTGTGCCAGGTGTCCTCCGACAGCGGGTACGTGTCGTACAGGATCCCTGCCCGGGGACACCAACCCGTTAACCAGGAGAGACCCTGAGGTGCTGTGGGGGCTCCAGTGCCAGGGGAAGATCCCCCTTCACGACCTGGCACTGGGTTTTCCTACTCCAATTTACCCTCCTTGTGTCTGACACTGGACACAGCGACCTTCAGCTCCCCAGGACAAGATGCCCCTCCCAGGACAAGATATCCCTCCCAGGTCCCCATGGGATGGAGCAGGCTGGGTGCTCACCTGCACCCTGGACAAATTGCTCCCCCACTTTCCATGGTCCCAGCACCCACATGCCCTGGGCTTCTGCCTTTCTGCACCCCTCCTTCTGCCATGGGGACCCCCACCCAACCCCTCGCTACCCCTCTGGTGATATCTCACCACTGAAGTGCCCATCTGGCAGCGTCGGCACCACGTCCTCCCACAGCCCTTTCAGGGGCACCACCTGCGAGCAGGGGGGGCAGAGGGGTGAGGTGTGGGGGTGGGACAGGCACCCCCCAACCCTGGCACAGCCCACCCTGGGCTGACCTTGTGTGGCTGTTCCTTGGCCCACTGCTCCAGGCGCCGGAACACGCCCTCGTTGCACTCGATGATCCAGTGCTCCTCGATGTCGAACTGCTGCACCTTGGAGGCAGCGATGGCCATGCCGAACCCCACCTCGAGCACGCGCCCACCTGGGATGGGAGGGCAGCTCAGGGGGTCAGGCCTCCCCAGGGACACACCCAGCCCTGGGTTTTCTCTGCCTTGGAGCCCCCCAGCCCTGAATTCTGCCCTGTTCTTTCCCCATATTGGATGCTTTTGGTGCAGGTTGGGAGCACGTGGCACCGCTGGCACTGGAGGGAGAAGCTGAGCTCAGCCCCATGTCCCTGTCACCTGCTGCCCCACTGGGTGATCCCTACAGTGACCCTTTGCCCCCACCAAGCCCCCCAGGTGATCACAGTGGGAACAAACACCCCACAGCTGTGCTGCCAAACCCTCCCTCCACTGGCATGCCAAAAGTGGCAGGTCCTGGCTGGGAGTGGGCACAGCCACTCCCCCATCCCCTTTTGTGAATGTGTCACCCTGACATGAGCACACAAGTGCCACCACAGCCACGCTGCCACAGTGGGGGACACCATGGCAAGTGGGGCACATGCAGTGGGGTCTCTGGCACAACATCCCCCCACACACCAGTTGCTTATGGGGCAGCAGCACCCCTGGCATGTCCCCAAGCCCGTGGGGTCCCTGTTACCCTTTGATGCAGCCACGGTCGCCAGCGAGTGCATGTAGGGGGTCTCCCAGCGCTCCATCACTGGCTTGCCCAGGATCTCCAGGTGGGCGTCGGGCTCATCGTAGCCGGCACTGGCCTTGCTCCAGGCGGCCCGACAATCCTCACCCTCGGCGAAGATCGGCCCTGCAGCCTCCACAGAGCTCATGGCTGTGGGAGAAAAGTCCAGCTGGACGGGCCGGGACGTGCCAGGGGAGGGAAAAGGGCCACTCGGCTCTTGGCCGGCTTTAAATAGCCGGGCTGGAAAGTGCTGAGTGTGCACAGGGAGCTGGGGCCCCTCTGGGGAGCAGGAGCTCTTATTGGGATTGGGAGCCCTTATCGGGATTGGGAGTCCTTATCGGGATTGGGGCACTGCAGGGTGGGCAGGGGCTGCCAGGCCAGGGTGGTCACACGCCTGGGGGGCACTGGGGTGACCTGGGGGTGCAGGGGATATCCCAGCTCCTGGAGAGGGAACAACCAGCATTCCTGTGTGATGGAGCTGGGCTGGATCGGTGCAGCTGTGGGGGACATGGAGGAAGGGGGTTTCCTTGTGCATGGTGCTGAGCCCCATGCTGTGCCACACTTGGGGGCTGCACCAGGGCCATGCCACACTCTGGGGATGCACACCAAGGCTGTGCCACACTTGGGGGCTCCACACCAGGGCTGTGCCACACTCAGGGATGCACACCAGGGTTGTGCCACACTCAGAGGATGCACACCAGGGTTGTGCCACACTCTGGGGATGCCCACCAGGGTTGTGCCACACTCTGGGACACGCATGGAGCTGTGCCACGCTCGGGGGATGCACACCGGGGTTGTGCCACACTTGGGGGCTCCACACCAGGGTTGTGCCACACTCAGGGATGCACACCAGGGCTGTGCCACACTCTGGGGATGCACACCAGGGCTGTGCCACACTCGGGGTCTGCATACCAGGGTTGTGCCACACTCAGGGATGCACACCAGGGTTGTGCCACACTCGGGGGATGCACACCAGGGCTGTGCCACACTCGGGGTCTGCATACCAGGGTTGTGCCACACTCAGGGATGCACACCAGGGTTGTGCCACACTCTGGGGATGCACACCAGGGTTGTGCCATGCTCTGGGACAAGCATGGAGCTGTGTCACGCTCAGGGGATGCACACCAGGGTTGTGCCACACTTGGGGGCTCCACACCAGGGCCGTGCCACACTCAGGGATGCACACCAGGGCTGTGCCACACTCTGTGCCACGCACGGAGCTGTGCCACGCACCAGGACCGCGCACGGCGCTGTGCAATCCCCTGCACGCCACGCACTCGGGCCAGGCACGGCAGTGTGCGCTGCAGGGGGTGCTGAGCGGGTGGGCGACAAGACCCCGTGGTCGGGCTGTAGGACCCTGCAGTGGGGCATTAGGAGCACGGGGGTGGGTGTCGGGACCCAGCGGTGGGCATTAGGACCCCGCGGATGGGTGCTGGGACCCTGCAAAGGGGCGTTGGGACCTCCAGGGCGGGCAATAGGACCCTGCCGGGGGGCGGCAGTGGGACCCCGCAGGTGGGTGCTGGAACTCCGTGGATTCCCCGCCCAGCCTGGGCTTTAGGACCCCGCGGGTGGATGCCGGGACCCCCGGTCGGGCATTAGGACCCCGCGGGTGGGTGCCAGGACCCTCAGGCCGGGCATTAGGACCCCGCGGGTGGGTGCCGGGACACTCAGGTCGGGCAATAGGACCCCGCGAGTGGGTACCGGGATCCCCAGGGCGGGCATTAGGACCCCGCGGGTGGGTGCCGGGACCCCCAGGCCGGGCTTTAGGACCCCGCGGGTAGGTGCCGGGACCCCAGGATGGGCATTAGGACCCCGCGGGTGGGTGCCGGGACCCCCAGGCCGGGCTTTAGGACCCCGCGGGTGGGTGCCGGGACCCCCAGCCGGGCTTTAGGACCCCGCGGGTGGGTGCCGGGACCCCCAGGCCGGGCTTTAGGACCCCGCGGGTGGGTGCCGGGACCCCCAGCCGGGCTTTAGGACCCCGCGGGTGGGTGCCGGGACCCCCAGGCCGGGCTTTAGGACCCCGCGCTCCCGTCCCCGCTCCCGGACTGCCCTTCCCGCCTTCCCCCGCGCGCGCGTCCCCGCCCCTGCCGCCCCTCCCCTGGGCGCGGCCCCGGAGACCCCGTAGCGAGGGGCGGGTGCGCGCGCAGCGGCGGCGCTGAGGGAGCGCGAGCGCGCGGCGGGGGGGGCCGGGCCGGGCCGGAGGCGGCGGCGGCGGGGGGGAACCGGGACACGGGAACCGGGACACGGCCGGGAGCGCCCGCCCGCGGCCCCGCCACCCGCCGCTGGCACCGCTGCCGCCGCCGCAGGGCACAGCCGGGCGCGGCCCCGGAGGAGCCGCCGCCGCCGCCATGAACAGCGTGGGAGGCGCCGATGAGATCGGGTGAGGGGAAGGAGGGTGGGGGGGGCGACGCGGCGGGACGGGGGGTGAGGGTGAGGGAGGGGACGGGAGGGGAGTCGGTCACCTTTTCCCGCAGCCTGAAGCGAAGGTCGCGCCGGGACTCTCCCGGGCCGGGGGATGCTCAGGGGCCCCACTGAGGGGAGCACCGGCTCCGGAGGTGCTGACGGAGGGGGCCGGTCGGGGGGTTAAAGTGGGGCTGGTCCCTCCTTTGGGGGTGCTGCGGGGGGGCCAGGCCTGGGTCGGTGTTGCTGGGGGGGGGGGGGGGGTTGGTCCGTCCCGACTCAGGGGTTGCTGAGGAGAGGCCGGTGGGTTCAGAGAGGGGCTCAGTGTCAGTGCCGGTGCTTCAGGGGAGGTCCCGGTGGTGGTTCTGGAGAGGGGGGGGGGGGGTCCGGTCCCGCCATGAGGGTTCGGTTCTGTCCTCCCCCCCCCCCCCCCCCATTCCCGCCCCCGTCACGTGACCGGCGCGCGCGGGGCTGCGGCAGGTGCGCGCGCCCAAGGTCACCCGCCCGCGCCGCTTCCCGCGCCCGCCCGCACCGGAGCGCGCCCCCATCGCCACAGGCGACACGGGAGGACCCCGGGGAGACCCACCCCGCCGGCCGAGCGAGGGGGATTGCCCCGCTCTGCTCTGCGCTGGTGCGGCCTCACCTTGAGCCCTGTGCGCGGTTCTTTCCGACACAATGTAGGGAGGGTGTTTAAGCCATTAGAAAGCGGCCGGAGGAGGGCAAGGGAGTGGGGAAGGGCCTTGGGGAGCACTTGGTGTGTTCAGCGTGGGGAAGAGGGGATTGAGGAGAGATCTCATTGCAGTTGGAACTTCTTCGGAGGGGCAGGCACTGATCTCTGCTCTCTGTGACCAGTGACAGGACCCTGTGGGTCCCTTCCAACTCAAAAGGAATTCTGTGAACCCGCTGGGGACTTTGTTCCCGTGACTCATCAGGGCCGCCCCGAGGGGTCTGGCTCCCCACGTGGAGGAGAGGGACTGGCAAAGGTGGCACCGGGAGCCTCCCCTTGCCCCCCATGTGTCTCTGCCGTGCTGCCCTCATGAGCTCCTCTCTGCTTTTCTCTGCAGGGGGTGGGTTCCAGGCAGGAAAATCACGGTTTCAAGGGTTCACAGGAGTTTTGTGCCTTCAAACCAATAACCTGACATAGGTCTGGCTTTTCTGAGGTGTGTTAATAGCCACAAAGGCTTGGGTTGGAAGGGACCTTATGGATTATCCAGTTCCATTCAGTATTTTGGTGCTTCAGAGCTATATCTTAAAACCTGTGACACTGAAATTATCAGACTGCAGGTTTGGGCATGGTAGAGCTCGGAGTCTCAGAAACAAAATTAAAAAAACTCTGACTTGTTCTTCCACTGCAATTTTTGGCATAGAATTTGCCCCTGAGAACTGGTCACCTTGTTTGAAACTGTAGCAGACAAGAACCACTCGTCCTGTGCTGCCTGCAGTGCCTTGTAAGCTGCTTATTTACTGCTTGTTCTTAATTTGTAACTCCTAAAAATACAGGAGGCAAGATAAGGGGTTGGAATATCAGAGTGGAATGGTTTGGGTTGGAAGGGACCTTAAAGGTCCTGTAGTTCCAGCACAGGCCTGTTTAAATATGTAATATTTAAATAAATAAATAAATTTGCTCTGAAAGTGTTTTTATTTGCACCTGGGTCTTAATCACTGTTTGGTGCCTTATGAGAGACCTGGTCAGGTGTGACTTCCTGGGCTGTAGGTGAGTGCCAGGCTCCAAGTTATTCCATGGAATATCATCACCTCCCCTCCTGAGGAGGCTCAGCTGTCCCAGAGCTTGTTCCCAGTCATGGGCTGCTTAGGTTGTGATCCTTGGGGCTGTAATCAGATTGGGAAGGATTGGGGGTTAATCAGAGAAGGGAATTGCTTTGTTCTCCTCCTCCAAAAGTGCTCAGAGAGAAAGGTGAGAGGGTGGAACAAACAGCAGCTCTACTCAGCTGCTCTGGCTGTGTGGAGGAAGTTCTGGTTCAAAGCTGTCCTGAGAGGCAGCTCTGAATGGGAAGTTGTGAATTCAGCTGCTTTTCTAGACTGAGATTTTAAGAACAACCACTCAGGGAGGCTGAAGGACTTTCAGGTGTGCTGATATGAGTGAGGGGTGACCTTGCAAAATGTTACTTGTTGTAATTAATTATTACTTGGGCTGTTTTGGGTAAAAGCAAAGTGCTGATCTTTGTCCTTCTGTCCTGCAGCTCAGACACCAGAGGTGTTAATCAAACCCCAGACTGTTCATGTAGGCAAAGAGTTTTTACTTGTGTTGAGTTTTGGTGTTTTACAGCACCTTTTTTACTAATTCTGGGATTATTTGCTCCAGCAGCAAGTGTGTTTGTGGCAACAAAGAATAAATTTGCAAGTCAAATTCTCACAGGAAGGAGTGAGGCAGAACTTGTGAGGAGTCATTATCCTGCTTTCTGCTCCTGAAGCGATCCCTGTGGGAATTCTGCTGCTTCAGGAGTGCTGCACCTGTCGGGGTCTCACACAGCACACACTGTTCATGGTGCACAGACAGACCTGGTGGTTTGTGTTGTCACCTGGCTGAGCTGGGAATGGCTCTGCATTCCATGGTGATGGACTGTGGTGTGCTCCAAACACTCCAGTCTGTGACTTTGGAGCTTTATGGAGGTGTGGGCTGTGGTGGTGTCAGGAGGTGCAAATGAATAACATGGAAGAGGAACCTGAGGAGAGACTCATGAGGGGCAACTCTGCTCTCTGGGACCAGGAGCAGGACCTGAGGGAATGGCTGGAGCTGTCAGGGGAGGTTTAGGTTGGATATCAGGAAAAGTTTCCCCTCCCAGAGGGTGGTGGGCACTGACCAGGCTCCCCAGGGCAGTGGGCACAGCCCCAAGGCTGCCAGAGCTCCAGGAGTGTTTGGACAACACTCTCCTGGACAAGTTGGGATTGTTGGGGTGTCTATGCAGGGCCAGGAGCTGGGCTCAATCCTTGCTGGTCCCTTCCAACTCTGAATTTTCTATGAATTTCCTGTTATTTTGTGAATTTAATAACTGCCAGCCCATAAGCTGTTTGGACCACAGGTTTTTCAGGATGCAGCCTGGGTGAGACCTGAGGAAGGGGCTGAGCTGGGGGACTGAGCACTCACACAGCCCTCCTGCCACACAGCTGGCCTGTGTGGCATCACATCTGCATCCTTGGGAACTCTGGATTTAATGGGATTAGGAAACTCTGGCCCTGCTCTGTGTTCAGACCAATCCACGGAGGTGCCCAAGGCCTGGAATTCCTGGCTTGTGGCATTCCACAGTGTGTGCCCAAACTGGAGCTGATGGAGCTGGCCCTGGGCAGCCCAACTTTTCTGTCTCAGTCCATGTAGGGTGACTACAAATAATTATTAGTGGAATGGGAAGGTTTTAGTGACCTCCCTCCCTGCACAGCTTGGTGTTCTCTCAGAATGCAGCTGGAACTTTCAGATTGATCTAAAATAGATTGATTGTGTGTGCCAGGCTATCAAACTGAGTTAAAAACACCCAAACCCAATCCATAACTCAAATGTGGTTGGTCAGGAAGGTGTGGCTTTCAAAACTTCAGTGTGAATGTCATGTTAGATCAGCATTTTTTGTTTGCTGTTAGGAAATAGAGTTATTTCCTTATAGAACTTACTTTCCCTGAAAATAACAGCACTGGGAGCACACAGATTTGTGAGTGTTCTGTCTGTGGAGGGGGAACATGGTGAAGGGACAGCTGTGGAAGCCACCAGGAGATCCAGGTGTGGTGGGGACAGCAGGGTGAAGTTTGGCTGTGCCATAACATGACCTGTTGCTGAACCCTGGCTGGTGTTGAGCAAGGCCCTGAGCCTGTGCCAGGAGCCAGAGCTGCCAGAGGGAGCTGGGGGCACTTTTCCAATCCTTGAGGGAAACTTCGTCATCCCGAACATGCAAGTAGAAAACAGGCTGGTCTGGAGAGAGGGCAGGGCAGGGGTGACATGTCCTGTGTGTGCCACCTGGGCAGGGGTGGCATGTCCTGTGTGTGCCACTCTCAGAGGGGCTGGGCAGGGGTGGCATGTCCTGTGTGTGCCACCTGGGCAGGGGTGACATGTCCTGCGTGTGCCACTCTCAGAGGGGCTGGGTAGGGGTGGCATGTCCTGCATGTGCCACTCTCAGAGGGGCTGGGTAGGGGTGGCATGTCCTGCGTGTGCCACTCTCAGAGGGGCTGGGTAGGGATGGCATGTCCTGCATGTGCCACTCTGAGGGGCTGGGCAGGGGTGGCATGTCCTGCATGTGCCACTCTCAGAGGGGCTGGGCAGGGGTGGCATGTCCTATGTGCCACCTGGGCAGGGGTGGCATGTCCTCACGCATCACGATAACACAGGAGCAGATGCAGCCTCTGCCTGCTGTGACACTGAGGGCTGTATTTGCTTTGCATGTCACCAGCTCGGTTGTTTTCTGGCTGCTCAAGGAGACGCTTTGATCAGCTCTTAACAGTTGGTCTGTTTTTTTGAAAGACAAGACTTGTGTCACGTCTCGGCTTCTGACTTAGCAACAAAATTTCCCTTGATGGAACAAGGCTTGAAGGTGCTGCGTAGTATTGAATTTAGTTGCTTTGGCTGGTGCAGAAGGGTCGTGACATGTTGTTGTATCACAGAGAAGTGAATCAGAGTGCAAAGGGCTGGCTGGTTTTGTCAGTGCCCTGCAGGACCTTCAGGTCTCAAGGCTTTCACTGCCCTGATCCTCCCCAGTGCACCTGCAGCTCTGACTGGGGGTGACTGGTCTCTCACCACCCGTTACTTGCTCCTGAAAAAAGCAGATGAGAGGAAGTTTAATTTCTTTTCTTAGGAGAAATTCTTAATCCTACCCTGTTCCTGAGGGAGTTGTTCAAACACTCCTTGAGCTCTGTCAGCCTTGGGACTGTGATCACTGCACTGGGGAACCTGTTCAGTGCCCAACCACCCTCTGAAGGAAGATCCTTTTCCCAATATCCAACCTAATCCTCCCCTGACACAGTTCCAGCTGTTCCCTTGGGTCCTGTCCCTGCTCACAGAGAGCGAAGCTGCCCCTCTGCCTTCCCTTGTGAGGAAGCTGCAAACCCCCATGAGAGGGTTTTTCTGAGCTGGTGCCTCTACTGACAAGGGCTGAGCACTGAGGTGGCTGTGACCAACCTTTAATTACAGAGTAAATGACTTTGATGGAAGTTTTGTCACACCCAGAAGTTGATAAAGACGTGCAGAGCCGGCAGCCTGGCAGGAGCTCCTCTGAGCACCTACCCAGGCACCTGGGCATGCTCTGACATGAACCCCTGCAGATTTGGGTGCTCTTTGCAGAGGATGAGTTGTGTCAGTTTTAGGCAGTTTAGTTTGGGGTTTAGCCATGACTTTCTCATCTACTTGGCAATATCTGGAAACTGGATTTGTCCAATGGTTTCACAACGAGTAGCTGGATTAGTGCTGCTCTGTTATTTAGCACCTGCCACACAGGTTTGTCTTCTGTCTCAGGCCTGAGCTTGGCAGTTGTGCTTTTGCTTTCACTCCAGCAGCAGGTGCTGTGAGGCAGCAGTGCCTGACGGGTCTGTGGGTGAATGAGGGAGCTCAGAGCAGGAACGGAGGGAGGGATTGGTTTAATTGGCATGTTCAGTGTGGCAGTGGCTTCATAGGGCGTGTTGGAGGCCTCAGTACCCCCAGACATCCCCAGAACAGCCAACTTGGGCCTTAAATAAGATCTGATGTGTCCCCTAAACCTGCTGTGCTTTGTTTGCAGGAAGCTGTTTGTGGGTGGCCTGGACTGGAGCACGACACAAGGTGAGCAACGTCCTGCAGGTCTGGGCCCTTGTGAGCATCCAGTGTGCTCTGGGGGGAAGACTGGGCTGAGGTTCTCCTGCTCCTCTCTGTTAATGAATAAAACTTTCTGTAGAGAGAGCTCAGGTATTGCTGGGTTTATATTTTCTACCAGTGTTTGATGCTGGAGTTTTGTCAACTCCACAGCCAGCCATTTTTATAATTATTTTCCTGTGGTACTGTTTGTATGAGTGGGAATAAACTGTTAGACAGCATTGGTTTACAGGAGGTAAAATGTGATAATTTTCAGAAGATGAGTTTTAAGTTGTTTTTCTGTTTGCTTGTCTGTTGGCTCATAATTGCCAGCACAGTCTGGTGATGTCAGTGTCTGATTCTGTTTAATATTTGCTTCTTTTGCTTTAACAGAAACTCTTCGTAGCTACTTCTCCCAGTATGGAGAAGTTGTAGACTGTGTAATAATGAAAGACAAAACAACAAATCAATCTCGAGGATTTGGATTTGTCAAATTTAAAGATCCCAACTGTGTGGGAACAGTGCTGGCCAGCAGACCTCATACGTTAGATGGCCGAAATGTAAGTTGCGTTTGTGTTTTGGTTTGGGGTTTTTTCCTACTCCAGATTCAAAGATTTGCTTTAAATTCTTGCTCATTTGCAGACTGGAGAGTGTCAGAGTTACCTGGTTGTTGGTTTCAGTGATGTATTTAAGGCAGCTCTAACTCAGTGGTTTGTGTGGTGTTGGCAGTGGGTTTGTGCTGCAGGGCTGGGTGTCAGCAGGGCTGGGCTCAGCTGCCACAGTCATTAATTCTTAGAGCAAAGCTCTTCATTGTGAGCTCTGACCAAACTGGCACCTCTTCCAGATTGATCCAAAGCCATGTACACCTCGGGGGATGCAGCCAGAACGGACACGGCCGAAGGAAGGATGGGTAAGGAGAGATCCTTGTGTATCCTGCCTGTTGTCCAAGTGCTGGGTTAGCCTGTAGCCGTTGAACTGAATTCCCTTGGATTGCACCCATGTTTAAAGGCAGCAGGCAGTATGCAGGCCGTGAGTGTGGATTTACTTCTGAAAAATGTCTCACTTACGTTTCCATGGGCAGACTCCAAGTGCAGTGCAGTGATCGGGAGCACTTTGTCAGGTTGGGTGTGGTGTCTCTTGAGCTGTTAGTGATGCTTTTAGCGAGTTCCTCAGACTGCAGGGCAGTGTCTGGAGGGGCACTCGCAGGGCTGATGCTCTTCCAGCCCAACCCACACCCTGCAGCTTCATCACATGCCAGTGTAGAATGAGGAAATGGCTGCAGAGCACAGGCCCTGGATTTCTGGTGCTCTGGGACACTGAACCTCAGAGCTCAGAACGTGCTTCTCTTTCTTGCCAGGGAGACTTCAGGGCTGGAGATCTCCCCTCAACCTGCCCGTTGTTCACAGAATCATAGAATGGATTGGGTTAGAAAAGCCCTCTGAGACCATCAAGTCCAACGCTTGGTCCAGCTCCAGTCCCTTTACCAGATCATGGCAGTTCAGTGTGAAATGACAGAAGCAGCCACCTGTATTGTCCTTCTGACTGAGTTTTTTTCTCCTTGGTTTAGCAGAAAGGATCCAGGAGCGATAACAATAAATCCAATAAAATTTTTGTTGGTGGGATTCCTCATAACTGTGGCGAGACGGAGCTCAGGGAATACTTCAAGAAGTTCGGAGTGGTGAGTTACTGGGGGAAGGTGCTTCCCCTCCCTGCTGCCTCCTCTCACATTTCCTCAAGCTGCCAAATTTGGGGGGAGTTTGGACAAACTGCTGCAGGGGCACATGAAGCATTTTGTGGTAAACTGCAGTGAACTTTGATCATCTGGAAATGTCTCTTGACAGAACTTCCTCCTCGTGTAGAAGTTACTGTGCTGCTTCTGTCTCCTTGTTTAAGTATTTTTGGTGCATTATTGTGTCCCTTCTTCCAAAAACTCCCAAGCTGAGGTGGCTTGAGAATGATGTTTCTCTTCTCCATTGATCCCTTGCAGCTGAGCAGTGCACAATTTCTGTTGATATATTTTTTGGGAACAGCAAGTCCCTCAGTGGGCTGAATCATAAGATCCTGGTCTTTGTGTGCACATACAGGTTAAATTTGGGTCTCCTGCCATTGTTTTGGAGCAGTAGCTGCTTTAAGTCATCCCCTGGAATCAGCTGAGTTCTGGTGTCCCTGAAACCTCCATTCTGAGCCAAACTGCTGCTCATGTTGTGCAGCTTTTCATTCAGTTTGTCACCTCAGACTGAAGTTACTATTTCTTCTGATTTTTTTCCTATTTAGTTTTAATTCCCCTTTGTTCTAAGTCTCACTGCCCCTTTAAGACAATAAACCATTGAATTAAACAATTCAGCTGTGAATAAGTTTGAGGAAATTAAAGATTGCCTGAGGTAAATTCAGGACTGTGCAGTGAACATGAACTTGCCACCTCTGAGTGGCATTTAGTGTGGGGTTTTTATACTTCAGTCACCTTTCTCTAGGATTTCTTAGTGGCAGCAGAGGATTTGTAGAGGAACAACTTGATCAACAATTAAATCAATCATTTATCAATGATATTTAAAACTCCATTAAGATAATCTATTAAAACACAGCAAGGAGTGGCTGACAAATGTTTCTTTAGGAATTAGTGGCACTTTACTCATAGTATAGAAATCAGAATGGAGTTGTAATGAGTTCCTTTGGAGCAGTGGAGTCTCCCAGATGTTCTGTGGCCACAGACACTGATTTTAGCCTTGGTAATGAAGGCCAGTGTGAAGGGGATCCAAATGGATCAGTGGGGGGAAAAGTCTGGCACTGCCCTGTGCATTATCCCCCCTGGGGCCCAATCCCAGCTGGGGCATCCAGTAGGAAATTGCCAAGGGAGTGTGTGTGGTGCAGTAACTCAAAAGTGCTTTCTGTCTGTAAATAAAAGGTAAAATTGTGTCAGATTTTTAAGTTAACTCAGGGGATTCTGGTAAAAGTACTTCAGGATTTGAAGATATGACTTCATGAGATCACATCCATTTTGTGGCCACTTTTCTGCACCTGAGAAATTTCAGAGCAGTTCCTTCCAGCTGTTTTAATGTTGCTTTTGACATGAATGTTCCTCCTCTGATTTGTTTAAATTGTAGCTCACGGTGTTGTTTATTCTGAGAAAAATAATGGTGAAGCCCTTGAGCAGCTTGCAATTTCCATTTTTTCCTTGTTTTTTAAGTTAAAACCACAGTGCTGCTGCTCATCCAGAACTTAGAGGGGGTTTAAAGCTGTTTAAAGCATCAGTTTGGTGCTTTGGGCCACAGGGATGCTCCAGGAATTCTTTCAGAGCACATTTCTAAATGTGTTTGGAGCTCAAGCTGATTCTCATGGTGAGAGTGAGAATGGCTAAAAATGGGAAAAGTCATTTTTAAGAAGCTGCAATGATGATCTCCTGGAAAACAAACCTTTGGGGTGTTTTATGGGCCATGGTGTGGGTACAAACAATGTAATGACCTTAATGTTGGATTAAACTGTTAAGTGTGATGAGACAATACAGCAGATTTTTGGGGTGGAAGAGCTCAGGCTTTCTGAACTCCCAGGAAGAGCAATATTCCCGTTTTTAGTGCTGTGCCTGGGATTGGTGGCTGCAGTTGGATTGTGCTTTGTGGGTGCAGAGCAGGAACCAGCCTGTGGTGACTGTTCCAACCCTCCCCTGGCAGCACAGAGAGTAGAATTTCCCTTCTCTCTTCCAGGTCACTGAAGTTGTAATGATCTATGACGCAGAGAAACAGAGGCCCCGAGGTAAAGGCTGATCTAGTTTGTCCTTGAAATTTCTTCATACTCTCCTCTAGTCAGATGGCAAACTATTTCACACCATCAGAAAAGGTAGATTGTTTTTTTTTTCCTTCTGTTGCCTCAGGAAAAAGAATAATTCACTGGGCAAACATCACTTCAAGTCGAGACTCTTCATCTCTGGCTTCACTTGGGTCTGTGCATTTCAGCTCAGATGTTTCATGCTCATTTATGGGGTTTGGTTTTTTGAGATGAAATGAAATTTGATTCTCAAGCCACTCCTGTGGCTTAAGGTGCTTTAGGAAGGAAAAAAATAAGCAGATTTTCCTTCTGTTGCACATGACAGGTATGTTGGGTCTGTGAGTGCTTGGGGGGTGCTCCGGTCAGAGCACGAGGCAGGACAGAATCCATCCATCACCTGCTTTTTGTTTTGGTTAAATGGCTTCACCTCAAATTCAAGCAAAACCCTTCTTAAACCACACAAAGTAATTTGGAAATATATATATATATTTTTTTTATTGGGACCTACAATCCCTGGATGCCAAACTGCTTTTTAAGAGGGGAAAACACCCCAAAACCTGAAAGATTCACTGGATATTGAATCGAGTTGGGAAAACCTTTGGTCAAAATATGAAGGGAGTTCCATGTCACCCATGTCCCATTGCATCCACCATCAGTTTGCCAAGGAAGAGGCAATACTTTAGCTTTGCTCCCACCCTGCAGCATGTTTGACATGCTAGAGAATAGTTTGCCATCTGAACTTTCATTTCTCTTCTGCCTCATTATTAAGAAGTTTATCCTTCACTTCATATTTATTAAGCTGTTAAGTCTTAGTTTTATTTTTAATTTAGACATACATCCTTAGTGACATATTTAAGTGTTTCATAGTAAAGTATGGTAATGTTAAGTAAGTTCTTTTTGTTTCTTTTCTCTCTGTGAATTGTTTGACTGTGATTAACGATATCTCTTTAGATTTCTTCTCTCTAGGTGATAATTTATCACAGAGGTACAGGCCAGTTCCGCAGTCAGAGGAGGGACGGGCTTTGTCTTTTATTGGAGTGTAAACGAAGTTTCAATATATTTGTTTTTTTGTTTTCTTGCTTTAGGTGTCCTAATCTTCTTTCAACAGATACCTTTGAATTAAGCAGCACATAAATCCATCTGTTACAATGCTCTAGAGCAGCTGGGTTTGGGTAGAGGAGACAAAGACTTGGGGGCATCCCAGTGTGATTTGGGGCTGGAGTTCTGGAACATTTCAGTCATTATTGTGTCATCTCTACCCTTGCAATATTTAATCCCAGCATTGCAGCCTCTGAGCAAAAGATACTAAAACATCCTGCCTAGTCTGGATTAATCCTGCCTCTGCTTAAAGCTCTACTAAAAACACAGGGAAAGGAGGGCTTAGGGTAGAGCACAAGTGCCAGGTGGGTGGGTGGTGAAGGTGGGAGAGCAGGTCTGTCTCCATCCACATGTTCTGCAGAAAACTTCCCCCTTAATCCATCTGATTTCTTAAGCACTTCTTGAATCCTCTTGCTCTCCCTTTCACTTTGTGCTGTTGCATTGTCGTTTTAGAGTTGTAACTAACACTCATCTCCTCAGACAGCCTTGTCAGTCCCTGGGGGGTTCTAGGAAAAATTCCTTGGAGTTTGTATTGGGTTTTCCTGGTAGTGCATCCCAGAACACATTTTCTCTTGCTTTCCCTTTCTGCTCTGTGTTCTCTTGCTACTCTGTTTCCTTGTCCTTTTAAGTGATGCCTTAATGACTGTATTTATAAAATTCCAGGGGCCAGTTCAGTTCCAGCTCTCCTCGTCCCCTCCTGAACTTTGCCTTCTCCCACTGACTTTACCACCCTTCCTTTAGGAGTGCACATCATTTTACTGTTTTGCCTTTAGGAGGGGGGGAAATGATCCCTATTCCCAATCCCTGTTCCTGATCCTCCTGCCTTCAGCTCCTCAGGAGAGCCCTGGGATCCACAGTCTCAGGTGATGCCCTTGAGGAGCTGATGGTGTCAAACATGCACGTCCTCTCTGCTTCCCCTCAGTCCTGCCTGTTCCTGCCAGATCCCCTGCCAGCTCTGCTCCATCCCAGCCCTTCCCAGAGCCCCAAGCACAGGCAGCTGTTACATCCCTAAGGAACAAAGTGGCTTTGGACCAGTCTCTGCTTCCCCTGGTTCCTGTTCTTGGCCGAACCAGCAGCTGGAAGGGACCGACAGGTTCTCACTGTGTTCCTTCTCCTCTTCCCTTGGCTGCAAACCAGCCCCACTGCTCTGGTCTGGTCCTCTTGGAGTCCTGCTCAGTGCAATGTGTTTCTCCAGTCCTTAATAATGCCCTGCCCTTCAAAAACTAAACCTGTGAACTGGGGGCTTTCATCACTTCTCTGTTTAAAACTTCACCTTGGAATTTCGCTGTTACACTCTGAATTCTTCACTGTTCCTGGTCTTGTGGCATTTGACCCTTTTGAAACACCTTTTTTTGTTTCTTTACTGGCTTCCTCAATGTCCTCTTCCTCTCCCTCTTCCTTTTCCTCCCCCTCCAGCCCCATCCCACAATCTATTCCTGTCCCTCAGTCTTGGAATCAAGTTGAACAACCACCATCAGATACAGATGGAATCCATTATTTTTTCTTTCCCATCTCTTTTTAGGTAAAGGCTGGAATATTAAACACATGATTTAAGTACCAATAATTTTCCTCTGGCTCCAATACTCATATTTCTGGTTAACTCAGACAAATATATTGTGATGAAATGCTGCTCTCAGCTTGGAGGCTGCTTTCATCACAGCCCCACTAAACTTCGTTTATACTGCCAGTCTCTTGTGTGTGGGAAATGCCAAGTTTTTTCCTTTTTATTTTCAGTTTATTTTAGTGATGTCTTTTGCTCTTGTTGCTGACAGCAGAATTTGACCTGCTGGAATCTATTTTGGCCTGTATCTTTGTGTATTTTTTTATATATATATATATATATAAACTTCCTCTACACTAGGCCTCTTTGGGCTTACCCAACGCCGTTGGGTAAGCGTGGAGAGACATTCCTGTGCTAGACCCTGTATTCTGTAACGCTTTAGAGCAAGATTTGGCTGCTGTCAGCACTAGCTGCAAAGCAAAACGCAAACCAAGGGGGAGATCTTGGGTTTCAGAAAAGCAGAACCGCATCCATGTTCCATTCGCTTCCGACGACGCTTCCGACGCCGCGCCTCGGGTCTCCTTTCTAATTTTTATTGCTCTCCCCTGAGCTAATCCAAAGAATGGCACAATTCCTGTTCTGCATGTTGTCCCTCCCTGCCCTGGGCCGGGGCTGTCCCCCGTTGGGTGATGGCATGAGCAGCCTGTGGGATTAACCACGATTTTGCCACTCTCTCGGCTGCACCAGCAGCTACAACCTACCTGCAGTGGTTCTCAGAGGGACCTCCAAAGAGGGATCAGCCCCGGGGCTCTGCCTCCTCTCCAGAGTCTCCTCCAGGCATCAAAAGCTGCTGGATCCAGCTGAGCTGCCCCCAGCGAGGGCTGTGGTCAGGGGAGAAGAGGGAATGAGCCACCTGTGGGGAGCTGGAGCAGTTGGGGGCAAAAAGGACTGAGAAGTGTTGTGTAGATTTTAAAGAGAAAACCAGCAGGAAATACAAGAAATAAAGTAGATTAAGGATGTGGCAGCAATACCATGTCCTGTATAAGCAACACCCCACAGGGGTTGCTGTGTTGGGAAGGAGCAGCACCCGTTCTGTGCTTTTAACAAGGTGTGGAAAACTTGAGAACCTCTGATGTAGGTTGTTAGTTTCTGAAGCTTCTCATTCATCCATGGAGTGGTAAAATTTTTTCATGCTTTAACAGCTACATTTCAAAACCAACTTTCTTATTTTCCACGGGCAATATTCCCTAACTGGAAGCTGGGCTTAAGGGATGGGAGGAAGTTGCTTTGCAGCTTTGGGGAGCAGGGGTAAGTTAGGTTTTCCTTGGGAAACTAGGCTGATCTGAGAAGAGCAGCAAAGTTGCTTGACTTTTAACCTGCTGTCCCACAAGTATTTTGGTTTTAGCCCTTTTTTCCATTTCCTGGTAGGTGGATGAGGAATAAAATCAAATTAAAAGCCTGTTAAGGAGCTCAGTTTGAAGCTGCATGTGCGAACCACGACGAGGCACTAACTGCCTCACCACAGGAAGTATCCATTGCAATTTTGGCAGAGTTTCTGGCAATTGAACACAAGTGTCGTTATCTGAAACCCCTGCTTGAACCCTTGGTCTGCCCCTAATACTGTTCATCATCCTGTTTTGTGTCACAACACCCTGCTACCTTGATTCACTCTTCGTCGTTGGCTAGGTTTTGGATTTATTACTTTCGAGGACGAACAATCAGTGGACCAGGCTGTCAACATGCATTTTCACGACATCATGGGCAAAAAAGTGTGTAGTTGTAGTTTTATTTTACCTTAAGAAAGAGCCAAGTCTTGGGCAACGAGTGATTTCACTGGGGAGTAGGACTTAATCCTTGATCCAGGTGGGAGAGCACAGAAGTCCAAATTCAAGGCTTTATCCATGAAGGTGGGGAAAGTCTGAGTTTGCAGGAACAGGTGAGAAGGAAGGGAAGTTGTGGGGACAGCCTGAGGAAGGGAGGGCTGGAGTTCAGCCTGAGGGCTCTTCTGGTTGGGGTGAGGCCTTGTGTGTACAGACCTGGGGTTGCTCTGGCAGAGCAGAGCTCATACTGGGATGAACTGGTGCTCACTCCCTTCAGCTTGAGCACTGCTGTGGTGCAAGGATGAGGCAATTTCAGTGATTTCCAGCTGTCTGAAAACCAGAATCCCAGTGAAATCCGAGTTGTTCAGGGCTTGGTTTGACATACCACTCCTTCAGATGTGACTTGATACTCAAATTTTGAGGTGGTGTGAGACAATCTGCTTTGTGTTATCTTAAACTTGAAAAGAAAAAAGGGAAAAAAAAACATCCTGAAGGATTGGTTTTTTAAAAAATTGGGTCACTTACTGTGAAACTTTGATACCAACCCACATACTCTATATAGTATTTAACCACAATGCAGTTAAGTGACCTCTGGTTGTTTCATCTTCATACTGTGTTGTCAGCAAACGAGTGTTGGATAGGGAGGAATTTTTTAGGCTCCTTTGATGTTACTCAGCAAGAAACGTGTTTCTACCTGTGGAGAAAAAGCCCCTAAAAGCAAAGTAAATTGTTGCAGGACACCTGAGTTTTATAGAGAGAAAAGAATAACTTACAGAAAAATGAACCACAGGAAATTCCTGTAAATTGAAGTCCTTGCAAGTTTAAGGTATATTGAGGTTTTAAAGTAAATGTTAAAACTGCTAAACTTGGAGTGAGGCAATTCAAGAAGATTCTTACATTCCTTAAATAATTGCAATGTATGATTTTTTTTTTGTCTTTAAAGTCTTTTATGTGCTGCTATTTCATAAGCATTTCCTCACCTTGTAGGGGAAATATTGTGCATATCAGTGGAGTTTTGGTTAGTGATGTAGTAAATAATGGCTCTGATTCCTATGAACTTGTTTTGGGGATGAGAGGTGGGTGATTTCCTGACAGTGGAAACAAAGGAATGTGCTTGTGTGATCCAGAACATCCGGGCATGTTCTTGGTTCCTGGTGTTCCCCTCCTGTGGGCAGCCACAGTAAATTACATTGGTATGTGTGTGAATTGCCTGAATCCCACAATATTCCCTCATCTGTCCTTGGAATTGCCTTCAGTGACCCACTGAGGTGAGAGCTGATACCACAAAGCAGCAGATACAATGGGAACAAAGATCCCTGAGGTTCTGGGAGAGGCTGGAGAGCCCCATGTGAGTCACCTCATGCTCTGGGTTTGGATCATGTTCTCAAACAAACCCAATTCCAAACTCAAATAATCTATTTTTTCCTTTTATTCCCCTTCCAATGACACAAAAAGCAGAATTCAGGGATTTTCAGCTCGGAACAATGAAGCTGCCTCAGTTTTGGAGGTAACTTGGGATTTAGGCAGGTGTGGAATAATTTGAACCTCCGTATTGCACAGGGAATTTTCAGTCCTCAGTTTGGCAGTTCCTGCTTCCAAACGTGCACTGAAAAATTAATGGGATTCTTCCACGAGGATTAACGAGCTCCAGGTCCCCTGCTCTCCTCCACTGCCTCATCATGCCTGCTTTAAAAATGGTATCTCTGTCTTTTTGGTAATTAAAAAGGTATTGCTGAAATGAATCCATATGTTGTTGAAAGGAGAGGAAAAAAAATTAAAATTGCAAGAAGGCCTCTGCTTTTGTAAGCAATAACCGAATTCCCTCAAGGCAAATGTGTTAAGACTCATTAATTTGAGTCCTTTGAAAAATTCCCTTGGTTCCTCTCTGGAAGGGCCTTGAGCTGACAGAGATTTGGTTACTGTCATGTCTGGTGTCCTTGGGGCATCGGCGGGAGGGGCACGGGGGGCTTTGTCCTTGCCTTGTGCCTGTTTCCTGTTTGTTCTCTGACATGAATGGCTTTTAAGACATGGCAGGAAGAATTCTGAATACTTTATTTTCCATACTACCCAGGCCCATTGATGATTGAGATTTATTTTCTTTGTACTCTGGCACCCATTAAAATTAATCATGAAATAAAAAAAAAAGCCTCGAATTCAGCGAGTGCTGAGAGAGTTTCATTAAATCAGAGCTGGATTTTTTTTTTTGAGAGGTTTATGGTGAATGTGCAGCTTATTTTAAGTAGGTCAAATGCACTTATTCCATGGCTGGGAACACTAGGATGTTTTATCTTGGAATAAAATAAGTTAAGCACTGTGGCTTACTAATTTTTAAAACAGGAGGGTGTTTGTCACTGACTTAACACAGTATGAAGATTTGCTTCTTATTGACTCAACTGTCCATTTTTATTACTTGCATGTTTGTTTACTTTTTTGTTAGATGTAATGTAAGATTCTCTTATCACATCCATTCCCTCTGACATTGTTTGAGTTAATTGAGATTCTTTAAGCGTTAGCCTGGGGAAGGTAAGTCTTTATCTTCCATTAGACATTTAAATAAAATATTAAGTTAAAAAAAAAGAAAACAACATTAAAAAAATCAATCAAAAATGTGTGTTTCTCAGGTATGAGCTGAAATTGCCATTAGCTGGGGTGGGTTAAACTGTCACTTCCAAATGAACCCCAAAAGTGTTTGGTTAAAGCATTAGTACCCTTTTTCAGAGCAGCCTCTTCACTCAAAATTCTGTTTTTTTAACCGAAAACGTTGTCTTTGTAACTCCTGCCTTGACCATTAAATCAGCCTGTCATGAATGTACAAGATTCTGCTGTTGTAAGTGCAGAGCTGCTGTAAGAGGGTACTGCTGTTTTAAGATTAAAGCCAACAACACTGGAGTGATTTGTAGGATTGTTTATCTCGGAATCCCTCAACAATAGGACTTGTAATGTCTTACCATCACCTACAACACTGTACCTGAGAAACATTGTAAATTACTGGCCTTAAGTTTAATAATTAAGTACTTAGACATAAGTCATAAGATGCTAAGTGTAGTCTTAAGTGTACCTGCGGGTGTGTGTGAGGGGTCGGGGGGTGCAGGAGCCCTCCCCGTCCCCCCTGAGCATTCCTCTGTTTGTTTAGGTGGAGGTGAAACGCGCCGAACCTCGGGATAGCAAGAGCCAAACTCCGGGGCCACCGGGCGCCAGCCAGTGGGGGAGCAGGATCATGCCAAGCGCTGCCAACGGCTGGGCAGGGCAGCCCCCTCCGACCTGGCAGCAGGGATATGGCCCACAAGGTACTGGGATACCTCTCTAGCCTTCCCTGTCACCTGTCTGGCCCCTGCAGCTCCACTGCAGGCTGGATTTCTGGCATTGGTGGTATTCCCAATTTCCCTGCTGGATTACTGATAGCAGGACTGGCATTCATAGAATCAGTTGGGCTGGAAAAGACCTCCGAGATCAGCAAGTCCAACCCTTGATCCAACCCCACTGTGATCACCAGCCCAGGGCACAGAGTGCCCTGGGCTGGTGATCACAGTAGGGTTGGATCAAGACGTGGTGGATCAAGACATGGTGGATTCTCCCCCAGTGCCACATCCATAGAATCGATTGGGTTGGAAGAGACCTCTGAGATCATAAAGTCCAACCCTTGGTCCAACTCCAGTCCCTTTACCAGATCATGGCACTCAGTGCCACGGCCAAGCTCAGGTTAAAAACCTCCAGGGATGGGGAATCCACCCCCTCTCTGGGCAGCCCATTCCAATGCCTGAGCACTCTCTCTGCAAAGAATTTTTTTCTGATAATCCAGCTTGAACCTCCCCTGGCAGAGCTTGAGCCCATCGTGCCCCCTTGTCCTATTGTTGAGTGCCTGGGAGAAAAGACCAACCCCCACCTGGCCAGAACTTCCCTTCAGGGAGTTCCAGACAGTGCTGAGGTCACCTCTGAGCCTCCTCTTCTCCAGGCTCCTCTTCCCCATCCCGGTCCTTCCTGAGGCTGCTGAGGTTGTTCCTTACCTGCTTTTCCAAAGATCTCTTTCATAGGGCACAGGGCAGTGTGTTGTGCCAGGTCTGGCACGTGTCCCAGGTGTCCTTCACCTGTTCCATTGGTATCTGCCTCCCCCTGCCTTGGGGGAACTCAGAGAAGGTGTTGAGAAAGCTCCAGGTGTGACTCCAGCTGTGAGAGCAGCGAGCCCTGCATGAGACCCCAAGGACAAATTGGGTTGAAATAAAGCTTTTCAAGGATGAGTCAATTTCAAAGGAAGCTCTAAGGAGAATTTGAAAGGGATGAGGGGAAAACAGATGGTCTTGTCTTTGGATTTCATTGCTTAATGTAGCCTGGAAAAGCACCAGGCAGCTCTGGGGCTGGTAGTGCAGGAGCTCTTACTGCAGATCAGGAACCCTCCGGGCTGAGGAGCAGCCACGTAGTTGGGTTTGATGGCTGCAACCCCCACGGGGTTCTGAAGGCAGGATAAATATGCTGAGTTCATCCAAAGACAATTTTGATAACTCAGGGGAGAAATGCAGTGGGATAATTGAGTTGGTGTGATTTGCTTGCTCTGAGAGATGAGAAATGTTCACCTGGGGCTGCAGGGAGTATGGCTGCTCCGTCCCTGCTCCCAGGGATGGGATTGCAGTGCAGGGATGGCTCGTTTCCCCCGGTGCTGATTAACTGGAAGGCTGCAGCTGAGGGTTGGCATTGTGCACAGATGTGTTAATCTGCAACTGGAGAAACTCCATTATTTTCCATGCAGTGATTAGTAGGGAAAATGATACCTGATCTCCCAGAAAGATTAATGTCAGGCACAAACGTGTTTATCCTTCAGTCTTAAAGCTGCAGAATGGGGAAGGCTTTTTTATGGTTCAAGAACTTCAAAACCAACTGGGATAAACCTGGTAGTAAACTAAAAATCCTTTGGGTGTGTAATCAGCTGGGATTCTCCAGGGTGTTGGTCTTTATAGTACCACAGATTCTTGCACTTGGTAGATGGCAGCTGATTTGGGTTTGGGGACTGCTGTCTATTCTGAGTGTTATTCCTGAATGCTTGAGAGTCTTTCCAGATTTGCATATTCAGAAAGAGACCCAGAATATTTTCTTGGACCATAAAAATAGATGTGCAAGGGACACTGGGTGGATACCAAGTCTATCCCAGAGCCAGATCCCTTCTCTTGCGTCATCCCTGCTCCAGAGTGCGCAGATCCAGCGATGTCTGAGGCTCCTCTTTTTGTTCTGTTGTAGGGATGTGGGTGCCAGCTGGACAGGCAATTGGTAAGTGCATTATATGGGACCAGTTCTGACAGAAAAAATCCTCCTGAGCGCGGGTGCAGCTTCTTGGGGCACTCACAGTGATTTGTGGGTTTCTGTAGGATTTAACCTACATTTAAAAGCTTGATTGAATTTGTCCTGGAAGAAGGAAGGGGAAGACAGTGGATTCTTAACAGCTCAGTAATGGGAGCTGACACACATCCTGCTGTTCCAGCCACATTAATTTGTTATCAAGGGATTACTTGCTAAACTGCAATTATTTACAGTGGGGATACTTGGAGGACAAACATTTCCCAAAGAAAGGATTCATAGAAGGCTGAGCCTGTGTTTGAAATCCATCCAACAGCCTTACCCCATCTAGAGGAAGCTGACTCCAGCAGCAGCTCCTTGATATTATTCACCTGCTTCATTTTTTGGGTTTCTCTTTGTTTTCCAGGTGGATATGGACCCCCTCCTCCGGGCAGAGGAGCTCCTCCCCCTCCACCACCCTTTACCTCATACATAGTCTCCACACCTCCCGGGGGATTCCCACCTCCACAAGGATTTCCACAGGGCTATGGCACCCCTCCACCATTTAGTAAGTGACCCTCAGGAGCTGGAGCACATCCAGCACCAAATTCAGCTTTTCTCTGGGCTTGGATTTTCCCCCTGTGTTTCACTTGTCCTTAGTTATTTTATATTCTGAGTTGTAATTAGCTGAATCCTTATTTTTGCCAGGGACTTGAATTATTTTTTTTCCTTGGATGCAGTAATAATTTATATTCTCTAGTTTAAATCTGTGTTGCTGACAGATATATTGTGTACCACTGTTACATTTGGGAGAAAACCTGGAGCTCACTGCTGGCGACCTGGGCCAGACACAGGCAGGGATTTTTTGGAGGAGCTTAAGGAATTAAGGTCACAACTGGCATGGGAAGTGTAAATAGGATTTTAGCATCCACCCCCTTCAGGGCACCTTTTCAAAAGTCTGGTCACAAACCTGGTTTAAAGAAGATGGAAAATAGCACCCAGTTATCTAGAGTTGCTCTTCCCTCCCAAGATCTTGGAAACTGTGGCTTCCTCCTCCTTTCTCCTGTGTGTGAGCACAGGGTTGGGTCCCCAGGTCTGCTTTCTCCCCTTCTCTGTGCTGGTTGCTGCAGTCTCTGCCTTTGGGGCGACATTTTTCCTACCTGTGGAAGGTGAGTCGTTGAGGTTTCTGCACCCTGGTGGTTACCATTGTGTGGAGATGAGTTACTGTACACCCAGTTTGGTTTTCATAGACTTAGAAATGGTTTTTTAGAAAATTCCATCATGCTGTAAAGCCGAGCAGGACGTTGGGGTGGTGTTTACCTGTGTCTTTTCACATGTGCTTTGTGCTTTTTTGTGCTCCAGGTTTTGGTTATGGTGCTCCACCTCCTCCACCTGACCAGTTTGCCCCCCCTGGGGTCCCTCCTCCACCTGCCACCCCGGGGGCAGCACCACTCGCTTTTCCTCCACCACCACCACCATCTCAGGCAACTCAGGACATGAGCAAACCCCCAACTGCTCAGCCAGAATTCCCTTATAGTCAGTTTGGTGAGTACCTGGAGCTTTCCTTTCCTCTTGGATAGAGAGTCAGTGTTGGACACAGTTTGCCAGCACTGAGGGCACTCCTGCAGGGTGGGAATGCTCCCAGCAGCTCAAGCCATCTTTAACTCATGCAATACTCAACCCAGAGGGCAGTTTCTTAGTCAGCTCCAAATCGTTGCTTGTGTGCTCTGAAATCACCTTCAGAGGCTTGTGCACTGCCAGGAGGAATTCCTGTTTTCCACTCTCCCCAGATCTGCAGGTAAAACTTTTTCCTCCAAGAGCTTCACAGTTTATGGTGAACTTTTTTTGTGTCACAGACATTGAGATTGGAGAACAGACTTCACGAGGGAGAGCAGCATCAGAAGGCAGGCAGTGCAGGTTTAAGGATCCAAGCTGGTGCCTTTTCCTCCCTTTTTCCATTCCTTCCCCATCTCTCTGGAGGTGCAGTTCTGTAAAGTTTTATTGTGCTCTGTAGATGACTTTCAGGTAGGTGATAGAAGACATTCAGGTAACAAGTTTTAAACCAGACAGACAGGATGACAAAAGATGAAATATTTTAAAAATTGCAAGGCAAGTTCTTGTGCTCCTGAGGAAAATTTCTGCTGCTGTTCCCTATGGAAGCTCACTGGGAATTCTCATTCTCATCTTGCTCTTCTCAGCCTTATTTTCGAGCAGAGCTTTCCCAAGATCTCTCCAAAGAGCTCTGAACTGCTTTTTTTTTTCCTTTAAGGGATTGTAATTGGTCACTTTTACTTCTGAAGGGATTTTTTACAAGCAGCAGCCCTGTGGATTCAGCTGTTCCCTGCTTGAACATGTTCTCCATGTGGTAGTGATGCCTGGTGTGAACTGCCTACAGAAACTGCAATGAGATAAACACTTCACAAAATTTATTTAAATAGATACTATTCAAAGTTCCAGAAGCAGACTCTGAAGGAGGATGAGCCTTTCAGATGTGTTTATAAAGCAGAATTTGTTCCCCTGCTGATGAATTCGAAATGTTTTTTTTTTCATTTGTTTGTTACAAACACAGTTGATTTCATGGATAGTTTTGCCCTTGTGACTCAAGGAAGTTTTTCTTGTTGTGCCACAAGTTGGCTCTTTGCAGTCTCTTGAAGGGGGTGAGAGGCAAGAATGGGGCTCAGATGTTGGGTTTTTGTGTAAGGGCAGTACAGCTCTTGATGTTTGTGAGCTGGTTGGGTGGAAACCCACAGTGACTGCCCCTGTTCCCTCCCCAGGCTGCTGCCTGGTCTGGCTTCAACCTGGTAATCGATCTGAGCTCTGCTTCTTGAGCCAGAGTCAAACCATGGAGCTGGCACAGCCCTGGGAAGAGCAGAGGGATCAGGAATCAGGGAATGCAGCATGTCCTGATAGGATGTGTAGGTGTGTGGGGTGTCCTTTGTGATAAACAACACGAGCTGTGGTTTGCACCACATAACTCGGCACTCGCAGTGAGAACAACTCGGGGTTTGTTTTTCCACTCCCAGCAAACAGTTCAGCTGTAGTTTTGGGTCCCAGCTTAATCTGTGTCCAAACAAACGCCAGGAGAAGCATTTGGGGCTCCCAGAGCCTGTCACAGCTGTGTTTTGGTCTTCAAGTCCTGAGGGACAGGCAGAGCTTGAAACTGAGCTACTGAAGACGTGCTAAGAGACTTTGTTTGGGATTAAGAGAGTTAAACCTGCTCTAAGCCTGCACAGAGAGAGGCTGCACTGCAGAAATGCACTTGGTAATTAGGTGCCTTAATACCATCCTTCAGAGCAGGGGCTGGCACTGATGCCAGGATTAAGAGTTGTATTTAATTATGGGAATTTGAATTAAATTTCTCAATTTCTCAGTGTTCTTAATTTACATCTAGTTGATGTTTCACATTGGCAGCAGGAATTCTGCCCAGTCCTCCATCACCTTGTTTTTCTCCCTGTCCCCAAATTCTGCTCACTCTAAACCTGTTCTGAGTGGTCTGTGGTGTGGGTTATGTCACAGAGAGGTGGTGACAATGTCCCTGAGCTGGGGACAGTGTGGCAGGAGAGAACAAAGTGAGTATTTATTAACTTAAGGTGCTGTAGCTTAACTGTAGTTGAGACACAGCAGCTGTCCAGGCTCCAGGGGTACCTGAGCTTGGAGGCTGTTGGTGTAGGACACGTGGGAGAAGGGCTTTGGAGTTCCTCATAGACTCTCTTAGCCAGGTTGGAAGTGTTCCCACCATCTGCAGCTCAGAAGGTTTGGAAGTGGAGCCTTTTTTTTTTCAACTTGGAACAAATAACACTTCTGACAGTTTCTGGGGAAGGGTGTTGCGGTTAGGGGCAGCTTTGGGCCAAGAGTTCCATATGAAGTATGCCCTTCTGGGTTCTGCTTTGCCCCCTTGTGTTTCAATTCACACTCTTGGATTTGAGTGTTTTGAGAGACTGATTAATTAGAATAAATATTTGGGCAGCTAAACGCGTGTTTTGAAAGGGAAGTTGAAATTGTCTGTTCAGGAAGAGAAGGTGTTTGGGTGTCCCAGTGCTGAAGCTGAGTCCAGCAACTGTGTGTTCAGTCTGAGGCACTGTGAGATTCCAGGGAATACTTCCTGGCCCCACCTCTGCCTGTGCTGGATCTGACATTTAAAAACCCAGCCCCAAGTGAAGTTGCTCAGAAGGAGTGACAGGACAAGCACCCTCAGGAGCCCCCTCACACCTCAGAGCAGTCCCAGTGGGATCTGAATGCCAGCCTGGCTGGGATGACCCCAGAATACAGCCCCCCATTCCTCCACACCTGTCCCCTTCCCTTTGTGCCTGTTTCCTCTGTGTGGAAGGTAAATCCCTGCAGGAATTCAGAGCAGCTCCTTCCCTGAGGTGTTGGGCCCAGAGTCTGTCCCAGAGCCCCAGCACCACAGCATGGAGCGGAATTTGTACCCGTGGCTGCTTCTGGAAGCTGATCCTGTGCCTTTCCCTTCTCCCCAGGGTATGGACAAGACTTGAGTGGGTTTGGACAAGGTTTCTCTGACCCCAGCCAGCAGCCCCCTCCCTACGGAGGCCCCTCGGTGCAGCCATCCAGCGGCCCCCCGGCCGGAGGCAGCGGGTTCGGCCGGGGACAGAACCACAACGTGCAAGGATTCCATCCCTACCGGCGCTAGCCTGGGCTGGCAATCAGGGAGTGCTGTCCACAGGGATCTCTGGGACCAGCTGAACCCCGGGATCCCAGACTTCTGAACTTGTGACAATCACATACTTGATGGAAGAAAAACCTAACAACAATTTTTTTGGGGGTGGGGGGTGGGGGCAGATGGCTTCTGAAGGCAGAGCTGTGGGTGTTTGGACTGCAGTTTTTAAAGATTTTTCCTTTCTCTAACCCATCAGCACAAATAAAGAAAATGTCACTGGTTCAAACTACAGGGTTTTAAAAATGTCTTCAGCTTTAATTCAAAACTTCAGGTTTCTTTTTTTTGAAATTATTTTTCCTGAGCCTTTGTTTTACCGTATATTGTAAACTTTTATGTTTAAAAGAAAAAAAAATATATACATTTACAGATTGTGAAATTTTTAAGAGAAATTTTCTACTATGTATGCTGGCTTATTTTTTAATTTAAAACAGGGTTTCCGTGGGTGCTGTCGGAGGTGGGCGAGGGCTGCAGCCCCTCCCTCCCTGCCCACGGTGGCGCTGGGGCGGAGGGATCCGAAACTCTGGGAGTTGACAGAAATCTACTGAGTGTATTTTGCTGTTGTTGTGGGGCAGGGGGGCAGAGCTGGGCCAGGGCAGGGGCAGGACCTGCGGATGCACAGAGGCACTTGTGGGTCTGGGCTCCGTGTGCCCCCCGGGGTGTGGGGGGCTCTGGGGGCCTCGGTGGGGTGGAGATTTCCCTCAGGCAAAAGGTTTCGGTGCGTTTGGCACTGGAGTGCTGAGCCCTGGTTTGAATAAAGACAAGAACCTTTGGATTAGAAACACCAGCCTGTCTCCATTTTTCTGTTGGTTTTTTTGGTTTGGTTTGGGGTTTTTTTGCTTGTGAGTTTGGGTTTTCCTGAGAAATCTGTTGGCAGAGTCACTTTCCCTTGGGGTGCAGCTTTGCTGTGCCTCTGGGTGTTGTCACCAGCTGTGCCCTGGGCCTGTCCCCATGGGGGGCACAGCTGTGCTGGCTCCCACCTGGGTCACATCCCACCTACTGAAGGGCTCTGACCTGGGGTTGGATCCATCCTGGTTGAGGGCTCTGATCTGGGTTGGATCCATCCTGGTTGAGGGCTCTGATCTGGGTTGGATCCATCCTGGTTGAGGGCTCTGATCTGGGTTGGATCCATCCTGGTTGAGGGCTCTGATCTGGGTTGGATCCATCCTGGTTGAGGGCTCTGACCTGGATTGGATCCATCCCGGTTGAGGGCTCTGACCTGGATTGGATCCATCCCGGTGAAGGGCTCTGACCTGGATTGGATCCATCCCGGTGAAGGGCTCTGACCTGGATTGGATCCATCCCGGTGAAGGGCTCTGACCTGGATTGGATCCATCCTGGTTGAGGGCTCTGACCTGGGTTGGATCCATCCTGGTTGAGGGCTCTGATCTGGGTTGGATCCATCCTGGTGAAGGGCTCTGACCTGGGTTGGATCCATCCTGGTGAAGGGCTCTGACCTGGGTTGGATCCATCCTGGTTGAGGGCTCTGACCTGGGTTGGATCCATCCTGGTTGAGGGCTCTGACCTGGGTTGGATCCATCCTGGTTGAGGGCTCGTGAACACCTTGACCTGTCCCTCTGTGTTGGTGGCAGTCTCACCCAACCTCAAGGCCTCAAGATACTGTGGAGAAATGGGTAATTTATGGATTTATCAGCATCTTCTGTGTCTTTAACTTTGATCTGGGTCTTCTGGAATATCACTCCAGGGTTTGGCTCTGAAATGTGGGGTTGAGCCCATGGGAAAGGAGCTGCCTGGGGTGGGACTGGCCCTTGGGCTGAGGTGAGTGGCTGTGTCAGACCCAGATCTCACAGAACCTCCTCCAGGGGCTGTGTCCTCTCTGCTGTAATTAATCACTGTTAATGAAGTGGCCTTGCTCAGCAGGTGTGCAGTTTGGGATGTGCCCATGGCATGGAGGTCGCTGGTTCACTCTCAGAAGGACTTGGATCAGTTCAGAGGATGTTCTGTTGTTTTATGTGGATCATGCCAATTCCACTCCCTGTGGATTCTCCAGGCTCGGATCTGTGTCCCTGCTCCTCCTCCATCACATCCCTGAGCTCAGAGTGCACGGAGCTTCCCTGGAACAGGAGCTGCTCCGGGCATGTTGTGTTTGTGGAGGTGTCACTTCTGAGACCACCCCGACTCCCTTGGTGAGGTTTGGGCTGCAGGAAACCATGGAAAGGGTATGGAAGAACAGCTCGGAGCTTCAGGGATACACGGAATGGAGAGGATCCCATGTCTTTGAGCTCTTCCAGGATAAAAGGACTTGGATTCACATCCCTCCTGTGCAGAACCGGCTCCTCCAGGTTCCCATGGGCCGTTAGAGCTGCTGGAACCTTCTGTGCCCATGGACAAACCGGATTGACCGGAGCCAGTTCTGCTCTGCCACACCTGGTGTGTCCTCGATTCATCTGGGAACGGCCACGGTGGGGAGGCTGCAGGAGGGGAAGGTCCATGGGTGAGCGATGGAGATCCATGGAGGAAGGATGAAGGTCTGGGTGTGAAGGAGGAAAGTCTGGATGAAAGATGGAGGTCCATGGCTGAAGGATGAAGGTCCATGCATGAAGGATGGAGGTCCGTGGGTGAGCGTTGAAGGCCCATTGGTGAGGGATGAAGGTCCATGGATGAAGGTGGAGGTTTGTGGGTGAAGGATGGAGGTCCATTGCTGCAGGATGAAGGCAGCTCCCGGCAGGTGATGATGCTCACACCTGCCCAGGTGTGGGTGTGAGGTCCAGGTCGAGTTGTGGCTGTGCCATCAAGGTGACTGATCTGTCCCTGTGGTGTCGCGCCCTGGGCCAGCGCCAGGGGCGGTTCCGCTGGACCCTGAGCCCCTCGCTGCTCCCGCCGCCTCCCCGGGATCACGGGCAGCGGGTTTAGCGGGGAACAGAAGGGTCTGTCCCCAAACGCCACCTTGGGCGCGGCCCCTTTAAGGGAAGTGAGGGCGGAAGTGGGGCGGGCGCGGCTTCTTGCCCTTTTCCCCGCTCTCGCGAGATCCGCCGGTTCCCACCCTTTCCGCGGAGCCCCGGACAAGATGGTGGGTGTGGGGGAGGCCCCGGCGGCGCCACCGGAGCTCCATCGGGGCCCATCCGCCGCCACCGGGGCCCATCCGGCCCCGCCCGGGCCCCGTCCGGCTCGGGGGGTCCCGGGGGAGCGATGGATGGGCCTTGAGTGGGGTGGGGTGACGGCCAGGGCGCCCCGCGGGGCTCGGGCGGGCTGCGGCCTTCCCGTGTGTGGGGCCGGGCGGCCTTGGCTTTCCGTGAACCCCCTCCCTGATCCCCTTCTATGAATCCCTTTCCCTGACCCCCTCCCTGATCCCCTTCCCTCACCCCCTCCTTGTCCCCCCTTCCTGAATCCCCTTCTCCTGATCTCCGCTCCCTGATCCCTCTCCCTGATCCCTTTCCCTGATTCCTCTCTCCCGCTGCAGGCGGAGGTGGAGCAGAAGAAGAAAAGAACCTTCCGGAAATTCACCTACCGCGGGGTGGACCTGGACCAGCTCCTCGACATGTCCTAGTAAGGGCCGGGCCGGGGGGATCACCCCGGGCCGGGGTTTGGGGGTCGCGGGGGCCGCCCCTGCGTCCCCTGCTCGGGCTGTGTTCAAATCCCTGAAATAACCGGGATTTGGGGGGTTGGCCGCGGCTTTTGGGGCTGTTTGGGGTCCCTCGGTGGGTGATGCTGCGGGTGGGGGGTTCTGGGGGGCCTCCCAGGCTCGGTTTGGGTAGCACTGTGGGGTTGGGGCCTTGGGGTGGTGCCCCGGGCTGCGTTTGGGTAACTCTGTGACTTTGGGGTCACCCCAGACCCTGCTCGAGGCTCAGTTTGGGGTACCCGGGGGTCTCTCCTGGGCATAGTCCAGGCAGTTTGGGGTCTTTGGGGGTCTCCCCTGGCTGTATCGCGGGCTCTTTGGGGTCACTGGGGGTCTTCTGGGTCCATACCCTGGGCTGTTGGGGATCACTGGGTGGTCTGTCTGGCTGTTGAGGGTCTCTGGGGGGTCTCCCATGGCTATTTGGGGTCACTGGGGGGTCTCCTGGGTCCATACACTGGGTTATGTGGGGTCACTGGGAGGTCTCCCCAGGCTGTTTGGGAGTCACTGGGGGGTCTCCTTGGGTCATACCCTGTGCTCTTTGGGGTCACTGGGGAGTCTCCCCTGGCTGTTTGGGGGTCCCTGGGGGGGTCTCCCCTGGCTGTACCCCAGGCTATCTGGGGTCCCTGGAGGTCTCCTTGGGCCATACCCTGGGCTGTTTGGGGTCATTGGATGCTCTTTCCTGGCTGTATCCCAGGCTGTTGGGGGTCCCTGGGGGGTCTCCCCTGGCTGTTGAGGGTCAATTGGGAGTCACTGGGGGGGTTTCCCTGGCTCTATCCCAGGCTGTTGGGGGGTCTCCCTGGCTGTGCCCTCTGACCCTGTGCCCACCGTGCCCCCCTGGCAGTCCCCCCTGACCCTGTGCCTGCTGTGCCCCCTGACCCCGTGCCCCCCTGACCCTGTGCCCCCCTGGCTGTGCCCCCCGTGCCGCCTGACCCTGTGCCCCCCTGGCAGTCCCCCCTGACCCTGTGCCCCCCGTGCCCCCCTGGCTGTGTCCCCCATGCCCCCTGGTGGTGCCCCCCTGACCCTGTGCCCCCATGTCCCCCTGGCAGTGCCCCCCAGACCCTGTGCCCCCCTGGCTGTGCCCCCTGTGCTGCCTGACCCCGTGCCCCCCTGGCAGTCCCCCCTGACCCCGTGCCCCCCTGGTGATGCCCCCTGACCCTGTGCCCTCAAGCCCCCCTGGCAGTGCCCCCCTGGCTGTGCCCCCATGCCCCCTGACCCTGTGCCCCCCATGCCCCCCTGACCCTATGCCCCCATGCCCTGTGCCCCTCATGCCCCCTAACCCTGTGACCCTGTGCCCCCCTGGCTGTGCCCTCTGACCCTGTGCCCTCCGTGCCCCCTTGGTGGTCCCCCCTGACCCCGTGTCCCCCTGGCGGTGCCCCCTGACCCCGTGCCCCCCATGTCCCCCTGGCTGTGCCCTCTGACCCTGTGCCCCCCTGGCTGTGCCCCCTGACCCCGTGCCCCCTGTGCCCAGCGAGCAGCTGATGCAGCTCTACAGTGCCCGGCAGCGGCGGCGCCTGAACCGGGGCCTGCGCCGCAAACAGCACTCGCTGCTCAAGCGCCTGCGCAAGGCCAAGAAGGAGGCGCCGCCCATGGAGAAGCCGGAGGTGGTGAAGACCCACCTGAGGGACATGATCATCCTGCCCGAGATGGTGGGCAGCATGGTGGGCGTCTACAACGGCAAGACCTTCAACCAGGTGGAGATCAAGGTGAGCTGGGCCAGGGGAGGCAGGTCCTGCTCCAGGGTGAGCAGGGCGGGCACTTGGAATTTGGGTGGAATCCTGTGCCCTGTCTGGGGGGGGTTCAGGGTGTTCATCAGAGCAGGGATGGCCCAGAGGGACACCTGGAAGGTCCAGGCTCCTCCTCGTAGCAGGGATGACCCAGAGGGACACCTGGGAGGTCCAGGCTCCTCCTCAGAGCAGGGATGGCCCAGAGGGACACCTGGGAGGTCCAGGCTCCTCCTTGGAGCAGAGGTGGCCCAGAGGGACACTTGGGAGGTCCAGGCTCCTCCTCAGAGCGGGGATGGCCCAGAGGGACACCTGGGAGGTCCAGGCTCCTCCTTGGAGCAGAGATGGCCCAAAGGGACACTTGGAGTTGTCCATCCTGGGAGGTTTGGACTCCCCCTTGCACCAGGGCCTGCCTCAGGAGGTGCCATCCCTGGGAGTGGCATCTCTCAGAGGGGTCTCAGGGCTTCAGTGTGATTCTGAGGCACCAAAACATCACAACATGTGTTGGGCCCTGGCTGTGCTCAGCCCTGGCTTTCTGCTTTGGAATGAAATGGATCTCCTCACCAGCACCACTTCCAGATGAAACAGATCCCTGATCTTTCCCAGGAGTGGAATAACTCGTGGGGTGGTGTCACCTGATACCACCACTGGCATTAAATGCCACTTAGGAGGGCACTTGGCTCCTGTGTCCCCTCTCTTGGGATGGGCAGTGCTGGCAGAAGAATCTGGGGGTGCTGGGGAAGGCCCCCCATCCTGCTGAGCCCCTCTGGCTCCTTGTCAACCCTCTGATTCCCACCGGACAGGAGGAGCCCATCTGGAATAACCAGCACCGGGCTGTGCCCGCACTGGGATGGAAATGGGGATGGGAGTGGGGAGGGGGCATTTCCCTGTGCCCCCCACCCCTGTCCCCAGCACGGATCTCTCCTCCTGCAGCCCGAGATGATTGGCCACTACCTGGGCGAGTTCTCCATCACGTACAAGCCGGTGAAGCACGGCCGGCCCGGCATCGGCGCCACCCACTCCTCCCGCTTCATCCCGCTCAAGTAACACCGGAGCCTTCCAGTGTAAATAAACACATTCCTCCTGGATCCCTCCTGTCTCCTGCCTCACCATTCCCAGGGCTGGGGGGCTGGGCTGTGCCAAACTCATCACTCTGCGCCGTGGTTTGATGTTTTCCTGAAGATTCCCAGGTTTTTGGCACTGCTTTCCATCAGTGCCTGCAGTGGGTGCTCATCTTCACGTGGGTTTGGGAAGTGAATGAAATTCCCTGCTCTGTGCTGGGAAGTGGGAAATGGCACTTCCATATTATGGCATTTCCTTCTATTTAGCTTTATTAATAGTCTGTGAAAGGCTGGGATTGCCCTGGAAAGATGGAAACACTGGATTGAGGGGCAGTGGAGTTGTTTCCCTGGGCCTTGGAAGCGGCCCTGCTCCTCAGGATGCTGCCAGGGACCCTTCATGGGATGCCAGGACCCCAGATGGTTATTTTCTCAACTCGAATTTGGGATTCCAAAGGATTTTGGTGTCTAGGACCAGAGTAGTGGGAGCTGGAGAGTGAACTGGTGGGATTTGGGAGGGAGGAACGTGCTTTGGGGGAGAAGCTGCTTTCTGGAAGGAGGAGGGTGGTCCAGAGATGGATGATCCGAGAGGTTTGATCCAAGGTGGATGATCCAGTCAAGGCCAGTAGCTGGTGCAGAGCTTGGTCTGAACCCAGGGAACACAATGCCTGCCAACAGAAGCCATCAGTGAAGGAGCTGTTTGTCCCCAGGTTGGTCCTGGCTCCTGCCCCTGGCCAAGGCCCTGTGGGGGTCCCTCAAGGCCCAGCTCCAGCCCTTTGGGTCTCCAGCAGTTTATTCTTTAGGAAATACCCCCCATCACTGGGTCTCTTTTGTTCAAACGTGACCTTGAGGGTCCTTGTGCTGATCCCACTGTGGGGAGGAGACAGGGCTGGGGTCGCTCTGCCCCCTCGGTGCCTTCTGGGGACCCTCAGCCTTTGGAGGGCCAGGATGCCCCAGCAGGGAGGTGGGTGATGGTGGGTGACAATGACCTTGGCACGTGGCTGAGGCCACGGCCACGGGAGGGATCGGCTGCAGGGGCCGGGTGAGGGTCCCGCTTGTACTGGGGGCACACCGGGCTCAGGTGGTGGGTGGTGCCACTCCCGGACTGGTCCCCAAGGACCTGGGGGCAGCACCGGCCGGCGCGGTCTGGAGGGCTCTGGTTCGGTCTAAGGGGGATCAGGTTCGATCTGAGGGGGAATCAGGTTCGATCTGAGGGGGAATCAGGGTCGGTCTGGGGGGTCAGGATCGGTCTAAGGGGAATCAGGTTCGCCCTTGGCAGGGGCAGGTTCAGTCGCGACCAGCAGGTGCATCCCCGTGTATGGGGACGGGGCAGATCTCGACGGTTTTGGGGAGGCCGAAAAAGAGGCAGGTGGGGGCGATTGGGGCCCGCCGTGGGGGTCCCGTCTCCCCCTGCCCGGCAGAGCCCGGGGGGGCGCGGGGAGCCCCCGGTGCCGCCCTCTAACGGCGGCGGCGCCGCTGGAAAATCCCGACCGGGAGCGGGGGGGCGGGGGCGGGATGCGGCTGCTCGGGGCCGCGCCGGAGCCTCGCCCAGCTCCGCACCGCCCGCACCGCCCCGCACCGCTCCGCACCGCCGGGGATGAGGTACGGCCGCACCTGCCCCCCCGCGCCCCCCTGGGTGCCCCCCGAACCCCCCGAGGGTCCCGGCGGCTCTGGCCGCTGCAGCCGCCGGGGATTTGGGGGGATCGGGGGGGTGGGGGAACTGCGCGGTGGGATCGGGGGGCGTTTTGGGGTGCGGTGCCGGATTAGGGCGGTTGGATGCTCTGAGGGGGACCCCCGATGTGAGCCCCCCAGCCCCGCGCTGGTGGTGCCCCCGGCCCTGGCTGCGCTGGATCATGCGGCGGGTGCGGCTCCATCCCGCGGGATCGGGGGGGTTTTGGGGGGGTATTTGGGGACAGGGGGGTCCAGAGCGGATCGGGGGATTCAGGAGAAATCCAGCGGGTCGGGCAGAACTGATTCCCCACACACTGCGGGGACAAAGGCTGGACAATGCCGGGGCTCGGCGGGGAGTCCCCGGGTGGGGGGAGCAGCACCGACCGTTTCCATCCTCATCTTCATCCCCATCCCACCCTAACCCCCATCTCATCACCGTTCCCATCCCATCCCCATCCTTTGGGCGAGGCGGGGGGGTCTCCGCAGGGGCGGCAGCAGCTCCCCACATGTCGATGCGGGCTCTGCCCCCCACAGATCCCCCCGTTGCTCCAGGCCGGGAATTCGGGCCGAGCCCCAGACCTGGAACCCCAAAACCGCACCCAAAACCTCACCCCAAACGCTTCCCACAAACCCGCACCCCAAATCCACCTCCCAAACCGGTCCCTCAAAAATCTCGGCTTCTAAACCAGCACCACGACCCCACCCGAGGGCACCCCAAGGGTGCCAGTGCCGTGTCCCCCCTCAGCCCTGGGTGTGGGGGGGAGGTGGGGGCTGCCCTGGGCACGTTCCTGTCCACCGGTGCCCAAGGGTGCCCTGGAGCGTGAGATGGGCGGGGGGGTCCGTGCATGAGGTGGGGGCTCTGCTGGGGGTGTTGTGGACCCCACACTCACCCCACCATGGCCCCACATCCACCCTCAGGCTGTGCCGTGCGTGTGCACGCGTGTGTGTGCACATACGTGTGTGTGTGGACATATGTGTGTGTGCACATGTGTGTGTGTGCACGTGTGTGTGTGTGCACGTGTGTGTGGACATGTGTGTGTGCACATATGTGTGTGTGCACATACGTGTGTGTGCACATACGTGTGTGCACGTGTGTGCGTGCACATACGTGTGTGTGCACATACGTGTGTGTGTGCACATATGTGTGTGTGCACATACGTGTGTGTGCACATACGTGTGTGTGTGCACATACGTGTGTATGTGCACATGTGAGCAGGTGCTGTGCGGGGGTGGGGAGGGACGTGGGGGCTGCAGGGGGATCATGTGGGAAGGGGACAGGTCCCACGTGCCAATGTCCCTGCGTGTGCCCCGACCTGTGTGCGGGGCCTGTGCTCCCCGGGGGGGGTTTGGTGTGGCCGGAGGTCCCCGGGGCCGGGTCGATCAGCCCGAGATGGTGACAACACGCTGTTTGTTTAACGTCCCCGGGGGGCTCCGGGAGCCGCAGCCGGTCGGGGGCTCAGATGTGGCTCTGGCGAGGCGGCTGCACTTGGCTGATGGGCACGGCCCCTGTTCCCAGCCCTGTCCCCAGCCCATTCCCTGAGCTGCAAGGAGCTGAGGGGTGTGGGGAGCTCGGGGTGCAGCGTGTGGGGCTCCCCTGGCTCTGCCCTTCTCTGCCCGGGATGAGTGGGCACCGTGTGGGGGGCAGAGCAGGGAGTCATGGGCAGGACAGTGCAGAGGACAGTGGGGTGGGGGCCATGGGCAGGAGAGGTGGTGGGCAGCATGGAGAAGGGTGGGATGGGCAGTGAGGTGGGTGGGGAGTGGCACAGAGGATGGTGGGATGGGCAGTGGGCGCCGCGGGCAGCTTGGAGGACAGTGGGGTGTGGTGGGCAGTGCAGATGCTGCTTCATCTGCTGCAGTGTCTGCCCTGCCAGGAACCTGCTGGATGAATCCAGTTCCTGCCTGTGGCCTTGGCCAGTCCTGGGGCTTCCTGGGCAGAGAGGGGCAGCGTTGGGGGTTGGAGGAGCTGGGTGCCCAGCTTTTGTGTGCCCATGGCAGCCCCTAGGACTGCCTGAAATCCCACCCATGCGGGGACACCAGATCCTGTGGGACAGTGACCATCCTGGTGCTGGAGCACAGCTGCAATCCTGGCCCCTCATCCCACAGCCCTGGGCCCCCTTTCCCATAGTCCTGGCCCACATTTCCCACAGTCTTGGACCCCCTTTCCCACAGATGTGCTCCCACTTCCCGCAGGCCTGGTTCCCCCTCCATCCCACAGCCCTACCCCCCTTTCCCGCAGCCCGGGCCCCCCTTTCCCGCAGCCCTGGCCCCCCTTTCCCGTCGTGTCTCGGCGCTTGGCGGATGCAGGTGCGGCCGCAGCCCCTCCCTGCGGCTGCAGATCCCGGCGCTGCTGCGGCCGCCGCGCTCGGCCGGCCCTGCTGGGAACGGGGTGGAGGCAGAGCTCAGACTCCTCTCCTTCCCCAGCAACCCCCCGAATATCCCAGCCCCGATACGGGGGCGCGGGGAGGTGGCCAGAGTACCCCTTGGGCACCCCAGGGAAGGGGGTCCTGCCTCTGAGCATTTTGGTGGGTGCCCACAGGTTCGGGGTGCTGGGGAGGAGGGACCGTGTTCCCCTGGAGTAGAGGAAGCCCCCGGATTCAATTCCTTACCCCTGTAGGGCTGAACCCCCCTGTCCCGGGTCTGGGTGCTCAGGAAAGGCCAGGACTTGCCTGTGTCCCCCCCATCGCTGTCACCATAGCAACGGGAGGCCGTGCTCATCCCGCATCCCGCACCCTGCATCCCCCATCCATTATCCCGTATCCACATCCATCATCCATCATCCTGCATCTCTCATCGGGCATCCTGCATTCCGTATCACACATCCCTCACGCTGCATTCTGCAGCTCTCATCCTGCATCTCACATTCCATATCCTGCACTGATCATCCCTCATCCTGCATCCCACACTCCATATCCTGCATGGATCATCCTTCATCCTGCATTCCACATCCCGCATCCCTCAGCCCTCTCCCATTCTCCCACATGCTGTATCCTCCCTCCTGCATCCCTCATTGTCCATCCTGCATCCCCAACCCCTTATTCCTCATCCCACCCCCAACCCTTCCTCCGCTCCCCCCCCAGCTCCCCCCCATCCGGGGGTTATTTCGTGTCCCGGGGGGTTGTTTTCAGCAGCTGGGGGGGGACTGGCACTGGGGGGGCTTTGTCTCCCTTGGGAAGTGCAGACAGAGCCAGGTGGTGGGAGTTGGGGGGCACAGGGACCCCACAGCAGGACCCACAGGGCAGGATGGGGGTCTCCCACCAGTTTGGGGTGTAGGGATGAGGGAACAGTTTGAGGGGGTCTGGGATGGCTCCTGGGGATGGGAAGGACACCGATGGGGACCTGGGGGGTGCTGGGTCCCAGTGCTGTCCCTGGTGGGGGCCCTGAAGGAGAGGAGCCTGCTGGGACCCCCAAAAAGGGTTCATGGAGGCAGAGGGGTCACTGTGGGGTAGATTTGGGGGTGGCAGCGCCGGGGGTCGATGGCTGCTGTCCCGCTGTGGGAGGGGGGTGGGGACAGGGGAGCAGGGGGGTGCAGTGGGGACAAAGGGACCCCCCAGCTGGGTCCCCCCAGACGCCCACCCATTGCCCACACCCCCTGCACACATGGGGTGCTGATGAAAGTGCTGGGAGGCATCGCCAGCCCAACCCGCTGCGGGGGTGACGAGGGGTCCCTGTCCCCGTCCCTGACCTCCCTTATTCCCCGTCGGGTGTCCGCCCCCCCCGCCCCGGCAGGTGCGAGGGGGGTCCGCAGGCGCTGCGGAGAGAGGATTTTTGGGAGGCTGGGGGGGCACAGAGGGGCTGGGGAGTTTTGGGGAGAGCTGAGGGGGGCGGGGGACGGCGGGGGGGCCGGGGCTGCCCCCGGTGCGGGAGGGAGCGGGAGAAGGTTGGGAGCGGGAGAAGACAAAAGCGAGACAAAGGGAGCGAAGGGCTGAGCTCTGCCGAGGGTGGGAACCAGGCAGGGGCTGGCGGGGGCTGGGGGGCCGTGGCTGGACCCCCACCCCGTGCCGGCTGCGCCCCTCTGGAAGGCTTTGTGGGGGCACCAGCTCTCCCAGGGCACTGGGGGAGGGGGCGTGTGGGTGGTGGGGTTCCCTGTGCTGTGCTGTGCTGTGGTCCCAGCTGGATGGTGGGTGCTGGGGGAGGGTCTGTGAGGGTGCTGGGGGGGCCCCTCGGGGTGCTGCCCGTGCCCACCCCCCCGCAGGCGCTGGAGGGGGTGAAGATGTCGGGCTCCATCGCCTCGTACGACCAGCTGGTGCGGCAGGTGGAGGCGCTGAAGAAGGAGAACAGCCACCTCCGGCGGGAGCTGGAGGACAACTCCAACCACCTCTCCAAGCTGGAGAATGAGACCTCGGACATGAAGGTGGGGACAGCCCCGGGTGGGGGGACACGAACCCCGAGCTGGGGCTGCAGAGAAGGGTTTCCCTCCATGTCCCCCCCCGCCCCTTCTGGACAGCTCCATCCTTGTTTTAGGAGGTCCTGAAGCATCTCCAGGGCAAGCTGGAGCAGGAGGCTCGAGTCATGGTGTCCTCGGGGCAAACGGAGGTGCTGGACCAGCTCAAAGGTGGGTGCCCGGGCAGGGTGGGGAGGGGGGATCCCCATCAAGCCCACCCTGACACTGCTGTCCCTGTGCTCAGCCCTGCAGATGGATATCACCAGCCTCTACAACCTCAAGTTTGCCCCGGAGGTGACGAGCGCTGGACGGGGCACCGAGGAGAGTCCACCGGCCCCCACATCCCACCGGGACGGCCCCGGGGACCTGGGCAGGGCCACCCTCCGGATGCTGGAGGAGCTGGACCGGGAGAGGTGATGGTCTGGGGGGTGCAGGGGGCTGGGGTGGGGGCCAGGGGCTCTGCTGACAGGGTCCCCCCTCCCCAGGTGCTTCCTGCTGGGGGAGATCGAGAAGGAGGAGAAGGAGAAGGTCTGGTACTATGCCCAGCTGCAGAGCTTGGCCACGCGCCTGGACGAGCTGCCCCATGTGGAGACGGTGAGATGGGGCCACCCCCAGCCCTCCCCCAGCCCTGGGTCCCAGCCAGGACCCTGCCCCCCTCATGCCACCCCCTTGTGCCCCCCAGTTCTCCATGCAGATGGATCTGATCCGGCAGCAGCTGCAGTTCGAGGCTCAGCACATCCGCTCGCTGATGGAGGAACGTTTTGGGACGGCTGATGAGATGGTGCAGCGGGCACAGGTTGGGTCCTTCACACCCCATATCCCCCATTCTGCCCCTGGGCACCCTCACACCCAGCTCTGGGCACCCCACAGCAGCTCCTTACACACTTGCACCCAGGTCTTTGCACCCTTGCACTGGCTCTTGGATCTTCACCCAGTTCCTTGCACACTGACACCCTCATGCCTGGGTTTTGCGGTCCTGGGGGGCCCCAGCTCTGATCCCCTCTCTGCCCCCCAGATCCGGGCATCCCGGCTGGAGCAGATCGACAAGGAGCTGATGGAGGCGCAGGACAAGGCGCAGCAGCCGGAGCCGCAGGTAGCGGGGATGGCACCGGGGTGTCCCTGGTCCCCATGGGCGCTGGAGCCGGGCAGGGTGGAGGAGGGGGCCAGCACAGCCCCCCCGCCGTTGTCCCCGCTCTGTCCCCGTCGGCACAGCCAGGGCTTTGTGTGGCTCGGGCACCGTGAAATGGGCAGTTGCCATGGAGACCAGAAGTAGGCCATGGCGCTGCGGGCAGGCGGGCGCGGGGGCTCCCGCGGCATCTGCTGCCAAGCGAGGCGCCAGGACAGGCAGGCTGCCATCATCATCATCATCGTCATCTTCATCATCATCATCATCATCATCATCATCATCATCATCATCATCATGGGCTGCCACTGCCACAGCCCCGCTGTCACCCACTGCCCTGCGATCATCATCACCATCATCATCATCACCATCATGGACTGCCACTGCCACAGCCCTGCCATCACCCATAGCCCTACTCTGGTCAGCATCATCATCATCACCATCATGGGCTGCCACTGCCACAGCCCTGCCATCACCCATAGCCCTACTCTGGTCAGCATCATCATCATCATCATCATCATCACCATCATCACCATCATGATGGGCTGCCACTGCCACAGCCCCACTGGCACCCACAGCCCTGTCATCAAGATGGTGCCACCATCACCCACAGCCCCATGTGGCAACACCCACGGCCCCTCCATCACCTCCAGTGCCTCCATCACCCACGGCCCCTCCATCACCCCCAGTGCCTCCATCACCCACGGCCCCTCCATCACCCACGGCCCCTCCATCACCTCCAGTGCCTCCATCACCCATGGCCCCTCCATCACCTCCAGTGCCTCCAACACCCACGGCCCCTCCATCACCCATGGCCCCTCCATCACCTCCAGTGCCTCCAACACCCATGGCCCCTCCATCACCTCCAGTGCCTCCATCACCCCCAGCGCCTCCATCACCCACGGCCCCTCCATCACCCCCAGTGCCTCCATCACCCACGGCCCCTCCATCACCCCCACGGCCCCTCCATCACCCACGGCCCCTCCATCACCCACGGCCTCTCCATCACCTCCAGGCCACCATCTCCATCAACTCCATGTCCATCAACTGTGACCCCTCCATCACTTCTGTCCTTTGATCACCCTCAGTTCCTCTGTTACCTACAACTCCTCCATCACCTCCAGCCCCTCCATCACCCCCAGACACCCCCACATCCTCACAACCCCCCCATTTTCAACCTGCTCCATCAGCTCCTCAGGCTCAGCCCCAGCCCCCTCCCCGCTCACTCTCCCACGCTCTCCCTTTCCTGAGGCTGTAGCAGCTCCCCCATTCCAACCATCCCTGATTTTAGCTTAAAATACACCCCTGGCACTGACGGAAGCAATGACTGGGAATCACTGTCGGGTTTAATGGCACCAGTGGGTGGTGGAAAAGTGGGGAGGGGATGGGTATGGTGGGTGAGGGCAGCACGATACAGCCCCTCCAACTGCTCCCTCCCCTACAGCTCTGTGGGAAGGTGCCAGGCATGGAGGGGGATGGCAGCCTGGACCCCCCAACCCACCCTGAGGAGGGGGGCAACAGCAAGGTGAGGGGCAGCCATGCAAAGGTCGGGTGGGGTGGGCTGAGTGTAACCCCGTGTTCCCCCACAGGTGGAGGTGGGCTGAGCCTGGGGGGCTCAGTGTAACCCTGTGCCCCCCTTACAGGTGGAGGGGGGCTGAGCCTGGGGGGCTCAGTGTAACCCCATGTCCACCCCAGAGGAGGAGGTGGGCTGAGCCCAGGGGTTCTCAGTGTAACCCTGTGCCCCCCTGCCAAAGAGGTGGAGGTGGGCTAAGTCTGGGGGTTCCTCAGTGTAACCCCGTGTCCTGCTCCTGCAGGTGGAGGTGGTTTTCTGGCTCCTGTCCATGCTGGCCACACGGGACAAGGAGGACATGTCCCGCACGCTGCTGGCCATGTCCAGCTCCCAGGAGAGCTGCCTGGCCATGCGCAAGTCCGGCTGCCTGCCCCTGCTCATCCAGATCCTGCACGACTCCGACGGGGAGCCGGGGCCCCCCGAGAGCCCCACGGGGGCCAAGGATGCCCGGATGAGAGCCAATGCTGCCCTCCACAACATCGTGTTCTCCCAGCCCGACGAGGGCCAGGCCAAGAAGGAGATGCGGGTGCTGCACGTGCTGGAGCAGATCCGCTCCTACTCGGAGACCTGCTGGGACTGGCTGCAGATGCAGAGCCGGGACGGGGGACGGGGCCCTGAGGGTGCGGGTATGGGGGGACAGGGGGTCAGTGCTCGTGGGGCAGGGGGTGGGTGACAGGGGGATCACCGGTGCCAACCCCCAGGAGTGACCTCCATTTCCCCCGCAGTTCCTGTGCCCATCGAGCCCCAGATCTGCCAGGCCACCTGTGCCATCATGAAACTCTCCTTCGACGAGGAGTATCGGCGGGCCATGAATGAGCTGGGTGAGTGTGGCAAGGGGGCTTCTCCCCTTTGTGCCACAGCCAGCCCTGCCCACCCCCTTTCCTGGTGTCACAGCACTGAGCAGGGGGTGCTGGTGGGGACAGGAACCTCCAACCACCCCTGTCCCACCCCACAGGTGGGCTGCAGGCGGTGGCTGAGCTGCTGCAGGTGGATTATGAGATGCACAAGATGACCAACGACCCCCTGAACCTGGCGCTGCGGCGCTACGCGGGCATGGCCCTCACCAACCTCACCTTCGGCGACGTGGTCAACAAGGTGGGGGGGCAGCGGTTTCAAGGGGAGTTGGCAGGGTCAGGGGGTCACAGTGTCACCCTCATCACCTTCATCCTCCTCACAGGCGACGCTGTGCTCACGCCGAGGCTGCATGGAGGCCATCGTGGCTCAGCTGGGCTCTGACAGTGAGGAGCTGCACCAGGTGGGTGCTGGACATGTGAGGGGTCCCCTGGGGAGGGGAACAGGCAGGAGGACAGTCCTGCTCACCCTGCTCTGCCCCTCCAGGTGGTCTCCAGCATCCTGAGGAACCTCTCCTGGCGCGCTGACATCAACAGCAAGAAGGTGCTGCGGGAGGTGGGCAGTGTCACAGGGCTGACACGCTGTGCCCTGCACGCTGGCAAGGTGAGAACCAGGGCAGGTGGGAGTGGACATGGAGCACCTGGACAGGGGCTGACAGGAGTGTGTGACCCTCCCTGGGACAGGAATCCACCCTGAAGAGCGTCCTGAGTGCACTGTGGAACCTGTCGGCGCACAGCACAGAGAACAAGGCGGCCATTTGCGCCGTGGAGGGGGCCCTGGGTTTCCTGGTGAGCACCCTCACCTACAAGTGCCAGAGCAACTCCCTGGCCATCATCGAGAGTGGTGGTGGCATCCTCAGGAACGTGTCCAGCCTCGTTGCCACGCGGGAGGATTACAGGTAAGGGGGACTGTTGGCGGGGGATGAAGAACCCCAGGCACCACGGACCACAGGGATGGCATTGGGGGATGCCATGGCTGGGAGTAGGGTGGAAAGGGGGGGATGGGGGACCCCCAAGGGGCCACAGGCTTTGGGGGATACCACGGATCCCAAGGATGGGCTTGGAGGATGCCATTACTATGGGTAGGATGGAGATGAGGGACCCTGGGCACCACAGGGATGGTGTTGGGCAGTGCCATGGAGTGCCAAAGGGGTGGAGGGCACTGCGGACCCAGGGAAAACACTGGAGAGATGTCATGGCTGGGCAGGGGTGAAGATACCACTGACCCCAAGAAAGGCAGCAGGGAGGGAGCCAAGGACCATCCTGATATCGGGGGCTCCCCTCTGTCCTGCAGGCAGGTGCTCCGAGACCACAACTGCCTTCAGACGCTGCTGCAGCACCTGCGCTCGCACAGCCTGACCATCGTCAGCAACGCCTGCGGGACCCTCTGGAACCTGTCTGCCCGCAGCCCCCGCGACCAGGAGCTGCTGTGGGACCTGGGGGCGGTCAGCATGCTCCGCAACCTCATCCACTCCAAGCACAAGATGATCGCCATGGGCAGCGCGGCCGCGCTGAGAAACCTCCTCACCAACCGGCCCCCCAAGTACAAGGACGCGGCCGTGGTGTCACCAGGGTCCTGCATGCCCTCGCTCTACATGCGCAAGCAGAAGGCGCTGGAGGCTGAGCTGGATGCCAAACACCTGGCTGAGACCTTTGACACCATGGAGAAGCAGAGCCTGAAGAGCCAGAGCGCAAAGAAGCCGCTGCGGCACATGGAGAGCCTGGTGAAGGACTACGCCTCTGACTCCGGCTGCTTCGATGATGATGAGGTGCCCAACGTGTCCACCGGTGTGGAGACAGCCAGCGCCTCCGTCCTCTCCATGTTCCTCAACTCCTCCTTCCTGCAGGGCCAGGCGCTGCCACGGGCGCTGGCACAGAGGCGATGCCCGGAACCGGAGAAGGATGGCAGCGGGAAGCCGGTGGAGCCCAAGAAGCTGCCGCTGCCGGAGGATGACGTGTCACTGGCCGCCGAGAAACTGGCCAACAAGATCTCCAACACGGTGGCCAAGATCGACAAGCTGGTGGAGGACATCTCCACCATGCACAACTCCTCGGATGACAGCTTCAGCCTCAGCTCCGAGGACCACTGCCTGGACTGGCAGTACGGCCCCGAGGAGGGGCACGAGGCGCGTGCACAGTCCTGCTCACCGTGCCGGCTCTCGGACGCCGGCGGCTTTGCCAAGAGGGAGAGCCTGAGCCGGGCACACACCCTGCTGCGGCTGAAGACAGCCTACACCAGCCTGTCCACTGACAGCCTCAACAGTGGCAGCACCAGTGATGGATACTGCACCAAGGAGCACATGAAGCCCTGCCCCAGGGCCGCCTTCCTCGACTATCGCGACGAGCTGCAGCGCTACCAGAAGCGACCGAGCCGGCTCGACCTCAAGAGTATCCTGTGTGGCAAACCAGAGCGGGCAGAGCCCCCTGCACGAGACTCGGCTGAGCAGGACAAACCGGAGCAGCGAGACCTGCCTGAACGGGCCAAGAAGACGGTGACTTTCCCCAGCCCTAAGGCCCCAGAGAAGGAGCCTGAGTGGAAGAAGGAGATGGGCAGCAAACAGCCCCTCGACCCCAACGTCCACACCATCAAGCTCTCCCCATCCTACCAGCATGTGCCCCTGCTTGAGAGCCTGGCCAAGAGTGGTGTGGCTGCCAGCCACCAGCCCTCCCTGCTGGGCAGGAAGCAAGCCTGGCTCCCCCCGGCACTGCTGCAGACAGCCGAGACCCTGAGCAAGATCCCAGAGAAGCTGCCGGCACAGCCACCGGCTACGGCAGAGCAGGAGTCGGTGCAGAAGTACTCTGTGGAGGACACTCCAATCTGCTTCTCCCGGTGCAGCTCCCTCTCCTCCCTCTCCTCGGCAGACAATGTGCTGGACGGACAGAGCCACAGTGAGAACGACCTGGACAGTGACTCCTCCCTGGAGATCCTGGAGATGGAGGAAGGGGATGCAGAAGGGGAGGATGGGAGGCAGGAGAAAGTGGTGGATCCGGGTCCCACCACGCCGGTGGGGATTTCCCAGCCCATCACCATCCCCTTCCCGAAGCGGGATAAGGTTTTCCTGAGGGAGACATCGCCCTCACGCCAGGACGACCTGACGCCCTCAAGCTCCTCAGAGAACTACATCCAGGAGACGCCACTGGTGATGAGCCGCTGCAGCTCCGTCAGCTCCCTGGGCAGCTTTGAGAGCCCCTCCATCGCCAGCTCCATCCAGAGCGACCCGTGCAGTGAGATGATCAGTGGCACCATCAGCCCCAGCGAGCTCCCCGACAGCCCCGGGCAGACCATGCCCCCCAGTCGCAGCAAGACCCCTCTCTTTGAGCTGGGCTGCCAGCCCGAGAAGGAGACCAGCCAGTTCAACATCCAGTGGGAGAACAACGTCAAGAAGTTCATGGAGATCACAGACTTCAAGGAACGCTTCCAGCTGCCCCAGGACCTGGACTCCATGGTTTACTTCACGGTGGAGAAACCCAACGAGAACTTCTCGTGCGCCTCCAGCCTGAGCGCCCTGCCCCTCCACGAGCACTACGTCCAGAAGGATGTGGAGCTCAAGCTGATTCCCACCTTCCCAGAGAAGAACAGCCTGAATTTCGCGGCTCATGAGAAGCGGGAGGAGCGGCGGGAGGAGCGGTGCCTGGAGGGGCGGCGTCGGGCCGACCGCCCCGAGCCCCCCGATGACGACGACATCGAGATCCTCAAGGAGTGCATCAGCTCTGCCATGCCCTCCCGCTTCCGCAAAGTCAAGACCTCGCTGCTGTCCGGCCAGGTGCTTCACCCCCAAACCAAGAAGCCGGTGCACGTCCCCGTTTACATGCTGGTGCCGGCCCACGCCCACCCCGGCGTCCCCCGGCACCTGCGAGCCTCTACCCGCGACCTCTTCAAGGACGACGACTCCTTCACCGACTCGGCCGATGGGACCCCCGTCAACTTCTCCAGCGCCGCCTCGCTGAGCGACGAGACCCTGCGGTACCCGGCGGGCGAGGAGGCCGAGCACCCGCTGCCCGAGGGGCGCCGCGAGGGCGGCACCATCCCGGCCAGGAGAGCCGCCTCCGGCAGCTCGGCACCCGCCAGGATCAACTCCACTGGCAAGGGCAAAGCTGGGCCCGGCCGTGGCCAAGGCGGGGATGGGAAGCGGAGCCAGAACCCCCCCAAGAGCACAGCGAGCCTGGAGGTGGGAGTGGGGAGGGCCAGCGGCACCCCTGGGAGGAAGGATGACCCCCAGGAGGACGAGGTGGTATTCCAGTCGCTGTGCCACACCACGCCGACGGAGGAAGCCGTCTACTGCTTCTACGATCCGGAGGTGGACGATCTGCCCGAGGTGGGCAGGGAGGGGTCCGGCAGCAAAGCCCAGCCCGGCCGGGCGCCGAGGAAGGAGCGCTTGGGCAGCTCCATCCCCCGCAGAGACCCCGAGCCCGGTCCCCGTGCACCGAAGGCAAAGCCGCAGAACAACCTCATCGCCGACGAGACGCCGCCGTGTTACTCGCTCAGCTCCTCCATGAGCTCCCTGAGCGACGCCAACCTCTCGGACGGCGAGGAGCGGGGCCAGCCCTGCGGCAAAGCCACCTGGCCGCGGTCGGCCGCAGTGGGGCAGGCACAGGGGGGCTCCCCCAGCTCCCCCAGCCTCAATTCGGAGGATGACCTGCTGCAAAAGTGCATCGGCTCGGCCATGCCCAAGCGCCGGCGACCCGCGGTTCGCCGCAGGGGGCTGGAGCGCAAGCAGAAACCGCCGGGCACTGGCGGGAGGGAGAGGAAAACTGAGGTCAGGAATCGCCCCGACGAGGACGCCGGCTCCGACCGGGGCTCTGACCTGGACAGTGTGGAGTGGCAGGCGATCCAGGAGGGAGCCAACTCCATCGTCACTTGGCTGCACCAGGCTGCTGCCTCCCTCTCGCGGGAGCCGTCCTCCGAGTCCGACTCCATCCTCTCCTTCATGTCGGGGCTCTCGGTGGGCTCCACGCTGCAGCTGTCCCTGGGCAGGCAGGAGAAGCAGCGGCCCGGCAGTGCATCCGGCCGGGACACGGCGAGGAGGGAGCACAGCAAGGGCCGCCCGGAGCGGAAGGACACGGCGGGTTCCCGTCCCGCCGCCCGCGCTGGTGCCAGGGCGGAGCGGAGCCCGGCGCCCGCCAAACCGGTGCCCAACCTGCCCGTGGTCTTCCGTGGTAGGACCGTCATCTACATGCCCAACCTGGCCAAGGATGCCCCCAGTCCACGGGCCACCCCGAAGAAGACCCCGGCGGCCAAGCCTGAGGTGCCGCCGGCCAAGAACCTCTCCCTGAGCCAGCAGCGCTCGCGGAGCCTGCACCGGCTGGGCAAGGCCCCCGAAACTGGGGACCTGGCGCTGCCCAAGAGGAGCACGACACCGCCCGCCCGAATGGGGAAGGGCCCCCCTTCCTCGGGCTCCTCCCGCACCTCCACTCCCTCCCAGCACGGCCCCAAGAAGCTGCCACCTCCCTCCCAACTCAACAAGCCTGGCGCCCCGGCCAAGACAGGAGGCTCTTCCTCCCCTCCGGGACCCCCGGCCAGAGCCCCGGCCCCCAAATCCCCGGCCCCCAAGCAGTCCAAGACGCAAAAGTCGCCCGTGCGCATCCCCTTCATGCAGAAGCCCAGCAGGAAGGTGCTGCCGGGCCGGGGGACCATGCCGGTGCTGGAGGAGCAGGTGGATGGCTCTAAGGCTCGGGCCGGGGGCCCAGGGGGCAGCCGGCTCAACCTGGTGCGGATGTCATCCGCCCGCTCCAGCGGGAGCGACTCGGACCGCTCCGGCTTCCTGCGCCAGCTCACCTTCATCAAGGAATCCTCCAGCCTCCTGCTTCGGCATCGCGCTGGCACCGAGCTGGCCCCGCCAGCCCCGACGGCCTCGCTGCCTCGCCGGGGGTCCCCACAGCGCAGTCGTGCCACCCTCCCGGCCGTGTTCCTCTGCTCCTCCCGCTGCGACGAGCTCAAGGCGGCCAAGCCGGCATCCCCCGGCCCACGGCCCCTCGCCCCCAGAGCCCATCCCGGCGCCAAAGCCACGGCCGGGGTCAAACCGCCGCGCAGGACCAGCTCCGAGAGCCCGTCCCGGCTGCCGGTGAAGACCAGCGTGCCCGCAGCCGAGCCCTTCAAGCGCTACTCGTCCTCGCCCAACATCAGCGTGGCGCGGCGGGCGGCCAGCCCGTCCTCCGTGCGCTCCGAGGCGGCGGCGCGGCGCGGGCAGCCCGAGGCGGCTCCCGGGGGGCAGCCGGGGAAGCCGCCGGTGGTGATGATGAAAGGCACGTGGCGGAGGATTCGGGACGAAGACATCCCCCACATCCTCAAGAGCACGCTGCCCTCCTCCGCCCTGCCGCTGGCGGGCTCTGGAGACGACGAGCCCCTCGGCACCACCGGCACCAGGAAAACCAGCGACGCCGTGGTGCAAACCGAGGACTTCGCCACCTCCAAGACCAACTCCAGCACTTCCCCCACGCTGGAGACCCGCGAGGGTCCCCCGCACCCCCGTGTCACCGGCGATGGCGAAGCCCCCGTGCCCGCCAAGGCTGCCCTGCCCATCTCCTTTGGCCACGAGGCGCCCACTGGGACCTTCCCCACCAGCCGACACGGCTCCCCCAGCAAAGCCGCCCGGGTCACCCCCTTCAACTACGTCCCCAGCCCCATGGCAGTGACGGCTGTGGCGGACAAGGCAGTGGAGAAAATCCAAGCTTGAGCAGCTGTCATGGATGAGGCCCCAGTGAGGGTCCTGGGACACCCCCAGCCCATGGGAGCTGGGCAGGACTGTACTGGGGGTGGACACACGGTGATATGGGACAGCTGGGGACAAGTGAGTCACCCCAACCCACTACCGACCCCCACTGGGGTCCTGCTGTACTGGAGCATCACAGTTCCCAGTTCCAAGGACTGGACATGTCTGGGGACATGCCGGGGCAGACATGTCAACTTGGAGTGAGTCTCATGGACCATCTCATCCCACTGATGAACATCCCGGGACAGACTGAGGGGGGATTGTGTCCCCGTGTCCCTACATCTCGCTCACCCACAGTGGGCAAGGGTCTGATTCCATATGCCGGGAAGCTGGCACGGCACACCCTGGCACAGGGAAACCCCCATATGCTCCTCTGCACCAACGCTGGGCTCTGCCAGTGATCACAGCTCATTTATTAACAGGAGGAAGGGGATGCAGGGGAGAGGTTTTGAGGGTGTGATGAGTGACCACCATCTGTGCTGCTGGAGGTTTCTCATTGCTGATGGGGGACTGGCAGCCATGGTCCCTGCACTGGTCCAAGGTGGCAGAGGGTGGAAATGGCATGTGGGGAGCTGGGCACGGGCTCACAGGGGTGTCTGGGGTCCCAATAGGCTCATCCTGAGGGCTTTCTGCAGGGTTGTGTCACCAGCCTGGATAACTGCCCTGGGAGGGGACAGGGTGCCGAGCTGGCACCAGGCTGACCAACACCCAGGGAAGGGTCTGGGGTCCCTCACCTCCATCTGCAGCCTCCCAACCTCCCATTCCCAGGGCAGAAGATCCCTGTGCCAGCTCGCAACCAGGATTCCAGTGTGTCCTTGTGGATGTGGACACGAATCCATCCAGGACTGGATTACGCCCACGTGGAGCTCCCAGCCCCAGAATCCCGGGGACACTCCACTCCTGCTGCCAGCTGGGCCCGGGTGCCAAGACTGAGGTGTGCAGGAAGTGCCTCAGTCTCTGGGAGTGGGATGTGCTGCAGAGGGACCCCCTATCCAAATGCTCCCTGACCCCTTGGATATCTCCCAGCCCTCCCACTATCTCTACCTGCTTTGGACGGGGTGACCCATGTGCCCTCCATACCCGTGCCATGTTGGGGCTGCAGGGACAGACACAGGACTATGGGGGCATGTGCAGGGGACACACCTGGGGTGCTGTGTGGACAGTCAGGAGCTCTGGGGACATGCAGTGGGATCAGGCAGATACCAGGACTGTGGGGACATGTAGAGGGTCCCCAGGGATATGCACCAGGGTAATGGGGTTGGGCAGACCTCGGTGCCCACTGGACACCCCCTGCTCTGGCAGTGACCAGCACAGGAGACCTGGCCCGGGGCTGAAGAAAAGGGGGACAAATCCCAGGGGCAGCAGGTGTCCGAGTTCCTGGGTGCTGTGACAGAACACAGGGTGGCAGGAGGGCCAGCACTGCCCCCCTGGGCCCAAACCCACCCCCAAGCCCCTCCATCCCCCTCCTCCATGGACAATCCCACCGGGCTCTGCCGTGCCCTGCTCCCCTGCTGCTGTATCTATGTACTAAGGATGTTATTTTACTGGACTCTGCACAGTATTGCAAATTAAAAGCCAACCTGTGTAAATAGGAAGGGGTGCTCAGTCTGTCCTATGTACTGGGGCTGGGGGTGACTTGCAGCCCCTCCTCAGGGTTTTCTGGATCCATTTCTTGTACTTTATGGTCGAGGTGGCAACTGGTGGCTTGAACGGGTCGGTGATATTGGGGCCGGTGAAGGACATCACACCAGCCACCTCTGGTTGCTTCCCACACACCAACGGGCCCCCCGAGTCACCCTGGGGGAAGGAGGTGACGCCAGAGAGTGAACCCCGACCAGGGGCAGGGACTGCCCCAAAGGCTGGGAGGACATCTCACCTCTCTGGTCAGGGTGAGCAGCATCCCCGGAGCAACCCCCCCAGCCTGGGAAAGGTGGCTGAGGGTGGGCAGAGCTTTGTAGCTCTTGGACCCCCAAATCCTCACCTTGGAGGGGGCTGAGCCCCGGGGCTTTCCCTGGAAACAGATCATGGTGGGGGCGATGCCGCCGTCCCAGAAGCGGCTGTTGTTGCACATCCGCGGGTCCATCACTGTCACCTCCAGCTCCTGCAGGGTGGGTGAGAGCCCCCCGCGTCCCCGGGACCCCCAGCCCGCCAGGCTGCACGTGGTCCCCACCGCCGGCCCCTGCCTCGGCAGCCGGATCAGCTGCCGCGTCCGGCTCAGTGTCACCTTCCCCTCCAGCTGCGGGCAGGGGGCCGTGTCAGACCCCCACCATGGCCAAGGGGGCTAGAAGGGAGCACCCCAACACTGCAGGTGGGAGGGGTGAGGAGCACCCTAATGCCTGGGTGGGGGTTTTGGGTTAAGCACCCCAATGCTGCAGGTGGGTGGCTGATGGGGAGCACCCTAAAGCCACAGGTGAGGGGCTATGGGGGAGCACCCCAATGCTGCAGGTGAGTGGCTGATGGGGAGCACCCCAAATCTGCAGATGTGTGACCACGGGGGAGCACCCGAACACTGCAGGTGGGTGGTCAAGGGGGAGCACCCCAATGCAGTGTGTGGATGGTTGAGGGAGAGCAGACCAACACTGCAGATGGAGGGGCTGAGGAAGAGCACACCAACAGCACAGATGGGTGGCTGAGAGGCAGCACTGAGCTGATGCAGCACCCATGGGAGCGGGGAGATGTTACAGAGGTGTGAAACCTCTCGGGGGTAAGAGGAAATGTCACCCAGTTGCTTGTCCCAGCTGCAGGTGCAGCTGCACCAACACGGTGTCAACACCCCCATTCCCCTGGCAGCGCTTCCCGGCACCGCCAACCCTCCCGCTCCTCCTGCAGACCCTTCCTGCAGCCGGCCCGAGCCCCACCTGGAGCAGGAGCAGGTCGTTTTCCATCGTCTCTGGGTCGTAGCCGGGGTGGGGACAGGCCGCCCGGATGGGGAAGGTCTTCGAGGCCGCCCCGCGGTCCTGCAGGTTGTGCAGCCCCACCACCACCCTCCCGCTGGTCCATGTCCTGCACCAGGACCCGGTGTAAGCCCAGTGCTGGTCACTGGGAGCCCTCCCTCAGCCTCCCATCCCCGCGCCGGGCAGGATGTGGCGCTGCACTCACCTCCGGGCCAGGCAGTGGGCGGCTGTCAGGACCCACCGCTGCTGCAGTAGCGCTGCCCCGCAGACGTGAACCCCCCCAAACTGCAGGGACACCATGTAGGGCCGGGAGTGGGGTTTGGCCTCGTGTCCCCCGATGATCGATGGCTGGAGCCAGGCCCGTGCTGCAGGTAGAGGAGATCCTGTCCTGACCCCCAACCAGCACCTGTCACCACCCTGAACAGCGATGCCAAGACCCCACTGGGCACCCGGACCCACCGCCCTGGTGCTCACCCAAAGGCAGGGGCAGAACCAGCAGCAGCAGCAGCGGCCCCGGGCAGCCCCTCGTCCCCATTCCTGCCTCCGTGTCCCAGTGTGGTGTCAGAGGAGCCCCACGTCGTGTGACAGCACAGCAGGCTGTTAGTGGGACACAGACCCCGCTGAGGGGGGCAGGAAGGGGAAGAAGCACCCACAGGGTAACACCTGTGGGGGTGGGAAACACCCGCAGTCCCTCCCTCCCGGTGTTCAGCTTTGCAGACAGAAAGTGGCATCTTCAGCTCTCCAAAAATGGGGTGTTTATGAGATTTATGACAGTTCACAGCACTGGGTGATTCATTCCCAATACTTTTATTAGCAGAGTGGGACAGTTTTCCCACTGTTACCACCACGGGGCCTGCACCAGGTGACAGCGACCCACCCTCCCCAGTGGTCCCCTGGTGCTGGCCCCCTGCCCTGGCCCCCTCAGCGTGTCCCTTTGGGTGGGACCCTCCTGGCTCGGCTCCCTGGGTGGGATCTCAGGCTGGCCAGGAGCCTCTCAAAGAAGAACTCGCTCTGGTAGTCCAGCAGGATGAGGTGCTGCAGGCACGGGGGCACCTCAGCCTTTGTCACCCCCACGCACACGGGGACCACCTTGGTCCCGTGGTGGTGGATGACGCGGATCAGGTTCCACTCGGACACGCGCTGGCACCACGGGTCACCCACGGAGCGGGCCGAGAGGAGCAGGATGGCCACCCTGCTGGCCTCGATGACCTCCATGGCCGTCAGGATGACAGATGTCCCGGCCACTTGGTCCTGGTGCTCCGTGAAGCCCCGGAAACCCTCCTGCCTCAGGCGCTCGGCGATGCGGGAGGCGACGGGATCGTCCTCCGGGAAGTACCAGAGGGAGAAGTCGTAGGGGAAGGGGCAGCGTGAGGGCACAGAGGACGTGCCACACATGGGGGACATGGCAGACTGTGCAGGGAGCAAATGTGGGGTGCAAGCCTTGTTCCTGCACCGGGACCCTGTGGCTGTGCTGGGCACTGGCAGATCCCAGTGTTCCCTGGAGGAAATGTCACCAAAGTGGCAGAGCCAGGCCCTGGCACAGCACTGATGTCCCAGCAAAATCCCTTAAACCCGATGCAAACGTTTTCCAACACGATTTGGGAAGCTGAAACCACAACGTGCGATGTCCCGAGTTGCCCAACACAGTCCGGGGCACCTTTGGAGAGGAGTCGGAGCTCCGACCCCGACCCTCAGAGCGCCTTTTCCCTCATCTCGGCGATGCCGCGCTCCAGCTCCGCTCCCGCCCGCTCCAGCTCCCGGCGCTGCTCCCGCAGCCGCTCCCGGGATTGCTGCAGCCGCTGGTTCATCCCAACGAAGGAGCGGCTCTGTCGGTACAGCCGGTCCCGCTCCTCGGCCGCGGGCTCGGGGGAGCCTGGGGGGCACAGCGAGGGATCAGCGGGGCTGCGGTTTGGGGGGGTCCCCACGCCCCGCTGCCCATCCCGGGCTCACCTGGAGCGGGGCCGTGGTCCAGGGGGGGCTCGGCGGGGAGGACGAAGACGGGGTCGGCCGGGTGGGTGCCCTGCACGTCCTGCAGGATCTGCTCCACGCTGGGGGGCTCAGGGCGGGTGGGCAGCACCCGCTTGGCCTTGGAGCTCATCACGGGGGAGGCTCATGGAGGGGAGGCTGTGGAGGGGGGAGGCGGATGGGTGAGAGGGATGCGGTGCCCCCATCCCGGACAGACAGACAGATCCTTATCTTCCCTATCCCCCTGAGACAGACAGACCACTCCGTGCTGCCCTTAGGACAGACGGACGGACCTCTCGTCAGTCCCCCCAGCCCAGCAGGCACAGCCCCCTCATTGCCCACCCCCGGATGCACAGACAGAACCCTCCCATTTTCTCCATTCCAGGACAGACAGACAGACAGACAGATCCTTCCCTGCCTCCTTGTCCCCCCCAAGACAGAGAGATCCCCCTCACTGCCCTCGCAGAAGGACACACAGATTCCCCCTTTGCTGTCCCCCTGGACAGACCGACTTCCCTCCCCACCAGACTGACAGACACCCCCTGTCCCCCCAGCACAGGGAGAACAGAATCCCCTCACTGCGCCCTCCCCGACAGACACACAGACCCCCCACTCTGCCACCGGACACACTGACAGACCTCTCGCTGCCCCAGGACAGACAGACTCCTCCTTGGGCCCCGTCCCTGGACAGACAGACAGACAGACGGACACAGCCCCCCCCCGGACACACAGACCGGACCCTCCGCCCTCCAGCACACACAGAGCCCCCCGATGTCCCCGCGGACAGACAGACAGACAGAGAGACCCCGCCCGGTACCGCACACGGACAGACGGACCGACCCCGGCCAGCGCCCGCCACGTCGAGCCGCACTTCCGCCCCGCCCCGCAGTGACGTCACCCCTGAGACCCCGCCTCTTCCACCCAGGCTCCGCCCCGCTCTTAAAGGCGCCGCGCGGTGTCACAGAACACGTGGAAGCGGCGGCTCGTGGGCACCGAGGGTTTATTGTGGAACCGGCGAGGGGGTGGAACAGGGTTGGCTTGGACACATCCAGGATCCCGGATGAGAACGATCCAGGCCCAGCGCCGTGGTGCCAATACTGGAGTCACGGGTGCCGGTACTGGGGCCACGGTGCCAGTACCAGGGTCTGTGGTGCCAGAACGGGGGAAGATGGTGCCAGTACCGGGTGCATGGTGGGGGTACTGGGGCCGTGGTGCCGGTACTGGGGATGCCGGTGCCAGTACTGGGAGTGCTGGTGCCAGTCCCAGTACCGGGGCCGTAGTGCCGGTACCGGGGGGGCCGATGCCTCTCTCAATTAATTTTCTCCAATTTCTCTGCCAGGTTCAGGGATGCTCTGGAGGCTGCGGACACACGGACAGCATTAGTGCCCATCCCCAGTGTCCTGGTGCCCAGCCCGTCCTGGTCACTGTCCCATTCCCTCCCTCTCCTGTGGAGCACAGGGGTGGCAGGCACTTGGGAGCTCTGGATGGGAGCCCCAGGCTGGCAGCAACATGAGGAGCACACGGACTCAGGGACGGACACATGGACAGACACATGGAAGGACTACATGGATGGACTCCATGAATGGACACATGGATGGACTCCATGGATGGACACATGGATGGACTCCATGGATGGACTCCATGGAGGGACTCCATGGAGGGACACATGGAGGGACACATGGAGGGACTCCATGGATGGACTCCATGGATGGACTCCATGGATGGACTCCATGGATGGACTCCATGGAGGGACTCCATGGAGGGACACATGGATGGACTCCATGGATGGACTCCATGGAGGGACACATGGATGGACTGCATGGATGGACACAAGGATGGACTCCATGGATGAACTCCATGGATGGACTCCATGGATGGACTCCATGGATGGACACACAGATGGACACACAGATGGACACACAGATGAACTCCATGGATGAACTCCATGGATGAACTCCATGGATGGACACACGGATGGGGTCTGGCTACGGAGAAGCAGGAGGGAAGCGACTGCTCAACCCACGCCACGGGAGAAGGGGCCGGTCGTGCAGGCACCACGCTGGCACTTGCAGGAGCACAGCCATTTGGTGAGTGCCACGGTGGCCACGAGCTCCAGCCATGAGCTCCGGGCCTGGCGGGCACCTGGCACGGCCCGGCCCCGTCTCCCCGTGGCATCAGCAGGAGCCGTGGCTGTTACATACGGACAGGCTGAGCTGCGGGGCCGCCCCGGCCGCCAGCCGGGCTCTGCTGCTGGCCAGAGTCTGCAGGACTGGACCGTGCAGCACAAAGAGAACAGAGAGGTTAGAGAGGGGACAGTGACACCCCCCAGGGGCTGCTGTCACCACAGGGCACGCGGCTGTGGGAGCACGGGCGGAGAAATAGTCACTTGGTGGGAATTAAAGTGAGCTGCCCACATGTCTGCTCTGGGAGAACCACCTGACCTGGACACACAGAGCAGGATGGAGGGACAGGGAGACCCGAGTTACCTTCTCGGGTGACAGTGGAAGCCGCGTCCAGGGCCTTGGTGCTGATGTCACTCATCATGTTGTCCACGGCCTCGTGGTGCTTGAGGAAGCAGGGCCGGATGATGCTGTGGTACAGCACCTGTGAGCCGTTCCAGGGCACGGGGGCCATGCACCACACCAGGAACAGGCACTGTGGGGACAACAGGGGCTCAGCTGGAAGGTGGCGGGGCCGCTCCAGTGCCCCCAGCCTGGTCCAACAGCAGCTCCCAAGGCTGGAGCTCACTGGAGAGACCAGGATCTGAGCTGATTGCAGCCCCACTACCTGCTAAGGGGCAGAGCCCACCACACTCAGTCCCTCCACACGTTCAGCCATCGGGCAAGAGGACCCTGTCCCTGGCACAGCCATTACCTTCCCAGCATAGTAGCAAGGGAACCAGTAGAGGAAGAGGTCAGAGAAGGACTCAGCGATGCAGAAGACGCCGTACACCACCCAGTAGGTGAGCCACATGGTGTCATCCTCCTTGCTGCTGCTCTCGATGGCTTTGATGCTGTGGCAGGAGAGGGCAAGGGCATGGCTGTTGCAGTCCTGGGGTGGGCTCCTCCTTCCCAAATTCTCCATATCCTGGAGCAAACCTGCCCACCAGGTGCTCCTGCCACAAGCTGGCACAGTCCCAGCCTTTCCAGTAAGGCCTCAAGAGCTTCCCAGCCATAACTGCCTCTCATTGAGCAGGCAGACCCTCAGCTAAGGGCAGGGAAGGCTCTCCAGGTGCTGCAGAGGGTGGGACAGGTACTTACGAGACGTAGGCGGGGTAGATGAAGCCGATGAGGTTGCAGAGCAATGAGGCGCCGTAGCCGAACATGAGGTACAGCCCTATGAAGGCCACAGAACCTGCCAGGGGACAGGGGACAATCACAAACCTGCCACCACGGGGGAGAGACCCCGCAGGCTTCTCCTCCCACAGCGAGAAGAGGCGCATTCCAGGACCCCCAGCTGGGGACAGCGACCACCCCCAATTAATTCCAGTACCACAACACTCTGAGTCACGTGGCAGAGGCCACTCCTTCCCAGGGGACCCACGACCTACCCCTATCACTGTTTGACCCCTCCCTGGCCCTGGAAAGGACTTTACCACAACAATCTGGAGGCGCTTTCGCCCCGTCGCCAGCCTGGAGCGGGGCCAGTCCCGCAGCGCCGCTGGAATCGGAGGCACCGGCACACACCCATGGTCCAAAGTCAAGGCCCTGCTTGTCTCCCCCACAGATGGGGCTCGGAGCCGCCCGGCATTCCGATAACACCCGTACAAGGACAAGCCCTGCTCCCGGAGCCGAGATCCTGCGGCTCCTCCTCGGAGTTCCCCGGCCGCGGCTCCCGCACGTGCTCGCCGTGCTGAGCAGCCCTCGGGGCAGGAGGGATTGGCTCCCCCGGGACACAGCAATTCAATCCCGCTTCCCTGCTATTCAATTAGATCGTTAAATTAAGTGGAAGCCAAAGGTTTTGGTTGCTTGGAGCTTGCCCAGCCCTGAGATGCTGGATCAGCAGAGCTGGTGGATGGGGAAGGTGCGACAGGGAGGTCTTGCTGCCGAAACCGCGGGGCTCAGAGGGCAGGAAAACCTCAGGGACACACAGAGCGGAGCCGAGGGCACTTTGTCCCAGCCCAGCAGCCTCTCCCCTGGCCTGGAAAAAGCTCCTCCATTAGCAGCAGGAAAGCTGGGAATTAACCTGTCTGTGCTGGTAAATTAGAGGAAAGTCCTTGCTCGGGCTTGGAGGGCGGATTATCCCCGCTCTGCTCACTGCAGCATTCCTGGGCTCAGCTCCGGGCCCCGATCCGGGGCAGCCACAGCTCCGGGTCTTTCCCAGGAGACAGGCAGGAGCAACATGGCTTTGGAGCAATCCCAAACCTCCCTTCAAGGAGAACAGGCAGGTCCAGGCAGTGCTGGGTTTCATTCCCCAAGAGCCTTAGAAGGGATTTCACGGGATTTTAACCCCCAGAGAAATTTATGTAACAGCAAAACCCAAGGGAAAGGTTTTGCTGAGGGGGTGGCTGGAGCTGGTGCTGCTCAGAGGCCACAGGGATGGGCTCCCAACCCCAGTCTGTGGGTCACTGCTGGCTCCAGAGGTGCAGAACTGACCTTGCTGGGTTCAAGCACAATTTAGGGATTGCTCCAGAAACAGGGGAGGGAGAAATCGGGAATTTTTAGTTTAGCAGCAGGTTCTCCTTTCCAGGACGGGGATCCAGAACACAGAACCATCATTTTTTGGTGCTTCCACTCTTGTCCTACCCCAAAAAAGTCCCTCAAACCCAAGTTTGACAGAATTCCAAGATCGTCTTGTTTGGAAGACACCTGACTGGCACTGCATCCAAACACAACCTGCAGCACATTCCTGTTCATGGACACTTTTCCCCCTCTGAGAGGGAAAACCAGCCCTGCTGCAGGTGAAGGGCCAGGAAAACACACCTGGAGGCCAAAGGCAGAGGGAGCACCTGGAGAGACCTGGGAAACCTCCCGAGCCCCTCCTAAGAGGTTTGATATGAAATCCCAAATAGGAGCACGTGGATGGGCCAGTTGTGAGTTGGCAGAGAGGGCACAGGACCAAGGGTCAGAGGAGAGGGGGCACTTTGTGCCAGGGGACGTTCCCTGGGGAGAACCCGGCTGGTTCCTCATTAATGAGCAACAGGATCCGGCTCATGGCTGGATCCCCACACTCCCTGCAGGACACAGGGACGAGCTCCCGTCACCAGAGCCTGGTCTGACTGGGGGCTCACCCAGAATGGGGACCCCCCCTTTGTCCTGAGGGTCCGTCTGACACCTCCAACACTCAGACCCCGCTGGTTTCGGGGTGCGGGATTTCGGGATTTCACGCCTGCCGAAGGCGAGGACGGCGCGGTGACAGCGCTGTCACCCCCCGGGACCCCCCGGGCCCCTCCCAGCACGGCCCCGCTCTGCAACCCCCAACTGGGGGGGGCCCTGCCCGCCCTCCCCGTGCCCCCCGTGCCACGGTGAGGGGCTGCCAGGGCGCCCCAGGAAAGAGAAGGGGGTGTGGGAAGAGGACGGGAGGACCGGGGAGGCCGCGGGATACCGGTCGCACCTGAGGCCAGGTAGAGCCGTTGGACGCCGGTACGGGCTTCCAGCCGGCCCAGCAGGTCGCCGAGCGGCCCGGGGCGGTCGAGGAAGCGCTGCAGGCGCTGCTGCACCGAGCCCATGGCGGCGGTGGCGGTGACGATGACGAGGAAGGGCACGAAGGCGCCGGCCCCGCACCGGCCCCGCACCGACCCCGCGCCCCGGGCAGTGCGGCGGGGGGCGTGGCCAACCGGGAGGGGCGGGGCCAATGTGAGGGCGGGGCGGGGCTATAACCCAGAGGGGCGGGACCAAAGTAGTGCTGTGGGGCCAATAAGAAGGCGAGGAGACACCAAAGAGACCAATCAGACGAGGGCAGGCGGGCAGGGGCGGGGCCGACGCCGTTGCCATGGCTACAGGCGCTGCGCCGCCGCGGCCTCATGGCGGTGCGGCCCAGCCGGGCGCTCCCGGTGCTGCTCCTGGTGCTGCTCCCGCTCCTGTTCGCGGTGCTGGTGGTCGCCGCCGCCCCCACCGGTCCCGCCAAGCCCCGCGTCTACCTGAGCAGCTGGGCCGTGCGAGTGGCGGCGGGGCCGCGGGACGCTCGGGTTCTGGCCCGCCGGCACGGGCTGCTCTACCTGGGCCAGGTGCAGGCCCAGCCCAGCTCGTGTCTCACTGTCCCGAGTGCCTGCGCTCATCCCCACCCTGTGTCCCCACTGTTGGCCCCTTCACTCGTCCCCTCTGCTCCTCCCATGGGCAGGGACACCTTCCACCAGACCAGGTTGCTCCAAGCCCCTTCCTGCCTGGCCTTGGACACTTCCAGGGAATCTGGGAATGCTGTCCCAGTGTCCCCACGTCCTCAGAGCAAACAGCCTCTGAGCACGCAGGGATGAGGGACCTCCAAGGGTACACACGCACACCCCCCAGGACCCCACTCTCTCTCCAGGGAACACTCTGCGTGTCCTGCCATGCTCAGCTCACATTAAATTCACCTTTCTGACCCATGTGGAGCCAGCACAGGCACCCCCAGCCGGGATAGAAACACTGACAGCAGCTCCCTGTGCCTGCAGGTGATGGAGGGAGAGCCTTACTACCACTTTGGGCACCGTGGCACACAGCAGAGAGCCCTGAGCAGGCACTGGGGGTGGCACATGCGGCTGATGAGGGACCCCCAGGTAGGGAGGAGGGCACGGGGAGTGGGGGCACAGCCACAGGCAGACCCTGCCTGGCACCCACAGCACTGTCCCACCTCCTCCAGGTGCTGTGGTTTGAGCAGCAGACGCTGAAGAGGCGCACAAAGAGAAGTGCCAGCGTGGTGCCAACAGACCCCTGGTTCCCCAAGCAGTGGTACATGGTGAGAGGGTGCTGCTTCCTCCTCTAATCCTCACCCAGGGCACAGAGTGCCCTTCCCACTGCCCCCCTCCCGCCCCCTGACACACAAACAGGGCTAATGCTGGTGGTGATGAGACAGCACAAGTCCCTGAAGGGCACCTGGAGCTGCTGAGCAACTTTAATCTGTTTTTCCAGAACAATGACATCAGTCCCGACCTGAACATCCTCACAGCCTGGAGCAGAGGCTACACAGGGCTGGGGGTCGTGCTGACCATCCTGGATGATGGGCTGGAGAAGGATCATCCCGACCTGGCAGCCAACTATGTAACTACAAGGGGGTGCAGGCACAGGCTCCTTTGGGGCTCGGGGTCCCCAGGGAGGGAGGGTGGGAACTGGTGACTTTGTCCCACTCGTGGGATTGTGCAACGGGAAATCAGCCTCTCCAGGACTGGATCAAAGGTTTGGAGTCCCAAAGAGAATTCCCACATTGAGGAAACTTTAGAACTTGTACACACACTCGAGCCCCCAAAATAGGTGTAATTATAGCAAGCTGCAAAGCCAGAAAAGCTGGTAAACCCTCACGTGCCCAGCAAGGCAGGAGAGTGAAATCCTGGGTGTTTGTACCAACACAATGCCTGTGGGTTGTAGTTCCTCCCTCCTGTGTGGCCCGTGAGGGTCACCCTCAGATGAGTCACCACACTGGGCTCTGTTATCACTGGAAGAGCAAAGCTGTGCTGCTTTCACCCTGTTTCACAGGATCATTTTCAGTTGGAAAAGTCCTCCAAGATCACCAAGTTCACCCTGTGCCCGATGCCCACCTTGTCACTAAGTGCCACATCCAGGCATTCCTTGGGCACCTCCAGGGATGGGAACTCCACCACCTCCCTGGGCAGCCCCTTCCAATGCCTGGCCACCCTTTCCATGGAGAATTTCCTCCTGTTGTCCAACCTGAACCTCCCCTGGTGCAACTTGCTGCTGTTTCCTCACCTCCTGTCCCTGTTCCCTGGAGCAGAGCCCGACCCCCCCCTCCTGGCAGGGAGTTGCAAAGGGTGAGAAGGTCCTGCCTGAGCCTCCTTTTCTCCAGGCTGAGCCCCCCCCCAGCTGCTCCAGCCCCTTCCCTTCTCTGGACTCGACAGAGCTCCAGTCTAACCCAACACAGCTGGGCACAAAGGGGCCTCCCTGTCCCCCCCGGGCTGGCAGTCAGGGTCCCCAGCAGTGCCAGCTCTGGGCTCTGTGCCAGGCGCCTGTGCTGAGCTGTCACAGCCCTGCCCAGAGCCCTTTGCTCACGCTGGTGCCTCGTTCTGTAACAGGACCCGCAGGCAAGTTACGACTTCAACAGCAACGACCCCGATCCCCAGCCCAGATACAGCGATGGGGACAAAAACTGGTGGGTTCTGCTCCAACTCTCAGGGGGCTGATGGTGTCCCAGGCCTCCCCACCCCTCTCAGGGTCACTCTGCCCCCCGCCAGGCATGGGACACGCTGTGCAGGAGAAGTGGCAGCTGTAGCAAACAATGGGATCTGCGGGGCAGGTGTTGCCTACAATGCCAAAATTGGAGGTGAGACGTCGCTCCAGTGGGATGGAGGTTGAAAACCAGCTCCAGCACCTTGGGAGGATGTGAGACCCCAGGTGGGGCTGCTCTGGGGGCTTGCAGGGGGGCAGAGGGTGCTGCAGTGTTACCGCACATCAATCTCTGAGCTCCCCAGAGGTTTAATGCCCACCCCAATACAGCAGCACCAGCTCTGGGCAGGTTCAGGCGCCCCTGCAGAAGTGAGGGTGGCAAAGGGGGTTAAAAGCTGGGAGAAATCCCTGGGCTTAATTACAAAAGACTTAAGGAAGAGCTTTGGGCTCATGGCAAGAGCTTTGGGAACTGGCTCAAGGCAGCAGCACAGACCCACAGGACCCTGATCTCCTTAGGACAGGGTCATGTGAAAGGTGCTCAGGGATGTGGGGGGTGAAGGGGGAGCTGTCAAAGTGCCTCTCAGCCCTCCCCTTGGTGTGGCACACACGTGGCTCCCGTTCCCCCCGAGCCCTCCCGGCCTCTCTCTCGTGCTGCTGCCCCTCGGCCACGGCTGCTCCCGGTCCTGGCCCGCAGGTGTGCGGATGCTGGACGGTCCCATCACGGACGTGGTGGAGGCCCAGGCACTCAGTCTGCACTCCCAGCACATCCACATCTACAGTGCCAGCTGGGGCCCTGAGGACAACGGCAAGACGGTGGATGGGCCGGGCGAGCTGGCGGCAGCCGCTTTCCAGAGAGGGGTCAGCCAGGTGAGCTCAGCACCAGCCTGGGGGGTCTTGGAGACACCAGGACCCCCCTGCTCACCCCCCCTCTGCCTCCTCAACAGGGACGGGGTGGCCTTGGCTCCATCTTCATCTGGGCCTCGGGCAATGGTGGGATCCAGTATGACAACTGCAACTGCGATGGGTACAGCAACAGCATCTACACGGTGTCGGTGGGCAGTGTCCTGGGGGACGGGCAGAGGCCCCACTACAGTGAGGGCTGTGCTGCCATCCTCACCACGACCTACAGCAGCAGGACCAGCAGCGAGGTGCAGATCGTGAGTGTCGTGACAGCTCTGCCAGAGCAACAGCCCCAGGGCAGACACCAGATCACAGCACAGGGAGGGCTCTTCTGAGCCCTCCCCACCTGGGCAGGGGCATGGGGGCTTTGGAAAAGTGTCTGTGTGGACCCTCAAAGGGAAGCAAAAGGAGTGTTTACTGGAGGACCTCAGCTCCCTGGTGCTGAGACAGCCCCTCTCCCCCAGGTGACCACTGACCTGCACCACAGCTGCACTGACAAGCACACGGGCACCTCGGCCTCGGCCCCGCTGGCCGCGGGGATGGTTGCCCTGGCGCTGGAGGCCAAGTAGGTGACTCTGACACAGCAGGACAGCCCCCAGGGAGGGCTGGTGCCTCACTAGGGACAAGGAAGGTGGGAGCTGGTAGCCGGGAGGTTGGGAGTGCAGAGTTGAATTGTCCCTGAGTTCTAGTAGGGAAGCATCTTCTCCCAGAGGCGTGGGAGAGAAGGGGAGAGGAGGAGAATTGTCCCCTTGAGGTGTTTTTGCTCCCATTTTGGCACTGAAGGAGGTTGTGGGGGGACCAGGTTGGACCCAGGCAGCTGACTTATCCACTTCACAAGTTAGAAGAGCTAAAACCCACCCTTTTAAATCCCACCCTTAAAAACCAATGCAGAGACCTCTGTTCCCACACCCTCGTTGCTTCCAGCCCAGCACTGACCTGGCGTGACCTGCAGCACCTCATCATCAGGGCCTCCAAACCTGCTCACCTGCAGTCCGAGGACTGGGCCAAGAACGGGGTGGGACGCCGGGGTGAGTCCAGGGCTTGGCCCTTCCTGCCCCCCTCACCTGGCCTTCAAACACCTTCCAGCAGCCCCTGGTGCTCTCCCAGCACTGAGGGCTCACAGCTCCTGTCCTGGTGGCACCTGCTTTCCAGTGAGCCACTACTATGGCTATGGGCTGCTGGACGCGGGGCTGCTGGTGCAGGAGGCCGTGGCCTGGCCAGGGACTCAGCCTCAGGAGAAGTGTTCAGTCAAGGTCCTTCAGGCCCCCAGGTAAGGGACAGTACCCCTGGATCCAGCCTCACATGGGGACTCACTGTGCCCACTGCAGGAATAGGGATTGCTTCCCAAAAATGGCCTGTGCTGCTCAGTGCCTGCTGTGGGCACAGGGCTGTGCTCAGAGGCTGTGGAGGAGGGCAGGATGCCCATGGAAGGGGAAGGAAACCCCTAACCTTCAGCTTGTCCTTGACAGGGACATTGGCTCCAAGCTCACCGTCTCCACAGAGGTTTTCTCCTGCTCCCAGAGGATTCGCTCTCTGGAGCACGTCCAGGTCCAGCTGTCCCTGAGCTACACACGCAGGGGGGACCTGCTGGTGGCTCTGAGCAGCCCCATGGGAACCACATCCACACTGGTGACTGTGCGGTAAGAACACGGAGCACCAGAACCCCCCAGGGGCTGGGGGCACCTTACACAGCTCTTCTGGGGCCAGGAGACCCCCAACAAGGGGCTCACTGTGCCCAAACCCATGGGCCTCTGCCACATGGCAGTGTCTCCTTGGAGCAAGAACAGGGTGGCTGCAGGGCCTTCTTGGCCACATCCTGCTCCTCCGGGCTCCTGGCTGGCACTCCCAGCTCTTCTCTCCCTCTCCAGTCCCTATGATACCAGCCAGGAGGGCTACAAGGACTGGACCTTCATGTCCACACATTTCTGGGATGAGAACCCCAAGGGGACCTGGACACTCCACCTGGAAAACAGGGGCAGTGCCCATAACACAGGTGGGTGCCCTGGAAGGGGCTTGAACCCCATTTAGGGGGGTCACCCAGTGCCTGGTCATTCTTCTTCCTTCTCCCACTTGGAAAAGCAACTTGTTGGCTTCTCCCTCCCAGCCACAAGCTCTCCTTATCCACAGTGCCACATCTTTGCTCTGAGGGTCTCCCTGGTCAGCACAGGGCCTGGAACGGGGGCACAACCCCAAAGCTTCCAGCTCCATATCCATCACCTGGCAGGTCCTGAGTGCTGTCCCTCCTGTCCCCAGGCAAGCTGACCAACTTCATCCTGCACCTGCATGGCACAAACGAGGACATGATATCCAGGCACTCTGCAGCCTCTGCCACGGACATGTGTCTCCGATGGGACGAGCAGGGAGCCTGTGAGGGTGAGTGAGGCTTTGGGGGGGACAGTGACAGTTCTCTGGACCCTGGGGGGCTCACCCCACCCTCTCTCCACAGAATGTGGCAGCTCTCTGTATGCCCACCAGCACTCCTGCCTGCCCTACTGCCCCCCACGCTACTACGGCCGGACCCGGAGTGCCACTGCCACGGACACAGCCCGTGTGTGTGCCCGCTGCCACCCCTCCTGCTACACCTGCCAGGGTGCCTCAGCCAACAACTGCACATCCTGTCCCTCCAGCCACAGCTTCCAGAAGCTCAGCCACACCTGCTCCCCCCAGCAGGGCCCCCTCAACCCCGGGGTGCTGCGCAGGTACCTCCTTGTTTTCACTGTCCTGGTCTGCAGCACTCTGGTCCTCGCAGGTGTCCTCTACCCCACGTACTGGGTGGCCTTTCGTGCTGGGAAAGGCACTTCCTGCTGTCCCCAGGCTGGGAGGACAGAGTGACACCAGCCCAGGCTGCACAGACACAGCCGGGGACACCGCTGGGATCTTGCCTGGCTTCCAAAATAAACTGGTTGTTGCCTTCCTGGACCACCCTCTATGAATAAGGGTGATCTCCCTTCCCAGCAGTGCCTGGGCTGATCCCACCCTGTGTCCAGCTCTGCACAGGGACAGGGTGGTGTCTCCCCTTCCCCTCCTCATCCCTCCATGCCCCCAGGGACCTGAGCATTTTCAGAGGGGCCAGGAGCCCTGTGCCCTTTCCCAGGAGCAGAGGGATGAGATGTGATGTGTGTCCAAACAGCTGCACCCAGGTGGCCACAGCAGGAGCTCAGCCACAAGCCCACGCGGCTTCCAACGGAGCAGAGGCAGCAGAAGACAGCCCAGATCCACTCCACAGTCCCCCAATTCCTGTTCACCCCCCAAATCCCTGTTCACCAGCAACTTTTAGGCCTTAAAAAAAGGGATCCCAGGGTGGCTGAACCCCCCAGACACCCTGCTGCCCCCACCACAGCAGTGAGAGGGGGCAAAGACCCCTAGTCCTCGCTGTCCCACGGGGACTGGCAGCAGCACAGTGGCAGCTGTGCCCTGGCACGTGGCACTGCGCAGGGCTGGGACAGGGAGAGCTGCCAGCTGGGGCCCTCCGGGGCCACCGGCCCCACGCCAGGACCCTGGACTGCCCCAGGACTTGGGGAATGTGGTTTGTGTTCCCCCCTTCCCAGCTGTGCCATCCCAAGCACAGTGTGTTTGCTCAGCTGAAGTTTTAGGAATTAAAGGAGAGAGCCAGATCTTTCTTCAAATGTATAATAACCCATGAAAACCCTTGGCTGGACCTTACAGAACACAGAGAAGAGGGAGCAGGGATGGAAACTTTGTTTCCAAAGGCAGTGGAGAATGTGGGGCTGTTCCCAGGGGGACCCTGAGCCCTGGAATGAGCTGGAATCCTTGCAAACACTAAGGGAGAATCCCAAGGCAACCACTCAGTCCAGTACTGCAGGTCAAGTTAGAGCTCAATGCGCCAGAGTGTGGCTTCTCCATGGCCTCTCCAAGGGGCTTTCCCCCCCCTGCTCCCCCAGACCAGCCTGGTCTAGTCCTTGGTGGGCAGCTGGCAGGGATGGAATTGCCTCTGGATCTCAGGGCGAACATCCTCCTGTGTGGGAGAGACAGAGTAGGGAGGGCTGTGCCCAGAGCCCGGGATACCCATTCCCACCCCAGCCCCGTGTCCTCACCGCCCGGCCCAGCTGTCCCAGCAGTGGCACAAGGCGCAGCAGCTCCTCATCCTGTGGGTCCCCACACCACTGAGGCACTGGGATCCAGTTGGCAGCCTGGGGGGAGGGAGAACGCTGGACCCATCAAGCTGTTGTGCTCCCAGGAGGCCAGGACACACAGACTTCCCTCCCTCAGAGCCAGCACTGCCGTACCTGGGCAGGGAAGCTCTGGATGGTGTGATCCAGGGCCACCGTCTTGGCCAGGTCCGTGCCCAGGCGGGTCAGGTCCTTCCAGTAGCAGCCCTTGGAGCAGACACAGTCTGACTGGGAGAGGCAGTACCTGGAGGGGAGACAGAGTTGTGGGGACCCCATCCCTGCCACACAGGGGATCCCCCAGCAGGGTCCCACCAGCACCATCACCTGATCAGCTTCTTCCTGGGGTCCAGCACATCCAGGAGCTTCTTGGCATAGTCCTGCTTTGCAGTGGTGTAGATGAAGATCTGGGGGAGCAGGTGAAGACCCCTGGGTGGGCTGCCAGGTCCCCCTTACCCCAGTGAGGTGTCACCCCACCCAACTCTGGGGCCTCCAGGTACCTCATAGGTCTTGGAAAGGCTCTCCAGGAACTGCTGCACGTGTGGACGCAGCTTCACGTGGATCTGGAAGGGAACAGCATCTTGGAAAACCACCAGCACCCACATCTCAACACCAAGGTGACCCCCAAGGGATGTTCAGTCTCCCAGGTAGGATCTGGGCACCCCCCCACACACCCTCTCCCATAGGATTTCAGGGCTCTTTCCCCTCAATCTACAAGGAAGGAACATTGGCACAGAGGCCACATGTATGGTGTGGATCTTCCACCCCACAGCCCCCACCAACACCCCTCAAGACCCAGCACCAGCTGTCCCAACCCCATTGCTGTGTCCCAACACTGATCCACCCACCATGTAGGAAATTCCCTGGAAGCTCAAGGTGAAGGTGGTCATGGTGTCATCCTGCCTGTTGGCAAGTATGGAGGAGCAGAGCAGGATCCCATCCTGGGGGCAGAGAGCAGAGTCAGCCCCCAGCCCCCAGGGCTGCAGCCCCCTCAGCCCCCCCAGCTCACCAGCTCCAGGACCAGGGTGTGCTCCAGAGTGCTCCGAGTCCTCCGGGGAGTATCCGTCCTGGGGGTCAGTACCCCAGGAGTCAGCCTGGCAGGGGGAAAGCAGCATGTCAGTGGTGCTGAGGGGTCATAGGGACACCCAAACACATCCTGACAGGGTGAGGGCTGCGGGGTAACCCCCCCACATACTCACAGACTGGGGGCTGCAGGGACAGTGAGGTCCCAGCACTCATCCTCAGGGTGCCCTGAGAAGTAGGAGCCCCCAGGGCAGGACAGTGACAGAGGGGTCTCAGGATCTGTGGGGAAGAGTGGTCCTGTCAGCATGGCCGGCGCAGCCCAGCTTTCCCGAAACAGGGATTTTCCCAGGGCAGGGACACACTCACCGCTTCCCCCGGGGCAGTGGGGAGCAGACGCTGGGCTGGGACTCTCCTGCTCGAGCCCTCGCCGGACCAGCCGCCCCTTCCCGGGGGTGGCAGGGGAAGACGGGACACGCTCCCAGCCCCACGGGACATGCTTCCCCTGCTCCCCATCTCTCTGCTGGCTCTTGGCCCGAGTACGAGGCCCAGCCTTGGGGGTCGAGAGCCCCAAACCTGCCATGGCTGAGATTTCCCCCGAGAAGGGCACAGCACGGCACGGCACCAGAACACTCACCCTACCCAGGGGCAACCCTCACAACAGCCCCAACTCGACAAGGAGGGAGATGAGAGAGAGCACTTTCACAGGGTGGAGGCACCTTTCCTGCCCCAGTCACCCCGGAGCACCTGGAATCACTCAGGCTTTACTGGGAGCAGCTGGGGCTTGTTACTGGGCACCGCCAGGTGACCCCAGGGCTCATGTCTGTCCCGAGGTGATGAACTGCCCGATGTGACCAGAACCCTCCAGGACTGGCAGCGGCCACTTGGGGCACCCCAGGGCACCCGCCCCTGTGACCTCACGGCTACCCCAGTTTGGGAACAGCCACCAGCGACACGAGCTGGGAGGTCTCAGCCCTTCCCTGGCATCAGCTCCAAACCCATCTCCCAACAGGCGCAAGACCCCCAAGGGACCCCCAAGCGGGCAATGCCCCCCGGGGTGCCCCAGTGCCCCCAGTCACATCCCGTCCCCGCGTGGGCCCCGCGGGTTGGGTTACGGGCGAGGGGGCTCCGGCACGGGGAGAGGGACCCGCCCGCCTCCGCCGGAAGGGAGATAAGCGGGAGGTCCCCGACCCCGGCAGGGAGAGTCTGGCGCGGGGCCATCGGGGACAGGGACACGCTGCGGGGCGGGAGCCGCTCCAGAGGCTCTGCACGGGGACACTCAGGGGGACCCCCTGCCCGTAGGGACACAGAGGAGATCCCCTTGTGCCGGCTCCAGCCAGGAAAGGGCACATCGGGTAGTTCATCACCCCGGAACAGAGAGAGGGGATAAACAGGTTTATTTTCTGCAAAAATAATAAATTACTATCGCTCTTCACCACCCCCTTCTCCAACACGTGGACCCCAAGGACGGAGAGATGCCCGGCACGGCGCTGAGGGCGGGATGGGGGGGTCCCTGGAGGTCCATCCACAGGCACGGGAAAGGTTCGGTGCACGGCAGGAGCACCGGGTTCGCCCTCGGGGTCCCATCCCGGGGGCGGCGGGGCTCAGGGCGGCCGGGGCTGCGGGCAGTGCCGCGCCGCGTCCCGCACCATTCGGCCCTCGCGGGGCGTCCAGGGCCGGGCGTAGCCGCCGTCCTGCAGCAGGATGCGGTTCAGGGTGTGCTCGTGGTTCACGTGCCGCCGCGCCATCAGCACGTACTCGCCGCCCTCCCGCAGCGGGGGGCACCCGCAGGTGTTGGGCACCCACAGGTATTCCCGGGACACCAGCGGGAAGCGGCGCCGATACGGCGTCTTCACCTCCACCTCGTAGCGCGTCTCCTGCCCCACCAAGCGCTGCGCCAGGATCCGGCCATGGAACACTGTGGGGTGAGCATGGGGCACCCTGAGCCCCTTCCCATCCCGGCACTGTTCCTGGCATCGCCCTGAGCCCTGTCCCGCCCCCGACAGCACCCCGAGCCCCTCCCGCCTGGAGCTCACCAAAGTCGCTCTGGCAGAAGTGCTGGATGCGCTGGGAACGTCCCTTGGCCGGGCGGCACCTCCCGCATCGTCCTGTGGGGACAAAGCTGCAGCAATTTAGGGGGCACAGGGGGACTCTTGACCCCCAAGACCCCCTCCCGCAGCCTTGGGAGGGCGCATGGGGGTCCAGATTGCAGAGAGGGACACAGGGAGCGCCTGAGAGTCCTAGAGAGGGTTTTTAGGGCCCATTTTAGGGCCCCCCCTCTCATTCCTATCCCTGGGCTTTCTGGGACCCCTCCTGCAACAGCGAGCAGGGGTGCAGGGGGTTATGGGGACCCTCGAGGGGAGCAGGTACCTGCAGCAGCCCGATCCAGGCTCCAGCCTGGGGGTCTCCTTGGCGGTGGCTCCGTTGCAGAGCCCCCAGGCTGAGGGGGCAGCACAGGGGCTGAGGTGAGCAGGGGCTCCTGGGGTGGGGGGCTGCCAGCCCCCCGGGGCTGGGGCTGCCTCAAGGGGCTGGTGTCCCCATGGCTGGGCTGGGGGTGCCCGTGGGGCAGCCAGAACTCGTACTCAATGCCAGGGTTGGGCTCCTGCAGCAGGACCTGGGGTGGCAGGGGCAGTGCTGAGGGCAGCGATGGGGGCTGGGGGTGGCTGCCCCCATCCTCGTGTTCCCCCCACGCCCCTCACCATCACATGCAGGTCCTGGCTGGTGGGCCCTGGAGCCTCCAGGCTCTCGGTGCCGTCGGGGGCCCGGGTGTAGGTCAGACGGGTGCCGGCGGCCTCGTAGGGCCCGGGCCAGGCGATGGACCAGTCCCCGTTGAGCACGTAGTGCCCGTCACTCGTCATCAGTGCTGCAGGAGGGAGCGGGTCCGACCCGAGCACCGCACAGCCCCCCCGGACCCCCTGCCTGGGTCCCCACCAGAGGCCTCTCCCAGCACAGGGAGGGCAGCGTGGGCCGGCAGAGCCGCGGTCGGGGCTCCGGGGAATCTGCTTTCTTGTAAGATTTTGGCTTTGGGCCCAAGCCAGAGCCAAACCCTGGTGTGCAACCCCCCACGCACCCCCAAACTCTCAGACCCTGTTGCCAGTGGGGGATGGGGCTGCAGCTGCATGGGGAATGGGGCTGGGGGTCCTGGTTCTGGTCTGTGGTGGCCAGTCTGGCCCTGCTCCAGCTCAGCCCTTCCCAAAAACCACGGCTGCAGCCTCTGGAAAACTGCCCCGAGCGCCTGTGAGTTCACTGACCCCGGGATGCTCAAAACAGCATCTGAGCGAGGGAGCGGCACGGCACGATGTGGGACAACATGAGACAACCCGGGATAACAGCATGGAATGACACGGCCACCCCCTGCCCTGCCCTGGCCAGACCCACAGCTGGCACCAGCCAGGACAAACTGGGATAGGTTGGGGCTCACTGGGATAAAGGCAGTTCACATCCTACCCAGGTAGTTGCGGCTCTTATCCGTCACCTTGATGTGGGTGGCACCAGCCGGGATCTTGGTCACATTCATGTACCCAAAATATCCTGTCAGGGGGACAGAGTCAGGGCAGAGCTGGGGCAGGACCCGAGGGGACATCCTGGGGGAAAAGGGCAGGAGGGGATGGGCCACAATGGGGATCCAGGTCTGGGGCATTAACCCAGCCGGGCCCCACATGCTGGGACATTGAGGGCAGCTCACAGTGGCTGTTGGGTGCCATCCAGGGCTGTCTGCCCTATTGGAATCACTGTCCCCACAGCATGGGCAGCACCCCATGGATACTGGATATTGACACAGGGACTTTGGGTGTCCTCAGGGACCCCTGATCACCCTTGGGGACCCCAGAGACCCTCCCACCCACCCCAGAGGAGCAACACCTTCTGCAATGAGGCCAAGTCACCCCGATGATGGGGCTGCTTTGAGCCCACTGTCCCTGTCCCTGTGTGTTGGGGACAGGGAGGGATCAGGGACAATGGGGGAGATGGAGAGAGACAGGGGGACAGGGGATCCAGGCAATGCCTTGGGGACACAGACTGGGGATGGGAGGACAGGAGAGCCAAGAGCCAAAGCATTCACCCATGGAGGGGGCCGGGGCAATGGTTCATTCACCGGAGGAGGGGTCCGTGCCCTGGAACAGCCGGTGCACGAAGAGGCAGGAGCCGTGGCCGCTGCCGCAGTGGCCGCAGGCGTCGGGGCGGGGGCCCGAGCCCAGGATCCCGTCACAGCCCACGCTCTGTGGGACCCCAGATGCTGCCTCAGTGTGAGGGGTCAGCACTGAGGGTCCCAGGGGGTCCCGGCCCTGCACACCCACCAGGCAGCGCCCGCTGATGCAGAGGTCTGGGGAGCCGGGGCTGCAGCGTGTCCCGTCCAGCACCCGGCCAAAGCTGTAGTAGAAGTTGTGCCCCTCGGCCAGGCAGTTGAGGTCACAGAGGTTGGGGGCTGATGGAGCGGGGTGAGAAGGGATGGGGGTGCCACCATGGGCAGCCGTGGCCCCCTGTCAGCCCCGGGATGCCGTCACTACCCCAGCACTCACCTCCGTGGAAGGGCACCCAGCGGTACCGGGCAGAGGTGCCCAGGACAGGCTTGTTGTCATAGAGGGAGCACTGCATGGCCCGGAAGGGCACGGAGCCGCTGGGACAGTCCTATGGGAGTGGCAGGATGGAGCCCGCGGGCCGGGATGGGGACTGGGACCAGCTACATCAGTGCCGTGGCCCTCCCAGCGCTCACCTGGAGCTGGCAGAGCCGGTACTGCCGCGGGTCGCCTGTGCACGGCTCCTCCTTGGTGGTCCTGCAGTTACAGCGTCAGCGCGGTGGGACCGGGCCAGGGACCCCCTGAGCAGACCTGCCTGTGCCCCCCGTTCGCCACAGCGACCCCCCATCTCCAGTGCCACCATGCCACCAAGCCACCACCGGGAGTGACACGTCCCCACAGCAAGGCAGGAGCTGGGCCCCCAATGTCCCAGGATGTCCCAGGATGTCCCTCATCCTGCCAGAGCTGCACCCCAGCGTGGAGCCACGAAGCTCCAGGTCCCCCCACGCGGTGCTGAGGGTCCTCAGGGACATGTGGGAGGTGGTGGCAGAGCCGTGCCAAGAGATTTGGGTGCTGTGTGGGGTTTGGGTTCTGTCATGGGGCTGGGACCCCCGTCCCCCACTCACCGCAGGCACCTCCGGGTGCGGAGGGCGACGCCATCCCCGCAGGAACTGGAGCAGGAGCTCCAGGGTCCCCAAGACCCCCAGGTCCCCTGGGCCAGCTGTCGGCGGGGCCGAGCAGGGGCTGGGGGCTCGGGGACCCTCGCTGGTGTGCCCTGGGCTGGGTCCTGAGTGAGGAAGGTGACAATCAGCACGGTGGTCAGGGTCAAGCAGGCCCAGGGGTGCCACCATGTGCCCCACACCCCTCACCTGTGCTGTGCCAACCAGGCTGAGCCAGGCCAGGAGCAGGAGCCGCCACGGCCGCCGGCACCTGTGGAGCAGAGAGCCCTGAGCCCCCCGTCCCCAGGGAGCAGGGGGTGGCAGTGGGGTGTCCCCACACCCTGGCGTCTCTGCTGGAGCGGGGCCACTGCCCGCGGGGAGGGGGAAGGAGGAGAGACGAAGGACAAGACCAGACCCAGCGGGAGGGTCCCCAGGGCAGGGGCGTGGGGTCTGGTGCCCCCAGTGGGGCCAGGCGGGTGGGTGACCCCGGGTGGGTGACGCCGTGTCCCAAACACGTGCCCACGCGGCACCGGGATGGGCGACGGCCCCGCCACCCCCAGGGCCCCGCGGCGGGCGCCGGGCCGGGATCGCTGCCTGCCGGGACAGGACCAGACCTGCATGCTGGGGCTCCGCGCCGCTCCCCGGTCCGGATCCGGCCCCGCCGTGGGGCGAGCAGTGTGGGGGACAACGGGGGGCCCCCCGCGGTAAAAAGCGCCTGGTCCTGGAGCCCCCCAGAGCGCCCAGCCCGGGGGCGTGGGGGGTGCTGGGAGGGGTGAGGGAGGTGCCGGGAGTGCAAAGGGGTGCGGGCGGTTCCGGAGGGGTGCAGAGGGGGTGCCGAGGTCCCAGCCCCGTGTCGGGGAATCCCGCGGCCGAGCCTGTTCCTTCCCGCCGCGCAGCTTCCAGGGGAACCGGGAGGGTCGCGACTCTGCGTACCCCCCGGCAGGGCAGGGGAAGGGGCCAGGGGGTCGCGGTGCCGTCGCTCCGAGGGTGGTGTTGGTGAGTCCGGACCCCACCGAGGGTCGGGTGATGCCCAGACCCCGCTGGGCAGCGCGGGGGGCACCGCGTGCCTCAGTTTCCCCGCAGGAGCTCCACGGGTGCGTGGGAGTGCGGGCTGGGGGTCCCGCGAGGGGTTAAGCAGAAATCAGGACCTTACCCAGCGCCGAGGAGTCCCCTGCGAGGCACCGAGCCGCCCCCACAGCTCCCCCCGGCCATGCAGACCCCCGTCCGCGGCGTCCCGGCGGGCTCAGTCCCGGCTCGGCGTCCCGGCGGCGGGAGCGGGGGGGACCCGGCAGGACCGGGCATCGCCTGCGCAGCTCCGGGGGGGCCGGGCGAGGCTTCCCCCCCCCGTCCCGGTTCGCCTCCCGTCCCTCCCCGCCGCGTTATTAATATCCAGCCCCAAAGGTGCGCCCAGCCCTCCCCGGCCGCCCGTTAACCCTTCGGGGCCCGGAGCTCCGGCGGTCGGGGTGGGGGCGGCTGGTGGGGTCCCGGTGGGGCACAGATGCTGTTTCTCTACTCTTGCGCCCTCCCGGGACCCCACCAGCCCCAGCAGCAGAAGGGAAGAGTCAGTAGGACCGCCCCCCTACACGGTTGTATCCTGATCCGGGACCCCCCCGTGCTGGGCATCCCGGAGGGGGTTGTTCCCACTGGGGGTCCCTCCTCCATGATCGAGGTCTTCTGAGGGGGTCTTGGGCTGCCAGAGCGCTGGGTGCGAGGGGGGCACCCAGCACCCTTGGGTCCCACGAGCACCCCCATGCTGGAGCTGAAGGGGTTACAGTGTCGGGGTGTGGGCGTCCCTTGGGGTGTCCCCACCGCAGAGCAGAGCGGGCAGGATGGTCCTGAGGCAGGCACGGGCTGAGTCCCCCGGCTGGTACATCGAGGACGTGGGAAGCGGGATGATCTACAAGCGGGGACGGCTCCTGGGACAGGTAAATGCCCCTCCCTGCACCCCTGAACAGCCCCTCACCCCAGCCAGCACCCCCTCCCCACTGGGCACCCCGAGGGGGTCCCACACTCGGACCCCCCAGGGCTGCAGGGGTCCCCGAGGTGTCCTGCTCTGAGGGGGACCCACCACCTCCCCTCTAGGGAGGGGAAACTGAGGCATGGGGGTGACACGGACTGAGCCACAGCAGAAGGAAGGGCACGTGTGTGGGCACTCCGGCACCCGGGACCCTCTCCTGTCCCCACTCTGTGCTGGGCTGCCCATTCCCATGGGATCTTCCTCGCAGGGCACCTTTGGGTGCTGCTACCAGGTGACAGAGGTGACCAGTGGCAGGGTCTATGCAGTGAAGGTCATCCCCCGAGCCCGGCTCACTGCGGTGGGCATCGGGGCGAGGGTGAGTCCGGGAGGGGACAGTCCTCAGGGACGGGGGGACAATACCCATGGGGACCCTGCAGAGCCCCCCAGCCCTGCCCTTGCCCCGTCCTGGGTGGGTTTCAATCCCCCTGGGGTGTCTGCTGGGGGTCCCCAGACCCCGAGGGTTCCCCCGGGGGGTTTGCCGGGCTCGTGTCGGTGCAGGTGGAGCGGGAGCAGGAGCTGCACAGTCACCTGAGCCACCGGCACATTGTCCGCCTGCACGGGCACTTCGTCGACCGCAGCCACCTCTACCTGCTGCTGGAGCTCTGCAGCCGCGGGGTGAGTGGGCACCTGCACCCCCAAATCGGGCACCTGCACCCCGAACCGGGCACCTGCACCCCCAAACCGGGCACCTGCACCCCGAACTGGACACCTGCACCCCCAAATCGGGCACCTGCACCCCCAAACCGGGCACCTGCACCCCGAACCCGGCACCTGCACCCCGAACCCGGCACCTGCACCCTGAAACCAGGCACCTGCACTCCAAGCAATGCACCCAAATCCCCGGCCAGGGCTTCAGCAGGGCCCAGGCTGGTCCTTCACTCTGTCCCCAGACCCTCCTCACTGTTCCCTTTCTCCTCTGTCCCTGCTCTGTCCCCAGTCCCTCCTCACTGTTCCCGCTCTGTCCCCAGTCCCTCTCACTCTGTCCCCGCTCTGTCCCCAGTCCCTCTCACTCTGTCCCTGCTCTGTCCCCAGTCCCTCTCACTCTGTCCCCGCTCTGTCCCCAGTCCCTCTCACTCTGTCCCCGCTCTGTCCCGTCCCTCTCACTCTGTCCCCGCTCTGTCCCCAGTCCCTCGCCGACATCCTGCGTGCCCGGGGCCGGCTGCGGGAGCCGGAGGTTCGGTATTACCTGCGACAGGTGATCTCGGGGCTGCACTACCTGCACGGACATGGCCTCGTGCACCGGGACCTCAAGCTGAGTGCGTGGGGCATCCACAGGGGGATGACCCAGGGTGGTTTGGGGTGACCCACACCAGCCCCACTCTGCTCATCTCCCTCCACAGGCAACTTCTTGGTGACGGAGAAGATGCAGGTGAAGATCGGGGACCTGGGGCTGGCACGGGGGGCGGCTCCAGATGGACAGCGCTGGGGGTGAGGGGGCTGCCAGGAGGGGGGTCACCCTGCCCATGTCCCCGGGGGGCTCCTGGGCAGGGGTTCAGCCTGTTTGCCCCCAACCCAGGGCGCTCTGTGGGACACCCAGTTACCTGGCCCCGGAGGTGCTGGACCGCAGGGGACACGGCGTGCCCTCGGACATCTGGGCCCTGGGATGTGCCCTGTAAGGGGGATTGGAGGGAGGATGGGGAGAGAGGTGGAGGATGGGGAGAGGGGCTGGAGGGAGGCCGAGGGGGCTGCAGGGAGGATGGGGGGAAATGGATAGAGGACAAAGAGTCTGGAGGAAGGACAAGGTGGGGAGCTGGAGGGAGGATGAGGACATGGGAGGGAGAAGAGAGAGCTGGAGGGAGGCTGAAGGAGGCTGGAGGGAGGATGGGGGTCTGGAAGGAGGTCAGAGGGCTGGAAAGGGGATGGGGGTCTGGAAGGAGGTCAGGGGGCTGGAAAGGGGATGGGGGTCTGGAAGGAGGTCAGGGGGCTGGAAAGGGGATGGGGGTCTGGGAGAAGGTTAGGGGGCTGGAAGGAGGACAGGGTATGTCCTGGCCCCACAGAGCAGCTGGACCCCTCCAGGTACACAGCCCTGACTGGTCACCCCCCATTCGAGGCACCCCACAGGCTGGAGCTGTACCGGCGCATCCGGGGGGCTCTGTACCCGCTGCCCCCCCAGCTCTCCCCCCGGGCCCGGGCCCTCATCACCCTCATGCTGGACCCCAACCCTGCAGCACGGCCCAGCCTCAGGGACGTGCTGGACCACCAGTTCTTCACCCAGGTGTGGAGCTGCCGGGGGGCACTGGGGGGCACAGGGGTGGGGACACACACGGGGGTGTCACTGCTTATCCCCCCACAGGGTTTCACACCACACAGGCTCCCGCCCCACGCCTGCCACTCCGTGCCCGTGTTCCTGGGACAGCACTCCCTGTGCTGGTTGCTGCGGGGGGCTGCAGCACTGGTGGGGGGTGCCTGTGCCCCTGGCACCCCCGAGGGAGGCCACGTCCCCCCCTACAAAGGAGCAGCTGCCTCGACAGGACCTGAGCCACACAAACATCGGCAGAGGAAAACCTTTATTAGTGCTGGGAACCGTCTAAAATCCAGTCATGGAAACAAGCAGGGTGGGGACATGACCAGTACGAACGGCACACACACACCAGTTTGCCCTTAAAAATGTTAACAAGGGAAAAAAAACAACCAAAACCAAAATCCAAACCCAAAAGGGAGCTCTCTTCCCTGCCAGCCTGGAATGGGATGGGGAGGTGCAGCTCCAAGGAGCTGTGTCCTGGTGCTGCTCCTGCGGGATGTCACTGGGAGAGGCACCAGGTCACCCCACTCTGCCTCCAGCCCCACCAGCAGTGGGGACACTGCAGAGGGGACAGAGGGACCTGTGGGCTGGGAAGGAGGGAGGAAAGTGCGTGGTTTCCCTGTTCAGCTTCAGTTCTCTCTCTCCTGAGAGAAGAGCCTGGAAGAAAACGCTGAAAGCTCAGAAAAACAGGACACTAAAAACACCCACGGCGTCAGCGCGGGCCGGGACCACCCGCCTATGCCTAAAACAGGGAGGGGGACAGACAAAGATGCTCCACGAGGCCCCAGAAAGCACCAAGGAGCCACTTCCCTGCCCACGTGTCAGCACCAAAGGGGACAGGAGAAGGGGGGGTGTCACTGACCTTCCAGTGTCACCAGCAGGGTCTGGGGAGAGGGAGGTGACAACTTTGTCTGCAGTTGGGGTGTGGCCTGGCTGGGGGGGGGACAGGGCAGCTCCCACGCTGGGGACGGGATGGTGGGTATGAGTTTGGGGACTTGGCTCTCCCCCCTGTCCTCAAACCATGGCAGAGTGGCAGGGATGGATCCCACAGTCCCCAAATGGCCTCGCACCTGAGGCTGGAGGTGGGGTGGGACACAAACCCCTTTGTGGCTCCTCACCCCTCTCCATGCTCCTCAGCCACTGAGGCAGCAGCTAAAAACCTCTCCCAGCCAGCACGTGTTTCCTCCCTAAGCAAACCCAGGCCCCAGCCTTTGCCCTCGAGGTCAGGGATCCACCGGAGCTCCGACCCCACAGCCCTGCCCTGGCACGGCAGCAGCAGGAGGAATGTCCTGCCACAACACCCCGTGCCATGTGGGCATTGGACTGAGGGTCCCTGGGGACATGGGGACAGCCGGGGGACAGGTGGCACAGCCTGGCTAATCCTGAGGCTGGGCACAGGCCTGGCTGCTGTCCTGTCCCTCCCCATGGCGCCAGCAGCCCAAGGCCTGGCATGGAGCCCACAGGATATTTTTATCCCGGCATCCGTGTTGTTTGAAGCTGTCGGCTTGTTTTTGTGGTCATAAACACAGCCCTCCCCTGTCCCACCCTGGCTCAGAGCTGGCAGCAACACCAACACCCTCCACTGGCACAGCCTGAGCCCAGGAGGCACTGGCTGCCCCAGGATGGCCCCAGGATGGCCCTGGAATGGCCCCGGGATGGCCCTGGAATGGCCCCAGGAGCAGCCATTGGTCCTGGCAGCTCCAATACAGCCTGGGAGAAGGTACAGCCCAGCCAGGACACCAGGCAACACAGGGGGTCCAGGCCATGCTCCCCAAACCCTGCTCTGGGAACACCTGCACCAGCCAGCTCTGCCCCACTCCCAGGCAGGAAGGTCTGAGGGGGTCAGGGCAGGATGTTCCAGTAAATTCCATGGGTTTTAAGCTCTGAGATCTCCCCATCTTTATTCCACAGCAAAGAGCTGCCCAAAGATGGGGAGAGCAGGACTCGCTGCCCTTGTTTGGTGCTCAGGACAGTTCTGTCTGTCCCAGGGCACAAACCAAGCCAAGGTGGGAACAAGAAGGTGGGAATTCTGGTTTCTTAAAAAGATGGGATTTAAAAACAACAATCCAAGCTTGGGAACTCCTCTCCCCCTCCTCCCTGGCTCTAAGTGAGGCTGCAACTCACCCTCGTGCAGGAATCAGGTTCAAAGTTCAGCCAATTTGTGGGGTGACCCACAGCCCCATCCCCGCTGGGGGTGACAAGGGCAGGTCACCTCCCTGTCACTGCAGAGCCCAGCCCAGGGCTGAGCTCAGCTCCCAGAGCCCAGGGTGGGCTCAGAGCGGGACCCTGGAGGGGCAGCTCCAGGCAGGGGTGGCCCAGGGGGTGTTTGGTGACAGGTACCAGGTGAGGGCAGGTGCGTGGGCAGCGGTTTCACTGCACAGGGGCCGAGCAGGGTCTCAGCAGCCCGAAGGCAGCGAGCTGCTCTCCACCTTCAGTCCTTTGCTGGCCAGGAAGGCATCCTGCTTGGGCTCCCGACCCAGGAACTTCTTCAGCATGTCACAAGCATCTACGGAACCGCCGGGATGCAGGATGCAATTCCTGTAATCCATGCCCACCTGCGAGCAGAGGTGGGGCCGTGTGAGGGACACCTGCCCTCACACTGACACCGTGTCCCAGCCATGATCAGGATGTTCTCCCTACCTTGCAGTTCATGATCCCCTCCTGCTTGAAGCGGGTGTGGAACATGTCCATGGAGTACACCTCGCTCCAGAGGTAGCCATAGTACTGGGCATCGTAGCCCCCAGCCAGGTGGCCAAAGGTGGCCGGCATGTTTGTTCCTGAGGGGCAAGGAAGGGAAAGGAAGGGAGTTAAGGGGAACTCACAGCATGAAAACCCACCCTGTGCTGTCACTGTGGCACAGCAGGCACTGCCTTAGCTGGTGACAACCCCAGGGGGCACAGGGCAGCACTTTCCGGCCCTTTCTGTGTGGTTCAGCCCTGCTTTTCCAGGAGCCAGCAGAAACTGTCCCCACTGAGCCAGCCCGGGGAGAACCTGCTGAGCCAAGTGTGCAGGCCAGGCCTAGAGGGACAGGAGGGTGGGACACCCATACCTGGGGTGGCAGGGACACCCAGCACCTCTTCACACAGCCGGGCAAACACCTCCACGGGGTCAGCCTTGGTCTGGGTGTGCAGCTCCTGGTCCACCTTGGCCAGGACAATCTGGCGCAGGTTGAAGAGCCCTGTTTCCAAAGGGAGGAGGAGGCAAACTGAGCTCCTGCTGACAGGTAGGATGGGAATTCTGCCTGCAGGGGTGTCACCAAGGCCAGTGGCAGCAGGGCAGGCTGGGGGCCTGGCAGCTCTTGGCACTTTTGCCAGCTCCCAGCCCACGCTGTGCCACGTCAACCTCGGTCTTCCCAGGTAACACAAGGCAGGTGTGGTTCCTTCTCCCAATCCCCTCAGATCCTCCAGCACCACAGGAAACCAGGCAAAGCCTTTCCTCTACTCAGCCAGGCCACAGAATGTCCCCTTGCCCTTCCCACAGGCAGGGGACTCCAGTTCCCTCCGCAGGGACCCACCTGTGTTTGCCTGCCGGGATTTAATGAGTTTCTCCAGCAGCTCATCCGGGATGGGGCTCCCGGTTTTGTAGTGCCTGGACATGCGCAGCAGCGGCTCCTTCTCCCACACCCAGTTCTCCAACATCTGGGATGGAGCTTCCACAAAGTCCCTCTCCACGTGTGTCCCACTGAACATGGCAAACTCCGCCTGGGAGACATGGCAGGCTCAGAGCAGAGCGGGCAGGAGGGGGGAAAGGTACCAACCTCTGCCAGGGCAGGAAGGCCTCACCTGAGAGCACAGCTGGTGCATGACGTGCCCAAATTCATGGAAGTACGTCTCCACCTCGTCGTGCTGCAGCAGGGAAGGGGCATCCGGCGTGGGCTTGGTGAAATTGGCCACCATGGCGGCCACCGAGATCTGCCGGCTGGAGTCCGGCAAGAGGCAGCCTGGCTGGAGGCCGAAGCAGGCAGCATGCCCGTACTTCCCTTCCCTGGAACAGGGAGAGGACACTCACAGGGATCCTCCCCACAGCCATACACAGCCACAGCCTCCCCCAGCATGGTGCTGCTCTGAGCAGGAGCCCCTGGTGACCCCACTGTGCTCCCAGGGCAGTCATTCCCAGCTCACGCCACTCCCTCCACACACCTGGGAGCAGGACCCTGCTCTTCCTCAGGCTCTGCTCCCCCATCCCAGCCCTGCTCCCCTATCCAAGCCCTGCTCCCCCATCCCAGCCCTGCTCCCCCATCCCAGCCCTGCTCCCCCATTGCTCCTTGCCCTGGGCCTCACCGTGGGTACAGGTCCAGGTAGAACTTCCCAATGGTCTCTCCAGAGGACGTGTCCTTCACCGTGTAGAGCTGGACATCCTCGTGCCACACCTGCGCCTTCTCTTCCAGGTGGAAGGTGAGCCCCAGCAGCTCCTGGTAGATGGCCAGGAGGCCTGTGGTGACCACCTGCATGGGGAAATACTCCTTCAGCAGGTTCTGGTCCACGCTGTACTTGGTCTCCTCCACCTGGTTCATGTAGTAGCGCATGTCCCAGGCATTGATGCGGTTGTCGAACTCCAGCCCGCGCTTCTCACACTCCTTCTTCTTCAGGTCCAGGATCACGGCCCGTTCCTTCTCCCCCAGGGGCTTCAGCTTCTGGGCCAGCTCATCTGGGAGAGGCAAAGCAGGCAGGGTTGGTCCCTGAGGTCTGAGGAGCACACCTTGCCCAGGGGGCCCCTGCTCTGCCCCAGGACCCCACGTACCCAGGAATGTGGCCACTGTCCTGCTGCTCTTGGCCATGTTCATCTCCAGCACGAAGTCTGCGTGGGTGCTGAAGCCCAGCAGATTGGCCTTCTGAGCCCGTAAATCCACCAGCTCCTTCAGGATCAGGCAGTTCTCCTGCGAGGCAGAGACACAGTCAAGTGGGGCATCCAGGTGAGGAGGGAAGCAGGAGCTCTCCTGAGGAAAGAAGCACAAATCCCAGGTGAGATCCCTGCGGTGCCCTGGCATTCCATGTGTCCCACCTACCTCTTTACACCTGGAGTTGAACATCTCCTCCACCTTCCTCCTCGTCTCGGGCACATAGCACTTCTTCAGGAGAGGGAAGTAGTGTGGGTATTTCAAGGTGACTTTCAGCTTTCCATCCTCTGTCTTCTCCAGGGAGTTCAGGAAGTCCTCAGGGAGCCCTCCTAGGAAAAGAGCAGACAGAGCTGACGGAGAGCCCAGGATCCTCCAGGAATACCAGCTCTGGGAATGAGCACGGGAAGGGGAATCCAGGAATCATGGCCATGCCAGCACAGAATTCAGCTCGAGCTCTCCATACCTAATTCCTCCTTGGAGAAGGGCAAGAAGGTGGTGTCTTCATTGAGGTTCTTGTTGAAGTCTATGCACAGGATGCTCAGCTTTTTCTTAATAGCTTTGATTTTCTTTAAAATACAGAAAAAGAGCCAAGTCAGTGCTGGGGGAGAAGTCAGGCCATGCCCTGCTGAGCTGCCCAGCAGCAAGTCTGCACTTGGCTCTGACTCAGCCCCAGCGCTGCACAATTAATTGTGTGCAAGCACTGAGCTCTCTGCCCGGAACAGGCTCCCTGGGATCACACCTGCTGGGGAATCAGCCACCTCAGCAAGGTCCTGGCTGTCCCCTGCCAGCTCAGGAGCTGCAGGTGTTCCAGCAACAACCTCCTCTACCCTTATTTCACCTTGTCTTCTATTTTTAACCCAGCTTTGAGCTCCTTCAGTGGTGCATGGGAAGAGAGGGAGACCCTGAGCCACTCAGTCCCCTCACTCCAGCCCTTTGCATGTGGGAATGAGGTGCTACTTCCACAGTTTCAGCTTCCTGGGAGCTCCACGACCCCCAGCATTGATCTCACCTTGTCAACGTCACCCCTTTAATGGAAAGCAAAAAGTGGGGTACAGAGATATCACCCAGTGGGCCCAAAATCAAGGAAATCAGGAGCAAAACTCAAACCAGAGCCTCAGGTCCTGCTCTGAGGTGACACTGACCCCAAGCCCTGCGGGGCCTCCTCTATCTGTGCTTAATTCATCTCTATGGCAAGATAAGGGGGGACGGATTCAAACTGACAGAGGGGAAGTTTGGATGGGATATTAGGAAAAAATTCTTCCCTGTGAGGGTGGGGAGGCCCTGGCACAGGTTGGGCAGAGAAGCTGTGGCTGCCCCATCCCTGGAAGTGTCCAAGGCCAGGCTGGACAGGGCTTGGAGAGACCTGGAATAGTGGAAGTTGTCCCTGCCCATTGTAGTGGGTGGGGACAGGATGAACTCCCTTCCAAACCAAACCATCCTGGAATTCTGTGATCTCACCTCCTGTGTCTCCTCAGGGAGATGAAGCCCGTTCCTTTTTCCCAGCTTGATCAGCCTCTCCAGGTATCTCTTGGCCTCAGGTTTCAGCAAAGCACTCTCTGCTTTCTCCTGGAAAACAGGACCATGAGCGTGGGGAGCTGCAGCCTCAGGTGCTGCAGGAAGCTGCTTCCTGGTGGGAGCTGGAGGTTATAGGAACACCAGTGACCCTGAAGCAGATGGAAACACCCTCCAGGGAAGGCTTTATTTTGGTGCATTGGTTCCTATGACACCTTGATGCATTGGTTCCTACCAGATTGCTGTAAATACACTTTTTGCTGTATCACAGCATTTTTTGGGGCATCACCAGCCCCTTCTCCACCTGAGCTGGGCTGGGCTTACCAACACCACCTCAACAAAGGCATGATCAAGGTCCTGGCAGGGGGAACAAAGCCCTTAACCCACTGTTTTCCAGCTCTCACTAACAGCCAGATCCCTCTGTCGTGATCATATCGTGATTCCATTCTAGACCTGACTCGGTATCATTCACTCTTAAGCTCTGGGACAAGGGGAAAGGCTTTGTTGTAACCCCAGGAGGTTTCAGTGCCCTGCTCAGGTGCAGCCCTGGCAGAGAACACACCTGGAGCCAGACAATCCTCTGGTACACGTCCTGCCTCATGCTCATCTCCACGTCGAACTCCGAGAGCTTCTTGTCGGCCTCGGTGCTGGCGGCGCGGGTGGCCTTGCAGGGGGACACGTGCTGGGGGAAATCCAGCATGTTCCGACGCACTGCAAGGGAACAGGGATCATGGCTCCATGTCCCAGGGCTGCTGGGGACTGGGAGTGCCCACACAGAGCCAGTCTGACAGCCCAGAGTGGCCACCCACACGAGGGAAGAGCAGCTCCCTTTTGTCCCTTCACTTCCATCTGCTGGTTTTCCACCACAGCCCATCAGGAATTTCATGCCTGTGAGACCCCAACCCCTCTGCCCCAGCTGTGGCATCACAGGAATTCTGGGATATCCTGTGTTGGACTTGCTGACTCATGTGGGTCCCTTCCAGCTCAGGATATTCCAGGATTCCACACTGGCACCATCCTTGTGTGCCTCCCTTGAAGGTAAAAGTGGGACACACTTTCCTCTCCAAAAGCCACCACTCCCCAGGTGTGCCCTGTCCTGATGCATTCCCATTTAAGAAGGGAAAACAGGGAGGACATTCCCTGCCAGCCCTCCTGCAAAGCCTCCAATTGCAGCACTCCAGGTGCTCTCCAGACACCTGGACTCTGCCCAGAGCAGAAGGAGAGCAGGGAGCTCACCCAGGGAAGTGCTGACAGTGGTGCTGAAGTCAACATTCCTCCTGCTTAGTAAGGGGGTTTTCCTCTTATTTCAGGAAAAAGAACTGGGAGAGGAGGAAGGCAAGGCTTGCAGGCTGGTCCCCGCTCCAGACAGGTGTGACAGCTGCCAGCACAGGGATCAGGACAGTGACCAGCTGCCTTGAGGCAGGAGGGGCTGCCTGAAGTGTCACTGCTGTAAATAATTAGCCAGAAAGACACCAAAGCTGCATCACTTTGGTGCCACGGTGCCATCATGTTGTGTTACTTTCCCAAAGTTATAGCAATGTGTAAACAAGGCACGTGGAGAAACATTTATCCACTTAAGGAAAAGAATTAGGAAGGAAATGATGATTTCTCAGATATTTTCTGTCATTTGTTCCCATTGATGCTCCCTGACACATGAATGCAGGGACAGCCTTGGGAATGTAGCTGCTCCTCCTGCAGCCCATCCTGCTGCCAAAGGGTTGTCCTTGGGTACATTTGCTCTTCCCTTCCAAATCTGCTCTTTGTACTTGTACCTTCTTGTATAAACATGAACTGGGAAAAAAACCAACACTCTGCTGGGAGCCAAGGGGAGAGTGAAGGAGGTGACAGAAGAAAAACCACCAAAAAATTGTATTAACATAAAATCATGGAACCCTGGAATGGTTTGGGCTGAAGGGACCTTAAAACTCATCTAGTTCCACCTCCTGGCCCTCCAGTGTGGAATAGAGAAAGCACAGGCTGATGGTGACATCCCTCACTTTAATACTTCATTCCCAGAGTTATGACAATCACAGGATCACATCATGGAATCCCAGAATGGTTTGGAGTGAAGGGACCTGTGGGATCATCCAGTCCCACCCCTGCCATGGGGAGGGACACCCTTCCCTATCCCAGGTTGCTCCAACCTGGCCTTGGACACTTCCAGGGATGGGACATCCATAGAATAAACTGTGTCAGGGCCTCCCTACCCTCACAGGAAGGAATTTCTTCCCAACATCCCTCCTAGGTTGAACCCACCCTGCCTTGTCCTGCCAACACCTTCAGTTCCAGAAAGCCCCTCCTGCTGCTCCCACCTGTGTATTCCACCTCCACATCTGCCAGCGCCTTGAGGGTGTTCTCGTAGGACACCTCGCCCCTCTCCTGGGCGCCCACCCGGTCGTACACCAGCTTGGTGCTCTCGGTGAGCTCGGCAGCCATGGCCTCGATCTGCTCGGCCGTCAGGTCCCAGCGCAGCTGGTTGGCCACGAGCCGGGGGGTCTGGCTGTCCACGACATTCCCTGCGTGGGGAAAGAGGGGAAAAAAAAAGGGGTGGGAGATGTCGCCTTACGCGGGCTGGAAGGGAAAGCCGGCAGTGCTGAAAGGTGCTCAAGGAGAGGCCCAGCAGCGCGGCGGGGGCTGGCAGAGCACCGGGATCAGATCCCAGGCACCCCTCAGAAACCCGACTCCCCCTGGCAGTGCCTGTGCCCTGGGTCGGGACTGTGCCCTGCCCGGGGACAAGGCCCGCGGGCCGCAGAGGTGACTCGGGGGGCAGCAGGACGGCCCAGGGGGGCCTGCCCCAGCCCCTGTTCCCGCCCCATCCCTCCGCCCTGACCCCCACCCGCCTGTACCTGTGGGGGGGGCCATGCCGGGGGTGCCGGTGGTGCCGGGAGACCCCGCGCTGCTGACGAGGCCGGGAGAAGACCGGGCCGGCGCCACGCACCGAGCATGTGCCCCGACCGGAGAGGCGGGCGGGGACAGCGGGGCATTGTGGGAGCGTGGAGGACCGGGCCGCTCCCGCCTTCCCCGCGCCTCACCGGGGCCGGGGGATGTCGCGGGGGAGACGATGCGGCCCCGTCGCGACCCTCAGGGCCGGCCCGGAGCATCCCTGGGGTCCCGCCCGCCCGCGCCGTTGCCATGGCAGCGCCGTTCCCATGGCAACGCCGCGTCTCTATGGTACCGGCGAGGGGGCGTGGCGTTAGAGTGTAAACCCCGCCCCCCTCATGGCCATAGATGGACGTGGGCGGGGTCTCGGCGGCGCAGGCGCGCGGCGGGGTTGGCGCGTGCGCAGAGAGGGAGCGCGCCCGGCCCAGGCGAGTGTTGGGGCGTCCGGTGAGCGGGACCGGGGGGGGGAACCGGGGCCGGACTGGGACCCCCTGGGACACCCCGAGACACCCTGAGACACTCCCGGCCATGGCCCTGCCGTCCCTGAGCACTGCCCACTGCAGGGAACCGCCCGCTCCGGTCCCGCGCCGAGCAGCGGGATGGGCACCGGCGGGTACCGGGGGATACCGGCAGCGGGGCGGGGAGGGATGGACCGAGACCGGGTTGTGTGTCCCCCCCTCCCCACCAGGCTGGGACCCCGTGCTGGCGGCGCCGGGGCTGTGCTCCCCGCGGGGAAGTGCCCACTCCGGGACCGGGGCGTACCGGGGGGCACCGGGGATGGAGCGGGAGCACCGGGGATGGGGGGACTGGGGATGGACTGGGGGCACCGGCACCGGGGATGGACCGGGGGCACTGGGGATGGACTGGGGGCACCGGCACCGGGGATGGACCGGGGGCACCGGGGATGGGGGGACTGGGGATGGACTGGGGGCACCGGCACCGGGGATGGAGCGGGGGCACCGGGGATGGGGGGACTGGGGATGGACTGGGGGCACCGGCACCGGGGATGGAGCGGGGGCACCGGGGATGGAGGGACTGGGGATGGACTGGGGGCACCGGCACCGGGGATGGACCGGGGGCACCGGGGATAGGGGGACTGGGGATGAACTGGGGGCACCGGCACCGGGGATGGACTGGGGGCACCGGGGTGGACCGGGGGCACCTGGACTGGGGGGACTGGGGATGGACTGAGGGCACCGGCACCGGGGATGGACTGGGGGCACCGGGAATGGGGGGACTGGGATGGACTGAGGGCACCGAGGGCACCGGGGATGGACCGGAGGGACTGAGGATGGACCGTGAGCGCCGGGACCGGAGGGACTGGGGATGGACCGGGGGCACCGGCACCGGGGATGGACCGGAGAGACTGGGGATGGACCGTGAGCGCCGGGACCGGAGGGACTGGGGGCACCGGGGGCGCTGCGCGGGTTCTCCCACCGGGAATCGCCCTCTCCGGTCCCGCTGCGGGTACCGGGATGTTCGGGGGCTCTCGGGGTCCCAGTGCTGCTCCGGTGCCTCCCGGTGGGTTGGGCCTGGCTTATCTGGGCTGGACTCAGTTAAACCAATTTAACGTCTCGGTGCAGCCGCCCTGGCTGTGCCACAAACCCAGATAAGGCTCTGGGGGTGGGCAGAGCTGGAGCTGCTTCCCTTGTCCTTCAGCCGTGCTGGGATCCCTGGGAATTCCCAGCCTTGGAATGTGCTTTTGGGGGTCTCTCTGCTTCGGGTCCTCCCTCCCTTTCCCTGCCAAATCCTGAGCCCCAACTCCCAGGGACAAATCCCTTTGCTTTCTTTCTGGGAGCAGAAAAGTGGGAATTCTTCGTGGGAATGTCGGTGCTGGGTTTGTCTTTCCAGGTGTTTTGGTCCCTTAAATACCTGCAGCACCTTTGCTGTGTTTCCCTTGGCAGGAGCCCTTTGGGGAAGGATTGTGCTGAGCAGAGGGGTAATTCAGGCCTGGAGAATTCCCAAAGGGAATTCTGCTTACAGCTTTGGGAGTCTTTGGCCAGGCCTAAACAATCCTTTATCCCCCAAATTCACCCCTGGAGTCCTGAACAACTCCCTTACCCCCAGAATTCATCCCGAGGGGGAGCAGCAGCAAAACTCTTTGACTTCTGCCCTCTCAAGCCATAACTTTTCCCTCTCCAGGTGTGTTTTTTGGAGGGAAGGAATCCCAAGGATTGCAGCCCAGCCCCTCAGAGCCCCCAGCATGGCAGACCAGAAGCGTCTGGCCTTCTCCATCATCCAGTTCCTCCACAACCAGCTGCAGAATGGGAACATGTCTCCAGATGCTCAGGAGAGTCTGGAAGGTGTGTTGGGTCCCCCTGGGTCTGGCAGGCTGAAACCTGGGAAAAATTTGGATGGTTTTCCTGTTTTTGGCTGGGCTGATCCTGACACCAAACCAACCCAAACTGGAGTTAATTTGTCCCTTGGGGAGGTGTCCAGGGGTGCTGATTCCTCCTCCTCTGCTTTCTGAGATCTTTCAAAAGCAGATTAGCTTGAGGCAGGGATGGACCTGGGGTCAGAAACCTCCCTGACCCCGGCCTGGAGGTTTGTCTGGAATGAGGTGGAGGCTCTTTGGGAAGGGTAAAATGAGGATTTTGTGGCTGTAGGGAAAGTGTTTTGTGCTTGAAGAGTTTTGTGGTTGTTTTTCCTGTTGTACCCTCAAGATGCTCTTCCCCAGGATTTATCCAGGCTCTTTTCAGAGGGAAGGAGAGCACATGGATCTTAAAAGGTCTCCTTAAGGAGCTTAAGGTTTAGTCTTTGGCTTGTGCATTTGTCCCAGTGAGAGGAGTATGGGCACCTCTGTGGGGTGGGGGGACATTCCTGGGGGTTGGGTGGCAGGAGGGGGGAATTCCTGGTGGTTTGGGGCTGTAAAATACAACAGGAGATCCCTGGAAAGCTGAGCTCTGTTTTCCCTGGGAACAGCTTCCCAACCAGGCTCCTGATGAGGGAGGGGGTGATTTGGTACCTCTGTGTGGCCACAGCACTTCCCAGAGCAAGTGGAATGTGTGGATTTGTCCTTGCCCCATTCCCAGGTGTGGGAATGCCCCTTTCCTGGCTGTGGGAATGCCCCATTCCCAAGTGTGGGGATGCCCCTTTCCTGGCTGTGGGAATGCCCCATTCGCAGGTGTGGGGATGCCCATTCCCAGGTGTGGGAATGCCCATTCCCAGGTGTGGGAATGCCCATTCCCAGGTGTGGGAATACCCCATTCCCAGCCGTGGGAATGCCCTATTCCCGGCCATGGGGATGCCCCTTTCCCAGCCGTGGGAATGCCCCTTTCCCAGGTATGGGAATGCCCCTTTCCCAGGTATGGGAATGCCCCTTCCCAGCCATGGGAATGCCCCATTCCCAGGTATGGGGATGCCCATTCCCAGCCATGGGAATGCCCCTTTCCCAGCCGTGGGAATGCCCCTTTCCCAGCCGTGGGAATGCCCCTTTCCCAGCCGTGGGGTTGCCCCATTCCCAGCCGTGGGAATGCCCCTTTCCCAGCTATGGGAATGCCCCTTTCCCAGCCGTGGGGTTGCCCCATTCCCAGCCGTGGGAATGCTGGTGCGGCCCCAACTTGATTAATTTGCCCCCCAAGGAGTCACTGAGGGATTGGGATTTGGGATTCACTCAGTCCAGGAGCCTGAAACCCAGAGCTGAACTTTGGGCTAAATTTCATGGATTTGGCCCAAATATGTGGGAATTGTGTGGTTTGGGGAGTTTTTTCCTGCTGTTTTAGAGAAATCCCTTTGCTGAGGGACAGGGATGGGTATTTAGGCTAATTCCTGCCTCTCCTTGTCCAGTGGCCATCCAGTGCCTGGAAACAGCATTTGGGGTGTCCATGGAAGACCAAGGCCTGGCTGTGTCCCAAACTCTTCCCGAAATATTCGAGGCTGTTGCAGGGAAGGTGAGTGAGTGCCCTGAAATGTGCTCTGAGGTTCCTTCCAGGCAGCCCAAACACTGACTCCAGCTGTGGGAGGGAAATGTTTGGGATGATTGGGAAGAGGGAGGTGTGGGACAGCTCTGTGGGAATCCTTATCTCAGCCTCTCCCTTTCCCTGGAAGGAGCTGGAACACACCAGGACAAACTCAGAGCCTGTCACCCCCTCTGAAGATGACATAGCTGAGGCTGAAAGACTCAAGACTGAAGGTAACACCCCCTGGAGCTGGTGGGAAATGAGGTTTTGGTGGGAATCTCAGTGCCCTGGCCCCTGGGGAATGCTTGGAATGGGGAAACAAAGCAAAGGGGTTCAACCCTCCTGTCTCTCTCTGCTCCAGCAGTGTGGGGAGCCTGGCACAGTTTTGCTGTTACAGAGCCTGGAAATGCTGGATTGCCCTTTTTCTTTTGTATCCCAGGAATCCCCTGGTGTGTGGGATGTGGATCCATGACCTCTTGCTTTGGTTTGTCCCTGATTTTTCCCCTTGCTAACGAGCCTTTCCCTCATGTTTTTAGGAAATGAGCAAATGAAGGCAGAAAACTTTGAGGCCGCCGTGTCTTTTTATGGAAAAGCCATTGAATTAAATCCAGCCAATGCTGTGTATTTCTGCAACAGGTACTGGAGCAGCTTCCCCAGGGCCTCACCACTGAAATCCAGGACTCCTCATTGGTCAAAACCCCTTTTTTATGCTCCTGTGGATTTCTTGTTCTGTTCCTGGCTCGCTTGTTCTGTTCCTGAGCTGATGATAACACACTTCCCTTTGCCTCCTGGCATCTCTGGATGGGCTGTGGGTGTGGAAATGACCTTTATTAGGCATTTGAGGAGATAAGGGATGCCAAGAAATAGGCTGTGCTTCCATGGAGTTATCTCTGAGTGGGATGGAGAGGCTGTGTTGGGAAAAAAGGAGTGAAATGAGGCAAATTGAAGGCTTGTTACTGAGAATTGTACAGGCTGGTGTGTGCAGAACTGGCTGTGGAAGTGGAATTTTGTATTTTTCAGTTTTAAGAAGTGTGGGAAAGTTGGTGGGAAAATAATTGTTGGATAAAACAGTCTCTGTTGGGAAAATAATTGTTGGATAAAACAGTCTCTGGTGGGAAAATAATTTTTGGATAAAACAGTCTCTGGTGGGAAAATAATTTTTGGATAAAACAGCCTCTGAGTCAGGATTTGATTTGATTACCTGTTCATTGTGGGCATCTGGCTCCAGGAATGACACACATTGATGACATGGAGAGGTGGTTTGGGGCTGGAAACTGGTGCTTTTAGCTGAGCCCTGTGTGAGAATCAGTGCCATGAAGTTTTGGGCACAGTTGGGAGGTTGTGGCTTTCAAACCATTTTCCCTCTGTGTGGGATGTGGGAGAATGGATGGAAATTGTTATGTCTGGGAAATTGAGGGGTCAGGGAAACAGAGATCCTTTTGTGCCTCCCTGGAGCCCTCTGGGAATGTCATCAGGAGGAATAAGAGCCTGGATTTGTTTGCATAGAAGAATTCCAGGGCAGAGTGTGGAGCTGAGGGTCGGGATTGCTCACCTGGATGTGGCTGGGCTTAGGTCAAGCTCATACCTGACTTTGCCTTGAGGGGTAACAGGGGGAATTTTCCTCAGGATATTCCAGCTGCTCAGTGTTTCCTACCCCTCTCTCCCTCTCCTCTCCAGAGCTGCTGCCTACAGTAAACTTGGGAATTATGCAGGAGCAGTGAGAGACTGTGAACGAGCCATCGGCATCGATCCCAACTACAGCAAAGCCTATGGCAGAATGGGGTGAGTAACAGCAGGATTGGTGCTGGAATTCCAATCCCTCAGCACCTGGTGGCAGGGCTGCAAAATCAGGGAGCTCAGCCCTGCAGTGCCATGGAAAAAACCTCCTGGTGTTCCAGCTCTGGGAGGGCTTATCTGACTCTGTGACTTTGGTTTTTCCCTTTCCCAGCCTGGCCCTCTCCAGCCTAAACAAACACACAGAGGCTGTTGTTTATTACAAAAAGGCTCTGGAGCTGGATCCAGACAATGACACATATAAATCAAACCTTAAAATAGCTGAACAGAAAATGAAGGAGACTCCCAGCCCGGTAAGTTGTGGAATTTGTTCATTAATTAAGGTTTTAGAGGGAGGTTTTTCCACTGTAAAAGCCACAGGTGCTGTTTGCAGGGCCCTGGTGAGGTGGGGGATTGTTAAAATTGCAGATTTTGGGTGCAGACAGAGGGGAGATGGTCAGTGATCCTGCTGGGAACATTCCACTGAAACCAGGAGAGGGAAACTTTTCCTCACAATCTCCTTGGGCTTGTTTGAAACAGCTGGAAAATGAGACTGATGAGGGGTTTAAAACAGCACTTTGCCTTAAGCACCTTTTTTAATTAAATCACTGCTGAATCAGCTTTATTTTCCCAGTGACCTGTTGGCAGCACCAAAAGTGATTTTAGGAGGATCTTTTTGTCCTACAAAGGTGTTTTTTTTTCCTGAAAAGAAACCTGGAAGTTTCCCAGCCAGGTTTGACTGCACTGCTGACCTGCTCCAGGCAGGAGTGTGTTAGTTGATAATTTTGGAGGGGATTTTCACTTCCCAAAGACATTTCCAGTGCAGGGGGGAGGGAGGGAGGTGTTTAATTTGGGAGCTGGGTGACAGAGGTGGGAAGAGGTGAGCAGGGAGTCATGGAAGGGGCTCTGTGAGCCCAATCCCTGGGGCTGGATGTGACCTGTGGCTTTGCAGAGGGGTTTGGGCAGAACCTCTTCCCTCTGTCAGGGTTTAAGGGATGGATTCTGGATCCTTCCAGCACTGAAGGGAGCCTGCAAAAAAGACAGGGAGAGACTTTTTATGAGGGATGGAGTGACAGGAAAAAGGGGAATGGCTTCAAACTGCCAGAGGGCAGGGTTAGATGGGATATTGGGAATAATTCCCCCCTGTGAGGGTGGGCAGGCCCTGGCACAGGTTATTCCATGGGTGTCCCATCCTTGGAAGTGTCCAAGGCCACGTTGGAGCAAGCTGGGATAGGGAAGGGTGTCCCTCCCCATGGCAGGGGTGGAACTGGATGATCCCTCAGGTCTTTTCATTCCAGACCATTCTGGGATTCCATGATGTGATCCTGATGACTCTGGGAATGCAGGATTAGTGTCACCATCAGCCTGTGCTTTCTCTGTTCCAGACTGGAGGCCCAGGAGGATTTGATCTGGCTGGTTTGCTGAACAACCCTGGCTTCATGAGCATGGTAAGGGCAGGCAGAGCTCCCAGCTGGGCCCCTGAGGATGAGGATTTCACTCATGTGATTTGGGGAGCTCTGGTGTCTCTTCACATGTGTTGTCACTGCCTGATCTCAGTGTTGTTCTGGTGTTTCATTAAGCTCAAATGAAAAGCCAGTGATGGACTCACAGGTGTGGAGGGGCCTGTTCTGAATTAGAGCCTGTTCTGATGTTGTGCTTTGCTTCTCTGTGCTGGTTTCAAGGTGAACCTGCAGGAGAAATGAACCCAACACAAAGAGATTCCAAGTCAGAGTTTAATAACAATATTACAATAAATCCAGTGGCACAAAGAGAAATTGGGTTTAACCCCCAAGCCCAGCAGTCTAACCCAGCCCCCTGGGGCACAAACACAGGGGGGTTTGGTGGCCCCTGTGCTGAGCCCCACGTGGTTCCTCCGAGTCCAAAGGAAAAGGAAGGGACAAACCTGTTGGTGGAGATGATGGCACAGTCTGGGCCAGAGTGGTGGCTCCTCCTGGCCAGGGGCTGCTCCTCCTCTGGATCCAGTGAGTGGTCCCAGAAGTCCCCAAACCCCAAGACTGTCTCCCCTCAGGTGCAGGTGGGAGCCCCCAGTGCCTCCCCCAGGGCAGGGAGTTCCACCCTGGGGGATCTGACTCTGGCAGTCAGGGGGGATTTTGGAATTGTTGCTGGCCCCTGAGCAGAGCTGAGCCCTCAGGTGGGTGTGGAGGTGCCAAGGACTCCCTGCAGGGCAGTTCTCCCAGCTCCTCTGCCAGGCTTCTTTCCCAGCCAGCTCCCAGCCTGAGGGCTCAGCTGTGCCCTGGGCAGCTGCTGGTCCATTGGTACCAGTTCCTGGGAAATGGTACAGAGGGTTTAGAATCCACAGCTTTGGTCACACCCACACAGGGATAAACTGGTCCCAGCTGCTGAACTGGGACATTCTCTCTTTGCTCTTTTTGTCCTTTTGCTCTGTTTCAAAGCCTTTCTGCCTTCACTTGGTGGTTGAGTGGCATAACATCTGCACGTCCCCCCAGTCAGTGACTAAACTGGGTGTTGTTTTCTCTCCTCTCTTGAAACAGGCATCGAATCTCATGAACAACCCCCAAGTGCAACAGCTGTAAGTTGGATCCTGCTTGTATTTTCCCTTGGAATTGCTCATTTGATGCCCTCTGTGTGTTTGGTATTTGCTGCAGGTCTGGGCTGGTGGGAGCAGGAGGGAATTTGGGGCAGGGGTGTGTGGGGAGCTTGGAAACCAACCCAGTCCCCTGTTTTGAGTGCTCTGGACTGTATTAAAGAGGGATTTTAGTGGAATCTTGGCACAGGGGAGGCAGGATGGGTTGTGGCTCTGGAATTTGGGGAGCTGGGGATCTTTGGCTCTGCTGCAGCTTTATGTGGGCTGGGGACAGGATTTCTCAGCTCCAGCTTGGTCAGAATGGGAATATTCCCATTCCTGGTGCTGCAGAATTATGAGGATCAGCTCACAGTACTTGTGAGATGCTGGAATAATAACATAAATAAATAAATGGATAAAATTAAGGAGGCACAGACCATTCCTGACCCTCCCTTTGGAGCACAGGGAGGTGAGATGGTTTTTGTATGACACAACCTGGCTCCTGGGCTGGGTGTCAGCCCCCACTTCCATCTGCTTCCACCTCACCTTGCACTGCTGTTCCAGCTGGAATTCCCCCCTTGGATGCAGCCTGAGGATTCCAGAGGCTGTTCAGGCTGCCCTGAGAGTGAGTCTTTGCTGCAGAGCAAGAAAAGAGGTGGTGTGAGGAAGGGCAGTGTTTTAATTCCATAAACAACACACAGACAGTGTTTTAATTCCATAAACACCACCCAGGCCTTGCCCACGGAAGGGGAAATCTGGGAACACAGTAACTGACACTATGAGGAGTATTTTTACTTACTGAGCAGCTTAATGTTCATTACTCCTCTGCAGTTAATGACTGAAAAGTTGTTGCAGGAGATTCCCTTGCAGATAATCCCTAATCCATGGGATGGGAAGTTGCTCCCATTCCTTGATGCTCCTGTCCCAGTGTAAAACAATTAATGTTGGGGTCTTGTCCTGCTCTGACTCTTCTCCCCACAGCATGTCTGGGATGATTTCAGGTGGCCACAACCCCATGGGAGCCACAGGCACCAGCCCCTCCACCAACGACCTCGCCAGCCTCATCCAGGCGTGAGTTGGAGCTGCAGGACCTTGGGACAGGGATTTGGGGGTGGCCAGAGCTGGACTGGACACCTGGGGAGGGACTTAAACTGTTGGGTGAAGTTGTGGATCTTTGGGTGATGGGAGCTGTTGGTTGGGTGAAGTTTTGAGGGTTTTGAGCAGAAAAAATCCTTGATGAACAGTTGAGTGAGGTAAATATTGGGTCAAGTTTTAGATGATGGGAACTGTGGGTTGGGGGAAGTTTTGAAGTTTGGAGCAGAACCAGAATCTTAATTTAAGAGCTGGGGAAGGTTTAAGTGTTTGGTGAAGTTCTGGATGTTTTGGTGATGGGAACTGTTGGTTGAGTAGAATTTTAGGCTTTTGAGCAGAAAAAAAATATCTCTTAATTTAACAGTTGGTTGAGGTTTAAATATTGGATGAAGCTTTGGGTGTTTTGGTGATGGGAACTGTTGGTTGGGTGAAGTTTTGGGCTTTTGAGCAGGAAAATCCCTTGATTAACAGTTGGGCAAAGTTTAAATATTGATTGTTTTGGGTGATGGAGCTGTTGGTTGGGTGAAGTTTTGGGTTCTGAGCAGAAAACCCCCTTGATTTAAGTTGGGTAAATTCTAAATATTGAGTGAAGTTCTGGGTGTTTTGGTGATGGGAAGTGTTGGTTGGGTGAAGTTTTGGGCTTTTGAGCAGAAAAAACCCCTAAACATTTGGGTGAGGTTTAAACATGGAGTGAAGTTCTGGATGTTTTGGATGATGGGAACTGTTGATTGAGTAGAATTTTGGGGTTCTGAGCAGAAAGAAAAACCCCTTGATTTAACAGCTGGGGGAGGTTTAAGTGTTGAGTGAAGTTCTGGGTCATGGGAACTGTTGGTTGGGTGAAGTTTTGGGCTTTTGAACAGAACTAGAACCTTAATTTAACAGTTGGGGAAGGTTTAAGTGTTTGGTGAAGTTTTGGCTATTTGGGTGATGGGAACTGTTGGTTGAGTAGAATTTTAGGCTTTTGAGCAGAAAAAAAAGTGCCTTGATTCAACATTTGGGTGAGGTTTAAATGTTGAGTGAAGTTCTGGGTGATGGAACTGTTGGTTGGGTGAAATTTTGGGGTTCTGAGCAGGAAACCCCCTTGATTAACATTTGGGTGAGGTTCAAATGTTGAGTTCTGAACTTTCCTGGGTGTTTTGGTGATGGGAACTGATGGGTGGAGTTGGGACAATGGGCTGGGGAGCATTTCCAGCCCCAGGAAGTGCTGGGGTTGGGAAAGCTCTGGATGAAGTTCAGCAAGGCCAAGTGCAGGTCCTGCCCTTTGGCCACCCCAAGCCCTGCAGCACTCCAGGCTGGGCACAGAGTGGCTGGAGAGCAGCCAGGCAGAGGGACCTGTGGGGACTGAGGGACAGGAAGCTCAACAGGAGCCAACAGTGTGTCCAGGTGGCCAAGAAGGCCAAGGGGATCCTGGCCTGGATCCAAACTAGCGTGGCCAGCAGGCCCAGGGCAGTGACCCTTCCCCTGGACTCTGCCTTGGGGAGGCCACACCTTGAGTGTTGTGTTCAGTTCTGGGCCCCTCAGTTGAGGCAAGAGATTGAGGGGCTGGAGCGGGGCCAGAGAAGAGCAACGAGGCTGGAGAAGGGACTGGAGGTGGCACTGAGTGTCCTCTGAAACACCTCCAGGGACAGAGAATCCACCAGGTCTTGATCCAACCCCACTGGGATCACCAGCCCAGGGCACGGAGTGCCAGAGTGATCCCAGTGGGGTTGGATCAAGGGTTGAATTTGATGAGCTCAGAGGTCTCTTCCAAGCCAATCCATTCTATGATTCTATGGATGTGGCACTGAGGGAGAATCCACCACATCTTGATCCAATCCCACTGTGATCACCAGCCCAGGGCACTGTGCCCTGGGCTGGTGATCCCAGTGGGGTTGGATCAAGGGTTGGACTTGATGAGCTCAGAGGTCTCTTCCAACCCAACTGAGAAGAACAACGAGGCTGGAGAAGGGACTGGAGCACAAGTGCTGTGGGGAGAGGCTGAGGGAGCTGGGGGTGTTCAGCCTGGAGAAGAGGAGGCTCAGAGGTGACCTCAGCACTGTCTGGAACTGCCTGAAGGGAAGTTGTGGCCAGGTGGGGGTTGGTCTCTTCTCCCAGGCACTCAGCAATAGGACAAGGGGGGCTCAAGCTCTGCCAGGGGAAATTTAAGTTGGAAATCAAAGAAATTCTTTGCAGAGAGAGTGCTCAGGGATTGGAATGGGCTGCCCAGAGAGGGGGTGGATTCCCCATCCCTGGGGGTTTTTAAGGTGAGATTGGATGAGGCACTGAGTGCCATGATCTGGTAAAGGGACTGGAGTTGGCCCAAGGGTTGGACTTGATGATCTCAGAGGGCTTTTCCAACCCAATCCATTCTATGGATGTGGCACTGAGGGAGAATCCACCATGTCTTGATCCAACCCTACTGTGATCACCAGCCCAGGGAGAATCCACCACGTCTTGATCCAACCCTACTGTGATCACCAGCCCAGGGAGAATCCACCACGTCTTGATCCAACCCTACTGTGATCACCAGCCCAGGGCACTCCGTGCCCTGGGCTGGTGATCACAGTGGGGTTGGATCAAGGGTTGGACTTGCTGATCTCGGAGGTCTTTTCCAACCCAATCCATTCTGTGTTTCCCCCCCATGTCCCTCCTGCCCCCCAGGGGTCAGCAGTTTGCCCAGCAGATGCAGCAGCAGAACCCTGAGCTAATAGAGCAGCTCCGGAGCCAGATCAGGAGTCGAACTCCAAGTGCCAGCAATGAGGACCAGCAGGAATGAGCCCTCCAGGTGAGATTCCAGCTGGGAATGCTGGGCCAGCTGGATGGGGGGGGGGGGGTTAATTGGGTGGATTTCTAATGGGGTTTGTGCTTTAATTGAACCATTTGGGGACTCTTTGGGGCTCTGCAGGGCTGAGCTTGGGCTCAGCATGGAGGGGTCAGTAAGAATTTATAAAAAAAAAGATAATAATTAAAGCTTTTTACTAAATGAGTGGGGTTTTTTTTTACCAAAAGAGGGGTTTTTTAACCAAAGGAGAGGTTTTTTTACTACATGAGGGTTTTTATATTACAGGAGGGGTTTTTTTAACTAAAGGAGGAGGTTTTTTACCAAAGGAGGAGGGTTTTTTTTAACCAAAGGAGTTTTTTTTTAACCAAAGGAGTTTTTTATTTTAACCAAAGGAGTTTTTTTTTTAACCAAAGGAGTTTTTTATTTTGACCAAATAAGTTTTTTTTAACCAAAAGAGTTTTTTTTTAACCAAAGGAGGTTTTTTTTAACCAAAGGAATTTTTTATTTTAACCAAAGGAATTTTTTATTTTAACCAAAGGAGGTTTTTTAACCAAATAAGTTTTTATTTTAACCAAAGGAGTTTTTTCTTTTAACCAAATAAGTTTTTTTTTTAACCAAAAGAGGTTTTTTTTTAACCAAAGGAGTTTTTTTAACCAAATAAGTTTTTTATTTTAACCAAAGGAGTTTTTTATTTTAACCAAATATATTTTTATTTTAACCAAAGGAATTTTTTATTTTAACCAAAGGAGTTTTTCATTTTAACCAAAGGAGTTTTTTTTTAACCAAAGGAGTTTTTTTTTTTAACCAAAGGAGTTTTTTTAACCAAAGGAGTTTTTTCTTTTAACCAAAGGAGTTTTTTGTTTAATTAAAGGAAGGGGGTTTTTTTTTACTAAAGGAGGGTTTTCTTACTAAAGGAATTTATTTCACTAAACTTCATTAAAATGCCTCAATTAATTTCCTCCCAGGCTGAGTTTCCCCCTCTCTTCTCCCTCTTTCCACAGCCCATCCCAGGGGAACTTTGGTGTTTGCTTTAAAAACTGGAAGCCACGTGTGTGTTGCCATTTCTTCAGTTGGAAGTGTCCAAGAGGGGGAAAAAATCATGGAGAAAAACAAAAAAAAAAAGAACCAAACCAACCCCAAAAACCCCTTTCTGTGACCTGCATGTTCCAGACAGACTCACTTGATCCCAAATCCTCATCCCTGCTCCTCCCTCTCCCCATTCCCATTATCCTTCTTCCCCCTGGAAGACCCAGCAGGCTGAACACAGACCAGCATCAAGGCTTTCCAACAGGACTGGGGGCTCCACATGGATACAATTCCATGGGATTTGCTCCCTTGGGGATGATTTTTTAGCCTGGTTTGGAAGCACCAGGAGCTCCAGGACTCTCCTTGTTGGTTTTCCTGCCCTTGGGCCACTTCCAAGAAGTGTTGGAGTCCCTCCTATCCCAGTCCTGCCACATTCCTGGGACGATGTGTGACCTCTCTGGAAATCCTGGGATCCTGTGGCCTCTGGAATCCGGGATTTGGGTTCATTTGCAGGGCTACATCCCCCACCCAGGGCTGGGGCAGCTTTGCCAGAGGGAGTTTGGTGCTCCCCATTCCCAGAAAAACATGGGAAGGTTGGGAATGCCCAGACACAACATCCCCACGTGCTCCTCGGGCTCCTTCTCCCAGAAAGTCCTGGAAAAACTTCAGCAATTCCACCTGGGTGGGGGCAGTGAGGGAGAAAAGGGACTTTTTAGTGTCTAAAAGGAGTTGTTTGGGTTTGGTTTTTTTTTTTCCTTGGATTTTTGGTTTTTAAATCTTTTCTGCATGTAAGAATCAACCTGGCTGAGTGTGCTGATGGAGGGGGTTGGAGCAGAGGGGAGGAAATTTGGGATTCAGGAATCAGGTGGGGGCTGGAGCCACCCCAAGCCCTGCCTTGGGCCAGCCCAAAGCTCAGCCCAACTTGCCCAAAATGTCCCTCTGTGGAGACCAGAGACTTTTGTACCGACCTGGACTCTGTTTTAAAGCAGATTTTGGGAGTGGAGGGGCCACGGGGGGACCTTGGGAGGAGGAATTTCCTGGGAAGCAGATGTGTAAATGCTCCAGGAAGTAACTGTGGATCCTGTCACTTGTGAGGAATAAAAAGTTTGGACACTTTGGTTGGGATTCCTCGTGCCCAGGGGGCCCTTTCCAGAGGCTTCTGTGGGGCCCTTTTCATCCCCCTCTTCCCATTTCCCTTTGCTCTTCCCAGGTGTGTTTTTTTTTTTCCTTTTTTTTGTTTTTCCCTTTTTTTTTGTTTTTCCCTTTTTTTTTGTTTTTCCCTTTTTTTTTGTTTTTCCCTTTTTTTTTGTTTTTCCCTTTTTTTTGTTTTTCCCTTTTTTTTTGTTTTTCCCTTTTTTTTGTTTTTCCCTTTTTTTGTTTTTCCCCTTTTTTTGTTTTTCCCCTTTTTTTGTTTTTCCCCTTTTTTTGTTTTTCCCTTTTTTTTGTTTTTCCCTTTTTTCCCTTTTTTTGTTTCCCTTTTTTCTGTTTTTCCCCTTTTTTTTTTGTTTTTCCCCTTTTTTTTTTGTTTTTCCCCTTTTTTTGTTTTTCCCCTTTTTTGTTTTTCCCCTTTTTTCCCTTTTTTGTTTTTCCCCTTTTTGTTTTTCCCTTTTTTTCTGTTTTTCCCTTTTTTTCTGTTTTTCCCTTTTTTTGTTTTTCCCTTTTTTTGTTTTTCCCTTTTTTTGTTTTTCCCTTTTTTTGTTTTTCCCTTTTTTTGTTTTTCCCTTTTTTTGTTTTTCCCCTTTTTGTTTTTCCCTTTTTTTCTGTTTTTCCCTTTTTTTGTTTTTCCCTTTTTTTTGTTTTTCCCTTTTTTTGTTTTTCCCTTTTTTTTTTTCCCCTTTTTTGTTTTTCTCTTTTTTGTTTTTCTCTTTTTTGTTTTTCTCTTTTTTGTTTTTCCCTTTTTTTGTTTTTCCCTTTTTTTGTTTTTCCCTTTTTTTGTTTTTCCCTTTTTTTGTTTTTCCTTTTTTTTGTTTTTCCCTTTTTTTTGTTTTTCCCTTTTTTTTGTTTTTCCCTTTTTTTTGTTTTTCCCCTTTTTTCCCTTTTTTTGTTTTTCCCTTTTTTGTTTTTCCCTTTTTTCCCCTCTTCTAGTTTTCTTTTGCTCTTTTTTATTTTTTGTTTTGTTCTTCCCACTTGTTTTTATTCATTCTGGTTTTCTTCCCAGTTTTTTTTAGTTCTTCCCACTTTTATTTTTGGTTCTTCCCCTTCTTTTTTATTGGTTCTTCCTCTTTTTTTTTTGTTTTTTCTCTTCCCATTTTCTTTTGCTCTTTTTTGTTTTCTCTTTTGTTCTTCCTGTTTTTTGGGGTTTTTTTTGTTCTTCCCAGTTTTCTTCCTGTTTTTTTTTGTTCTTCACAGGTTTTTTTCTTCTTCCCTGGTTTCTTTTTCTTCCCAGTTTTTGGGGGGTTTTTGGTCTTCGGTTGTTTTTTTCTTCCCACTTTTTTTTTTCTTCCATTTTTCTTCTTTTCAGATTTTTTTAATTCTTCCCAGTTTTTTTCTTTTGTTCCCCGCAGGATTTTTATTCTTCCCAGTTCCCTGATCCCTTCTCTAACTTTCCTTCCACACTCCCCATCTCCTTTAGGAGACCCAACAGCCAAAATAATGGAATTTTATGGGATTTTAAGTGCATTTCAGCCCCCCCAGGGGCCTCTCGGAGCCACAATTCGCACAGATCTCCCCCAGGCAGTTGGGCAGCCTCAGGGGCAGGGGCTGGCGGGGCGGAGGGCGCCAACCCGGGGGTTTTTTTCCCATTCCCGGGTTTTTTTCCCATTCCCGGTTCCCGCTCAGCACCGGACAGCGCTGCGGGCCCAGCTCTGCCCCGGAACCCGCGGCGGGGGGGACGCGTTTCCCGCGGACCTGAAAAGCAGCGGCTCCCAAGCGGGGTTGATTGACGGCTCGCGCGGCCAATCAGCGGCCGTCTTTGGCACGGCGGCCAATGGGAGAGCGTCGTGGGCGGGCGCGCGTGGGGCGGCCGGGCCGGGAGCGAGCGGGGCCGGCCGTGAGTGGGGGGGCGGTTACCGGGGTAACGAGGGGGCACCGGGGGCGGCCTGAGGGGGTGGCGGGGCCCGGGGGGGGCCGGGGGGCACAGCGGGGCGGGGGGAGCCGGGGGTGGGCGGGGAGGGGGCCCCGCTCCCACCGTGAGGGGCTCAGGGTGGATCCAGGCCCTGTGTGAGGGGCTGGGCCTGCGCCCCTCCTCGCCTTGAGCGGGCTTGGGGTGGGCGCTCGCTCCGTTTTAGGGGCTCGAGCTGCGCCCCCACCCTGTGTGAGTGGCTGGGGCTGAGCCCCAATCCCTGTCAGGGGCTCAAGGTGGGCCCTGGCGTTGTGTGAGGGGCTGGGACCCCTCCTGGCCTTGAGGGGGCTCAGGGTGAACCCCAACCCCTTGTGAGGGGACCGGACCCCTTCTCCCCTCCATGAGGGGCTCGGGCAGGACCCCCCTCTCCGCCATGGGGGCTCAGGGTGGATCCCAACCCCCTGTGAGGGTCTCCCCAGCTGAACATGCCCCTCCCACCCCTCTCCCATCTCCCCTTGTAGCCCCCTCCCCAATCTCTGCTCCCTTTTCGGGTGCTCAAACAGGTTTTCCCTGTGCTGGAGGAGCCCCCTCCCCATCCCACCTTTTCCAGGGTGACTGGGATGGTCTCAAGGGCTTTTAGGGACAGGTGTGGCTGTGGGGAAGGCATCGTGTTTTCAGAAGGAAAACAGGGATTTAGGGGGTTCTCCCGGATCAGGAAACCCTTTGTTTTTCCTCCCACAGAGCCCTGCCTGCTTTATAGAATATTTTTGGCTGCTTGGATACCTCGTTATGAGCCACTAATTGGAGCAGTACCTGAGCTAATCCTTTGTTCCAGGCTGGTGGCACGGCCTGGGTGTGGGTGCTGCTGCTGGAGGAGCAGCCCAGGAGAACCACCAGGTATCCCTGGGGATTCCCTTCCCTCTGAGCTGCTTCCAGCCCCTCTCAGGGGGCACTGGATGCAGCTGCTCCACCTGCACTCAGGAGCTGGAGCGTTTGACAGGGGTTGATTTGGGTTAAAAATGGGAAATAAGTTAAAATTCCTGAGGTTAAGGGGTGTGTGGGTGGGAGCCAGGCCTGTTCTGGAGAGGGGAATTCCTTTCCTTGTGGTTGAAATCCAGGAGCTGATCCCTTGGTTGGGCTCAGCTGGATCCCACAGCAGAACTGGGTGTTTTCCTGTCCCTGTGTGGGTGTTTCAGATAAAACCTTTAAACCTTGGCTGTTCTGGGGCAGCCCCACCAACTCCTCCAGGACTCCAAAGCTACTTTTTAATGCAGTTTGACTTTTCCCTGCTGGTTCCTGCAGCTCATGAGGGAAAAACTCCCTATTTGATCCCACCCACAGGTGCTGATCCCGGGAGCACCTTCCCCTGGGGGTCTCTCCATGCTGATGTCCCAGCTCTGAGTGCAGCCCCACCATTCCCAGACCTCCCTGAGGATGAGGATCGTGGTGGCCAAGGTGCTGTGCCTGCTGGGCATCTCTGTCCTGGTGCTGGCCGGGGCCCTGCTGCCCGTCAGGGTCATCGAGGCTGACCACGACAAGGCCCAACGCTCCAGGAAGGTCCTGGCCCTCTGGAATTCCTTTGGAGGAGGAGTTTTCCTGGCCACCTGTTTCAATGCCCTGCTGCCTGCTGTGAGGGGCAAGGTGAGTGCTGTGGCAGGGGCACCTGAGCCTGCAGGATTCCAGCCCTCTCTGCTGTGGGAATGGGGGTGAAGGGTCTGTCCAAATGGACATGGAGCCCCCTCAAACATCATATGGTGAGGGTGAGCTGTGCCCACCTCCCTGCCTGCTGCTGGGTGTCTCCATGGAGTCAGTGGAGATTTCTGGGAGGCTGTGGGGTGGGAAGATCTGAACTCCCTGTGTTTGAAACACTTGGACAGCTGCACATGGGGGAGGCAAAAAGATTCCCTGTCTCATGACCAGGCCGGTGTCCAGGGGTGTGTTGGGTGTCCAGGGGTGTGTCCTGGGGTGTGTTCAGTGTCCAAGGGGGTGTTCAGTGTCCTGGGGTGTGTCCAGGGGTGTGTTCAGTGTCTGAGAGCTTGTTCAGTGTCCAGGGGCGTGTCCAGGGGTGTGTTCAGTGTCCAGGGGTGTTTCCTGAGGTGTGTTCAGTGTCCAAGGGGGTGTTCGGTGTCCAGGGGTGTGCCCAGGGGTGTGTTCGATGTCCTGGGGCATGTCCAGGGGTGTGTTGGGTGTCCAAGGGGGTGTTCGGTGTCCTGGGGTGTGTCCATTGTCCAAGAGGTTGTGTTCAGTGTCCAGGGGTGTGTTCAGTGTCCAGGGGAGTGTCCTGGGGTGTGTCCAGTGTCCAGGGGTGTGTTCAGTGTCCAGGGATGTGTCCCGGGGTGTGTTCAGTGTCCCAAGGTGTGTCCAGTGTCCAGGGGTGTGTTCAGTGTCCAGGGATGTGTCCCGGGGTGTGTTCAGTGTCCCAAGGTGTGTCCAGTGTCCAGGGGTGTGTTCAGTGTCCAGGGATGTGTCCCGGGGTGTGTTCAGTGTCCCAAGGTGTGTCCAGTGTCCAGGGGTGTGTTCAGTGTCCAGGGATGTGTCCCAGGGTGTGTTCAGTGTCCAGGGATGTGTCCTGGGGTGTGTCCAGTGTCCAGGGGTGTGTTCAGTGTCCAGGGATGTGTCCCGGGGTGTGTTCAGTGTCCCAAGGTGTGTCCAGTGTCCAGGGGTGTGTTCAGTGTCCAGGGGAGTGTCCAGGGGTGTGTTCAGTGTCCAGGGATGTGTCCCGGGGTGTGTTCAGTGTCCAGGGGAGTGTCCTGGGGTGTGTCCAGTGTCCAGGGGTGTGTTCAGTGTCCAGGGATGTGTCCCAGGGTGTGTCCAGTGTCCTGGGGTGTGTCCAGCGTCCATGTGGGGCTGTGTGAGCACCATGGGAATGTTTCCCTTCAGAGGGATCAAAGTGATGGATACACTGAGGGTCTTTTACTTCCTCCCAGCTGGATGAAATCCTCAAGCAGAGCAACGTGACCACGGACTACCCAGTGGCCGAGACCATCATGATGGTGGGTTTCTTTGTGACTGTCTTTGTGGAGCAGCTGATCCTGACCTTCCAGAAGGAAAAGCCCTCCTTCATCGACCTGGAGACCTTCAACGCCGGGTCAGACGCCGGGAGCGACTCGGAGTACGAGAGCCCCTTCATCGCCTCCCCCCGGGGCCGTGCCCCGTACGGCGCCCACTCCCACCCCCTGAGCATCCCCGAGCTGTCCCGCCCCGGCCCCCTGCGCCTCCTGGGGCTGGTGTTTGCCCTGTGCACACACTCCATCTTCGAGGGCCTGGCCCTGGGGCTGCAGGAGGATGGTGGCAAAGTCATCAGCTTGTTCCTGGGGGTGGCCATCCACGAGACGCTGGTGGCCGTGGCCCTGGGCATCAGCATGGCCAAGGCCTCTCTGCCACTCAGGGACGCGGCCAAGCTGGCCCTGGCCGTGTGCCTGATGATCCCGCTGGGAATCGGCATCGGGATGGGCATCGAGAGCACCCGGAGCGCCGCCAGCAACGTCGCGTCGCTGCTCCTGCAGGGCATGGCCGGCGGCACCTTCCTCTTCGTCACCTTCTTCGAGATCCTGGCCAAGGAGCTGGAGGACAAGAGCCAGCGGCTGCTGAAGGTGCTGTGCCTGGTGCTGGGCTATGCCGCGCTGGCCGGGCTGGTGCTCATCCCGTGGTGAGCCGGGAGCCTCGGGAAGCAAAGCTCACCTCGCCCTTCCAGCGGCGCCGGGATGAGCTGCCCCCTCCTGCCGTGGGGACGCCGAAGCTCAGCAGGCAGCGGAACAGCCCCAGCACAGGTGATGTTTCCAGGATTACCTGGAGGAGGAGAGTTTCTTCCCCATGTGCTCAGAGGGTGGAATATCCCAAGGGATTGTCCCTTCCTGTGGGGCTGCAGAGACTGGCTGACACAAACATTAAGGATCTGGTTAAAGGCTGTGCTTCCAAGAGCTCCTCAAGTGTGTGTGGCTTCTGCAATGTCCACAATCTCCCTCTCCCTCCTTCACCTCACCCACACTCAGGAAGGAGCTGGGAGCCTGGTCCGTGGGCTCCAAGGAGGTGAGAGACAGGAGTGGAGCCAGAGCAGGTGGGAGCAGGGATTGCTGGGCTGCACTAAGCTGCTTTCACTGGCTTAGTCTGGAGCAAAACCTGGTTGTAAGAGCTGCCAAAAATAACATCCCTGTGGGGCTCCGGCATTCCCGGGGTGCTGCTCCCTCTGGCACAGCTTCCAGTGCAACCACCCGGGAGCTTGGCTTTCCCAGGGATTCACAGAAGAAATGAGGCCAGGCCTCTCTCCCCTCCATCCTTCTCTAAGTCTCATCCAATGTTGAGCATTCCCTAAGGAAAACCTCCAGCAGTGTGTTAATGTAGCGTTAGAAAATCATAGGATGAATCCCGGGATGGTTTGGGTTGGAATCCCGGGATGGTTTGGGTTGGAATCCCGGAATGGTTTTGAGTTGGAAGGAAACTTAAAACTCTTCAGTCCCTCCCCCTGCCATGGGCAGGGACACCTTCCACTATCCCAGGTTGCTCCAAGCCCTGTCCAACCTGGCCTTGGCACTGCCAGGGATGGAGCAAATTATTCCATTATCCCTATCCATTCCATGGCATTCCCAGAGCCTGGGATCCAGGAGCTTGCAAGAACTGGGCAGTAACAATTTCCAGCATTAATATTTTATGGAAATTGTGTTTTCAGTGCAGTGAGAGGGATTGCACAGTCGGAGCAGGAGCTGCTCCCAGGCTTTTCCAGGTTTCCAGAGGAGTGGAATCTCTTCCCTTGGAGGGGTGGAAGGGCTGCTGAGAGACACAGGCAGATCTCCGTGGCTGCAGAGCAGAGCCCCAGGGGTGCTCCATGGGCTGCTGATCCCCTTGGATTTGCTCTCCTGGGTGAGGAGCCGGGATCAGAGGCTGGAGCTGGGAACGTGCTCCCTCCCAGCTGCGTGACACAGCCGGGCTCAGGCAGGGGCTGCATGTTAATTACCCGGAGCCTTCGCTCCTGCAGCCGCTTCCGCCGGGCTCCTGGAAGCGCTGATGGAATTATAAAGGATGGCGCAGTGCCGGCAGCGGGAAGCAGGCTCGGAGCCGCCGCGGTGGCCCAGCTGCAGCATATGGAGGCAGCTGAGCATCATCTGACAGATCCTGGGGCTCGTTAGTTTAATTGCTGCAACATCCCCGAGTCAATTAATCTTCCTTTGAAAACCTGGAGTGGAGGGGGAGGGCGGAGGGAGGTTATTTTGGGCCTGAGATGACACAAACGAGCAGGGTGAGGAGAACGTGATTTGCCTCGGCGTGGTAAAGCCTCGGGGCTGTTTCACCTCTCCTGGGGGGTGACATCGCTCCCTCAGCGGGTTCTCTGTGCTTGGGGAACAAGGAGGGAGAGGTGACACTGGGCTGAGTGTCTCTTTTTGGCTGTACCCTCCGGTTCACACCCTTTTCTTGCTGGAGTTTTGGATTGAGGCTGCCCTGGGCAGGGGGAGCTGTGAAGTGCCAGGAGGTGCTGAGCTCCCCCATCCTCCTCCTGCTGCCCTGGGTCGTTTATCCACAACATCATCCCGTGCTCCAGAGTGGGTGTCGGAGCTGGAGGAGGCTCCCAATAAATTCCCTGCCCTTCTCCCCTCGCTGTCACTTGGTTTATTTTATGTCCCCCGTGGCTCCTCCACGTCCGGCTCACGTGGCGGCTGCACGTGTTGAGCCCCCCTATCCTCAGCAGCCAAACCCCCTCTCCGGAGCCCCCCAGAGCCCTGCTGAGCTCAGAGAAGGGGACAGGACCCCCCAGCGCCCCCCGAGTGATTCAGCCCTGCGTGAGCAGCCGCCCCGGTGCGTCAGGCCTGGCGGGGAGCTGGAACTCAATGGATCGAGGAGGAGCCGCGGCAGAACGATCAAGGAAACTCATTCATTCCCTCTAACGAGGAGTATCCGCGCTGCGGGGGGACTGGGGGGGGCTGTGGCTGCCACCCCCCACCACGGGCCCTGTCACCTCACGGGGAGGGCTGGGGTCGCCATGGGCCCCCCCTGTTCCCGCTGGGATGTGATGCCAGGGCGTGGGTGCTGCCGTGGCCGAGTGCCTGCTGCCTGCTATTAATAGCAGCTGCGGATTTTAATTGCTGCTGCTCAGGAAGGGCAGGGAGCAGGAACACCCCCCAGGCCCAGTCCTGCCAGACCCTGACTGTGACCTGCAGACCCCCAGGCCCACCAGTCACCTCCAGCCCCCCATGGCAGTGGGGGGGGGCAGAGAGCTGGGGACAGTCACACTCAGGTGTTCTTGTCACTCTCAGGCACTGGGTGGGGGCTCAAGCAGCACTTGGGGGTCCCACAAGTCCCCCCCCAGGCTTTTAGGGCTGTGCCATGGGAAGGTGACACCAGGTGGTGACAAAGGCTCTGTGTGTGAATGGACTCCTGGTCCTGCGCTGGGGTGGCACTGCAGGCACTGTGTCCCCAAAGCCCAGCCCTTCTGCCCAAGACACCCCCAAATGCTGCAGGGGCTCAAGGCACCCTCTGCCACCTGCGCCCTGCCAGGCTGGGGGATTGGCATCCATTTGTCCTGTCCCTATGTCTCCTGTCACCCCCGTCCATGTGTGTCTGGGCTGTCCCTCATTGGTGGGTCCATGTCCACACCTGTGCCCGTGTCCATGTGTGGTTCCTGTCCATGTGTCCTCATCCCCAGGTATCCCTGTCCTTGTGTCTGTGCATCCATCTGTCCCCATCCCATGTCCCCATCTCTCTCCATGTATCCCTGTTTGTGTGACCCCCTCCCTGTGTATCCCTGTCTGTCCATCCCCATCTCTTGCCGTGCATCGCCATCCGTGTCTGTCTCCATCCCTCTCCATGTGTCCCTGTGTCCGTGTGTCCCTGGGTGTGTCTCTTTCAGTGTCCCCATCCCATGTGTTCCTGTCTGTCCCCATCCCTGTCCCCATGTCCCTGTGTTTCCATGTGGTGTATCCCCCCATCCCTATCCATCTGTCCCCATCCTCGTACATCCCTGTCTGTCTGTCCCTGTCTGTGTCACCATCTCTGTCTGTCCCTGTCCATGCACTGCTGTCCATGTGTCCTCATCTCCATCCCTGTCCATGTGTCCGTGTGTCCCTGTCCGTGCATCCCCATCCCTGCCCGTGTGTTCCTGTCCATGCATCCTTGTCCGTGTGTCCCCATCCCCGTCCATGCATCCCTGTTCGTGTGTCCCCATCCCTGTCCATGTGTTCCTGTCCGTGTGTCCCTGCCCCTCTGTCCCCATCCCCGTCCCGTCGCCGGAGCCCCCCGGGGCCGGGCTGGGGGTCCGGGGCCCCGGGCGGGGCGGGCGCGGCGGGCGGGGCCGGCGGCGGGGCGGGATCGGCTCTGCGGCGGCCGCACCGCACCGAGCCGAGCCGAGCCAAGCCAAGCCGAGCCCCGCCGAGCCGAGCCGAGCCGAGCCGGCCCCGCCGCACCGGCCCCAGCCCCAGCCCCGCCGTACCGAGCCGAGCCGAGCCGGGCCGGGCGGAGCCGCCGCGCCGGGGCCGCCCGAGCCGGGCCATGCGCTGAGGCCGCCGCGCCGCCCGCAGCCAAGGGCGGATCCCGGGCAGGACACGGTGAGGCGGCGGCACCGCAATGCGACCGGCGCGGCGGGGGCCGGGGGAGCGCGGCCGGCGGGGGGACCGGGCGGTGGGACCCGCGACCCTGCCCCGCCATCCCTCCATCCCCCGCTCCTGCCTCTCCATCTCCATCCTGGGCGGGATGCTCATCCATCCTGCCCCTTGTCCTGTCTCTCCATCTCCATCCTGCCCCTACATCCCACCTCTTCTCCTGCCTCTCCATCTTCATCCTGCCCTTTTCCCTGCTCCTCCATCTCCATCCTGCCCCTACACCCAGTCCCTTCCCCTGCTTCTCCACCTCCATACTTGCTCTTCCCCTGCCTCTCCATCTCCATCCTGAGCGGGATGCTCATCCATCCTGCTCTTCCTCTGCCCCTCCAATCCAGCTCCTTCTCCTGCCCCTTCATCCCTCCATCCTGCCCTGCCCCTTCCCTGCCTGTCTCTCACCATCCTGGACCTTCCTCTGCTCCTTCACCCCTGCCCTGCCCTCCATCACGATCCTCAGCCCCCTGCACCAGCTGTTTGCCACCCCCAGCACTGGGGGCCCAAGTGGGAGGGTGCTGGGGGAGCAGAGCCCCTCGGCAGGATCAGGCCCGGACTGGCAGGTGTTCCCGTGCCCAGGAACTGAGGGGGGGACACCTGCTGAGCACAGGCCATGGGGTCACCCCAAAGGACACCCCCGGGTTCCATGAAGGTCCACCCAGCCCAGCCCCTCACCCCAGTGCCCCCCACTATGGCTGCAAGGCCAGGGGTGCTTTTGGCTGTGCCTTGCACAGGTGGCACAGGACAGGTGGGACAGGACAGTTGGGACACGCAGGTGAGGTGGGTGGGACAGGGCAGATGGGACACTCAGATGGGATGGGGCAGGTGGGACACTCAGGTGGGATGGGGCAGGTGGGAAAGGCAGGACCATCTCCAGCCCTGGCTGAGGTTGGACGTTCCCACACACCAGCTCAGCCCCGGCCCCCACTCCATCCCCAGCCCCCGTGTGTGCCAGTGACGATTCCAGCGTGGTGGGATCCGAGGAGCCCACGGTGGGATGAGCTCCTTGGGAGCCCGAGGCCGCGCCATTCGGCTCCTTCTCCAGCTCCCAACCTCACTAGCTCTGGTGTTTGGGGACATGCCAGAGTATTGGGACTACTTTGTGGGACCCAGATCCCCTGGTGCTGTGGGATGGGAATGGAGGAGCCGTGGGAAGGGGCTGGTTCCCACGGAGGAGCCCAGGGATGTGGGAGCTGCTGTGCCTGGGCCAGCCGCCAGCACGGGACTGCCTGAGGCACTTTGGTGTCCCCCCTTCCCTGCACTGGCAGGGGGTGGCAGGAGTGGAGCTGACTGGCAACAGACCTGCCTGGAGCAGTGCCCAGGGTCCCCATCCCTCCCCTCCCACCTGTTCATTCCTATGCCTGGACACCTTTGGAAAGCCCATCCTGTGCCAGGTTGAACAGCCCTGAGGCTCTGGGACACTCCCACACACCCATGGGGACCCTCATGGGGCAGAGCTGGTGCTGCCACTCCTGTGCTGCACTGGGGACCCTGAGGCAGGACCAGCCTGGGATTTGGCATCAGTAGCTCTTTGTGCCCCCTCATTTCTCACCCTGGGACTGCATCACTCGGTGTGGGGGGCACCGGGGACCCTGCCCAGGCCTGGGTATCCCCCCCAAGTGTGGGCACTGAGGTTTGGCAGTGTAAGGGTGGCCATGGGGGTCTCTGAGCCTGCAGGTCACCAGCCCACAGCCCACCACTGTGCCATGCTCTCCCCAGTGCCCACGTCCCTCTGCTCCCTGACACACCCCCAGGTGGGAGCAGAGCAGGGGGATGGCACAGGGTAGAACAGGATGGCAGGGGGTGACAGGGCACAGTGCAGGCTGACAGGGGCTGACAGGACACTGGTGGCATGGCCTGTGTGTGAAATGGCACCTCTGTGCCCAACAAGGCCAAATAGCCCAGGTGGGCACTCCAGGTGCCACCACATCCTCACTGGGCTGGCAGCCACCCTGCAGAGCTGCTCCTGCTGTCTGGGGGTGGCTCTGCGGGCCCCTGCCCCGCGTGGCCCCCCCAGCCTGCTGCCCCAGCAGCCTCAGCCGCAGCTGCGGTGCCGGTGGCCACGCTCGGCCATATGGCCACAGCGGGCGGCGAGTAAAAATAGCCAAGGCGGCTGCACCCCAGGCCGGGCAGCAAGGGCATCCCAAGGGCACGGCATGACCCCCACGTGGCACTGGCCTGGCTGGAGCTGCATCTCTAGGGGGGCTGCCAGCTGGATTTGGGGCGGGGGAGGCCATCCCAAAGCCCCCTGCTCCCGGTGTGACACCTCCCTGTCCCTCGCAGCATCGGCAGCACCTCCGGGCCAAGATGCCGGAGCAGAGCAACGACTACCGGGTGGTGGTTTTTGGTGCCGGCGGCGTCGGCAAGAGCTCGCTGGTGCTGCGGTTCGTGAAGGGGACCTTCCGCGACACCTACATCCCCACCATCGAGGACACGTACCGGCAGGTGATCAGCTGCGACAAGAGCGTGTGCACCCTGCAGATCACCGACACCACCGGCAGCCACCAGTTCCCGGCCATGCAGCGCCTCTCCATCTCCAAGGGCCATGCCTTCATCCTCGTCTTCTCCGTCACCAGCAAGCAGTCGCTGGAGGAGCTGAAGCCCATCTACCAGCAGATCGTGCAGATCAAGGGCAGCGTGGAGAGCATCCCCATCATGCTGGTGGGCAACAAGTGCGACGAGACGCAGCGGGAGGTGGAGAGCAGGGAGGGGGAGGCCATGGCCAAGGAGTGGAAATGCGCCTTCATGGAGACGTCGGCCAAGATGAACTACAACGTCAAGGAGCTCTTCCAGGAGCTGCTGAACCTGGAGAAGAGGAGGAATGTGAGCCTCACCATCGATGGGAAGCGCTCCAGCAAGCAGAAGAGGACAGACAAAATCAAGGGGAAGTGCAGCATCATGTAGAGCCCCGGACTGGCCCGCGCCCCCCCTCCGGACCCCCTTTCTCCCTCCCCTCCCACGGCTGGACGTGGCAGTGGCATCGCAGCGGGACCGTCCCCTCGTCCTCCGTGTGCCATCACTGTGACTGTGTGGGGACCTCTGCGCTCGCCCCAGGGCTGGGGGTGAAGATGGGGCGTCCCCATGAGCCGAGGGACACGTGGCCGCCCCCACCGGGCACGGCAGGAACGGGGACACACGGCTGGGACCCCTGGACCACCCGCACCCCCCAACACTCACAGCACAACTGGTGGCACCGGCCCCGGCCCCCGTCGGTCCTCGTGGGAGGGAAGGACCTCGTGGTGGTGTCAGTGTCACCCTTGGGGACAGTCACACACGTCCCAGGCCCTCGCCACGCCCCCGTCCCCACGCCATAGTGCTCTGCTCCTGCAGGCAGAGACCGGGGGCGGGGGCAGCCCCTGCACGGTGCCATGACCCCCCTGAGCCCCCAGCCCCATCCTGGCACCACAGCCCCCTGAGTCCCCAGTCCTGTCCTGGTGCCACAGCCCCCCTGAGCCCCCAGTCCCCTCCTGGTGCCATGGGCCCCCCCCAGCCTCCCAGTCCTGTCCTGCTGCCGTGGACCCCCCCAAGCCCCATCCTGGCGCCGCAGCCAGAGCCACCAGCCCAAGCACAAAGCATCGGGTCCAACGGGAGGTCCTGACCCAGCACAATCCTGGTGAGCTCTGGCGGGAGACCCCCGGCCCCACCGCCAGCCGGGCCCCCCACCCCACGTCCCCCGCTGCCCCCTCCCACGCAGGATGTGCCCCGATGCCCCCCGGGGCGGGCGCTGCCGCTCCTGCCGCTGTGCCCCGCCGGTGTCCCCCCACCCCTCAGAGTCCCCGCTGCGGGGTGGGCTGTCCCCACACCCCAGGACGCCCCGCCCCGCCTCCCCCCAGCTCTGTTGCAGCCCTGCTTGTTCCCCTCTGGCCGGAGCGGGGTCCCCGCGCTGTCACCAGCCCCTCGTCTCCGCGAGGTTTGTCCCCTCGCTCCGGCCCCGCTCTCGCTGGTGTCCCCAAGGGGGTGTCCCCAAGGGGGTGTCCCCGGGCAGGCTGAGCCCCCCCACCCCACCCCACAACCCCCCCCCAGCTCCCCGCACCCCCCGGCTTTTTACACGAGGACCCGCGTGCCCAGGGGACGAGGTGACGATGTAGCCTTTACTCTAGAAATAGTCTTCCTTCAATAAAGAGATGAGAAACGCTCCGCGTCCCCGCCCGGAGCCGCCCCCGGCCGGGCGAGAGGCCACGGGTGGGCAGGGGGGGACCCAAAAAACGGAGCGAGGAGGGGTTGGGGGGCGCACGTCTGTGCACATGTGTACATGTGTGTGTACATACGTGTGCACGTGTGTGTATATGTGTGTACATGCGTGTACACGTGTGTACATATGTGTGCACATGTGTGAGTACATGTGTGTACACGTGTGACTACATGTGTGTACACGTGTGTCTACGTGTGTGTACACGTGTGACTACATGTGTGAATACATGCGTGTGTACGTGTGCACACGTGTTTACATGTGTGTACACGTGTGACTACATGTGTGTACACGTGTGTCTACATGTGTGCACACGTGTGTCTGCATGTGTGTACACGTGTGTCTACATGTGTGCACACGTGTGACTACAGGTGTGCACACGTGTGTCTACATGTGTGTACACGTGTGACTACATGTGTGAATACATGCGTGTGTGCGTGTGCACACGTGTGTTTACATGTGTGTACACGAGTGACTACATGTGTGTACACGTGTGTCTACATGTCTGTGTACATGCGTGTGTACATGTGTGTGCACGTGTGTGCACACAGGGCCCCATGCCAGGGCACACACATGCACACGTGTGCCCTGGGCGCACACACACAGAGGCACACACACACACACATGCCCCACATGGACACACACACACACACACACACACGTGTGCCCCACATGCACACAGACACACACACACACGTGTGCCCCGCGCGCGCGCACACACACATACACACACACAGGCACACACAGATACATACACACGTGCCCTGGGCACACAAGCACGCACACACACACACACACACACACACACACGTGCCCCGCACACACACCCGCGTGCCCCGCGCCCCCCGTGGGTGCCCCCCGCCCCTCGCTGCCCGTGGGGAGGGGGTGGGAGCGTGGCGCGTGCGTCATCACGCCTGTTGCCATGGAAACCATCTGCTCCCCGGGCGCGGGAGCCGCGTGGGCACGGCGGGCGAGGGCGGGGGGAGTGGGGGGGGGGGCGCGGAGCGGGGAGCGGGGCCCAAAGGGCCTCGGCAGGGGCACGGTCCGTGGGGATGGGAGGGATCAATGGGGCTGGCAGGGATCTGTGGGGCTGGCAGGGATCTGTGGGGATGGAAGGGATCAATGGGGCTGGCAGGGATCTGTGGGGATGGGAAGGATCTGTGGGGATGGAAGGGATCAATGGGGCTGGCAGGGATCTGTGGGGATGGGAGGGGTCCATGGGGATGGGAGGGATCCATGGGGATGGGAGGGATCTGTGGGGATGGAAGGGATCAATGGGGCTGGCAGGGATCTGTGGGGATGGGAGGGATCTGTGGGGATGGAAGGGATCAATGGGGCTGGCAGGGATCTGTGGGGATGGGAGGGGTCTGTGGGGATGGAAGGTATCAATGGGGCTGGCAGGGATCTGTGGGGATGGGAGGGATCTGTGGGGATGGAAGGGATCAATGGGGATGGGAGGGAGGGATGAATGGGGCTGGTCATGGATTTGTGGGGATGGGCAGGGATCCGTGGGGATGGGGAGGGATCCGTGGGGGTGGGAGGGATCTGTGGGGATGGGAGGGATCTGTGAGGATGGGAGGTGTCCGTAGGGATGGGCATGGATCAGTGGTAATGGGCACGGCTCCAGGGGGACATGGACATGGATCCGTGGGGATGGCAGGGATCTGTGGGGATGGTCATGGCTCCGTGGGGATGGTCATGATTCTGTGGGGATGGCCACAGTCAGGACTTTGGGACAGTCATGCCTTCCTGGGGAGGTCACAGATCCATGGGGATGTCATGGATCTGTTGGGGTGGCACAGATCCATGGGGATGGTCACAGCTTTGTGAGGATGTTGTGGATCCATGGGGATGGTCACAGCTCTGTGAGGATGTTGTGGATCCATGGGGATGGTCAGGGATCCATGGAGAGGGTCATGGCTCTGTGGGGGTGTCAGGCTTCTGTGGGGATTGTCATGGGTCAGTGGGGACAGACACAGTTCTGTGGGCATGGCTGTGGTTCTGTGTGGACAGCCAGACTTGTCCTTTGGGACAGTCCCAGCTGTGTGGGGACAGTCCCAGCTCAGTGGGGACAGTCATGGCTCAGTGGGGACAGTCATTGGCTCCATGAGGACCATCACAGCTCAGTGGGGACAGTCTCAGCTCTGTGGGGTGGTCACAGGTATGGGCACATGGCCACCAGCAGGTCCCTGGGGACATCATGGCTCTGTGGGGATGGTCACAGCTCCGTGGGGATGCTCAGAGCTCCAGGCAGCTCTGCAGGGATGTCACAGCTCTCTGGCACCAGCCATGGGAACCACTCTTGTCCCTGTATCCCTCATGTCCCTACATCCCTCTGTGGGCAGAAGGGGAGCCAGGACCTTCTGTGGGGGCCAGGACAGGACAGTGGGATGGGCACTCCTGGGCACAGGGACACCCACTGGGACCTCTCAGGACCCTTTATGGGGCTCACAGGTGTTTTTTAGGGCACCAGCTCACCAGAGACCATCACACCAAAACTCAGAGCACCTGTGCCAGAGCACCTGTGCCAGAGCACCTGTGCCAGAGCACCTGTGCCAATACCCAGCGCTTCCAGCTGCTCCTCAATGCCTTGGGGACAGAAAATCTCTGCTTCCCCCCATTCCCAGGTCTCCCACCCCCATTTCTGCTCCCCACCTTCTGTCCTCTGTCTGTCCCCACCCTGATGGTACCAATGGGCACCTGTGCCCGCCGAGGCAGGAGAGGCTCTGAGGGTCCTCCGTCCTGCTGTGGCTTGGGATGTCCCTCTGGATGCTCCAAGGGGTGGCCCTCAGGATACTCTTGCTCTCAGTGGAAGCTCCCAGAAGGGGCTGGGTCGCTGCAACCCCCCCCAAGCCCCAGACTGAGCCCCCCCAAAATCAGCGCAGGATCGGTCTGGAGCATCCTCGCCGGGCGCCCAGAGCCTCCCGCGGGGCCAGGCTTTAAACAAGCTGCTCCTGAGCGTTAATTAGCGGGATGAGCGGCGGGATGAGCCGTGGGATGAGCTGTGGTGCCGCCCGTTCCCGTCGCTCCCCGCTGCTTCATCCCGCGGCCATAAAATGCACAAAATCCAGTTTTTGGGACCCAAACCGGCTCCTGGCTCTGTGCCTCGGGCCGGCCCCGGTGCTTGGGTGGGACACTGTCCCTTCCTGCTGCCCCCCGGGGGACACCCCGGCCCTGCCACCCCCTCAGGGGTTCCCCCTGTGCCCCTCTGCCCATCTGCAGCCAAAGCGGATTAGGACACCGCGGGCTGGGACATACGGGAGCAAACTGGATTAAGGGGAAAATCAGCCTTCTTCCCACTAACAGGATTATTGGGTTTTCAGCCCAATTTCAGCGTGGCCGCCGCCAGTGGCAGTGGCGTGAGCCCAACAGCGGGGACATGTCCCCACTCCCCCGAGATGGGGACAGCCCGTACTGGGTGTTTCCCCACCTCAATTCTTGCAACTGGTGTGGACTGGTGTGGCCCCACTGCCAGACTGGGATGCGCTGGGAAGCAGCCGGGGAGCGATGGCTGCAGCCCCTCCTGCCCCGGGCACGGGGCTGTGTCACCCCACAGGGACCCCCGAAGGGACACGGGACCCCCCTGGCCCCGCCGGGACCAGGCACCACCCGGACCCGGTGGCAGCTGAGGGGGAATCAAAGCCTCGATTCAAGTCGTGATTTCCCGTGACTCCCGCCCGCTGCTGATTCATCCCCCGGGATTTCGCCCCCCGGTGCTCAGCGGGAGCAGCTCCCCGGGGTGGGGGCACACGGAGGCTGCAGCCCCCCCGACACGCAGGGCTGGGCAGAGCCCGGCCTGGGCAGAACACGGGGGGACACAGTGGGGTGGGGGTCTGCCCAGGGGCATGGGGGGATGTCTTCTCGCCCCCACCCCAGGTGGGAAGGGCTCTGCCCGCAGGGTTTGGGGTGTCTCAAGTTCTGTAAAGGGGTCACAAGGTGGGTTTCCAAGCCCTGGAGTCCCGTGGCCTTTCCTCGGGACCAGCAGCCACGCAGCCCTCGGGGGGGTCCTGAGTGGGCACAGGGGGGGATTCGGGGGTGGGGCTGCACGGGGGGGATTCCCTGGGTTGCATCCAGGAGATGAGGGACTGGCATCTCCCTGCAGCCCGTGCCCTCCACCCATCCAGCCGTGTGGGGCGGGGAGGGCACACGACATTCCCGGGGGTGTCCCGGGAGCATCATCCCGGCTGCGTGTCCCGCCAGGACCGGGCGGGGCTTTGGGATCGGTGCACGGGGCAGCACCCACAAGTTTTGGGGGTGTCCCAGGGCAGCACGGGGGGCTCACAGGAGCCTGGCCAGGCTGCATGGAGGACCCTGCGGAGGGGGACACAGACCAGGAGATCCTGGGAGGACCTGTGGAATCCTGATGGGATCCCAAGGTGGGGACACAGATGGGGGGACCCTAGAGGGGCCTGCAGGGACCCTGGCTGGAATGGGGGACCCAGGAGGGGAGACAGCCTGGGAGATCCTGGGGGGACCTGTGGAATCTTGGTGGGGTCTGGAGGCACATGAGGGACCCAGGAGGGGACACAGACCGGGGGATCCTGGTGTGGTCTGGGGGGGACAGGAGGGGACACAGACCGGGGGATCCTGGTGTGGTCTGGGGAGACAGGAGGGGACACAGACCGGGGGATCCTGGTGGGGTCTGGGGGCGACAGGAGGGGACACAGACGGGGGGATCCCGGTGGGGTCTGGGGAGACAGGAGGGGACACAGACCGGGGGATCCTGGGGGGTACAGGAGGGGACACAGACCGGGGGATCCTGGGGGGGACAGGAGGGGACACAGACCAGGGGATCCTGGTGGGGTCTGGGGGGACAGGAGGGGACACAAACGGGGGGATCCTGGTGGGGTCTGGGGGGGACAGGAGGGGACACAGACGGGGGGATCCTGGTGGGGTCTGGGGGGGACAGGAGGGGACACAGACCGGGGGATCCTGGTGGGGTCTGGGGGGACAGGAGGGGACACAGACGGGGGGATCCTGGTGGGGTCTGGGGGCGACAGGAGGGGACACAGCTGGGGGGATCCTGGTGGGGTCTGGGGGGGACAGGAGGGGACACAGACCGGGGGATCCTGGTGTGGTCTGGGGGGACAGGAGGGGACACAGACCGGGGGATCCTGGTGTGGTCTGGGGGGACAGAAGGGGACACAGACCGGGGGATCCCTCGCGCCGCGGCCACCACGTGCCGCCCCTCATTAATATTAATCAAAACATTTGCATATCAACGCCCCCTTTCCCGCCCCGCCCTCTGATTGGCCTCTCCCCCCGCCGCTCCCCGTTGGCCCCGCCCCCTCCCTCCGCGCCGCCGCCGCAACCGAACTTGGCGGCCGCTCCTGGCCCCGCCCTCCCGCTCCAGCCCGCCCCCCGCGCGCAGTGCAGAATGCGCTCCCATTGGCTGGCGGAGCTGTCCGTCAGGCCAAGGGGGCGGGGCCGGCGCCGCCCGGGCCAGCAGGGTGCGTTGCGCCGCGCGGTGTCTGAGGCGGCGGCTCCGCTGCGCGCCCGGTCTCGCCGGTACCGGTGAGGAGCGGCCGGAGACGGGGCGGGACGGCCGGGGAGGGCGCGGGGGACGCCCCGGGGGCTCAGGCCACGGCTTGGCGGGGCTCCCGGCATGGCGCGGCCCTGCCTGGGGCCCCCTCGGGGCCCGGCGTTGGGGGGGGGGGCGGCGGGGCTGGGCTGGGGGAGGTGAGGAGGTGAGAGGGTGTTTGGAGGGTGAGAGGGGGTTTGGGGGCTGTGAGAGAGTTTGGGGGGTGAGAGGGGGTTTGAGGGCTGTGAGGGGCCTTGGGGGGCTGTGCGGGGTCTTGGGAGGGTGTGAGGGGGCTCTGGGCGGGGTGAGAGGGGGTTTGGGGGGGTGAGAGGGGATCTGGGGGGCTATGAGGGGCCCTGGGGGGCTGTGAGGTGGTTTGGGGGGGTATGAGGGGGCTCTGGACGGGGTGAGAGGGGCGGGGAGCCCAGAGGGGCAGTGGGGATGGGGGTGAAGGGCTGGGAGGTGTCTGGGAAAGAGGTGGATTGTGAGGACCCTGGGCTAAAGGGGTCTGGGGTCGAAGGGGCCCTTGGGAGGGGGCGAGGGGGGCGTGGGGTGCGAGGGGGGAGCTCTGCTGGGTGAGTTTTGGGGGGCACAAGGGCTGGGGAAAGGGGAACCCCCGGGCAGAGCAGGGCAGGGGGTGGGCTGGGGGCAGCGGTTTGGGGGTCTGGGGTGGGCAGGGAGAGCCTGGGGGGGCTGGGGCCTGGTGGAGGGGGAGGTTTGGGGTGAGCAGCTGAGAGGGTCCCAGCGGGGGTCTCAGCACTGGGGGGTGTTTTCAGTGAGAGGGGGCGACATGGGGGGGGGTTGTGGGGTGGGGGGCACAAAGAGGGGTTGTGGTGGGGGTTCCCCAGGTTTTTGGGTGAGGGATTGGGGGGGATGGGGCTGGAGGTGGGTGGGGGGGCAGTAGGGGGGTGGCTGGAGCTGAGGGTGGGGTGGTGAGGGGCATCTTTGGGTGGATGAGATGAGAGGGGACAGTGGGAATCCATGAGGGAGAAGGTTCAGCTCCAGCTGCTTGGGGAGTTGGGCGACTTAATGGAGAAGGGTGTAGAAACTGTTTCGGGGTAAAAAAAAGAGGTTGGGGGCTCATCAGAAGGTCGAACATCACATAATTTACTTGTTTATTTTGTGTGTGTGAGTCGAGGGTGGGTTGGTGTGGGGAGGAGGGATAAGAGCTGGAGGAGCAAAGGACAGGGATGGTATCCCGCCCAATCCAGGCGGAATTCGGGAGGCACCGGGGAGTTGTGTGGGTTACATAAAGGAGGGGTGGCTGCAGCAGCTGGGTTTGTGTTACTGAGGTGTAGAGGAGGTGGGTGCTGCAGACAAAGAGAGAGAAACCTGCCTCCTTCTCCTCACTTCCAAAGAGAACTGTGGCATGGAAAGCTGGGTGTTCTTTAGGAGTTTGGAAGTGAAGGGAAGCAGGGACTGGAAGGTGTCCCAGTGCCTGGAGCAGGTGAATGGGATTCACTTCCATCCTGGGCTGTGGCCATCAGGTGTGACCTCAACTAAAAGCCCAACAAGCTGTGCTGGAGCTGGGTCTGCTCTGAGACAGTTCCTGCAGCTGCTTGGGAGAACTTACTGTAGCTTTTCAGGGGTTTTCTCTGGAAAATTGACCCCCTTCAGGTTGGTTTGTAGCTCCTTGTTTGGGCTTCTTGTAGCACCAACACAGAGACATCCAATGGTGGTGATTCCTGCCAGGAGAAGAGCTGGTGTGTGGTACAGCACAGGAGGCAGTAACTTCATATTTAGTCTAAGACTAGGTAAAATTGGGGCATTTTAGGTAATTTCTTGGTTTTCTTCAGACCAGTGGCTTCTGAAACTCAAAGCACTGAAGCCAGACCTTCATCCTTGGGAGGTTCCACAGGTTTTTGTCTCCCTGCCCTGTGGGACAATCCATTGGGAGCTGGCACATGAGCTGATCCCTGATGGTTTGGGATCCCATGGTTCCCTCCATGGCCACAAACCAAACCCCTGTGACTCCACAGCACCGTTTATCCTGTCCTGGTGCTGCCAGGGCTGGGGGAGACTCAGCCAAAAGGCTGGATCAATATTGCTGAGTGGGGTTTGTTGTCCCAGAGCTTTTCTCCTGCCATCTGTGGCTGTGACATGAATGGAAATGCCTCTTCTGTGTGGCTGGGGGTTGTAATGGTTTACACAGTTGTGGTGTCCATACCAGTTTTCCAGCTGTATCCATCTCATCCCTGGATATGGTGTTTAACTGGTGTTGCTTAATTAACGTGCCGAGTGTTGCCTTAGGGGAGGTTTATCCTGCTTTGAAGGAGTGGGAATGGCACCACACCAGCAGTCTGACTCCTCCTGGCTCAGACAGCCCAGAGGAGCCATTCCATGGCCAGCAGAGGATCCTGTGACTTTGGGGACACTGAGGTTTGTCCCCTGCTCATCTCACTTCCCCCTGGGCCGGGCCCAGGCTGTGCCTTCCTGCCCGGGGTTTCCTTATCTGCCAGGGGAGATAACGGGCTCTGCCTCGAGGTTGTCATGCCCTGGAGCTCGTTAGCCTAACGAGGGGAGTGCCTGGCTCCGGGACCTGCTGCTTATCCCTGGACTTGGCTCCAGAGGAACTAAACACTCCTGCCCTTTGGAAAACACTGATTTGATTGCTGGGAACTGCCGTTCTCGACTTCCTTGCGTGCAGTGAAGGTGTCGGGGGGTTGTGGTGAGATCCAGCCCCAGAATAACCACCCTGGGAACACTCTGGGTTGTGGAGGGGCTCCCAAACAGCCGCTTGTCCACAGGGAAGTTGTCTTGGATCCCACTGGGAGGTGGAAAGTGCTGAGCTCATGGTGGCACTTAAAAAAAATCACTTTCTAAAACAATCACTTTCTTTTCAACCTTAAGGATGAGCTCAGGGTGGAAAGATGGGCTTGTGTTGGTTGTCCTGGGCTTGTGTTGGTTGTCCCGGGATTGGTCCCCGGGGTTGGTTTGGTTGTCCCTGGGGTTGGTTTGGTTGTCCCTGGGGTTGGTTTGGTTGTCCCTGGGGTTGGTTTGGTTGTCCCTGGGGTTGGTTTGGTTGTCCCTGGCGTTGGTTTGGTTGTCCCTGGCGTTGGTTTGGTTGTCCCTGGCGTTGGTTTGGTTGTCCCGGAGTTTGTTGTCCCTGGGGTTGTGTTGGTTGTCCTGGGGTTGTGTTGGTTGTCCCGGGGTTGGTCCCTGGCGTTGGTTTGGTTGTCCCTGGCGTTGGTTTGGTTGTCCCTGGCGTTGGTTTGGTTGTCCTGGAGTTTGTTGTCCCGGGGTTGCGTTGGTTGTCCCGGGGTTGGTCCCTGGGGTTGGTTTGGTTGTCCTGGCGTTGGTTTGGTTGTCCTGGAGTTTGTTGTCCCTGGGGTTGTGTTGGTTGTCCCGGGGTTGGTCCCTGGCGTTGGTTTGGTGGTCCCTGGCGTTGGTTTGGTGGTCCCTGGCGTTGGTTTGGTGGTCCCTGGCGTTGGTTTGGTGGTCCCTGGCGTTGGTTTGGTGGTCCCTGGCGTTGGTTTGGTTGTCCCTGGCGTTGGTTTGGTTGTCCTGGAGTTTGTTGTCCCGGGGTTGCGTTGGTTGTCCCCGGGCTTGGTTTGGTTGTCCCCGGGCTTGGTTTGGTTGTCTCAGGGTTGTTTGTTGTCCTGGGTTTGTAGCTCCCAACAGGGCTCTGGAAGAGATTCCAAAGGTTGTGGGGAGCAGCAGAGCTGGTGGAAGGGCTGGAAATCCTGGGAAGTGGGGCTGGGTCACCCAAAAATCACAGAAAACAGGGTGGAAGTTTGGAATTGGAGATTCTTGTGCCAGGAAGGAAAGAAGGAGGAGAAAAGGGGTTTATAAAACACAGCACCTCTGCTGACATGAGAGGATGAAATGAGGCACCTGCTGTGGTAGATCCAGTTTGGTTTTCCCCATCTCTCTGAGGAATCAAAGGAATTGAGATCATCATGGAATGGTTTGGGTTGAAAGGGAACTTAAAACTCATCCAGTTCCACCCCCTGTGATGGGCAGGGAGACCCTCCTGGTTGCTCCAAACCCCATCTGACCTGGTGTAAAGATCTAACAGTTGAACTTTGAGGTGGAAACCTCTAATTGCTCAAATATCCCTGAAATTCTTGCAGCGGTTCAGCCACAGACCAGGAATCTTTCCGTGTGTGTTCCGAGCAAGATTCCCAGTTGGAGCATCCCTGGTGTCTGCTCAGTGCCTGCCAGTTCTTCTCACCTGCTGCCAGATAAGGTGTTGTTTTATCTTTCTCTCCTCTGGGTTTCCCAGCAGTGTCAGAAGGAAAGAAATTGGGAAGGGAACAGAAAATATAAATCCAATTCCCAGTGAGGAACTCACAGGGACAAACCCGGACAGAGCTTTGTCTTAAAAAAACCACTCTTAGATTTACCCGTTTATTTTGTATTTTAAAATAAATTCCTGGGATTTACACAACTGGAAGAGCCAGCCCTTGTTGTTGGTTCCCTCTTATCATCTGCTCTGGGTTCTGCCAAGAGGCCCTTGCTGAAAACCCCGGGACAAACAGCCCATTGTGCCACTCAACACGTTTGGCATTTGCAGTTTCCGAAAGTGAAACTTCTCTCTCGGCTCAGCTCGAGTTTCTCGCATGTAAATTTTTCCCCCCCTCGGCGAACCCAAAACAGTTTCAAAATGTCCTTGGCCTTGCGCAATCCCGCTGTTTTCCTCCTTCCTGCTGCTCCTCCGAAATACCTGAAAAGCCACGGATTAGTTAAAAAAAAACCCAACTAAAAGTGGTCAGGGGGACAAAGTTGTTTAATTCGATTAATTCCTGCTGGTGCTCTTGGGGCGGGTCTGCAGCCGAGGGGGGTTTAATCTTTGTTTCAAGGGGTAGAGGAGCTGGATTTTTCCTGGGAATGAGTTATGAATTCTGCTGATAGTTCCAGCTTGGAATCTCCAGTAGTTCTGGGCTCAGTTTGTGTGAAATGGGTGGGCAGGGATTGGCTGTGACGTTAAAAAGGAGGAAATTTGGGCACACTGTTAATGCCGAGACACAAAACAGGAAATTTAGTTAAGGATTGTACTTTTTCATAATTTATTGTGTGTTTTTTCCCCCTTCTGACAGACAAGGTGAAGTTTTAAAGTAGTTTTAAAGTACTTCAGCCTGGGTTGGGTCTGTGCAACTGAAAATATTTCCAAATTTGCACTTAAAGGGGGGGTTTTAATGGATTTCTACAAAAAGCTGACAAACCTCAGTAACTTCTTTGCCTTGTCTTCATTCTGCAGAAAGGAGGGAAAACTAGAAAACAACCACATAAAAGTGACTTTAAAAATATCCTGGGAATGTGGGAGCAGGAAAATGGGCCCTAATGGGAATGTGGGAGCAGGAAAAGGGGTGGGGGGTGGTGGGTCTGGGGGTGCTGAAGGACATTCCCCCCCTCTGACACCTCCCAGGCCCACTCAGGGAGCTGCCAGGGACTGACATTCCCCCAACGTTCTCCAAAAGCTTTTTGTTTTATTCCCAACTTATCCCCTATGAAACAAAACAGAACAAAAAAAGAGTTCTATTTTTAAATCTATAGAATAGTTTGGGTTGTTTGTTTTGGTTTTTTCTCTTTTTTTTTTTGAGCCCTGAAGGCATTTTGTCCATTTCTGCCTCATCTGCTGTCAGAAAAATGCACAAGATCTAAATGTTCCTGCTCGGGTGGTTTAACCCTTCCCAGCTCATCCCAAGCTGGGAATCTGCAACAGGATTTCTCTGGATGTGCTGCAGAAGCTGCTTTTGGGAGCTCATTGTGGGTATTTTCTGAGGGTCACTTCTCTTTTTTTTTTTGCTGGCAAGAGCTCAGTGTTGATGCTCAATAATTTGTGACAAATCCCACCTTCTCTTTCCAACCCTCGCTGGGAATTACCTGCAATTCCCAAACACAAACAAATTTAATGGGAATTTAATGTTCCTGGGGAGGAAAAAAAAGGCCTGAGAGGCTCTTTATTTCCTTTATTTTTTTTTTTAAAGCAAGACCCTTTGTTAAGGCTGAGAACTTTGTGCTTCCAGCTTTGGAATTGTGTCAATAAGTGGGATCTCAGCAGTTCTGGCTCTCGGGGTGTCTGAGCAGGAAGCTCCAGGTTCCCAGTGATCCACAGGATCTGGCAGCTCTTCCAGGGATCTTCATGTCCATTGTGTCTTTAGCAAAGTGTTGGGAGCCATTTTTCCATAACCCAGGAATGTTGGGAGCATATCCAGTAGATTTTTGCTGCTAATCCCAATTAAACATGGACATTCCCAGGGTGTGGGTTGTGCCATTGATCTCATTGCTTTGGGTTTCATCCTTGGAAAACATGGAATGCAAGTGGTGCTGATCCCCTGGCAGGATGGGAAGTGGGGGTTTGTGGGAAGCTGGGCAATGGAAAGGGAATTCTCTCCTGGTTCTGATTTGGTGTCAGAGCACTGAAATTGTTGCTCAGAAATGGGTAGTCAAATTCCTTATTGGGAACTGACCTCTCTCCGTGTCTTTCCTTCCCATTTAAATCCATGTCCTGCTTTCCCTGGAAGTGCCAGGTGTTCCCTGGAAGTGTCCAAGACCAGGCTGGATAAACTTGGAGCAACCTGGGATAGTGGGAGGTGTCCCTGCCCATCCAGGAGGTAGAACCAGATGAGCTTTAACGTCCTTCCAACCCAAACCATTCCATGTTTTCCCAGTGTGTCCATTGTCAGGAATGTCTGGACATGGCACTCGGTGCTCTGGTCTGGCTGGCAAGGTTGGACTCAGTCTGGGAGTCTTTTCCAACCTCAGCAATTCCATGAACTCCAGTGTGGTGAATCCACACACCTGTTCAAGTGCTCTGAAGGGGCTTCACTGCAAAAACCTCTCTTGGAAAGGCAACAAAATCCCATATTTTTTCCGGATTTCCACCACACAAGTGCAATGCCAAGTTCCTTTGTCAGCGCTCCCATATCCGGAGCTCCGGCCCCTCCTTGAGCTTTGGGATTGAGAAACAGCAGCCACACTTTGCAGGGACATGGACAGAATCCCCCACAGCGTTTCTAACACTCAGGACATTGAGGTGAAATCCAGGATTTCCCATTTGTTAGCACAGATCCAACGGGAGCCGCTGGAAGTGGCAGCACCGGAATACCAACGCTGAGCGGGCTGGTTGGTCGCCAGCCCTTGGTCGTGGGGCAACACCCACTCTGGGAGAGCAGCCCAGGGCTTTGGAGAAGGGATCATTCCCCTCCATCCCTGTGGGGCACGAGGATTGGGCTGGTGGAGGCCAAGGAAGGGCCTTGCTCCAGAGCTCTGTGTGTGTGGGAGCTGCAGCTGGGGACGACCTGCCTGGAATTTCATTTATCCAGGCATTGTTTGTTCCAGGCACTGGGAAGACACGAGGCTGGAACAATTGCTGACCTGGGAAGAGCTTTTGTGGGTGGTGGGAGCAGGAGCTGTGGTGGGCAGGGGGAAGCTGAGCTGCAAAGATCCATCCCAGAGGAATCCGAGGATCGGGGATGTCCATCGGGATGAGCGACCCGGAGCAGCTCTGGCTGTGTGGGTCAGTTCTGAGCACAAAGAAGTGAACGTTCTCCCTGATCACAGAACTCCTCTTTCTCTGATTGCTAATTAGCTGGTTAACATTCCTTGCCTTATTATCCCACCCTCGGCTTTTCTTCCCAGGGATCTGGGCTGACACTTTTCCAGAGGCTCCCAAGGAGCCGTTAACTCGTAGATGGAAACGCTCTAAAAAGCACCTGCTCTTGGGGTGCCTGTTTGTCAGCAGCTTTTGTGGTGCATTTGTGTGAAAATCAGAATTACACGCTCCAGATGTGGCAGTTTTTAGGAATATGTGCCCTACTGACTCCGTGTTCCAGCACATTTTTGTATTTCTTTGGATTTATGGCTATTCCTGTGGACAATTCCCACATGCTGTGGCTGGGACTTGTGAAGGACTCCCTTGCCAGGATAGAGGGAATAGATAATTCCCTGCTTGCTGTGGCAGCTCAGGTTAGGACTATCCTGCTCATTCCAACAGGGATTTTAATTCCATTTTAATTCCATTTTTTTTCCCATTTCAGCCACTCCACGGGTAAAAGAAAAGCTCATTAATACCAGCAGACCTTGGCTTTGCTGCACAGGGTTCTTCACCCTCTGGCAAAAACTTAAAAAACCACGAATTTTTTTTTTTTTAGTGTGAAAAACGCTGCTCTGGTGTTATCTGGGAATAGTTCTCACCTTTGGAATAATACTGGAGTGCTGAAAATAGCAGGAGCTGCCATAGGCCGAGTCGAGTGAGTTGTGTTGTCAGTCATGGGAACATAAATCCAATTCCACCTGCAGATGAGCATTCCTGAAATAGAAGAGGGTTGTCAGCTACCAGAGGAGATGTATTGTTGCATCTCCCCTCGTGCTGCATGCAGGAAAAAAAGAAAATCAAATCCAGAGTTTTTGTGGTTCAGCTGGAGCTTGGGAGAGTCCCCATTTCCTGCTCCCTCCAGGAATAACGGCCAGGAGAGGGGGGTTGGCTAAAAACTGGTGTTTTGGAGGCAAATCCAACCTGTCTGCGGGAAACCCCTTCAATTCCAAAGGGTTTTTTTCCCTGAATTCCTCCTGAATTCTCACAGGGAGGTTCTGCCGACCTGGGGAGGAAGGTGGGAATGTCTCCAGGATCAGGGAGAACTCTCGGGAAGGTCAGTGGAGGGGCAGGAAGTTTTTGTGAGGCTCCACAAAGTGACCTGAGGGAGGTAGGAAATGGATTCACACCCAAGCCCGGGGGGAATTGCTCTGCTGGAGGTGGGAAATGTCACTGCTTCCCTGAATTTCAGCCCTCAGGATCCTCCTGAGTGCTCCCGAGGCATTTCAGGTACAAAGTTCCCCCATGCCCAGGCATTTTCCTGTAGTTAAAGAAGCCAAAGAGCCTCTGGTGCAGCTGGTTTTCTTTTAGAAACTTCCTGAATCCTTTTGTGCATTCCATGAGGATTCCTGAATCCCAAGTTTGTGCATTTAACCGTTTTCCCCCCAATTTAATCATCTCATCCTCAAAACTCTTGTCCCCTGCACAAACCAACCCTCCCTCCTTCCTGTTCTCCATGTGCAGGCTGCTGTAATTGAGGGTTTGGATTCCTGTGGGGACGGATTGTATCCAGCTGATCCGAGTCCTGGTGCCCCTGGATTGGGTTTGGGATGGAGACTACAATAAACCAGAATGGTTGGGTGGGAGGAAGGATGGGCTTGGCCACGTTCCACTCCATCCTAGAACAGGCTTTGAAAGGCTTTTGTCCACATCTGTTTCTTCTGCTGAATGTTCTCCCAGGTTTCATCCCACCAGGAGTGTTTCCTCTTCCATGTCTGGGGTGTTCATAAATTGTGGAGTTCTTAGAATTGGGTTTTTTTACTCTTTCTTGGGTAAAATAACCTCGTTAATTTGTTATTAAACTCTTCACCCCATGGCCTGTGTAGCTCCATAACCTTCAGTGGGGATTATCCAAGGAAAAAGCTGTTCTTGCCACCAGTGGTTATTGTTGTTGAGCTAAAATAGAGGATGATGAAGGTTAACAGTGCTCTTCCTCCACAGATATTCCTTCCAGGATAACTCTGTTTTCCTGATTAGCATCTTGATTTAAAGAGTTCTGGTGGAACTGGTGGTTGGAGTAGAAAGCAAAGGAGCAGGGGAAGCTTTTCCATGATTTAATACCTGTCCCTGAGGCCTGGGTGCATTTCCATTAGCCCAAAGGAAATGGGAATGATAAAGAATTCTGGGAGCAGAGCTCTGTGAGCTCTATGGATGTGCTGGGAAAAGGGTGGATTTGGAAGGAAGAGCCTGTAAAATCCATCACTCTTGTCACCCTCACACCTCTCCAGGAATGGGAATTTGCTCAGTTCTTTGCCCAGCAGGATTCCCAGCAGATCCTGCTCTAATCCAGGTCTATAAATACTCATAGTTTGCTTTCCTGGCTCACGTGGCACTGACAGGGATCTTGTTAGGAGCAGGTTTTTGTGGAATTCAAAGGCTTTCCAGTTTTCTGCCAGCAGTGGCTGCTGCTCTGCACTGCTCTTGGGAGGTTTGTTGATGCAGCTGAGCCTTCATCCATGCTTGGAGTGAGGATGACTCCGCCCTGGCACAGGTTCCCCAAAGAGACCCAGTCCCTGGAATTGTCCAAGGTTGGATTGGAGAGGGCTTGGAGCAACCTGGGCTATGGAAGGTGTCCCTGCCCATGGCAGGGGGTGGAACTGGATGGGCTTTAAGGTCCTTCCAACCCAAACCATCCTGAGATTCCATGATTCCCAAAGTTTTTATAAAAGGCCTGTGATCCTTGAGTGTAATGTTACATCTTGTGAAGGGTTTTCCTGTAAATCCAGGGCTGGAGATTCCAAGCAAATAGAAAAAGGCTCTGTTAGACACCAGCAAACCTGCACTTGGTTCTGTGGTGCCATCTCTTAATCCCAAGCAGTTTTCCTGGTTTATTCCAGCATGTGGTGAGAGCATTGCCACTGTGCCCTGTGCCAGGGCTCAGCTGGGCAGGGATGGGGCTGGGATCCCCTGGAATTCTGTCCTTGTGCTCATGGATGGGCAGCGAGTCCTGTGGGCGACATTTGGCTCTGCAGAGGCGGCTCCTGGAACGGAGCTCCGGCTCCCAGCTGGGTCCAGGGCCTGGAGCTGGGACACAGCGACGCTTTAGCCTCAGGAAGGGAGCCCAGATGTGGCTGCTGACCTGCTGCTGCCTTTGCCAAGGGCTTTGGGGGTGGAGATTTACACTTAAATGTGTTCAGAACATGCCTTGGAGAATCAGGTTTATCCCAACAGGGATTTTTTGGTGCTCAGTGAGGGTGATGCAGGTGGCACTTTTTCCATGCTCATCCATGGAATCTGTCTGTGTGTGGTATCAACCCCCCCCTAGTTTATATCATCTTAAAGCAACCTGGCTTAGCTGTGTTTAATTTTAATTAATCTTCTCTCATCAGGCTCCAGGTGCTGCAGCTTTGGGGGTTCCAGGGAGGGGGTTGAGGTGGACACCCCTCCTGGATGGAGGGCCTGGGAATCCTGTGCCTGCCTGGAAGCTCAGGGGGTTTGCTCTCAGCAGTTGCCTCTGGATTACAGCCCAGAGAGAGGGTTTGAGAGGAAAGGGAACAAACACCTCTCTGTTCCAGGGCTGGTGGGATTGATGCCTCACGGAGTGAGGGAATCTGGTGGGTGTCTGAGCACTGCAGAGTCCTTGGGAAGGGCGAGAGGACTTTGGTGTTTTACGTGTTGTTTTGGTGGGGTCTGTGTTTGTGACAGCCAGGTCAGGGCCCTGAGGACTCTCAGAACCTGCAGGTAGAATCATGGAATAGAATCCTGGAATATCCTGAGCTGGAAGGGACCCAAAAGGACCATCCAGGACCACCCCTGGCACTGCACAGACACACCAGCAATCCCACCCTGTCCCTCAGAGTGTTGTCCAAACACTCCTGGAGCTCTGACAACCTTGGGGCCGTGCCCACTGCCCTGGGGAGCCTGGTCAGTGCCCACCACCCTCTGGAGGGAAGAACCTTTTCCTGTTATCCAACCTGACCCTGCCCTGGCACAGCTCCAGCCATTCCCTGATCCCAGAGCACAGAGATTGGAGCTGCAGACCCCCATGAGTCTCTCCTCAGCCTCCTCTGCTCCAGCTGAACAAGCCAAGTGCCCTCAGCTGCTCCTCCTGAGGCCCCTCCAGGCCCTTCCCTGTCTCCACATTCCAGGCTCGTGCTGATTCCCTGGATCCGCATCCTGCCCATCCCCAGCCAGGTGTATCACGGGGCATCTGGACTCTCTCCTGCTTTAATTCACCTGTTTCCCTCTCAGCTCTTTCAGGGCTCCCACCTGTGTGGCTTTGTCACAGCAAAGGCTCCTCCAGGTGCCCCTCGGGTTTTTTTGCCCTCCCAGGCAGGGAATGGGGGGGACACATTTCCACTCCTGGTTCTCCTCCTCCTCCTCCTCCTCCTCCTCTGTGGCAGCAGCAGCAGCAGAGTGAAGGCCCTGCTGTGTGAGCACAGCTGAGCCTGTGCCTGCACCACTCACTCTCAGAGGTTTGGGGAACAAATGGATGAGTGTTCCCAATTCCCACCGACGCCGTTTCCTGCCCTGCTGTCCCCTCTGTGGAGGAACCACAGCAGAGCCATAACAGGAACAAGCAAACATCCCGCACTTCCTGGTGACTGGAAGTGCTCTGCTGGCTCCCAATGCATCACTGCTGCAGGCCCTGACTTTTATCTGGGGTGGTTTTTGCTGTTAATGATTAGACAGGGAGCAGTTCCCTCTGGAAGCAGCTCCTTGCCCAGCTGGCAGCAGCTGGTTTGGTGCTGTTGCCATGAAAACAGGCTGAGCAGCCCTGGCAGTACCCTGTGGCCTCTTCCAGCACCAGCCGTGGTTACCAGGTCAGTTTTGTCAGCCCTGAGAGAAATCCAAGCTTGAAAAAGAGCTAAAATAATTATATTTATATTCTCTGCTCCCTGTGTGGTTTAATCTGTTAAAATTCTAGCGTGGTTTGGGTGTTTCTCTTTGGACAGTGAAGGGTTTTTTGGGGGTCTCGCAGCCTTGCAGGAACTGTCTGTGTGCTGGGAGTGCTGGGAATGAAATCCCAAATTAAATCCCTCTGCTGTCACTGGGAATTAAATCCCCAAGTCCTCTCTGGAGCCTCGGACACAAAGCAGTGGAAACACAAACCCGACCAGGATATTTACCCTCAAGTCAATGACAAACCTCTCCTGACGTCGGCAGAGCTGGGTTTTATCAGGGGTGTTTTCAGAGGGATAAATTAAACATTGGGAAAGTTCCTGAAGGAAGGTTTGTTAGGGAGTCAGAGCTCTGGAGCCTGGGCCCAAGTTCTGTTTAAAACAAACCAAGGAACTGTTGAGGTATAAAACTTGTTGAGGGCAGTGTCAGGGATGCAGCTGCACTGAGGATGTGGGGGAAGCATTGGGATCTTTCCACATCCACTTGTGTCCTCTGTTCACGGGGCTGGAGCTCCCCAGGTCAACCCCTCCCTAAGATTTCCTTGCTTTCCTTCTGGTTCTGGTGTGCTGGGTCCAAATCCTGCCTTTTCTTTTGCAGATGTCATTCTCTGCCACCTGACAAAGGAATATAATGCAGCAATTTTCCTAACCTAAATAGTGGTTCTGACTGCCTGTATTTCCAGCTCCCCTGGAACTGGAATTAATTTAGTGTGTGGGCTTTTTAATTGGCTCGTTGTGGGGAGGAACAGAAAATGAAATGCTGCAGCTCTGCCTTCCTCTTCCCTTTCTTTAGTTCAATCTTTGTCATTCTTTGTGTCTTTGACTTCCATGAGTTGCTCAGGATTTTTCTCTGGTTTCTTTTGTTGCAGTTTCCATCTCTCAGCCTTAGGAATATCTAAGGCATGGATGGAGCTGCTCCCAAGCCTTTGGAGCAGCGTCGTTGTCAGCCTGTGACAGATCCCATGTGATTGATTGATGGCTGACGAGGCATTTGGAATATTTCTCCATCCTTTGTGTGCCTAATGCTGCTCTTCCCTGGGCTCGGGGAGGCAAAGGGGTGGCATCCCTTGTTCCAATGGAGCCATCTTCAGTCTTGGATATGGAATTGCATGGAGTGCAGGCAGGTGTTGGCCTGGGAGCTGCCTGACCATCCTGGTGGTGGAGCTGCTCCTCCTTGACCTGTCCCTCATGTTACTGGTGACTTGAAATAGTTCTGGGATGGCCTGGGGTGGTTTCCAGCAGGGAGAAAACAGATCCAGTGTGTGTTGGGATCAAAAGGGGCTTTGTAGCTTTGTGAGTGCTCTGAGTGTTTGCAGGGAATGGGGAAAAGGGGTGAGGTGCTTCAGCTGGTGGGATCAAGCCTGGTGTTCAGAGGAGCTGGGAATCCCTGTAGGAGCCTCTTAAGTGCTGAGAACTCTCTCAATTTCCTTTTTTTTAGGAGATCTGTCCTTTTCCCAAGGCAACAAGTGCACCTGCCTGTGCTGGAGGAGCGTGAGCGCCCGCCCGGGTACGTGACCAGCAGCACTCACAGACCACCCAAATCCTGCCCCACAGCTCGAGTTCCCCCCCTTGGAACCCTCATTCCCCAACCAGGAATATCATGGAATCACAGAATTTGGGTTGGAAGGACCTTAAACCTATCCAGTGCCACCCCCTGCCATGGGCAGGGGCACCTTCCCCAGCCCAGGTTGCTCCAAGCCCTGTCCAACCTTGGACACTTCCAGGGATGGGGCAGCCACAGCTTCTTTGGGCACCTGTGCCAGGGCATCTCACCAGGGGACAGTCAACTCTCCCTCCACTGAGAGATGGTGGCAAGTGCCTGAAATTGCCCCAGGGTCACCCAGGCCTGTAAATTGGAATGTTTTTTCTGAATTACATCAATTTGCCTGATACCACGTGGGTGGAAGTGGCTGATCTTTAAGGTCCCATCCCACCCAACCCACTGTGGGATATCCCAGCATTCACCACCCTTTAGATGGTTCCATATTCCCCCAGGCAGGCACTGCTGTGCTGTGCATTGCCTGATTTATTGCCTGATTTACAAGTGCAGATTAAAAGAGCTTTGATAGGATGATATAAAGGTACCTACAAGGTTATTGATCCAACTGACCTACCTCAGAGCAGCTCTTCCCAAAGGGGTCACATTCCTCCCTCAAAGGAATGACCAGGCAGGGGAGCAGGGCCAGAGTTGCTTGGGCAGGAAATCCTTTTTTAGGAGATTCCTCAGTCCTTCCATAGGGCTGGATTTGGAATTCTCCAAGAGAGGGCAGTGTGTCCCTGGACCTGCCGCGTGCTCTGTGAGCTGAGGAGAGCGCTGAGCCTGGAACTCCTCATCCTGAGCTGAGTAATTAACTGACAGCCTCATTAGCAAACTGCGCTCGGGGCTGGGCATCGTCACGTGCTGCGGTCGGTCCTTTCCCCACGCCCTGGCAGGGATTCGGCAGCGCTTCCTCTTGCCTCACTTTCCTAAGAAAAAAAAAAAACAAACCCAAACGTCCCCTCCCGGTTCCACGTGCGTCACTTTTGCCCTACTTTGTGCTCTTGGTGTGTCCTCCAAGAGGGGACGGATGTCGTGGGATCACCCGGAGCGTTGCTGTGAGTCAGAGGCAGCCAAAGGTTTAATTCAAAACATGAGGAATCTGGGAGAAAACCTGAAAAAAAAAAAAAGGAGAACTCCACGAGGTTGTTCTGTTGTGAGGGCACCGAGTGGGAAGTGCTTGTGCTGGGTCTCCAGCTCCATCCAAAGCTTTGTTTGCCAAGGGATGGGTTTTTATGGAAGTGTTGGAAGGATCTCCCCAGCCCAGGGGGCTGTTGAGGGCTCAGGGGGGCCTGGCAGGAGTGGGGGGACAGCTGGGGGTGGGCTCTGCTCCCAGGGAACAACAGGGCAAGAGGGAATGACCTCCAGCTGTGCCAGGGCAGGGGCAGGATGGGCATCAGGAGGAATTTCTGCCTGGAAGGGATGGTCAGGCCTTGGAAGGGGCTGCCCAGGGAGGTTTGGAGTGCCCAGCCCTGGAGGTGCCCAAGGCAGGACTGGCTCTCAGTGCTCTGGGCAGGGGCACACGGTGGGCGTCGGGCACAGGGTGGACTTGATGACCTGGGAGGTCTTTTCCAAGCTCAGTTATCCCATGATTCTGATCTTTTTTCCTTTTTCAGCTGTTTTTGGTGCCCATCAGGACTCTCACACCCCCCTCTTATTTAGGAGCAGCTTTTAATGCTCTCAATTCTTGCCCAGTTGCTGAAGTTACCTGGAGGCCCCTTTATTGGTGATTTATATCCTGCAGAAGTGGTGCTGCCCTGGCCTGGAAATCACTGATAGATCAAGAGCTCCCTGTTTCCCAGGGGTCATTAAGGCATTTAATTTTTTACCTAATTGGCTGTATAAAATTCTTGATACTCCCTAGAAAATTTAGGGCACTTGTGTAACATGAAAACACATTGAAATAACCTCAGAAGTTGCTTTGAGGTGAAAACTTATCCCAGGAGAAACAGCCACATTTAAACCAAAACTGTAACCTGGATTCTAAATCCTTCCTCAAGACATTATTTTTTTTCTTTCCCTGTTTTCCAGAACAAGGTGAACTTCACCCAGCTGGAAGGGAAGGGGGAAAATCCCCTCCCTGGGAAGTGTTTTATTAGTTTGGGAGCAAGGCTGGTTTATCAGGATTGGATTTTATTGTGGTGTTTCCAGTGATTTGAAGTCAACAGCCTGTTGTTGTTTGATATTTGTTTTACTGGAGCAGAATTAGGGGAGCAGCCTATGGAATAATTGTGTTTTACAGCCCTCAGCTGCTCCTCAGAATATTGCAAAGCAAATTCCTGCTCACTGTTAGGATGGCACTCCAGGAATTCCAAACCTCAGCATCCCATCTGTGCTCCACTCTGGTATTTACAGTGCAGGGAATTCAGCTGGATCCTCTTTCACCTCCTCTTCCTGTTCCAAGCAGTTGTTAAGTTGTTGTAGGTTTTAAAATTCCTACAATTTCTGGGAGGTTGTCAGGGATATAAAAGATCTTCTTGTGTTGCTGGTTTGCCTGGGAGAGGCTTTGAGCTGATCTAATTCTGTTAAACCTCAGTGTCCCTGGAGCTGGGACTGGGATTGTCCCTGGTTTGATCTGTTTGGGACAGCTGGAAGCATTTGCTAAAACTGGAGGCTTTTTTTAAAGAATAGTCTTTATAAACATCTTTTACTGCAGCCATACAGACTTTTTGGTTGCTATTCTGCCCTCCAAAAGGAGGAAAAGGTGATTTCTTTGGGATGGAGGGATGTTGGAAACTCAACCCCATCCCTGGTGTATCCCTGGGAGAAGGAGCACAGTGTGTTCCATTAGTGTTTGTACATTTTAAACCTCATTTTCCAGGCAGCTTCAGGAAATTGGCATCCCATAAGTGAAACCTTTAAAAATAGCTCTGCTCCCACTGAAGTGAGTCCTGTTGTTTCCATGGCCCGTTGTCCCAAGTGTGTTGCAGGATCCCTGAAGCTTTGGAAGTGTTCAAGGAGATGCTGCTCAGCAGAGCTGGAGCCCCAGATATTTCCTGAGGAATTGGTTCCTTTCAGGAATGAACTCCTGCCCATGGAATGCTGCTGTCTGCAGGGTTTATTTTAAACTTTTTCCTGCTTTGCTTAGGGGAAAAGCAAAGCCTGAGCAGGAATGCATGAGTGGGTTGGAATGATCCTTTGGAATATCCCAGCCTGGCTGGGTGTGGAAATGTGGTGCTGCTGTACCAGCCTGAGCTGCTCCTTTTCCTTAAATCCACGGGTGTTTAAGGCATTTCACACTCAAAATTCAGTTCTGAATTACCCCTTTTTTTGTGTGGTTTGGAGTTTCACCTTCCCCCACGTGAAACCAGCCCTTGCACAGATGCCTTGGGTGTGAAATTGGGGTGTTGGGCTGTTCCTGTGTGCCAGAAATGCTCCCCCTGCTCTGCCTGAAGACTCAGGAGCAGCTGCTGGGAAGGATTTGCCTTTGGAGGGACTTTAAAGCACCACTGAGGTCAACACAGGTCCTGTCAGATGATTTCTGCATCTTTCCAGCCTCAAGCACAGACCCCTGGAGGTGTTGAAGCACTTTCAGACCTCAAGAAAGGCCCTTTTCCCTTCCCTCTCCTCCAAGCCTTCCCTTTTTAGGCCTTCAAAAATGTTCCAGAGTGAGTTGCCAGCACAGACTTCCCAATTAGCAAATGTGTGCTGGCTGTGGCAGCTGCTCCTGAGCAACAACCCTGGGCTGTGTGTGCTGGAAAAGGGCACAGGGAAACAGGATCTGCTCATCCCTTGGAGGAATTAATGGGGAAAAGTTAAACTTTAGAGCTCTCCCTTTGCCATGGATATTTTGTGTTGGATGCAATTGTTTGATAATTTGTTATTTTTAGTCGGATATTTTTAGGGATGTGACGAGTCCAGCTCTGGACCTCAATCTGTTGCTATTATTGGAGCACTAAGTGGCAGAATTAAACCAGTGTTGCTTATCCCATTAAGGTTACTTAATTTTGAGATGTGTCTGAGCATTGAGACAGACTCTGAGGGGCTGGAAGTGGAAATGGGGAAGGGCTGGAGCAGCTGGGGGGGCTCAGCCTGGAGAAAAGGAGGCTCAGGGGGGGCCTTCTGGCTCTGCAATCCCTGCCAGGAGGGGGGACATGGAGGGGTTGGGCTCTGCTCCAGGGAACAGGGACAGGAGGGGAGGGAATGGCCTCAAGATGTGCCAGGGCAGGGACAGGGTGGATATTGGGAAAAATTCTGCCTGGAAAGGGTGGTCAGGCCTTGGAAGGGGCTGGCCAGGGAGGTTTGGAGTCCCCACTCCTGGAGGTGTCCAAGGAGTGACAGGATGTGGCACTGAGTGCTCTGGGCTTGGGGACAAGGTGGGGATGGGGCACAGGGTGGGCTCAGTGACCTTGAGGGGCTTTCCCACCCTCAGTGATTCTGTGATAACTTCACCTTCAGCACTTGAACTTCTCTGTTCCATCAGGCTGAACTCCAGGTGTGTCCGTGGCAGGTCCTTCCCTTGGGATTGGAGCTGCTCCGAGTCGCAGCCTCTGACACATCCCGGAGTGGGATCTTTGCCTGTGGCTCAGCAGCACCTGCCAGCAAAGCCTTAATGCACCCTCTGCCCTGGCTGGTAACAGTTCCCAAATTCCCTGGGTAGGGATCCAGCAGCATCCTGAAAGGAGTCTTTGGCACTGGGACACCTTAAGGTGCCATGAGCTGTGCTGGGGGTGCTGAATGAGGTCACATCATCCCCAGGACAGGGAGGGCAGAGCTCCCCACACCAACTGCTGGGATGGGAGCAAGGCTCCTGTTGGAATGGGAATGGGAATGTCCAGGCTGTCCTGCACCAACTGGCTTTTCTGAAATCCTTGGCTCAGTGTTGGAACTTGGATAGCAAACCAGGCACTGCAAGCAGGACTCACTCGGTCTTTGCTCCCCCTGCAAATGCAGCTTTTTGTACTTCTTGCCTTAAACCCCACGTGAGTTTGTCAGGAACTCTGGACATGGTTCCTGCATGGCACATTCCTGGCACATGGACCTGCATGGCCCAGGTGGGAATGCTGGGGCTTTGTTCACTGTTGGAACGCAGAGCCTTTGATTTTTTATGCATTTTCATGTGTTGAACCATTCTTGGACAATCTGAAGGCCCAGCAGCATGACCAGCAGCCACCTGCTCCAGGATCAGCATTCCTGAGCTCTCTCTGATCTTTCCATGGAACTTTTTATTAATCTCAGTTGGAATAGTTGATAAAACATCAGGCTCCCCCTGCTCCATGACCTGCCAGATCTCAGAGTGTCCAAGAGAAGCCCAGCAATTCCAGCAGCACAGCAATTCCTCCTGCCAGGGAGCTGGAATTCCTTCCTGGGAAAGGCCCTGGTGCCTCCCTGAGGTTCTGGTGGTGGGCTGGGGTGGAAGATCCTATTTCCTTCCAGCCTTTCCTGGACCCTGAGGGAGCATTGGCAGCTGCAAGGATGCTTTGCATTGCCAACTGTTGCTGCTTCCAGTTAGTTGGGAAGGAAATTCCCCTCAGTTCTGCCCACACCTGTGAGAGTCTAAATTATCCCAGTCTGGGGGAAAAACTGGAATCCTTTATTGAACACAACACACAGTGTAAGGGTCTCGTAGGCAGGACATGCTAATGAGGATGGATTATGGTAACGTGTTAATTAGGGGGTTATACAAGTTTCAGCTGGGTTGCACAATTAGTTAATATTTTCCATAAAAGGGATTTACATGGGGGGAAGGAGACAAGGGGTTTCAACATGAATTGATAACATTATCCCAAGGTCCATCTCTGTCTTGGAGCCAGAGACAGCTCATCAACGTGGTGGAACATCAACAGGCCTCGTCCTGTCCCTGCTGATGGGATTTCTCTCAAACTCTTGACCAAATAGTGTTTAAGTTTGTCAATTCTTTTTCTGCTGGTCGCTGAATTTCCATCCCTACACACCCCCACTCCAGGGGTCTCCCAAAGTGACGGTTCTGCCGCGGCAAAGGCCTGGATAGAACAAGGTTTCTGTTGGTGTGGCACATTCCCAGGATGAGCTGCTGCTGCTCCTGACAGGGAGGCAGAGCCTCTCTGAGCTTTGCAGGGCAGCTCTCCTGCCCCGAGTTGCTGCTGTGCAACATCCGACAGAGGAAATTGCAGCCACTTTTCTCCCGCTCGGAAGCGGCTCCGGAGGGGCCGGGGGAGTGTCTGGGAGAGCGTGGCCACCCCTGGGATGAGCTCAGCAGTGCCAGCTGCCTCCTGAGGGCCTTTCTCCAGCCGGGAAGTGTGGATGGATTGGCAGCAGGAGCATGTCCAGGCAGTTCCCCTCCTTGGCCAGTAAACAGCAGTGTGGGGTCACGCTGTGGGATATCGTGTTCCTTACCTTTGCACTGGGAGAAGCCTGGAAGGAAGGAGGGGGCAGAGTTTATTCCAGCACGCTGAGGTCAGGCTTGTTTTCCTTCTTGGAGCAGGAACAGCTCAGCCCCTGGAGTTGGATCCTGCAAGGCTGTAAACAGCAGGCTGTGGAAAGCCAAAGATGGGATTGTGTTCCTCTGGAAACTTGTTGGGTTGTTTTTTGTCTCCTGTTCCTGGTGCCCTCACTGCCAGTTCACAAGGAATGGGGCAGAGTTTGGGGGCTCTGCAGAGGGGAGGGGGCTGCAGTGTGGCTGATCTGAGATCCAAACACTGGCAGGGCAGGAGTCCCTGTGTTACCTTTAAAGAGAAAGAAGAAGTGCTCCAGAAGTTACAAATTTCAAGGAAAACTAATCCAAATGCAGAATGTGTGTTGTCTCTTCAGGGTTTCAGTTCAGTTGCAGCTTCAGGGCCCTGTTTAGTCAGAAGGTGGATTGGATTTTGGGTGCTTTGTGTCTGACTGAGGTGCTGAGCTCTCCTGCAGAGTGGAGGTGGTGGCTGATTCCTGCAGCAGGTTGGCATTTATGGAATAATTTGAGTTGGAAAAGCCCTCTAAGATCTGGAAGAGCTGGGAGATGGTGGGGTGGGATTGCAGCTCAAGGCTGGCTCTTTCCCAGGTTCTTGGTGGCCTTTCCTGCCTGTGGGACTTTCCAAGTGCTGCTGTGCTTATTTTTCAGCCCCACACTCCTGTTCATGCTCCCTCCCCATCTCCATACTGGGTTTTGTTGACAAATTCCCCTGAATTTCAGTCTCTTTGGGTTTATTGCAGGATTCCAAGGGGAATCAGGCAGGGCTGAGCTGCCCCAGCAGGAATGATCCTGATGAGTGAGGCCCCAGTTGCTATTTTGAACCAGGCTCCTCTCCACCTGCCCTTCCCAAATCCAGCCAAAGCCTCCCCAGATCCAGGGGCTCCTCAGGATGGCCCTATGGAAAACTCCCCTGGAGTAGAGGGAATGGCTGGAAGTGTCCAAAGCCAGGTTGGACAGGACTTGGAGCAACCTGGTCTAGTGAAAGGTGCCCCTGCCCATGGCAGGGAGGTGGGACTGGCTGGGCTTTAAGGTCCTTCCAACCCAAACCATCCTGGGATTCTGTGATCCCAAGGAATGGCTCAGTGGTGGACTGGGAGCCATTCTGAGGCTGATTCCAAACATGCCTTTTAATCCCTGCTCTCCTGACCTGACCCAAGTTTCTGTGTTCCATAGTAAAGGTTTTCTCTTGCTCTCACCTTTCTGTTTCCATGGGTAGCTGGCATTGACTCTCTGGTTTGGAGTGTGGCATTTGTAAAAAATCCTATTTAAAAAAATACTTTCAAATGCTTGTTTTGGCACGAGGGCTGTTCCTCACCCCTTGGTTTACTGAAATCTGGAGCAGAGGGAGGTGAGAGGGGCCAGAGAGCCTTGGCCTGAACCCCAGCACAGAGTCAGTGACGTGGGTTTTACTTCTGTATAAAAAAAAAAAACTGTTTGTGTTCAGGCAGTAAGTGGAGAAAACAAGCAGGGTTGGATTTCAGCTCTGCTGGATTCTTGGAATTAGTCCCTCTCTGGCTCCCAGCTCTGACTTCAGCATGGTGAGCTGGGCTGGCCAGAGAGGGTTGAGCAATGGTTTTACTGGTAAGCAGGAAGGGGCCATGCTGGGGGGGCAGGGGGGGGAGGAGACCCCCCAAAAATGTGCAGCACGTGCAGTTCTCAGGGTGCTGTTACAGCTTTCTTAGAGCCAGCTCGTTCCTACTCCCTGTTTTTGTGCTTTCCTGGGAGCCAAACCTGCCAGTGTGTGTGTTTAGGCAGAGGGCTCTGGTGGCTTCTGTGCTAAAACACTCTGAATTCCCCCCAAACACCTTTCCCTGTCTGCAGCCCCCCAAAAAATGATGCAAGTGCCTCAACTCATTCCCCCTAAAAGGGTGCAAACCCCTCTCCTTCTTCACATTCCCCCTAAAAGGGTGCAAACCCCTCTCCTTCTTCACATTCCCCCTAAAAGGGTGCAAACCCCTCTCCTTCTTCACATTCCCCCTCTAACTTGGTGCAAACATCTCTCCCTCTCTGTATTTCCCCCAAAATGATGCAAACACCTCCTCTTCTCCACATTCTCCCTTCTCCAAATTGGATAAACTCCTCTCCCTCTCCTCATTCCCCCTCTAACTTGGTGCAAACCCCTCTCCTTTTCCTCACCCCCTCCCAAACTGGTGCAAACCCCTCTTCTTTTCCTCATTCCTCCCCAAAATGCTGCAAACCCCTCTCCTTTTCCTCACCCCCTCCCAAACTGATGCAAACCCCTCTCCTTTTCCTCACCCCCTCCCAAACTGATGCAAACCCCTCTCCCCCTCCTCATTCCTCCCCAAAATGCTGCAAACCCCTCTCCTTTTCCTCACCCCCTCCCAAACTGATTCAAACCCCTCTCCCCCTCCTCATTCCCCCCCAATATGAAATCCAGACCCCAAATATTTCAGTGCCTTCTCTCCCCCAGCAGCTGGAGCTTCTTTTCTCCCTGGTTTCAGGTGCCATGTTCAGTGTCTGGAATCCAGAGTGTGACCTCCAGGTTGTGGGTGTTACAAAACCAAAGGAAAATGGGTTCCTTTTTATTATTGCTAATTGATATCAGCCCTAATTTTCCAGTGAATCCCTTGGATATCAATCAGAGCAGAGTCATGCAGTGAGTGTAGCACTGATTGATTATTGCTCACTATTGCTGTGGTGGGACTGCAGTAAACATTCCAAATTATAACTTCATTAATTATGCACCCTCTGCTCAGTGTACCAGTGATGGAACTCCCGAATTCCTGTTTCCTTGGCAGGAGGAATCAACCAGGATCCCTGCAGCACCTGACAGGACAGGACAGTGGCCGAGACTGCTGTGTGGCAGTAGGAAGGTGAGCAAGGACAACTCTGCCCTCGTGGGACTCCAAAGGATCATTTCACTATTCATTTTCCTTCCACTGGGGGTTTGATCTTACCTGCCATGGTGTGGCTGAGGGGGTTGCTGAGCCACAGGTGGGATTTGGGGGTAGGATTTGGAGGTGGTGACTCCAGGTGAGGCTGGTGATCCACTGCCCACGTGGAGCCTCGTTATGTAACACTGATCACCTCCTTAATTAGGGAGGGACATCCCTGGATTCCAGAGGAGATGTGTCCCTTAGTCAGCAGCAGCAGGAGGTGTGGGATGAGGGGAGTGGGAGGCTCTGGCTGCTGGAGGAGGAGGTTGTTCCCTTTGTCCTGGAGATTTGCTGGAGCGTTGGGATGTGTGTGTGGGGCAGCAGGGGCTGCCAGGGGGGGCTTTTCATCCTGTATGAAGTGGTTTATATTTTGTGTTAAAAATATTGGTGCCACAGCTCAGGGCAGTGACTGAGCCCTGTGGTGGGCACTGCTGAGGGGAGTCCTGTGTCCAGGTCTGGGCCCCTCAGGACAAGGAGCATGTCCAGGGAAAGGGCTGGAGCAGCTGGGGGGGCTCAGCCTGGAGAAAAGGAGGCTCAGAGGGGACCTTCTGGCTCTGCAATCCCTGCCAGGAGGGGGGATGTGGAAGGGTCAGGCTCTGCTCCAGGGAACAGGGACAGGAGGAGAGGGCACGGCCTCAAGATGTGCCAGGGCAGGGTCAGGTTGGACATCAGGAGGAATTTCCTCATGGAAAGGGTGGTCAGGCCTTGGAAGGGGCTGGCCAGGGAGGTTTGGAGTGCCCAGCCCTGGAGGTGTCCAAGGAAGGACTGGATGTGGCTCTCAGTGCTCTGGGCTGGGGGACAAGGTGGGAATGTGGCACAGGGTGGGCTCAGTGACCTTGGAGCTCTTTCCCACCCTCAAGAATCCTGGAATTCTGGTTTTGCTCTGTGCTGGAACGTTAAATCCTGTAAATGTCCCATCTCTCCTCATCCTCTGTGAAGGGCAGGGGTAGGAGGTTCACCCCTGATGGGGGTGAGGCCCCTTCCCTTTGCTGATCCACCAAAACTGTTCCTTTCTGGAAGTGTGGACAGTGTGTCCATCCTGCTGAGCTCAGCTCTTCCTCATCACCCTCTATCCCATTATATTTCTTCAATCCTGTGCTCCAGCCTTCCTTATACCAACAATCACACTGAAGCACTGCCTGGTGGTGCCCAGTGACACATTGCAATTAGTGATCTCCAGTTAATGAAGCAGCTCAGTGACTAAACCTCATGACTTTTCCAAGTATCAGTCAGGGGGTTTGAAACACCCCTAGAGCTTCGTGTGGCCTCAGAGCACAGAATGAACTGCTTGGGCTGCTCTGAAATCTCCCACTGGTTTTTCCATCTTGTCAATATTTCCCCTGTGTGCCCTCAAATACAATATTTAAATTAGATTTAAATTGGATTGGGGCCTGTAATGGTTGTTCACCTTCAGGCAGCTTCCCTGACCTCGCTGTGAGGAGATGGGCCACGTTGGGATATATTAGGTATGAAATACTTGGAAATCCTTTAGTAGGCTTTTAAAAAGTTGTATTTATTGCTGCTGGGAACACTCAATAGCTGGAAATTCCACAGTGGGATCAGGCTGTGTGGTATGTCGGGGTTGGTGTCCCTTTTCCCTGGTCACCTCCAGCTTCGTGGTGTCCTTGGCACGAGGATTTTCCCTGGAGCCTCTTTTGTGAAATCCCATGTTTCCTGCCCTGTGTGAGATGCCAGGAAGGTAAAGGAGCTCAAGCTTGGTGAGGTGACAGACCCAGAGCTGGGGATTGTGTCTTGCTCACGTAAATTCTGTCCCAGAGCTGGATCATCTTCAGGGGCACTGGGATTCCAAGAGGAGCAGGAACATTCCTGGATTCTGTTAATGCACCCTTGGGAATTGAAGAGGCAGGAGGCTGAGCCTGTATTTCAACCCTCCCTGGTTTGGGGAGGCATTTGACCTCCCCCAGGAGCTTTGGGAAGCGACAGGTCAGGCAGATGCTGCTTTGGGGCTGGAGGAGATGTGGGTGATGATGATGATGCTGCTGAGCAGTTGCTGTTCTTGAGTCACTCTGAGGAGTTGAGATCCATGTGACTCCACAGCCAGTAGTTCTGCGCTTCCATGTGTATCCCAGCCAGGCTTTTTGGGGGGGTGGAAATGATGGTTAAATACACAGTTGTGGTTTTTGAGTGTCAAATCCTCTAAAAATCCCTTTTATTTGAGGGGAGGAAAACCAGCGCCTGCAGTTCCCGCTGGGGGCGGCAGAGGGCGGTGTTGGGCCACCCGAGGGCGCCCCATTGTTGTGCTTGTATTTTAATATTAATTAATGGATATCCTGTTAATAAAAGAGCCTCCCAAGGCTTTCTAATTGCAGCTGCAGCCAAATGTGGGCCGGCCAGCACAGCGGGGTGAGGCCCTGCAGGGACACCAGGACTCCCTGAGCACTGGGAAGGCACAGCTGGGCTTTGCCAGGAGGGTGAGGATGGATGTTCTCCCCACTCTCAGCACCAACCTGAGCTCTGCAGGGCAATCCCAGCCCACAGACCCCCCAAAATCCCAGTTCCAGCCCCCAGCGAGGGTGTCAGCAGGTGGCAGCAGCCTGTCCTGCCTGTGTTATTCCTGGCTGGGAGATTCTCTGGATTCAACACCACAGTCTAGACTTACTGACAGACAGGATTCTTCTCCTGTTAGGTAAGCAAGATACAGACACCCATTATGCAAATTCCCAGCCGTAGTGGCCCTCTGAAACATTCTTCAGATTGTCTAAATAAGGTGCTGTTTCATACTAAACCAGGCCTTTGGGTGCCTTCCAGCTGCCTTGCCCTGGAGCTGGGGTTTTTTATTTTTTTCCTTTTGGAGATGCTGATCAGCACAGACTTTTGGACTTCCAGATGTGCAGCAGGACAAAGAGGCAGGCTGGGCAAAGAGCTTGAATTGTGCAATTAAAAAACTTTAAGGCCAGTAGTTCTTGTGCCTGTGTCTGCTGCTTGTGCAGGCAGTGACATGGGTGCTATTAAATGCACTTCATATGCATTTTATAAATCATTGCACAGACTCAACAGGCTTTTTTTTTTTTGTCTCTGAGCACCAAAACTCAGTTTTAGGTGTCCCCCCCCGAGGCAGGGGAGGGTTGGAGGGTGCAGTGACCTGGCACTGTCAGCTCTGCACGGAGGTGTTGCCCCTCTGCATGTGACTCATGCCCTGGGCTGGAGGAGGTGGGAATGGATCATCACTGACTATCCAGAGGGCTTGGAAGTGGCTGTGGCATTTGCACTCTTTCTTTTTGTCACAGACAAGTTCAAAGAGCCTTTCAGCCCCGATGACTGTGGAGTTATTCGTGCAGCTCTTCCCAGAGAGGCCCTTGTGGGGTTCTTGTTGCATGAGCCCAAATTTCTGACCACAAATACTCTTCCAGTGTTTTATACTGTGGTTCTGTCACTAAAATCTGTCCTCCTGAAGCTGCTTTAGACTCCTCAAGCCTCACAGCACACAAAGGGCTGGGAAGGGATGACTGGCAGCTTCCTGAGCTGCTCCTGAGGTCAGGATTTGGCAGGCGCCCAACGAGGCTTTGGAATGGCTGTGAGTGCTGTGTGGTGAGCACAGCCCTTCTCAGGAAAACATTGGAAAGCTTCCTGGTCCTGAACTCACTGTGCAGGCACGTGATTTTCTGGGAATTAGCTTGAATGTGCTGCAGACTGCTCAGAAATCCCTACATGGGGTGATGTTGGATCACAGAAAAGCAAGAACAAGGCGGTTGGTCAGGTTTCTTCCTGGTGGCCCTTCAGCCTGTTGACACCAACCAGCTCTGCTGCTTCTGTTTCTTGCCTAACAAAGGGGAAAAGTCTGTATTGTTGGGGTTTTGTTTTGTTTTGTTTTGAAATTGCAACATTGCTCCTGTTTTCCCGAGCATTATTTGTTTTGGGACATAGTTAATCCTCTAAAGAGTTTTCAGGGGAATTGCTGGCTGCACCCTGTGCTGCTGCAGAGCTCTGGATGTTGCCAGCCAGCAGTGAGACTTTGCCCTGTGCTGGCTGGGACTGTCCCTTCCTGTCCTGCAGGTTGTGATCCCATCCCTTCCCACACGGGAATTCTGTCCTTGCCTCCCCACCCTCCCCAGCTCTGGGCTCTGCACCTCAAGGCTGGCTGTGGATGATCACAATAATGACCTTTCCTCGCAGCTTCCCCCACGTCTGAGCTCCTGCAGGAGCCAACCCAAACACCTCCCTGCTCCCAGCAGGGTCTGTGAACTCTCTCCAGCTCAGCTGCTCTGTGTGTTTCACCATTTCTGCTCAAAGATCTGAGATAAGGAGGCGAGCGCTGCTGACTCAGATCTTACTGGCTCTGGGGTTTGTCCTTCCTGCCCTCCCACACTCCACCTGCACACCCAGCAAACCTTCCCCCCCCCCGGGGCTTTCCTCCCCAAAACACAGCCTGCTTTGCAATCCTACTGCTCTGTCACCCCAGAGAACAACCTCGAGTTTTTAGGGAAGAGATTTGGTTGGAGATCTGGGAAGGAAAAGAGGGGTCACCGAGGTTTGTGGCCTGGCAAAGAGCCAGGCTGAGTCAGCCAGCCTTTTCTTGGGAGCACCTGAGTCCTGGGTAAACACCAGTATCTCCCTGTAAACAGCAATATCTCCCTGTAAACACCAATATCTCCTCCTTCCAGCTGCAGAGCTGAGCTCTCAGGGTTTGTCCCCAACCCGGAGCTGCCGAGTTAACTCCGGGCTGAGCAAACCCAGCCCCTGTTCCTGACGCTCGTGCACACTCAGGACATTCCCCTTTTTGCTGTTTAACAGCCTGGTGTGGCGACATCCACAGTGCAGGTCATAAAAATCCCGGATTTGGGGGTTGGTTTTTTAGGAAACCAGCAGTGCTGGCAGCGTGAGGTGCCCTGGGGGAGCCTCAGAGCTGCTCACCAGGGTTTGGTGCTGGTTGTGAATTCTCCGAAGTTCAGATTGCTGTGAAAAAGTTCTGTTACTGTGAAAAAGTGCTTAGTGGGGTTGGTAAAGTGAACCTTTTCTGGTCAGATAGGAAACCTCCCCTGGGGCTGCCTGGAAGAGCAGTTCAGTCCTGTATGAACTCACAGGCAGGTTGGGAAAGGTTCTGTCCTGCTGGGAAAGGTTCTGTCCTGCTGGGAAGCTCAATCTGCTGAAAGTGCAAATAGCTGTGAGGGCACAGGGGATTTGGGTGAATGTTTTAGGTGAATAACCCAACTTTCTCTTGTTTCTGTAACTGATTTCTTCAGCTTTCTGGTGTGCAGCCCTCAGTCTCTCACCTGGATCTCAGTGCATTTGTGCTGTTGTGTTGCAGAGACAAATGGCCATCAGGCAGCTCTGTTTGTCCTTTAAAGTATATATAAATATAATTCCCTGAGCAGCCCTGGATTCCCATCCTTCCCAGCTGGTTTCCCATCCCATCCAACTGCAGTCTGGACAGGCTCACATTCCTCACTCCTGAGGCCAACATTCTTCTGCTCCTCTGCACCAGCTCATTTGCTTGGGATTTGTTTAAAATTTGAATCCCAGCCCTGTCTCCAGCTCCCAGACACCTTTATTAGCTGTACCTCCAGCCCCCTCTCTCTGGAGAGTTAAATCTTGGTCATATTTACTAAAATAAGATGGATATTGGAGCTGGTTGTTGCTGGAGTTCAGTGGAATTCATCTGGAATCCCCACATGCCATTGGCTTGAGTAAAGGCATTGCAGTTTGCTGATTAAGCACTCAGCTATTTCAGTGAAAAACCTGAAAGGAAAGTTGCTTTTTTAAGTCTTTGATGGCAGTTTGGAGAGGAGAAATCCCTGGTTTGGGGCTTCTCCTCTGCTCTGGGTGCACAGGAGCTCATCCCTGAGCTGTTCTTTCCTTGGAATTGCTGCCAGTCCAGCCCCAGCCCACAAGGGAAATGTGTGTGCCAAAGTGTCAGGAGAGACATAAATCAGTCAATAATCAGTTTCCACACCAGTTTTCCTCAGCTGGATTTATCATTGGTAATTATTTAATGGAAACAAAATCCACATCCCCCAGGTCAGAGCAACCTTTGGGGGGAAAAGAACCCAATCCAGCTCCAAAAATTGGACAATCCCTCCTGTCCTTCGGTGTCTGTGAAGTCATTCTGACCCTGGTGCCTCCAGCCTGAGCTGGAACTGGACTAAGACACCACTGCTGGAATTCTTTATCTTTTAAAAACCAGATCTAGGGAGGTTTGGATAAATCTGGATTTTCTGTGTGGCCACAAGGACGTGACCAGGAGCAGTAAATCATTGCTGGGAAGAAACAGGCACTCCCAGGACAAACAAATGAAGGACTTGAACTTTCCTTGGAAGCCTCTGTTTGAGTGTTCCCATCACCTGATGGGGAAATGGGATCAATTCCAAGCAGTCCCAGCAAGTCTCTGACCCTTAAAAGCCAATTTTGTTGGACAAAGCCTGATTTGATCATGTTCCATCATCTCCACACCAGCAGCCTCTCAAACCTGAATCCCCTGGGAATTCTTTGCTCCAGCAGCTCCGAGCTGAAGGGATGGAGCTTGGAGCACCCATGGATAGTGGAAGGTATCCCTGCCCCTGGCAGGAGGTGGAGCAGGATGGGCTTGAAGTCCCTCCCAACCCAAACCAATCTGTGGTTTTATTCCCAGGGCAAATCTCCAGCCTGGTTTGATGTTCCTGCAGGTCTTCCCCTCTCTGGGGTTGGCTTTGGTTCTATCCAAAATACCTGCTGGGAATTGCCTTGTGGAATTTAAAAAAAAAAAAAAAAGAAGCCCCAAACCCCTCAGGAAGACAAGGACAGGCAGTTTCATCCAAGGAATTTCCTTATAAAGAGCTGCTCTGGCTGCAGGGCTGTGCCAGCAGGAGTGGCCCCACTGCCAGGAATTCCTTCCTCTCCTTTCCCTGGAGTGTCACACCCACAGCTCCGGATCGATGTGGGCACAGGGATTGCCAAACATCCACAGCTTGTGGAATTCCTGCCTGACTTTGGCCATGGAGAGGGGACAGGGGGGTCCTGCAGAGCTGCCAGGGGGGATTCTGTTCCAGCCAGTTCCTGAAGTGATTCCTCAGCTTTGCTTTCAGGCTTTGAGGGGGGAAGGAAAAACCCATAAGTCACCTCAAGTGCTCTTTTCCAAGTCTTTGCCCCTCAAACCTGTCCTGCTGCTCCTCCTTCCTCTGGCACTCCGAGGAAAGTGGCTGAAAACAAACAAACCAGCTGGGAGGTTTTGGGGGACAGCAGCAAAACATCCACAGTGAAAAAAAAAACCCTTCTTGTTTCTCCTGAACTCTTGTGCTTGAATTAATCAGCACAAAATGTTGGCAGGATGAAAACCTTTGTCCTTGGGTGCTCTTAATCCCACTGTGACCGAGCTGGGGGTTGGCTTTGGGAAGCTCAGATCTCCCAAGAATGCCCAAATCTTGGCACAGGGAGGTGTTTTGAGGCTGTCCCCAAAAAGCCTTGAGTTCTGTTCAGAACAAAGCAGATTAACTCAGAGAGCAGAAATCCAGGGGGTTTGGGGTTGTGTCCTCCAGAGTTGGGTTGTCCCAGGGGAAGGTGGAGGGGACACAGCCCTGAGGGAGGGCTGGGGGCTTGTCCTGTTCTTGGATGAGGGGACACAATCCTGAGGGATTTTGTGTCCTGGCTGCTGGAGTGAAAGTTACTCATCATTTTTAGTCAAACCTCGTGTTCAGCAGAAAGTGTTGCTCAGTCTGCAAGCACAAGAAATAAGCTGTAATTCCACCTGTAGGTAATTCCAACCCTTAGGTAATTCCAGCCCTGAGGTAATTCCAACCTCTGGGCTGTCTGGAGCAGGGATTTTGTTCCTCAGCTCCCTCCCAACACTGGCTGCACCTTCCAAAGTCTGTGGTGGGTTTTTTAAGGGTTTGGAATCCCCAGAACTGTGAGATCTTGCAGCAGGTGATCCACAGAGGAATTGTTAACTCGTGCACTGTGCCAAAGGTTTCCTGGGGAGCTGCTGGGCCTTGTGCAAGCACATTCCCAGCTTTATCAGTGTCCCAGGAATCCTGCCTCCTCTGTGACAAACACTGTGTTCTGTCTGGGGGCTCTGTTGGAATTCCCAGTGCCCTGGCAGCACAAGCAGGAAAGTTTTCCCGGGGTCAGGCAGAGGCAGTGCAGGAATTCTTCAGGTCTGTGGTTTGGCCTCCAGGTTGTCCTTGGAGCTCTGAAATGGGGGGAGAGTGGAGAGTGAGTTACTCAGATCCCACTTATTTTTTAACTGCAGTTTGTGGCTCTGCAGAGCTCGGTGTGACTGTGCCGAGGGCACTGAAGGTGTGCTGGGAATGCCTCAGTTTGGAAAAAGCCTGGATAAATCCAAGCTGTCCTGCCACCTTCTGTCGAGCTGACAGGTGCATTTGTGCTCATGGAAAAGAAAAAAAAGAGACAACAAACACTTCTAAATTCAACAACCACAGCTCAAAGTTGGAGCAGGGCAGGACTTGTTTACCCTGAGCTCAAACAGGGAACAACTCCAGGTTTTCCAGAAGGTCCCTCTCATCCCTGGGTGACACCAGAGTTACTGTCCCCACAGTGTGTAATTTGTGGGTGTTGACCATCCCCTGATGTCCCTTCCCTTCTCCCACACCCCGACTCACAAACCAGCTTTTCCTCCTTCCCATGAGCTCGAGATGCTTTTCTAAGAATTTCGTTTCTGCAGCATCTGCAAAACCCCCTGAGCTGGATCAGGCACTGTCAGCAGACAGTGAGGGAGAGGCTGAGCTGGGGCTGCCTGGGGGGGGACTTTCTTGGTGTAATTAAGATAATCCCAGTTTAATATGTCAAAAAAGATCTGGGCCAACCTCCTGGTTCTCCCTGCAGTGGCCTCATTCAGGTTTCAGTTCCCCAGGAGGTACCAGTGGTTGGTTGTAGCTTGGTGAGGGTTTTCCCTCCCTCCCCAAGTTTTCTCCTTTCCTTTTATCTCTTGATACTGTCAGGGTTGAGTTTGTATCAGACTAAAATTTGGCTAAAAATTGACTAAAATTCAGTTGGATTTCCAGTGGTGGCTTTTTCTCTGAATGCAGAGGAGGGATGATGAGGCTCCAAAATAAACACCTTTGCCTCAAAAGCTCAGAGTGTAGGGTTGTTGTGTTGGAGATTTGTGTTCAGAGAACAGATTTGCTTTGTAGCAAAGTCACCAAACGACTCTTTGGTGTCTTCTGTCACGAGTCACCCCTAAAACATTCCTTTGCAGCAAAACTTGTGAGCACTGGGGGAGCAGAGGGATGGGGAGGTGCACTGGGAGCACCAAGTACCTGCTGCACCTGCTCTTCCCTCCTTCCCAGAGCTGCCAGGATGGTCCAAGATCTGGGATTTGGCTGACTCATGGAAAAAGGAGAGGGGAGAGCTGTCTGCCCTCATCCACCCCGGGTGCTGAGGCAGTGAGGGTGAAATCAGCACCCAAAATCTGCTCTGTCATCGCTGGGAGTGACGGGAAATGCTTGACCTGGATGTGACTGGAGTGCTCCAACTGCAGTGAGGGGTTATTTTTCTTCTCATGGAATCTCTTCCCATCACTCTCAGACTTGATGCTTCCTTTGTTCTGCCTGTCTTGGGTGTTGCTGTTTGTTCCTTAAACGAGTTGCCACCTCTTTGTTTTCCTGAGCTTTGGGGAATTGGCCTCATCTTTCCCACTGGATTCCCCGCTGGCTGCACCAGGATGGGTTTCCAGCCGGGTGCCATTTGAGCAGCTCAGCTGGGAAAGGCATTGCTGGCTCAGAACAACTTCAGGTGGAGTTCCCAGGCCCAGTTTGAGGAGAGCAGTTGGTTTTGAAGAGCTGCTATTCCAATAACCTAAATCTTAATGCCAATTAATGCTGTGATGGCTAAAAGAGAAGTCCCAGGGCATGGTGTGCATTCCATGGGGTGTTCCAGAGGTTTCCATGGAGGCTGCACAGAGCCAGGGCTGCTGTGGGTGTAAAGGATGTACCTGCCATCCCCCTTTCCCACAGACAATATTCCCTTTTCCTGACCCTGGCAATGCTGCTCGGCTCTGGCTGAGCCCACCTGGAGCTGCAGAAGATTTAGGAAGTTGCCAGTTGATTTCAAGCCCTTTCACACTCATAAACTGGTACCTGCAGGAGAAACATTTCTCTGTCAGACTCCTGAAATCTGCTGGTGAGTTTTGGTTAATTAGGGAAGTTCCTTTAGGATTGATCTTTCCTCTTTTCTCCTGCCCAGGCAGAGGAGGTGGAAGGGAAGGGGCAGGTGGGCAAGGGAATATCTGCAATTCCTGCTTTTCCTGCTTCCAGCACTTTCTCCCTTATATTGGCCTTTCCAGCAGGCTCAGACCTCCTGTGCAGGTTCATATTCCAGATGTGTTGAGGGCTGTATCCCTGATTTCCTGTGCTGGAAGGATCCAGCCCCAATAAGGGAAGAGCCTGAAGTCATGTTCAATCCTGGGGCTTTAGGAATGCTCAGACCAGGAGCTGTGGCCACCTGGGCTGGCTGGCTGGCTCCTGGAATGTATTCCTGCCTCTCCTGCTGGCTGCTGGCCAGGATCAGCAGCTTTTCCCTGTGGATCTTTGGGCTGCAGAGGTTGTGTGGGTAGAGGTTGTATGGATAGAGGATATATGGATAGAGACTGTATGGATAGAGGATATATGGATAGAGACTGTATGGATAGAGGATATATGGATAGAGACTGTATGGATATAGAGGTATGGATAGAGGATATATGGATATAGAGGTTGTATGGATAGAGGTTTTATGGATAGAGACTGTATGGATAGAGGATATATAGGTAGAGACTGTATGGATAGGGATTTTATGGATATAGAGGTTGTATGGATAGAGGATGTATGGATAGAGATTTTATGGATAGAGAATATATGGATAGAGGTTTTATGGGTAGAGACTGTATGGATAGAGGATATATGGGTAGAGACTGTATGGATAGGGATTTTATGGATATAGAGGTTGTATGGATAGAGGATGTATGGATAGAGGATGTATGGATAGAGGATGTATGGATAGAGGATGTATGGATAGAGGTTGTATGGATAGAGATTTTATGGATAGAAGTTTTATGGATAGAGACTGTGTGGATAGAGGATATATGGATAGAGAGGTTGTATGGATAGAGATTTTTATGGATAGAGAATATATGGATAAAGGTTGTATGGATAATTTTATGGATAGAGGATATATGGATAAAGATTGTATGGATAGAGAATATATGGATAAAGGTTGTATGGATAATTTTATGGATAGAGGATATATGGATAGAGGTTTTATGGATAGAGGTTGTATGGATAGAGGTTTTATGGATAGTGACTGTGTGGATGGAGCCTGACTGGTTTTGGTGGAAACTCCCTCCCCCATTTCTTCATTTAACTTCGTGGCTTTCAAACACTCTGAATGCAAATTAATCTGAGTCTGGGAGATTTATAAAACCAGAGTCTTGTGGGCAGAGCAGCTCTTGATCCTCCACCTGTAGCTGTTGTAATTTTAGGATTCTGCAGAAGCAGTTGGAGTGTTCCAGGGAACAGCTGGGCCCAGGCAGGGAGGGCTGAGCAGGAGCAGCTCGGAGCCTTCTGTGCCTCTGGTCAGCACAGCCTGAGCTGCAGCACAGGAGCTGCACAGCCTGAACTGGGTCACTGTGTCTTTGCTGGGTTGCTTTTTCCCCTGTGGATAATTGGATAGTTCTCCAGATGTGCCTGAGAGGAGCAGCAGGACCCGCCTGGAGCCGCGGTGAGACGGCGGCGGCCGAGGTTTATCAGCACTGAAGCTTTTTAATCATGCCCAGATTTAATTTGTGGGATTATTTACATGCACTGAAGGGTTTCTTTTATCTGGTTTAATTCTGTTGGGGTAAACTGATCCCAAGCCAGGCCTGAGAGCACCCACAGTTGGTGCTGTTTTATTTAACCTTGTCAGATCCCTTTTCCAGGGAAAGCTGCTGGTCTCTGGGATCAAGATTCCAGCTGGCCAGGACTGTGGTTGGTCCATGTGGATTTTAATTCCCTCCCTTGTGCTGCTCTGGAAAATGATACACAGCAAAAATGCAGCCTGTGGGTTGCATGAGGTTGGTGGGGGAAAACAAGTGGTAGTGAGGGTTTAGGTTGGATATTAGGAAAAATTCCTTCCTGGAAGGGGCTGTCCAGCCCTGGCACACACTGGAGTGGAGACCCCATCCCTGAAGGGGTTGGAAAGCTGGATGTGGCACTTGGGGACACAGGTTAGTGGTGGCCTTGGCAGTGCTGGGGGAACAGTTACACTCAGTGGTCTCAGAGGGCTTTTCCAGCATAAATGATTCCATGATTCCATGTCCTTTTTCCCCCTGAGTGGAATATTTTGGGCCAGAATCACAGTAAGCCCCCTGGGATGGGCACTGGGTGCTCCGTGCTGGAGGTACAACCTGGGCCCTGCAGGAGGGAGTGCATCCCAAATGGGTGTTTACCCACTTGGAAAGGCAGTGACACTCACCAGGCACTTGCTGGCACGGTCCACTGGGAGCCAGCACATGGGGATTTATTTCTGGAGCTGCCTTTGTTCTGCAGGGTCGCTGCTACTCCCAACTGGAGCTGCTTTTTATCAGCAGCATCTGCGGAGCAGGAGTGACTCATGTGCTCTTTGAGTGAGGATGACAAATGGAGAGTGGAGACAAACAACTCCGGGACCGGCCACCGTCCCAATCACTGCCCTCACGTGGGGCATTTGGCCTTTTGCCCCTGGAGAAATCTAATTTTGGGCTTGTTTGGAAGCAGAGGAGGCAAAACAAACATCGCTGGGAAAGCGGAGCAGCCTGGCCTGGCACCTCTGGTGCTGCCCAGGAGCCATCCTGGCATTCCTGCAGCCCTGGGGGAGGGAGGGCAGGTGCTGAGCAGCCCCTGCACATGCTGCTCACAGCTGGAATTTTAACACCCTGTGTGACAGCCCAGTGGCCTGGGGTCCCAGAGCAGCCTGTCCCAGGCGGTGGGACAGGTGGGGACAGCCAGGGTTGGCTGGTGGGGGAGCTCAGTCACACATTTCCTGGGGTTGGGGATAGCTGGGAAATGTTTGCTGGAGTTTAACCTCTTTTTTTTATCAGGTGACATTTTAGGGATGTCCTTGTCCCATACAGGGACCCCTGAGCCGTGTGTTTGTGGGACCCCTGGGCCGTGTGTTTGTGGGACCCCTGGGCCGTGTGTTTGCGGGACCCCTGAGCTGTGTGTTCCCTCTGTGGGACCCCTGAGCTGTGTTTGTGGGACCCCTGGGCCGTGTGTTCCCTCTGTGGGACCCCTGGGCCATGTGTTTGTGGGACCCCTGAGGGGTGTGTTTGTGGGACCCCTGGGCCATGTGTTCCCTCTGTGGGACCCCTGGGCCGTGTGTTTGTGGGACCCCTGGGCCGTGTGTTTGTGGGACCCCCGGGCCATGTGTTCCCTCTGTGGGACCCCTGGGCCGTGTGTTTGTGGGACCCCTGGGCCGTGTGTTCCCTCTGTGGGACCCCTGGGCCGTGTGTTCCCTCTGTGGGACCCCTGGGCCGTGTGTTCCCTCTGTGGGACCCCCGGGCCGTGTGTTCCCTCTGTGGGACCCCTGAGGGGTGTGTTTGTGGGACCCCTGGGCCGTGTGTTTGTGGGACCCCTGGGCCGTGTGTTTGTGGGACCCCCGGGCCGTGTGTTCCCTCTGTGGGACCCCCGGGCCGTGTGTTCCCTCTGTGGGACCCCCGGGCCGTGTGTTCCCTCTGTGGGACCCCCGGGCCATGTGTTCCCTCTGTGGGACCCCTGGGCCGTGTGTTCCCAGCTGTGGATGGAAGGGCAGGGAAAACAAAACAAAGCCCTTTCCCAGGACCACCTTCTGAGCCTCAGTTGTCACAGCCTCTGTTTTCCCTGTGCCCCCAAGGGCTGGGAATGCAGGTGGGACACTGTGAGGGTGGGCAGGTCCTGGCCAGGTGACCAGAGGAGCTCTGGCTGCTCCATCCCTGGAAGTGTCCAAGGCCAGGTTGGAACAACGTGGGATAGTGGATGGTGTCCCTGCCCACGGCACAGGGTGGGACTGGATGGGCTTTAAGGTCCTTCCAACCCAAACGATCCTGGGAGTCACTTGTGGATTCTGAGGTGGCTTTTGAAGAGATTTGGGGCAGGTGGAGGAGGCTCCACACAGGCCCCAGCTCTGATGTGCAGCCAGGGGTCTCTGGGTGGGTGGGGAGGCAGATGAGGCGGCACTTCCAAAGCCTTTCTGGGAAAGAGGAGCCCTAATTCCAGCAGTTGTTGAAAGGGAATTGCCTCCAGCCATCCTTTTTAGGAATAGTGTGAAATTAAGCTGCCTGATTTCCCTTTGATGTTCCTTTTCATTTGCACCAGAACATGCCCATTTTCTCTTAATTTCCCCGATGAAAAATGCTTTTTTTTAAAATTATTCCTTAGAAGAGACCACGAGCTGAAACTGAAATAGAGTCTTCAAGAAACTGGACAACTTTGATCACTGAAGTTAAAAGCTGGATGGGATCAGAGCTGTGACTTCTGTGGATAAATATTTGTGAGCATTTGTGGCTTGAACAGAAATTAAAGGGGGAATAAACCTCTGTGCTTTGATCAGCTCCCTGGGGAGTGCAGTGTCTGGCCAGAGGGTTCAAGGCCAGGGAGGGTTCAAGGCACATGAAACCATCCCAAATATCTTCCCCTTTCTGCAAACAGTGTTTTTTTTCCAGGGGTGTTTTGTTTGTTCTCTGGTTTGGGTGACAAGGCAGCGATGGGTCAAAGGTTGGACTCGATGGTCTTGGAGGGCCTTTCCAACCTCAGTGATCCTCTGATTCTGTTACTCTGTGTTCCCTCCAGAGATGCTTCCTCCATTTCCAAACATCTGACCTGGATTTGTTTAATTCAGGAAGGTATTCCCTGCAAGCTTCTGGCTTTGCCTCATGAAATATTGCAGGTTTCTGCTCACAGTTCCAGCCGAGTGTCACTGCCCGTCCCACTCAGGGATTCCAGGAGGCATTTTGTCCTCTTGCTGCTGCCAACAATTTTGGGTTGGCAGCCAAATCTTGACGTGATCCTGGTGGGAGCAAGGAGGTGGTGTGATGTTCTTTGAGCTCCGAGGTACTCGACGTGACAAGTCTCCAGCCTTGGCTCAGAGTGGCTTTTCAGGCTTTGTTTACAGAGATCCACGGAGTTCACAGAATCCCGGGATGGTTTGGGTTGGAAGGGCCATAAAGCCCATCTTGTCCCATGGGCAGGGACACCTTCCACGAGACCAGGTTGTTCCAAGCCCTGTCCAGCATGACCTGGAACACTTCCAGGGACTTGGAGGAGCAGTGAGGGCTGGAGTTGATGGAATAGGTGATTGAAGGGTAATGGGAGACTTGGAGAATCCCTGCAAAGCCAGGAACCTGCTGTCCTGTCCCAAGTCATCAAATATCACCAACCCACTGGTGAGACATGCCATGGATTCTTTGTCCTGCTGTGTCCATTCTCAGCTCCTTTGGAATGGTAATTAATGGAGCACTGATCTGCCTTAATCAACCTCTGGAAAATTTATTTAACAGAGTCACTTGAAGAGTCCCCTCACATGGCAGCAAACCCAGGAAGGGAAGGCTCTGCCCTGCTCCTGCCATCTGTCTCCAGCTGATGCAACATCCATGTGCCAGCTCCAAACAAACCCTTTATTTTTAACAAACTGCATTTAAGGCACTTTATGTCCAGCCAGCCCCTAAATTTGGGGCTGTCCTTACTTAATTCCTCGAGGCACGTTCCCACTCTGCATCCCTGGGTGCTGGAGCTGGCACTGCCGAGTGCAGACTCCTACTCTGACATTTGGGAAGATGGGATTGTGTCCCACCAGGGGGCTGATTCACCGGGAACGAGCAGTGTTTGTCTGCAGGGACGTGTGTGCTCACACGTGTGTGCTCACAGGCTCATCCTGGGGGAGGATTTGGGGGATAAATGGGATTTGGAGCCAGGGCTGGGCATGAGGGACCAAAGCTCAGAAGCTGGAGGTGCCACCTCGGTCACAGCTCAGTCTCTCTCCATCTCCTGCAGGTTGTGCTCAGGTCACTGGTGCTTTCCATGAACAGTTTATTTACAGGGGACGTTTTTCCTGCCCCTTTCACCCCCAAATGATGGTGCCTGTGGTGGGGAGGAGAGCTGGGATGGGGCTCCTGGTCCTCAGGGCTCGAGGAGGTGGGACACGACTCACAGCCTGGGGGCTGTGGGAGGAGGAGGAGGAGGAGGAGGAGGAGCTGCACGATGCCAAGGACTGCACTCCTCCTCCTGCTCCAGGCTTTTTTTAGCAGTATCTCAGCAGCTTTTGGCCACCCCAGCAATCCCAAATTGGCATTTTCCACAAGATACTAAATCCTGCCATTCTTCCCTTTATTTTTAGTCTGCAAGACTCCAGCCCACCAAGGGGCCCTGGCTGTGCCAGGGGGTCCTGGGAGAGGGTTCCCCAGCCCATTGAGGGGTCCTGGCTGTGGCAGAAGATCCTGGGAGAGGGTTTCCCAGCCCATTCAGGGGTCCTGGCTATGTTGGGGGTTCCATGGGGGATTCCCAATCCCATTAAAGGGTCCTGGCTGTGTCAAGGGGTCCTGGGAGAGGGTTCCCTATCCCATTGAGGGGTCCTGGTGGTATTGAGGGCTCCATGGGGGGTTCCTCAGCCCACTGAGGGGTCCTGGCTGTGTTGGGGGTTCCATGGGGGGTTCCCAGTCCCATTGAGGGGTCCTGGCTGTGTTGGGGGTTCCATGGGGGGTTCCCCATCCCATTGAGGGGTCCTGACTATATTGGGGGTGCTGTGAGAGGTTCCCCATCCCACTGAGGGGTCCCAGCCATGCCAGGGGGTGCTGTGGAGGGTTCTCTATCCCACTGAGGGGTCCCAGCAATGTTGAGAGTGCTGTGAGAGGTTTCCCATCCCACTGAGGGGTCCCAGCCATGTTGGGGGTGCTGTGGGGGGTTCTCTGTCCCACTGAGGGGTCCCAGCCATGTTGGGGGTGCTGTGGGGGGTTCTCTGCCCCACTGAGGGGTCCCAGCCATGTTGGGGGTGCTGTGGGGGGTTCTCTGTCCCACTGAGGGGTCCCAGCCATGTTGGGGGTGCTGTGGGGGGTTCTCTGCCCCACTGAGGGGTCCCAGCCATGTTGGGGGTGCTGTGGGGGGTTCTCTGCCCCACTGAGGGGTCCCAGCCATGTTGGGGGTGCTGTGGGGGGTTCCCCATTCCACTGAGGGGTCCCAGCCATGTTGGGGGTGTTGTGGGGGGTTCCCCATCCCACTGAGGGGTCCCAGCCATGTTGGGGGTGCTGTGGGGGGTTCTCTGTCCCACTGAGGGGTCCCAGCCATGTTGGGGGTGCTGTGGGGGGTTCTCTGCCCCACTGAGGGGTCCCAGCCATGTTGGGGGTGCTGTGGGGGGGTTCTCTGTCCCACTGAGGGGTCCCAGCCATGTTGGGGGTGCTGTGGGGGGTTCTCTGTCCCACTGAGGGGTCCCAGCCATGTTGGGGGTGCTGTGGGGGGTTCCCCATTCCACTGAGGGGTCCCAGCCATGTTGGGGGTGCTGTGGGGGGTTCCCCATTCCACTGAGGGGTCCCAGCCATGCCAGGGGGTGCTGTGGGGGGTTCCCCAGCCCCCCAGTGGTGCAGCCATTGACGTATTTTCGCTGCATCAAAGCCCCGTCCCCGCTGCCTCACCAAGCCCAGCTCTTGTGTGTGTGTGTTGTGTTTAATATTAAAGTTCAAAGCTGTGCAGAACCCACATGCTTTGTGGCCCTTTGAAGTGGTCCTGGCCAAGTGCCTGCAAAACATTCTCCAGTGGTGGTGGAAAAAAAATATCCCATTACTCTTTACAAATATTTTTGTTTTATTTCACCCCTTTCTTTTAGAACTTGTCAATAGTTCTCTGGAGGCTTGAGCAGAGGCTGAGCCATCCCTGCCTTCAGTGCTGCAAACAGCACTTGTAATTAAGTTTTGCACCAATCAAACTTGCATTTAGGTGGTTGGGTTTGTGTTTTGTTTTCTCTTGACAAGCCCAGAGTTGATCGTGTGCCTGGAGTTTTAAATTCAGGACTGAAATCCAGAAGGGTTTAAGCAGGTTGGGTGTTTAATATGGTGGGATTTAAGGTAAAAACGTGTAATTGCAAACTTTGTAGTGCCTGAGCAGAAAATGCTGGACTCAAAGTTGTTGGAATGGGCAAGCAGCAGTGGCAGGAGGATGAGCTGGAGGTGACAGTGTGTGACAGGGCGTGTGTGTGTCACCTGAGCCTTCTCAACGCCCTGGCAACGAGTCCCTCCTAATTTCAGCTGCTGAATGAAGATGTTAATTAGCCAGGGATTACCAGCTGTGCTTTATGTATCACAGCACCAGGTATGCACAGCCCAGGTGAGTCCCTTCCTTGATCTTTATCCAGGTTTGGTCACTAAGAGGTGGCATTTTGGTGACAAAACCCCTGACTGTGGTTCAGCACAGCTGGGCAGGTGGCACAGCTTTTTCTGGCAGAACAGAGATATTGTTTGTCCATTTTCTACCCAATCAGCACTAAATAGCAGGGATGCAAATTAGGCTTTGCAGCTGGGAGTTCAAAGCCAAGCCATGTAAACACCTCTGGGTCAGCCCCAGAGTTCCCCCTGAGCTGTTGCCAACGAGCAACGTGATGTTGGACAAGCAATGCCAGCAAGGGAGGGTGTATTTGTGTAAATAATTATAAAAACTGGTAAAATTCCACTAATCCCTCTGTTAGTGAGCTTATCATGGGATATGAGTTTCCTGCTGCCTGTCCCTGGCTGCTGGATCCAATAAATTGGGCAGCCAGAGCATCACGTTGGTTCCCGTGCAGGAGGAGCCTGTTATTTGTTCCAGTTGGGCTTCCCTTGCCACTGGAGAGGGGATGGTTTCCAGTTTTCCTCTAGATTTAAACTCTGGTTTGGGAGTTTATTGCTGAGCTTTATAAACATGTCCTTTTAAAATATATAGGCATGATTTTTGGTTGTGGACTCCCCAGGTGTGCTGAGCACCTGTCCCTGTTCATCCCAGCTGGACCCTGTCCTGCCCTGGAGCTTAAATACCTTATAAGGGGACATTTTATTCTTGATTTAAATGGGAAGACTGGGCTGGATTGCTCCTTTTTCCAAACTGCCATGGCTGTCAGGCATCACTCCCACGAGGGAGGAGCTGTGACTGAGGGTGGGAGATCTGCTACTCGCTGTTCCAGCAAATCTGTCTCCAGTTATTTGGGCTCAGCAGGTCCAGTTTTACGTGGAGGTGCCTTAGGAGGCCTTAATTCCTGAACTGAAAGGGAATGTGGGTGGAGAGTTTCCTTGGAGGTGCAGGTCAGTGGGTGCCAGGGGTGCTCAGGTGTGTGCAGGGGAAGCAGAGGAGGGTGGCATCTGTTCCATGGGGAATGTGTGGATTCAGGAATCAGGGAATCAGAACAGTTTGGGTTGGAAGGACCTTAAAGCCCAATTCATGCCACTCCCTGCCAAGGGCAGGGACACCTTCCACTATTCCAGGTTGCTCCAACCTGGCCCTGGACACTTCCAGGGATGGGGCAGCCAGAGATTCTCTGGGCACCTGTGCCAGGGTCTCACCACCCTCACAGCCAGGAATTCCTTCCCAATATCCCATCTGGCAGTGGGAAGCCATTCCCTGTGTCCTGGCACTCCAGGCCTTTGTAAGTAGCTCCCTCCATCTTTCTTGTGGGCTCCCTTCAGGTCCTGGAATGCCCCAATTAGGTCACATGAGCAGTTTGGCAGCTCCCAAATCTGTTTTTTCGAACCTGTGGTGGACAATTTCCTAAACAGAAACCCCAGAGAGCCAAATGCTGCCTGTGGCCTGAGGGCAGGTCCCTCCCGTGCCTTCTCCTCCTGCTCCAGCCCTTTCACACAGCAGGGAAGCTCCTTTTTTAGCCTCCCAGCCCGGGCCCTGAGCTCAGCTCTGGAGCTCTGCCAGCACAACGTGACTCCTCTTCCTGTAAGAGACACAAAAGAGAACGACCTTGTGCTTCCTCTCCGTGTCTGCCCAGCAGATTCCAGCCCCGGCGTGGGAGTCGCTCCCTCTTGCAAACCCTCACATGATGTTTCAGTCATCAGTGTAACCAAAAGGCCGGGCTTTCGCAGGAAAACAGCCGTGGAGAGAGTGGCCTTTTCTTTGAAGGGGATTCTTTGGGTGGTTAAAACAAGTGCACAAGAGTCATCAGGCTGAGCAAAGTGTGGCCTCATCCCGGTTTGGATGGAGCCTCTTTTTGCTGCTCTGGATGATTTGGGGAGGGAGGGAGGGGGGCCCAGCTCTGCTGACCTGTTGTGACTTTTCTCCCAACCATCGTTTTTCCCCTCTGTAGCTCCAACAGGAATGAAAACAAGTTGAGGAGGGAAAGTCACAGGACTGTGTTGATGGGTGGAGGAGGAAAACAGCAGCTTTTGCACTCATGTGATGGCTCTGCTGCAAAAGGTCACTCACATGTCCAGTGGAATGGGAATGAGCTGGTTCCCAAATGCAAACAGGGAATGAGCAGCTCAGCTCAGAGTGCCCCCCAGGATCCTCAAGCTGCTTGTTAGGCCTGAAGGGAGTAATTAAAATTTTGAGGTCTTTGCTTCCCACCAGGTCTGAACTCTCCTGGTTCGGGTGAGGTTCCTGCCTTAGGGAAAAGATCCTCAGTTTGGACTTCTGAGGCTTAGTTAGCAGTGAGGTGTTAATTATAGAGTCCTGGAATGAGTTGGGTTAGAAGGACTTTAAAGTCCATCCAGTTCCACCCCTGCCAGAGGCAGGGACACCTTCCATAGACCAGGTTGCTTCAAGCCCTGTCCAACCTGGATTTGGACACTTCTAGAGATGAAGAGTCCACAACTAATTAGTGGGTGGGATCAGAGGACTTGGGGGTTTTGTTGGCAAAAAAACACCTGTATTTATTGCAGCCCATCCCCAGACATGAGCAACTCCAGCCTTGGAGTGTCTGGGGCATTGTGTCCAGCTGTGCCGTGGTGCTGGGATGTTTCAGGAGGAATTTCCTCATGGAAGGGGTTGTTAAACATTGGAAGGGACTGCCCAGGGAGGCTTGGAGTCCCCATCCCTGGAGGTGTCCAAGGATGTGGCACTCAGTGCTCTGGGGCAAGGTGGGAATCAGGCACAGGTTGAACTCGATCCTGGAGGCTTTTTCCAACCTCGGTGTTCCTGGGATTCTGTGGCTTTGCTTTGTTCAGCACTGGGCTGGTGCTGGAGGGGAGCCTTCCACCAGGACATACCTGTTCCCTCATCCCAGCCCAGCAGCTCCTTGGCCTGTTCCCTCACCCCAACCTGGCAGCTCCTTGGACCTGTTCCCTCATCTCAGCCCAGCAGCTCCTTGGCCTGTTCCCTCATCCCAGCCCAGCAGCTCCTTGGATCTGTTACCTCATCCCAACCTGGCAGCTCCTTGACCTGTTCCCTCATCCCAGCCCAGCAGCCCCTTGGACCTGTTCCCTCATCCCAGCCCAGCAGCCCCTTAAACCTGTTCCCTCATCCCAGCCCAGCAGCTCCTTAAACCTGTTCCCTCATCCCAGCCCAGCAGCTCCTTGACCTGTTCCCTCATCCCAGCTCAGCAGCTCCTTGACCTGTTCCCTCATCCCAGCCCAGCAGCCCCTTGGACCTGTTACCTCATCCCAGCACCCCTTAAACCTGTTCCCTCATCCCAGCACCCCTTAAACCTGTTCCCTCATCCCAGCCCGGCACCTCCTCAGCATCCCGGGAGTTACACAATCCCCCACGTTGCTTCATTCCATCCTGGATCGCTTCCCTTCCTGCTCCCAGCCATCAGGAGCTCCCCATCAGCCTGTGAGGTGTGAGCAGGGCCGGGGCCGGTGTTTGTTCCTCTCCAAGGTCAGGGAAGGGCTGGCTCAGTGGGAGCTGCTCCTCTCTCCCTGCCCGAGGCCGGTGCTCCATGTCTGGATGTGTCTCTGTCGGCTCTGGAGTCGATCCCTCTCTCCAGTTGTGTTGCAACACTGAACTTGCTTTGGCAAGAGCCTGTCTGGGCGCTGTGTTTTTCGGGGCACGCTGGCCTTGAGTCAGGGGTGGCACCAGAATGTCTGCAGAGAGTTTTGCTGTCGGTCTCCTGCCCTTGAAACCCTGTTGTTCCACTCCAGGGCTGTTTACAGCTCGCTTGGCATCTCCCAGGTGACTCTGTGGGGAAAGCAGCAGGTGAACATTCCACACCTGAGTTTCACGGGGATGGAAAGGCCTTTGCAAGCTCTCCCTGTGCCTGATTTCTTCACTGACTCCAGTGGAATTCAGGATTTTTGGCCTGTTTTGCTGCACCCAAACTCACCCCAGAGAGGGTTTGCAGTGTGACCTCCCCCACAGCTTTGTAAACTCTTCACTGCTGGAGTAAAACCACATTTGCAAACCCAGCAGCAGAAAAACTGTGGTGGGGAAGCCAAGCAGGTGTGACCCAGGGCAGAGGTTTCCATGGGGCTGTTCCTGGGTGAGAATTGGGGTTTAAGGCAAAGGGGAAAATCCTCATGAGCAGCTCACACTGAAGGTCTCATCCATGAGCCTGGAAAACCAGATTTTCTGTGGTTTTGGCAGAGTGGAGCAAGTGCCACTTGATGTTAGTTGATGTTTCAAGTCTGTTTGTTGAGATGGGCTAAAAATTCTGCTAAGAAATGTAATTTAAAGGCCTCCAAGGGGTTGTTGTCTGTCCTGGGAGATACCTGGACAGAGAATTGAGCAGAGAAGTTTGCAATTCTCTTTTAACTGACTTGGCCAACCTTGTAGTCACAGCCCATGGTGGCAAACAGGAGCAGCAGGAGGCAAGTGCTGGGAATGCTCTGGTTTGGAGAACGTGGCTTCCCAAAGCCTTCCCGGACACAGAGAGTGTCTCTGACAGCCCAAAATACCCCGTGATGGATGTTTTCCTTGGAGCTGCTTCAGGTGAGCTGCAGCCAACCCTGTGGGAGCCTCTGAAGTCACACAGGAGAGGCTGGAATGCTCTTGGCTCCCATTCCCCAGAGGTTTCTCCACACTCTGAGACTCATCCCGGGGCCAGTCAGCACTTTTGTTGTTTGCTCAGCATCAGCTGCTTCCCAGCACGGGGAGCTGAGGGACAGGAGTCCTGCAGGGAGGATTCCTTATCTCCCTGCCTTCAACAGAAGGGATTTCGTTTCAAAGTCAATATTTCTGCCGTAACCTCAAGCTGTTTTGTCACTTCTGTTGTTGTTTTCCAAGCCTGGTGGATGCAAACACTCCCCTCGTGCAGACATGGGAATGAAACCGGATCCACTACAGGAAATCATCCCCCTCCACAGGGAGGAGAGATGATTAATCCCATGGTGGCATGTATTCCCAAAGCCTTCAAGGGCACACGTGGGGCTTTATCCCTTTGATTTCTGACACTGCAGGAAGTGGGATGAAGGGGGAGAATCCACCCCCAACTCCTCAGATTCAGCGCAGACAAAAGCCTGGAAAGGAATAAATCAGCCTTGAATGCTGTTCTGGAAGTCAGGGAGTGACGCTGGAGCAGATGGATGAGTCCCTCAGGGTGGGATATCTTGTCCTTAGGCATCAGGTGACCTCACTGTGCCACCTCTGCAGTGCCACCAGGGTCAGGGGGTCCCCCTGGATCCCACTGCCCTCGGAGGAGTAAGGAAAGGTCTCTGTGTGTGCAGAGAAGAGGCAGAAGAGGTTAAATGTCAGTGAATTGTGGTGATTTCTGCTCCCAGGCTGATTCCCACCTGTGTGGGATCAGGAGGCTGCTCTTCCTTCCACTGGAACTGTGCCAGTTCTGGGGGAAAACACCCTCAGCTCCAGGGATCCCACCTGGGATTGGGGCTGGAACCTGCTGGGACAGGACGGGGCTGGAAGTGTTGCTGCAGAGGGTCGGAAACAAGGAAACAGGGCTAACTGGTGCTGGTTAATGGGCTAACTGGTGCTGGTTAATGGGCTAACTGGTGCTGGTTAATGGGGTAACTGATGTTGGGTTAAGGGGCTAACTGGTGCTGGTTAATGGGGTAACTGATGTTGGGTTAAGGGGCTAACTGGTGCTGGTTAACAGAGTAACTGGTGTTGGTTAATGGAGTAACTGGTGTTGGGTTACTGAGGTAAGTGGTGTTGGTTAATGGGGTAACTGGCATTGGTTAGTGGGGTAACTGGTGTTGAGTTACTGGGGTAACTGGTGTTGAGTTAATCAGCTAACTGGTGTTGGATTACTGGGGTAGGTGGTGTTGGTTAATGGGGTAACTGGTGTTGGGTTTACAGGGTAACTGGTGTTGCAGTAATGGGGTAACTGGTGTTGGGGTAATGGAGGAACTGGTGTTGGTTACTGGGGTAACTGGTGTTGGGTAATGGGGTAACTGGTGTTGGTTTAATGGGATAACTGGTATTGCAGTAATGGGGTAACTGGTGTTGGTTACTGGGGTAACTGGTGTTGGTTAACAGGGTAACGATGTTGGCTACTGGAGTAACTGCTGTTGGTTCCTGGGGTAACTGGTGTTGGTTACTGGAGTAACTGGTGTTGGTTTAATGGGGTAACTGGTGTTGGGTAATGGGGTAACTGGTGTCAGGTTTACAGGGGTAGCTGGTATTGGGTAATGGGGTAACTGGTGTTGGTGAATGGGGTAACTGGTGTTGGTGAATGGGATAACGTGTTGGCTACTGGGATAACTGGTGTTGGGTAATGGGGTAGCTGGTGTTGGTTACTGGGATAACTGGTGTTGGTTACTGGGGTAACTGGTGTTGGTTAATGGGATAACTGGTGTTGGTTACTGGGGTAACTGGTGTCAGGTTTAGCAGCTGGAGACTGTGCAGCTGCTTTGAGGTGAGATTTGAATGCAGGGAGGTGTAAGAGCTGCAGCAATGCCAGGAACAAACCCTTTCTTTTCCCATAAATCCCAAAAAGGTGGCTGAGGGGCACCTTGTGCTGGGGAGGTTCCTCCCAGCTCCATTCCCCCCAGTAACTCCCAGTTCCCTCCTCCAGCAGAGCCCTGGGTGAGCTGTGCCAGCCACACAATGCCCGGATTGTATCCTGTGGTTCTGATGTAATTCCCACCAAAAACTCTTTCCACAGTGAAAACTCGAACCCAAACTTGGAGCCCTTTCCCTCCCCAGCACTCAGAGCTGGGGGAAGCTCCATAAACACACTCAGCCACTCGCTGGAATCCCACAAAATCCTGGAATCTTGGAGTCCACAGAGACTATAATTGGCACAAAGATCCTTCTGAGGGCTCGTCCTCACAGGGTTTGCCTCGAGTTCCTATTTCAGGGTTTTCCCGTAATCTTCCCTAAATTCCCTGTGACTTAACACTCCTCCAAACACGTGATCCTGTTTTGGGGAGAGGTAAAATAAGTTTGGGATGATACAAATTAAATCTTGGTGCTGCAGGAGAGAGGTGGCTGGGAATTCATCTGATCCCTGTGTGGCACGGGAGGATTTGGGCTGTTTGCAAAGGGAAAACACTTATTCCTGGGATAAGATAAAGGATGAAATTTTATCTGGACATCACAGTGACTGTGTCAGGGATTTGTTCCTGTAATAGTGCAGCTCCAGGAGGGAATTCTGTGCTGTTTTCCTCACTCACCTGTGCACTCAGCTCTGCTTTTCTTTCCTTTTCCCTTATAAAAGTTTGGCATCTCCTTTTACCATTCCCAACCTATCCCAGGGTTGGGTGTCCCAGGTGGAGAGTGAAGGCATGTGTTAAACTGAGCTGGAAAGTTTGGGATTGGGCAACAGGGAAGGAAATACCCGATCCAGGACACTGTGGACACAACTCCCAGTGCCCACAGGTCCTCCACTTCCACACAGGGTGGGATTTTGGGGGGCTGGCAGTTGTTCTCCCTGACTCTATCCCTGTTTTAATGAGCAGATCCAGGTCCATCCTCCCATTCCTCTACCTCCTATGTTGCATCCACGTGGTCTCTCTGCTCTGTTTCAGGTTTGGGGGGGAGGATGAGCGTGGCTGCCTCACTCAGAGGGTTCTCCCTCTTGGGATATTTGCTTAGAAAAATCCAAAGTCACTTCCCAGCCTTCCCACCTCTCAGCCCATGGAGCAGAGTTGATGCTGGGATGGAGATCCCAGTGGATTTGCCGAGCTCACCACGAAGTAACTTGTGCACACGAGGCTCATAAATCCCTGGGACTTCATGGAAGAGCCTTTGTGTGCTCCATAAAATGGGAATGAAACTCTGTGCTGTGGTAAAACTTCCCCTCCTGGCTTTAAACAGCCTGAGCACCAAAGCTTGGGGTGTTTCCCAGCTCAGATCTCGGGAGTGATGGGAAGTTCTCAGGAAGTTTTTGTGATATTCAGCCTAAACTTCCCCTTCTTTTATCTCCTTCTCTAACTTAATCCTCCCATGCCACAGCCCAGCTTCCTGCTTAGTCTTTATCTGTTCCCATGGAATGTGGAGCTGCTGTAGAGCCCTCCCAGGCCAGGACAAATTCCATGGTGGTCCAGCCAGGAGAGACAAATTTAGTTCCCAGTCTGCCCTCTGGAATCCTCAGGTTGGAACCTCTTCCTTTTCAGGCCATAATTGGAGCCTGAGTGGGAATTGCACTGGGCAATTGCAATGTGTGGGCTCAAAGACCTGGAAGTTTATCCCTTCCTAAACAATTTCATGTGGAAATAACAATTTAACAGCAAAGCCATGAAGATTTTAGTGGGATTGCTGGGGTTTGGTGTGCTGGTGTCATGGATTTGCTGCTGGAAGAGGGGAGCCAAGCCAGGTGATTCCCTTGCAGGACAGAGCAGTGTGTTTGCAGTTCGGGTTTTCATGCTGGGAAGGAGATCCAGGATTTTGGGAGGCTCAGGAGTTCTTGCCATGGTTTGTGCAAGCACAGGATGAACCCAGGGGTGCTCCAGGCCTTCCAGGGCTATCCAGATCCCCCCAGGAGCCCGTTCTGTGCTCCACATCCACATCCACAGCCAAGGAAACCTTCAGGTGCCCCCGGCTTTGCATTTCCAACCCCCAGCCCTGGTGCTGGTGTGTCCCAGTCCCTGGGCAATGGCTCCTGGGAACAGCTGATGGAAATACCTTTGCACTCTGCTTTTATTTTTTTTTTTTAATTTTTAATATGTGATCTAAAAATAAGGCTGGAATGTGCTCCAGTGACTCAGGGCACGGAGCAGGGAGTGGGGTGGAACTGCCCTGGCAGCGCTGCCAGAGATCCCCACCCAGCTGGCACCACACCTGTGCAGGGAAATTAGGGAGAAGGGAGATTCCAGCCAGAGCTAATCCTGCAGCCTGAGTTCCCTGGAGGGGCTCCAAACTGCTCTGGAAAAAAAAGGGATGAATCCCCTGGAGGAGCTCCAGGCTGCTCAGGAAGAAAGGATGAGTGCCCTGGAGGGGCTTCAGGCTGCTCAGAAAACAAGGAGTGAGTTGCCTGGGAGGCTTCAGGCTTCCCTGGAAAAAGGGATGAGTCCACTGGAGGAACTTCAGGCTGCTCAGAAAAAAGGATGAGTCCCCTGGAAGGGCTCCAGGCTGCTCAGGAAACATGGAGTGAGTCCCCTGGAGGGCTTCAGGCTTCCCTGGAAAAAAAGGATGAGTCCCCTGGAAGGGCTCCAGGCTGCCCAGGAATAAGGGATGACCCTGGAGGGAACTGCCTGGAAACAAGGGCTCTGGAATGTTCTGCAGCATTGCTGGCAGATGTGACCTGCAGGATTCCATGCCCTCCCAGCCAGGTAATCATGGCCTCTAATGGGAAGGAAATGGAGCTGCACATCCCTAGGGATGCTTTCTCCTTCCAAAATCCTTGCCTGGTTGGAAACTGGGGCAGTTCAAGAGAAGAAATGTTAAAGCAATTATTGGATCAGCTGCTAAAGGCAGAGCTGTACCTGACAGGTCCTCCCCTCCATCCATACAGATATCCAGGAATATCCAATGGGAAGCAGCCGTGCCATCCTTCTCTTCCAACCACCTGCGAGCAAACCCTCCTCTGAAATTTGGGCAGAATTTTGGGGCACCAAATCCGTGCCCTGTGTCACTGTGACTGTGTCCCAACACTCTGCATTGTGCCACCAGCCTTGGAGACACCCCTTGCCTTAGGAATGCTGCATTCCCTCAGGGAAACCCTGAAGATTCCACTTGGTGCAACACAGAGAGAGGAACAAACACCTTTGCTTTCCCACCTGGGTTGTGCAAAAAGCAGATTTACTTCTGTGCCTCAAATAAAACCTCCCAAAGCTGAGCTGTGGATTCAGGTGGTTCCCACCTGGGAAGGGCCATCCTGAGAGGTTGAATTTGGGGAAAAATCAACCCCCAAACTCAGGCTGTTCTCAGTGTGAACCTGAAATTGAAGAGAAGGTTTCTCTTGACCTGGTAATGATGGAATTTTAAGCTTCTAATTTATTAAAATTGGGCTGGAAGCTGGAGCTCCAAAGGGTCCATCTGTGCCAGGCAGGAGCTGCAGGAGGGACATGGAATGTCTTCAAATACCTGGCCTAGTTACAACCTGTTGTAAGGAGGTTGTAATTTATCTGGGGAGGGACAGTTTGCAAACCTAAAGGAGCTCCTGGGTACTTTGGAAATGTGTTTCTTCCCCAGTGAAACACTTTGGCATCCCAGAGCTCCTGGTGCTGGTCAAGCTGCAGGAGAAGGTGTGGAAAATCAGCAGGACGGTTTCAACTCCAAAATGTGGATAAACCCCCATCCTGAGCAAGAGGCAGAGCCGAGCCCAGTCGTCCCTAAGGAGTTTCCCACCCTGGGATGGCTCCTGGGCTCAGGTCCTGGCTGTGCTCTCCTGAGCATTGTCCCACGCCACAGAAATCTGGAGGTCTTAAAGGAGGGGAGTAAAAAAAGAATTAAAAATTGCTGCACTCAGGAAAAAATTCAATGGCTCATTGAGCTGTGGAGCTGCTGCTCAGGAAGTGTAAAAGGAAAATGGAGCCAGCTTTGTTCTGCCCAGACAAGGAGTAAATGCCACGGCCCCAACAGCCGCTCTCTGTTCCAAAAAAGCATGAGGTCATCCCTAAAAGCAGGGATTGACACTGGGATCCCAGTCCCAGGCTCCCCCTTCGTCTCCCCCTCTTTCCTGGCACCAGTCGGGCTCCAGGATCGCTCGGTGTGGCTCCGCTGCGGTGCCTGGCGCTGCTCCAGGAGGGGATCCAGCCTCCCACCTGGGCAGGAGCTGCTCCGGCCCTGGAGGGGCTCTGGAGGGGCTCGGACACCCTCGGGCTGCGGGCAGGGGTGGAGTTGCCTTCCTGCAGCTCCGCGGCTCCTGTTTTTGGGATCGTCGCAGTACGGGATGCTGTGGATATGGCGGGGGGGGGGGAAAACGCTCTTTAATTAGCTAAAAGCACAGTTTGATTAAGGCTGAGATTCAGGACCGTGTCCTTCCCTGACAATCCCCCCACATCCCTTCCCAGCACGGCGTGTCCCGGTCCCTCATCCCACCTCCCCGAGCGGGGAAGATGCAGTTGCTCTCCCGGTGCTTCCCACGGGCACATCCATAAGCACCAATCCCACATTTGGAGGGGAGGGAGGAAGCCAAAACCAGCATAACTCGGGCAATTACTCAGATATTCGGTGTTTATTCACCCTGCAAGGAGTGGCAGCTCCCAGCTATGAGAGGTATGGGAAGCATCCACTCCGAAACGAGAGGGATCAGTGCATATTTGTCCCGTGTCGTAACTCTCCTGCCGGAGCGGAGCGGGCAGGTGGCACCCAGGGATGAAGGGAACGGGGATTGTGCCAGGCAGTGATGGATGAATGAGCAGGCTGGTGTCGGGCAGAGCAGGCTCGGGCAGGCCCTGGCTCCCGGTGCCAGTTTCACCCTCGTGACCTGGATCCGTGTTTCGGTGCAGGGCCGGGGCCGTGCCGAGCCCGTCCCGCCGTGACCCGCAATCCCAGCGCGATCCGGCGGGGCCGGGAAGCGCCGCCGGCGCAGGGGTGGAACTGGATGAAAGGGCAGAGGCTGCTCGGAGCCAGCAGAGATCTCCGATGGATGGAGGAGGCGGCTGCTCCAGCACGGAGCGGCTGCTGAGTCACTGCTCGTCAGAGCCAGCGCTGTGTCACCGCTGCTGTCACCGCTCTGTCACCGCTGCTGTCACCCCGCTGCTGCTGCACGCGGCTGACTCAGGAGCTGCGCGGGTCTGGGCTGTCTCTTCCCGGGAAAACAGCCCAAATGAAGCCTTTTGCAGCCTGCCTGGTACAGAAAGAACTCTCTCGGGAACAAGGGAGGCTCTGTGAGACACGGAGGTGCCACCCCGGCTGTCAGTCGGTGCTGCTCTGACGTCAGGGCTGTGCAGGATGGACCTGGCACAGCCCCGAGTTCCCACCTGCTTGGAAACGCTGAGCAGCCTTTTTTTGGGAAGGAACATGAAGAATGTGAACACAAGACTTGGTGTGATCCTTGAAATGCTTTTGTTTAGTGATGGAACCCAACCCAGGAGAGATTTGGGGCTGAGCTGGTGCAGGACATGGTTCTGAGCATCCTGAACCTGCTCTTAGTCCACCATATGCAAACCAGTTTAAAACAGCAAATCCTGATTGTTACAGGATTTATCCTGATTTAACTGTTGGGCCTCAGTCTCCCAGTTCCTAAAATAGGCAGGAGTGTTCCCAGGATGTTTGTGCTGCAGCCAGAGTGTCCCTTGGGTTGTGTTTACATCATTCCTGAGCCCGCTGTGCCCCTCACCTGCACTCCAAGATCCTTGTCCAGGTTTCACAACCTCCCTCAGGGCTGTTTGTGTTGGCCTTGACCTTGGAACACCCCTGGGTGATCTGTCACTGCTCGTGCTCTTGTGTTGTCTGAATTTCTGTTCATTCCCAGGGGTTGTAGTGCTGCAGCATTTTCCATCCACCATCCTACACCAGAGGTGGGAAATGTTGCTGCAGCCCCAAGCCCTGGTCATGCCTCCCTGGTCTGGGATCTGCCAGATCCCTCTGCTGCCAGAGGAACAGGGATAAGAGCCCAGAGAGCTGCAAGATCTGGCGACTTCATCCCTCCTGGAATCACTTACTGACAGAGTGAGAAATGAGCTGACGTGGTAACGCAACGAGAGCCATTCCCGAAAATGTGGCTGTCATTCTGGGCAGCCCAGGAACGCTGCTGGGGAGCAGGGGGGGATGGATGAGCCGGGAAGGCAGAAGGTGCTCTGGCAGAAGTACAAGGAAGGTTTGTTTTTGCTGAGTGGTGAGTGCTGGTGACTCAGCGAAACACAAACGGGGCAGTTCTGCTGAGTCACGACACCGGCAGGGCCAGAGCCAGCCCTGGCCTGGCACCAGCAGCGCCAGGAGGTGGGTCCCAGCCAAACTCCGAAGGCTTTGCCCCTCTGGCAGGAAGGAATTCTGGCTCTGTGGGTTATTTCTCCACAGTAGATGCCAGCAGAGGAAGGAGGATGTGCAGATGGCCTGGGTGTCCTGACTGTTCTGTGCTTCCTGCCCAGGCCCAGCTGCAGGTGTCACATCCCTGTCCTTTTCCAAACACTGATTTCCTTAAGATGGACAAAGGGACAATGGAGCTGTGTGCGAGTACAGGACAGTCCTGCTGTCACCCTGGCTGACATCACACACACCTCACTCCGCTGCTCTGGGGCTGCTTTCCAGATTCCTTTACCTCACAGGTTGTTTCCACACCTGTCCAAGAGACATCTCCAAAGTTTGTTTTGGCTTTTGCCAACTCCCGAGGACGCCCTTGGGGAGCCAAGATGGGCCTGTGGATCGATGGCCTCTGGTTGCTAATGACGCGCCTGGTTAATTGTTCACTCAGGGAACAGGAGCCCTTTGCAGCTCCCGCCAGGAGCAGCCCCGGAGCGTGGCCGGGTGACCTGAGCCCAGTGCAGGTCCTGCTGTGGCACCTGGGACTGGGAGAGCTGCAGGTCCTGCTGTGGGACCTGGGACTGGGAGAGCTGCAGGTCCTGCTGTGGGACCTGGGACTGGGAGAGCTGCAGGTCCCGCTGTGGGACCTGGGACTGGGAGAGCTGCAGGTCCCAATGGGGGACCTGGGACTGGGAGAGCTGCAGGTCCTGCTGTGGGACCTGGGACTGGGAGAGCTGCAGGTCCCGCTGTGGCACCTGGGACTGGGAGAGCTGCAGGTCCTGCTGTGGGACCTGGGACTGGGAGAGCTGCAGGTCCCAATGGGGGACCTGGGACTGGGAGAGTTGCAGGTCCTGCTGTGGGACCTGGGACTAGGAGTGATTCAGGTCCCCCTGTGGAATCTGTGGAACCTGGGACTGGGAGTGTTGCTGGACCCACTGTGGGACTGGGAGTGATGCTGGACCCGCTGTGGGGCTGGGAGCAATGCAGGTCCTGCTGTGGGACCCGGAACTGGAGCAGGAGCTGCTGAGGATCCCTAGGGATGCATGGGATGAGCAACCACTGCAGGCTGCAGCCAGAGGAGGCTTTTACATGCAGCCCTTGACCTTCCTGGGCTGCTGAGATGGGTCCTTGAAAATGTAAACATGGGAAGAGGAACTGCACTGTGAGTTTGCTTCATTCCTGGCTACCCAAGGATCCCTCAGGGAGGGAGCAGAACCTGCTGCTGGAGAGTTTGGTCCTATAAAACCTCTAACCCTGAGCTCAGCAGGAACTGATTCTGCTCCTTGGGAGAGAGCCAAAGGCATTGCTGGGATAGGGGAAATGAGGATTCACTGGGATGGTGAGGAGCTGAGGAGCAGTTGAAACAAAACTTCTCCCACTTGCCAAAGACTTCAGGACACTTGTGTGACCATTCCTGCCATGCAGCAGGACTCTCTCCATGCTGTCCCTCCTCCAGCCAGGTTGGGTTCCCCGGGATGCTGCAGGGACAGGGGTGGGGACAGGGACACAGGCTGTGTTTCTGCAGAAGTTCCCTGAGGTAACACCCTCGGCTGATTCATCAGCCTCATTCCATAAACAGGAAGCTGGGAAAGTACAGGCAGGTGATCCTGTGCTGCTGCAAACATGAGATACTTGGAAACACAGATTGCTTGGATTTTTTCCCCCAGCTGCCTGCTGATTCCTTACCCAGGTGGACATTGTTTTGGCCATGAGGAGGGAGCTGTTTGCAGCGTGAAGGTCTCTTGAGTTCACAGAACGAATTTAGAAAGAGCTTGACTTTGAGACAGAGCTTTTCCTGCTCCTAATCCCGCCTGCACTAGTTTGGAGCGCTTCAAATTGGAGCAGGAGAGCAGGATCCTCCCCCTGGGGACCAGCCTGCTTCCTTCTCCCATTTTCCACAGAACCAGACTCGCTTTCACCCCCGTGTCTTCCCTTTGTCACCCTGACTAAAGTCTTCCAGGACTGGAGAGGCGGAGATTCCCGAATAACGCTGCTAGTTCAGGGAATTGTCCCGTGGTGGAGTCGGGAACACTGTCTGGAGCGCTGCTTGTTTTCTCCCACAGCATTCTGTGTTCCAAACGTCCCTGCTCAGGGATTGAGGAGTTCAGCACACGTTGGGTGCTGCTGCCAAGCAAAATAATCCCTGAGAGTGCTCTTGTGGTCTGGAATAAACGCCCTTAATGTCTAAACACAGGCGAGACAGCCCGAGCCGGCGAGGATTTGGGATGGGACAGGAGCTCCCGCCTGGCTCCCCCTGGGAAGGCTCAGCTTTGAAGCTGCCGGGCCTGGGGAGGACGTTGGAGGAGCCTCTAATTAAGGCAGGCACAGAAGGGCTCAGTGGGCGGCTGGAGGGGCCCGGGAGCGCCGCTGGGATCTGACTCCGTGTTTGCTTTGGCTCCTTCCTCCTCCCGGCGTCGTCTCCTGGTTTGGTGGGAGGTGGGAGCTGCACCCTCTGCCCCGGCCTGGGGCTGAGTCAGCGCCGGGCAGGGCGGGGAGGGGGCTGTTCTGACACCTCTGCAGGGCACGGCACAAGGAAAACGACCCGGGAATGGTGTCTGGCCAAAGGATCCAGCGTGGCCGGAGCTGCCCCCAGAGTGCCCAGCCCTGGCTGCCGCCCCATGGCCCCGTGACAGGGCTGGATTGTTTGGGGCTTGGACACAAACTCCTTCAGTTGCTGCTGTTGCATTTGGAGGGAGGTGGTTTAACCACTGCCTTGTCCTGCCAGGAGAAGCTGTGGCAGGGGGTGCAGGGACACGGCCCTGCGGGAAGGTGGGACATGATCCCATGGGCATGGCCCTGCAGGAAGGTGGGACATGATCCCATGGGCATGGCCCTGCAGGAAGGTGGGACATGATCCCATGGACACGGCCCTGTGGGAAGGTGGGACATGATCCCATGGGCATGGCCCTGCAGGAAGGTGGGACATGATCCCATGGACATGGCCCCATGGACACAGCCCCACAGAAGGGTGGGACATGATCCCATGTGCTGGTCAGACACGACCCCAAGTGCAGGATGGACACATCCCCATGTGCCAGGTTGGATACAACTCCTTGTTCAGGTTGGACACAGCTCCTTGGTCAGGGTGGACAAGGCTCCACAGGCAGGTCGGACACTGCCCCACAGACACAGCTCCATGTGCAGGTGGCCCCTGCCCAGGTGACAGGGACACTAAAACCCCCTCCCAGGGGTGGTGCAGGTGTGTCCTCGACACCCTCAGAGACCACCCTGGTGCCCAGCTCAGGGTGGAGCTTCAGCCAAAGTTTTGCTTCAGTGGAAAAAGGTTCATTTTTCCACTCTCCTCTGCAAGTTTCTGCTGTTTCAGGGAAAGGGGAACTTGAAGCAAACCCAGGAAACGTTCGACTGGTGTTGTCAGAGCTCCTGGCAGCTCTTGGCACGTGGCTGTTGGGACACACACAGAGCATGACCCTTCCTGGGGTGGGAGTGGAAGGTGTCCCTGCCCAGGGCAGGGGGTGGAACAGGATGTGCTTTGAGGTCCTTCCAACCCAAACCATTCCAGGATTCCCGAATGGTGCATGGCCACAGCACCTTCATGGCACGATGCCATCCCCAGTTTTCTCCCTCTTTTTTTTTCAGGATTCTCCTGTGCTGGGGCCTGGAGCCGATGGCACAGAATGTCAACAACTAACAACATAGCACAGGCCCGGAAGCTGGTGGAGCAGCTCCGCATCGAGGCCGGGATCGAGAGGATCAAGGTGAGGCTGGGATGGGGAAAGGACCCCGGGCAGGTGCTTTGGGTTCTGCCATCACTGCTGTGGTGTCTCCAGCTCAGATGTTGCAGCATTCCAGTATTCCCTCCGGGATGTGAAGGGACCTACAAAGAAGCTGGAGAGGGAGTGTCTGTCAGGAGCTGTAGGGACAGGACAAGGAGTGATGGGGTCAGATGGAAAGATGGGGAATTTAGGTTGGATATACAGATGGAATTCCTCCCTCTGAGGATGGTGAGGCCCTGGCACAGGTTGCCCAGAGTAGCTGTGGCTTCCCCATCCCTTGAAGTGTCCAAATCCAGGCTGGACAGGGCTTGGATCAACCTGGGATAGTGGAAGGTGTCCCTGCCCATGGCAGGGGGTGGCATTGGATTGGCTTTGAGGTTCTCCCAACCCAACCCATTCCAGGGTTCCCTGACTCTGTGACAGGTCTGGAGGAGCTCCTGGAAGGGGTCCCACCACTGTTGCTCCTTCCCAGCAAAGCCTTTAAGGCACTCACAGCTCCAAAGGTCGGGAAGTTCACACCCTCCTCCTCCTCCCTCTGTCTGGGATCCTGGAGCTGAGCCACTGTCACTCCCCTTGGGAGACTCAGCAGTGTCTGCTGGGGGAAGACCTGTAATTTAGTTTGTCTTCCCTAAAAAGCCTGGCTGGAGCCTGGAAAGGCCCTAAAAACAGCTACAAAACCTCATGGTTTAAAAAAAACCCAACCCAGGTTTCTCCAAGCCCTGTCCAACCTGGCGTTGGACACTTCAGGGATGGGGCAGCCACAGCTGCTCTGGAAAATCCTTTCCATTTCCTCACCCCCCTCACAGGGAGGAATTTGCTCCTCATGTCTCATCTAAACCTCCCCTTCTTATAGTTTTGTAGGATTTTTTTTGCAGTTTTTCAGAACTGACAGTTCTGTGCTGTCATTCAAAGTTTCAGCAGGAACCAAAAGCTCAAAGTGAGGAGGAAAAATGGGATAAAACCCCCTTTTTGGACAAACTCCTTCAGTCTGTGCTTCCACCCCATGGAGTGGGACTCTCTTCCTGGTTTTTGGTGTCTCCTGGAAAGGCAGATCCAGATTTTGGGGGAATCTCTGAGCATTTTGCAATATTCATTGTTAAACATTTCAAACACCCTCAGCACACAAATTGGGATCCCAGAGCAGAACTTGCTGCAGGGACAAGGTCAGGGCTCTGCTTAAAGCAATTAATCCCTTAAGACATTAATTACCCCCAATCCCAGAGCGGGAGGGATTGGCTTGGCCTGGGGAATGGAGGAACCTGTTATGAGAACAAGTGGCCTGGAAACCTCCACATCCTTTGGGAGCTTCAGTGGGACACTCAGGGTGGAGGAGAAGGGAGGGATGAGCCAGGGGTGGATTTGGGAATGATCTGACCCCAGAGAGGAAGAAAGTGGGGGCTCTGAAACAGGTCTGGGCCTCCAGATGTGCTCTGGTTCCATCTCTGCTCTGTGTTTGCCCCGTGTTCACCCAGTGATTAAGGGAATTTGAATAAAAACTGGGATCTGTTGGTCTCCAGAGCCTCTGGCAGCTCCCTGTGGGCTCTTCCCCTCCTTGGAGCCTCCTTGGAGCTCTCTGGGCTCGCCCTTCCCAAATTCCAGCTTTGAACTCAACCAACCAGACCCTTAAGGAACAGTTTCTAAGGGTTTCCAAAGCTCCATTTTAGCATCAGAGGCTGCACTCCAACAGGCCTTTCCCTTGCTTTTCATCCCAAATCCCATGAAAACAGGGACAGTAATATCTGCTTTTAAATCTCTCACTCTCAGCCAGGATTATTTCCCCACAAAAACACTCCATTTCCACATCCAACTCCCCTGTTTATTTCTCCCCATCTTTGTAATTTTCTCTTGGGAAAAGCTGGAAGTCAACTCCCTTCCCATGGAGCACAGAAACACCGGCAATGCCAAGCTGGGAATAATTAACCTCCTGCTTTCTTCCCAACATTCCAGGTCTCCAAAGCATCTTCTGAGCTCATGAATTACTGTGAGCAACATGCCCGGAGTGACCCACTGCTGGTTGGAGTTCCTGCTTCCGAGAATCCCTTTAAGGACAAAAAGCCCTGTATCATCCTATAGCTCCGGATCCCTCCGGAAGGGCATCCTGCTCCATCCTCTGAAACTCAGCTCCACACCTACACCTGTGCCCGGGGGTAAACACTCAATGTTGGGTTCAAACAGAACTTAAATTCCCAAAAAAAAAACCAACAAAAAAACCCCAATATAGAGATAATAATTTGGGAGTGGTTTAGGGAAGGAAGGGTGTCTGTTCCCGGGCAGGGGCTGCACGTGGAGAGGGGTCAAAATTTAAATCAGAATTAAAAATAACCAGGGTGGAGGGAGGGAGGGGGGAGGATTTTAATAGGGATAGTGGAATTTTGGAAGGGGGTGGTGGTGGAGGCAGTGGGGGGGGTCACGGTGTTCCCAGTGGGATGTGAGACCAGAGCTCCAGGACCTGGCTCTGGGCACGGCTCTGATCCAATTAGTCTCCAATCAGCAGGAATTTGCTCTGTTTCTGGAGAGGGAACAAGGAGGGGGCTCAGGTGGGAGCGATTTTGTAGAAAATTAGTACAAAAAAAAAAAAGAAAAAAAAGCTGACAAAAAAATCCAACCAAAATCCAGCTGGAAAAATCCCTGTTGGGAATGGATGAAGGGAGGGTGGAGGCTGGGGGGCCCCTTCCCTGCATCCCACGGCTCTGCTTGGATCAGGGAATGGCCCCACGGGGGAACAGCTGGTGGCTGGGAGAGATCCCAGGTGGAATGTTAGAGAGCCCCAGGGATGGCTTTGGGGGGTCTCTGTGCTGTCCCTGAATGAGGGGGGGAGGGAAAGGGGCTTCCTGGTGCACATCCAGAATCTGGGAAAATCAACCTTTTGGGGAGTTTCAACCCAAAACACTAAAATGAGCAAATTCCCAGCATTTCCCATCTCCCTTTTCCTCACGGGGAGCAGCGAGTGGAATTCTTTCCACTAAACCCAGGGAATGAGGTTCAGTGGAAGGTGTTTGGTGAAGTTTAGGGGAGATGAGGGTGAGGAGAAGAAACATTTCACTTTCCATCCCTTGGGAATCTCAGAGTGGGATTTAACAGGGAGCATCATGTTCTCACAGGGATAACCTGGCACGGAGCAGCCCGTGAGGAAGAGGGGGAGCAGGAGAGGGGGAGCAGGAGAGCCTTCCTCCCACAGAACCCTTGGAATGTGCCAGGGCTAGGGATGTTTGGGAGAGAGCCAGGAGCTCAGGGAAGTCCCATGGAGCTCCCCAGCCACTGGATCTGTCAGGAAGGGGATGGATCCCAGGAGTTGGGTCCAGGTGGCCAAACCCAATCCGTGCCCACAGTGCAGATCCCGAGGCTCAGCAGCTCCTTGGAATGCAGCCAACACTCCCAGAATCCCAGAATTAGGTCGGGAAAGACCTCTGGGAATGTCAAATCCAACCTCCCACCATAGGCAGAGGCACCATTTGTGGCCATTCCCAGTTATCCTGAACACAGGTGTTGGTTTTGGGAAGAGAAGGAAAATATCAACCAACCACACCTGATGGGAAATCCTGGGAGTTTCCCCATTCCCCCAAAGCTTTGGATTTGATTTGAAGCTCCAGAACCTCCACTGGGATGGAAACCACAGGGAGCAAATCCCTTCATGGGACTGGGAGCATTTCCCATGGGGAAAGGGGGGCTGGAGGAGACCCCTGGACTCAGCTGACCCCCACCAGTTGGAGGGAGGGAGAATCCCTGCAGCCCAGACTGGTGCTGCTGGTCAGAGTCACTGGTGCAGGCAGGACACTGGGAGGTTCTCTGGCTGCTTTCCAGAGGCAGGTGGAATTCCCAGGGCTGTCACTGCCTGAGGGGATGCCAGAGCCAGCTCAGAGCCTGCATGGCTGGTACCTGAGGAAGGGGATTCCTCCCGGGATATCAGTGGGCTGGGATGGGCAGAGCTGCTCCATTTCCATTCCTTGGTTGCAGGAATCTCGCCATTCCGTGTTTTCAGTCTGCCATCACTTGCCTTTTAAACAAAATCGGGAAAATCCCACATTTCTAACACTAACACGAACCACGCTGTGCGTCCACCGCGGCTTTCCCGGAATCCTGGGAAAGCTCCTGTGTCCCCCCCGCTGTGTCCTGGGCTCCTCACCCACATTCCAGGGCACAGGTGAGCCCCTGGATGTCACCCCATCCCAGTGAGAGGGAGCAGAGCAGGGAAAAGGGGGATATTTCCCTCTGTGTCCCCTCCCCATCCCTCAGCCCTGGTGCAGCAACAACAAAGCCTTTTTTCCGTGAGTTCTGTCCTAAATCTCATCCAAAATAACTCCAAGCTCCTGCCAGCCGGGAAGCACCGGACACTCCGAGTCCAGCCTGGGGTCAGCCACAGCCGGGCTTTCCCTTCTCCAGGAGGGAATTCCCTCTGTCCTTAATCTCGTACAGTTCCAGCCTTATTTTTCTACTCCAGATCGCTGATTCTTCCTCTGTGTTAGAGACCAGAGCATGGTGCTATCCCGGAGCCACGGGGATGGAGCGGGGACGGAGCTGGGAATTCCTCCTCCTCCTCCTCCTCCTCCTCCTCTGCCACCCGAGCAGGGGCTGCCGGACCCCCCCGGCATCCTCAGGAGCTCCAACATCCCACCCCAGGCAGGGCCAGCCTGTGCATCCCACCCTTCCCGGTCCCAGCTGTGGGATCCTCTGCAAATCCTGTGGGATGCTCGGCCAGTGAATCCAATGGGATGCTGGGCTGGCAAATCCCAATCAGGCACACCAGGATCCAGCATTTTGGGGCCACTCTGCCTCCCTTCTCTTGTCCCTCCACCCACCCCGGGGTCCTGCCCGAGCCGTGTTGGAGCTGGGAGAAAAAGGGGCAGGGAGAGGGGAGGAGCGGGGAGCTGGGAGAAGGGGCAGGGAGAAGGGAAAGGGAGCTGGGAAAAGGGGCAGAGAGCTGGGAAAGGGGCAGGGAGCAGGGAGAAAGGCCATGGAGCATCTCCCATGGGAGCCTGGAGGCTCCTGGTGTGGGGACTCCGGAATGTGCTGAGGGTCCCGCCGGAGCCGAGGGGTGGGAGCTGCTGGCAGGTGCTGGGGCTCTGTGGGTGACTCGTTTCAATGGAAAAATCCTTGATTTTGATTATTTTTTTTTCCTTTTTTTTTTGTTTTGTTTTGTTTTTGGAATTTTATCCTCGTCTGAGTAAATCCGTGCTCATCCTGTAGGTGTTTTTGTATGGCATAAATAGAAGTGCAGATTCCAGTAGTTGCTTGTACTTTGTTAGTGCATTTGCCAAATAAATAAAAAAAAAAAAAAAGGGAAAAAGATAAAAAAAAATGACCACAAAAAAAAGACTTTTCAGGACTTTTTAAGTGCTGCAAAGGCAAAGGGGGAGCAGGAGGAGCCGGAGCCCCAGCTCCACAAAGGCCTTTTTTTGGAGGTAACCACATGCCCAGATTATCCAGCCTTTCTTTATGGCATGTGGTGAAGCCAGTGCCAAAAATAGAAAACTGGGAAAGAAAAGGGAGAGGGAAACATTGCTTCTATTTTATTTTTCCTCTCTTTTCCTTGTCCTCCCCTCCCTGTCTCTGGGAGGACGGAGCCGGGAGACTCCTGGTGTGGATCCTCCCAAATCCCTCTTGTTTCCAAGTACTTAAAAAGTCAACTTTATTTAACAAAACCCAAATAACTCATTTACTCTGTTGCGCAGAGGCCACGTCGGACCCTTTGCACTCCTCGTTTTCTCCTCTCTGGTCTATTCTTATTATAATTATTATTATTATTATTATTTGCCAAACTCTGATCTCGTTGCCAAACGCCAGTCCAGGTTTGTACAGACTGTCCTTAGGAAGTGGTCGGTGTCTGTGCCGTAGGCTCCTCATCCGTCTGCAATTCCCGGGTTTTTCTTTCTCGTGTGCCATAGCCTGACTTCTCGCACAGTGTTTAATAGTTTGTGGAATTGTTGTTCCAAAGTGAATGGATAACACAATAAAAAGGCTCACTTTGCATTTTGCCAGATTTCCTCGCCAGCCTGTCCTGTGCTCAGCACCGAGGGGGGAATTGTGTGGGTTGGGAATTCTGGATCCTCAGGGATTGGGGGCCCTCTGGGGTTGCAGCTCCTCAAGGATTGAAACCCTTTGGGGTTCCCTTTCTCCTGCCCTTGGGGTTGCCCTTCCCTTGCCCTTGGGAATCCCTTTCTCCTGCCCTCAGGAGCTGCTCCCACTCCCTGGTTCTCCCCTCCCCATCCTTGTGTTCTCGGGTGGGATCAGGGATACCAATTCCTGATGTGGACCCTCAGGGATCACAGACCCCCAGGAATTGCTGCAGCCCCTGAGGGATTGCAGCTCCTCCGAAATCCCCTTATCCTACACTTGGGAATCCCTTTCTCCCACCCTGGGGAGCTGCTCCCACTCCTCTAGTGCTCCCTATCCCTGGTGGCTGCTGCCATTGGGCATCTCCTGATTCCCAGAAAGCTCCGGAGCCTTCCCACCCCTTGGAGCCGCAGGGAAACGAAACCAGGCACAGCGTTCCTTCCCTTTTCAGAGAAAGAGGATCTCGGCCTGCCCCAGCTTCCTGCTCTGCTTCCCAGCAGCTCCAGGCTCCGGAACCGGAGCTGCCAATGGAGCCGCTTTCCTGGAAGGCAGCGGGATCCAGGCCGGTGGCTCCGGGAGAAGCTTGGAGCGAGTCCTGCAGGAATGTGCCGGGCAGGCTGGAGCCGCGTGCCGGGAATAGCTGGGATTTTTCATTGTCTGATCCAAGCGCCGGCTGGGAAGGGCAGGATGGGCAGTGGGATGGACAGTGGGACAGGTGACAGGCAGTGGGATGGACACTGGGACAGGGAGAGGGACAGGCAGCAGGACAAACAGCAGGACGAGATCCCCTATCAGTGTCCCACGACCAGCTGGGGACAAGCAGAGGGTCCCTGCCCCGACCGTGCCACGGTGCCCAAACTTCCCCAAATTCCCTGAAAGCTCCGGGACGTCGGGAGTGATGGATCCTCTCCCGGGAACGCGCTGCCAATCGCCGGAGCTGGCAGGGAGTTGGCGGTGCCACCAGACCTTGTGCCAATGCAGAGCGACACCGGCCGGGTGGCACCGGGCTGGGAGCGGCTATAAATAACTCTTCCGCCTCCGCCGGGCTATTTTTAGCCGGGCTGCGGCTCTAATTAAGTCCCTGCAGCTCTAATTGCCTCCCTGCCCTCGGAGCCGCTGGCATCGGCGCTGCCCGGACGGCACCGGGTGGCCCAAGGACAGCACCGGGTCCCACCGGGGTGGCACCGGGGTTGGCAGCGTCCGGGTGGCACCAGGGTGGGGACATGGGCGCAAGGGGGTCCCCGTTCAGTGCCACATGACCCCGACTCAGCCCCCACCGCGGGGACCCCCCTGACCGCAGGGATTCGGGGGCTCGGAATCCCTCCGTGTCTCCCCACACGTGGGGGATCCCACGATGTTCCCCGCCCCGAGTGACACGGGGACACCCGTGACGCAGCGGGGCCACCGCCGTGACGTCACGGGTTGATGTCTCGCTCCGGCATCGCGGGGGAGGAAGGGGCAGCTCCTGCCTCAGTTTCCCCACGTGCAGCACAGCCCATTTCCAGAGGTTGTGGATCTCGGGATGGGCTGAGGGGCCGGAGGGGGTCCCGGGGGGTGGGGTGGGCCATGTCCCCCCCATTCCCTGGTCCCCCAGTGTCTGTCCCTGGGTGGAGACAGAGGCCGGGGCCGGGGCCAGGAGCCGCCGGAGCCATCCAGCCCAGACTCGTAAATCAGCGGCTCCAGAGCGGGATCCGGCCCTGCCCTGTCTGGCTGCAGCCGCCCCAGAGCCAGGAAGGGGCTCGGCCCCCCCTCCAAAAGCTGAAACCCCCCCATTTTCACCCCCTCGGAACCCACACGCAGCTCCCACCTCCGTGTGGGGGGTCCTGGGGACACGGGGCGGGTTCGGATTCACCCCCGGGACCCCCCACCCTTCCTGCACCCCCAAACACGCTCTCCCTTCCCTGTGTCTGGTTTTGGGGGGGGTTCTGTCGTGCCTGGCACACATCCTGCGACCCCAGGGCTGGATGCGATGCCCTAATTACTTGTTAATCACCCATGATTTAATTACCCAGGTGGTAAAAGCAGGGGGCGATGCTGGGAGGGCAGTCACACTGGTGGGGGTTTCTCCAGCCAAGCCAAACGAGACCAGGACACCCATTCCCAACCCTGGGATTCCTTTTCCCAGTGCTGGGATGCTGGCAGGGTGCCAAGGAGGTGGAGGGGGGGCCATGTCTGGCCCTGCGTGAATCAGGAACCCCCCAAAACTCCCGCAGCCGCCCCCTGCCCCCCTCCCGGTGTCTGGATCGGCTCTGGATGGGTGGAAAGTGTGGATCAGTGTCCAGTCGGGATCCCACCGCCCCCACACCCGGCTGGGAGCGTGTGAGTCAGGCCAGACTGGGAAAGTGGTGGTTTGGGGGTGCTGGGGAACCCTGGCTGGGGGTTGGGAGGGGCGAGCTGTGGCTACACGGGGTGGGGGCCCCGTTGCCTCTGCTGCCTGTGGGATCCCATTGTCCCCCCTCTTGCTGGGGGGTCCTTGGGGGTTTCCCTGGGGGAGTCTGGGAGTTCCTGGACCCCTGGGGTTGCCCCACACTAATGTTTGCAGGGGGACTCAGGTGGTCCCTGTATCCATGGAGGGTGCAGGGACAGGACACTGTGGGTGGGTGGGATGTGCGTGACCCGGCCCAGGGTGGGCGGCTCCTTTCCATGTGCACTCCCGGGTGGGCTGCGGTTGGGGCTGCACCGTGGGTGTCCTGCCCGGGTGGGGGGGGCTGCAGGGAGGGTCTGTGGGGCTGCAGGAGGGTCTGTGGGTCTGCAGGGGGGGTCTGTGGGTCTGCAGGAGGGTCTGTGGGGCTACAGGAGGGGTCTGTGGGGCTGCAGGGAGGGTCTGTGGGGCTGCAGGAGGGTCTGTGGGGCTACAGGAGGGGTCTGCGGGGCTGCAGGGGGGGTCTGTGGGGCTACAGGAGGGGGTCTGTGGGGCTGCAGGAGGGTCTGTGGGTCTGCAGGGAGGGTCTGTGGGGCTACAGGAGGGGTCTGTGGGGCTGCAGGGGGGGTCTGTGGGGCTACAGGAGGGGGTCTGTGGGGCTACAGGAGGGGGTCTGTAGGGCTGCAGGAGGGTCTGTGGGACTGCAGGAGGGTCTGTGGGGCTACAGGAGGGGGTCTGTGGGGCTGTAGGGAGGGTCTGTGGGGCTGCAGGGAGGGTTTATGGGGCTGCAGGAGGGTCTGTGGGGCTGCAGGAGGATCTGTGGGGCTACAGGAGGGGGTCTGTGGGGCTGTAGGGGGGGTCTGTGGGGCTACAGGAGGGGGTCTGTGGGGCTGCAGGAGAGTCTGTGGGGCTGCCACCCCTCCTGGCCCTGTGACGCTCCCGGCTTGACGCGCTTGTCACACGAGTGGCCCGCGGTGACACCGGGGACAGGAATGGCCTCGTGACCCGCTGCCTCATCAGTGAAACGAGTTTTGGGAGCCTCAGCCGCCCTCGGGCCCTTTCCCTTGGATTTTCCCAGGTGATGCCAGGGATCCCCGTGCCCCCATTGCAACCCCTTCCCGGCTCCCAGCTGAGACCTCCCAGCTCGTGTCAGTGTGCCCAGGCAGACCTGAGGGGGGCACAGTGAGGGAGGCACAGTCTGTTGCCTCCACCTTGTCCCTTAAGACCCCCAGGATACACTGGGGGGATACCCGTGCTGTGGGGGGCTGGGTGGCATCACTTGGGGTGTCACATGTTCCCCCCGTGCCCTCTGCAGTCAGAGCCCCAAGGGAGGGCACAGGGCACGTCCTTAAGCCACAGAACACCCTGGGATGGCCACGGTGTCCCAGCCAGGCTGGATGGTCAGTGTGTCCCTGCCTGGCCGGACAGGGTGTCCCAGCTGGACAGGATTGTCCTGGCTCCCTCCCGGGGCTGGCACAGCTCCCGGCCCAGGCAGGATGGGGGTGTCCCAGGCCCACCTTGGCCTCCCACTGCACACACCTGAGGACACCCCATGCCCAGGCAGGTGGGTTCTGCCTCCAGGAAGGCACCTGGGGAGCCCCTTGGGGGTCCCCACACACCACCACAGCTGCAGTCGCTGCCTCAGTTTCCCCACAGCCTTTGGGCTTCTCAGCCTGTTTTCCTTGTCCCCAAATCCAGGTTAACCCCGGGGGATTCTGAAGGAAAACCCAGAGACCCCAGTGTGGAGGTGGGAGGGAATTCCCACAGCAGCAGTGGGAGGGGGTGGGGGCATGGGGGTTTCCCAGGCTCTCCCCACCAGTGGGTGGCTGGTCCCGGTTCCCACGGCCTGAGGGAGTTGTGGTTTCTGTGGGGTGGGGGGAAGAAGCTCCATCCCATAACCCCGGGTCAGCCCCCACCCACGGGGGGCTGTGCCTCAGTTTCCCACAGAGCTTCGGGTAACCCGGGGGTGTTTTTCCTGGAAAGACCTTTTTCCAGAGAAGGGTGGGGTGGGAATTTCTCCTTCTCCAGCAACGTGTGGGGTAGGGGGGCCCACACAGGGGTGGGATTAAAGTGCCCCCACCAAAGAGCCCCAGGGGGAGGTGGAGGCTGGAGCCCACCCCAAAACCCACCCAGGAGTGGCTGATCCCACTCCCCGTGGGAACAGCTCCAGCACAACAGAGGGAAGAGCAAACATGGGTGATTTCAGATATTTTATTGCAAATAAATTTAATTCCTCACTCAGTATAAGAATAAACTCTGGAAAAGGTTCAGCTCAAGGGTCTCCAAGTGCAAAAGCAGCACCCAGGGGTGCAGGTCCATTTGTGCAGACGTCGATAATCCCTTGGAAATAAAAGCAGTCTCTTGCAACAAAAAAAAAACTCCACCCCTCTACAAGTCCTCGCCTCCATCGGGTCCCAGCTGCCAAAAATCGCGACAGTCTCCAGCTCCGGGGTCACTCCCCCGCGCTCCGCAGTGCCTGCCCGGGGCTTCCCAGCTCCGGCCCCATGTCCAGCACGACTCCTCGGCCGGCGGCTCCGGCCAGTGTCCCCTCCGGGCTCGGCACGGCTCCGCTCCACTCCCACCGCTGCGGCCGTGCTCCCTTTCCTCCTCTCCGGTTAAAAAGAAAAATAAAATCGGTGGGTTCTTGGGATTGTGGGTTGGAACTGGCTGTTTTCTCCTTCCTTTTTCCTGCTGTTTTATGTCGGTTGTTTTTTTTTTTTTGGTTTTTTTAATCCTTCAGGCCCAGGCCGGGAAGGGGCCGGGAGGGGCTCAGCGCTCCTGCAGACACACGTAGGGCACCCACTGGTTCCTGTCGCGACTCTCGGCGCAGTAACTCGCCACCTCCGCCAACCCTTGGCCCTTCCAGGCGTCCGTGTGCGGGTTCTGGGGGAGCAAGGAGCACGAGGTTAGTGCCACCAGCGCCCCGACACGTGTCCCCGAGCCCTGTCACCCTCCCCGGCCGCTGGCGCGGTGCCCGCCGCGGTCACGGGGCCACCGGCGCGTCACGTCCCGCCCCGCGCTCACCGTGACCAGGAGGCAATGGAGGTCCCGGGGCTCGGCCCCCGGCTCGGGGTCCCCGCCGAGGATGGCAGCGAGTCGCTGCATCCCGGACACGCGCAGGATGTGGATGTCGTTGTCGCAGCAGAACGCCTGGATGAGGGTGAAGTGGATCTGCAGGGCGATGTCGCCTTCGTCCTCCTCGTCGGTGGCCAACACGCACAGCACGACACTGTCGGGGTCCCTGTGAGGGGCCACGGGAGGGGTCAGAACGGCTCTGGGGGGTGTAACCCCTCGCCCCCAGAGCTGTCACCCCCCTGTCACCGAGGTCGCCTCACTATATGCAGCCCCCCACCCTTGGAGCTGCCACCCTCCGTGTCACCGGGGCCACCCCTCTGTGTGCGACCCCTCACCCCCGGAGCTGTCACCCGCTATGTCGCTGGGGGTCTCCCGCTGTGTAACTGCCCCCCGGAGCTGTCACCCCCCCGTGTCATTCCCCTGTCGCGCTGAGATATGGGGGACAGACCCCCTAAAACTCTGCCTGGAGTCGTCACTTCGCCCCACCCCCGTACAAGCCCTGGCAAGAGCCAGCCCTGCACTAACTGGTCCAGGACGGACACCCATCATGCGAACCGTGCTGGTGCTGCCCGGACCACCCTGACAGAAAGCCGTGACAGAGCCCTGTCGCGATACTCACACATTCATGAGCTTGGCGGACTCGTAGACCCCCACGGTGAGCCGGTCCTGCCGCTGCGCCGCCACCAGCACCCGCTCCACCGCCTCGCTCACCGCCTGCATCCTGTCGCGGAGGAACGACAGAGCCGGTGAGCACCGGCGGCGACAACGACAGACTCCTCGCTACCCACCCAACAGCCCCGAGCTTCCCGCGACTTACTTGCTGCTATCGCAGGGCACCAGCTCCTCCAGGGTCATGGTGCAATTATAATCCCAAGCGAGAGAAGGCAAATTCCAAGAGTAATAATCCAGAGAGCAGTTATCACGGGGGTATCACGGAGTATCGCAGAGATATCGCGGCTTTATCGCGATCCCGGTTCCCTCTCAGCTCCTGACTCTTCTTCAGCGCGATCGCTCTGAGGCTCAGCCGCCCTCGGAGCCTCCTTTTATAGTCTCCTGCCGTGGGCGGGGCCTCACGCGGCGCCCCCACGGCGCCCATTGGCTGGCGCGGCGCGAGGCCGCCCGCGGACACGGCGCTGATTGGACGCCGCCAGCGGGACCCACGTGGGGATGAGGCGCGGGGGGGGGCGCGGGGGGAAACTCACACCCTGAAACTGCCCCCCCCACCCCCAAAAAACCGGGATCGGGGAATCGGGATCGGCCTTTGGGTCCGGGGCTGCACCGGGGGGGCGGCCCGGGGGGCGGGGTCCGCCTCCGGGGGTCGGGCCGTGCTCACGGGTCCGGCTCGTTCAGCGGGGGCTGCACCCCGGGGGTCGCGTCTGTACAGCGGGGGGTCTGCAAGGACGGGACGGGTCCGTGGGTCGGGGCTGCACCGGGGGGTCCGTGAGTCGGGGCTGCACCGGGGGGTCCGTGCGTGGGTCGGGGCTGCACCGGGGAGTCCGTGGGTCGGGGGCTGCACCGGGGGGTCCGTGGGTCGGGGCTGCACCGAGGGGTCCGTGGGTCGGGGTCTGCACCGGGGGGTCCGTGCGTGGGTCGGGGCTGCACCGGGGGGTCCGTGGGTCGGGGCTGCACCGGGGGGTCCGTGCGTGGGTCGAGGCTGCACCGGGGGGTCCGTGGGTCGGGGCTGCACCGGGGGGTCCGTGGGTCGGGGCTGCACCGGGGGGTCCGTGGGTCGGGGCTGCACCGGGGGTCGCTCCGAGCACCACCGGCAGTTGGTCCATGCACCGAGGGATCGCTCCGTGGCCGGGGGGGCTGCCCCGGGGGTCGGTCCGTACACCGGTGGCTGCACCGGGGCTCGGTCCCCGCACGGACCGAGGGTTGCCCCCGGGATCGATCCGTGAACCAGGGGCTGCACTGGGGGTCTGGAGGAGCGGGATCCGTCCATGGTTCGGGGGCTGCACCGGGGGTCTCTCTGTGGGTCGAGGGTCTGTCCGTGCACCGGGGGCTGCACCGGGGGTCTCTCCGTGCACCGGGGGTCTGTCGGTTGAGCGGGGGCCGCACCGGGGCGGCTCTGTCCGTGCACCGGGACCTGCAGCGGGGGCGGCGGGAGCTCGGTGCGCTCAGAACCGGGGGAAACGGGGACACGCGGGGACCTCCGAGCCGCGGGACGGGCGGCGGCCGCCACCTGCCGGGGACACGGCCCGGGCCCACCGGGGACGCGCTCGCGGGGACGCGCTCCCGGGGACGCGCTCACACACCGCCTCCCAGGCGCATCCCGGGATTCTGCACGCCGGTTCGCCCCGCCGGGGGTCCCGCTGCGTGTCCCCGGGGCCGTGGGGTCGCGGGGAGCGCCCACGCCGTTTCTCGTTTTGTCTCGGCCACGTGTCCGCCCGCCACGTGTTTCCACGCTGCCACCTGCCCACGGCGGTGCTGGCGCTTCGTGCGTGTCCCCACCGTGCCCTGCGCCCCCTCCCCACACCGCGGGACCCCCCGGGCACGGCCCGCCCGGTGTCCGAGCACGGCCGCAACTCGTCACACCGATGGCCTCCGGCACGGCAGGGGGCGCCCTGCGCTCCGCCGCAAAGCCCTCTGGGAAATGTAGTCCGTGCGCGCCAGCCCAGCCAGAGCAATGGGGCTGGGACTACATTACCCAGAGTGCTCTGCGCGCTTATAGGCGTGGCTTGGGAGTGTGGGCGTGGCTTGGAGCCACGTGCGGGAACGGGAACCGGGAGCGGGAACTGGGACAGCTCCAAAATCGCGATTCCGCCCCCCAGGAAGGAACACGGACCAAGATTCCTCTCAGAATAAATGTGTCAGGACCATGACCAGACCCGCAGGCTCTGGGGGTTCTTTCCCGGGGGAAGGGGCTGTGGGTCGTTCTCTTCCAGGGGTCCAAGTTCCCCCCAACAAGAAACTGCATCTCCTTCTAATTTCCCATCACCCACATCCCCTTTTACATAAATTGTTCCTCTCAATTCAAGCCCTTTCAGATCGTGGGACTACAGAGAGTCCCCTTCAATTTAAATCTTAAGGTGATGAAAATGGGGAGGTTCCCTCGAATTCAAAACCAGAAAATGGCACAATAAACATTTCCCCCTTTCATTTAAACCCAAAACCAACAGAAAATGTGGGGTCCTCATCAACTGAAACCCACAAAATGATACAAAAAAAGTGTTTTTCTTGAATTGATACCCCTGAAATTGCAGGTGAAGGAGTTTCCCCTCAGGGTAAACACGGACAATGATGGCAAAGGAGGTTTTTGCAGTGATTTAAACTCCTTTTCCACCACTCCTCTCTTTTTTCTGAGGTCACTTGGAAGCACCGGGGAGTGGCTGGGATGTGACTGGGGATGAACTGGGATGGTGTGGAGGGCACTGGGGAGGGACTGAGGGCACTGAGGAAGTGCCGGGATGGGACTAAGGGCACCTGGGAGGGGCTGGAGTGGGACTGAGGGCACTGGGATGGGACTGGGATGGGGTGGAGGGCACTGGGGAGGGACTGATGGGACTGAGGGCCCTGAGGGGCACTGAGGAAGTGCCAGGATGGGACTAAGGGCACCTGGGAGGGGCTGGAAAGGGACTGGGGGCACTGGGATGGGACTGGGATGGGGTGGAGGGCACTGGGGAGGGACTGGTGGGACTGAGGGCACTGAGGGGCACTGAGGAAGTGCCAGGATGGGACTAAGGGCACTTGGGGGGGGGCTGGAAAGGGACTGGGGGCACTGGGATGGGACTGGGATGGGGTGGAGGGCACTGGGGAGGGACTGGTGGGACCGAGGGCACTGAGGGGCACTGAGGAAGTGCTGGGATGGGACTAAGGGCACTTGGGAGGGACTGGAGTGGGACTGGGGGCATTGGGATGGGACTGGGATGGGGTGGAGGGCACTGGGGAGGGACTGGTGGGACTGAGGGCACTGAGGGGCACTGAGGAAGTGCTGGGATGGGACTAAGGGCACTTGGGAGAGGCTGGAGTGGGACTGGGGGCATTGGGATGGGACTGGAATGGGATGGAGGGCACTGGGAAAGCACTGGGATTGGTCTGAGGGCACTGGAGAGGGACTGGGATGGGACTGGTGGAACTGGGACTGGGAAGATGACATTGAGAGAAGATGTCATCATCACTGACATTGTCCTTGTTGAGGACGTCTTCATCGTGGTTGTTGTCACCTTTGTCTTGTCATGGTCACCTTCGACATCATCATCGTTGTCGTCTTCGTTGTTGTCACTGTCATTGTTGTCGTTGTCTTTGTTGTCCTCGTCATCGTCGTTGTCACTGATGTTGTCATTGCTGTCCTCGTAGTTATCCTTGTTTTAGTTGTCGTCGTCATTGTCGTCTTTGTTGACATCAATGACGACAAAGACGGTGACGGCAACGACGGCAACGACGGCAACGACGGCAACGAGATGGCAACGAACACCACGACAATGGCGATGAAGACGATGACGAAGGTGACGACAATGGTGAAGACAACGAGGACAATGATGAGGATGAAACCAACTACAAGGATGAAAATGGCGACGATGACGATGAAGAGGATGATGATGATGATGACGAAAATGACCAAGATGATGATGACAATCATGAAGATGACAACGAAGATGACGATGACAATGATGATGTCGACAACAAAAGTGACAACTAAGATGACAACGATGTCACCCGTCCCTGCCCCTTCCTCAAGCTGCCCCACCTGCAAAGCTCCATCTCCAGGGGCATTCAGGTGCTCCCCCAGCCCCTGCCAGGTGTTGTCACCATCCTTCCTGGGAGACCCCCCTGAGTCACATCCTGGGACACCTGAGCCCATGGGACACCTGAGGGACCCTCCTCATCCTCACTGGCCACACCCGGGGCTGCCCCTCCAGTGGGGAAAGTCAGAGATTGATACTGGAAGCAGTGGAATGGAGCTGGAAGCTCTGGGAGAGAACTGGGAGCACTGGGGGGAGTCCAAGAGTGATGCTGGAAGCAGTGGGAGGGAACTGGGAGTACTGGGATGGAACTGGAAGCACTGGAGGACTTGTTCTTGTGCCACACTTTGAAGGACTTAAATAGAGAGGAAGAAAATCTTTGTCCATGTTCAATTCTGGGGAGAAAAATGGCAATTTTGGAGATGAGCTTTTGCAAATGAACAAACAACAGCCCTTTTGGCCATGAAAGAAAGTCCTGAGCCACATGGTCTGGGATGCTGATGATGGTCCTTCCATGGCCCTCCAAAGGCAGCAGGACCTTTCTGTCCTGGCACTTTTGGTGTGGGAGGAGGAATCTTTGTCCATGTTCAGTTTTGGGAATCAGACTGGCAATTTCAGAGCTGGGTTTCTGCAAATGAACCAATGGCAGCCCTTTCTTGCAGCACCTCCTGCAACCTCTCCACCCTCCCAGTCCCTCCCAGTCCCCCCCAGATTCTCCCAGTCCCTCTCAATCCCCTCCCAATCCCTTCCAGTACCTCCCAGTCCCATCCTAGTCCCTACCAGTCCCCACCCAGTTTGTCCCAGTCCCCCCCAATCCCCTTGCAGTCCCTCCCAGTTTGTCCCAGTCCCTCCCAATCGGGATTGAGGGGGACTGGGACAAACTGGGGAGTGCTCCCGAGGGACTGGGGACAGCGTGGGGGACACCAAGTGCCACCCACCTGTGCCCCGGCCAGGGAGGGGACGCACCTGCACAGCACCCTCGGGTGCCCTCGCCTGTGGGGCTTGGCGTGTGTAGGGACACATCGAATGATCGATTTCTGCTTTTTGGGGGATTTTGGGCTGTGCCGCTGGGCAGGGTGGGTCCCATCCTGCTGTGGCTCCACGTGGGGCACCCGAGGCTGGGGCGGGGGATGCGGGTGGGAAGGGCGGGGGATGCGGGTGGGAAGGGCGGGGGATGCGGGTGGGAAGGGCAGGGGATGCGGGTGGGAAGGGCAGGGGATGCGGGTGGGAAGGGCGGATCGCACCCATCCTCCTGCTGCGGGTGCGCCCGAGCCTGGGGTGGGATGCGGGGCAGGAAGAGCGGCCGAGGGTTGGGTCGGGGGGCTACTGTTACACCACCGGTGATTCCCGACCTGCTGGAGGCGCAGGGACGGAGGATCCGAGGGCAGGAGGAGGATGCGGGGGCTCACACGCCCCATCCCGGCCCCATCCCGGCCCCATCCCGGCCCCATCCCGGCCCCATCCCGGCCCCATCCCGCATCCCTACACGCCGCGCGGACCCCACCCGTCGGCCCCACCCCGCCATTGCCCCTTTAAGCCCGCGCCCCCCCCGCCCTCCCGCCCCGTTCCCCCCTATTCCGCCGCCGGCCATTGGCTGGCGGTGACATCAGTGGGCGGGGCGGCGGTGACGCAAAGGGGCGTGGCCGGGCGGCGGGCGGGGGGCGCCGAAGATGGCGGCGGCTCCGGTGGCTGCGGCCCCTCCGGCCGCTCCCGCCGCTCCGGCCCCGGGGCCGCGGAGCCGCTTCTCGCTGCTCGCCATCGTCGGTGGCGGCTGCCACCGGCCCGGCCTGAGGGCGGCAGCGCTGCAGCAGCTGGAGCGAGGTGAGACCGCGCGGGGATGCTCCGGACATGGAGGGGCCCTCCCCGCGCCCCCCCCACACACCCTGCCCGCCCGACCCCGCGGATCCCCCGGGGGATCCCCCTGATGTGGGAACCTCCCCCGGGCAGCTCCTGCCTCCGCAGGATCCCGTGATCTGCCCCCCTGGAATCCCGGGATCTGCTCCCCTGGAATCCCGGGATCTGCCCCCCTGGAATCCCGGGATCTGCTCCCCTGGAATCCCGGGATCTGCTCCCCTGGAATCCCGGGATCTGCTCCCCTGGAATCCCGGGATCTGCTCCCCTGGAATCCCGGGATCTGCCCCCCTGGAATCCCGGGGTCTGCTGCCTTTCCTGCCCCAGACCCCCGGGATCTTCCCCCCCTGGAATCCCGGGATCTGCCCCTATGAAATCCCAGGATCTGTCCCCTGAAATCCCGGGATCTGCCCCACCCTGGAACCCGGGATCTTCCTTCCCTGAAATCCCAGGATCTTCCCCCCTGAAATCCCGGGACCTGCCACCTCTCCTGCCCCAGACCCCTGAGATCTGCCCTCCTGTTTTCAAGGATCTGTTCCCTCTCCTGCCCTACAACCCCAGGACCTTCCCCTCCCTCCTCCCTCACCCAGAATCTGCCCCCTAAACTCCTGGCATCTGCCCCTTTTCCTGCCCCCCAACCACAGGATCTGTCCCACCAAAACTCCCACAATCTGCACCCTTTGCTGCCCCAAAATCTCCAGAATTTGGGTCTCCAGGCTTTGCTTCCTCCTCACCCCCAGACCCCCCAGGATTTGCTTCCACTGGATCTCCAGGATCCACTCACCCTGACCCCCCAGATCTGCTCCCCTAAATTCCCAGGATCTGCCCCTTCCCTTCCCAAACCCCCAGGAATTCGCCCCACATGCTGCAGGAGCCCCCTCCAAGCCCCCACATCCCAGTCCTGCCCCTCCCTGAGCTGTTGGGTGGTCTCAGGCTGTGACATCCAAACACCCCACGCTAGAGCAGATCCCCAAAATCCCAATGGGGACACATTGCCAGGTGTGATCCATCATCCCTTCCATGGTGGGACCATCCCTCTGCAGTGTCACCTCCCCAAAACTGCCCCAAGCCCCCCCCAAAACTGCCCCAAGCCCCCCCCCAAAACTGCCCCAACCCCCCCCAAACTGCCCCCAACCCCCCAAAACTGCCCCCAACCCCCCAAAACTGCCCCCAACCCCCCAAAACTGCCCCAAACCCCCAAAACGGCCCCAAACCCCCCCAAAACGGCCCCAAACCCCCCCAAAACGGCCCCAAACCCCCCCAAAACGGCCCCAAACCCCCCCAAAACGGCCCCAAGCCCCCCAAAACAGCCTCAACCCCCCCCCAAAACAGCCTCAAACCCCCCCCAAACTGCCCCAAACCCCCAAAACGGCCCCAACACCCCCAAAACTGCCCCCAACCCCCCCCCAAACGGCCCCAACCCCCCCCCAAACTGCCCCAAACCCCCCAAAAACGGCCCCAACCCCCCCAAAACTGCCCCAAACCTCCCCAAACTGCCCCAACCCCCCCCAAAACACGGCCACAAACGCCCCAAAAACGGCCCCAAACCCCCAAAAATGGCCCCAAACCCTTGTGCAACCCCTCAGCCGGTTACGCCATCAACTCCCAGTTCAGTGGCCGTTACTGGGAGTGGTCTGGGCCAGAAGGGGGGTCTGCCAGACCCCCCCCAAATCCCCCTGGAGAGCCCCCCAAGGGGTGTTTTGGTGCTGCCCCTCGGGGCTCTCAAGGAGCCGGGAGCACCTGTCCCGGTGCCACAGGTAGAGCCTGGCGTGTGCCGAGTTGTTAATTCCTTAATTACCACCCTTGAAGAGGTGCTGGCAAAGGTGTTCCGTGCCCTGGGGGGTTGGGATTTGGCATTGGCACAGCTGGTGCTGCTGTGAGTCACAGCACAGGGCACTCACCTGCCGGGCAGGTGTGCAGGTGGGGTTTGGGAAGCCCCAGACCACCTCAGGGTGAGGTGAGAGAGGGAATACCAGGGGGCATTTTGTGGGGTGAGGCCCCACTGGCACCACGTGGGTGCTGAGGTGTTGGGGGGTGGTGCTGGTGGGTGCTGAGCCCCCCTTTCCCCAAATTTTTGGCCTCCTGTTTTCCCACAGGGATCCGCTCGTGGGACATTGACCTCACCTCCTGCAACCTGGATGAGCAGCTCAAGCTCTTCGTGTCCCGGCACTCTGCCACCTTCTCCAGCATCGTGAAAGGTGGGAAAAAAGGGGGGAAAAAAGGGGGGAAACCACCCCAGAAGCTGCTTCTGTGGGGCCCATCCAACCCTCCCTTCCATCTGTGGGGAGGGAAAAGGGGGACAACCCCCCAGAAGCTGCTTCTGTGGGGCCCATCCAACCTCTCCTGCCTTCTGTGGGGAGGGAAAAGGGGGACAAACCCCCAGAAGCTGCTTCTGTAGGAACCCACCTCTCCTGCCTTCTGTGGGGAGGGAAAAGGGGGACAACCCCCCCAGAAGCTGCTTCTGTGGGGCCCATCCAACCTCTCTTGCCCTCTGTGGGGGGGAAAAGGGGGACAACCCCCCCAGAAGCTGCTTCTGTGGGGCCCATCCAACCCTCCCTTCCATCTGTGGGGAGGGAAAAGGGGGACAACTCCCCCAGAAGCTGCTTCTGTGGGGCCCATCCAACCTCTCCTGCCTTCTGTGGGGGGGAAAAGGGGGACAACCCCCCCAGAAGCTGCTTCTGTAGGAACCCACCCCACCCCCCCGCCATCTGTGGGAACACGCTTGGCTTTGTGACCCACCCCCCATCCAAACCTCGTGATTTCCCAACGTGAGGAACTGCTGCCTTTTGCCACCCCGGGGCGGGATGTGATTTTCCATGGGAGAAGGGAATGGGGAAGATGGAGCTGGGGCTGCTCTGGTGCCTTTTCTCCACCCCCGGCAGAGTCAGTTTGGTCTCCAGTGGGTGGTTCCCTGCTTAGGAAGGGGGGAGCACCCCCAGGCCCCTCCCAGGAGCACCCAGGGCTCGCTGTGTGGTTTGGGGGGGGCAGAAGGGGCTCCTCCAGAGTCCCCCCACCCCTTCCCTCCCCTCCCTGTGGCAGGAAGGACACGGGAAACGTGTCCTTTGGCCCGTGCAGTGTCCGGAGTGGGATCATGACTGTCCCTCTTCCGCCGGAATACCGGGCAGGCTCTGGCCTTGCCACCCCCCAACCCCACCCCCACGAGGCCCACGTGGGGTGCAGCCAGATTTTGGGGAGGGTGGGGGTCAACCCTTGCTCCTGGCAGGTCAGAGGACCCTCCACCACCGCGGGGATGTGCTGGAGACCCTGGTGCTGCTCAACCCCTCCGACAAATCCCTGTGCGACGAGGTGAGCTGGGAACGGCGGCCGTGGTGCCCTCAGGAGCACCGTGGGATGGGTCCTGGTGCTGTCCCTGCATCCCCCCTGTCCTCATGTGCCCCCCATCCTCACATGCCCCCTGTTCTCACATCCCTTCCGTGCTCAGCTGCGGAACCTCATCACGGACGTGTCGCAGCACAAGCTGTTGGTGTTCGCGGGGCCCTGCGTGGAGGACACGGGGGAGCTGATGCTGCAGACCGGCTGCTTCTCCCTCCGGGATTTCATCCAGATCTTCACGGATAAGGAGGTGTGGTGCTGGGGGAGCCTCGGGAAGGAGCTGCCTGTCCCCCCCAGCCCTGTTTCCCCTCCCTGGGGGGGTTGCAGGCTGGCGCTGCCGGAGCCGCTGTCTGTGCACGTCACCGGAGTCTCGGCGGGATTTGGGAGCGGCAGGAGGAGGAGGAGGAGGCTGGATCAGCCACTGCTCCAAAGGGCTGCTGGAATGTCCCTCCCCTCACTGCCAGACTGGGGGGGGCCACCAACAGCATCCCGACCTTGAGCCACACCAGGGGTGGGAGGGAACCAGGGAAGGCCCCCCTGCCCCCCACTGTGGGTACTGGGAATGGGAGCCCCCAGGGAAGGGGGGTGACATAGGGCACCCCTGTGGGTGTCACATTGCTGTCACTGGTGCCACCTTCCCACTGAAGCCCCGGCTGTCCCCATCCCCTCACAGGTGGGGGAGATCCTGAGCTCTGCAGACCCCTCGGCCAAGGCCAAGCTGACCATCAGCTGCCCCGATTTTGGGGAGTGGAGGGACTCGGGCTTGGACCACCACAACCTCCAGGACTTCATCGAGCTGCGCTACAACCCGGGCTGTGTCCTGCCAGAGATGGAGGGGCTGGAGGAGTTCATGGAGTACCTGTCGGAGTCTCTGGAGCCCCAATCCCCCTTTGACCTCCTGGAGCCCCCCACCATGGTGGGATTCCTCAAGCTCTCCAAGCCCTGCTGCTATATCTTCCCGGGTGGGAGAGGGGACTCTGCTTTCTTTGCCGTCAACGGCTTCAATGTCTTGGTCAACGGAGGCTCCAACCCCAAATCCTCCTTCTGGAAGCTGGTCCGGCACCTGGACCGCATCGACTCCATCCTGGTGACACACGCGGGCACAGACAGCCTGCCTGGCATCAACAGCCTGCTCCAGAGGAAACTGGCTGAGCTGGAGGAGGACCCATCCCAGTCCCAGAGCTCCCAAGGCAACGGGGACTGGGCCAAGAACCTCATCTCCCCAGAGCTGGGCGTCGTCTTCCTCAATGTCTCTGAGAAGCTGAAGGACATAGAGGGCAACTCCCGGGTGCTGAAGAGCTGCGATGAGGCCGCCCTGACCCTGCACTACCTGGAGAAGTTGGGCATCCGCCCCAACCTGCTGGCCCGGGACAGCGGCCCCCGCGCCGAGCCCACCGTGCTCTTCCAGAAGATGGGAGTGGGCCGGTTGGACATGTATGTCCTGAACCCTGTGAAAGGCACCAAGGAGCTGGAGTTTCTCCTGCAGCAGTGGTCAGGGAATGGTTACCCCAAGGAGCAGGACCTGCCCCTGCAGTGCCTGACCTCAGTGTGTGTCCTGCTCGTCTGGCACCCCGTGAGCCGCTTCGAGAAGATCATCCGGGTGCTGTTCCCAGGCTGCACCCCCCAGGCCCGCATCCTGGAGGGGCTGGAGAAGGTGAAGCACCTGGAGTTCCTCAAGCACCCCGTGGTCACCAAGAATGATCTGAAGGGGATGTCAGTGTCCCAGCCGGAGAAGCCGCTGAAGCAGAGGAGGGCAGAGAGCAAGGAGAGCCTCAAGTCGGGTTCCAAGCTCAGCCTGGTGGAGGCCGGAGCACCAGTGCCCAAGGAGAAGACTCCAAAGGTGGAGAAGAAGGATTTAAAGGCTGGGAACAAGGAGAAGCCAAAATCTCTGGGGGAAACAGCCAGAACGGGGTCAGAGGAGGAGAAAGCCAAGGATGCTCGAGCCAAGCCAGACCCTGCAGTGGAGAAGGCAAAGGTGGATGTGAAGGTGAAGCTGAACAAAGAGAAAGTGGCATCCAAGAAGGAGCCAGTTCCCAAGAAAGAGGAGAAGAAGCCAACAAAGAAGGATGAGGGGGCTGAGGGCAAAGGGGAGGCCAAGAAGGAGGTGAAAGTGGTGAAGAAGGAAGTGAAGGCTGATACGCTGCGGAAGGACACAAAGGAGAGCAAGGCTGAGGCCAAAGCTCCAGCCAAGATTCCAGCACGGAAAACACCAGTCCCAGAGACCCGCAAACCCCTGGCTAAGGCCGGCAGCGTCAAGAAGCCGCCCCTGAAGAAGGAGCTGGAGAAACCCAAGGCTAAAACTCCCCGGGATGGGGGTGCGAGGAAGGATCCAGGAATGTCAGATGGCTCCAAGTCCTCCTCCCCTGAGAACATGCTGCCAGAGGCGGAGCGGGAGCCGGGAGCTGGCCGGAGGAGAAAGGAGGAATCCACAGATGAGGGCATCGCCACAGCTGAGAGCGAACTGGAGCCTTTACCCCTGGAGAATGGAGGTGCCAGGCGGCCAGGGGTCCCAGGGGATTCATCCTGCTTGGAGAACGGCCTGGAGGACCCTGACAGCCCCCAGCGCTTCCGCTACCTGGAGAACAGTCCCTTGAGAGCTGTGTGTCCCCCCTCACCCATGGCCAAGACCCCCAAGAGCGACCGCAGCGTCAACTTCGACCTGACACCCACTGGGCTGCTCAACCACGGCCCTGAGGGTGCTGAGGATCCCTGTGGCAGCTCCGAGGAGAAGACCCTGGAGATGATGTCCCCAGCCAGCTCGGGGCCAGCCAGTGCCGGGCACACGCCCTTCCACCAGTCCCCGGTGGATGATGGCACGGAGGAGCCGGGCACCGGCACCGCCCGGCAGCCAAACCCGTGGCCAGCGGCCGGGGGCAAGGGCACACAGGACAGCTCCGGGCAGGAGAAGCAGGCGGGTTGTCTGTCCCTCAGCCCCTTCAAGGATGAGGTCCCTGATGTGTCCCCCACCATCACCACGCCCTCGCTGCCGGCTGAGGTGGGCTCCCCGCACTCCACTGAGGTGGACGAGTCGCTCTCGGTCTCCTTCGAGCAGGTGCTGCCGCCGGTCAGCGAGTCCCCCCCGGACGAGGGTCGGCACTCCCGGGGCACTGGGGACACGCCGGAGCCGGAGCCCACCAAAGGGGGGCTGTCACTGCCGCTGCGCCCGTGCCACCACCCGCCCTGGGCCGACGGGGACGCGGCACCACGGCCCGGCCGTCGCTCTGAGTCCCCCCATGACGTGGACCTGTGCCTGGTGTCACCCTGTGAGTTCGAGCACCCCAAATCCGAGCGGGTGGCCTCGGCCGCCGGCAGCCCCCGGGAGCTGTCGGACAGTGACCCATCACAGGAGCTGGTGCCACAGCGGGGCCATCCAGGGGAGACCCCCCCCACCTCCGTCAGTGAATCACTGCCCACCCTCTCCGACTCTGACATCCCTCCGGCCACCGAGGACTGTCCCTCCCTCCTGGCTGATGGGCTGGAGTCGGATGAGGACTCAGAGCGGCCGCCTCGTGCCATGGCCAGAGCCTGTGACCCGCTGCCGGCCCCCCTGAAGGACCCCTGCCCCATCCCTGCCCAGCCTGGAATCTGCATGGTGGACCCCGAGGCGCTGCCCCCTGGGAGGAAGGAGCCCCCCAACAAGGTGAAGAGGACCCCGTCCCGCGTGGGCTCCGCACCTGCTGCCCCAAAGGCTGAGCCCCCTCGACACCCCACCTCGGCCCCCAAGGCCAGGGGTCCCACCAGCTCAGCCCGGGACACCGGGGACAAGGCCAGGCTGCCCCCTGGGGACCCCCGCACCCCTGGGACCACCCGCAGCGCTGGAGCCCGGCCAGCAGCAGGAGCTGGTCGGGCATCACCGGCAGGTATGGGATGGGGGTCAGGGGGGCTCCTGCTCCAGGTTCCCTCTGGGACCCCAGCAGTGGGTCTGGGGGGGGTCAGGGGCTGCTGCAGACCACTGTCCCCCCACCCTGGCAGGCACACGGGCTGCAGCCCCCCAGGGCGCCCCTGTCTACGTGGACCTGGCGTACCTGCCCGGCTCCTGGAGCGCCCGCACCGTGGATGAGGAGTTTTTCCGGCGTGTCCGGTCCCTCTGCTACGTGGTCAGTGGGGATGACCACCTGAAGGAGGGGGTCCTGCGCCCCCTCCTTGATGCCCTCCTCAGTGGCAAGCACCAGTGGGGCATCGACATCCAGGTGAGCCTCACAGGTACCTGGGAATGGTGGGATCAGCCCCTCCTGGTGCTGGGGTGGTGATGAGGTGTCATGGGTGTCCCTGCAGGTGACATTGATCCCTGAACTGTTTGGATCAGCCCCTTCCTGTGCTGAGAGGGTGACAGGGTGTGGTGGGATCAGCCCCTTCCCAATGCTGGGAGGGTGACAAGGTGTGGGATCAGCCCCTTCCAGTGTTGGAGTGAGGGAGTGATTGGGTGGTAGGTGTTCCTGCAGGTGACATTGATCTCTGGAGTGGTGGGGTCAGCCCCTTCTGGTATCTGGTGGGGGTGACAGGGTGTGATGGATGTCCCTTCGTGGTGCTGAGGAGGTGACAAGGGTGTCACGGGTGTCTCCACAGGTGACCTTGATCCCCACCTTCGACTCCCTGGTGATGCACGAGTGGTACCAGGAGACCCACGACCGGCAGCAGGAGCTGGGGATCACAGTGCTGGGCAGCAACAGCACCGTGGCCATGCAGGATGAGACCTTCCCTGCCTGCAAGGTGGAGTTCTGAGGGGGAGGCACCCTCTGGGAGCCCCCCCTCTCCCTCCCTCTGCACCCAGGGCTGTGAAGCTGCTGTGGCTCAGAGGGGAGGGAGAGGGGGGTCTGCTGGGGGAACCTGGGGCTGTGCCCTCCTTGCCAAGGACCTGGGGGGGCTCCCTGGGGACCCTGAGCCCGCAGCCCCCCCATGCCACACCCCACACCGCGTGGTTCCCGCATGCCCACGCCAGCCACGCTCTGCACCCGCCGCCAGCCTGGGGAGGGGGTGAGGGACCAGCTGGGGATGGGGTCACCCTGCTTTGTGGGGGTGGGCAGGATGTGACTGCCCCCCCACCACCCAGCAGCAGTGCTGAGCCATTCCCCAATGGGCAGCTCTATTTAACAGGGTAAATTTTGGTGTTTTGTTGTTTTATCCCCTTTCCTGGACAAGCCACAATCCATCCCACCCCCATAGTCGTCCTGGGGGGGCTGAGTCTCCTTCTGGGGGGAACAACCTTGAGGGGGTGCCATCTTTGAGGGGCAGCACAAGGGGCTGGAGCCTGGGATTGAGGGCTGCTCCTGCAGCCTTGTCCCTGGCACTGTGTCCCATCCCAAAAGTGGTTGTGCCCGCCCAGAAGTGGATGTCACCCCCTCCTTCATGTGCAGCAGTAAAGGGGGGCCCATCCTCCCCCTGAGACCTGGCAACTCACTGCACTGATGGCTCTTCCCTCCCTGGCAGCAGGAATGGTGGGCTCTGACCCTGCTCCCCCCTCCCCAGATTTTGGGAGGTGGAGCTGGGAGAAGGCACCCCCCCTTAGCTGCCAGTTTTTGGGTGAGGGGGTGGGAGCAGCCCCCTCCATCCACCCCCACCCCCCTGAGTTGCTGAAAGCTGTTCAAAAACCAAACATCACGTGCAATTTTTAAGGAGTTTTACGAGTGAAGAGCACAAGGGAGGGGCGAGGCCGGGCTGGGAGTGGAGGTGGGACAGGATGTGACCCCCTCCAATCCCCACCTGGGGTAAACACTAACCCGTTTTGTAGGAGGCTCCTCGATGGCTCTTTTTGTAATGACTTTTTAAGAAAAAAAAAGGAAAAAAAATAAAGCAAGACAAAAATAGTGAAAACTGAACAAACCTTTTTTTTTGGGGGGTGGGGGGTGGTGTTATTTATCTGTGCCCCCCACCCCCGGTGCCCGTGGGGGCATTTTACCTTTGATTGTATCGTCCTACGTGTTCGGGGAGGGGGCACTGAATGTCTCACCTTTAGTGCTTTATATATTTTTTCCTAGCTGGAAGGTTTGGAGGTTGGGGGTGTTGAGGGGGGGGCTGTGACCCCCCTTCAGCCCCTGCCCACAGATGCCAGCACACTCCCTGTCTTGCACGCCACGATCCCGTTTGGCAAATGTGTGGAAAATGAGCATTAAAGAGGATAATTCCCAGTTATCTTTGTCTCTTCTGTTGGGTGGGGTCCCATGGATTTGGGAGGGGGGTTAAGGCTGGGTTGGGGTCAGCCCTGGGGTATGTGGGGGAGTCTGGGGTTGGAAAGGGGTCTGGAGGGGGGGGCCCATGGATTTGAGGGGTGGTGGGTGCTACTGTGGGGTGGAGGGTGGTGGAGGGAAAGCTGGATTGGGTTCAGCCCCGGGGTGTGTGGGGGGCTCTGGGGTCGCACCCCAGAGTGGGGAGGGGGGTTTGGGGGTTTCGGGGGGTCCAGGGTGCCGCCCTGTGGGGGTTTGGGAGGGTCGGGGGAGGGGGTGGCTGCTCTGCGGGGCTGGTGCGGCAGCGCTGAGGCTGAGGTTGGATGCCGGGTTGCCATGGCAACTGCATCCCCATCCCCGTCCCTGCCATCCCCATCCCCGCCGCCCCCGGCCCGCGGAGGAGGGGGCTGCGCTCGGCCCCTGCAGCGTAGGGGGGGCTTGGGGGGGCGTTGGAGCCTCCTCGGGGTGGGGTGGGGGTCCCGTGTCCCTGGCTGAGCCCCCACCCTGAGCAGGAAGCACGAGCCTGGCAGGATCAGGGAACAAAACGCCCCTCAAACCTCCACACACCCGCAATCCCCCCGTGCTCACCCCAGACCGCCCTTTCCCACCCCCAAATTTCTCTTCCAATCCTCACCCAGCCCACCCCAAACCTCCCCTTCCCCAAAATCTCTCCGTCCCCAGGCCCTTTGCTCCAGCAGTGGGGCCGTGGGGTGTTTTGAGGAGGGGGTTCCTCAGACGTTGTTGGGGGGGGGGGTTTCACTCCCCTGGAGCCCCCAAGGTCGGGGCTGTCCCTGGCGATGTCACTGTCCCCTCAGGCCTCTCCAAGCCCCCCACTTTGGTGTTTTCCCAGCGCTGTGACCTGTCCCAGTGGCTTCAGGTGCTCTGTCGAGGGGCTCGTGGCCATGGGGACGGGATTCCCAGCCCCTTCCCGGTGGCACCGGGGGCTTCTCCAGCATCGCCACCCCGCTGGCAGCTGCCAACACACCGGGAGACACCGCGGGGTCACAGAGGCGACAGTCACCGCAGTGACAGGGCCAGCAGAGGCCTGATCCTGGCTGAGCCGTGTGTGGAGTGGGGAGAAGTCCCCAGCCCCCCGACCCCTCCATCCGCAGCCCCCCAACCCCACCGGAGCTGGCGCGGCGGCACCGGCTCGTCCTGGCACTGCCACCCCATCGCGGGGACAACACCTGCCAGGTGCCGGCGGGACAAAAGCGACCGTAACCGGAGCCGTCGCGTGACGTCCCCGCTGCCTCAGCTCCGGTGGCACCGCGGGCTGGCGCGTGCCCATCCCGGCGGGATGTTTGGATGAATCCCGATGGGAATGTCTCCCCCGCGGGTTCCCACCCGCCTTCGCGCCCGCTCCCTCCCCGCAGCTGCGCCGGTGTCAGCCGGAGCCGGGGCATGAGCTCAGCGGGGAGCGCGGCACCGGGTGGCACCGGGGGGCGGAGGAGACGGGGGGGGGACAGCCCCGGGGCCGCAGAGGGTGCGGTGACAGCCGGCGAGGGTCGATCGCGGGGGTCGCGGCGCGGGTGGGAGCCGGCGCACCGCGAGCAGCAAGCACCGGGAGCTCGGGATTGTCCGCGCGGGGTGTGGCAGTGCGGGGAGCGCGGGGTGACAGCCCTGCGGACGGTGACAGCCCCGCGGACACGGGTGGCAGCCCCGCGGACACGGGTGGGGGGTGCCGGCGCGCTCCGGGGCCGCCCCGCATCGCTCCCCCCGCGGCGCTTTTCGGGGCGGCGGCCGCTTTAAAAAATGCAAATCACCCCCTCCCCGCGCGCGGCGCGGCGGCGGCTCAGCCAATGGGGAGCGGCCGCCGCTGGCTGCTGTAACCGCTGCCGGGCGCGCCAGCCAATGGCGGGGCGGCGCGGCGGGAGGGGGCGTGGCCCGCGCTGTCCCCGGCGCGGTCCCGGCGCGGTCCCGGCGCGGTCCCGGTGCCAGCGGAGCGGGGCGGGGGCGGCGGCCCCGCAGGTGAGTCCCGGGGCGGCCCCGCAGGTGAGTCCCGCGGCCGCCCGAGAGCGGGCAGCGACCCCCGGCCCCGCCAGCGGGATCCCCCCGTGCAGCCCCCGCCGCTCCCGCGCGGTGCCCCCACCCCCGCCGTCCCCGCAGCATCCCCTGCCCCGGGGTGGGGGGTGCAGCTCCGCATCCCCTCCAACCGGAGCCCGCACCCTCCGCTGCACCGCATCACGCCCCGCAGTCCCCCGCCATCCTTAATGAAGCCCCTCTCCGCCGTGCCCCGGTGCATCCTCCTCCTCCCCCAATTCCCATTCCCGGTGCACCCCCCCCTCTGCCCCCCGCGACCCCCGCGCTGCAGGTGCAGGACCCGGTTTAGCGCTTTCCCTCTTATTTTTTTTGGGGGGGGGTGCACGCCCCGACCCCCCCGCGATGCCCTACCGGTGCAGCCGGGAGGGGTTGAGGATGCACCGCCCCCCACCCGCGCCCCCCACCCACGCAGGTGCAGCCGTTCCCCGATCCGACCCCCCCCGCATTCCCCGCACCCCTCGGGGGGGTCCCCAGCGCCCCCCGCGCCCCGTTGAAGGTCACGGCTGCGGGTGTCGGACCCGCCCGGTTGGGAGGCGCGGCGTGGGTTGGGGGGGGGTCCCGCCGTGGCTCTGCCGCAGCCCCCCCACCCCGCGCCCCCCGGCCCGCTCGGGGATTTCAGTGGCCGCGGCCACCCCCGGGGGACTTTGGCCGGCGGCGGGTTCGTGGCGTTTGCGGCCGCTCGGGACCGGCGGGGGTGGGTGGGCGGAGGGTCCGCCGGGCTCTGAGCCCCCACCCCACATCTCTCCTTCCCTCTTTAACAGGGAGGAAGTGGGGGGGCCACGCTGAGCCCGCCCCACTCGTGACACAGGTGGCTGAGCCCGTGCGGAGGGACTGGCGGAGACGGGCGGGGGCTCGCAGCCAGTTTTGGGGGGGCTGCAGCGTGCTCTGAGTCCCCCCTTCCCCTCCCCAGGACCCCCGGCCCGCCGAGGATGCTCGGGGGACCCCCGCGAGCCCCCCAAGAGCTCAGGGTGAGTGGGGGGGGGGCCCTCCCCGTCGCACCAACGAGGCGCGAATTTTTGGGGTTTCCTGTTTTTCTCCGGTGCATGATGGGGCGCGGGCCCGGGGGGGGGGCACAGCCTTGGGGGGGGGCTCAGCCTGGGGGTCCCCCAGCGCTGGGGGGCTGCTCCCTTGGGTGACTCCCAGCACGGCACATTTGGGGGTCGGGTGGGGCGAGGGGGGTGGTCCGGACACCTGGGTCCTTCTTTGTGGGGGCGGGGGCTCTCCGGGCGGGGTGGGGGGTGTTTGTGGGGGGTGTTTGGGGGGGCTGGAGGACCAGGGGCACGGCCGGGTGTGGGAGCAGCCGCCGCCGCACGGAGCAGCCGCTCATTTATTATTGATCTGCGTATCTGGTGTCGGGCCGAGCCGCGGCCCCGGAGGCCCCCCCGAACCATCCCCAGCCCCCCAGCCCGGCACCCCTGGGTGCCGCACACCTTGGGGAGGGGTCTGCGCTGGAGGGGGCAGGGGGGGAGCCTGCGGTTTCCATGGCCACGGGGCTGCATTTTCCCCGGCAAAACTGATAAATAGCGGTGTGTGCAGGCGAGGGGCGGGGCGGGGGGGTCCGCTCAGCCCCTCCGAGCCCCCCCGGTAAGAGCCAGGGGTCCCCCCAGGGCGCTGGGAGCTGAGCTGTGGGGTCTGTGCACCACCCCCCTCCAAGATGTCCTATTTCACCGAGCACTTCTGGGTAAGCCTGGCCCCCCCACCCTTAGGCGCCCCCCCCTTAGGTGCCCCCCACCCTCTGGGCTTGCTGCAGAGGGGCCCCCCACCCTGGGGAGAGGTTAATTTTCAAGGCCTGACACCTTTGTTATCACTGCAAATTAATTGCTGAAGTGGGGGGGGGGGTGATGGGTGGGGGTGCCCGGGGGTCTCCTGGCTCTGGTGCCATCCCTGTGCCCCCCTCCGTGGGGATCCCTGTGCCCCCTCCGTGGGGCTCCCCGTCCCTCACAGGTGCCCCGGGGACAGGGGAAGTCTCATGGCTGGTGCTTCCTGGTTCTTCTCTACCAAGGTCTGGCAGCTGCCAGCACCTTCCTCTTCCTCCTGCCTCAGTTTCCCCCACTGGGGTCACCTGCACCCCCAGCCTGGCTGGTGTTGGGGCAAAACCACCCCCACAGGGTGGGGGGCAGTGGGCAGCACCCAAAATAACCCCTAATAACGTTGGGGTTCAGCCCACCCCTTCCTGTCTCTGCTCCCCAGGGGGCATCTGGGCATCCCCAGGGGCATCCGGGGCCCCTCTGGCTGGTTCTGGGCAGGGTGGGGGGCTCAGCACCCCCCTGTGCACTCCAGGTGGAGCTTCAGGCCACCCCAAATTGGTGCCCCTGGTAGGATGGGAAAGATGGGGTGTGGGTGGGGGTCCCTGGGTGGGATTTGGGTGCTGAGGGGAGTTCCCCTGCCCAGGGCGAGAAGAACCACGGCTTCGATGTGCTCTACCACAACATGAAGCACGGGCAGATCTCCACCAAGGAACTGGCTGACTTTGTCCGGGAGAGGTACCAGGGTGGGGGGTTGACTGGGATGGGGGGGTCCCCAGAACCACCAGTTTCACCCCCAGAGCCCCCTCCTCACCACCGCCAGGGCAGCCATTGAGGAGAACTACGCCAAGGCCATGGTGAAGCTGTCGAAGATGGCCACGAACGGGACCCAGCTGGGGTATGGAGGGGTCTGGGGAATGGGGAGGGTCTGGAGCACCTTGAGGTGTTTGGGGGGACCCCACTCATGCTTGCTGTGCCCCCCACACCCAGGACTTTTGCTCCACTGTGGGAGGTTTTCCGCATCTCCTCGGACAAGCTGGCCCTGTGCCACCTGGAGCTGATGAAGAAGCTGCACGACCTCATCAAGGAGATCTCGCGCTACGGAGAGGAGCAAGGCCGGGTGCACAAGAAGGTACCACGTCCCCCTCCCTCCCTGCCCCCTCCCTGGTGCCCCAAACCCCCCTGCCCACCCTGCTGTGCCCCCCCAGTCCAAGGAGGAGGTGTCGGGCACGCTGGAGGCCGTCCAGCTGCTGCACGGGGTGGCCCAGCTGCTGCCCAAGTCCAAGGAGAGCTACCACAGCAAGTGCCAGGAGTACGAGCGGCTGCGCAAGGAGGGCACCAGCCAGAAGGAGATCGACAAGGTGAGACCCCCAAGTGTCCCTGTCTCCCTCTTGAATAGTCCTTGACCCCCTCCCCAGTGGTCCCTGTCAGCTTTGGGTGGTCCCTGTCCCCTGCTGATTGTTCCTGTCCCCACCCTGGTAGTCCCAAACTCCCCCTTCAGTGGTCCCTGTCTTTGTTCTGGATGGTCCTTGTCCCTTTCCCAGTGGTTCTTGTCCCCCTTCTTGTTGTCCCTGTCTCAACCCTTAATGATCCCTGTCCCTCTGGGTGGGCCCAGTCCCCTTCCCAGTTGTCCTTGTCCCCTCCCTGGATGGTCGCTGTCTCCCCTCTGATGATCCCTTCATTTTTGTGGATGTTCCCTGTCCCCACTCTGATGTTCCCTGTCCCCACTCTGATGTTCCCTGTCCCCCTGACATGGTCCCTGTCCCCCTGGAATGGTCCCTGTCCCCTGGCATGATCCCTACCCCCTCCCTGATGGTCCCTGTCCTCCTGGAATGGTCTGTGTCCCCTCTCTGATGATCCCTGTCATTCCCATGGGTGTGTCCCTGTCCCTGTGGATGGCCCCTGTCCCTGCTGTCCCCTCGGGGTGCCGCAGGCGGAGCTCAAGTCCCGGAAGGCGGGCGAGGCTCTGCGCAGGGCAGTGGACAAGTACAACGCAGCCCGAGCCGACTTCGAGCAGAGGATGCTGGACTCGGCCATGGTGGGCACTGCTGGGGGGTGGGAGTGGGTGGGCACTGCCAGGATTTGGCCATGGTGGGCACTGCTGGGGGGTGGGAGTGGGTGGGCACTGCCAGGATTTGGCCATGGTGGGCACTGCTGGGGGGTGGGAGTGGGTGGGCACTGCCAGGATTTGGCCATGGTGGGCACTGCTGGGGGGTGGGAGTGGGTGGGCACTGCCAGGATTTGGCCATGGTGGGCACTGCTGGGGGGTGGGAGTGGGTGGGCACTGCCAGGATTTGGCCATGGTGGGCACTGCTGGGGGGTGGGAGTGGGTGGGATGCAGGTAGGGCAGGGTGGGAGCTAGGTATCCAGGTACTGCTCAGACTCCCAGAGAAGTGGTGGCAGAAAGCAGGATGATCCTTAGGGATGTGCCAGCCTGGCAGGACATCATTCCCTGGGGAGATGCCACCCTGGATGAGCCCTATTCCCTGTGGATGTGCCACTTTGGATGATCCCCCCTCTGTGGGGGTGGTTGCCCTTGGGGACATGCCACTCTGGGTGAACCCTGAGGAAGTGCCACTTGGGATGACCCCAATTTTCTGGGGATTTTGGCCCTTGGGGATGTGCCAGCCTGGCAGAGCCCCACTCCTTGGTGATGCCAGCCCCTGGGAATACCCTTCCCATGGGATCTTGTCCCTTGAGGATGTGCCACCCTATCCAAGCCCTTTCCCTGGTGATGCCACCCTGACTGAACACCATTCCTCAGAGATATTCTCCCCTGCCTGACCACCCTTTCCTGGGAATGCTGACCCCTGCGAGTGTTCCACCCTGGCCATGCCAACCCCTGGGGACATCCCACCCCTTCCTGAGTGCCCTTCCCTGCCCACCTGCCAATCCCTGGGGACATCCCACCCTTCCCAAACCTCCCTCCATGTCCACACACCAACCCCTGGGGATGTCCCACTTTTCCCAAACCCCCTTCCTGCCCACCTGCCGATCCCTGGGGACATCCCACCCTCCCTGACCTCCACTCTTTCCTGCTCCAGCGCTTCCAGGAGGTGGAAGAAGCCCATCTCCGCCACATGAAGGGTCTCATCGGCTCCTACTCCCACTCCGTGGAGGACACGCACGTCCAGATCGGGCAGGTGAGTCCCAGGTGGGTGAATCCCCCTCCTGTCTCTCCCTTTTCCTCTGTGTATCATTTGTCCTTCCCACTTTTTTTCCCCAGGTCCATGAGGAATTCAAGCAAAACGTGGAAAACATCGGCACCGAGATGCTGCTCCGGAGGTTTGCTGAGAGCAAGGGAACAGGGAGAGAGCGGCCAGGTGAGGTAGGGGGGTCCCCTCCCTTTGCAGGGATGGATCCACGATCCTGGTCTGATCCATGATCCATGGCAGGAGCGTTGGATTTCGACGAGTACCGGCTGGCTCCAGCGCAGGAAGGCAAGTACGTCTGCATCCAGCTGGGAATTTTGGGGGCTGGGGGGGCTGTTCCTTACTCTGTCCCTGCTTTTCCCAGGACCCAAGAGGAGCCGGAGTAAAGCGTTCCGGATCCCTGGGTTGAGCCGTAAGGAGAGGGAGCGTGATGCTGTGTAAGATCCTGCATCCCAGTGTTCTCATATCCCTGCATTCCAGCAGCTTTGCATCCAGCATCCCTGAATCCCTGCATTCTTGCATCCCACATCCTGCATCCCTCATTTTCTGCATCCATCTCTGCATCCCTGCATTCCCATATCCCTGTATCTCTGCATCCTGGCATTCCTCCATCCTCGCACCCCTGAATTCCCACATCCTGCATCTCTCTATCTCTGGATCCTGCATCCCAGTATTCCACATCCCAGCATCTCTGCAACCCTCATCCCTGCCTTCCCGAACCCTACATCCCACATCCCTAAACTCCCACATCCTATATCCCTGAATCCCCGCATCCCTGAATCCCCGCATCCCTGAATCCCCGCATCCCTGAATCCCCGCATCCCTGAATCCCTGCATCCCTGCACCTGGCATTCCCACATCCCTGAATTTCTGCATCCCTGCACCTGGCATTCCCACATCCTGCATCCTGCATCCTTGCATTCCTTGCAGGATTGCATCCCGCATCCCACATCCTGCATCCCTTCCCTGCTTCAGCATCTAACACTTCCCTTGTCATTCCCCAGGGAATCTCCGGATAACGACGTGGTGAGTATCCCAGTGCCAGCCCTGGGCTTGGCATTCCCATGCTGGGAGCACTGGGAAGCCAGAGCCTGTCCGAGTGTCTCCCACAGGGCTGCCCAGAGGTGGATGAGGACGGATTCACCGTGCGCCCCGACATCACCCGCAGTATCCTTGGGCTGCACCAGGGAAGGGGGGGATTTTGGGGGTATCCAAGGAGGATTCCAAGCACCAGGAATTGCCTTGACGGGAGCTCAGCTGAGGCGGAGAATCCGGGCTGCTCCTCCAGCGACTCCGACTACGATGAGGATGAACCTCGGAAGTTTTATGTCCACATCAAACCAGTGCAGCCCCGGGAGGGATCTGGGAACGCCGAGGCCTCCGTGGAGCAGCTCAAGGCCACTGTGGGGAACCTCATCCTTCCCCCTGGAATTGGGGTGAGCCTGGGGCCTGTGGGACCTCCTGGGACTTTGGGGAGCCTCATCCTTCCCCCTGGAATTGGGGTGAGCCCGGAGGGGCTGTAGGACCCCTGGGACCACCAGGGCCATCTGACCCCTGTCCCATTCTCTTGGCAGGGCACAGTCAGGCGACAGTCGTCACGTGAGTGGCACCTTGGGGACATGCCAGGCCCTGGGGACATGCCTGAGTCCCATTCCTTGGGGGCATCCCATCCTTCCTGAGCCCCATTCCTTGGGGGCATCCCATGCTTCCTGAGCCCCCTTCCCTCTCCACACACATCAGCCCCTGGGGACATCCCACCCCTCCTGAGCCATCCTAGAGCTTTGGGGTCCCCCTGGCTCCAAGTCCCCTAATGCTGCCTGTCCCTGTCCCTCTGCAGGACACGTGGCATCCCTGACCCCGGCCCCGAGTGACACGGACCCTGAGGGGACGCTGGCGACGGGTAAGGCTGGGCTGGGGGGGTCCCGGGGGTGTGGGGAAATCTCAGGGATATTGAGGGGTCCTGGGAGATCCAAGGAGGGGTTCAGTGGCTCTACAACCCTCAGTATGTCCCCTCTCCCCGCAGGTGACAGCACAGGGAGGGGTCTCCCCACAGCACAAGTGAAGAGGTACATGGGGGCAGGAGTCATTGGGATGCCATGGGGTGGTCCTCCCCCTACTTAGGTGTTCCTGGGTGGGCACTGAGGCACCACCTCTGTCCCTGACACAGCGGCTCTGGAAAGATCCCCCCAGACTCGGTGCCCCCCTCTGCTCTCTTTGGGCCCCCGCTGGAGTCAGCGTTTGAAGCAGAGGATTTCCCGGGTGAGAATCTGGGGAGTGGGATGGGAGGCCCCCAATATCTGGGGTGCCATGGCAAACCCCTGCCCCGCAGTGCTCTGACTGGGGGTCTCCCACAGCCCCCCGTGCCTACGTCCTCACCTCCTCCTCCTCCCCCTTCTCCTCCTCCTCCCCGGAGAACGTGGAGGACTCTGGTTTGGACTCACCCTCTCATCCTGCGCCTGGACCCTCCCCGGACTCAAGACCCTGGACCCCTCAGCCGGGGACCCCACAGAGCCCCCTCCCCAAGCAGGGTGGCCTTCCAGACCCCCCAGCGCCACCCAGCACCCGGGACCCCAGTGCCTGGGCCCCCCGGCCCCGCAGCCCCTCCGGCCGCCTCCCCGAGCCCCCCAACTTCGCCATCTTCGGTGGCCCCGGGGCTGAGGGGCTCTGGGGGGACGGGGGGGCTGCTCCCCACGGCCGCAGCCGCTGCCTCAGTGGCCCGGCCCCCCGAGAAGCCCCCTCGCCCGACCCGTTTGGGGAGCCCCCGCCATGGGTCAGAGCCCGCAGCCCCGGAGGGGACCAGCCCCCACTGACCTGTCCTTCCTCCAACTCGGCCTCCTCCTCCTCCTCCTCGCCGGCCCCCCCGAGTGGGGGGGAGTCCTCCAGCCCCTCTCCATGGACCTGCCAAGGGGCAGGGATGAGGCTGAGTGAGGGGGGCACGTCGGGGACCCCAACGTCACAGGCAGAGCCGGGTGAGTGGCTGGGGGAGCTGCCCCCCAATACCCTTAACCCTGTGCCTAGTTCCCTTGAATTGTGCCACCCCATTACCTCTGACCAGTTACCCTTAGCTGTGCCCCCATTACCCCAAACTCTGCCCCCCGACCTTTAGCTCTGACCTTTACCCTGTGCTCCCCAAAAACCCCAACTCTGCCCCACCTTAACCTTCACTCTGCCCCCCTTACCCCTGACCCCTGTTACCCTTAGCTGTGCCCCCCATTACCCCTAACTCTGCATTCCCCCATTACCCTTTAATGCTGCCCCTTCCCAACCCTGCCGAGCTCAGGGCTGAGACTTGCCCAACTCATGGCACCCATGAGCCCCTCCTGGAGCCCCCCTTGGGGTTCTGCCATGGCAGGGCTCTCTCCTCAGCCCCCTCCTTGTGCTCCCCCCCAGATTCTCTCCCTGCCTGGCCCAGCACAGCCCCCCGGGAGGTCCCTCTCGTGGCCCCCCCTCGCCGCTCTCGCACGAAGCGACCACCGGCCGGCCCTGCCGTGGGCAGCAACAGCGACCTGGTGCGTGGCCGGGGTTGAGGGGGCACGGGGCTGGGCTGTGGGACCCCCCACGGGGGGGTTCTGAGCCCCTACCCCCCATTCCCCACCCCTGTCTTGCCTTGCAGTCCCGCTCGCTGAGCCCCTCGCCCTCCTGGAGCTGCGGCCCCTCGCACTCGGCGCCCGCCAGCCTGAGCGAGCGCGGCTTCTTCGCCATGTCCCAGCCGGCCCTTGGTGGGTGCTGGGGGGGCTCTGGGGGCACAGGGTGTGGGTCCCACCCGTGTTCCTGACCACCCCTCTCCGTGTGCCTCCCCAGGGCTGTCGCGGGGTCCCAGCCCCGTGGTGCTGGGCTCGCAGGACGCGCTGCCCGTGGCCACCGCCTTCACCGAGTACGTCCACGCCTATTTCAAGGGGCACGATGCCGACAGGTACAGGGGGGTCCTGGGGGCCTCCCCAGCTGCTGTGTCCTGCCTGAGGCACCCACTGACCTCTGGCCTGTCCCTGGCAGCTGCCTGGTGAAGGTGACAGGGGAGCTCACCATGTCCTTCCCCGCCGGCATCATCCGCGTGTTCAGCGGGACTGGGGCCCCGCCCGTGCTGAGCTTCCGACTGCTCAATGCTGGGGCCATCGAGCAGTTCCTGCCCAACACCGACCTGCTCTACAGGTGTGGGGACACAGGGACCCCCTGCACAGCTGGGGATGGGGCAGGGGGCACAGGCACCCTGGGAGAGAGGGTGGGTGTGGTGATGAGGGGCTGGTATTGGGGTAGAGGGGATGTCTGGGGGGATACAGAGACCTTGGTGGTCATGGATGTAGTGATGGGAGGTTGTTATTGGGGTACAGGGGATGCCTGGGGGAATGCAGAGACCTTGGTGGCCATGGATGTAGTGATGGGGAGCTGATATTGGGGCACAGGGGTTGCCTGGGGGGATGCAGACACTTTGGCAGTCATGGATGTAGTGATGGGGAGCTGATATTGGGGTATAGGAGGTACCTAAGGGGGAATGCAGCAAGCTTGGGAGGTTGTTATTGGGGTACAGGGGATGCCTGGGGGGATGCAGAGACCTTGACAGTCACGGATGGAGTGATGGGGGACTGGTATTGGGGTACAGGAGGTACTTGGGCGAGATGCAGGGACATTGGAAGGTGGTTATTGGGGTCCCTGTGGTCCCTGTGGGTCTGGGTGTCATGAGGAGCCAGTGGGTGCAGCAATGGGGAGCTGGGAACTGGGCTGCCAAGTTCTGGGGGCCCCACTGCCCCTCTGACCCCGTGCCCACAGCGACCCCTCCCAGAGCGACCCCAGCACCAAGGACTTCTGGCTGAACATGGCAGCGCTGACAGGGCACCTGCAGAAACAGGCGGAGCAGAGCCCGGCCGCCTCCTACTACAACGTGGCTCTGCTCAAGTACCAGGTGAGCGCTGAGGGGGAGAGCTGGGCCTCCCCTGGACCCGTCCTGGGGGGTGGGAGGGTGTGGGTGCCCCCCTAAAGGCCCCCATGCCCCGCAGTTCTCGCGGCTGGGCCCCGGCTCGGCGCCGCTGCGGCTCTGCGTGCGCTGGGACTGCGCGCCCACCGCCACGAGGGTCAGCGTCGAGTACGGCTACAACGCCGGCGCCCTCGCCCTGCCCGTGCCCCTCGCCAACGTCCACGTCCTGCTGCCCGTGGAGGAGCCCCTCACCAACCTCAGGCTGCAGCCAGCGGCCAGCTGGTAACAGGCTGGGGGGCACAGGGGTGGGCGGACCGGACTGACCCTGGGTGGGAGATGTGGGGCTGGAGGGTCTCACCAGGATGGGAGACATGGGGGACTTGGGGGTCCCACCAGGGTGGGAGACATGGGGGACTGGGGGGTCTTACCAGGATGGGAGACATGGGGGACTGGGGGGTCTCACCAGGGCGGGAGAGGTGGGGGACTGGGGGTATCTTACCAGGATGGGAGACATGGGTCTGGGGAGTCAGAATCCCACCAAGTTGGGAGATGCAGGAGTGGGGGGTCACAGTCCCCCTAGGGTGGGAGAGATGGAGCTGGATGTCCTGAACCTCCCCAGGGTGGGAAGCACAGGAGTGGGGGTCCAAATCCACCTCCGGAATGGGAAATGGAGGATTGGGGGTCACAAACCTCCCCAGGGTTCCCATACAGGGCCTGGGGTCTCAAACCTCCTAAGAGTGGGATAGACAGGACTGGGAGTGACAATCCCACCAGAGCAGGAGACACAGGAGTGGGGTCCTGAACCTCCCACAGGGTGGGAAATGCAGGACCTGGGATCCCAAACCTCCCCAGGGTGGGAAATGGGGAACAGGATGGATAACACGGGTCCCAAATACCCCCCAGGGTGGGAGACACAGGATATGGGGTTCCAAACCCTTCCAAGATGGGAGAGAGGGACCCTGAACTGGGAAATGGTGATGCTGACCTGGGAAATGGAGACCCTGAGCTGGGAAATGGGAATGCTGATATGATGAGATAGGTAAGGATGTGGCTTCAGAATGAAATGGGGTGCCTGGGGGTCTGAGGGCATTCCCGTGTCCCGGCAGGAACCTGGAGGAGAAGAGGCTGCTCTGGAAGCTGCTGGATGTGCCCTGTGCCCCGGGGCAGGGAGGTGAGTCTGTGCCCACCCTGCTTGGAGGGCACAGGGCAGGGGCACATGATCCAGACCTCCCCAACCCCTCCACTGTCCCCCCAGGCTGTGGCCAGCTCTCAGCCAGCTGGGAGCCCCTGGGGGGGCCCAGTAAGCCCAGTCCCGTGGCTGCCCAGTTCAGCAGTGAGGGCAGCACCTTGTCGGGGGTCGAGGTGGAGCTGGCGAGCGCCGGGTACCGAATGTCGCTGGTCAAGAAGAGGTTTGCTACAGGTACAGCTGGGGAGGGGGCACACCCCAGGGGTGTGGGGTCCTTTCCCCGCAGCCTTGGGGGATGTGGGGTCCTCTCCTTGTCCCCTGTGTCCCGAGATGCATGGGGTCCCTTCCTTGGGGTGCACAGCATCCCTTTCCTGCTCCTTGGGGTGCACAGAAGGCCCTTTCCTGGTTGGGGTCCCTTCCCTGCCCTTTGGGGTGCACAGGGTCCCTTCCCTGCTCCTTGGGGTGTACAGAAGGACCTTTTCTGCTTGGGGTCCCTTCCCTGTTCCTTGGGGGTGCACAGAAGGCCCTTTCCTGCTTGGGGTCCCTTCCCTGCCCTTTGGGGTGCTCAGTGTCCCTTCTCCAAGATCCACAGGGGTCCCTTCCTGCTCCCCATGGCTCTGGGGTGTATGAGATCCCTTTTCCAGGGTGCCTGGAGTCCCTTCCTGAAGCACAGAGTCCCTTCCCTGCTTCCCAGCACCCCGGGCTGAGTGGAGTCCCCTCTCCTCTCCCCAAACTCAATTCCCCCCTTACCTGGCAACGTCCCATGGTGATCCCCAGCCCAGGAGAGGGTGCAGGTTGCCCAGTTTGGTGCTGGCATTGAGCCCTGGCCACTTGGCAGTGACCATCCTCATGCCAGGGATGTTCCCCCATGCCCTCCTCACCACTTTTCCTCCACAGGGATCTACCTGGCAGGATCCTGAGCTGCCTCCTGCTGGACTCTCTGAGCCCCCCAGGTTTCCCCTTGAACTTGAAACAATGGATGGAGGCCGGCTGGGGATGGGGGTGCTGCGGGGTGGGAGCCTCCCTTTTCCTTCTCCTTTTCCTCCTTTTCTTCCTTCTCCTCTCCCTGTTCCCCCACCCCGCGGCTGTCACGGTGTTGGACCCCCCTGCCCTCCCCTGTGCTGTGAAGGGAGCAGGAGCTGCTCTTTTATTAAACACTTTATTTTCTAATAACCCCCCGCTGGCTCCCGCCTCCCTCCTGCCACCACACACATCCCTGGAGCCTCCAGGCTGCTCCTTGGAAACGGGGCTGGAGTCTCCCAGGGGATCCGGAGCTGTGGGAAAGCAAGGCAGGGAGAGTAGGGAATGCTGTGCCAAGCCCTTCCTTGTGCCTGTGGGCGCTGCTGCCCACCCTTGTGTAGGTGGGTGGGTGGATGGCACCAGGCAGGGGGAGGATTCCCACAGCATACTGGTGTCACTGGGATCACGGTGTTCCCAGCTCTGGGAGAGGCTCAGTGAGGTGAGAATGGCACTGAGCTGGCTCTGCATCAAGGTGCTGGAGGACTTTGGTGGTCCAGGGAGTCTGTCTGGGGGGGTTTGTGGCTCTTGGCAATAGAGAGGGGTCTGGGATGGTGCCACCACTGTGGGGAGGGTCCATCCAGATGAACAACATCTTTGTCAACATGGAGAAGATCATCTGCTTTGCTGTGGGAAACCGGGAGCAGCACCTCATGGTGGGGCAGCTTTTTGGGGATCATGGCCCTGTCTGGCTCTGGCATAGAAAGTACTTTGTGCCCCAGAAGCTGCCAGTGTGTGCCCAGGACTGGGAGGATGCCCATGTCTGATCTCACTGCCCAAGTATCTCCAGGAATTTTGTGATATCCTGTTCTTTCCATCAACACCATCCATCTGAACATGTGCTTGGGAAAGGCAGGGCTGCTGCCCATGTCCCACCCTGGGATCTGCATGGGGGGCATGGAGGTGCCAACTTGGACCCCTTAGATCCCTGTCACTGCTGGGAGCTGATGCTGGTGCACCACTCCAAGTCCCATGAGACAGCTGTGGGGTGGGGGGTGATGCAGGACCCCCAACTGGGCAGGGGCAGGAGGGTGAGCCCCATCTAGAGGGTCTGAGCCTCTTCTCGGGGGTCTGAGCCTCTTCTCGGGGGTCTGATTCTCTTCTCGGGGGTCTGATTCTCTTCTCGGGGGTCTGATTCTCTTCTTGGGGGTCTGAGTCTCTTCTAGGGCCACTGAGGCAGATCCAAACCAGCAGGAAACACCCCAGGGCACCTTGGGCTGTGGTTCCCTCCAACCCCCTGGGACCTGCCACTCCTCGGTGCCTCCGTACTGAGAAGGGATGAAGGGGCCCCCCTCTGTGTCGTGGTCCTGCCAGGAGGGCAGAATGGCGACTGTAATGCTGAATCTCAGCTCTCTGACTCAGTTTCATGCTGCTCCTGACCAGTTTTTGTCTGGTTTTACCCCAAATCTGCCCTCCCGTGGCCAAAGGCGGCAAAGGAAGAATAAACGAACGCGTGTTGTTATTCAGGATTTGGAGTATGGAGCCTTTTTTGAGGGGGTGGTGCAGGGAGGACGGGGCTGATTTTGGGGGGTTCGTGGGCTCAGGGTGGGAGCAAGGGAATCCTCTGACCCCACTGGGGTGGGCACTGACCCCACAGTGCCGAGCTGGTGCCCCCTTACTGGGATGTCCCCCAGGGAACCTCCTCTCTCCCAGCAGCTCCCCAGCAACCAGACCCCCCCCATCCCTTTTGCCCACGTGTCCCTCCACCCCACGCACCCCCTCACCTCACCCCAGCTGGAAAATGTACCAAACTTTAATAAAATAAGGCTGAATTTGCCATGGTGGAGGATGAGGAACAGGGAGAAGGGGGGAAAAAGCCGAGGGGCAGCACAGAGGGGGGTCTGTGTGCCCTGGGAGAGGGGAATGGGGGTCATCACCCCCCACACTGTGCCCCTCAAAGCTGCTTGAACATCCTTGAGGCCAGATGGTGCTGAGGTGGGAGGTGGGTGTCTGGGAGTCCCAGCCAGCAGGTTTTGGGCAGGGGTGGGCTACCCACGGGCTTTGCTCCGACCATCCCGCAGCACCTCAATCCTGGGGGACAACTCCCCAAAAGTGGGCCTGGCACTGGGGGTGAAGGCCCAGCAGCTCATCATCAGCGAGTAGACCTGGGGACAAGGGACAAGGAGGCCATCAGGGGAGTGGGGAGACCCTCAGGATCCCCACTAGAACCCCCACCAGCCCGGGCAGGACTCGCACCTCTGCAGGGCAGCCGGTTGGCACCGGGAGACGCCGATTGTCCTTGAGGAGTTCCAGCAACTGGCAGATGATCTGTGCCGGCTTCCCGGTGCCCATCATCCGGAGGAACTCCTGCAGGGACATCCATCAGCACCAGGATGGCCGGGGGGCTTGTACCACAGGTGATGGACCCCGGCCCCAGGGAGGGGGGCATTGGGACCCCAGCCTGGGGGACCTCACCTCCGAGGGGCTCTTGCTCTTGTTGCTGTAGGTGAAGAGCTCGTAGAGCAGGACCCCGTAGCTCCAGATGTCAGAAGCACAGGAGAAGATGTTGTCTGACAGGGATTCAGGAGCATACCTGTCAACAGGGAGATGCTGAGCAGCAGATCCAGCTGGGATTGCAGCCCCCCCTGTGCTCCTCCAGTGCCCCCCTCACCAGAAGACGGGGCTCTGGCCAGGCTCCCGCACCACATAATAATCCTTGTCCTGTGGGAGCAGCTTGGCCAGCCCAAAATCCCCAATCTTGACATGGGTCTCGCTCTCCACCAGGATGTTCCTGCTGGCCAGGTCCCGATGCACGCAGCGCTGTGCTCCCAGGTATTCCATGCCCTGCCAGGATGCGGCTGCTCAGGGGAACCAGGACCCAGGAGCATCCCTGGGGACTCATCCAGGGGGACCACAACCCCCTGAGTGAGCCATGGCATTGCTCCATCTGGGATGCAGCTGCTGGCAGGGGCCAGAACACAGCAGCATCCCTGGGGGCTGGACCACATCCCAGATGGACCACAACCCCTTGAGTGAGCATCCCTGGGGGCTCATTCCGGCTAGACCATGACTCCCTGGGTGAGACATGGCATTGCTCCAGCCAGGATGCAGCTGCTCACTGAAGTTGGGACCCAGGAACATCCTTAAGAACATCCTGGCTGGACCACAAACCCCTGGATGAGCCATTGCTCCAGGTGGGATGTAGATGCTTGTGGGAGCTGGGATCCAGCCCCTGGTTTACATCCCATCTGGATAAGCAACCCTGGGAGCTCATCCCAGCTGGACCACAACCCCTGGGTGAGCCACAGCATTGCTCCAGTCAGGATGCAGCTGCTGGCAGGGGACAGGCTCCAGCAGCATCCCCAGGGTCTGGCCCACATCCCAGCTGGACCACAACCCCCTGAGTGAACCACGGCATTATTCCATCCCCACCCTGGGAGAGCAGGACCTCCATTGCCACCATCCCTGCCATGATCCCACCTTGCAGATCTGCCAGGCGTAAAGGAGCAGCGTCCTGTGGTCCAGGCGGGTCTGGTTCTTCTGCAGGTAATCCCGCAGGCAGCCGTTGGGTAGGAATTCCATCACCAGCCGCAGCCCGCGCCATCCTGGACCCACATCCGTCACCCTCCAGCCGGGATTTGGGCAGAGCTGGGATCTGGGATCCCTGCCTGCTCCCTGCCCACTCGGTGCTCACCCCGGCTGTAGCAGACTCCCCGGTACCGGACGATGAAGTCGTGCTGCAGCGAGTGCAGGATCTGGATCTCCCGCTCGAAATCCCGCAGCTCCTTGGCCGAGTCCTGCTGCAGCTTCTTCACTGCCACCAGCTCACCTGTGCTGTCACCCAGGGGGTCATAACGGCACAGCTCCACACTCCCAAAATTACCCTGGATGGGGAGAGCCAGGCTGGGATGAGGGATGTGCCCCAGAATTCCCCACCATATTCCCAGTGTGTGTTATCCCTCCCCAAACCCCACATGCAGGGCACAACCCAAGTGTTTCTCAGCAAAGCAAGGATGTTCCACACCCCAAATCAGGTAAGGGAAGGGGGTCTGTGCTGAATTTTTGGGTTCAGGGCCCCCTTTTGCCCTCCATCACCTTTCCCAGCAGCGAGATGTACTTGAGGTGCCGCTCCTGGAAGTGCTCGGGATCCCGGCTCATGGTGAGGGGCTCGTGGCCCCAGAGGCTGTCCCGGAGTGTCACATCCGTGGGGGACAGGTCCGAGAGCAGCTCGTAGTCTGGGGGGGAGTGAGTGGTGAGGGCACCGTGGGGGTCCCCCTGTGTCTCCCCCCCAGATCTCGGGGCCCACCAGAGGTGATGAGGCTGTTGAGGTCGCGGATGACGGCGCGGAAGCAGGGCCGGCGCTGGGGCTCGTATTCCATGCACTGGGCCATGAGCGTGGCCAGCTCCGGCCACTTTGGAGCCGGGAGCTGGAGGTGGCTCTGGTAGAACTCCAGCTTCTGTAGGGGTGGGAAAGGGGGCTCAGGGGGACTGTGGGGTGTTCAGGGCCTCTCCAAACAAAGCCCCAAAGCTGGGGAGTGAGCAGGGCCTGGGGGCAGCAGGATAGGGCAGGAGGGTTGGGATGCAATGGAATGGGAGAGGAGGTTTGGGATGCAAAGGGACAGGATAGGAGGTTTGGGATTAAATGGAACAGGACAGGAGGTTTGGGATGCAAAGGGACAGGATAGGGAAGGAGGGTTGGGATGCAATGGAATGGGAGAGGAGGTTTGGGATGCAAAGGGACGGGTTAGGAGGTTTGGGATGCAAAGGGATGGGATAGGGAAGGAGGGTTGGGATGCAGTGGAATGGGAAAGGTTTGGGATGCAAAGGGACAGGATAGGAGGTTTGGGATTAAATGGAACAGGACAGGAGGTTTGGGATGCAAAGGGATGGGACAGGAGGGATGGGGCAGGAGGGTTTGGATGCAGTGGAATGGGGCAGGAAGATCAGGATGGGGCAGGAGCGTTTGGATGCAGTGGAATGGGGCAGGAAGATCAGGATGGGGCAGGAGGGATGCAACAGGAGGATTGGGATGCAATGGGACAGGGCAGAAAGGTCAGGATACAGCAGGATGGGGCAAGAGGTTTGGGATGCAGCAGGATGGGGCAGGAGGGATGGGACAGGCATATCAGGGTGTGATAGGGACAAAGAAGGGTTGCATACAGTGGGATGGGACAGGAGGGATGAGATTGGAGAATTGGGGTGCAATGGGATGGGGAAGAAGGGCTGGGATAGAGCAGGATGACACAGGCAGGTTGGGATGCAGCAGAATAGAGCAGGAGGGATGGGATAGAGTGGGAAAGAACAGGAGGGGTTGAGATACAGCAGAATGAGGCATGAGAAACAGGATATAGTGGGAAAGGACAGGAAGGTTGGGATACAGCAGAATGGGGAAAGAGGGTTAGGGAAGGAGGGTTGAGATGCAGTGGGACAGGGCAGGAGGGTCACAATACAACAGGATGGGGCAGAAGGGTTGGGACACAGCAGGACAGGGCAGGACAGGGCAGGACAGGACAGGACAGGGCAGGACAGGGCAGGACAGGGCAGGAGGGTCAGGGTGCAGCAGGCTGGGGCAGCCTCACCTTCTGGGGCTCCAGCAGGCTCAGGGGCATGTTCCCCCCACTGAAGATCTCCCAGAGAGTCGCTCCAAAGCCCCACTTGTCAGCAGGCAGTGCCAGGCTCTTGGGATCGCTGACACACTCGGGGGCCACCCAGGGGATGCGCTGCACCAGCACTGGGGGGGCACAGCCCTGCTCAGCACCCGGGGGGGGCCCAGCAACCCCTGACCCCTCAGGACCTTCAGAACTCACAGTCTGGGGCCAGGACGGTGACGCTGACCCCGGGGTCATTGAGCTTGATGAAGGGGGGTGTTCCTGTGGCTGTGTCCCCCTCCCGGGCCAGCAGAACCTTCTTAGCAGAGACGTTCCCATGGGTGATTTTCTTGTCCTCCTGGATGGGGGGGAGAGGGACCAAGACTCTCAGTGTGGCCCCACCCACTGGGCTGAGCTGGTGCCAACTGGGGGGAACCAACAAGGGTATGTGGGAGCCACAGGATGTGGATGAATGGGAGCTGTGGGTGCATGGATAGGTGGGATCCATGCGACATGGATGCATGGGGGCCATGGCCATGGGTGTGGGGGGGCCATGGATGGGGGGGAGTCGTGGGACATGGAGCTGTGGGCCATGGATATGTGAGAGCTGTGGGGTATGGATTTGTGGGATATGAATGTCTGGGAGTCATGGGACATGGATGCCTGGGAGCTGTGGATGTGTGAGGGATGTGGGCCAGGATTGCACAGCTGCTGCAGGATATGGATGCACCAGAGCCAGAGGATGTGGCTGTGTGGGACCTGCAGGACATGGATGCCTGGAAACCATGGGGTGAGGACATGGGAGAGCTGTGGGATGCTGACAGGGGGGAGCTGCAGGCCATGGATGCCCAGGAGCCATGGGATGGGGACACATGGATAATGGGACACTGGCACTTGGGATGTGCCAGCCACTCACCAGGTAGTTGAGGGCATAGGCCAACTGCTTGGCCACTGTCAGTTTCCAGCTGGTGGTCACCAAGCCCTCACCCTGGTTCTTCCGCAGGTAGAGATCCAGGGGGCCGTGCCGGACGTACTCCTGCACCATCACACCTGGGGGGGGGCACCAGGGGGTGCCCACCTGGGTCAGGGCAGGGCTGGGCACTCCCTGTCCTCCCTGGGGGCACTCCCTGTCCTCCCTGAAGGCACTCCCTGTCCTCCCTGAAGGCACTCCCTGCACTCCCCGAGGGCACTCCCTGCACTCCCCGAGGGCACTCACTGTCCTTCCCAAGGCTGACGCCGTGCAGCAGGACCAGGTGCTTGTGGGACAGCTGGCTCATGGTGCTGGCTGCCTCCAGAAAGGACTGAGAGTGAGAGAAGCGGCTCAGGGGGGGCCCTGGGGACCCCCTGGTGCCACCTTGGGGCGACTGTGCCATCCCCTCACCTCGGAGCAGTTGCGGTGGCTGCTGTCCATGACCTTGAGCACCACTGTGGTCTGGCAGGGTCTGTCTCCCTCCTCCTCCTCCTCCTCCTCCTCCTGGTCCCACTTGGTGCCCTTGTAGATCTGGGTGAAGGAGCCCTGGCCAAGGCTCTCACCCTGCCAGGAGAGGTGGATTACAGGGGGGTCCCTGTCCCTGTGCCCCCTCACCCCACCACCCTGAGTCCTCCATACCCATGTCAGGCTCTGGGGGTCGATCTTGTGGAACATCATCTGGTTGAGGCTGCGGCGCCGGGGGGCTGGGGGGGACCCAGGGGGCAGGGGGGCCCCGCTCCGAACGATCAGCAGGTTGGACTTCTCTGAGGGGGACAGGCCATGAGGGGGGGGCTGGGACAGTGGGCACCTACCTGGTGACCTCACACAGCGGTTCTGTGGTGTGACAGCCCGCTCTGTGATGTCACACAGACCCATCTGTGATGTCACAGTCTCTTCTGTGACCTCACAGACTGCTCTGTGATGTCTCACAGCAGCCCTGTGATGTCACACAGACCCATCTGTGATGTAATAGTCTGTTCTGTGACCTCCCAACCTGCTCTGTGATGTCATAGTCTGATCTATGACCACACACAACCTGCTCTGTGATGCCACACAGCCCCTTGATGATGTCACAGCTGCTCTGTGGCACCACAGAACCCTCTCTGTGATGTCACACAGCCAGCTCTATGACACGGCCCGCTCTGTGACCTCACACAGCCCCCCTCTGTGATGTCATAGCCACTCTGTGACCTCATAGCACCCTCTCTGGGATGTCCCCTGGTGTCACCTTTGGGACGGGGTGGGCAGGGGGCCCCCAGATGCATCCGGGCCCCCTCTGCCTGCAGCCCCCAGTGCCCGTAGGTGCCCAGCAGCTCCTGCAGGCTGCAGAACCTCCGCGACACCCCCGACAGCCAGAAGTGTCCCTCCTCATCCCTGCGGATCTGGCACCGCTTGTAGTCCTGGCCGGAGCAGGTCTGTGGGGTGACAGTCGGAATCAGCAGTGTGGGAACCCCCCTGAGCCCTCCAAACTCCTCCTGTTGTGCTGGAGCCCATGGCGGTGCCAGGGCTGTGCCCATCCCAAAGGGCCATCATGGGTGGCACCATCCCAGTGGGCACCAGGTTGGTGTTTCCCACTTGATGATGGGACACCCACGGTCCTGGACCCCCAGAGCCCCTGGTGAAGGTGGGATCTCACCTGGACACAGACGGTCAGCAGGTAACTGTCGAAGTCCTGGGGGCTGCGGCGCAGCAGGTACAGCCCCGGGGGGCTCCCGGCTGCCTTCAGCTTGTTCACGGCAAACTCGGCGCTGTGAAAGGCAGGGCTGGGTGTGGACCCCCCCAGGGACACCCCTGGGACCCTCCCCTTGCCACGGTGCCCCTCTCAGCCCAGCCAATACCATCGTGCCCAGTGAGTAGGATGGGGACCAGTCCCCGCCACTCCCGTGGCTCCCACCAGGTGATTCCTTCTCCCATCACCTGTGGGTTGGGCTTGGTGAGGGGGGTCCTGGCACCCACCTGATGGGCCCGTGGCACTGGTTCTCCACGTCCTCCAGGAGCCGCGGAGGGGCCACCTCCTTGCAGAAATAGTGCTGGGCGTCCGCCGTCAGCCGGTAGTAGCCGTCGATGAGAGCCACGAAGGAACGAGCCTCGCGCAGCGTGGGGAACTCCACCTCCTGGGGCAGGTGGGGTGTGGGGGGTCAGCTCCACATCCCGCCAACCCCGGAGGGACGCCCAAACCCACCCTTCAGCTCACCAGCACCCGGTTGTCCGCCTTGGTGAGGGTGACGAGCCGGTTCTCCACGGGGCCGCCCTCCCCGCTCGCCTGCTTAATGCTGATGTCGGCGATGTCGGGGAAGTCGCAGAAGTGCTGGCGGTTCTGTGCGGTGACAAACGGGGTAAAACCCGCGTCCCCCACCTCACTCCATCGCGGGACCCCCACCACAGCTCCCACCCGCACACCCAGCACCTCGGAGCCGCCGCAACTCCAGGACACGCCGCTCTCTCCGGCCACGTGGATGGTGATGTCCGTGGGGGATCCGGGGGAGCGGACACGGAAACTCTCCTCGGCCCAGGGGCGCTGCAGCCGCTCCAGGTCCAGAAGGTACTTGAGCTTCAGGTGGGGCGCGGCTGTCTGGCAGCCCCCGAGTTTCCGCAGGGATTTGCTGAAGCGGCGCCGGATCCGCTTGCGGGTGAGGAAGTTGTGCTGCTGGATCTGGCTCCGCAGCGGCGCCGGGATGCAGGACTTGTAGCTGTCGGGGACGGGAGGCACAGGTGGGTGACGGGGTGTCCCCAGGGATGCCAGGCTGTCCCCATGGGGTCACACTATCCCAATGGATGCCAGGCTGCCCCTATGCGTTCCAGGCTATCCCTATGGGTTCCAGGCTGTTCCAGTGGGTGTCAGGCTGTCCCTATGCGTTCCAGGCTGTCCCAGTGGATGCCAGGCTGTTCCTATGGGTGTCACGCTATCCCAGTGGATGTCAGGCTATCCCTATGGGTGTGTCACACTGTCCCAGTGGATGCCAGGCTGCCCCTATGCGTTCCAGGCTATCCCTATGGGTTCCAGGCTGTCCCAGTGGGTGTCAGGCTGTCCCTATGCGTTCCAGGCTGTCCCAGTGGATGCCAGGCTGTTCCTATGGGTGTCACGCTATCCCAGTGGATGCCAGGCTATCCCTATGGGTGTGTCACACTGTCCCAGTGGATGCCAGGCTGCCACTGTGCGTTCCAGGCTGTCCCAGTGGGTGCCAGGCTATCCCTATGGGTTCCAGGCTGTCCCAGTGGGTGCCAGGCTGTCCCATGAGTGCCCCAGTGTCCCCCCAGCCCCCAGCTCACCTGATGTGGCTGAAGACCTGGTCGGGACTCTGCCGCTCCTCCTTGGCGATGCGCAGCATGTCCAGCACGGCCAGGCTCAGACACTCCTCCTGTGTGGGCAGGCTCAGCCCCACGGCCACGCGGCCCCCAATGAAATCACTGCGGGACTGGAGGGGGCACAAGGGTTGGGAACATTCCCAAAGACCCCCTGTCTGTGCATGAGGCTGTGGCAGGTATTGTCCCCCTGTCCCAGTGCCCACATGAGTAACATCCTGCCCTGGGCTCTGGTTTCCTGCAGCTTCCCTGGCTTTGTCCCTGGGGCAGGTACCACCCAGGGGACACTGTGACCCTCATCTGGGCAGCCTGGGGTGCCCCGTGCCCACTGTGGGTTGCCCATGAGCAGCTCCATGTGAGCCAGGTAAGAAGATCCATATCCTGCAAGGACTGGTGGGTGCTGGAAGAGGAGGAGGAGGAGCATGGCATGGCCCAGGGTGATGAAGGGCATCACTGCACTGATGTTGACATGTACCACACACCAGAGAAGCCACATGGGACCCCCCCTGCAGTCCCAGGAGTTGGGGACAGAGGTGCCACCTGGCAGGGCTCACCTGGGCGAAAAGGTAATCGATGACAGGGTAGTCCAGGACAGGGCTGGCCCGGTCATTCACCAACTGGAAGCGGTGGGACTGTCCCAGTCCACACCAGTTGGGGAAGAAGAACCTGATGGGGACAGCAGAGGGGTCTCAGTGCTGCGTCCCTCAGGACACACAACCCCATCAGAGGGCCCCAGGGAGCCGGGCTGGGGCTGTACCTGATCCTGTACACCACGACCTGGCTGTGGGACTCGTCCACAGTGAAGAGGTGGTTGGGGGGGAACCAGCAGCTCAGATCCTCGGTGGCCAGGGCAAAGAGTGGGTGGCACACGGGCAGCACACCTGGGGATGGAGGGTGAAGCTGGGACCCCCAGTGAGGATGGACACAGGACCACGTGCCCAGGGCCGAGACCCCAATCCCATGGCCAGTACCCTGAGCCCACAGCTAAGACCACGACCCCGCAGCCCCGAGCCTGAGACTGTGGACAGCAGACCAGCCCATGGATAGTACCCAAAACCAACATCTGGCACCCTGAGCTTGCAGCCAGGACCCCGTGCTCATAGCTGGTACCCGAAACCTGCAGCTGGTACCCCAAACCCCCAGCAGGCACCCCAAACCCATGGCTAGTCCCCGAAACCCAAAGCTGGTACCCCAAACCCCCAGCAGGCACCCCAAAACCATGGCTGGTACCCCAAACCCTCAGCAGGCACCCCAAAAACATGGCTTGTACCCCAAACCCACAGCAGGCACCCCAAACACCCAGCTGGCACTCTGAGACCACAGCCAGAACCCCGTGTCCATGGCTGGCCTCTCAAACCCCCAGCAGGCCCTCCAACCCCAGGGCTGGTCCCCCAAAGACCCCCAGCAGGCATCCCAAACCCAGGGCTGGTCCCCCAAAGACCCCTAGCAGGCTCCCCAACTCCAGGGCTGGTCTCCCAAATACCCCCAGCAGACCCCCCAATCCCAGGGCTGGTCCCCCAAAAAACCCAGCAGACCCCCCAACCCCAGGGCTGGTCCCCCGAGCCCCCCGAGCCCCCCGTGGCCGGGCGGGCGCTCACCGCAGGCTTTGGCAGCGCGCACACAGAGCTCCTCGGCCGTGTACTCGCCGCAGGTGAAGGTGAGGCTGCCGGGGGCGCTGCGCGGGGTGGGCGCCCGGTGGTACAGCAGCACCTGCAGGGTGCCGGTCCTGCCGGTTTCGGCCGAGGAGAGGCTGCAGGAGCGGCCCCCGATCAGCGGCGTGTCCTCGCCCAGCGGGGCCATGGCAGGGGCTGCAAGGAAAAGGGGGGCTCAGAGGGATCCCCCCTGGCCCCACAGCTCCCCTTCCCTGTGTTTTCCTCGTCATCCACCCCAGGGGCCAACCCCACAGCTGAACCTGCAGTACTCCCAGTGCTGGGATTGACCCCTCCTGCGAAGGATGAAGGAGAAACTGAGTCACGCAGTGGGATAACCCTCCCATCCTGTCCCATGGCCGCTCGTCCTCTGCCTCAGCGCTCCCAGAGTGGGTGGGGATGGCTTGGCTCCATCCTCTGGAGCCCCTCGTGCCAGTGTGGTACCTCTGCTGTGCCAGGGGCCTTGCCGTGGCCCTGGGAAGGGGGTCCCGGGCAGGGTGTGCCGCCAAGTTGGGGTTCTGGTTGTGCGTAGGTGGCTGAGAGAGATTAAAAAATCCCCTGGGTGACTTCCTTCCTGCCCGAGGCCTCCCCAGCGTGTGGCTTCCTGGCAAGGGAGAGGGGACCAAAGGAGGCATCCCAGGGTGCAGGGATGATGGAAGGTGACAGACAGAGAGCTTGGGCACCCCCTGGCCACCGCAGTGGACCCTTGTCCTGCTGCTTCCTGGTGCTGTGGGTACCACAGAGTTGGGTGATGCTCTGCCAGGACATCCCTTCCCACGGTGAGGGGCTGGTGCTGCCTGCCCCTCCCTGCACCCCGTTGTTGGGACCCTCAGTGCCCCAGTGGCAGCCCTGGCCCTTCACCCCGGTCCTGCCCCAAGTGTCACTGTGGCTCTGGGCACGTTCTGGGCCTGGCACTGTGTGGTGTCGCACGTACCTGCCAGAGGATGTGGCCAAATCTTGTTATTTTTCCCCTTGAGCTGCTCCAACCAGCTCGATGAGGAGGCAATGCCAGAGAGAGGTGGGGAAGGGGTCCTGCCCAGCCCTGTCCCCTGGGGACAGGTGATGGGGACAATGCCACCAGGCCCAGTGATCCTCCCCTGCCCCATGTTGCTGCCTCAGAGGGGATGGTGCTGCTCTGGTGACACCTTGGAGGTGACAGTGCCCCCATGGTCATGCCTTGGAGGGGATGGTGCCTCCAGGGTGACACATCAGAGGGGGCAATACCCCCACCATGATGCTTTGGAGGGGACAGTGACCTCATGGTGGTGCCTCAGAGGGGACAGTGACCTTGTGGTGATGCTTTGGAGAGGATGGTGCCCCTGTGGTGACCCTTTGGAGGGGACTGTGCCTCGATGGTGACACACCAGAGGAAACTGTGCCCCTGCATCACCTGTCCCCACATCAGGGCTCTTCTCCAGTCCCAACTCCCTTCTCATCCCCAGGGCTGAAGGCAGAGGGTGGAAATCCCCAAACCTGCCTGAGTGCCGGGCGGGACAAAGTGGTGTTTGTGCCAGAGAATGAGGAAACGGGGACAGCCCCACGCCCGGTGCCACGTCGCATCCCAGAGCCAGAGCTGTCCTGCCTCCCCTGCGCTCCTGGGGGTCAGTGCCCGGCTCCCACCGGGGTCCGGACACCGCGGCACCACCCGGGCTGTGAGCCAGTGCCGGGGGCACGGGAGGGAAGGGGTTATGGCCGCGGCCCCCGACGGCTCCATCCTCCCCACCGAGGGTCCCTCCCCGACGCCCTGAACCTGCCTCCTGCCATCCCATGGGCTGGGGCAGCTCGAGGCGCGGCCTCCCTTTGCCACGGCCCCTCAACACCCGCCGAGGACGTCGCAGCAGCCTCTCGGACCCGCCGGGCTTCCCAGGGACCCCCAGGGACCCCTGGGCAGCCCCCGCTCCGCTCCTGAGGCTCGGCAGCCGGTCCGTCCCGCTCCGCAGGCAGCTGCCTGCAAACAACCTGCTTTTTCTGGGTAAAGGTTTCCTTTAGGTTTGTTTTTCTCCCTCAGCTGGAGATAAATTTGGCTCTGCCGGAGGCTCTGCCCCTCCTTGTTTGTGCTGATTGGGGAGGGGTCGCTCCTTTCCCTCCTTCCCTCCCTCCTGGCTGTGTCCTTTGGGTGCTGACGTTTCCCTGGAGCAGGCGCTGCCACTCTCTGCTCCAAACCGGGAGGTATCGGGATAATTCCCACACTGAATTCGGATTGTCCCTTGTGCATCTCTGCCCTTTGCAGCCCTTGGCACAGACCTTGCCTGGGACAGGCACAGAGGGGACAGGGCAGGGCTGGCAGCCCTGCTCCCCCTGTCCGTGCTCCCTGCTTTCCTCACAGGGTGCTGATCAATAATTCCAAGGAATTTTCTCACCCTCCTGTTTGACCCTTGGACGCTCTGGTGTCACCGTGCCCTGGCCGAGCCGTGTGTGCCGTGTCCCCGTGTCCCCGTGTCCCCATCCTCCCACAGGTGTCCGGTTTGGGGCTCCCCGTGCCCTGCAGTGGCCATGCCGGCTCCGGCGGGGAGCCCGGAGATTCGGGCTCCGGAGCGTCTCACCTTCAGCCTCTGGGACTACGGAGTCTTCGGGTTGATGCTGCTCATCTCCACGGGCATTGGGCTCTTCCACGGACTCGCCAGGGGCGGCCAGAAAACCTCGGAGGATTTTTTCACGGGGGGCCGGCGCATGTCGGCGCTGCCCGTGGGGCTCTCGCTCTCCGCCAGCTTCATGTCGGCCATCCAGGTGCTGGGAGTGCCGGCGGAGGCGTACAGGTACGGAGCCAAATTCCTCTGGATGTGCATGGCACAGCTCATCAACACCCTGCTCACCGCCCAGCTCTTCCTGCCCGTCTTCTACCGCCTGGGACTCACCAGCACCTACGAGGTGGGCACGGGCTTGGGGGTCGCACACAGGTATCCCACCCTGGAGCGGTCCCCCGAGGTGTCCCCGATGCCGGGATGGCCCCGACATACTCCTTATCCTTGTCCTTGTCCCAGTACCTGGAGCGGCGGTTCAGCAGGAGCGTCCGGCTGTGCGGGACCCTGCAGTACGTGGTGGCCACGGTGCGTGTCGGCGGTGCGGGGTGGGGTGAGGACGCGGCGGGGGCTCGGACCCGGCCGTGCCTGCGCTGCCCGGAGCCTCTGGGGAGCTTCCTTGTTCCCGTGCTCGTGTTTTTCCTGGCTCCGAGCAAGCAGCGCCCGAGTGGAGCCCTGTTTTGAGTGAAAACCGCAGTGTTTTCCCAGCCGTGCTTGAGCAGCGCTGTCATGCTCTGTTCCCGACCCCGCCGATGCCCTGTCACCTGCCCCGTGCCCGCGGTGCCGGTGGGACCCGGTGCTGACCCCTCCGTCTTCCCACAGATGCTCTACACGGGGATCGTCATCTACGCCCCCGCCCTGATCCTCAACCAAGGTGTGGTGGGGAAGGGGGGGCTGCTCCCCAGTGTGTCCCTGTCCCTGCATTGGGGACACCTCAACCAGGTGACGTTTCACCCCGGGCCTCTGCTCAGCACTTTGTTTTCCCCTCCAGTGACCGGGTTGGACATCTGGGCATCCCTGCTCTCCACCGGGGCCATCTGCACCTTCTACACCACCATAGTGAGTGAGGGAGCCCCAGGGAGGGGGTCCTGGGAGTGCTGGGGGTCCCTGGAGCTCACCCCTGGCTCTGTCTGGTGCAGGGTGGGATGAAGGCTGTCATCTGGACCGACGTCTTCCAGGTCTTTGTCATGCTCTCCGGCTTCATTGCCATCGTCATCCGGGGGGTGCTGCTGGTGGGAGGTCCTGCCAAGGTGCTGGGCATCGCTGCCAACAGCTCCAGGGTCAACTTCGGAGAGTGAGTACCCCCACCCCTGTGGTGTGCAAACCCCACTCACCCCCTGTCTTGGGGTTCTGAGGGGTCAATGAGTCCCCCCTACACCACAGTGTGCAGATCCCATCCCCCCTCAATCCAGGGTTCTGGGGGTCAGTGAGTCCCCCATTCTATAGTGTGTGGACCCTGCTACCCCTGCCCTGAAGTTCTGGGGGTCAGTGAGTCCCCTCCAACCCACAATGTGAAGACCCCACTCACTCTTCACCCTGCAGTGCTGGGGGATCAGTCCCACCCCCTCTCCCCCCCTGCCCTGGGATCCTGAGGGGTCAGTGAGCCCCCCAACCCACAGTGTGGGGACCGTGATCCCCCTGCCCTGGGGTGCAGGTGGGTTGGTCCCAGCCAGCTCACCCCTCACCCTGGCATTGTGCCACCGTGCCCAGCTTCAACCCAGACCCACGGAGCCGGTACACGGTGTGGACCTTCCTGCTGGGTGGGACACTGGTCTGGCTCTCCATGTATGGCGTCAACCAGGCCCAGGTCCAGCGTTACGTGGCCTGCAGGACCGAGAGAGAGGCCAAGATGTGAGTCCAGGGATGGTGGGATCATCTGGATCCCACTCTGTGAGGGAGCAAGAGGCTGCTCCGGGTGGGGGGAATGGCTAGATGCCAGTTTGTCCCTTAAGAGAGACCATTGCCTGTACCCCTGTATGGCCCTGGCACCTCTGTATGGACACTGCCCCCCTGCACAGACCCTGCAAGGACCCTGCACCCCTACCTGGCCCCTGTATAGACCCTGCATGGACCATACATGGACCCTTTATGAACCCTACACCCCTGCAAGGGCCTGGCACCCCTGCACGGACTCTGCATCCCATCATTGCCCCTGCACAGACCCTGTATGGGTCCTGTATGGACCTGGCACCCCTGCACAGCCCCTGCACAGCCCCTACCCCCCTGCCTGGCCCCCACACCCAGACAGGCCCCACTCCTCATCCTCCCCCCTGTGCTCACAGGTCGCTGCTGGTGAATCAAGTGGGGCTGTTCTGCATCGTCTCCAGTGCAGTCGCCTGTGGCCTTGTCATGTTTGCTCTCTACAAGGACTGTGACCCCCTCCTGGCCGGTGCCATTGCAGCTCCTGACCAGGTACCTGCCCCTCCTGAACCCCCTGAGGGCAGTGAGGTGGGAGGGGGGTCATTTGGATCCCCCAGGTACCTGCCCCTCAAGGACCCCCCTGAGGGCAGTGGGGTGAGAAGATGAGGGTGTTGTGGGGGGTGTTGGGGTCGCCTTGGGTCCTGCCCCCTTGGGCACCACCCGAGGCAGTGGGGTAGGAGGAGGTGTTGGGGTGCCCTGTGGTCCTGCCCCCAGGGTCCTGCAGCCCCTTCCTCCTACAGTACATGCCCTACCTGGTCCTTGACATCTTCGAGACCATGCCAGGGGTGCCAGGGCTGTTCCTGGCCTGTGCCTACAGCGGGACCCTCAGGTGAGGACGGGGGTGCCCAGGGGACTCCAGGGGAGGGGGTGCACCCCCTGTCCCCTGCAGGGGCTGGGGCTGAGCAGAGCCCCCCACTCTCAGCACGGCCTCCACCTCCATCAATGCCATGGCTGCTGTCACCGTGGAGGACTTTGTGAAGCCCCGGCTGCCCGCCCTGTCCCCCAGGAAGCTCACACTCATCTCCAAGGGGCTCTGTGAGTGCCCCCTGTTATCCTGACCCAGAATGTGCCATGCTATGCCATGCTCTCCCACGCTGGGACGTGCTATCCCATCCCACCCCATCTATGCCATCCAGTCACATCCTATCACCTCCCATTGCCTCATGTTATTGTTTGTTACCCCATCCTTTCCCATCCCATCCTTTCCCATCCTATCCTATCACATCCCATCTCATCTGCACCCACCCCATTCCTCCCATCCCATCATTCTTATGCCACCCATCCCATCCTTTCCCAGTCTATTCTAACCCATCCATCCCATCCTTTCCCATTCCATTATTTTCCATCCTATCGTATCCCACCCTATTCCATGCTGAGTGTGACATCCCATCCTATCCTTTCCCATCTCATCCCATCTCTTCCCTTCCCTCTCCTTGCCATCTCATCTCATACCACCTCTTCCCTTCTTCCCCCATTCCTTTCTATCCCACCCCACCCCACCCCACCCCACCCCACCCCATCCCACCCCATCCCACCCCATCCCATCCCATCCCATCCCATCCCTTCCCATCCCATCCCATCCCTTCCCATCCCATCCCTTCCTGTCTCCCCACAGCTCTCACCTACGGCACCTCATGCATCACAGTGGCAGCTCTGTCCTCACTGCTGGGGGGGGGCGTCCTGCAGGTGAGACCCCCCCGCTCTGACCCCAGCCCTGGGTGGAGGGGCCGAGATCATCCCACCCTTAAACACCCCCAAAACCCTCCCAAGCTCCCCAGCCCCCCCAGTCCCCCTCTGTCCTGGCTCTGCCCAGCCAAGCAGGACTCGGCCACGCACCACTGACACCCGGAGAGCCCTCGAGGTGGTGGGGCTGGGGCAGAGCCAAACACCCCCTTGCTCCCCCCTGAGCCCCCCTGAGCCCTCCCCAGCCCCCCCACCAGAGCTGTGCCCCTCCCAGGGCTCCTTCACGGTGATGGGGGTGATCAGTGGCCCCTTGCTGGGGGCTTTTGTCCTGGGCATGTTCCTGCCCTTCTGCAGCACGGCTGTGAGTTTTGGGGGGTCTTAGGGGGATTTGGGGAGGGGGATTTTGGGGAGGGGGGCATTCCAAGGTCCTGCCCTTTTGCAGCTCAGCCATGAGGGGTGGGAAGGAATCTGGGGAGGGAATTTTTGGAGTAGAGGGGCATTCTGAGGTCCTGCCACTCTCCAGCATGGCCAAGAGTGGGGGCAAGATTTTGGGGAGGGGGAATTTTGGTGGAGGGGCTCTGGGATTTTGGGCTTGTTCCTACTGTGAGTCCAGGGATTTTGGAGGGGGAATTTTGGGCTGTGGGATTTTGGGGAGGGAGGGTTCTGGGTCTTGAAGCTCTGCAGCATGGCCGTGACTGGGGATGGATTTTGGGGAGTGGGAATTTTGGGGGGTGGCTCTGGGGTCTTGGGCATGTGCCTGACATGAGTCCAGGGATTTTAGGAAGGGGGAATTTTGAAGTGGGGGTCCTGGACTCCTGGGCATGTGCCTGCTGTGAGTCCAGGGATTTGGGGGGGGCGGATTTTGGGGTGAGGGCATTCTGTGGTCCTGCCACTCCACAGGGGATTTTGGGAGGGATCTCCGGGGTCCATCCGCAGCCCCCCTGGGCTGTGCAGACCCCCCCTCCTGTGCCACAGGGTGTCCTGGGGGGCCTGGCCGTTGGCTTTGCCCTGTCCTTCTGGGTGGCTGTGGGGGCCACTCTGTACCCCCCCAGCGCTGCCACCATGGGGGTCCTGCCCACCTCCGGGGCCCTCTGCCCCACCCTCAATGGTACCAGCACCAACAGCACTGTCCTGCCGGGCCCCCCCGGCCCCCCCGGGAACCCCCCGGTGCCCCCACGGTGAGTTGGGATGGCCGGGGTTGGGGGGTGCTGGCTGGGGTGGGGCTGGGGAGGTGGGTGGCTTGTGTGTTGTCACAGGGCTTTCCCTGTGCCTTGTGACGTCACCCTGTTGTCCTTGTTCCTTGTGACATCACACTGCTGTCCCTGTGCCTTGTGACATCACACCGCTGTCCCTGTTCATCGTGATGTCACACCACTGTCTCTGTTCTTTGTGAGGTCACACCGCTGTCCCTGTTCATTGTGATGTCACACTGCTGTCCCTGTTGGCTGTGACGTCACACTGCTGTCCCTGTTCAGTGTGACGTCACACCGCTGTCCCTAGTGGCTGTGACGTCACACCGCTGTCCCTATTGGCTGTGACATCACACCACTGTCCCTGCTGGCTGTGACGTCACATCGTTGTCCCTGTTCATTGTGATGTCACACTGCTGTCCCTGCTGGCTGTGATGTCACACTGCTTCCCTGTTCATTGTGACGTCACACTGCTGTCCCTATTGGCTGTGACGTCATACCGCTGTCCCTGCTGGCTGTGACGTCACACCCTGTCCCCCCTTGCAGACCAGCCATCCTGGGTGACTTCTACTCCATGTCCTACCTGTACTACGGGGCGCTGGGGACCCTCAGCACGGTGGGGGTGGGGGTCCTGCTCAGCTCCCTGCCAGGTGAGCTGGGGGTGAGGCAGGGGGGGTGACCCAGCGTGGGATTCCCGTCCTGCACCCCCTCCCTGACATTCCCCCCCCCCCCCCCAATTCCCGGCAGGGCCCACCCGGCAGAGGCAGCGGCCCCCGGGGGTGCTGTGGTGGGACATCGTGAGGAACGTGCCCTCGGGGGTCCCCACGAGGGACAAGACCCCCGGGGACGAGCCCCTGGGCAAGGCTGGAGCTTCCCAGGGGCTGCCGGAGAGGCTGGAAGGGGAGGGGAGTCCCTGCCGGGACCTCCCGGAACCCGGAGCTGCCACGGAGCTGCTGCTGCGGGAGACCCACGTGTAGGGGACAGGGGGGGACATGGGTGACCAGGGTGGGACACATCCCCATGGGGGACACATCCCCGTGCTGAGGTCCCCAATAAAGGAGGAGCTGATCCTGAGAGGAGCCTGTCCTTGGGGGGCCCAGAGGGGGGACACGGCTGAGCCCCTCGGGGGCAGCTGGAACTGGGGGGGTCAGTCATGGGGGGACAGGGAATGGGGGGTGGGGGAGGAAAGAGCTGCCCTGGTCAGTGCCACCCACTCAGGTGACGATGGCCACACCCTGCTAAGCTCCACCCACCCGGGTGACAGTGGCACACGCCCTGTTAAGCCCCACCCACCCAGGTGACAATGGCCACACCCTGCTAAGCTCCACCCACCTGGGTGACAATGGGTTGAAATAGGAAACATTCTAATCCAATAGAACAAAATCCTGCCTTTTATTCAGCGAAGGGAACACGGGGGTGACCCCACCAAAGGTGTTCCACGAGGCTTTTGTGTCTCCAGGTTATATTCTGAGTTACAACTGAAGCCCCTCCCCAAAGCCAGGCAGATATTTGGGGGGACTCTGAACAGCTCCAAAGGGCTGCTCTGATCTCTTATCTCTGCAGCTCCAAATTTCCTTTTTAACTAAACAATTTTACAGCTTCAGGCCTCGAATCCAAGCAGGTTTTCTGATTTATTTCTCACAGCTCAGCCTCTAATCCAGGCAGGGGTTTTGGTTTGTTTCTCAAAGCCCATCCTGCAGCTCCAGGGTTAAATTCCTCCTTGGCTAAAGCTCTGCCTGGTCGATGGAACTGCTGCATCTCTGTCAGCACCGGCTGTGCTGGGACAAACCTGGGGACAAGCTACAATCAGAAATTAATATAAAATACAAAGTGGTCTGATTAAAAAAATAAGTAAAGATTTTATGATTTCATGGAGAAGGGATAAAATCCATTTCCTTCAGAGGTCCCCGTCTCAGGGCTCTGCCCTGGTGGCTCCTCCAGGTAGCAAAGGGCTCCGCCCTGCTAAGCCCCGCCCACTATGGGGACACGCCCAGCCAAGCCACACCCACTATGGGGACAAAGGGCCACACCCTGTTAAGCTCCGCCCACTCTGGGAACAATGGGCTCTGCCCTGATGAGCCCTCCAGGTGACATCGGGCCCCACCTTGTTAAGCCACGCCCACCGAGGTGACAAAGGACCGCACTCTTCCAAGCCACGCCCACCAACATGGCCACGCCCATACAGGTGTCACTCATCTATCGCACAAGCCACGCCCACTCGTGTGGCCACGCCTACAATCAGACTAAGCCTTAGCCCTCGGGGCGACGCCATCTTTGTGCCGGGCAGAGGAGGAGGTGGCTGCGGCGAGCGGAGCGCGGGCTCTCCCCCAGCCCTTCCTGCCGCTCCGTGAGCGCTGCCACGGGCGGGAGCCGCCGTCCGTCCCTTCGATCGTTCCTCCGCTCCCTCCGCCGCCGGGACTGGCGGCGCAGTGAGAGCAGCGCAAGGTCGTGCCCTTAACAAACATGGCGGCGGCGCGTTACTCTCCACCATCCTCCCTGCCCGGGAGGGAGCGACGGCGCGCTCTGATGACGTCAAAGGCACGCGACGGGCGGGGCGGCGGGGCCCGGGTAGGAGCGGGGCCGGAGGGGCCGGGGCTGGGCGGGGGCGGAGGGGACGAGACGGAATGGGATGGGATGGGATGCGATGGAATGGAGGGAGAACGGGAGAACCGGGAGAGAGGCGAAGGGCAGGGGGTGGCGGGGCGGTGAGGCCCGGGGGGCCCGCGGGGGTGGGGACAGGCCTGGGGGTCCCCCCGCCCACCATCCCCATCCTGGGCTGGAGCCCAGCCCGGATCCCGCTCCTCGGGAAAGGTCAGAGAGCAGGAGAAGGGATTTAAGGACAGGCAAGAGAAGGCACCAGGCGGGAGAAGGGATTTGATCCAGCCCAGGATAGGGGAGCCTTTGGAATGGACCGGCCAGCCCTCAAAGCAGCCCATCCCTGACCGTGTTTATTTGAGAAATTAATGATCTGCCACGAAAATCAACTTTCCAGGCAGGGGGACAGAGGGGCTGGAGAGCTGGGAAAGGCCCTGGGGGTGCTGGTGACAACGGCTGGACACGAGCCCGGGTGTGCCCAGGTGGGCAGTGGCCAAGGGCACCTGGCCAGGGTCAAAACCTGTGTGGCCACAGGAGCAGGGCAGTGACTGTCCCCTGTGCTGGGGGACCCTGAAATCCTGGATGCAGTTCTGGGACCCTCACAAAAATGAGGATATTGAGGGGCTGGAGTGTGTCCAGGGAAGATTATGGAGTTGGGGAAGGGGCTGGAGGGGCTGAGGGAGCTGGGGGGGCTCAGCCTGGAGAAAAGGAGGCTCAGGGGGGACCTTCTGGCTCTGCAATCCCTGCCAGGAGGGGGGACATGGAAGGGTCGGGCTCTGCTCCAGGGAACAGGGGAGGGTCAGGTTGGACATCAGGAAGAATTTCCTCATGGAAAGAGTGGTCAGGCCTTGGAAGGGGCTGCCCAGGGGGGGTTTGGAGTCCCCACCCCTGGAGGTGTCCAAGGAGTGACAGGATGTGACCCTCAGTGCTCTGGGCTGGGGGACAAGGTGGGGATGGGGCACAGGGTGAGCTCAGTGACCTTGGAGCTCTTTCCTTCCCTCAGTGAACCCGTGATTCTGTAACAGGGGTTTTCCCAGCAAACCCCAAATCCAGGGCAAGGACCTGACACTGTTTTCCTCTCCAAAAGAGCACCTTGAGTGATGCCCAAGAAGTTCCAGGGGGAAAACACCAAGTCGGCTGCTGCCCGAGCGAGGAAAGCCGAGGCCAAGGCAGCGGCCGATGCCAAGAGGCAGCAGGAGCTGGAAGATGCTTATTGGAAGGATGAAGACAAACACGTGATGAGGAAGGAGCAGAGGAAGGTCAGTGCCTGCCCAGAGAAGCGTCTGCTAAACCCTGGGGGATCCAGGGATACCCTACCCGTGTCCTGTGCTCCGTTCTGGTGAGAAAAGCTGGAATTGGTGGCTTCTCCCTGAGCTAAAAGCAGCCCAGAGTGGGAGTTAAGTGTGAGCTTTGCTGTGTAATTCCCAGATCTGGTGGATCTCAGAGTTCCTGAGGGAGACAGTAAAAGTTTTCTGGTTGGATTCATTTAAAATTGAATTAAGGAAAAGATCAGGAATTTGGATTGTGCCCAAGTGCTCCTTTAGCTCCCTTTTTTTTCCTTCTTTGCCTTTGGTTTTTAGAGAAGGAAAATGGAATCAGCAGATTAAGGGTCTCAAAGGTCTTTTTTTTCCCTCCTGTTCCCTAAATCAGGAATGTCTCTTCAGATTATCTCTGGTTTGCCCTTCTGTGGGTATCAATTTCTGTCAGTGATTGATAACCAGGGCTTTTTTTGGTTATTTATTTTCTTTTTAATGTCCTGCTTTTTGTTACACAAATTCACCTCCTGGTTTGTGGATTTTTCTGGGAACTCTTCATGATAATTCAGCTGCTTCCTCTGGAATTATCCTCGTGCTGCCCAGGCGGGGCGTGTTGGTGCCAAAAATGGGATTTTGGGGGTTTCTTTGCTTGTGCTGCTGCAGGAATTCAGCACTGGCTGAGCTGTGGCAGGAGGCAGCACGTCCCTGTGACCCTGAGCCCTTCCTGCTGCGTCCCCTGCCTGAGTTCATCCCTAATTTGTGTCCTGGAATCCGGAGTCCTGTGTGCTGTTCCCGGTGTGATCCCGTAATGCTCCCTAATTGCTTCCTGGAACAAGGAGTTGTTATTGCTGGATTTAAGGGCTTGGCCAAAGGTGACCTGTTTGTCAGAACAGCCTCCTGCAGGCAAAGAGAGCAGGAATTTGGAGAGAGAGGGGGGGATGTGCTGGGAGCTGGAATTGCTGACTGGGAAACCAGTGTCTGTTCCAGAGCCTCGGACTGGGAATTAGGGAAACCACTGAGGTGGTTTCCAGTGTCCCCTGAGCCATCCCCTGTCCCTGTGTCAGCACAACCACAATATCCAGGTCTGATTTCACCCAAATCCAGTGTTTCAGTGCTTTTTCTTCCCAGAAACCCCTTTTCCCTGGGAATACACAGCTCACAGCAGCAAAAGTCTCTGCTCAGGTGTGGAGCTGAGCCCAGAAAGTCCAACTGTTCCTGCTCTTCCTGCTGCCAGAGACAGGAATGAGTGGGCTGCTGGAGGGAGATAAATCAGGGAAACCTTCCTTGGCTGCTTCTCCAGCCATCCAGCTGGAATATCCCTGTGGGAAACAAGAGGAGCTGCCTGTGTCCTGTCACATCCTGGCAGGGAAGGGATGTGGGATTTGGATTATAAATGACTTTGCTCTCTCTGGGGTGAGGCTGGAGAAGCCAAACTATTCCCTGGAGTTAAAATTCCCTGGAGAAGGAGGTGTTTGGGGGTGGTGCTGGCACGGAATGTCCATGTGCTCCGGGAGAGACTCAGATCCAGCACCAGAACAGGGGATGGAGATGTCAGGAGAGACCTGAGGACACCAGGCTGGGGTTCACACCCCAAACCAACTGCCCAGACTCTGATACTCCTTCAGTCCTTGCTTTGCCTGCCTGGAAGGGCCGTTTCTGATCCCATTTCCAGGCTCTGATGAGCCCTGGAGATCCTGGTGAGTGCTTGGACACACTCCAGGCCGGTTCTGCTCCACTCACTTTCCACCTGCGTCATTTTCCCTCATTCCTTCGCCTTCCTGCCGTGCCAGGAGCTCTCCAACCTTTCCAGGGCCTCTGCTGAGAGGGGGATCAGGAGCTGAGGCTCCAACTGACTTCTGGTTCCCACATCCCTGTGCCTGGAACCTGGGTTTCCTCCCCCACAGCAGCTGGGAAGCTCTTCTGGGGGCTGATGAGTCGTTCCTTGCTCAGGCAGTTCTCTGCAAGGCTGGAAACTCGTGTTTTAGCACAAAAATCCTTGGCAATGGACATGTCCTGCTGAAGGAATCTCATCCCCTGCTCCTCCCCATGCCCTGTGGCTTCCTTAAAACTCCCTGGTGCCAGTGGCCAACCCAGAGATTCCGTGTGGATCCATCGTTATCCTGCACTGAGTGAGGGTGGGCAGAGCACCATGGCCACAGACATATCCCTGTGTATCCCTTCCCTCCTCTCCCCCTTCCCTCTTCTGTTTGTTTTGTTTTTCCCAGACCTTCCAGGCTTTGGGAGAAGAGGGAGAAAACTCAAAGCCTTGGCCACTGGCACATCCCTGTGCTTGACACATTTTTAACTGGATGGAGGAGTCTCCCCATTCCCCATTCCAGGAGTGGCCAAAATCCCTCCTAATCCAGGAGGCCCAGGATGTTTCTTTACTCAGCCTTTACTCAAGGAGGGAGAGGCCTGATGGGAGAGCTGGGGTCTGGAATCAGGAGCTACACTGGCACTGAGTCCCAGTTCCTGGGCTGTTGTGGCTCAAGGCTCTGGGACTCAGTGACCAAAAATCTGGGATCTGACAGTTGCAGTAAGGGCTTCATCCCTCTAATGGCTTTTCCCATCCTTGGCTCCAGCTGCTTGGAGTGGAGTTAGGTGAGGTTTCCCTTCCTCCCTCCCTTCTTGTCCCCCCTCCCTTCTTTTCCTGGAGATCCCACCTGGAGCTGGAGTTATCCTGTGCTATTCTGAGTGAAGGTGGGCAGAGCATTGTGCCCACAGGGCACATCCCTGTGTATCCCTTCCCTCCTTCCCTTTCCCTCTCCCCTTTCCCTCCTTTTTTTTTCCCCCCAGACCTTCCAGGCTTTTGAAAAAGAGGGAGAAAACTCACAGCCAAAGCACTGAAAGCCCTTAAGGGCTTGTTCCATGGGCTTGTCACCCTCTTTCCTGGGCAAAGTGACTCTTGAACTCCTTCTGGAGCACTTCATGTTCCCACAAGAGCTGCTTTGCTTGTTGGAATCCATCGTGTCCCAGCCCTTGGGAAGAGCCTGAGGATGGATCCAGGCTCTTCACCAGCACCTGCTGAACTCCCAACCTCCCACCACTTATTAAAATTAAAGTGCAGAACTTCATCTGATTGTCCTGGCACTCCTCCTCCACAGCAGGGTTGTGTTTCCCAGGGCTGACATCACTGGGCAGGGATGTGGGAATTATTCCAAAGGGATGGGCTACTACTGTCCTACTGAAGGTCGGGGTGATCCAGCTACAGAACTGAGGTGCCTGTTCTGTTCCAGTGGGATTCCCTGCTCCTGGAAGGGATGGTTTGATCCCTCTGTGAAGTCTGGAGGGGACCTGGTCCTTTCTCCCTTGCAGGAGGAGCGGGAGAAGCGGCGGCTGGAGCAGCTGGAGCGCAAGAAGGAGCTGCAGCGCCTGCTGGAGGAGGAGGACTCCAAGCTCAAAGGGAAGTCACCCAAACAGGTCACTCCAGGGAAGGTCACCAGGGCCCAGATTGAGGAGACAATCAGGAAAGACCAGCAGCAGAAGGAGAACACGGATACAGGTTTGGGAATGCCGTGGGAAGGTTCTGGGGAGTTGGAGGGTGGAATAGGGGGCTGCTCCTTCTCCACCTGCTGTCTCTGAAGGACAAGGTGTTTGGAAAGCAGGAGGTGCAGGCAGCTATTCCTGGATTGTAAAGCTTTGGAAAAGACTGCTCAGGAAGTGGTGGAATCACCATCCCAGGAAGTGTTCAGAAAACATGTGGATGTGGCACTGGGGGACATGGTTTAGTGGTCAGTGTGGCAGTGGGGGCTTGACAGTTGGAACTAATGATTTTAAAGGTCTTTTCCAACCTTAATGATTCCATGATTCTATTACTGTGCTGCCTGTAGCCATTCCCATGTTTCCTGCTTTGCTGTGTCCGTGTCTAACACCCAAATATGGGAAAGAACCCTCCTGGCACCTCAAGGTGGAGCAGAGCTGCAGAGCCAGACCTCTTCCAGCACTGGCCCTGGACTCTGGCTGAGTTTTTCAGAGGGAAATCCCTCTCGTGGGGGTGGGTTATACACTCTGGATTTGATGGTGCTCCCTTTTTCCCTTTCCCTGTGCAGTGGAGAAGGAGAAGACTCACTTGGAAGTCCCCTTGGAAGAGAACATCAACAGGAGGGTGCTGGAGGAGGGCTCTGTGGAGGCCAGGACGATTGAAGATGCCATTGCTGTCCTCAGGTGCGTGGCCACCTTTGAGGGAATCATTTCCCTATGGGAATTCCTGGCAGACATTCCCTGACACCCAGTGGGGCTTTCCATCCCAACAGCAAGTCATGACACATCCCAAGGGAACCCCGCGAGGAGGGTTTGATGTGGGATGGGGAGGTTCCCAGCCTTATCCCACCATTCCTCTGCTCCTGGTGGTGCTGGCACGGAGCAGGGTGGGCAGGGGGGGCTGTTCCTGTGGGATGGGGAGGTTCCCAGCCTTATCCCACCATTCCTCTGCTCCTGGTGGTGCTGGCACGGAGCAGGGTGGGCAGGGGGGGCTGTTCCTGTGGGATGGGGAGGTTCCCAGCCTTATCCCACCATTCCTCTGCTCCTGGTGGTGCTGGCACGGAGCAGGGTGGGCAGGGAGGGCTGTTCCTGTGGGATGGGGAGGTTCCCAGCCTTATCCCACCATTCCTCTGCTCCTGGTGGTGCTGGCACGGAGCAGGGTGGGCAGGGGGGGCTGTTCCTGTGGGATGGGGAGGTTCCCAGCCTTATCCCACCATTCCTCTGCTCCTGGTGGTGCTGGCACGGAGCAGGGTGGGCAGGGGGGGCTGTTCCTGTGGGATGGGGAGGTTCCCAGCCTTATCCCACCATTCCTCTGCTCCTGGTGGTGCTGGCACGGAGCAGGGTGGGCAGGGGGGGCTGTTCCTGTGGGATGGGGAGGTTCCCAGCCTTATCCCACCATTCCTCTGCTCCTGGTGGTGCTGGCACGGAGCAGGGTGGGCAGGGGGGGCTGTTCCTGTGGGATGGGGGTGTCCCTGGTGTCCATTGTCCCGATTCCATCCCGGCAGCGTTGCCAACGACGCCGACCGACACCCCGAGCGCCGGATGAAAGCCGCGTTCACGGCCTTCGAGGAGCTGCACCTGCCCCGCCTGAAGCAGGAGAACCCCAACATGCGCCTGTCCCAGCTCAAGCAGCTCCTCAAGAAGGAGTGGATGAAGTCCCCGGAGAATCCCATGAACCAGAGGCACAAGGCTTACAACAGCCAAAAGTAGAACTTGAGCTGCTCATCCCAGCCCCAGACTGGGGGCTGGAGCCCCAGGGCTCTGCTCTGTGAAAACAGGAGACACGAGGAACCTCCTCTCCTTTGGTTTTCTTTCCCTGTCCCCACTTTGTCCTTGGATTTAAGAGAAGCACGAGGCCACTGCCCGCCTGGGGACACTCTTGTCCCTCCCTGGACAGACTAACGCCACCTTCACCTTCCCAAATCTGGGTATTACCTGACAAAACCAGCTACTAACTCACTTCCAGACCTCCAGCAGGTCCAGGTGGGGACCCCCGTGGTGGCCGTCCCCTCTCAGACTGTCCTTGTCCCCACCCTCCTGCTCTGCAGGGGAATTTTGGAACCATCACAGGGAAGGCACCTGCTCTCTGTTCCCACTGTCATCCCGAAGAGATTCCAGACTGGGATTGCTGTTGGTCCAGCTGCCTCTCTCCTCTTGATCTCAACCCCAATGAGAGCAGGAGGGTGGGGAAGAGGGAAAATCATCTTCTCTCAAGGAGGAATGGGAGAAATACCTGCCCAGTGTGGTTCCTGCATTCTCTGGGCAGGACACTGGTGCCAGGCTGCTCCATGTGACAATTCCCAGTGTCCCTTGGGAGCTGCTGGTGGCACAGGAGGGTTCCCAGAGGGGCTGTGACCCAAAATCCACAGCAAGAATGGAAGCTGCTGCTTCTCCCATCCTTTCTTCCCCTGCATGATCCTGGGCTCAGACCTGAAGGTGCCGTGTGGGCCTTTGGAAAGGGAGTGACACTGACCCCCTGTGCCACCTCTGCTCCCCTCAGGCACAGTCCCTGGGCCCTCTGCTGGCCCAGGCAGGAGGAATGGGATGAGCTCCCATGGGAATGCTGAGTGAGATCTGTGGGGTCCCTTGGGATGAGCTCCCATGGGAGTGCCAGGTGAGATCCATCCATGAGCACCCTTGGGAATGCCAGAGAGGTTTAACTCTGAAGCTACAGCACAGCCCTGCCCTCATCTCCAGCAGTCACTGGGTTTTCCTCTCTTCCCTCTCTTCCTGGTCTCCTTTGGGAGTGAAATTCCTTTCAAGGAATTCCTTCTAGCATCTCCACAGCCTGGGGGTGTCACCAGGGTTGGAAACCAGCCACACTTGTGGCTCCACAGCCTCTTCCCATGGGATTAAATCAGATTTATCCCAAGCCAGGGTGAACCTTTGCAGCTGAGACCCTGTGGCCGTTTTGGGGTTCCCCCCAGCCCTCTCTACCCCACCAAAGGAGCTGGGCTGGCCAGTGCCCCCCCTGCACCCCCAAACCCAACCGGTCCAGCCAGGGAGGAATGAACCCACCACATCCCCTTTCTGTGAGAATTTGTTGTGTTTGAACCCAATTAAAACTTAAAAGCACCCCAAAATCCTCTTAAATTGGAGAAGGAATAAGGAGGGAAAGGTTAATGGAGGTTTCTTTTCCTGGTTTGCCACACAGGGGACTGTTTATTGCACTGAAACACTGAAAAATCCAGCTGGGAGTTGGGTGTGGTTCCTGCCTGGATTGGGGGTCTCTCTTGGGGGGATGGGGGTGCCCCCTTTGAACCCCCCACCCCAGCAGGTTGTGCATGGCTGAGCTGCAGCACCTGAGAGGGGCAAAGCCCCCAATTCCTGCTGCTCCCTGATGCTGGAATAATGAACCCATGTGAGAGTGTGTGTCTGTGTGTGTGTGTGTGCCCTCAACCCCCCCATCCCTTCACCCTGCAGGACTGCCCCCCCAAGCCCCAGTGCCCCCACCCTGCCCCAGTGCCCCCACCCTGCCCCAGTGCCCCCCTCATGCCCCAGTGCCCCCCTCCCTGCCCTTACTCGCTCCCTCCATGGCGCAGAGGCTCCTGCACAGCCTTGGCTTTGTGCAGCAGAGCCCACCCGCCTCCCTTCCTCCTCCTCCTCCTCCTCCTCCCCCCTCAGCACTGCGGCAGTGCCGGGTGTCCCCCCGCGGGGGGAGGGCACGGGTGGGATGTGCTGGCAGTGACAGCACGGGGGGGCTGCGGCGTGCGGGGCCTCTCCATGGCTCCCTCTCCATGTCAGTTTAACGTGGAAAGGGACCCTCCCGTGATTTTGGGGACCCCTCTCAGTGCTAATGGGGTTCCCCCATAATAAAGGAAAGCGATCCCCCATTATAAGGGGGGTTGCTGGGGAACCCCCTCCAACAGACGAGGGGTTTCCCTGGGGAAAAGGGATTAACGGGGGAAATCCTTCAGCAGCCGGACACCGCCCCACACACACACCGTGCGAGTGCGGGATTAGTGGGGGATTCCCTCCCCCCGGGGGCAGGGGGTGGGCGCCTCCCCTCTCATGGCCAAGGCGGGATGTGGGGGAGTCCCGCAGTGCGGGAGGAGGGGCATTCCCGGGGTACAGAAGGGGTTAACGGTGTGCCCACCCCCCTTCAGCGCACCGAGCGGGGGTCCCCGCCGCAGGGTGGGGGGGCGGGGAGCGGCGGAGAGGGGAGGGATTCCCCGCCCTGCCCTCCCCCCCCGCGGGGATTCCTCCCCGGTTTTTCCATTCCCTCCCTCTCTCCGGTGCGGGGGGGCCGCGCTCGCATCGTGCGCATCCCGCGGGAAAAAGGGGAGGCGCTGCCATGGCAACCGCGAAGGGCTTGCACCGGGCATCCCCCCCGTCCCCGAACTGGGCATCCCTCCCACAACACAGCGCAGGCTGCCCTTCGCTGAGCATCCCCTCCCCGCACCGGTTATCCCCCGCACCGGGCATCCCCCGCACCGGGCATCCCCCGCACCGGTTATCCCCCGCACCGGGCATCCCCCGCACCGGGCATCCCTCGCACCGGGCATCCCTCGCACCGGTTATCCCCCGCACTGGGCATCCCCCGCACCTGTTAGCCCCTGCACTGGGCATCCCTCGCACCGGGCATCCCCCGCACCGGTTATCCCCCACACCGGGCATCCCCCGCACCTGTTATCCCCTGCACTGGGCATCCCCCGCACCGGGCATCCCCCGCACCGGTTATCCCCTGCACTGGGCATCCCCCGCATAGGGCTTTCCCTCCCCCGCAACCCCCGCGCGCACCGGGTATCCCCCGACCCGCAGCCTCCCCCCGCACTGGGCATCCCCCGACCCCCCTCGCAACGGCGTCCCCCGCACCGGGCATCCTCCCCTGCTCCCCGCCCCGCTCCCCCCGCAGCCCACCCTCTGCAGCGCCCGCCCTGCACCACAGCCCCGCTCCCCCCGCGCCTTCGTGCGCCCCCCGCCCCGCGCACCCTCCGGGCACCGCACCCTCCGCAGCCCCCGCACGTCGCACGGGGCTGGGTGTGCAAGCCCTGCGCCTTCTCCCTGTCACCGCACCTCCCAAAGAGGGCGTGCAGCCTCTGGCACACGCAGGGATGCAACGACTCGCATGCACTCACACTCAACACGCACACACGTGTGTTCACACGCACTCTGTGCACACCCGCCGTGCACACAGCCCACCTTGCACACCTTGACAGTTCACACCCCTCCTTGCACACCCCTGTGCACATCCCTCCTTGCACACCTCCCGTGCACGTCTTGGCGTGCACACCCCGATGTGCACTCCCCGCCTTGCACACCCACTGCTGCTCACACTTCTCCCTGCACACACTTCTTTGTACAACCCTCTGTGCACAACCCCCTACGCACACCCCTTGAACACCCCACTACACACACCTCCCATTGCACACCCTCCTTGCACACCCCACCTTGCACTCTCCTTGTGCACAGCCCCATACAGACCCCTCTTTACACCCACCTTGCACACGCCTCTGTGCACACCCCCTCCTTGCACACCCACCTTGCACACCCTCGAGCTTCACTCCTGCAAACTTCAGCCCCTGCTGCCCCTAAACTGACACACGCACTCTCGTGCAAACCCCACCGTGCACACTCACACCTTTCCCACCCTCCCCGGAGCGGGGTTCTTGCACACGCGTGTGTCCCGCCGCCCCAGACCCCTCTGCACTGATAAGGGAAGGGAAGGGGCTGCAGGCAGGTGGGCAGCACCTTCCGACCACCCCCCCCAGAGCAGTCCCGCTGCCCACCCTGCCTGCAACGCGCACCTCACCCGAGGGGGGTCACCCCGCACCCCCTCCCCACTCCCGGAGGGTCCCTGTTCCCCACCGGCAGCAATCGCATCCCGGGGTGGGGGTCACACGGAGGGCTGGGGGGGGTTCCGTGGGGCGCCGGGTGGGGGTCCTGCTCACGCGCTCCTGCAAGGCCAACCCCGGGGCTGCATCGGTTCAACCGGAGGGGTTCCCAAGGACCCCCGGCCGGGTCGGAGCCGCGGGGAGGGCGCGGCGCGGGGGTGCTGCGTGTGGGCGATCGCCCACGTCCCCGCCGATGTGGCAACGCGCGTGGGGGCCCCGCAGGCGGCTGGGTTTATCCACGGGTCATCGCTGCGGTGGCCAAGAGGCCCCGGGAGGCCCCGGGAAGCACCGGGAGGCCCCGGGAAGCACCGGGAGGCCCTGGGAAGCACCGGGGGGGAACCGGGGCGGGTACGCGCGGCTGCGCGTGTGAGCGGAATAGCAACGGCGCCGCATCGCCGCCCGCAGCCGCCGCCTGCGCGCTGGGGAAACCGAGGCACGGGGCGGCCGTGAGGGGCTCGGCGGGACCGCGGGGCCCGTGTCGAGGGTCACCCCCGGCCCCCGGTTGTGCCACCGGGACCTCCCGGGAATCCGGGCTCGGCGCCACACGTGCCGCCGCCGGGCCATGGTCAGCGGCGGCAGCGCCCGAGGGCAGCGGAGGCCGGGGGCTGGTTGCAGGTGGGTGTATTTTGGGGGTGGGGGGCCAAGGGGGAGTGGAACCCCCCCCTCAGCTCCAGGGGACCTGCTTGTGTTGGGGAACCCCCCTCCTGACTCCTGGGAATCCCCCGATTCCAGGGAATCCCCCGGCTCGTGGGGTTCCCTCGGCTCGTGGAAACCCCCTGGCACAGGGCGACAGAGGGGGGGTGCCCGGGATGGGGGGGGTTTGGAAGGAGGGAGAGGGCACCATGAGGGGCTGCCCCGAGGGCAGCCCGAGGCTCTGGGGGTACGGGGGGGCTGCTGGGCCTCTTCAGCCGTCTCTGTGCTCACCCCGCGGGCTTGCGGGGGTGGCCGCGTTGGGGACAGCGGTGGGGGGGGCGGGAGGAGCCCCCGGCGGTGACAACGAGGACGCGATGGGAGTGACTGTGCCCGGCTAAAAATATCCTCCGCCCCCACCCACCGCCAGCGCCGCGGCCTCAAGGTCACTGCCCTGCCGGGGGGGACGCGGGGGTGTGGGGCGGGGAAGCCCCCGGCCCCCCCCGCGCCGCGGTTCCCGCACGCTGCCGCCGCCAGTGCTGCTCCGCCGCGCCAAGAGCTGCCCGCGCCCGCCGCCCCCGCGCCCCGGCACATGCCCCCGCCGCCCCCCGGGCCCCCCGGCGCGTCCCGACGCTCCCCATAGCACGGGGCCGTGGCAAGTGAGCGAGCGCGGGGGTGGCAGCGAGGGGGACCCCCGAGATGGCAGCGGGGGGGACCTCGGGAATGGCAGCGGGAGTGGGACCTCAGGGATGGCAGCGATGGGAGGACCCCGGGGATGGCAGCGAGGAGGGACCCCCGGGGGTGGCAGCGGGGTGGGACCCCAGGGATGGCATTTCCCGGTGTGGATGAGTGTCGGAGTGTGGGGATACCAGGGACGCCCTGTCTGTGAGGGTTTGGGGTGTGGAGACACCGGGGATACCCTCCCTTTGTGGTGTCAGGATGTGGGGATGCTGGGCATGTCCTGTCTGTGGGGTTTGGGGGTGTGGGGACACCAGAGACACCCTCGCTGTGCAGTGTCAGGGTGTGCAGACATGGGGAACATCCTCCCTTTGTGGTGTCAGGGTGTGGGGACACAGGGCCTGTCCTGTCTGTGGGGGTTTGGGGTGTGAGGACACCGGGGATACCCTCCCTTTGTGGTGTCAGGGTGTGTGGACATGGGGAATGTCCTCCCTTTGTGTTGTCAGGGTGTGGGGATACCCAGGCTGTCCCTGTCTACTGTTTTGTGGGGTGTGGGGACACCAGGGACACTGTCCCTCCGTGGTGTCAGGGCATGGGAACACAGAAGATGTCCTGTCTGAGGGGTGTCAGGGTTTGGGGACACTGGGGACATCCTGTCTGTGGGGTTTTAGGGTGTGGAAACACCAGGGATGCCCTCCCTGCTGGTTTTTGGGGTATGGAGACAACAGGGGTGCCTTCCCTGTGGGTTTTTGGGGTGTGGGGATGCCAGAGATGCCCTTCCTGCAGGTTTTGGGGGTGTGGGGACATTGGGGACACTCCCCCTGAAGGATTTGGCTACTTGGGGTAATCCCCACCTGCCGGAGTCAGGGGATTTGGGGAGTCTCCATCCTTGGGGACGGTGTGGCTGCGGGCACCAAAGCCGTGAGTGTGGCCGAGCAGGTTTGAGGGGCTTGGGGTGCTCGGTGGTTGCCAGTGGCAGTGCCCAGCTGGCAGGATAGCTCTGGTGGGACACCAGGATGGCACAAAGCTCAGCCAAAACCAGAGGGACCCCCTGCCACAACCAGCCTTGGCCAATCCAGCTGTGACACTGGGGTGACACATCCAGCTGTGACTCTGGGGTGAAACTACTGAGTCTGGTGGAACCTTGGGACGATCTGAAGTCCAGGGTGGGAGTCTGGGGCTCCTGGCAGGTTTTGGCACCGCGTGGTGCTCGTGGCCTCGACATGCCAGGGAGTGCCCGTGGTGTGTCGTGGCACAGCCATCGAGGCCGTGGGGGTGTGGGGGCCTCCCTGCCTCTCACGACCTTCCCTGTGACCTTGAGCCTCCCCTGGGGACCCTGTGCAGAATGGGGATCCCGGCGAGTGTGGGGACCCTTCTGCATTGCTGGGGACCCCCCACCCTGCAGCAAGGACATGGGGGTCTCTCTACAAGGGCGTTTGTGAGGTTTGGGGGACCCCCACTCCCTGAGGGGTTTGTGGCAGTGCCAAGGGCAGTGGGGGGACCCCCGTGTCCCCCCCATGCGGGCCCGGGCGGGGGGTCCGTGGTGCCCCTGCGGGGGCAGCCAGGCGGAGCGGCTTTGTCCTTCGGCTGAGCCGAGGCGTGGGGGAGGCGGCGGGAGAACCCGGCGCAGCGGCTTTGTCTGGGGACGCCGGCGCGGTGGCGGCAAAGGGGGGGCGTGGGGAGGCAGAACCCCCTCGCTGGACCCCACAGGACCCCCCACCCCAGCCCCAGGTCTCTGCTTGGCTCCACGCAGGTAGGGAGTCCCCGGCTGCGTGTCCCCTCCTGAGGTGGGAGGGCTGGGAATGGGAACCCCCCTTGGGCTGGGGTGCCGGGGGTGCCCGGCTGCCTCTGCCACCCCTGGGGATATCGGTGCTGCCCCTGTATCCCTCCGGGCCTGATCCAGCCCCGGCCCCAGGGCGTCTCCATGGGCTTCTGAGGAGGGATTTTCTCGGGGAGACCCCGGGGCAAGCCGGGGATTCCCCTGCGCCGCGGCGGGGCTGGGGAGGTTCGGGTGTCCCCGTGTGTCCCTGCGTGTCTCCGCGTGTGTGTCAGCCCGTGTGCCTCCCCCTGCGCCGTGGGACCCACGGACACCCCACGGGGGGGGAACAGGCCTGATCCTGAGTGGGGTAAATCACCCCAGTGCCAGGCTCTGCCCCTCTGCCCCGACCCTGACGTGCCGGGGTGGACACAGGGGGCTTGGGGGATGGGGGGCCCATGTGTTGGCATCACCAGGGGTCCCGCTGTGGCAGGGCTTGGCTGAGCCATCCCGGGGCTCTTTGGGAGCCAGCTGGTCTTGTCCCGGTGCCTCCTCCTGCCCCGAGGGCCTTAGATGGTTTGGTGTCCCCCCAAACCACGCTCAGCCCCCCTGCTCTGCCCTCGGGGACAGCGGCGGTGGCATCCCCGCACCCCGCCCCGCGCCGGCGGGTGGGCAGCGGCGTTTGCGGGGGCGGGGGGGGCTCCCGCCGGCACCGCCAGATGCTCCCCAGCCTGGGACATATGGCCAGGGCTTGGCGGCGGCGGGAGGAACCGGGGCCACCGCAGGGGATTTTTGGGGACGGGGCGGGGGCCGCAGGGGGTCTGACGCACTTCGTGCCCCGGCAAACCCCGAGCTGCGGTGCCGGCTGGCGGGGAGCCCCTGTGACCCCAGGCAGGGTCACCGTGTGGCTCCCACTGCCCTCAGCACCTCATCCCCAGCCCCACGGCGAGGGAGTTCCCTGATTTCTCGTTCCCTGTCCCCGTGGGCACAGCCCTGGCACAGCCGCTGCTCCCCCAAATTCCTGCCCCACCCTCCCCGGGCCCGTGATTCCCAGGCAGGAATTAGCGAGCGGGTAATAAATAAATCACCCGCGGGGAGCCTTTCGGCCGCCCGACGCTATTTTTAGCTGCACCCTCCTCCTCTGCAGTTGCTCCAAGGCAGTGTCGCTGCTTTGGGGCACGGGGGGGAAGTGGGGGGTCCCACTGCCACCCCACAGCCACCCCCAAGGCACTGGGGGCTGCTGCAGCCCAGCTGTGGGAGGTTGAGTCATGTCCCCCCACCTGTGTCCCTGCTCCCTGCAGGGTGTGGAGGTGCTGCTGTGGCCAGTGTCACCCTTAGGGACCCCTTTGCTGTCCCCATGCTGAGGGTCCTTCCCCAGACATCTCCTCGGTGACATCCCAGGTGACATTCCAGAGTGGGTGAGTGCCTGTGTCCCAGCCCCAGGGGTGACAGAGGGACAGAGGGACCCTCTGCCATGCTGTGACACCCGGCTGTGGCTGTGGGCATCCTGCTGCTGTGTCACATCCCAGCAGGAGCTGCCAGGAGCAGGGACGCTGAGGCTGTGGCTCAAGGACACACAGTGACCGTGGCCAGCAGAACCCCTGGCTGGGGGGACCTGCCATGTCCCCATCCCTATCCCTGTCTCCATGATGGGGATGATGGGGACAGGGAAGACCACACAGCGCATCCCACCTGAGCATCCCTGGGGATGCAGCCACCGGCTGTGGCATCCCTGTGGGGATGGGGGGACAGGGGAGAGGGACCCCTCAGGCCTTCACACTTTTAACCAACCCTCCAGGTGCTGAATCCTGTCAGATTCATCCCTGTGGATGTCCTGACAGGAGGAAGATTTAATAAGGCCCTTTTACGTCGCCATTGATAGAGGCTGTTAGTGAAATGACCACAGAGTGATGGTTAATGAAATATTTACTGTCAGTGGTCAGGGAGGGCTCTGGAGTGGCTTCACCCACCCTGTCTGAGGTGGCAAAAAGTTTTCCAGGCTGTGGGGTGAGCAGTGCCCTGGCACAGCTCTGGCATCTCCTGCATGGCCGCAGCGACGGGCCTGGGGTCGCCAGCCCTGGGGAAACGTTTCCCCTCCATCCCTGCCTGCTGCGTCTTTTTCTCCCCATCCGAGTATTAAAAAGAAATCGGAGCCCATTTTCCTGTGATAAATTTGGCAGAATGGAGAGAAAATGATCTGGCTCTGGAGGGGAGCCAGGGCCCCGGCTGCACACCGGGAGCAGCTGGGCGCTGGAGCCTGGCCATGCTCCGGAGCTCCCGGAGGAACCGGGAAAACATCATCCCTGGCTCCGGTGCGTCCCTGGGGGATAGGGAGGGGGTCCCAAAGCCCTGCTGCTCCCCAGGGATGGGGGTGGCGCTGGTTGTGACAGCCCCACACCGGGTGGCCCAGCACTGGTGTCCGTATTGATCCCAGTATTCCGGGGTGCGGCAGGACTCAGAGCTTGGAGGCCTGAAATCCAGGGAGCTGCTGCACCCCAGCTTGTAGCCCCACTGCAGGGCTGGGGGGGACTGTGGGGACCCCCATTCCCTTGTGCAAGGAGCCCTGTGCTGGTGCTGGCTCTGTGGGGGCATTTTGAGGCCGTTGTGCAATGGGGGTTTTTTGTGTGATGCAGCCCCTCGTGCAAAGGGGTTGTTGGTGCGACGGAGCCCCTCGTGCAACGGGGCCATTCATGTGGTGCAGCCCCTCCTGCAAAGGGGTTGGTGGTGTGACAGAACCCGTCGTGCAAGAGGGTATTCTGTGTGATGAGGGCCTTGTGCAACGGGGTTGTTGGTGCAATGCAGCCCCTTGTGCAGTGGGGCTGTTGGTGTGATGCAGCCCCTTGTGCAGTGGGGTCCCTCATGTGATGCAGCCCCTTGTACAGTGGGGTCCTTCACGTGATGCAGCCCCTTGTACAGTGGGGCTGTTGGTGTGATGCAGCCCCTTGTACAGTGGGGTCCCTCATGTGATGCAGCCCCTTGTACAGTGGGGCTGTTGGTGTGATGCAGCTCCTTGTACAGTGGGGTCCTTCACGTGATGCAGCCCCTTGTACAGTGGGGCTGTTGGTGTGATGCAGCCCCTTGTACAGTGGGGTCCTTCACGTGATGCAGCCCCTTGTACAGTGGGGTCCCTCATGTGATGCAGCCCCTCATGGAACAGGGGCACTGGTGCGATGAAGCCCCCCATGGAATGGGGCTGTTGGTGCAATGAAGCCCCCCTTGTTCAATGGGGTCTTTCATGTGATAAGACCCTCATGCAGAGGGGTTTCTTGTGTGATGCAGCCCCTCATGAAACAGGGTTGTTGATGTGCCATGGGGTCTTTATTGTGACACAGCCTGTTGTGCAATAGGGCAATTGGTGCTAAAGGGTCCCTCATGCAAGGGGGCTGTTTGTGTGACACAGCCCCTTGTGCAATGGGGTAATTCTGTGTGTGTGTGACACAGCCCCTCGTGCAATGGGGTAATTCTGTGTGTGTGACACAGCCCCTCGTGCAATGGGGTAATTCTGTGTGTGTGACACAGCCCCTCGTGCAATGGGGTAATTCTGTGTGTGTGACACAGCCCCTCGTGCAATGGGGTAATTCTGTGTGTGTGACACAGCCCCTCGTGCAATGGGGTAATTCTGTGTGTGTGACACAGCCCCTCGTGCAATGGGGTAATTCTGTGTGTGTGACACAGCCCCTCGTGCAATGGGGTAATTCTGTGTGTGTGACACAGCCCCTCGTGCAATGGGGTAATTCTCTGTGTGTGACACAGCCCCTCGTGCAATGGGGTAATTCTCTGTGTGTGACACAGCCCCTCGTGCAATGGGGTAATTCTGTGTGTGTGTGACACAGCCCCTCGTGCAATGGGGTAATTCTGTTTGTGTGACACAGCCCCTCGTGCAATGGGGTAATTCTCTGTGTGTGACACAGCCCCTCGTGCAATGGGGTAATTCTGTTTGTGTGACACAGCCCCTCGTGCAATGGGGTAATTGATGCTATAGGGTCCCCCATGCAAGGGGGCTGTTTGTGTGACACAGCCCCTCGTGCAAAGAGGCCTTTTGTGTGCTGAGGCCTTTGTGCAGCGGGGTTGTGTGTGCAGTGCAGCCCCCCAGGGAGGGGGGTTGTTGGTGCAGTGCAGCCCCTCGTGCAATGGGATCACTGGTGTGAGTGATGGAGCATCTTGTGCAATGGGGTCTTTCATGGGGCAAAGCCCCTTGTGCACTGGGGCCACTGGTGCAGGGGGTCTCTGCATTGGGGTATGCCCAGGGGGGCAGCGGACAGGGTTGGTGCCAAGGCAGGACCCTTGCCTGGTGCAGTGGCTCTGGGAGTCCCTGGCCCCGCAGCCGAGGGGCTTTGGGGACCCCGCTAACACCGCATCTCCTCCCTGGCCAGGCGTGGAGGGAAGCCCATGGCCCCCGGACCCCCAGACCCCCCCTGCACCCAGCCCCGGCCCCGCAGCCCCTAACGCCCCGAGGATCCCCCCGACCGGCCCTGGGGACCCCGAGCAGGTAGGGGGGGTGTGGGGGTCGCAGGGTGGGGGATGTTTGGGGGGTGCTGGGGTGTACTGGGGGGCTGCACTAGAGCTGCTGGAGTCGGCGTTCTCGGGGTACGTCGGGAGGATGGAAGGGGGGCGCTGGGGTGGGGGCGCATGGGGGGTGATGACTTTTGGGGGTGCAGTGAGCCCGGGGGGTGGGGAGGGAGTGATGGGGGCGTGCAAGGGGGAGTGCTGGGCGCACTTTTGGGGGGCTGAAGGGTGTGCAAAGGGGTGTGATGGGGGGGGATGTCTGAGGGGGGGGTGCCGGGTCTGGGGGCTCCGGGAGCGCTTTGTGGGGGGGTCGTGGGGGCGTGTCACCTGTCGGGGGCGGGGCCAAGGGCGTGGCGTGGTCCCCGTCAGTGGGGGCGTGGGCTGTGCCTGCCAATGAGGGGCCGGGACGCGCCCCCCGCCCCGCCCCCGAGCGCTCCGGTGCTGCCGCCGCGCGCCCCCGGGACCGGCTCCGGCTGCGGCGGCGGCGGCGGCGGGACCCGGCCCGGCCCGGCCCCGCGGGCACCGGGCACGGCAGGTACTGAGCAGGCCGGGGCCAGGGGGAGCCTAGCCGGGGTCGGAACCCACCGGGAGTCCCCGTGCCGGGAGCCCCGGGCTCGGCGCGCGGCGGGTCGGGGGCGGCGGGGACGCGCAGCTGCGGTTCGTACACCGGAGCGGAGCCGTCCCGGGGCCGCGGGCAGGGACAGCGCCGCGGGGCACCGTGGGCACGGACACGGCCTGGCCTCGGTGTCCACGCCTCGGGGGTGCGGGGCTGCGGCGGGGGCAGGACACGGTGCCGTGGGCAGGACACAGGAACGTTCCCGACGGGCAGGACATGTCCCCGTAGACACGACATGTCCACCGTGGGCAGGACACGGGCACGTCCCCGACGGGCAGGACATGTCCCCGTAGGCATGACACGTCCCCCGTGGGCAGGACGCGGGCACGTCCCCACGGGCTGAGCGCATCCTCCGTGGGCAGGACACGCACCTGTAGGCACGGCGTGTCCCCCACGGGCAGGACAGGTCTCCCGGGGGTAGGACAAGTCCCCATGGGCAGGACGTGTCACCCCCGGCAGGACGTGTCACCCCCGGCGGGACGCATCCCCCATGGGCAGGGCATGTCCCTGTAGGTAGGACGTGTCCTCAGAGGCAGGACGTGTCCCCACACCATCGAGGCCAGCACATGGCCCTGGGAAGCATCATCACCTGGCGCCGGTGATGATGCCGATCCCGCCTCCCTGTGACCCCCCACCCCGACCCACGCGCTCCCCGTCCCCTCTCCTGCAGGTCGCCCCCGCGCCGCTGAGCCATGCGGGATCGCCCGGCCCCCTCCCCGCCAGAGCCATGAGCGGCTGCCGGTACAATGGGGGGGTGACACGGCCCCGGGGCCCCCTGAGCGCCTCCGCCTGCTCCCTGCACCCGCTCGAGGGGGAGACGCAGCCGCTACGGCCCTGCCCGTCCCCCGGCCTCGAGGTGGTGGTCTCGCGGCCAGAGCAGCCCGGGGGTCCGGATCCCAGCCCGGCGGCGGCCCCGGGGCAAGATGCGGCCGAGGAACGGGGAGGGGAACCGCGGAGGAACCAGAACATCGGGTACAAGCTGGGGCACCGGCGAGCCCTCTTTGAGAAGCGGAAGCGCCTCAGCGATTACGCCCTGATCTTCGGGATGTTCGGCATCGTGGTCATGGTCACCGAGACGGAGCTGTCCTGGGGGGTCTACACCAAGGTTGGGGGGGCGGTGGGAAGGGGGCGGGGCCCCAGGGGGGTCCGGCTGGGCTCACCCTGCCCGCTCCCCTCGCAGGAGTCATCGTATTCGTTTGCACTGAAATGCCTTATCAGCCTCTCGACCCTCATCCTCCTGGGGCTCATCGTCATGTACCACGCCAGGGAGATCCAGGTGAGGGGCACCTGCCCGAGGGTGCCACCGGGGTCCTGCCACCCCGGGGGTCCCAGCGCTGCCCTCTGTGCCCCCGCAGCTGTTCATGGTGGATAACGGCGCCGACGACTGGCGCATCGCCATGACCTACGAGCGCATCTTCTTCATCGCGCTGGAGCTCATCGTCTGCGCCATCCACCCCATCCCCGGCCAGTACCTCTTCACCTGGACAGCCCGCCTGGCCTTCACCTACGCCGCCTCTGTGGCCGATGCTGACGTGGACATCATCCTGTCCATCCCCATGTTCCTGCGGCTCTACCTGATCGGGCGGGTGATGCTGCTGCACAGCAAGCTCTTCACCGACGCCTCGTCCCGCAGCATCGGGGCCCTCAACAAGATCAACTTCAACACCCGCTTCGTCATGAAGACCCTCATGACCATCTGCCCTGGCACTGTCCTCCTGGTGTTCAGCATCTCCTCCTGGATCATCGCTGCCTGGACCGTCCGTGTCTGCGAGAGGTACGGGGGGTCTCCCCAGAGGGGCTCTGGGGGGAGTGCGGGGCTGGGGGGCAGCTGAGGACACACGGTGCGGACCCTGGAGGGGGCTGGGGCAGAGGAGAGACCCCTTGGGGAAGAGACTTCTTGTGGAAGTGACCCCCACTGTCTGGGCAGATGCCCCTTGGTGGGACCCCCGTGGTGGCCACGATGGTTTTTCCAAGGCAAGGTGGGAGTGGGTGGACCCCCAGGGTGTCCCCAAACCTCCCCCAGGCTCTTCAGTGCCCCACTGGGATGAGGCAGGACCCACTCTGCTGTCCGGATGGAGCTGTGGATCACTCACAGGGGACCAAGGAGCTGGGGATCCTGCAGAGAGGACCAAAGACCTGGAGTCTTACAGCAGAGTTTGAGGAGCTGGGAGTCTCACAGAGGGGATTGAGGAGCTGGAGTTCTCAGAGGGGACTGAGGAGCTGGGGGTCTTGCAAAGGAGACCGAGGAAGTGGGGTCCTGCAGTGGGGTCTTACATGGGGGACTGAGGAGCTGGGATCTCACAGGGGGGATCGAGGAGCTGGGGGTCTCACAGAGGAGGTAGAGAAGCTGGGAATCCTGCAGAGGTGATTGAAGATCTGAGGGTCCTGCAGAGGGAACTGAGGTGGTGGGGGTCCCACAGAGAGAACCTGTTCAATGCAGGATGTGCCCGTGCTCCTCAGCTGCTCCCGTGGGGCCGGGATGCCCGCGCCGGTGCCCTGCCCGTGCCCGCCCCTTCTCTGCCGGGCCCCCCCTCGGGCCGCGCATTAACTGCTCTTGTTTTCCCTTCCTGACGCTCTGCTGCTTGCAGGGACAAACTGTGAGTGACCCCAGGGACCCCCAGCGCGTCCTGCACGGGGCGGTCCCGCCCCAGGCTTCTGCTTCCCAGAATTTAGGATTAGCTGCAGCCGGAGGGGAATGGGGAGGGCAAGGCTGAGGGCTCGGGGTGGGGCAAAGGGGCCATGGATACGGAAAGGGGCTGGAGCCCTTTTCCACTTGGAACCTCAGCAGCTGCCTTCTGTCCACACTGTGCCCCCCAGCTGAGGTGGCCGTGGTGCCCAGCCCGGCTGTGGGCACAAAACGGGGCTCTTGTCGTGGGGGGGTCAGAGCACAGCTCCTTCTGTGCTGGCCCTTGGGGGGCTCTCGCAGGGAAGGGGGTGCTACAGGGATTGCTGTGGGTCTTGTGGTCATCCTGGAAGGGGAAACCCTGGCAAGAAGCTGAGAAGGAGCCACTGAATTTTTACTGCTTTGTACCAGAGGCTTTGAATGAGTCTCCAGAGGGTTTTCCTTCGTTCTGGATGTTGTTCCTTGGTGTTTCCCCTCCTTAACCTGCATGTTTTGGGTGCCTGGAAGGAGTCCTGGGTGCTTCTTGGGAGTGGGGAGCTGTGCAGCTCCTGGGGAGCATCACTGTGGGGTGACATCTTGGCTGCCAACCCCACCCAGGGTGTGGGGTGCCCCCACCATCACCCTGTCCCATAGTGCCCCTCCATCTCCCCACCATGTGCCAGATGAGGTTCCAAGCCCAAACTGTGCCAAGGGGGCCAGGAGGAGGGACGCAGCAATCCTAAATTCCTCACCGCATGTTTGAGCCCCTCCCTGGCTTGCTCCCATCTCTCCCTTCCCTTTCCTCACTCCCAGCACCTCCTTTTCCCAGCTCCCCATTGCTCCCAGCATGTCCCCCTCCTGCTGCCCGGCTTGGCCGCTGCTCGGTGTCCCCCAGCCGGGCTCATCCCCCCATCATAATGGGGGTCCCTTGGGGAGGGGTGGGGGGCACAGCTGGCTGTGTTCGTGGCATTGGCCCTGGCCACGGTATCTCAAAGCACAGTGTCCCCCACTGCCCACCCAGTGTCACCCATGGTGGTCTCAGGGCCTTTTGTAGCTGGGTTGCCCCCCCAAGGGCTTGAGGGGCGTGGGGTGCCCCAATTCATCCAGTTGTCTGCAGGGATGGGGTGTCTCATCCTGGGGTCTGCAGTGACACCTGTGCCCTGTGCTTTGAGATCTTTAGGGGGGGCTTCAGGGCCACGGAGGTCTCTGGGGGGCTGCTCTGAGCCTGTCCCCTCGTTGTCCTCATCCAGCAGCAACCCCTGAGCCAACCCCAGTTGTGGGGGACGCAGGCCCCTCGGGCCATCCCTCTTCCCTGGCACCTGTGTCTGGAGTGGCCATGCCTGGTGTCCCCAGGGTGTCCCCAGGGCGTCCCCAACTTCTCTGGGGCTCCCAGCAGCACATCTGGGAGCTTGGGGACTCTGCTGGTTGCAAAGGCTGCAAACACAGGCTGGAAAAGTGCCCCAAATCCGCGTGGCAAAGCGGTGGCACCGCGAGGGGCACGTGGTGTGACCGTGGTGACAGCGGCTGCGCTCGGCCCCGGGCAGGTACCACGACAAGCAGGAGGTGACCAGCAACTTTTTGGGGGCGATGTGGCTGATCTCCATCACCTTCCTCTCCATCGGCTACGGGGACATGGTGCCACACACCTACTGCGGGAAGGGTGTGTGCCTGCTCACCGGCATCATGGTGAGCACTGGGATGGGGGGTGGGACACGGCCCCTGCACCTCCCTGGCACCCCCCTGCCCTCACCCTGGGGGTCCCTGCCCACAGGGCGCCGGCTGCACTGCTCTGGTCGTCGCCGTCGTGGCCAGAAAACTGGAGCTCACCAAAGCAGAGAAACACGTCCACAACTTCATGATGGACACGCAGCTCACGAAGCGGGTGAGACCCCCGGCACCCCCGGCTGGCAGGACCAGCCCTCCCCTATCCCCACCCACCCCTCATCCCAGGGATTTGGTGGCTTCCAGGTGAAAAATGCTGCTGCCAACGTACTCAGGGAAACGTGGCTCATCTACAAACACACCAAGCTGGTGAAGAAGATCGACCATGCCAAAGTTCGGAAACACCAGCGTAAGTTCCTCCAAGCCATCCATCAGTAAGTGCCAAACCTTTACCTGCTTCCTACCAGGAATGGTGTCCCATCCAAGAGGTTTTTTTCCCATAAGGAGAGCTGGTTGCTTCCTCCCCTTCTGGATCTGCCTGGAGCCCTGGGTTGGGAGCCAGGAGGTCCCTGTCCCTTGTCCCCTGTCTCTTGTCCTCTGTCCCTTGTCCCCCTCCCTTATCCCCTGTGCTTGTTCTGTGTCCTCTATCTCTGTTCCCCATCTCTACTGTCCCCCACCCCCTGTCTTTGTCCCCTGTCCCCATGCCCTATCCTCTGTGCTTGTTCTCTCTCCCCCATCTCCTCTATCCTCCATGTCACCATCCCTTGTGTTTGTCTCCTGTCCCTTGTCCTTGTCCTTCATCCACTGGCCTCATCCCCACTTCCCATTCACCTGTTCCATCCTTGTCCCCCATCCCTGTCCCCGTCTCCTGTTCCCATCCCCCATCCCCTATCCTTGTTCCCCATCTCTCATGTCCCCTGTCTCTGTCTCCTGTCCCCTCCCCACTATGGGGGGCTCTCCCAGCACGCGGTGACCCTGATGCTCCTGGGGTGACCCCAGGGGTACCTGATTGATGGGGTTTGATGTGACTGTGACACTTGTCTGGGGAGCAGGGCTGGGGGGGCTGTAACACCCCCTGGGTGCCTCCTGCTTTGAGGGGGTGGGCTCTAGGGGTGCCTGGCTTGGGTGGGGGGTCCATGGTGGGGTCGTGCTTCTCTGCTCTCGTGTCCCTGCGCTCTTCGTGGTGGTATTAAACCTGCTGTTGTGTTTTGTCTCTGTTCTGCCCTGTCCCTACAGAGCTCAGAAGTAAGTCACCCCCTTTCTGTCCCCTCCCCAGCTGCTCCCCTTTGCATGGGCTCTGGCTGCCAAACTTTGGGGGAGGAGGGGGGCGAATGCACCTTGGTGTGGCCCCCCCCGGGTCTGTCTGGGGTGTAGGGATGGAGGGGCAGGGGCTGTGCTTGCAGGTTGGGGTGAGGGGGCTGCATGCTGGGGTGTGTGGAGGCTGCATGGGGGTGTAAGGGGGCTCCTGGGGGTCTGGGAAGGCTCAAGGAGGGGTCACAACCCTGAACCCCCACCCTGTGTCTCCCCAGGTTGAGGAGTGTGAAGATGGAGCAGCGGAAGCTCAACGACCAAGCCAACACTCTGGTGGACCTGGCGAAGGTGAGTGATGCCGGGGGGTGGATTTGGGGAGATCTCCTTGTGGGGGGATCCAGGACTGAGCCCTCCCATCCTGCTGTGATTCCCACCAGACCCAGAACATCATGTACGACATGGTCTCGGAGCTGCAGGAGCGCCACGAGGACCTGGAGAAGCGACTGGGAGCACTGGAGAGCAAACTGGAGGCGCTGGGGCTGAGCCTGCTGGCACTGCCCGGGCTGGTCAGCCAGGCCCTGGGGCAGCAGCAGCGGGAGCTCCTGGGGGCTTGGCCCCCCCGGCTCTGCTCGGCCACAGCCCCCTGCACCCCCACCCGTGCCCCCCGTGCCCCTGCCAGTGCCCCCCCCGCCTCTGACAGCGGGTGAGGGGGTGGGCAGTGCTGGAGGCACCCACAGGTGCCCCTCTGTCACCCCCACCCTCCTCGGGAAGGGGGTGATGGGGTGGGGCCACCCCCAGGTCCCCGTTCCGTCACCAGTCCCACCTTGGACAGTGGGAGATGAGGTGGGGTGGGTATGGGGGGCACCCACAGGTCCCCCTTTATCACCCCCCCACCTCCTCAGATAGTGGCTGACAGGGAGGGGGGGCTCTGGGGAGTGGAGGGTCACAGGTCCCCTTCCACCACCCACCCCACACCCCCCTGAACAGCAGATGATGGGATGGGGGATTGGGGGGGCACAGCTACCCCTCTGTCACCCCCCCTAGCGGGTGATGGGGTGGGGGATTTGGGGGGGCACAGCTCCCCCTCTGTCACCCCCCCCCTCCTCGGACAGCGGGTGATGGGGAGGGGGGATTTGGGGGGGCCCCTCTTATGTCTGGCCATCGTGTGGCTGATTTCAGTAGCTTTGTTCTGTAAAGCCCTGTATAAATTTCCTGCGTTCACTGTGCTGGCGTGAGGCTGGAGCCCCCCCGTGCCCCCCCGTGCCCACCCCCAGCCGGGTGGGAGCTGAGCCCCAGCCTCCAGGAGGGCTTTTTGGGGGGTTGGGATGCAGCAACCGCTGCACTGGGGGGGCTGGAGCAGCCCTGGGAAGAGAGGGAGAGGGAGAGGGGGAAGAAGCCAGGAGCCCTGAGTGTTGTGATGGGAGGGGTCCAGGAGCTGTCCCCCAGGGTGTGGAGAGGGTGGAGGTTGGGGACAGGGTGGGGGGACGCCCGGGGTCTTGCCTGGAGGGTGCAGAGTGGGGAGAGACCCCCGTGGTAAGGGCAGGGTTGAGCCCCAGGGTGGAGGATTTGGGGGCGGGGGGCGTCTCTGTTCCTGGCTCTGCCACGAAGTGACCTTGGCGAAGTCATGTCACCTCTCTGTGCCTCAGTTTCCCCCGTCTGTAAAATGGGGGGGGTGGGAGGTGGGAGGTGGGAGGGAAGGACACGGCACCGACCATCGCAAAGCGCTGTGAGATTCCTGGATGCAATACCGAGCCCAGCCCCTCCCAGCGGGGTGGGCGAGGACCCTCTGCCGGGACCCCCACAGCCCTGGACACCCCCCCGGAGCCAGCCCTGCTCCCCCCTGGTGTTGGGGGGGCCAGGGGAGGGGGGGCTGAGGCGCATATTAAAGGAGCCTGAACTGGACGCGTCACTCTCTGCTCATGGCAGCGGGACCCCCGCCTGGAGGGGGAGGGGAAATGGAGTGTTTTGTGGGGGTCTTTGCCGCGTCCCCCCCCCCCCCCGCTGAGGAGGCTCCCCCACCAGCCTGGGAACCTTGTGGGAGTGGATGGTGCGGATATGGGGGCTCCAAACCCCTCGGAGAAGACGGGGGGGACACTGAGAGGGCTGGGGGCCTGCAGTCCCCCCACTAGGGCAGGTTTGGGGGGGGGGCTCATAGCAGCAGATTGGGGTGGGTGATGGTTGGGGGATCCCACGCCGTTTTGGGGCACCCCGACTCCCCGTCTGCAGCGCCAGGATGTGGGTGTTGGGGGCAGGAGGGTGGGGGGCACTGCGAGGGTGGGGCAGGGGGCCCAGGCTGCCCACGTGGGGCCCCGTGCCACGTTTTGGGGTGGCACGAGGCTGTTAATGATTAACCACCGGTGCCGGGCGGTGGTGGCGGTGACTGGTGGCACTGGTGGTGACAGCAGGGGCAGTGGCGGTGGGCAGTGGCCAAGGGACATCGCGGTGGGTCCCGGGGCCGTGTCCCCTGATGAGACGGACAGGTAACGCCGGTGGCAGGGGCCGGACACTGTCCTGCAGGGGCTGGCACAGGGACAGGAGGGGGCACGGAGTGTCCAGGAGTGGCCCAGCGGCTGCTGGACTCGCGGGGTCGTGGTGGGGACCCTCCAGCCCTCCTGCCTTGAGGGGCTTCGGGGGGGGGTCCGCACTGCTGGGTGCTGGGAGCACCAGTGGGTGCTTTCCATCCCAGTCCAGACCGGGGGGGGACTGCGACGGTGGTTCCTGCCCCAGAGGTGACACCCCTGGACACGGCTGGGTCTTCGTGGGAGCGATGGGGAGGGAAGGCTGGAGATGCCCCGCGGGGGAAACTGAGGCACGAGCGAGGGGCCTGGGACTCTGTGACTGGGGGTTTCGCTCCCGTCCCCCTCACCCCGGGGCTTCTCCTCCAGCGGGACCCAGCCTGGAGCTGCGGAAGCGAAGCGGCCACCGGATGCACCCGGGGGACCCCCATTACCCCAAAACCGTCGGGAGGCATTGGCCGAGCCCCCCCACCCCGCCGGGACACGGGGGCCGCCGGGTACGGAGCGGGGATAGAGGGAAATGGACCCCCGGGCTGGGCTGGTGGCGTTGGGACCCCCTTAAGTCCTAACTGGGGGTGCTGGGGGCAGATGAGGCTGAAGACCACCTCTCGTTGACCTCAGCATCCTCCCGGTTCCCCCGGTCCGTCGGGTCTCATGTCCCTCCTGTTGCTGGCAGTGACGGGGGCTTGTCACCCTGGGGGGCTGTGTCACGGTCGCCCCTGGCCAGTGTCTGTGCTCTCATCCTCCTCTTCCTCGCGGCACTGCTGTGCCTGGCCCGCAGCCTCCTGTCCCTCCAGATGTGGAGGCACGAGGTTGTCTGGAAGCAGCGGAAGGTCCCCGGGGGTCCCACAGTCACCGGGAGAAGGGACAGCCCTGGTGGTCCCCTCTGTCCTCCCCTCAATGCCACCTCACACCTTCCCTTGTGTCACGAAGCCTCCGCCAGTCCGTGCCAGGTGTGTCACCTTTGAAGACGAGGTGGTGCCACCGCGGGGACCCCCGGGGAGGGTCCGTCCTGCCAAGGAGCAGGAGAAGCAGGGGGACAGGTCTGTCCCCACCAGACTGTCACCCCGACCACGTGCCATCCCTGACTACGTGGTGTAAGTGACTCTTTGGGATAGGGATGGACACGGGGGTGTCACGGACCCCCAGGGACCCAACCATGAGGGTCCTGGTGGTGAGGGCAGCCCCTGAGTCTCGTGGCTTTGTGGGGTGCAGGAGGTACCCAGCGATCCAGAGCCCCCGGCAGCGGGAGGGGTACAAGGGCGTCTTCCAGGACCAGCTGGCAGAATACTCGGATCTGCACCGGGAGCTCCGTGCCACTCGTCACCCCCCGGGAAGGACGGTGGGTCCCTGGGTGGGCACTGGGCACCATCCTGCGAGAGGGGTTGGGTGGGATGAGTTGGGCATTCTCTGCAGGGATTAGAGGCGAGCCTGGAGGGGCTGCAGCGGGTGTTAGGGGGGCAGAAGGAGACAAGTGGACCCCCAGGCTCTGGTGGCACCAGCAGCGCTCGAAGGCACACACAGCAGCTCCTGGAAAATTAATGAGCGTTGGAATTTCTCGTCTGCGCCCTGGGGGAGGGTTTTGCCGCAGGGCCTGGAAGTGCTGGAGGTGCTGGAACAATTCTGGGTGCCCCTGATCCCTCCGGATTTGTCACCTCCAGCCACCTCATTACGGCTGAACCCCCTTCGGGGCTCCGGGACGTGCCCCGCAGCTGCCGTGAGCACATGAGAAAGAGGAGGGTGAGCAGCGGGAGGGCTCAGGATCTGTTTTGGGAAGGCGGGGGGAGGTCGCCTGGTCATCACAGGACACCGGTGCCTTGGCAGGCCAATTCCCGGCAGGATTCAGCCTGGCTGGAGAAGCAGCAGCGCTGTGAGTACCTGAAGAAGAAGCTGACGCACCTCAAGGCGCGGATCCAGGAATACGATCGCGTCACCCGCCCCAGTGCCGGTGGCTCCTGAGCCTGCGCCCCGGCCGGGACAGCGGGGACCCACCCCCGGGGCACCCCAAGGGCTGGGGAGGGAGTGGCGATGCTGCACGGATCGCCCAGTGCCCACCCACCCATTGCAACCACGCGGGAATGGGGAGCAAACCCACCGGCTCCTCATTTTGGGGTCGCCTCATGGAACCTCATGGTGCCGGGACCCCCGAGCGCCGGGTGGGTTCTGCCTGTCCCCAGGTCCTGGCTGTGCCCCCACTTCACCCCTGTGAACTAGGGGGCTCCCCATCGCCCCCCGGGCCGGGGGTGCAGCTGCAGAAGTGGCTTTCATTTAATAAGTGGGTTTAATAAACGTGGTGGTGGTTTTTGGGGGGGCCTCAATGTTTTTTTGCGGGGGTCTTAATGCGCATCCTGGGGGCACCCACAGTGTCCAGGGGCCGCGGTGCCCACATCCCACCCCCTGAGACCCTCAGCACAGGACAGAATTTCACCGCCCCCCTTATTTCCCCCCCAATTTCACCGCCTCACCTCAGGCGGATCGCGGTGCTCGCACCCTCCCATTCCATCCCACCCCTCCCGGGGGCGGGACCCGGGGCCGGTCCCGCAGCGCGGCCGCCGCCGCCTCCCGCCGCTCTCGGCTGCCATTTTAAGGTGAACAAAGCGGAGGAGGTGGCGGCAGGTGAGTGGCTCTGCGGTGACGGGACCCACCGGCGCCGGCACCGGCACCGGCTCCGTGGGGCGAAAGGGTTCCCGGGACGGGAGGGCGCACCGGGGGTCCCCGCTCCCCGCCGCTCACGGGGGGCTTCGTCCTTCCCCGACCCCCCACCGGCACCCGGGACCCCGCTGAGCTTCCCTCCGGTACCGGGGTCCCCACCGGTACCGGGCACTGAATTCTAACGCGGTACCAGAGTCCACACCGGTGCCAGGCACTGAGTTCTAAAGCGGTACCGGGGTCCCCGCTGGCACCGAGATTCCCACCGTGGTCCCCACTGGTACCGGGTACTGAGTTCTAAAGTGGTGCCGGGGACTTTGCTGGTATCGGGGTCCCCACCGGTACCGGGTACTGAATTATAAAGCAGTACCGAGGCCCCCACTGGCACCGAGATCCCCACCGGGGTCCGCACCGGTGCCGGAGCTCCCGAAACCGAGACGCGGCCGCTCCTGGCGGGGCAGCGGTGCCGGGGGTCGCGCTGCCAGCCCAGTGCCTCCTCAGCGGGGAAGGGACCCCCGACCTCCGCCTCCCGTGTCCTCCCCACCGGCCTCGCAGGGCACCGCGCTCCGGTTACCGCTCCGGGAGCCCGAGATTCCCCCTCCCAGTCCCGCTCGGGGAGGGTCCCCACCTCTGCCGGGTGCCGATGGTCGCTCGGGGAGGGTCCCCAGGAGGGGCGTGAGGGTCGGGTCGCGGCCGGGGGGTGAATCTGTCTGCGATGGGAAGGTTTGGGGATTTATAGAACAGGGGATTTGGGACCCTTGAAGTGAGAAGCGAAACCCCCAAAGCCCCGGGGGCACCTCCGACGCTCATGCCCAACAGTTGCTGCGGGTCAGGGTGTCCCTCCCCCAACACTGGGGGTCTGATCCTGCCGCTGAGCACCGCCAGAACTGGTTCCCGGGTTGAGTTTCCTACAGGGATTCAGGTTTCCCTGACCCTGCTCCCTGCTCCGGGCTGGGGTCTCTGCATGGGCGCGGGGGGTCCCCACATTGATTTTGAGAAAACACCCTAATTTTTAAGCACCCATTCGCCACTTTTTTAGGGGCTGTTGCTCACGTGCCCTGTGTTATTATTATTATTTTCCTTTTTAATCCTCCAGATCTGCTTACGGCGACACCCTCGGGGCGAGCGCGGCCCCCGGGTAAGCGCTTTGCTGCTTTCAGTAGAATTTCAGCAATCCCGAGTTATTCAGGACGTGTCTGGCGGCCGCAGTGGGGTGGTCTGGGAGGTTCTGGGGGGGCTGAGCCCGGCGTGTCGGGGTCCCCTGTGTGTGGCAGGGCCAGGGTGTGACAGCCTGGGAGCTGCAGGTGACTCACTCCTGCTCCCTGTGCCTCAGTTTCCCCACAAGCACCAGTGACTCTGGTGCCTCGGCGCTGGACGGGTGTTGACGGTGCTGGTGACATGGGAGGGGACCAAAGTCCCCACGGGGCGGTGGAAACGCGGCGGTTCCGCCTCGCGCCGGTGCTGGCACCTCCCGGCACTCACCCAGCTCTGACTCTCTGTCCATCTCTCCCTCAGGCTCCACCACCATGTTCAACAAGAAGTCCTATGACAGCCCCCCAACTGGTTATGGCCCCCCCACCACCTATGGCCCCCCCACGGGCTACGGTGCCCCCACGGGCGATTATGGCTATGACTACGGCGCCCGCTCGCCGCCGCCGGGCTCCTACTACATCGAGGACACACCACAGCACTTCTACAAGTGGTCATCGCCACCAGGCGTGGTGAGGATCCTGGAGGTCGTGGTCATCCTGCTCTGCATCGCCATCTTCGCCTGCGTGGCCTCCACCCTGGCCTGGGAATATGGTTATGGATTTGGGGGGCTTTACGGCAACAGCCTGGGGGGTTTCTACGGCTCCGGCTACTACGGCAGCGGGTTGAACTACGGGTATGGGTATGGGGGGTACTACGGCGGTGTCACCAACCCGCGGGCAGCCAACGGCTTCATGATTGCCATGGCCGTGCTGTGCTTCCTGGCCCAGCTGGGGCTCTTCGTGGCCAGCGTCAGCAAGTCCAGCGGCTCCCGCTCGCGGCGCTTCTACCTGGTGGTGATTGTGGTGTGCGCCGTGCTGGCCTTTGTCATGCTCATCGCCTCCATCGTCTACATCGTGGGCGTCAACCCCCAGGCGCAGATGACCGGCTCTTACTACTACAACCCCATGCTGAGCATGTGTAACCAGATCTACAGCGGTGGCACCTACGTCAATCAGTACCTCTACCACTACTGCACCGTGGACCCCCAGGAGGTGAGGGGGCACCCCCAGCTCTGGCCAGACCCCCGTGTTTGGGGCACAAACCCCTTTGTGCTGTGTCCAACAGGGTGAGAGTGGCAGTGACCGCGTGTCCTGCCCTCAGTCACTGTCCTGTCCTTGGTCCCCGTCCTGCCCTTGGGGATTTCCCTCTGTCTTTAGTGAGTTTGGGGTGATCCTGGGCAGTGGGAGCAACTGGGATGATCTGAGGGTTTAGGAGCAACTGGGATGATCTGAGGGTGTAGGAGCAACTGGGACAAGTGGTCCAGGGCTGTGGGAGGAGTTGGGATGAGCTGAGGCTGCAGAGGGAACTAGGATGAGCTGGGGCTATGGGAGGAATTGGAGTGATCCAGGTCTGTGGGAGGAACCAGGATGAGCTGGGACTGCAGGAGGAATCAGGGTTGTCCAGGGCTTTGGGAGGAATTGGGCTGAGCTGTGGCTGTGGGTGAATCAGGATGAGCTGGGACTGGAGGAGGTGATCCAGGGCTGTGGGAAGAGCTGGGGCAATCCAGGGATGCAGGAGAAGAGCTGAGGCAATCCAGGGATGCAGGAGGAACCAGGGTGATCCACCTGCTTGTGCCAGGGAGTTTCAGGGAGGGGATGGGCTCTCACCCCAGTCCAAATTCGGTTTCTGGAACTTTGGCCTCCGCTGTAAAAGTGTCGGAGCTGGAACTCTGCGGTGCTGGAGGAGGGGCCAGTTAGGGTGCCAGCTGGGCACTGCCAGTGTCACCAGCCCAGCTTGGCACCCCGAGGGGTCCTTGGGGCAGCCAGAGTCCTCAACCCCATCCCCATCCCTGTTCCCAGCCCCGGGGTTCCTGCTGGTGGTGCTGGTGGCACTTGTGCTGGGACCGGTGCTGCCGGTTCTCATCTGGCTGTGCCGGCTGTGCCACATTCCTGAGCCAGGCCCCAGCTGCTTCTGCTCCCTGCCAAGGCCAAACAGGGCCTGATCCATCCCAGTTGCTGTGTTATTGCAGGGATCTGGCTCATGGAAGCCATTTGGGATCCCTGGTGTGGGAGTTGGCACGTGGCTGAGCCAGCAGTGGGGTCAGGGGGTTGCATGGAGGTGCTGGAGAGTTCCATCTCCATGCTGCTTCCCAATTCCCAGACTTTTCCTGTCCCCATGGGAAAATAAACCTCCCTCCATCATTTGACCTGGCCCCTAAATCTCTGGAACCCCTGATGGGCTTCATTCTGGGATGGAAGGATCCTGCCCCTCTTTCCCTGCCATGGTGGGAGTTCATCATCGGGAGAATTTCAGGATGATGGGAGCACTTCCTGCTCATGCCAGGGAGGTGCTGGGTACCCAGCCCCCGTGACCCCCACCATGAGAGCTGCCTCCCTCCTCCCCTCCAGGCTGTGGCCATTGTCTGCGGGTTCCTCATCGTCCTCCTCCTCTGCCTCATCTGCTTCTTCGCTCACAAGACGCGGAGCAAGATCTGGAAGTACGGAAAACCAAATATCTACTGGGACAAGGTGCCAGTGGTCCAGGAGGGGCCCAACGTGGAGGAGTGGGTGAGTCTGAGGTGGGCTGGGGGTGCTGGGAGGGGGGCACTCCCTGTGAGCTTCCTCCCTGCCTGCCCTGTGACATTCCCAAGGCAGGGGTAGGTTGGGATATGCCAGGGTGAGCACAGGGAGGGTGTGGAGACCCCAGAGCTCCGTGGGGACCCTTCCCCTTGCCCAGCCTGGCACCCCAGTGCCCAGTCCTGGTGTGTTTGCACACCCTGTTATCACCCCTGGAGTGACACCGTGCCTGGCACTCGCCGTGTCCCTCCCTGTCACCATGTGTTTTCCCAGCCTTTGCCATTCCCAGCACCACAAAGCTTTTCCCAACATGCCAAACTTGGTGAACTGGTCTCAAACTCCCTGAAAGACAAACAGGGTGGGTGGGATCTGATGGGCTGGGTGCCTGGGGATCTGTGCTGGAGTGCCAGGTCGTGGCCCCTTTGCTCACTGGGGGTGTGGGCCATGGGACAGTGCCCGGAACACCGGCCAGGGGACACTGCCAGGGGACACTGCCAGGGGACACTGCCCCGCCACACCGTGTGGTTTCGGTCTGAGCAATTATTAACTCGACTCTCTGGGGATGTGCCACCAGGAAGCCGAGGGACTTCCAGCTTCCATGAGCCCGTCTCCTCGTGGTGGGCATGTTGGGGACCCCCCCAGGTGCTGGTCACAGCCTGGCCCTGGGATGTGTCACATCCTGCCCTGGCTGTGCAGCTCCCTGAGCTTGGGGAGGGTTCAGGAGTGTCTGCAGCATCCCACAGGGAAGGAAAATTGGGAATGTGCACCTGACTTGGAGCGTGACTTTGGGGGTGTTGCCGTGCTCTGGGTGAGGAGGGGCTGCCCTGGTTCCCTGCCCTGGGGGGCTGCATCCCTGTCCCTGTCACTGTCCCCATCCCATCCTGATCCCCAGCCTTCAGTGCAGACCTGGAGTCGAGCACAAGTTGCTTTCCAGCCCTGGAAATCTTGGCTGTGCTCTGTGTGTCCCCCCATACCTCACTCTGTGTCCCCCCACACCTCACTCTGTGTCCCCCTACACCTCATTCCACGTGTCCTTCCATGCTGTGCCCTGTGTCCCCTCATGTCCCCACACTTTGCTCCATGGCCACATCCCCCCGTGTCTCGATCTGTGTGTCCCCCCTCACTCTGTGTGTCCCCTGTGTCCCTATCCCTGGCTCTGTGTGTGTCCCCACACCTTGCTCTGTGTGTCCCCTGTCTCTACTTGCTAAATGAGTCCCCCTTTCTCCTTGTGTCCCCCATGTCCCCGCTCCCCTCTCCCTGTCCCCGCTCCCCTCTCCCTGTCCCCGCTCCCCTCTCCCTGTCCCCACTCCTGTCTTCATGTCCCCATGTCCCCACTCCTCTCTCCCTGTCCCCACACCTCCCCCTTTCCTGCAAGTCTAATATTTATTTTTCATTTTACAAGAAATCCCTTTGTTGGGGTTCTATTTATTTGCTTTACGTCCCTCCCTTGCAAAGCATTTCCTGCCCCTCTGGGACACAGGGCCCCATTTCCTGGGGTCCCTTGGGAGGGTCCCCCTTTGCTTGGTGGCACCGTCCCAGCTGCGTGGGGTCACCCATGGGTGACACATCCCCCTCAGTGGGGAAGTTTCGGGGTGTGATTCCCTCCTGGGACATCCCGTTCCCAGTTTATGGGTCTGAGATAACGGGGTGACCTTCGAGCGGGCGGGAGCCACAGAGCGACTCCACTGCTGTCCTGGCATGGCCTGGGGACACTGCTGTCCCCACGCTGGTGGCCCTGTCACCTGGTGGCCCCCAATTAAGTGCGGCTTCATTAGTGGGGGGGAAGGTGCTGTCGGAAGCAGCGTGACCGGCCGGATATTCCCAGGGCCCCCATCCCAGCAGGGACCAACTTCCGGCACAAACAACCCACAAAGGCCAGGAAGGAAGCGGGAGGGGGGACAGACGGACGCCCCATGTCCTCCTGGAGGAGCCCTGGCCGTGCCAGGGGGGTGTTGGGGGTCTGGTGGAGGGGGCAGTTCTGGATGGGGGGCTCCAGAACTCCCCCAAAGCCCAGGAGGTGTCACCCGGAGGGTGTCAGAACCCCTCGAGGTGTGTCCGTCTGTCCTTGTCTCCCAGTGGGACCCCCCCACCCACCCCGTGAGTGCTCTGGGTTCTGTGGGTCCTTCTCCAGCCTCCCGCTCCCCAAATTCTGTGTTGCCCACCCTGGCCCCCCCCCCTTTCCTTGCCCCCCCCCATAGCCAGGTGGGACACCCCACTGCAGCTCTGCCAGGGCTCATTCCTGGATTTTGGGCGAGTTTCAGGGTCCCCCTGTCCCCCCTGTGTCCCCACTAGTCCTGAGACTGCCCTCTGAAAAGCTCCTGCAACAGTTGGTGGGGTTTTGGGGGTCCCTGGGAGTTTGGGGGTTCCCAGGAAATAACAATCCTTTGTCACATTGGATCTGCCCCACAAAAGGCTCCTGCAGCAGCTGGTGGGGTTTTAGGGACCTTCTGGGGGATCTGGGGAGTCCCAGGGGGATATTGATCCCTCCTCATTGTTTATCTGCCCCACAAAAGCTCCTGAAGCAGCTGGTGAAATTTTGGGGGGATCCCTGGGGAATTCGAGGATCCTTGGGTGGTTTGGGGGATCCTGGGATGTCTGGGGAGTCCCAAGGCAGAATGACAATCCCTTGTCACTGTTTATCCGCCCTCCAAAAAACTCCTGCAGCAGCTGGTGGGATTTTGGGGGTCCCTGAGGGACTTGGGGAGACCCAGGGGGATTGCAATCCCTCATTGCCCTGGATCTACCCCCCAAACGTTCCTGCAGCAGCTGGTGGGATTTTTAGGGATCTCTGCAGGATTTGGGGGGGTCCCTGAGCCCCAAGGGGGACAATGATCCCTCCTCATGGTGGATTTGCCGCGGGATTTGCCGTGGCTGCTCTGGGGTATCTCTGGCCACACAGGACAGACACCGGTGTCCCCTTTGTCCCCGTGTCCCCACTCTGTGCCCTGCCAGGGGGCAGGTGAGTGTCCCCCCAACCCCAGCGCCCGGCTGAGCCCCTGTCCCTGCTCCAGGTGAAGAACGTGACGGACGGGGCCAGCGCCCAGGACGAGACGGCCACTCTGGCGTACTCAGAGAAGCCCACGAGCCCCATCACGGCGCCCCCCTACAGCCCCCCCTCCTACAGCCCCCCCCCGAACGGGTACTACCCCTCGGGCACCTACAGCACCCGCGGGTGAGTGTGGGCAGGGCTGGGCGGGCACGGGGAGGGGGGTCCCGGTGTTTGTCCCCTCCGTGACACCCCTGTGTCCCTCGCAGTGATGCCCCAGAGCAGGAGCCCAGCCCCACGGAGGGGAAGGGGAAGGAGCAGCCCCCCAAACTCCACACACGCCGCGGCCGCCGGCGCCGCCGGAACCCGGAGCTGGATGAATCCCAGTATGAGACCGATTACACCACAGCCGTGGAGTCCGGGGACGAGCGGGACCAGGATCAGTGGGCCAGGTGAGATGGGGACCCCCTGGAGCACCCCCAGAGCTGGAGCCACCCTTGGGAAACTCACTGTGTGTGTCCCCCCACCCCAGCCTGTACCCCCCGATCTCCTCGGATGGGACGCGGCAGAGGTACAAGCAGGAGTTTGACTTGGATCTGAGGCATTACAAGGAGCTCTGTGCTGACATGGATGCCATCAATGACCGCCTGGGCCAGCTCGGGAAACAGCTGGACAGTGTCCCTGAGGACAGCCCCCTGTACCAGGTGGGAACATGGTGGGGTGTCAGAGGTGGGTGGTGGGGAGGCTTGGAATGCTGCAGGGCAGGAGGGATGGATGTTGTGGAGGATCTGGGATGCTGGAGAGTGTGGGAGATGGATGTAGAGGATCTGGGATAGGTGTGGAGGATCTGGGATTCTGGAGAGTGTTGGAGATGGATATAGGGGATCTGGGATAGATGGAGAGTGTTGGGGATGGATGTGGTGGATCTGGGATAGGTGTGGAGGATCTGGGATTCTGGAGAGTGTTGGAGATGGATATGGGGGATCTGGGATAGATGGAGAGTGTTGGGGATGGATGTGGGGGATCTGGGATTCTAGAGAGTGTTTGAGGATTGATGTGGAGGATCTGGAATGCTTGAGAGTGCTGGGGATGGATGTGGAGGATCTGGAATGCTTGAGAGTGCTGAGGATGGATGTGGAGGATCTGGGATTCTGGAGAGTGTTAGGGAGGGATATTGAGGATCTGGGATAGATGTGGAGGATCTGAGACTCTGGAGAGTTCTGGGGATGGATGTGAAGGATCTGGAATAGATGTAGAGCATCTGGGATGCTGCAGGGCATGAGAAATGGATGTTATGGAGATTTGGGAGGCCTTCAGGCATTGGAGATGAATGTTGTGGAGGATCTGGGATGCTGCAGGGTTTGGGACTGGATGTTGTGGAGGATCTGGGATGGATTTTGGGGAGGATCTGGATGGGTGCTGCAGAACCTCAGGATGCTGTGGAGTATTGGGGATGAATGTTGATGATTTGGGATAGATGCTGCAGAACCTTGGGATGCTGTGGGACATCAGAGACACCACAGGGCAGCACTTTCCCCTCTGGGGTGCCCTCCAGGCCGAGACCACCCCCTGTGCCCCACTGTGACCCCCTTCCTGCCCTTCCCTCCACAGGACCTGGCCGAGGAGTACAACAGGCTCAAGGACCTCAAGAGGGTGAGTTGGGTGGGGGGTGCTGAGGGATGGGGTGGCACAGTTTTGGGGGGGTGGTTTACATGCTCCCCGTGCCCCCCACCCCTGATGCCAGTCCCCTGCTGCCTTTCAGAGCCCTGACTACCAGACCAAGAAGCAGGAAACCAAAACCCTCCGCAACAAACTCTTCCACATCAAGCGGATGGTGAGCGACTACGACAAGGTCCGGGGGTGACCTGAGCCCCCTCCATGGAAAGAGGGGCACAAGGGAGGGCCCTCTGCTCCCTCCCCACCCTCTCCAAAGACTTTGGGGCATTTTGTGCCTTTTCTTGTATTAAAATCCCCTCAAACACCCCCCGGTGCCAAGGGCAGGGGGCTGGAGGCAGCTGCCAGAGTGACCCCCCAACCCCGTGAGTGCCCCCTCAGTGCCTTCCCACCCTGTGGGTCCCCTCCCACTCCTGTAAATATGTTTTTTGGGGGGTCTGCACCCCCCTGGGTGCCTTCACAGGGGTTGGGGTACCAAACCATGGCCAGGGGGACAGAGAACCCCTTGGTTGGACCCCCCTGGGGTTGGTGGGGGGCAGAACCCCTTTGGGGATCCCCCCCAGTGATATTTTATAAGGAACTGTTTGAAACTGTGTAATATTTCATTTTTTTTAATAAATGAAGTGTATCTATTGATTTTAATTTGGGGTTGGTGTAAATGGGGCTTGGGGGGTGGAGGGGGAGTCCCCCAAACCTCCCCACCTTGAAAGGGGGAACCCCAAATGCCTCCACCTTGGCAGGGGGACACCAACTCCCACCCCAAAGCCCCAATCCAACCCTCTATGCTCCTCTCCATCCTGCTGATCCAGCTCCTTCCCAGCGGGATTTATTCCCGAGAGACCCCTGTGTTAATAAACCACACCCAGGAGCCTCCCAGATCCCCAATTTACCCATAAAACATCCAATTTTAGGTGTTTTATAGGACTTTCAATTTTGGGGGGGATTATATCCCCACCTTGGCTCCACTCCCTCAGGGTTGGGTGATGAGCCCCCTCAAATCCCTGCTCATATCAGACCTCCACCACTGTAAGAAACATCTTTTATTGACTTAATTCATTTGTTTAGTATCATTGAACAAGGATTATATTTTCAGTGAATCAACCTAAATGCCAAATCCCGGCTAATCCTGCCGCCGTCTGTCACACGGAGAGGGGGGACACCCCTGGGGATACCCCTGATCCCTTCCAGGTGGCTCTGCCCCACTCTCCATGTGCCCCCTCTGTCCCTGGGGACCCCCATGGTGCACAAGGGACCCCCCTGATCCCTCCCAGGTGGCTCTGCCTCTTCCCCCTCTCTGTGCCCCCTGCACTGCTGGAATCCCCTCCCAGTAGCATCACCCCTTTCCAGCCTGATTTTGGTCCCCCAAAATCTCCTTTCTCTCCCAAAATGTGGCTTAAAAAAATCCCACGAGGCACAGGACTGTGGGGAGGGGGCTGCTGGCACCCACCCCCCCACTGTGGGGAGTGTGGTGGGTGCTGGATTTGGCCCTGGGAAGGGCAAAGCACCAAGGGAAGCAGCAGGAATGAGCCCAGGAAGGACCCCCCCAGCCCCTCCCCTGTATCCCAAGCCCCTTCTGTGCCCCCTCCCTCTGTCCTGTGCCCCTCCCCAGTGCCCCCACAGTGCAGATGCTTCAGTGGAAAGTGTGGAGAGTGGAAAGGGTTTTTGGGATCAGGCACAGACAGGTCTGATCCTCAGAGAGGGGCTGCTCCACTGTCAGCACAGTCCTCAAGGCTGGATCAGTCCTGGTGGCCACAAAGGGGGTTTAAAATGACCCTTTTTCCATGATTCCCAGGACTTGGGGTGGGTCACAGAGCCAGGGGTGCCCCACACTCCAGTGTGGCTGGTCCCATCTCCCACCACCTCCTGTCCAAGCCTCCTGACATCTGAAATCCAGATTTGGAGCAGCAAAGAGCATGAGATTCCCCTTCCCTGGGCTCCCACTCAGGGATAGTGAGGGGGACCAACCCCGGGGATGTTCTGGGGGGCTCCCAGGGGGAAGAGATGCTCCAAAGTCCCTGGGGGGACCGGTGGGAGCCAGGGTACAGAACAGTTCAGTGTCCAACGGTGGCGACACGGAGAGTACCTTCGGATTTCAGGGGGCAACGCTGTGACCCCGCTGCTTTTGGGGGACAACACCACGACCCCACAGCTTCTGTGGGGAGCAGCACCCCCTCTCGTGGCAGACACAGCTCCGAGGCCGGGAGGGGGCCAGCACAGCACCCCAGGGACACCGCAGGAATCCACATCCAGCTGCCGGAGGCAGAGGGGAGGGGGCAGTTCCAGGATGTCCCCCCGGGGCTCTGTCCCTACTGCCCCGTCCCATAGGGCCAGTTGAAGGTGCTCCCAGACAGCAGCATGTCCCTGATTAGCGTCTCGATGGGCGTCTTCCCCACGAGCCTCATGAAGAAGAGCTGGGAGATGAGCGCGGCGGGGACAGCGCGGAGCGCCGGGAGCCGCAGCAGGAGCCGCCCGAAGCGCTGCGGCTGCGACGGGTACTGGGAGCGCACGTACTCGGTCAGGGCCACCTGCGCCTTCTCCTGCAGGCTCTCCACGTGCGCAGGGTCCGATAGCCCGCAGGCGTCTGCAAAGGAACACGGAGCCGTCACACAGGGCAGGGATTGCCGCGGGAGAAGCGTCTCCGGGAGCGGGAAGGGATGGGTGGAACCTCAGCGAGGTGGGGTGGCCCCGAGTCCCTCGTGGCGGGGCTCTGGAGGCCACTTGGGGTTTGGAATAGCTGGCAAGTCACAAAGAGCCCTGGGAAATGAACACCCCACAGCTCCTGGAGCCCCAAATCCAGCTTAGACTGGCAGGGACAGTGAGGGTACTGCCCACACTGAACATCCACAGCTCCTGGAACCCCTCACCCAGCTTAGACTGGCAGGGATAGTGGGAACACCCCTCACCCTGGCCTGGAACCCCAGAGTGACCCCACAGCTCCTGGAGCCCCTGACCCAGCTCAGACTGGCAGGGACAGTGAGGGCACAGAGAGATCCACAGGGAGCCCCCAAAACTCTCAAAACTCTTCCTCTCAACCTGCAGCCCTGGACATGCTCTGGTGTGTTCAGGTTTGGAAGGACCAGGCAACTCCACAGCATGGGATGAGCATGGATAGAGCTCTCCAAGACCCTCCCTTATTTCCCAGGGGGTATTTGTGTTCCTGGGAGCCTCATTCCCAGGGAATGCTCATCCCTACACCTCTCAGAAGAAGTCCCACTTCTCCAAACCACAGCGAAGAAGGGATGGGGAACAAGGACCCTCTGCCACCTCTGGATGCTTCCTAGACCCCAAAACCACCTCTGTGGAGCTGGGATGGACCAAGGGTCCCACCTCCCTGTTTTCCAGGACATATTTACATTCCTGAAGGTCCCATTCCCATTACCCCAGGAAGCTCATCCCTGCATCCAGCTGGACGCACACAGATGCTGCAATCCATGGTGAAATGCCAGGGAATGAGGACCCTCTACCACCTCTGGATACTCCCTGGACTCCAAAACCACCTCTGTGGAGCTGGGTTGGACCAAGGCTCCCACCTCCCTGTTTTCCAGGGGGTATTTGCATTCCTGCAGGTCTCATTCCCAAGACATGAGACAAAAAAGAACACCTGGGATGACAAAAAACAGGCAATGGGGGACCCTCTGCCATCTCCAGCCACTCCCTGGACCCCAAACCCCCAGAAAAACAGCGGACACCCCCTCCCTGGTCACTCCCACCTTTGGAAGAGCCCAAACCCCCCCACCCACCCCACCCTACCGGGCGTGAAGAGCGCGATGGCTTTGAGGCAGCTGTACTCGGCCGAGTCCACCTGGAGCCGGTTGAGCTTCTCCACCTGGTCCTGGAAGATGCGGATCTGGTCCATGAAGGAGACGACGCGGTCGGCGGACATGGGCGAGGCGTGGAAACCGGCGGCCGCCAGCAGCGGCGCCATGTGCAGCGGCAGCGCCGACTGCGCCGCGTTGAGCACGAAGAGCTCGCTCCAGCTGAGCCGCAGCAGCGCCACTTGGTCGGAGACGGGCAGCTCCGGGAAGAAGGGGATGTTGCGCGCCCACTCCACGGTGCTGAAGAGCAGGCGGGCGGCCAGCTCGCAGATGTTGTCGATGCCCATCACGCTGCCCTGCTGGGCGTACTGGGAGCCATAGCGGGCGGCCGGGTAGGGCTCAGCCCGCAGGAGCTGCGAGATGAGCTCCGACACCGGCTGCCCGTTGAAGTATTCGCCGCTGGGGATGGTGTTGGGGCTGGTGCTGGAGTGGCTCGGGGGGATCCGGCCCCGCTGCACGGCTGTGGGAGGAGAGGAGGGGTCTGCGTCCTGCTGGGGAACTCCGTCCAGCTCCCGGAGTTCCCAGTGTGCCCATGGAGAGTGAGGAAGGATGGGGATTCTCCCAGGACCTGCCCAGTGTTTCCAGCAGAGCCATGTCCTGCCATGGAAATGCTCCCACCATCCCAGTATTTCCAGCAGAGCCATATCCTGCATAGAGGTGTTGCCACCACCCACCCAGCATTCCCAGCAGAGCCATATCCCACCATGGCGATGCTCCCACCATCCCAGTATGCCCAGTAGAGCCATATCCCGTCATGGGGATGCTCCCACCATCCCAGTATCCCCAGTAGAGCCATATCCCACCATGGCGATGCTCCCACCATCCCAGTATGCCCAGTAGAGCCATATCCCGTCATGGGGATGCTCCCACCATCCCAGTATTCCCAGTAGAACTATATCCCATCATGGGGATGCTCCCACCATCCCAGTATTCCCAGTAGAACCATATCCTGTCATGGAGATATTCCCACCATCCCAGTATCCCCAGTAGAACCATATCCCATCATGGGGATGCTCCCACCATCCCAGTATCCCCAGTAGAACCATATCCCGTCATGGGAATGCTCCCACCATCCCAGTATCCCCAGCAGAGCCACATCCTGCCATGGAGATGTTCCCACCATCCCAGTATCCCCAGCAGAGCCATATCCCACCACAGGGATGTTCCCACCATCCCACCAACCCCAGCAGAGCCATATCCTGCCATCCCAAGGCATAACGAGCAGCTTTGAGGAGTAGGAAGAGGTGTAATCCACACTCATCCATTTAATATCCTGGTGATCCAGCAGCATCCATGAGCCCAGCCATGCCAGGCTGGGTGCCCAGCTGGCACCACAGCCCCCCCATGCCAGCTGCAATCGCTGCCCAAGGTCATGGCATGGCAGGAATCATTTATTCCCACATAAAATGTCCCCTTTGGAAACATCGTTAACCCGGAGCGCTCCCACTCCTAATTGCAGGCAGGAAGAGCCATTTTTTGGCTCCCCCACCCCATTAGTGCCCAGTATTTGCTCAATCTCTGGTAATTAATTTATGGGCTGTTCATGAGGCACTTAAATGAGAGCTCTAAATCATGCTAAGTGGCAATAATGCCATCCCGACTCCTCTGGAAAAGAGGGAATTACTGTCCTGCTTCCAGCATCCATCCCCTGTTCCTCCTTGTATCAATGCCACCTGCCACTGAGCAGCCACGGCATCTCCATCTTGGCACAGCCCCATCCACGGGGATTTGAGATTTTTGGAGATAAAGCTGCGATTTCTGGGATAAACCTGAGATTTTTAGGATCATCCTGGATGCAGAAGCATTTGGAGTTTGAACCGCCCCAGGTGATGGGGAGGGAGAGGAAAGCAGGTTGTGGGATTTGCTGGGTTCCAGGAGTCCATCCCAGCCCCTGATCCCAGCTCCAGGTGTATCCAAGGCTTTTCCAAACAAACACCACCTGCACTGTGGGCATGGAGGGCAAGGAGAGGAGGGAAAACTAAAAACAACCCAAAAAAGGGGGCAAACCAGGGGGTTTGCTGGAAACAGGGATCCCAAAGATTCATCCAGCCCCCTGGGGAAGCATCCCCATCCCTGTCCCTGTTACCTTCCTTCCTCATTCCCACTCGGAAGCACTTCTTCAGGCGGCAGTACTGGCATTGGTTGCGGTGGTGCTGGTCGATCTGGCAGTCCCGGTTGGATCTGTGGGAAAGACCAGGAGCAGGTGAGGAGCCAGCAAGGAGTGACCCCCTCTCAGGGGCTCCCTGAGCTCCCCACCCCGAGCTCCTCCACCACCCCCTTCCCTCTGCCCTCGGCCACAGCCCTTCCCCTCTGGCCGCGCTCGGATTCCATGGAAACAGCCATTTCCTACATTTTCCTCCAGATCCTGCTGCCAGCACTGCCTGGGGCTGTTGGGAAGCTGGGAAGACCCCTGGGCTCCAGTCCTTGGGGACATGGAGGGCTGGGGAGGGATGTCTCATGTCAGCAGCTCCCAGCCTGCCCACCAGACATGCCAGGAATTTCAAGGAATTCCAACTATTTCCTACGGGGCTGGGGCGGTGCTGAGTCCAAGACCCCTCAGGCACAGCTGTCCCCGTGTTCCCAGAGGAGAAAGGCACATATCCCCCTGGGAAAGAGGGATGTTCCCTCTTTCCTAAAACCCCTTGGAGCACGGCAGGGGGTCATGTCCACCCCCAGCACGTGGATTCATCCCTGGGCACAGAGTTTCAGGCATTTAGGACACCAACCATCTCCCAAAACAACTGCTGCTCTCTGCTCCTGCAGGGAGTTACATTCCCAAGTGGAATTATCACCATCCAAACCTCCCATTCCCAGGGATTGCTGAGGGATGCAGCAGGATAGGGATCACACCAGCACTCACATCCTACCCCAGCAGCAAACAGGGGCCAGGAAAAGGGGTGGGAGAAGGGAATCTGGGATGAATTAAAGTGGATAGTGCAGGAGGCAGGGCCAGGAATGGCCGGTGTCCGGCGGCACTTCGGCTCTGCCTGGGAATCCTGACACGAATCTCCTCAATCCCTACACGACTCCAGAGGCGAGGCAGGCAGGGATTCCCACGGCGCTCCAACCGGAATTAATTCATCCCGAACATCACCGCTGCGCTCCGGAACGTGCTCCTGATGAAAACTTGTGCCAGCAGAGGAGCGATAACTAATCAAAGCGGCGGGTGACAACTTCATCTCCGGCTGCTCCGCGCCGGGATCCAGCTCCGACGGAATCCGCGCGGCTGCCCCTCTCCCCGGCCTCAGGGCTCCGGGAAAACCTCCCCCAGAATCATCTCAGTGCCCCCCAAATCTATAAATTCACCTGGATGACCCTCACCTTGGCCTCAGGGCTCCGGGAAAACCTCCCCCAGAATCATCTCAGTGCCCCCCAAATCTATAAATTCACCTGGATGATTCTCATCTTGGCCTCAGGGCTCTGGGAAAACCTCCCCAAAATCACCTCAGTGCCCCCCAAATCAATAAATTCACCTGGATGATTCTCATCTTGGCCTCAGGGCACCAGGAAAACCTGCCCAGAATCATCTCAGTGCCCCCCAAATCAATAAATTCACCTGGATGATCCTTATCCTGGCCTTAGGGCAAGAGGAAAACGCCCCCCAAAACCATCTCAGATTCTTTCCAGGGGATAAACTTGCGTGGATGACCCTCATTGCAACCTTGGGACACGAGGAAACCCCCCCAGAATCATCTCAGTGCCCCCCAAATCAATAAATTCACCTGGATGATCCTTATCTTGGCCTCAGGGCTCCGGGAAAACCTCCCCAGAATCATCTCAGTGCCCCCCAAATCTATAAATTCACCTGGATGATCCTTATCTTGGCCTCAGGGCACTGGGAAAACCTCCCTAAAATCATCTCAGTGCCCCCCAAATCAATAAATTCACCTGGATGATTCTCATCTTGGCCTCAGGGCAAGAGGAAAATGCCCCCCAAAACCATCTCAGATCCTTTCCAGGGGATAAACCTGCATGGATGACCCTCATTGCAACCTTGGGACGTGAGGAAAACCCCCCCAAAATCATCTCAGTGCCCCCCAAATCTATAAATTCACCTGGATGATCCTTATCTTGGCCTCAGGGCTCCGGGAAAACCTCCCCAGAATCATCTCAGTGCCCCCCAAATCTATAAATTCACCTGGATGATCCTTATCTTGGCCTCAGGGCTCTGGGAAATCCTCCCCAGAATCATCTCAGTGCCCTTCAAATCAATAAATTCACCTGGATGATTCTTATCCTGGCCTTCGGGCAAGAGGAAAACGTCCCCCAAAACCATCTCAGATCCTTTCCAGGGGATAAACCTGCATGGATGACCCTCATTGCAACCTTGGGACACCAGGAAAACCCCCCCAAAATCATCTCAGACCCCTTGATATCAACAAATTCTCCTGGCTGACCCTCACTGCAGCCTCAGGGCACTGGGAAAACCTCCCCAGAAATCATCTCAGATCCTTTCCAGTGGATAAACCTGCCTGGATGTCCAACACCACAGACTTGGAGCAGCTGGAAAAGCTCCCCAAAATCATCTCAGCTCCCTTCAAATCAATAAATTTGCCTGGATGACCATGGTCTTGGCCTTGGGGCACCAGGAAAACCCCCAAAAAATCATCTCAGTGCCCTTCAGATCAATAAATTTGCCTGGATGACCCTCACTGTGGCCTTGGGGCACCAGGAAACCTCCCCCAAAATCACCTCAGTTCCCCTGAAATCAATAAACCTGCCTGGCTGATCCTCACTGTGGCCTCAGGGCACTGGGGAGACCTCACCAAAAATCATCTCAGATCCTTCCCAGTGGACAAACCAGCCTGGATGACCATCACCACATCCTCAGTCCACTGGGAAAAACCCCTAAAAGTAATTTTGGCTGCCTTCAAATGAATGAACTCGATTGATTGATCCTCACTATGACCCTGAAGCACCAGGAAAATCCCCCCAAAATCATCTCAGATCCTTTCCAGTGGACAAACCCGACTGTTTGGCTCTCACTGTGGCCTCAGGGCACCAGGAAACCCCCCAAAGCAATTTTGGCTGCCTTCAAATTAATAAATTCAACTAGATGAACATTCCTGTGGCCTCAGGCCACCAAGAAGAACCTCCCAATGGACAAACTCCCCTGGATGACCCTCACTGCAACCCCCAAAATCATCTCAGCTCCTTTCCAAAGGATGAACCCACCTGGCTGGAATCCTGACATGAATCTCCTCAATCCTCACATGACTCCAGAGGTGAGACAGGCAGGGATTTCCATGGGGAAAAGCCCCCAAAATCATCTTGGCTTCCTCCCAAAGGACAAACCCACCTGGATGCTCCTCACCACGGCCTTGGGGCACCGGGAAAACCTCCCCAAAATCATCCCAGCTCCTGCCAGCAGCCCCTGACGAGTTTTCCAATGGAAAAGGCAGCAGCAACCTGGGAAACTTCGAGGCTACAAAAGGCGTCAACTGTGCTAATTATGTAATTAGAGCGGGTAATTATTTAGTGCAAGAACTAAACTGAATCCAACTCACTTTTAATATTCAAATTAGCGCCATCGGGGCTCGATGCCGCTTTTGACTCCGGAACAAAGCGGATGCCGGGGCTGCCGGGCTGAGCTTTGTTCCCGGCCCCTCCGACACTTCACTCCCCACTTGGAAAACCAACAGTTTCTCTACTGATCCAAATCACTTCCCAGCACAAAAAGAGGAAAAAAAAAACCAACCCCAAACATCACAAGTCGGAGCCCAGATCTCAGGGACGAGGGTGGGATAAAATCTTGGGGGATCCGAGTCCCATCACCCCAACATCTGGGATGCAGAGTCCATCCATCTCCCAGGGAGTTGCTTCGGCCTTCCCTTTGTTCCAGGAAGCTGGAATTTCTCAAGAGCCATCTGTATTCCCCATCTTCAAATCATTAATCCCGAGCCGAGCGGATCCCGCTGATCCAGCGGGGGGAAACTGAGGCAGGGCCGGCACGACGCATCCGCACACGCCGCATCCTCGGCGGGTGATGGGACACACCGAGGGATGTGGGGACATGGAAAGCGACCCCTGCCCCACGGTGCCAGCCCGGGGGGCCCCACGCCACGGGCACGAACTGCTGGGCTGACGTCAGCCGGGACCGGAGCCGGGAGCTGCCGGGAGCGGAGCCGCTGCGCACGGGGGAGGACAAATCTAGGCCGCCCAAACAGGAGCAAAGCGGCTCCCAGACAATTCCTTTCCTTCCCTTCCTTTCCCTCAAAGAATCCAACCCCCTTGGGGTGCGGAGATGGGGTGCCCCATTTCCAGCCCGGCTGAGGGATGCCCGTGGATGGATGGGGTGCCAGTGCCATCCTCGCAGCACTGTCGCCGGTTTGGAAAACGCCGCTGGAAACGCTCGGATCCAGCCCCTGTGGAGGTATTTCCCTCTCTGGGAGCAGCCCGAAGCCGGGGTCCCACCAGCCACCCCCCTCCGTGTCCCGATCCCAAGAAACTCCGGAGTTATTGGCAGCTTCAAACTTGCCAGGGGTCATATCCCGGTCCTGCTGAAGGGCCTGGATCTGCAGCAGTGCTGGGGGCACTGGCAGGGGATGCAGCCCCTCACTTGGGCATCCCACCATGGATCCCTATTCCCGGCATCCCAGCGGATCCGTGCCCGAGTTCCCAGCACCTCTGGCAGGATCGGTCCTGCCGCCACCCGGCGCGTTCTGCGGGGGCAGCGGCCGTGACCGGAGTGACTCACGGGCACAATTAATGCCGGAGCAGCGGCGGGCGAGGATGACGAGGATCCGGACACCGGCTGTGCCCGAGGGCCTGGGAACAGGGAACATGGGACACGCACCCAGCGGCGGGGGGGGCTGCTGGTGTGGGGTGCAGGGCATGGAAGGACCCCGGTGCTGTACTGGGGGGGCCCGGAGCGGGTTCCCTGTGCTGCTCAGGGGATCCCTGTGCTGTACTGGGAACGATCCCTGTGCTGTACTGGGGATAATCCCCGTGCTGCACTGGCGGGTGGGGATTCTGTGCTGCACTGGAAGAGACCCCCGTGCAGTACAGGAAGGGACCCCCGTGCTGCTCTGGTGGATCCCTTTGCCGTACTGGGGGACACTGTGCCGTACTGGAGGGGATCTTTGTGCTGTACTGAGGCGGGGGATCCCTGTGCTACACCAGAGACCCTTGTGCTGTACTGGGGGGACCATTGTGCTGTACTGGGGGGACATCTGTGCTTCACCGGGAGGACCCTCGTGCTGCACCAGGAGACGCCTGTGCTCTACCGAGAGACGCCAGCACCGTACCGGGGGGTCCCCTGTGCTGCCCCGGGGACCCCCATGCTGTACTGGGGACCCCGGGCCGTACTGTGGGCCACCGATTTTCACCGGGAGACCCCCACACTGTAGCGGGGACCCCTGTCCGGCCACACCGGTGTCCCCTTTCCTGCTGCAGCGAGGCCACCACGCAGCCACCAGCAGGGCCAGCGCAGAGGCCACTGCAGAGCCACACCAGTGACCCGCACCAGTGGCACCGGGGGCTCCCCCTCCGAACCACCCCCGCTCCGCTGCCCTACCCCGGAGGGGCGAGCGGGGGGACCCCCCAGGTGCTCCCCAACCCCCGTACCTGCAGGTGTAGCTGAGGTTCCTGCGGATGCTGCGCTTGAAGAAGCTCTTGCAGCCCTCGCAGGTGAAGACCCCGTAGTGTTTCCCGCTGGACTTGTCCCCGCACACCACGCAGTCCACGGCGGCCCCGGCCCGCTCCTCCTCGCCGTGCTCCGCGTCGCTGCCGCCGCCCGCGGGGGACGCCGCCTCCTCCCCGCCGCCGCCGCCGCCGCCGCCGCCGCCGCCGTTGGGCTCTCCCCATCCGCCGGCCACCATGGCCATGGCTCCGCGGGGCTCGGCACCGGCCGCGGGGCTCAGCACCGGCCCCGCCGCCGCATCGAGCGGAGCCGCCCCGGTGCCTCTCGCAACGAGTTCGGCAAGTTTTGGGCGAGCGGCGCCCGGTTTGGGATTTTCACGGGTTTGGCTTTTTTAGGTTTTTTTTTGGTTGTTGTTTTTTTTTTTTTTTTTGGTTTTGGTTCGCCCTCTCTTATCCCTGGGATTCCTTTTGCCCAAGGAGTCGTTTTTCCCAGGGATTCCTCCTCCTCCTCTTCCTCCCCGCCCCGGTTAACGGGGGGGCCCCGCGGAAACTTTGCGGCGGCGGGCGCGGGGCGCGGCGCATCCCCCCGCGGGGACCGGCCGCATGCGGGGGCCGCTCCCGCCCCCGGTGGCTCCTCCGCTCCGCGGCACCGGCTGGAAGGAGGAGGAGGAGAGGAGGAGGAGGATAAGAGGAGAGGAGGAGGAGGGAGGGGGCGGCGCTGCCCCGGCCCGCCCTCGCCCCCCCGGGCCCCGCCGCCGCACGCAGCCCGGTCCCGGTGCGGGTGCGGGTGCGGCGGGACCGGCTCCGCCGAGCCCCGGGGCTCTCCCCGCCTCCCGTGAAAGAGCAAAGTTCAGCCGCTGCCGCGGTGGCCGCCCTGGATGCTCCTCCCCGTCCTCCTCCCCTTCCGCTCCCGGGTCCTGCCCCGGTCCCGGCCCCGCCGCCGCACCGGGCCGCCCCGCCGCCCCCCGCCCCCCGCGGGGCCGGGCAGCCCCGCAGCCCCGGGAGGGTCGGTATCCGGTGCCCTGGGCCGGTGGTACCGCGGGTGGCAGAGCCGGGCATGGCCCCGGTGCGGTGCCGTGGTGATGGAGCGGGAGGTTTGGGCACCGGAGGTGGCTGGATGTGGCCCCTCCCGGTCCCCCCGCTGCATGTTGGGGACCAGAGCCCTTGGCTGGCACCGGGAGAGCTCGGCATCTCCTGCTGCCCCGGGAGCCTGGAATGGTAGTGGGAAGCTGGAGTTGGAACAGGAGCCCAAAATGGCACTGGGATCTCAGCATCGAACTGGGAGCCTGGTGGTGTAACAGGAGTCCAGCCCCAAACTGGGAGCCTGGCATTGTAACGGGAGCCCGGGGTGGCTCTGGCACCCCAGCACTAGCCCAGCATCACTTTGGAAGCCCCACTTTACCGGGAGCCCAGCGTGGCACTGGGAGCTCCACATCCTACTGGGAGCCTGATGTTGTACCAGGATTCCAGCATCAAACTGGGAGCCTGGCATCACACCAGGAGCCCCACGTCATACTGGGAGCCCAGCGTGGCACTGGGATTCCGACATCGCACCGAGGGCCCAGTGCAGGGCCGTGCTGTGCCAGGGCCTGTGGTCACAGCTGTGGTCCTTGTCCCCACCCCGGGGTAGATCCACCTCCGAGCGCTGCTCTTGGGGACAGGGATCGAGTCCTGGCCCTGCTGCCGCCTGGGCTGCGGTGTCCCGGCACAGCGTGATGCCGTCGGGGGCTGCCGGGATGCTGGGAAGCTGGGAAGCAATTCCCCATTCCTGGCCCGTGGCCAAGCCGTCGGCATCGTCAACCCCCTCCTTTCGCCGACAGCCCCAGGGGGAGCTTTAATTAGCGAGGCCGCGGCTCGTGTGGGGCCGCGGGGTGATCCCGCGGTCCCTCGGGTGCCACCACCCCTGTGAGGGAGCGAAGGGCTGGATGTGGCCGGGGACTGACTCCTGCGGCCCCATAAAGTCCGTCTGCAATGTGGTTAATCCAGTCGGACCCGTAGGAGCCGGCCAGGTGCGGGTGGTGGGTGCTGGGTGCTCCCTGCCCGCCTGCTGCTGCCCTGGAAATCATTAACCAAGGGACAAACCCTGCAGAAAGGTGCCTGACCCCAGAGCAGCCCCCGCCACCACCCGCCTCTGCCTTTCACCCGGGGCCAAACTCTCCTCCCGGCCAAGCCACGGCAGCCCTGGTGAATCCCAGCACCTGTTCACCTTGACTTCCAGGGGCAAAGTCCAGTGGGCAGGGCACGGAGCTGGGGTGGGGTGGGCTGGGTCCCCCCACTCACCCCTGACCCCTCGGTGTCCCCACAGGGGACTCCACCTCACGGGGAGAGTGCTGATGCCACGTGGAACAGCCAGGAATGCCCACACTGCCGGGACCCAGCACTGCCAGGACCTTCCTGCCAGTGTCCTTGGCATTTCCAACCCACATGCCAGAGCTGGGGTTACGGGAAGGGCAAAGCAGGGCCCTTAGCCTAGAGCTGGGCTGCACCAGGGTGGGGTGACATGGCCATAAACTAAATAACCCCCTCAATTTCTCCTGGCTTTAGGGGTCTCTGCTCACCAGGTACCCACTGATACAGTGCCCAGAAAGAGCCCAGTGCCCCAGGGCTGCCGAGGTCATGGAATAACACCCAGCAGAGCCAGCTGGGAATGGGGCCGGCCTCGGGGGGGGTGGGGGTCCCAGTGCGGGCAGAGGGGTCACCCCCACCTGCAGCCAGCCCCGCTTCTCCTTTCTCTTCTGTCAGGCCATGATTTATGGCCCTTTCCCTGCCGTTCCCCCGCCTCCTCTCCCCCTGCAAAAAATAATAATCCAGGAACAAAGGAGGAAATTGGATCTTGTCCCCCGCGCGGCTCCCGGCCCCGCGCTGGGAGCCGGTTTGTTTTGACGTCGGTGTCCAGTTGGCGAAGGCGTTTGATCTCCGGAGGAATTCCTCCTTCCTCGCGCTGCTCCGCTGACTTTGCCGCACAAAAGGGCCCCCGGGAGCCGCCGGCGCGTTTCGTGCCGCCCCGGCGCCCCCAGGAAGGGTCCGGCACGGCGGAGGCCTCGCCGAGATTTCCGGACTCGGGCTTGGAGACCCGGCTCCAGCGTGGGCACGGGGGGCAGGGGTGTCCCCTCGATCCCCACAGCCCGTGGGCACGGGGGTGGGTGAGGAATTCTTGCTAAAACGCGCAGGGCAGGGGCGGGTTGTGCGACAGAGAGCTGGGTGTCATCACTGGTGGAGAGGCGGGAATCAGCAGCACTGGAGATATGGAGACCAGCACTGATGGAGGGATGGAAACCAGCAGCACTGGAGAGCCCGATGGCACCACCATCACCAGCCCTGCCTCAAAACCCCTCATCCCAGTTATCACCACTCTGGGCTGTGGGGCAGCCAATCCCTCTCCCAAACACACATGGGGCCTGCCAGCTGAGGGCTTGGATAGATGCCACCCTGTCCCTCTGTCTGTCTGTCCCCCGTGAGCCCAGTGTACCCCCACATGGGTGGAATAGGGGATTTGGGCTCAATTCCCTGATTTTCAGCCGTTGTTCAGGTTGTGGCCCATGAGGGTGCAAACCCTGGGTGGGGGTCACTGCACAGAGGGGCTCTTACCCGCCCTGTGCCCCACATGTGACCCCACGGGGATGTGGTTTCACCCCTGTCAGTGCCATGGATTTGCCCCCAGCCCTGTGGAGAGGCTGGGGGTGACCTGACCCTTTTCTGGCTCCACAGAGGGGAAACTGAGGCAGGAAATGGGACAGAACATCATCGAGCATGTGGACCCCGAGTTTTGGCCCCAGAGTCAGTGTGACATGGCAGGAGGGACCCTCTGGGCAGGGTGGGAGTGGTGGCAGGTCCCACCTGCCCTCCCCCTCCTCCTGGCACCCAGGGTCGAGGCCGCCCTGGCTGCCCCGGCCTTTCATGCGGCTCTTGGTGGAGCCTGACCCTGCACAAAGCCCCCGGGAGCCCATTTGAATCTGAAAAGGGGTCTGAGCTCGGAGCCCTGACCTTCAACCTGCAGGTCAGCACCTCCAACGCCACCGGCCCCGGGTCACAGGACCCCCCCACAAGCCACGGTCCCCACTGGGGCCATGCCCAGGGACCGGGAGTGGGAGCAGGGTGCACACGCAGCCCCCCGCTCCAGTATCCAAATGTGGGCACCCTCCCTCTGTGCTGGGCACCCTCTCTCTGTGCTGGGCACCCTCTCTCTGTGCTGGGCACCAATCAGGGCTCTGCTGCTCCCATTTTGTGCCGGGGCAGCTCCCTGGTGAATTGTCCTTTGATCCAGCCCTGCCGCTGCCTCTGGGGACGTGGAGGTGACCCCATTTCAGAGAGCAGCGAGGTGGTGGGGGTGGAGGGCACAGGCAGCTTGGGAGGATGAGCTGCATCCCTGTTCCCTGAATCCCTGCAGCCCTAAATCCCTGCATCACTGCATGCCCACATCCCCATATCCCTGCATCCCCACATCCCTGCACAATTGCATCCCTTAATCCCTGCACCACACAGCTCTGCATCCCTGAATCCCCACAGCTCTGCATCCCTGAATCCCTGCATCCCTGAATCCCTGCCTCCCCACAGCCCCTGCATCCCTGAATCCCAGCATCCCCACAGCTCTGCATCCCTGAATTCCTGCATCCCCACAGCCCCTGTAACCCTGAATCCCTACACCCCCACAGCCCCTGCATCCCTGAATCCCTGCATCCCTGAATCCCTGCCTCCCCACAGCTCTGCATCCCTGAATCCCTGCATCCCCACAGCCCCTGCATCCCCACATCCCTGCATCCCCACAGCTCTGCATCCCTGCATAATTGCACCGCTGTGTCCCTGCATCCCCCAAATCCCTGCATCTCTCTCCCAGCCCTCTCCATCACCACAGCTCTGGATATTGATCCACAGAACCTTGAACTCTGCTGCATGATCTCCCCAGGGAGATCCAGGCCTCCTTGGAGCCCGTCTCCAGCTCCGTGCCTCAGTTTCCCTCCACCCCTCAGCGCATCCAAGCCCCGCACTGTCCCTGCTCATCCCCTGAGCCTCACGCTCAGCTCTGCTCCCTCGTGTGGGGATGGAGGGGGCTCGGGCTGGTGGGTTGAGCCCCCGCTCCCCGCAGCAGCCCCCGCGCAAACCCTGCTGCCAGAGCCACCCCCCCCCCCCCGCACGGCCAGGATGCCCCCGGCGCGGGGTCACTGCTCCTCTTCCTCCTGAATATGGATGGGCCCCGCGCCACGGCCACTGCCATCACCTTTGATCCCGCGGCAGGGAGAACCAAATGGCTTCATCTGCGCCGGGAGACAGCGGGGGCGGCGCCGAGGGCGAGCCCGCCCTTTGTTCGTGGCCCCCCACCCGGCATAAGCCGAGCTGGGGTTCCCCCGGTTGAGCCCCGTCCAAGCGCAAAGGCCCTCGATGCCAAAACACGGTGCCCACGAGCATCCACGGTTTATTATCCTGGGGACACAGCAGGCCCCTCCCGGCTCGGGGGTGCTTCGAGGGGGTTCTGGGGTGTCTCTAGATGCAGGTCTCGCTGCCGGCCGTGCCCTGCTCCAGGGTGTGCAGCCTGCGGGCCAGCGCCTGCTCCCGTCGGGAATGTTGCCTGCGCAGCGCTCCCATCTGCGCCTCCAAGCGCCGCACCTGGGCTGCCTGTTTGCTCCGGGCACCGCGGTACGCCAGGGCCAGGGCGCTGAGGGGCACGCTCAGCACCCGCCCGGGGCCCGGGGCACACGGGGGGACACGGGGGACATGGGGGATATGGGGACACGGGACACCGGGCACACAGGGAATATGGAGGGACATGGGGGATATGGGGACACAGGGGACACTGGGCATACAGAGGACATGGGATATGGGGGACATTGGGCACACGGGGAATATGGGGAACATAGAGCACATGGGGAGCACAGAGGACATGAGGGATCCACAACACCCAGGGATCCAGGGGACACAGGAGATCCAGGGGACTCCAGGGATCCAGGGGACACAGGAGATCCAGGGGACTCAGGGCACCCTGGAGACTAAGGGAACACAGGGGACCCCAAGGATCCAGGGCATCCAGGGAACCCGGAGGATCATGCTGGCAGGGGGGATCAAGGGTTCTGGGAATTCAGGCCACCCAGAGGACACAAGGAACTGAGGAGACCCAGGAGAGCCAGGGGTCACAGGGCACCCAAGGGACACAGGGCACCCAGGAGATGCTGCACCCAACGCCCACCCAGCAGAGACGTGGATGCCACTTGCCCACCTGTGTGCCTGGAACAGATCGGCGGTGACAGTGACACTCTGTGCCTGCTGTGCACGGCTGGCAGCACTGCCCTGCTCCAGGGACAGCACCAGCTCCTGTGCCCGGGCACGCAGCTCCTCCGTCCTGGGGACACCCATGTGGCAGCCAGTCCGGCACCGTGCCTGGTGCCCACACAATGCCCATCCCAGAATGATTTCCCAGCATGATTCCCAGCCTGGCACGATGCCCAGCCCCTCTCAGTGCCTATCCTGGCACCACTCACACCATCGAGGTCTCTTACCTGGTGAAGGTGCGGAGCAGCTCTTTGCTCATCCTCTCTGGATCTGGAGGGTTCTGAGGAGCTGCAGCTCCAACCCGGCCAATCTGAGCATCCTGCAGAGGTTGGGTGTGGGTCCCAGCCCCAAGGAGGGTCCATGGGGAGCTTGGAGCCATCCTTACCTCCTCGCTGCTGCTGGAGCTGCTGGAGCTGCTGAGGGGGCGGTCGGTCCCCCCATCCCGCTCCCACTCCAGGTGCTGGAGCACCAGACGCAGGGCAGCCTCCCGCGGCCCCTGCCCGGCCACCAGCACCTCCAGGCCCCGCTTCTCCCTCTCCACCAGCTGCAGCCGTGTCCTCAGGTCAGCCATGGCATCCTGGCACGGCAGCATTGTCACCACCGGGCGGGGGAAACCGAGGCACAGCCCCAGTCCTCAGGCTCCGTTCCCACGCCGGGTCCCGCGTGGAGGGATCCAGGCGTCGGGCCCCTCTCAACCCTCTCCAAATCTCACCTTGAGCACCGCCAGGTCCTGCAGCAGCTCCGCCTTCTCCGGCCGCCTCCAGCCCCGCAGCAGTGCCTTGGCATCCCGCAGCGCCCGCTCGGCCCGGGCTTGTGCGTCCTGGCTGCACCGGGGGCCGGAGGGCGCCGGGATGTCCAGCAGGGACCCCTCCACGGCCGCCTGTTCCGCGCGCAGCCGGCGGATGTGCTCCCGCAGGGCCCCCTCCTCCATCCCCCGGGGCGCTGGAGCGCTGCGGGAGGGGGGTGTGATTGGGGTGGGCACTGGGGTACCACGGGGACTGCTGAGCATCGTGTCCCCCGCCCTTCTTCAGGTACCTCTGCGCCCCGGGGGAGCTGCTGTTCCCGGTGTCCTCCCGCCCGTTCGGCTCCGCTGTGCCTGAGAGCTGCGGTCCCTCTGTGGCCGTGGGGCTGGACCCCCATCTGTGCCCTGGGCTTGGCTGCCCTGAGGCTCCTGGGCATGGGACAGGCAGTGTGTGGGCAGGTGCCCCTCTGCAGGGGTTGTGCAGGGGACTGGGGTCCCCAGCATCCTCCCTACGTCCCCCCAACATCCTCCCTACATCCCCCCAACATCCTCCCTGCATAGCTGCAATATCCTCCCTACATCCCCCCAACATCCTTCTGATACCCCTCCTTTGGAGCAGCATCTCTGCTGCAACCCCTCTGCATCCCCCCATACTCCCCCACACCCCTTCAGATACTCCCTGATCACTCCCCAGTGACCCCTTAGAATCCTCTCCAGGACCACCAGTATCCTCCTGGTAACTCCCCAGTATCCCCCCTCAGTATCCTCCCCAGCATCCCCCGTGATAACTCCCCAGTATCCCCTTAACATGCTCTGGAATCCTCCCAGCATCCTCTCCAGCCCTCCAGTATCCCCTCCGTGTCTTCCCCAGTAAGCCCAGTATCCCTCCATCATTCTCCCCGATAACTCTCCAGTGTCCCCCTGGGACCCCCAGCACTGCTGGTACACCAAGGACCCCGCGCTGTCACTCACCCCCACGGGCACCATCCTCCCGTCCCACCTTCGCCTGCAGCAGGTCCAGGAGGGCGGCATAAGCTCCCCCGCAGCGCTCGCTGCAGGACAAGGGGCTCAGTGTGGTTGTCCCCATCCTGCCCCCCACCCTCCTGTGCCGTCCCGGTCCCACCTGCAGCGCAGGGCCAGGCGCAGGGCGGTGCTGCGCGACTCGTGCTGTCCCAGCTCCATGCTCAGCCTTTCCGCGTCGCTCTTGCACTCCTGGAACGCGGTTGCCAGCTCCCGGTTCACCTCCTGCAGCCTCCCCAGGCACCTGGGCCCCGCCAGCACCCCGGTGAGCCGGGCCAGGCCGCAGCGTCCCCACCGGGGAGGGCTCGGCAGCCTCTGGGGTGGGGGCACTCACCCCTGCAGCTGCTGCACCTGCTCCTCCTGTTCCAGGCTGGCACCCGTCGAGGGCTGGGGGGAGAGGGGGCTGTGAGGCTGAGAACCGAGGGACTGGATCCCATGGGGGAGGATCCTGTGGGGCTGCATCCCGTGGGGCTGAGAGCCGTGGGACTGCATCCCATGGGGCTGCTTCTCCTGGGACTTCATCCTTTGGAGCTGCATCCCGTGAGGCTGAGCATTGTCAACACAGTGGGGCAAAACCTGCAGAGGGAACAGGCAGAGACCAGCACCGGGGCAGGATCTGCCTCACAAAACCCCCTGCATGTCCCAACCCTGCACTCACCTGCTGCTCTGGGGTACTACTGACCCTGGGGGTGTCACTTCCAGAGCCTCCCGGCTCCTCCAGCCTGGACAGAGCATCCCGCAAGTCCTGCACCTGTGCCGAGCACGGGGCTGAGTGCCGGGGCCGCTCTGGTGGCACCGCAAGGGCTGTTCCTGGTTGCTCCCGCCGTACCCACACACCCACCTTGCCCTGCAGTCGGTTTCGCTCGCCCTGCAGTGCCTGGAGCGCGGCCGTGGCCTGTTCCAGCTCCTCCTCCCGGCGCCCCAGGGCTGCCCGGAGTGCCACGTTCCTCGCCAGCACTGTCGCCACCTCCGCCGGCATCTCCTCACCTACTCCCACCGCAGGGCACCACCGTGTCACCTGCCCAGCCCAGCCCGGTGCCCGGCTCAGCTCCTCCAGGCTCTGGGGGTAGAGAGCTGGTCAGTCAGTGCCCATCCCATTGGCATAAGGGCTGACCACACCAGTGGGGCTCACCTTGACCGCTCGTGCCCACTCCTCACCGGGCATGGGCTGTGCCGGTGGCTGCCGGTGCCGGGAGAAGACGGCGCGTTCCAGGGAGCTCACAGCGTGCTGGAGGTCCGCAAAGAGGTCGGGGCTGTGGGCTGGGGACAGGGAGCACAGCGGGATCAGGGGTGGCACAGTGTTGAATGACATGGCACAGCACACATGGCACTGAGCACTCACCTTCCAGTCCAGTGCCGGTGCCATCGACGTGCCGTGGTGTCAAGCTGGCAGTGGGGAGGCTGGTGGTGCCCTCCCAGCCCTCCTCATCCTCCCTGTGGGGTGATGAAGGGCAGAGATGAAGGAGGACCATGTGGTGACAGCCCCTGGTGCTCCCTGTGTGCCAGTGCTGGTGTCAGTACCTGCTGGGGCGGCTCTGGAGCTGCTCAGTCTGTCGGTGCAGCTGGGCCACCATGGCTGGTGGCCTGGCAATGTGCTCTTTGTAGCACAGGATGTCCTCAGTGTCACCTGCCATGTCCTCTTCATCCTCATCCTCCTCATCCCCTTCTTCATCCTCCTCCTCCTCCTCCTTGCCAGGTGGGAGCTGTGGGGGCTGCAGGGGCCAGGAGAGTGTGTCCATCTCCTGCCCAGCACTGGGGTCCAACAGGGTGGCACCCACAGGGATTTCCTGGGACAGGGGATGAGTTTTGGCAACCAGGTCATTGGCTGCAGCCTCATCTGGGTCTCTGGACCTGGAATTACACACCAGAGCCCAGCACCAGGCCTGTGGCTGGGGGGATGCCCCAGGGCAGCACAAGGAGCCCCCTGGCCATGTGGGATCAGCCCCAGGAAACGCCTGGCACATGTGACACCCCACTTGCCTTCTCCATCCTGGTCACCTCCTGTCCCGTGCCCACCAGAGCTCCCAGCACGTCCTGGTTCCACACTGAAGGTTCTGGTACGTCCTGTGGTTCCACACTGGAGATCCCAGTATGTCCTGGTTCCACTCTGAGGGTCCTGGTTCCACACTGAGTGTCCTGATACGTCCCAGTTTCACACTGAAGGGCCCAGTATGTCCCAGTTCCACGCTGGGGATCCTGGCACGTCCTGATTCCACAGTGGGGCTCTGACACGTCCCCAGTTCCACACTGAGGGTCCTGGTATGTCCCAGTCCCACTCTGGGGGGGTCTCAACCCGCCCTGATTCCACACCAATGCTCCTGGTACATTCCAGTTCCACACCAAGGGTCCCAGTATGTCCCAGTACCACCCTGGAGTTCCAGCACGTCCCGATTCCACGGCCAAGGCTCCGACACCTTCCGGCCCGGCCCGGCTGCGCCTCCGGCCACAGCCCTTGGCCTTCCCCTGTCCTTGTTCCTGCTGAGATTTCCTCTTCCTCACAGCCACCTCCACTTAACCATTGCACTGCCCTGTGCAGGGGTGAGGGCAGAGCAATTTCGGGGTGCCCTCCCCACCAATACTCCCCCCTCCCCACTCTGCCCCCTGCCAGCTCAGCTGGGCCCCCTTCCCAGGGGGGAGGATGCTCCCAGCTTCGTGCCCTGGAGCATCCCTGGAATTTAGGGGGGACACCCTGAAACTTTGGGGGTGTGGTGGAGAATTTTGGGTGCTGAGAGGCCTTGGGGAGGGCTGGGGGTGTAGGGTCAGAGGGGGTGCTGTGGGCAGTCAGGGGGGTGGTTTTGGGGTGCCAAGCGGTGCTGTGGGGGTGCTGGGGAGGCAGGAGGGGCAGTGTCTGGGTACTGGAGGGTGCTGGGTGGGTGTTTGGGGTGCTGGGAGGGAGGATGGGGATTTGGGGTGCAGAGGGAGTGTGCAACAGTGCAGCAGGGTGGGCATGAGGATTCGGGGTGCAGGGGGCAGTTCGTGGGGTGAACATGGATAATTGGGGTGCAGAGACTTGAGCGTGGATATTTGGGGTGCAGGGGGCAGTTGATGGGGGTGAATACGGATATTTGGGGTGCAGGGAGGGCACAGGGATATTTGGAGCTCAGAGGCTGGTGCAGAGGAGTGAACATGAATATTTGGGGTGCAAGAGGCACTTGATGAGGGCACACAGGACATCTGGTGTCAGAGAAGTGAACGTGGGTATTTGGGGTACAGAGGGCAGTTGCTGAGAGTGCATATGGATATTTGGGGCGTGGGGCTGCACATGGATATTTGGGAGTCAGGAGGCAATTGAGGGGGGTGTACAGGATATTTGGGGTGCAGAGAAGTGAACCTGAATATTCGGGGTGCAAGGGGCAGCTCCTGGGGGCGCACACGGGTATTTGGGGAAGGGGTGCACATGGATATTTGGGAAAGGGGCATACACAGATGTTTGGGAAAGGGGCACACAGAGATGTTTGGGGTGCAGGGGGGATGCGTGCGGGTATTTGAGGTTCGGGGGGCGGCGTTCCGGGGTCGGGGCGATGCCGGGGGGTGTCGGGGGTCCCGTCGCGTCCCTCGATGTCCTCCGGATCCCAAAGAACTACAACTCCCGGCAGTCCCCGCCGGGAGCCGCTTCCGCCGGGACCGGACGGGGCTGGAGCTCGTGAGTGCGGGGAGGGGGCGCGGGGGGCGCGGAGCGAGGGGTGCGTGGGCAGGAGGGGTGCACGGGGAGGGGGTGCGTGGGAGGGGGGGGACACGGAACGGGGGGTGTGTACGGGGCAGGGGATGCGGGGGGTGCCTGGGAAAGGAGGACACGGAAGGGACGGAGCGCACGGGGCAGGGGGTGCGGGTGGCGGGGGGTGCGTGGGAAGGGGGTACATGGAACGGGGGGTGTGCGCCACGCAGGGGGTGCGTGGGGCAGGGGGGATGCACGGGGAGGGGGTGCGTGGGGCGGGTGATGCGTGGGGTGCTGAGACGGGGGGATGCGTGAATAAGGGGTGAGTGGGGAGGGGAGTGCGTGGGGCAGAGGGTAGGTGGGCAGGGGTACACGGATTGGGGGCATGTGTGGGCAGGGGGGCGCGTGGGGTTCCCGGGGCAGGGAGGACACGGAGTACATGGAGCTGGGGGGCGCGTGGGGCAGGAGAGACGTGGGAAGGGGGTGTATAAAGGGGTGTGGGATGGTACGTGGGCAGGGGATACACAGAGCGGGGGGTGTGTGGGGCAGGGGGGGCAGAGAGTGGGGGTGTGTGAGGGGCAAGGGGTGCATGGGCAGGGGGTGCATAATGTGGGGGCTGCGTGGGCAAGGAGGGGCATGGACAGGGGGTACATAGAGTGGGGGGCTGCAGGGGGCGGGGGCTGAATAGAGTGGGGAGTGTGTGGGCAGGGAGGGTCGTGGGCAGGGGGTGCCCAGAGCCAGGGGACAGGGGGGTTGCGTGGGCAGGGAGTGCATAGAGTGGGGGCTGCGGGACAGGGGGTGAATAGAGTGGGGAGTGCGTGGGCAAGGAGGGTCGTGGGCAGGGGCTGCACAGGGTGGGGGGCTACACGGGGCAGGGGTATGTGTAGCAGTGGGTAGGTGGGTAGGGGGTACCCAGAGAGGGGTGCGCGGGCAGGGGGTGCCCAGAGCCGGGCACAGGGAGGGTTGCGGGGTCCCAGCCGTGCTGTGCCCACCCCCAGCCCCCCCATCCTCGCGGCCGGACCCCCGCGGGGCGCGGGATGGACACGTCGGAGCCGGGCAGCGCGGCCGAGGAGGACGAGGAGAAGGTGCCGGAGCCGCGGCCCCGGACCCGCTCGAACCCCGAGGGCGCCGAGGACCGGGCACTGAGCGCCCAGGCCAGCGTGGGCAACCGCAGCGAGGGCGAGGGCGAGGCGGCCAGCGCTGACCACAGCCCCCAGGGCACCGCCGGCCCCGATGGCACCGCCTGGCCCGGCCCCGCCGCGCCCACCGAGGTGCAGGTGAAGACCCCCCGAGTGAATTGCCCCGAGAAGGTGGTGAGTGGATGCTGGGGCTGCTGGGGAGGGTGCTGGGGGATACTGGGGGGTATTGGGAAGGGTGTTGGGGGTGCTGGGGAGGGTTCTGGGGATGCTGGGGGATGGTGGGAGTGCAGGGGAGGATGCTGTGTGGTACTGGGAATGCTGGGGAGGGTGCTGAGGGGTACTGGGGATGCTGGGAAGGGTGCTGAGGGGTACTGGGAGTGCTGAGGGGTACTGGGGGTGCTGGGGGATACTGGGGAGTTATCAGAGGATTTGGGGGGATGCTGGGGAGTTACCAGGGAGGATGCAGGGGGGATACTGGGGGATTATGAGGGGAGGATGCTGGAAGGATACTGGTGGTGCTGGGGAGGATGGTGGGGGGTTACTGGGGAGTTATCAGGGCAGATATTGGGGGCATACTGGGGAGTTATTATGGAGGATGCTGGGGGGCTACTGGGGGGTTATCAGGGAAGATGCTGGTGAGTTATCAGAAGATTCTGGGGGATATTAAGGGTTTTGCAGAGATTCTGGGGTATTACCAGGGAGGATGCTGGAAGGATACTGGGGAATTCTCAGGGAACATGCTAGAGGGATGCAGTGAGGTGTGTGGGGGGATACAGGGGGATGCAGAAGGGCTGAGCAGGGATCAGTCCTGACACCAGGGTAAGGGGCTGGGGGCACTCAGTTGTGTCTCCCTCTCCTGCAGATAATCTGCCTGGACCTGGCGGAGGAGATGGCAGTGCTCAAACTGGAGTCCTTTAATGGGTGAGAGTTGGGGGCTGCTCAAGGGGTCCCTGGGGGGCTGCTGGGACCTGCTGAGCCCAGTTTGCCCCGTGACAGGTCCAAGACCAACGCTCTGAACATCTCCCAGAAGATGATTGAGATGTTTGTGAGGACCAAGCACAAGATCGACAAGTGCCACGAATTTGCACTGGTGGTGGTGAACAACGATGCCACGTGGGTGAGTTGGGGACAGGGATGGGGACAGGGACAGGGACAGCTCTGTGCACCCCTCACCTGGCTCCTCTCAGCTCTCAGGGTTCACCTCAGACCCCCGTGAGGTTTGCAGCTGCCTCTATGACCTGGAGACCGTCGTCTGCAAGTCATTCAGTATCCACCCGCCTGTGGGGATGAGATGGGGGTCTCCTGGGTGCCATTGGGGTCTCTTGGGTGCCAGTGGGGTCTCCTGGGTGCCATTGGGGTCCCTTGGGTGCCAGTGGGGTCCCTTGAGAATCTGCAGGAACCCTCCATGCTTGTCACTGGCATCCCAGGCACACGGAGCAGTGCTGATGTTGGAGGCTGGAGCTCAACGGAGCTGCTGAGCCACCCCCAAGACAGATGGGTGACATCAGACCCTCCCCACCCACCAAACACCCATTTTTTGGTGTTTTCTCCCTATTCCCAGCACCCAGTCCCATGGCCTCCACCCAGGGGGCTGCCTGGGTGTCCTGGTGCCAGTCTGGGCATGAGATGTCCCTGCAGGGGGGATTTCCCTGGAGGTGGGATTTCCCTGGGTTGGGATGTCCCTGGGCTGGGATGTCCCCAGTTTGGAGTGTCCTTGGGGTTGGGATGTCCCTGGGGTGGGAAGTCCCTGAGCTGGGATGTCCCCAGGAATGGGCAGAAAGGGTCCATGTGTCGGGATTGGTCCTTACCTGGAGTGCAGATCTGGAAGGACTCTTCAACCTGATGTGAGTGTTTTGGGAGGGTCAGGGGTGCTGAGGGGGTCAGTGAGTGCTGAGGCAGTCTGGGGGTCCTGGAGGGGGTCAAAGCTCCCACTGGGCTACAAATTCTCCACTTTACACCCTGAGCCTTTAACCCAAAGGGCTCTTGGGGTGGGCACTGCTCCCCCTGAGCTGGGGGTGCCATGAAGGTCCCTGATGCACCTCCCCCTCCCCTGGCACAGCCAGCAGAAGATTGAGCTGCCAGTGACAGAGAATGTCCAGACCATCCCACCACCCTACGTGGTCCGGACCATCCTGGTGTTCGGCCGCCCGGGCTGCCAACCCCAGTTCCCCACGTCAGAGAACACGAAGGTGAGTCCTGCAGCAGCTCAGGGTGGGCACAGAGTGGCTGGAGAGAAGGGACCTGGTGGGCAGCAGCTGGACATGAGCCAGGTGTGCCCAGGTGGGCAACAAGGCCAGTGGCATCCTGACCTGGATCAGGAGCAGGGAAGAGATTCTGCCCCTGGACTGGGCACTGGGGAGGCCACACCTCGAGTGCTGTGCCCAGTTCTGGGCCCCTCAGTTTGGGAGGGCACAGCTCAGCCCCACACTGGGAAGGGTTGGTTTCCACACTGGGATGTCCAGGTTGGGTTCCCCAGTTTAGGAGGGCACAGCTCAGCCCCACACTGGGGTGTCCAGTTTGATTCCCCAGTTTAGGAGGGACATTGAGGGGCTGGAGCGTGTCCGGGGAAGGGAATGGAGCTGGGACCCCAATCCAGCTGAGGGGGTTGGGGGGGCTCAGCTGGAGAGGAGGAGGCTCAGGGGGGACCTTCTCACTCTACAACTCCCTGACAGGAGGTGGGATCGGTCACTGCTCCAGGAACAGCCACAGGACAAGGGGACACAGTCTGAGCTGTGCCAGGGCAGTTTTAGGGTGGACATCAGGAAGTTCTTTCCAGAGAGAGTGATCAGACCTTGGAATGGCTGCCCAGGGAGGTGGTGGAGTCACTGACCCTGGGGGTGGCACTCAGTGCCATGCTCTGGGTGTCACCATTCTGGAGGTGGCACTTGGTGCATGGTCTGGGTGACAAGGGAGTGTTGGGTCACAGGTTGGACTTGATGATCTCAGAGGTCCTTTCCAACCTCATTGATTCTGAGATTCTGTGAGTCCCCCCTGTGTCCCCTCGGGGTGACCCCAGTGGCTCCAGGGTTATCCCAGCACATGGAAAATCTTCCTGGTTCCATTGCAGAAGATGCTGCAGTGCCCCTACTTCTTCTTCGACGTGGTTTACATCCACAATGGAGTGGAGGAGAAGGAGGAGGAGACGAGCTGGAAGGTACAGCAGGAGAGGGATGGTGGTGGTGGGATTTCTTGGGAGACCCTTGACTTAGCAGGAGTGAGCTCTGTGCTGTTTGCAGGGATTTCTCCCTCACTTTAAGGAAGGAATTCATGTCAGAAAGGCTCCAGCCAGAACTGGCTCACATTGTGGTGGGGGGGTCCAGCTGACCCCCCACCTATTCCATGGAGCTGGGAATCCTGGAAAACAGAAGGCAGGGAGGAAAGAATGGCCCTGAATTCCTGAGGAGGCTCTTCCATGCCAGCCCCCAGCCAAGGGGGTGTTGAGGGGGCTCTTTCACGCCAACCCCTGTCCTAGGTAGAGTTTGAGGGGTTTCTTTCAGGCCAGCCCCTGGCTTAAGTGGGGTTTAAGGGGGCTCCTTCAGTCCAGCCCTTGCCTTAGGTGGGATTTGGGGGGTCTCTCAGTCCAGCCCATGTTCTAGGGGGATTTGAGGGGGCTCTCAGTCCAGCCCCCAGCCTAGCAGGGTTTTGATGAAACTCACTCAGTCCAACCCCCTCCCTAGGGGGTTTTGAGGAACTCTTCAGTCCAGCCTCTGCCCTAGGCTGAGTTTCAGAGGAGACCACACAGAAAAGGTGGAACAAACCCAACAGCAACCTCAGGTCAATGTAGAACAAGCTCATTCCCCACGGGGAGATCCCATTGGACTTCACTTGACCCCTTGAGTGGGAGGAAAACAACCAAGATCTCCCCAGGGTGGGTCCACCCCCTGCCCACCCTGCCCTGTGTCCCCTCCCCAGGAGATGTACAGCTTCTTCAGCAGCCTGGACACCAAGGGCACCAACTACAAGTACGAGGTGTCTCTGTCGGGGCCGGCGGTGGAGCTGCACAACTGCATGGCCAAGCTGCTGGCACACCCCCTGCAGCGCCCCTTCCAGAGCCACGCGGCCTACGGGCTCCTGGAGGAGGAGGAGCCCCCCGAGGTGGAGGCCACCGTCTGAGCCAGGGGGGTGGGTGGTCACAGGGACCCCCCTGGTGTCCCCCCCGGGGTGGGGTGGCAGGGGATGGCGGGGGGTGGTGGCTGTGTGGGGTTACTGGGATGGGGGGGCTCGTTTAAAGGTGAACTGGTGGGAAAAGGGAACCCAGATCAAGTCGGGGTTGGGATTGACTAAAAGGATTGCAATAAAGATGACAAGGTGTTGATGGGTCATAGGTTGGACTCGATGAACTCAGAGGGCTGTGCCACCCCCTGGTGGCCTTGGCAGTGGTGGCAGCGATGTCCCCTCTCCGCAGGATGGGAAGCAAACCATGGAACTGGTGAGGGTGAGGGTGGCCCAGGGGTGGGTGATGCTGAGGAGTTGCTTGCCCAGCTCCAGGGGTGCAGCCTCGGGGGGCCCCCACTCTGCACCCCACGGTCCCTTCACAGCCCGGACAGTGTCACTGCTGGGGATGTCACCCCCCAGAGCCAGGAGCCCCCCGGGCACTGCCACATCACCCCCAGGACCCGGAGCCAAAATTGCCATTTTTCAGCCCAGAATTGAAGATGGAAGAAGATTCCTCCCAGGGAAAAGGTACCAGGACACAAAGGGATTGCAGTTTCCCAGACCTGCAAGTGCCAAGAACGATTGAGCTTTGTGCCAAGATAAAAGGTTGACAGCCTTGGGCTCTCAGGTGCCAATGATGCGGCTCCATTAACACTAGAAAAGCAGCAATCCCTTTGTGTCCTGGCACCTTTTCCCTGGGATGAATCTTCCTCTGTTGTCCCCATCCTGCCCCCATGGGATCCTCCCCAGGGATGTGGCTCTGGTCCTTCCCTCCCCTTGTGCTGCAGGGAAGGGGTCTTGGCAAATCCTGCTTGGCTTTGCCAGCTCCTGCTTCGCACCCACATTTTGTGGCTGTGCCCCCTCCCCAGGCCCCCACAGCAGAGCTGCCCAGCCCAGTGTCTCAGGGACAGAGGTGGGACACACTGAGTAAGGACAGGGGGTGGCAGTGGTTGTTGTGCCTCAGATTCCCCAGCCAGAGGAGATGCCATAGAGTGAAGGAGCAGCTGGAACCCACAGCAGAGCCTGCAGGGAAGTGTGGCCTGAGGGAGGGGGCAAACACCCCCTGGGGTGGCTTCACCCCAAAAAAATCCTTTCAGGGGAGACCCCAGTTCATTGAGGAGCATCTCCTACCCCCCATTGCCTGGCCCACCACCCCAGACCAGCCACAGCCCAGGGACAAGGACAGGGAGACATCAGGGCTGGGTCAGGGTCAGGCACAGGGATGTGTTGGGAAGGTGGACAGAGGCACCCCAGGCAGGGAAAGCCTTGCAGACCCCAAAGCCAAGGGCAGGAGCTCCAGGAGCTCCAGTTTTGGGGTGTCTGGGGAGAAGGGCAGGGATGGGGCTCATGCTGTGCCACAGAGGGGGGCCCACCTTGGCTTACAGCAGCAGATGGGAGAAGCTGCAGCTTTTAAACACCCCAGTCCCTCTTCACCTCTCACCATTCTCCCAGTTCTCTGGAAGGGCTGAGATCCTCAGAAGCAGCTCTGACCCACTGCAGCTGGGTCATTGTGGGACAACTGGGGATGTGCAGGCTGGCACATTGCACAATTCCTTAGAATCACAGATGATAGGATATCCTGAGCTGGAAGGGACCCCCACGGATCATCCAGTCCAACCCCTGGCCCTGCACAGACACCCCAACAATCCCACCCTGTCCCTCAGAGCATTGTCCAAACACTCCTGGAGCTCTGGCAGCCTTGGGGAACCTGTTCAGTGCCCACCACCCTCTGGAGGAAGAACCTTTTCCTGGTATCTGACCTAACCCTGCCCTGACTCAGCTTTAGGCCAAAAAGTCCTGAACCACAAAGAAATCCCCCTGGCTCCCCTGGAAAGGGCACTGCAGACACAGCAGGGCTGTACACCCGTGCTGGGGCTGTCCATGCCTGTGGCTGCATCCAGGCAGCTTCTGGGGTTTGCAGGGATTTGTTCACCAGGACAAAAAGTGCTCCTGGGGCACCTCTTGGTAAAGCACTGGGAGGGGAGGGCCCCAGAGTCCCTGCAGGGCTGGCACAGGGCTGGCACAGCAGGTGCCCATGGTATCGGTGTCACTCCTGTGCCACGGGGATGGGACATGCACTCCCTGCTCCAGAGCTTTCCCAGAAACATTCCAGGCCCTGCCCATGCTCCTGGCACGGGGCTGGGGCGCTGCTGGCCTCTGTGCCATACAAGGGAGAGGGAGCACGTGCCATGCTGGTGACTGTTCCCTTGTCCCAGGACTGGCTGTTACCTCCCCATGGAGCCCAAATCCGGAGCAGGGCAAACCCAGGCCCTGTTCCTCTGCCCTGGAGGAGGCAGGTGGCACATCAGGGCTTGGGGGGGCTGCCAGGGACCCTGAGGAATGTGGGCCCAGAGGCATCAGCTGTCCAGGGAAAACAGGACAGACAAAAGGCACATTTCTGAGCACTGGGAAAGCTGCTGCTGCCTGTGTGGGGATGAGGGTTGGAGGCACAGGAGGCCACAGGGCTGCTGAGCCCTGAGCAGGATACACTGTCCAGGGAGGCACTGGGGGCTGGGGACACTCCTGTCCCCACCCAATGGGATGTGGCTTTTTCACAGACCCCATGGATGTGCAGCCAAGCAGCTGCAGAGGCTGTAGGAGACCCCCAGCCCCTCTCCCTCCTGGCTGGTTGCTGGGGGTCCATGGAATTTCTGACCCTACTTCCCAGCTTCCCATTTTAAGCAAACCCGAATGGGAGTTGTAATGGATGTGTCTGACCCCTGAACCAAAGCAGTGATGGGCTGGTTGAGGTTCCAGAGGAGGAAAAGGCCAGAGCCAGGCCAAGCAGTCCAGGAAACCCACAGCCCTGCTGGGCTGGGCTCAGCTCGGGGGGTGCAACTTGGGGGGCTCAGCCCTGGGGTGTCAGCTCGGGGGTGTCAGCTCAGGGGGCTCACGCTCATCTGCTCCATGCAGTGACTTGCAGCTGCAGCTCAGGGGCAAGTAAACAAGACATGAAAGGAACAGGGAGATGAAAGCAGGGCTGGGGATGCTGAGGCAGAGGCAGTGAGGCCAAGCTCCAGTTGTGGCTCTGCAGACCTGTCTGGGCAACATCCTGCGCTGCTGTGGGGGCCGGGCTCCCCCGCAGTGGCACCGCTATCTCCCTTAAAGATGCTTTTCCTCCTCCTCGTCGTCCTCCTCGTCCTCCTCCCTTGGCTGAGCCGGTCAGGCACTGAGGTGGGCAGGTCTTTCTCCCCAAAAAGGAAGGCGACAGAGGAAGGCAGGGCTGTGCAGCCCCGGGGGTGACAGCTGGAGGGGTGCCACTTGCCCCCGTGGTGGCAGTTGCACAGCTCGGACACGGCACTCACAGCACTCCAGGTGGGGGGGAAAGGGAAAGCTGAGGAACAGCGACAGGAGCTGCCCCAGCAGCACTCACTGCCCACCTGCAGCCCCACTGAGGTCATTGCAGGTGCCCTGGTTTCTGCTGGGATAGAGCCAGTTTTCTTCCCAGTAGCTGGTACAGGGCTGTGTTTGGGATTTGGGATGGGAATAACGCTGATAAGGCCCCAGTGTTTTGGTGTTGCTGAGCAGTGCTTACCCTAACCCAAGGCCTTGGAGTGTCTCGTGCTCTGCCAGCGAGCAGAGGCACAAAAACCCAGCCTGGCCGGAGGGATATTCCACAGCAAGGAACATGTTTCTCCAGCTGAGCTGCACCCACAGAACACTGGGAGAGGGGCTGGAGGGTGCTCAGCAGGGCCAAGCACCTCCACTGTGCAGAGGAACGGGCAGGAGCTGTTGCTGCAGGCAGGGAACAGGCGAGCCCTTCACTGCCCTCCTGGCCAGGAAAATAACATAGACCCCAAATGCAGAGTTTTTCCCCATTTAGTCCATCAGCCTTGACAGCTGCGACCTCAGCTCCTTCCCACGGCAGCACAGAGCTCCTTGGCACACTGGATGGCTGGAATTCCCCTCCCCTGCACACTTCCCCCCGAGTTCCAGAGCTGGGAGAACAGTTCAACCCTTGGGTACAGGGACACTGCAAAGACACGTCAGGACAAACCCGGGCTGGAAGAACAGTTCAACCCTTGGGTACAGGGACACTGCAGACACGTCAGGACAATCCCGGGCTGGTGATGGAGCTCCAGTGCCTGTCCCACGGCCCTGGGAACCAGTGCTGGGCTTGGAACAGCACCTGGAGAGCAAGAGGAGCCCAACCACTCTCACCCCACCCACAAGCTCCCAGCTCTCCGGCACAGCTCCCCAAACACCCCCCATGTTTGCTTTGCTGATAGGGAGGCTCTGGCAAAGGTGCAATCATGAGACGCTCAGTGACCGGCATGTGCTGTGTAAATACAACATAATTTATTGGTTCCATTCCAGAGCAAGAGTGGTGTTTGTATGAGAGTCCCAGCGATGGGACGAGCAACAAGAGTCACGTATGTACAGAGATCCCAGGGCACAGGGACACTTGGGAAGGAAGAAGTGGTGAGTGGTAGTTTGGTCACTGTTCATAGGAACCTTTTCTCATACTGGTCCCAGTCATAGGTACCTACCTGGAGGCACTGGGAGCTCTCACCATGCAAGCAGCAGGCAAGGCCAGGGCGCTCTGGCTGCACACCAGAGATTTTGGTCCCAGATGGGCACACTGGGAAGAGGGAGAGGGCTCTGTACCCTGATGGGAAGCAGGATGTGATCCCCACAGCCAGCGAGGCTGGAGGGGGAGCAGCCCATTCCTTCCTGGCAGGGTCAGCGTACCACAAGGTGATGGGAATGGAGGTGATGGAGAAGAATTCCCCATGCCTGTCCCTCTGCTCACTTCCATGAGGCACAGCTTGGCCCAGTGCTGCCAGTGTGGATCCCTGTGGGGACAGTGCTGAGCTGCACCTGGACAGCTCAACTCAGGGCTGGGCACAGACACGAGGCCAGATTCCAACAGCACTGGCTCCAGCAGCAGCAGCAGCCATGGGAGAAACCCAGACCCAGCTCCTTCAGAGGCAGCACACGGAGGGCCAAGCCTTGGGCACAGGTGGGCACAAAGCAGCTCTGCCCAAAGCCTGGACTCCCAGCCAGTGGAGGAGGTGCTGGAACCAAACAGGACCCCAGGGATCCAGGGACACCAGCATTTCCTCCCCAGTGGGCAGGGGGTGCCCCGAGGGAAGTACTGCTTCCATGGCAGCACCAGCTCCATGACATGGCTCTGTCTGGAGCATCTGGCTCAGCTCACCTGGGGCACAGTGAAGAGGCAGCTCTGGGCAGCTCTTCCCCCTTCTGAGAGCAAACATTCCCATCAAATGGCCCTCAAAATATTTTCTCTTTTTTTTATAGAAATTACTATAAAAAACTAGTTAATCTAGAGCATCTTTAAAAAAATATTCCTGCAACATCACAGTTTTACATTGAAACTCATTAAAAATATATAATTTCTTAACAAAATGTCTCTGTTCTCCCCTTGAATCATGTCTTCAATATGGGAGCAGGGCTCAGAGCCCTCGGAGGTGGGAGCAGGAAGGTCTGAGCTCAGTGGCACATCCGGGAGGTCATTTCCTTCTGTCAAAGGGACAGAGAAGACAAGGGATTGTGAAGGAGGATCCAGGCTGCCAGGTGAGGGTGTGGATGAAGAAACCCCCCCTGTGTTTAGCTGTCAATACCCTTCTCAAGCCTGGGGTGACACTGCTGTCCAGAGCTCCAGTGTGGGCAGGGCCCTGTTCCCCCCACCATTCCCCAGGACACCCCGGGGGGTTTATCCATCTGTGTCCAGATGGCTGACAGTGCTGGGACCAGTCAGGGCCCCCAGACGAGGCAAACCAGCTACTGGGACTATGAGGAGGCTGCTGGAGAACAAGTCAACACCCCCAGACACTGCCCAAAGGCCCCTGCTGGGCTGTGCCTGCACGTCCTGACTCCCAGTTTCCTGACAGGCAAACTGCAAGGCCAAGTGGTCCTGAATTTCGGCAACCAGGATTAGAAGAGAATCACAGAATCATTAAGGTTGGAAAAGATCCCAAGACCATTGGCTCCAATCATTCCCCCAGCACTGCTGTGTCACCACTAACCCATGTCCCCAAGTGTCACATCCACACATTTTTTGAATACTCCCAGGGATGGGGACTCCACCACAGCCCTGGGCAGCTGGGGCAATGCTTTACAACCCTTTCTGTGAAGAAATTTTTCCTAATATCCAACCATAACCTTCCCTGGCACAACTTGAGGCCATTTCCTCATATCCTGTTGTTCCCTGGAGCACAGCCTGACCCCACCTGGCTCCCTGCTCCTGTCAGGGAGTTGTAGAGTGAGAAGGTCCCCCCTGAACCTCCTTTTCTCCAGGCTGAGCCCCCCCCAGCTCCTCCTGCCCCTTCCCCAGCTCCATTCCCTGCCCTGGACATGCTCCAGCCTCTCAATGTCTTTCCTGGAGTGAGGGGCCCAGAGCTGGACACAGGATTTGAGGTGGGACCTTCTGAGAAGGTACCAAAGACCTCTGTGCTTCCCCACAGCCCCCTGTGTACACTGAGCTCACCCAGACACTCACCAGAGGCTCCAGCTCCTTGGTGTCTATGAGATTGAACTCTTTCACAAAGTAGTAAAAGTGCTTGTAGCAGGTGTTCACGTGGGCTTCCGAGCCCATCTGGGTGATCCTGTCAAAGTGGTGGATGTAGACGTGGACAAAGACCCGGAATAGCCTGGAGAGAATCTTCTTCACCACTGGGAGGAAATTCTTGGGGAAGGGAGTACCTGGAAGGGAAGAATGGCCATGAGAAATCTTAAGTCTAGTTAAAACTGGTTCCTTGGAGCTAAAATAAATCAGTAAAATGGACAAATTGAGACAAAGGGGCTTTTGTCCCTGGCAATGTCCATTCCCCTCTCCTTTTTGCTTTCTTTTGGATCAGATTTTTCAAAAGTGTGGATTTTTTAAGTGACAGAGTGCTGCACTGCTGAAGTGCTGAAAGCAGAGCCCAGATTACCACCAGCTGTTTCAGTCTTGAGTTTTCTTCTACTCCTGTTCAACATATTTACATAAACAGTGCAAAACACTAGATATGACCAAGCAAATTCCCAAAGGAAAGGGTTGGTGTTGTTACCTCCCCACAGCTATCCCTTATTTTGATATGTCTTTAGCTCTTTGGTTAAAAATTAAAGCCTTTAAGGTCCTCTTCAAAGGCACCAGGTCTGTGTTTGGGCAGGCCCTGACAGCAGGGGGGGTTTGGCCATCCAGCACCTCCGTGGGATATCAGGGTGTAAAGTCCACACAGGCTGTTCCTGGAGGAACAAGGACGAGTTAAACCCTTTCAATGCTCAGCCAGAACTGCAACACCTCAGTCGGTGTTAAGGGGGAGGGACTTGGTCAAAGCTCAGCTGAAAACAGTAACAGCTGAAAAAACCCCAACTACAACCCTGGTGCTGTGGGAAGCTCATCCTGCCTCCAGAACAGAACCAACACCCCCAGTGTGGTCCCCAGGGCCCTGCACAGGCAGTGACAGAACAGCTGGGGAGGGGTTTGGTGTTTCAGCTCTCTCAAAACTGGCTGTTCATGGCCCTCCTCCCCCCTCTGCCCACTCCACACCAGGGTGAAGCAGCATTTTGTTCCAGTGGAGGAGCTCCAGTGGCAGACATGCCTCAAGCAGGGGCCAACTGCATCCTGTCACAGCTCCAACAGGATGAATGCCAGGGCAGGAGGGAGGCAGTTTTGCTGCACTTTGTCTCCTGCATCCCAGAAGATGGAAGCTCTGCATGGGCTCAGTTGTGTTTACTTGCTTTAGGGGCTGAATTCTCCCATCTTCAACACAAAATAAATAAAACCAGCAATCTCCACCCTGAAGCCAGAGAAGCTGTGTCTGGATATGCACATTGAGGTGTCTTAGGCCAAATTCTCCTTTCCAGGGCCCTGGCAGTAGATGAAACATGGCCCCTCCCTCCAGGCCTGTGCCAGCATCCAACCTCTCTGGAGGGGCAGAGGCAGCCAAAGCAGCCTCTAATAACAAAGGGCTGATTATGGCACGTGGCACCATCACCAGGTGACACAGGGCCCAGAGCCAGAGTGGCAATGAGCTCCAGGAGAGCCATCCTGCAGGAGACCATGTCCAACATGAGCCACCCCAGAGCCTGTGCTCTAAGGGCAGCCTCCTGTCTGCACTGCCTGGGCTCAGCTTGGCTTTCCTCAGGGTATCCATGACTCCATGTGGGATCTGGTGCAGACACAGGTATTTTAGCTCTGCAGAGGAACCAGGGAAAAGCTCCTCTGAGCAGCACAGAAGGAAACAGCTGTGCAGCATCTCCTGAACAGAAACAGGACCCGAGGGCTCCAGGAGAAGGCTCTGCACCCACCTCCTCCCACCCAGCCACAGCTCTACCCACACTCACCAACGTTAGTGGGGAAGATGTCCTCGTTGTTGATCTGCACCTCGATCCAGTCCATGAGCAGGTTCATGTACTGGGGCGCGGACAGGGCGGTGGGTTTGCGGTACTTGTGCTCGTCCTGCCACCGGTACTCGTACTTGGGCCCTCCCGACATGACGGGGCAGGACTGCTCGGTGCAATAGTCACTGATGGTGCCGTAGATCAGGTTGATGCGGTTGAAGAAGTCCACGACGTGCACGGCCACCCAGTCGTTCTGCTCCTCGCCCGGCGGCAGCTGCACGGCCACCTTCAGGTCCAGCCCGGCGTTGAGCGAGGCCTGAGCCTTCTTGTGCAGCTCGAACCGCTGCGTCCCCGGCTCGAACTTGCGCTTGGGCCGGAAGGTTTTGTCTTTATTGAACACCTGCTTGAGGGCGTGGGACATGTTCCCCTCCTCTCGCCGTTCGGGGCCGCAGCGGTGACAGCCGGAGGCCGGGACACTTCCCGGGGCACGGCTGGGGCGACTCTGCTCTTCACAGACACCTCCCTCTGCTCATCTGGTCCTGATCTGCAACACAGCACAGAAGGGCAGTGATTAGGAGCAGCTCTCTCAACAGGAAACCTTGTCTAAATCCCATAGGAAGAGATCTGGGATACCATCTGGGCCCTTGCCCCACATTTGAGTGGGGAGCCCACACCAGCTTTCCTTCCTCCCCCTTCCCTTCCCAGCCCAGCCCAGCTGGAGCTGAGGGGCTGTTGGGGTGACCTGGGCTGAATGGAGCCAGCCTTGAAAGAACTCCCACCACATTCCATGTGGGAATGAGGGAACAGGCCCCACAGCCTTGGGAGGTGGCTGCCACCCACACTGACATCACTGCACCAAGAGCCCAAATCCCACAGAAACAAAGAGCAACTCCATCACCTGCTCAGCTCCAATGCACCAAAAAAGGGTAAAACCAGTTGGGTTTCCCCTGGATCTGACTTTTCCCCTGTGCTTCCCTGCCTTGGGAACAAACCTGCCTAAAAGATCAGGTCATGCCAACCCACGGAACTGTTCAGAGCTGGTGCCAGACAGCCCCACCAGAGTAGAGCAGCCACCAGGGCAGGCAGTGAGAGGGCAACAGATGGGAACCAAAGAGCAGAGGGGAACGAGCAGAAGAAGTCACAGCTCAGCACCCAGAAAGCAAATACCCTGAAATAACACCAGCCCTGAGAGCAGCCACAGCCTTTTCTGCAGGTGCACACAGACCAGAAACATATTTTTCACTTCAGTTTAGTTCACTTCAAGTTGAAAGCTGGAAGATGAGGGAAAGCTCACCTTCCTCTTCCAGTCTGTGGAAAAGAATCAGCTCCAAGTGTGAGACCCAGGCAAGGATCTGAAGGGATGCTGAGGAGAAACACAGCTCTGTTTATCTGTAGCTAATTATACCTCCTTTGTTCCCAAATCCAGCCCCTTGCAGAATTTGTGTCAGGCTGTTCTTTGATGGAGACTTAAGGCAGAAAGCTTTGTGTACCAAAAATGTTATTTTACATGTGCTGGACAGAAATGAATAAAGTAACAGAAATTAAGCTGATGCCTTAAATAGCACAAATATATTTCCATAATTTTATAACTAAGGAAGAAAACAAACCCCTTTCACTAAGCAGAATCTACTTAGATTTATATGGAGCCAGAGTGTTGTTCCAATAGGTAAACAGTGTCCTCAAATGTTGGGAAGAAGATCCCAAAGTCAAGGTCATGACTGCCATCACTGCAATCCAGCCCGTCCCTAACAGATGCCACAATGCTAATCAGCAGTTCTTCTCTGGAGAAAGATTAAAAAGCTTTAAGCCAAGGCCTCTTGTTTTCTTGTTTAATTACAGTGAGGAAGAAACCCCAAACCACTCCAGTTTATTCCACTAAGAACAGGCTCAACACTTTCTGCGGGAATGGGCTCAGTAACCTCTTCCGTGCAGGAGCAGAGAGATCCAAACTCCTGTTGCAACATGGGCCACGACATGAGCTGGGAGTAACCAAAATGTGGTTCAGTGGGATCCTCTTTGGGTTGGGAGATGAATCACAGAATACACTGGAAGGGACCCACAAGGATAATTAAGTCCAGTTCTTAAAGTGAATGGCCCATGTGGGGATTGAACCCACAACCTTGGCCTCATTAGCACCATGCTCTAACCAACGGAGCTAATCTCAAGATCCATGGCACACATTTCATATGGAATGGTTTCAGCTGGAAGGAACCTTAAAGATCATCCAGTTCCACCCCCTGCCACGGGCAGGGACACCTTCCACGGGCAGGGACACTTTCCACGGGCAGGGACACCTTCCACCACACCAGGCTGCTCCAAGCCCTGTCCAACCTGGCATTCCTGCTGCTAAACAGCTGCTGTGACCTCATGAGCCACCACGGGGGAGGCAAGCCCAGAGCCCAGGCAGGCAGGCAGGCAGGCAGGCAGGCAGGCAGGCAGGCAGGCAGGCAGGCAGGCAGGCGTGTCCCTTGGTCCCAGCCCAGCCCGGGGAGGAAGCTGTGTGGGGGCCCTGCGGCAGCGCTGGCTGCGGGGCTGTGTCACAGCCTGGCCACATCCTGCGGCGGGAGCGGCACCGGAAGCTCCAGGGACTGCACCCGCCGCCCTGCGCCGTGCCAGGGAACCAGCCCCCACAGATCCAGCAATGTGGGCACCAGGTGCTGGGGCTGCAGCTGCTTCAGCAGAAAATCAGTCCCAGAGTGGCTGTTGCATGCGATGAACCCCTTGGAGTGCAGATGGAGGAAGACACATCCTCTCACACAACCACCCACATGGGAGGTAGGAGCATCGCCCTCCACGCAGCTCCCCGAGCACCAGCAGCATCCCTGGTGCAGCACAACTCCATTCCCACTGCTCTTCTGGAGGATCTGCAAGGCCCAGCACAGAAAAGGATGGGGTAAAACCCCAGAGTAAAACCAAACACCCTCTGGGCTTCACCATACACATCAAGAAACAAACGTCAGAAGAAACTAATTTGAGCAGGATGGAGAGACTTTTCATAGAATATCCTGAGTTGGAAGGCACCCAGAGGGATCATCCAGTCCAACCCCTGGCCCTGCACAGACACCTCAACAATCCCCCCCTGTCCCTGTCCCATTGCCCAAACACTCCTGGAGCTCTGGCAGCCTTGGGGCTGTGCCCACTGCCCTGGAGAGCCTGGTCAGTGCCTACCACCCTCTGAGGGAAGAGCCTTTCCCCGAGATCCATCCCAACCCCCTGGCACAGCTCCAGCCTTTCCCTGGGTCCTGTCCCTGGTTCCAGAGCAGAGCTCAGTGTCTGCCCTTCCACCTCCCCTCAGGAGGAGCTGCAGCCCCCGAGGAGCCTCCCCTCAGTGTCCAGTGCCCTCAGCTGCTCCTCAGACCCTTCCCCATCCCTGTGTCCCTCCTTTGGACACTCTCCAACAGCTTTAGATCCTTCTGACATTGCTCCAGCACTTGAGCTGAGGCCGCCCCAGCTCAAAGCAGAGCAGGACAATCCCCTCCCTCACCAGCCAGTGATGTTGGGCCTGATGCCCCCCAGGACATGATGGCCCTTTGGGCAGCCAGGACACTCTGCTGACTGATATCCAACTTGCTACTGCCCAGGACCCCCTGGTCCCTTCCTGTGGTGCTGCTCTCCAGCCTCTCACTCCCCAGTCTGTCCGTGCATCCAGGGCTGCCCTGGCCCAGGCAGGATCCAGCACTTGTTAAACATCATATGGCTGGGGATTGTCCAGCACTCACATTTGTCAGGTTCTCTCTGCAGGGCAGAGCTTATTCGGTATAGAGGCAGTATTTGTCCTACAAACAAACTCCTGATCCTATGGAGAAATCATCCATGAGAACTGGGGATCTTGACATGGCAGCAATTGTCTCTCAGTCGATTCAGCATCTGTGTGAAGCATTAGCAAAATGAGTAGCTGAGACTTCAAGCAGATGCAGCCTATTTAATTATAGTCTGTGACTGTAACTGAGCTAAAAGAAACATTCAGCTCGAGGAAAAAAAAAATAAAGAGGCAGAGACCAAAGCATCCCTGACATTGCTTGGAGATGATATCATCTGTTCAACACCTACTTCCACAGGCAGGAGTCACAGTGCAGGCAGCAGTGACACTGCCTCCACACAGGAGAGAAAGGAAAGGTCAGGGACATCTGGGAAATGGGACATGCAAAGCTCCTGGATGGTATCTGCAAGCTTCAAAGATGAGGGGAAAAACCAATCCCCGCCCCCAAACAAACCTCAGCCCATTTAGTTGACTCTTCCTTCGAGCCAGCCAAGGTCACAGCCCAGCTCAGCCGTGCTCCAGAGGGCCTTGGCCACTGCTCCAGATCACACAGCCCCGCAGGGAGCCCCTGCCAGGGGCTGTTGGAGCACAAACACACCTCCAGCTTCTCCCAGAGGCACACGAGGTGCAGCTCCGTGCTATGCTGGACGTGTCTGCCCAGGGGTGTTGAGATCTGGCCCTCCCTTTCCTTCCCAAAGTTTCTTTTCTCTCTGACTCCCTGCTCCCACAGCTCTGGTCCTACACTGGTTTGCTGATGGTAAGCCAGGGCTGTTGGCATTGCCCTACCACTCCTCTTCCCTCACCAGGAATGGTGGATCACACAGAGCTCCCCTTGCTCCAACATCAGCTCTGGGCAGAGGAAGCCCAGGAAGATGCTTCCCATCTCTAGGTCACTTCTACAGGCAGCTCAGAGTCTGGAAAGGGAAGAGTCACCTCCTCTGAAACACCTGGAAACTGCCTCCATTTGCGCCCTGCTGGAGCCATCCCAAGGCTTTCCAGGAGGCAGCAGCATTCCTGACAGGATCCTCCTGCCCTCCCCACAGCAGCAGAATGGCCTAAAAAAGGCTTCAGGAGTCCCATGACTGCTTCGTCAGTGCTTGCCAAGTAACGCCCCACACTCCCCTCCACTGCCGACATCACACAGGGATTTAGCAACAGCCAGGGAAAACCAGCAAGCCAGGGAAAAACCATCAACACAGGAAAAACCCAGCAAGCCAGGGGAGAACAAGAGCAAGGCAGCAGTCAGCAAGCTCCTACCTGCGTTCCTGGCCTTGGCAGGTCGCTCCGGCAAACACTCAGCCTGTCCCTGACCCTCTGTGAGCACTCGCAGGCACCGAGGCCGAGCTTCCTTTTTCAAAGGAGGGGAAAAAAATCCCCGTTTGATGGGCGGCCGCAATCGGGAGGCTCCGCAGCTGGGGAGGGGTCAGACACGAGGCCACTTCCCTCCCCGTGACCCCCGCGCGGGGCGGCCACATCCTGCTGCCTCCCGGCAGGGCAGCACAGGGAGAGCACGGCTCTCAAAACAGGGACCTCTCGTTTCCTTTTGGGGAAGCCGCGCTGCTGTCCCTGCAGATGACACCAGTGTGGCATCACACCGAGCCCAGCTGCTTTTAGCTGCACCCTTGGGTGAGGAGCTGTGTCCCCGCGGAGCAGAGGGAGCCACAATCCCATTTCCCTGAGCCCCTGAGTCACTCCCAGGCACTCAGCAATAGGACAAGGGGGGCTCAAGCTCTGCCAGGGGAAATTGAAGCTGAAGATCAGAAAAAAATTCTTTGCAGAGAGAGTGCTCAGGGATTGGAACGGGCTGCCCAGAGAGGGGGTGGATTCCCCATCCCTGGAGGTTTTGAAACTGAGCTTGGCCATGGCACTGAGTGCCATGATCTGGTAAAGGGACTGGAGTTGGACCAAGGGTTGGACTTGATGATCTTGGAGGTCTTTTCCACCCCAATCGATTCTATGATTTCCAGGATCCTTAACTCCGTTGCTCAGGCCAGAGTTCCCAACACGGGACACAACCCACCCCCAGCCCCAAGTTCCATAAAGCAGCCCCGATATCTTGGGTGCATTGAGCACTTTAAAAACCTGAATTTAGATTAAGACCAACAAGAAAAGCAGCTTCAAACAGGCAACTCATACAAAACAGCAGAGATAGGCAGACACACACATTTTTCCCTAATTCCACCCCCCTCCTTTCACAAATCCCTTCCCATGGTTGTTCTGCACTAGCTCAGTGTCCCAGGGCAGGATTATCCTGGTTTTCTGTGATCAAAGGAGAGATTTTACTACGGAGATCAGGGACCAGATCAATTCCAGCAGCCGGGCTGGATGGCACTAATGGCAGCCAGTTCCTGTGCCCCCAGAGCCAGTCTGGCAACAAGAGGGCTTGTCTTCCTGGAATGAGGCTTCCAGCTGCTCCTGAGGATGGACCTGCGATATGAGGAGCGAAGGTCTATCCTGTGCTTACCTCGGGCAGGGCAGGGCAAGAAGAGGAGGGCTGAGTGTGTCTGGCAGACAAGCCTGGCCATTCATAATCCTGGCCAGCCGGCACTTCCACGTCAGCCGCTTCCTGTCTGGCACCAGCTCCAGCCTCCCGGCCCAGGGAGCTGCCAATGTTTTCCCAAAAGCTAATCCCTCCCCTCTGCAAGCTGCCTTTGCTCCTGCAGGATGGCTCATGTTGCTGCAGGAGAGCCAGGCCTGGCGTTACCCTCGGCATCACCTTCCTTTTCCATCCTCTGTGCTCCATCCTGGCAGCAGAAGCTGCTGGAAGTTACTGGAGAAGGAGCAGCTCGGATTCGGCTGCATCTCCAGCCCCAGGCTGAGCACACACCAGCCCTTTAATTCTGCTGCTCTGCAGAACAACATCCACATTTTTCTTTCGGAATCTGCTTTAGCAGCAGCCTTCACAACAAAACCAGAGCCATTCCGAACTAAGGGCACATTGGAAATGCTGAATTCCCAAGGTCTGGGCAAACAAAGAGCCTTTTGTATTTCACCAGAGTGAGCTTTAAGAAAAGTCCTGCCAGTCACCAGCCACCCCCAGGCCCTGCAATTCCAATCTGTTTGGAAACTCCCAAGTAAGAAACTGTACAGACATCAATCCTCTGGGCACTTCCCATATCTCCCAGCCCTTCCCAGAAAGAGGCTGTGTTGCTTAGGAGAAGAGGCCGATTTAGGAGAAGAGGCCGGCTTAGGAGAAGAGGCCGGTTTAGGAGAAGAGGCCGGCTTAGGAGAAGAGGCCGGTTTAGGAGAAGAGGCCGGCTTAGGAGAAGAGGCCGGCTTAGGAGAAGAGGCCGGCTTAGGAGAAGAGGCCGGCTTAGGAGCAGGACAGGCTCTTTACATGCCTCCAAGCCATGCAGAGGCAGAGCCCCATCTGCATGACCATCTGCATGAGAAACGGAAAGAGCATAATAAAAGACCAAAAATAGTTATCTTGGGTTTTAACTGGCAACTCCTTTGCCCCTGCCAGGCCATTCCTGCCCATTCCAAAGTCAAGTTAGTTTATGGAATAAAGGGAAAAGCCCTGTTAAATGCAGCCATAGCTGGGATTGCAGAAGATCCAATGAAGGCAAGGGCAGCAGCTCTGGCAGAGCCCATCTGGCTGCAGGTGGAAATGCTCCTGCATGGAGCAGAGAGCAGTGAGATGCCACCATTCATCCCAGGCACATGGAGCAACAGGCAGTTTATTGCTCGGCTCTGGGCTCAGGCCAAGGGTGATGGCAAGAGGGATGGTATGGATGACCCAGCTTGCACTGAAAGGGGATGCTGAGGAGCAAGTGTGGGCCAGGCTGGATTACCCTGCCTGGCAGAGCAGAGGGAAGGCAAGAAGACTGAATTTCCAGTGAGGTTTGTCCCTCTGTCCTTCCTTCCCACAGCCACAGAAGGAAGAAAAGCCACACGGGAGAATAAGTGTTCTCTGCCTTCCTGCCCCAAAGGGGAAGGTCAGGCAGCAGATGCTGCAATTCCAAGCTGTTCCCGTGGAACAGCAGTGACTGCAGGGAGCCCTGGGTGTCACTGACTCGGCCAGCTTTGCTGCCTCTTACGTGACATCTGCATCTCCTGCAATGTCAGAGCAGCTGCTGGAAGGTTTCCACGGATCCTGGAGGGATGAGGCTGCGTGTGGAGGCAGAGCTGATCCCTGCAGGCTCTGCAGAGCTGTGCTAAGCTGACAGGCTGGGTCATGACTCCAGCACACAGGTTAACTGCACAGACAAATGTTTCGAGGATAAAGCACGGGCAGTGACAGGCACGCCAGGAACAGCTCCCTCTTTTCCAGGTCCCAGGGGCTGTACTTTGCAGCCTGTTCCTTTGGGAAGGTCTCTCACTCTCCCACAGCCTGGCTGTCCCCACCACAGGGCTGTAACAACAGGGTGGTATTTGAGTCCAAGCTGAGCTGGTCATCTCTCCCTGCTTTTCAGCCTCCACAGTATCATCCTTACTGGAAAGGGATATTTTTGAGCCAACAGCAGTTCCACCTCCTCTCACTTTGGGATCTGTTCCCACCCAAGCAAAAGGTAACACCAGTTTGGAGCACGAATTCTGCTTTAGGATGATGAAATGACTACAGCAAACAGTGCTGCTTTAACAGCGTGGTGCCAGGCTGGGACCCCAGGAGGGTGGGATCTCCCCCTGGGACTCCAGGAAGTGTGGGATCTCCCCCCTGGGATCCCCCAAAGTGTGGGATCTCCCCCTGGGACTCCAGGAAGAGTGGGATCTCCCCCTGGGAGCCCAGGAAGGGTGGGATCTCCCCCTGGGAGCCCAGGAAGGGTGGGATCTCCCCCCGGGATCCCCCGAAGTGTGGGATCTCCCCCTGAGACTCCAGGAAGGGTGGGATCTCCCCCTGGGACCCCAGGAAGGGCGGGATCTCCCCTCGGGAGCCCAGGAAGGGCGGGATCTCCCCCCTGGGATCCCCCAAAGTGTGGGATCTCCCCCTGGGACCCCAGGAAGTGTGGGATCTCCCCCTGGGACCCCAGGAAGGGTGGGATCTCCCCCTGGGACCCCAGGAAGGGTGGGATCTCCCCCCTGGGACCCCAGGAAGGGTGGGATCTCCCCTCGGGAGCCCAGGAAGGGTGGGATCTCCCCCCTGGGATTCCCCGAAGTGTGGGATCTCCCCCCTGGGATCCCCCGAAGTGTGGGATCTCCCCCCTGGGATCCCCCGAAGTGTGGGATCTCCCCCTGGGACTCCAGGAAGGGTGGGATCTCCCCCTGGGAGCCCAGGAAGGGTGGGATCTCCCCCTGGGAGCCCAGGAAGGGTGGGATCTCCCCCTGGGAGCCCAGGAAGGGTGGGATCTCCCCCTGGGAGCCCAGGAAGGGTGGGATCTCCCCCTGGGAGCCCAGGAAGGGTGGGATCTCCCCCAGGGCTGAGCTGGAGCACGAGCTGGCCACACGGCCAGCCTGTCCCAGGTCAGGGACAATCCCACGGACAGACGCCCCTTCTCCCCACGCCGTGTCACGCGCTCGGATGAACAGCAGGATTGTTTCTCACTGAGATGCCCACGAGGCCTCTCTTCCCCTGCAAGGAGATACAGCAGGAACCCAACAGGCCAGCACAGCTCCAGGCATGGAATGAGCCCACGGATGTGGGGCTGGAGAGCACTCCAACACCAACCACATCACATGACCTCCTGCCACAGCGAGAGGAAGGAGAAGGAGGCAAAGGCAGCCCCAGGAAAGGCCTGCAGAAAAGTCACAGTGCCTTTCAGTGCAGCCACGGGACCAGCTCAGCTCCTGCCTCAACCTAAACCACGTTTGGGGTGGCTCCAGCTCATCCTCTGTCCCAGGGCTCCCCTAGAATCAGCACAGGGCACACACAGGACTGTCTGGAGCTTCACCACGGCTGTCTCATCTCACACTGACTCAACAACAACAGCACCAGCCCCCTGGGACCTCAGCCAGGTCTTCTGGAGGAACTCAAAGCTGCCACAGTTCGATGGATTTTTTGCTCTGGCTTTGCACACTTGCAAAGTGTTGCTTTGTTGTTTTTTCTCTGACCTTCTCTGCTTCTGCCCTCCCTTCTGTGCCTCCCCAGCTGCTTCAGGTACCCAGAACAACAATCCACCCAACTCCACCAGGAGCAGAGCAGCATTTCCAGCTCAGCAGCAGCTCCAGAGGGGAGCAGGCAGCAGGACACACCAGGCCCCAGGGATAACTCGGCCTCCCAGGGGTGTCTGGAAAAAGCAGGATAAAGGCACAGCCTAAGGTGCACTCTTCATTGACAGCATTAGCTGGATATTACGTATTCCTAAAGATAAGCTGCTAAACCTTCAGCAAAGCTGGTTCTGGAGCCACTTAGAGAAGCATTTATGGCTCAAGAGTCACAAAATACTCCCCTGTCTCACAAGAAATTAAAACTCAGAAGCTGAAGGCAATTCCCTTCCCAGACCTGAGTGCTGTGGGCAGGACTGGGGAGGTTGTGCAATGTCTCTGCTCCGACCCCAGACACTTTCACTGCTCACAAGGGACGTTTTCCCTTTGTGTGGTGCAGCCATGGAGATCCCTGGTCCTTACAGAGGAGCAGGAGCGACCAAGTGTGATACACCCCAGGCCAGTCTGACCTCCAAAACAGGACTAAATAAACCCATTCCAGTGCAGGTGGTACTTCCCACCCCATCAGTGGAAGGGCCACGTTGGAAGCATCTGGCAAAGAGCCCCAGAGGCAGCAGAAGTCAGGAAGAACTTTGCTCAGGATGCTGAGCACACTCCAAGCTCCCCAAGCCTCAGCCAAGCCCATTTCCATGGAATGGCACAGTTCCCTGCAAAACCCCACATAACACATCCAAAAGAGCAGCCCAGGGGCCCCAAGGTGAGCCAGGCACAGACTCCCTGCACAGCACCTGGACTCAGCTCCTCGGTGTAAACCAACAGCTCCAGCTTTTGCCACCACACCAAGAACTCCCAGCATTTCTCTCCTCCCTTTCTGAGGATTTTGAAGAGTCATGAGCTCACCCTCCTCCCCAGGTTCACCTCTGAGTGAGACAGAAAGTGAATCTGAAACGTGGAATGCACAGTCCAGGGAGCAGCAGCAAACAGGGAGCTGGATGTGAGCCTAAAGCTGGGAGAGGAAGCAGAGTGCAAGGACAAAGCCCTGGGGACTGCCAGAAACAGGTGGCTGGGGAAGTTTCATATATCCCAGCAAAAATCCCTCCCTGCCCTGCAACTTGGCAAAAGGTTTCCAGACCAGAAAATGGGTTTTAAAAAGGCTGGAAATTGAATAAGTGGGGGCCACTCTGCAGCTCTAAGCACTTGGAAAAGGGAATCTTGCCTTTCACTAGGACCAGGGTCCGTGACAGAGATGCTTTTCCCAAACATCAATGCTGCACACTGGACAACTTCAAATCCTCTTTCCTCTCCCCTTGGAGGACTCCCTGCCCTTTCTTTTTCTCTGTCCTTCTCACACGGGTTTCTTTGGAGGAGCTGAGCTCACTGTACTGCACATCTCTGTAAGATCAGGATGCCTGAGCCCACAGCAAGAGACAGAAGCAGAGCAAGAGTTTCCTTTCAAGTTCTCCTCGTGAGTTCTCCCTCCTGACAGCTGAGCCACGGCTCATCACGACCTGAAAAAATATGGAAAACTCCCCATTCCTTGAGCAGTTTAGAGATTAAGGAGTTTAAACTTCAGGGCTAAGCCTTTACCTACAACACAAACACGCATTAGCTGGGCAGGAGGAGGTCGAGGAGAAAGAAGTGGAATAATAGGGAAGTTACAGACTGTAACTTTAGGGTTGTTCCAGCAAACCCTTTGCTTTCTGTAATGTTTTTTTTCTTTTTCCACCCTCATTACAAATTTTTGGGTTGCCTGTGAATCTTGCAGCAGGTAAACCCGTGCCCTGATCCATCCATGCCCTGATCCATCCATGCCCTGCCCACCCCACGGGGCTCAGACGGGGCTCCGGTCCCTCCTCCCCCGCCCGGGGCAGGGGCTCAGCCCGGGCCGCAGCTCCGGGGTCCTCTCTCGCTATCGCCCCCCATCCAGGGGGACACAAATAATTAACACCAATAATTAACAACCAGCGCGTGGATGCGGCTCAACAGGTCGCTCGGCCCGTCCCGCCGAGGCCGAGGAGGGCTCGGCTCGGCTGGGGGCACATGTGGGGTGGGCCGGGGGGATCGGGACCCCCAGGCTGGGATCGGGACCCCCGGGCTGGGCTGGGCTGGAATCGGGGACCGCCCTGGGCCCCTGCAGGGCCCCTTCCCACAGAGGCCCCTCCAGCAGGGCCCCCGTGCTCCCTCACAGACCCTCCGCTCCCCTCAGCCCCCACAGTGCTCCCTCACACCCCACAGACCCCTCACACACCTCTGTGCCCCGTCCCACGCTCCTCAGACCCCTCAGCCCTCCATGTGCTCCCTCTCAGAGCGCTCAGCTCCCCTCAGAGACCACTCACAGCCCGTCCGGTCCCCTCACACACCTCTCAGCCTCCTCTGTGCCCCCTCACACACCCCTCAGCCCGCTGAGCCCCCTCTGTGCCCCCTCACACGCCCCTCAGCCCCCTCTGTGCCCCTTCACACCCCTCTGTGCCTCCTCACACCCCCTTCAGCCTCCTCTGTGCCCCTTCAGCCCTCTGTGCCCCCTCACACCCCCCTCGGCCCCCTCAGCCCCCTCTGTGCCACCTCACACGCCCCTCAGCCCCCTCTGTGCCCCCTCACACCCCTTTGTGCCTCCTCACACCCCCTTCAGCCTCCTCTGTGCCCCTTCAGCCCTCTCTGCTCCCTCACACCCCCGTCAGCCCTCTCTGTGCCCCCTCACACCCCCCTCGGCCCCCTCAGCCCCATCTGTGCCCCCTCACACGCCCCTCAGCCCCCTCTGTGCCCTCTCACACCCCCCTCGTCCCTCTGAGCCCCCTCTGTGCCCCCCCCACAGCCCCCCGTGCCCCCCGCACCTCTCTGGCCGCGCTCCCGCCGGCGGACGGACACCCGCTCAGACGGACGGACGGACACACTGAGGCCGCACACGCCGCTCGCGCCTCCCGCGCTCCGCCCCCGCCGGCGCTACTTCCTCTTAAAGGGGCCGCGCCCCGGGAGGGGGGGACAGGGAGGGGCAGTTCGCGTTTTTATTGCGTTTAAAAGAGAATTATTCCAGTTTATTTCACGCTGTCTTCTTTTAATCTAGTCTAATATTTTATTGCGCTTTAATTTTTTATTTTCTTTGATTCTGTGCATCTTATTTCCTTTTATTCTGTTTTTATTTTCGTTTCTATTTGCTTTTATTGGTTTTCTATTTTATTTATTGGTTTTCTATTTTATTTATTGGTTTTCTATTTTATTTATTGGTTTTCTATTTTATTTATTGGTTTTCTATTTTATTCCATTCTATTTATTTCATTTTATTCTATTTGTCTATTTTATTCTGTTTTATTTACTTTTATCTCTTGCTATATTTATGATTTTCTTATTTTTGTTATTTTTCCTTTTATTCTATTTTATTTACTTCCTCCCGGTGTTCAGGTGGAATTCTCAGTTTCTGTTGCTCAACTCCCCGGAGCAGAGGCTGGTCCTGAGCTCTCCCTGCAGGCACCACAGGCAGGGAGGGATCCCTGCAGGTCCCTTGGGATGGGATTGTGGCACCAGACTCTGCCCATGGACAATGGAGGTTCTGGATCCTTCCTGTGCTGCAGCTCCTCAGGTTCCAGACTCTTCCAGGGCTGTTCCTCCTTTCCAAGACCTCAGAGTTCAGGCCTGGGGCCTTCCCAAACTTCGTGTCATTTTTCCTCAGGATTTGGGAGCATTTTGGCCTTTTCCAGGCTCGTCAGGATCTTTTGTTCCCCCTCAGCTCTGTCCCAGTCCCCCCCAGTTTGCAGGGATTGTTTAATCCCAGTGACACCCAGGGGGGATTCCTGAGCATCCCTGGGCTGTCCCTGCTCCTGGAAAACACAACTAATGGGGAGAGGGGAATGAAAGAGAAGGAGGAAAATGGAATAAAGAGAAGGAGGAAAATGGAATAAAGAGAAGGAGGAAAATGGAATAAAGAGAAGGAGGAAAATGGAATAAAGAGAAGGAGGAAAATGGAATAAAGAGAAGGAGGAAAATGGAATAAAGAGAAGGAGGAAAATGGAATAAAGAGAAGGAGGAAAATGGAATAAAGAGAAGGAGGAAAATGGAATAAAGAGAAGGAGGAAAATGGAATAAAGAGAAGGAGGAAAATGGAATAAAGGGATGTAAACAAACAGAATGGAATCAAAGGAAAAAATAATAAAAAAAAAATAATATCTATAAATAGAAGATAAGGAAGTAAAATAGTATAAGGTAAATAAAATAGAAAAGGAAATAAATAGAATTAAATAAAATGAAAAAAAAAAGGAAAAAATGGAACAAAAATGAAAATAGAATAAAACCAGAATGAGATAGAATAAAATAAATAAAATAGAATAAAAGGAAAAATGAGACAAATAAGAAAATAATAAAAAGAATAAAAGGAGATAGAATAAAGTAGATAAAATTCAAGAAAATGGGGCAAACCCACATCCTGGTTTTGAGTCCATCCAAACTAGAAGGGTGTTAAAAATGGATCATTTACAAAGCCAAAAAATTAACTTTGTTTTGAAAGTTTATTGGATCATCTTGACACAAAATCATTACAGCAGCTTGTGGTATGTTGTTTTCTGTATCTTTTTTCCTTTTTTTAAGGGAATGTTGATAGCAAATAAATTTGTGAATGTAACACATCATACAGTTTCAAAATTCTAGAATCACTGCACAGGATTCTGTAAGAGACTCTACATGCTAAAGTGACAGTTTTCATCCATGAATTTAAAAAAAAAAACAACAAAACAAAACAAAAAAAGAAGAAACCACTAATTGAAGAACATTATCCTTTAAGACAATTTTAATATGTTCAGTTTCTAATACACAACTGGCTAACCAAGGGAGGCTGACCCAAACCAAACCCTCCACGTCCCAGCAGCACGGTCAGACACGGGGCTGGGCCTGGCCATGGGCCCAGAGCACCAGAGCAGAGCCTTGGCCAAAATCCCTCCTGTGGGAAGAGTGTAAAGAGCACAAGACACGTGTAAAGCATAGGACATCCCCCATGGGGAAGATGCACACCCCATCCTGCTCCCTCTGTGGGGTGTTGGGGTTTTTGGAGTGGTGCAGACCCACCCAGCTCCTCCCTGGGCACCTCTGGAGCAACCAGCCCCTCCTGAGCTGTGCCTTGAAGCACAACTGTTCCAGTGAGTTCTGTTTGCTGGGTGTGGAACAGCAAGGAAAAAGAACTGGGTGGAATAAAAAAATAAATGGAAAGCAAGGGATGTTGGAGAAGAACATCAGATGAGCATCTCTGCAGGGCAGAGCACGTCCCTTTCCAGGGGGTGACTCCAGGAGATTTCAGTGGAGCAGAATGGGCTTCACCTCACAGACCCTCCCCTTCCTCCCTCCAGAGCAACTGCTGTAGAGCCCACCCTGCAGCTCCTGCACCAGGCAGGGAGGGGATGCCAGTGCCCCCCATTCCCTCCTGCACCAGGCAGGGAGGGGATGCCAGTGCCCCCCATTCCCTCCTACACCCAGCAGGGAATCCCAGTGCCCCCCATTCCCTCCTGCACCCAGCAGGGAGGGGATGCCAGTGCCCCCCATTCCCTCCTGCACAGTCAGGGAGGGGATGCCAGTGCCCCCCATTCCCTCCTACACCCAGCAGGGAATCCCAGTGCCCCCCATTCCCTCCTGCACAGTCAGGGAGGGGGATGCCAGTGCCCCCCATTCCCTCCTGCACCCAGCAGGGAGGGGGATCCCAGTGCCCCCCATTCCCTCCTGCACAGTCAGGGAGGGGATGCCAGTGCCCCCCATTCCCTCCTACACCCAGCAGGGAATCCCAGTGCCCCCCATTCCCTCCTGCACAGTCAGGGAGGGGGATGCCAGTGCCCCCCATTCCCTCCTGCACAGTCAGGGAGGGGGATCCTCACTCACTCCATCCCCTTCTGCACCCAGCAGGGAATCCCAGTGCCCCCCATTCCCTCCTGCACCCAGCAGGGAGGGGATGCCAGTGCCCCCCATTCCTTCCTGCACAGTCAGGGAGGGGATGCCAGTGCCCCCCATTCCCTCCTACACCCAGCAGGGAATCCCAGTGCCCCCCATTCCCTTCTGCCCCCATTAGGGAGGGGATTCCAGTGCCCCCCATTCCCTCCTACACCCAGCAGGGAGGGGGATCCCAGTGCCCCCCATTCCTTCCTGTCCCCAGCAGGGAGGGGGATCCTCACTCACTCCATCCCCTTCTGCAGCCCAGAGGGGAGAGCAGCTCCTCCTCCCTGCTCCTTCCTGTATCCTGGCTAGCAGAAGGGCTCCCAGTCCACCCCTCTGCTGCCCCCAGGCAGGGAGGGCTCTGCCAGGGGCACCCATGCTGCCAAATCTGCTGCCACTGGTGCAAGGGCAGGGCTGGGGGACACTGTGGGGACACTGAGGGGACAGCAGGGCCCTGCTGATTTCAGAGCACAGAGGGAGGGCAGGGCTATACCTGCACACTGAGAGCAGGAGGGTTTCTCTAACCTGGTAATGGCCAACCTCAGCTGGTGAGCGAGAAGATAAAGAGCAGGAACAGACCCTTTGGATTTCCAGTTTCTTGCTACAGCTTAACTGTTCAGGAATGTGAAATTGAAGTGGACTCATCAAACACATCAGCAGAGACAGCTCAGAGGGGAGAGGCCTGACAGACTCTCTGTGTGGGGCAGTGGATGGAGCAGAGACCCAAACAGTAACACTTTCAGCCCATTTTGTGCTTCCACTCTTGGCTCTTCCAGCTGTCACTAAAAGAAGGTTAAGGCTCAAGGCAACTACTATAAACAAACTCAAACATCCCAGTTCTCACAGGGCTCCTTTGGATTAGCTCGAGGAGATGGAGGATGTTTATATGCTGATCACAATAGATCTTGAGATAATAATAATAATAAATCATATATTTATAAAATAAAAAAAAAGAGGCCTTCAGGTCCAGCACCAGCCTCTGCTAGAAATATACAACTACAGCAGCCCTGAAGACATATTCCATGGCTAAGGATTCAGGCAACCTTCCCTGGCATTAGCACAAGCAACACACACTGTGCCACTGTTGATAAGTCCTGCCCAGTGCCTCGTCCCACGCAGATGGAAGGTCATGGGATCACCTTGAGCTGCTGAATAAATAGTGCCCCCTCCCTCCCTCCCTCCCTCCTTCTCTCCCTCCTCCACTCATGTCACCAGGATCTCTTTGGGCTAGAAAGGGTTAACACCACAGTTTGTAAGAAGTTGTGAAATGAAAAGGTAACATACAGCCTTAAAATGTCTAAACTGCAACCAAAGGTGGAGGGAACCCAAAGTTGGTGCCCCGGGGGAGTACATGCGAACGAGGGAGAAACTGAACACGTGGGTCTGCTGCCTTTACACTCAGGTGTGTTCCTTGTCCTTGGAATAGCTCACAGGGAATATTCAGCACTTGGACAATGTCTCTTTCATCTCATCCAACAAGTTGCTAAGCAGGGTGGAATCGTTACATTTCCCATCTATGGATACAGAGTTCTCTCCCTTGAAAAGGGGAAAAAAGAAAGGAAAAAATCCATTAGGCCCCTTCTCTACTTACAGAGCCAAAAATTTAACTTTGGTTTGGAAGTTTATTGGATTATCTTGACACAAAATCATTACAGCAGCTTGTGGTATGTTGTTTTCCTTGTATTTTTTGAGTTTTGTTTTTTAAGGGAATATTGATAGCAAATAAATTTGTGAATTTAACACATCACAGAGTCTCAGAATTCTAGAATCACTGCACAGGATTCTGTGAGAGACTCTACATGCTGAAGTGACAGTTTTCATCCAGGAATTTAAGAAAAACAAACAACAACAACCCACTAATTGAGGAACGTTATCCTTTAAGACAATTTTAATATGTTAATAGAATTTGATATGTTAATAGAATCCTGTTCTAGGGACAGTGGAAGAGAGGAAAGGCTGCAGATTCAGCTGCTCTCACCTTTTTTACCAGTAGGCAGACGTGATGGCCCTGGATAGAACGACTGTACATGGATGCACAGGAGTCAACACGTTCCACAACTGCAAAAAAACCCCAAAAAGTCCATTTAGTGGGAGAACTTTGAACACAGGCCCTGCTTCCCCTGGAGAGGAACCTCTGCTCTGAGGAACAGAACCTTCTGCAGGAGGAAGTCAGGGTTAAGATGGGCCTGGCTCCTCCTGGCTGGGACATTTCACAACAATGAGGTGAGTCATTTGCCTCTGAAACCACAAGTGCTCTGTGGCAAAAACACTGCTCAGAATGGAGGTTTCTTCCCCAGAAATGCAGCAGTGAGGTAACATCTGATGCAAACACCAGAGCATGGTGAAAGAGCCAGCTGGTTTGCTTCAGCCAGCACTTGGGTTTTAATTAATAAATTCAAACCTGAGTAACTGGGGCTCTCCCTCATGGAAGTGAAGCCCTGAAGATCAAACCCACCCTCCAGAGAAGAGCTACAGCCTCAGCTCCACACAGGCTGCTCTCATGATACCTGTCACATGCCTCACTGGGCTGCAGGAAAGCCCCAGGGGCAGGAGGAGAGTTCTGAAGAACACTGCCTGCTTTGAGCACTGCAAAACTGAAAGAACCCTGACCTTCCAAATGCATCTGGATCTGGCCATCACCTGCTCCTGTCAGTGCTGAGGCCACAGAGTGCTGTGCTCACCAAGCACAGCAGAGAGTGTAGAAAATGGAATTTTGCAGAAGGAACATGGAGGAACACCCACCTGAAAAATGATGATGAAAACAGATCTTTGCCAGTAGATGTTGGAAAGAAATGCTAATTCCATCTACTTTAATAGAACTCATGTGCAGGTCTCCAGACTCCAGGAGCTTGGCAAAAGCATCACTGCAAGACAGGAAGGGAAGGAAACAGTGGTGGAAATGCAAGTGAAATGTGTCCCTTTAGTCCCACATAGAGCTGGAGGCATGTCAGGATGGAGAAGCCCAAGTACCACCAAGCTCTGGAGAATGGGTTTGCAGCAACCATGGAACACACTGCAGAGTGCACTGGAGCTCCTGTGCCCTCAGAGCTGCCCCTGCCACCACACAGAGCCCCTCGAGGGGAGTCACTGGACAATCCAACACCCAAACAAGAAAACTGAGCAGGGCCAGAGCCCCCAGGAGCAGGCAGGGCCAGAGGCAGCTCAGCTGCAGGCAGGGCTCAGCCCCCCTGGGCAGCACTTACCTATAGCAAGGCGTCGTGATCAAGTATGAAGCGCAACTGAAGTGCAATTTGAAATCTAGTTTTTCATGGGTTGAACCTTCATCATTCTGCAACAGGTCAAAGGAAAGGAGGTGAATGGGAGCCCTGAGGCAGCAAGAGGAGGCACCACCCCCACCTAACACATCAACGAGGACCTCTGGGCTCAGTTCCCTCTGAAATGTCCTGGCTGGTGCTGAAGGATCAGTCTGAGAACAACCAACCCACTAAAACATCAGCCCACTCAGGGATTTGGGCAGCTGGGTTGATCCACACACCTGAACAGGTAAGGGACACTCCTGGTTGCAGGTCTGCCTGCACTCTGCTGAAATGAGCTGAGCAGACTAAATTTAAACTAACACTTTGAGACATGGTTTTACAGTTAGTTATTTCCTGAACAAAATAATCAATTAGTATCCCCCAGGTCCTTAGGTACTGAAAATAGGACTAGCATGCTATTTTTAAGAAACCCTTAAAACAGAGATACTGGCTGACTCAGGAGTAGCCACAACTGTCTCAATTACCTTCCTTTGAGCTGTTTCATGCAGATCTTTCATTAATAATTGCACTGAAATGAGATCAGAAGCCCACACAGTCTGAGACAGGTCCATACTTACTTAACAATGTCTTCAGCCAACCTCACCCTTGGTCTGGGTTTCCACCCTTGCTAACTAAGTCTGTTTTCCAGCCCTGTACAGGCAGCTGTGCAGCTGAGCCATGGATAACCCAGATCAGAGGGAAGAGACCCTGGTCCATCCCTGCAGGGGCTCTCCAGCTGACAGAGTGGCACATGTGCCAGCTGCCTTGCTCACACAGTGCCAGCAGTGACAACTTAGGACCCGCCCATGCAGCACTGGGGACACTCTTTGCACAAGGTGTCATGTGAAGACACCCCTCAGAGCACAGGGGGTGGTGCAGCAGGGATGAAATGGTGCCCAAAAATAGCTCAGGAGCAGAACTGCCCACCCAGGTCCCAGAGACAGATGCACAGGAAGCAGAAGCAGTTGAGAGCTGCACTTACTTTGACTATAAAGGACAGTGTTCCTTTTAACTTCTGAGCCATAACAATACTCTGAAGTGTAAACACAAACTGGGCTTCATTAGAGATTCCTGGCGTGGAGAGAGGAGAGGGAGAAGTCAGTTAGAACATGGTTTCCAAATCTAAGTAATGGTTAAAATAAACTGATTGATGTGCTGCATATTTTTGAACAAAGTTTGGAATTTTCTATGTAGCTGGAACAGAGTTCTACACACAATTCCTGTGTTGGTGAGGCAACAGCACTTGGGTCTCTCAGAAGCAGCAGTGAGAGCATTTGGTAGAGGTTACTGAGCAAGTGCCTGGGCAAAGTATGTCACTTATTTCAACTACTTGTAAAACTGGAAAGTATAAAGTTTTCAGAGTAGTTTTCAGAGCTAATCTGAAATCTGCTGTTTCTGTTTTCCTTTTAATATACAACTCTCTGTCAAGAACAGAATTAAAACCATATAAGATACTCCACTGCTTTTCAGGGGGGATAAAAACGCCATCCCAAGGCCACTAAAGCCTCTGTGAGCTGTTCCAGTACTCAAATTAACCCTTTGGTGGAGGAAGTGAAACTCGAGGAAGTTCAGCAATTCAGCTGTACTTCTGTGCTCTGTACAAAGCCACTCTCCTTCATTTCTGTGTGTTAACACTCCTGAAGAGCTCAGCTGCCCTCCTCACACACCCTCACCACAAACCTTCCCTGCATGAGGCCTCTGCCACTAAAACAGTGGGACAACAGCTCCAGGATAAATCCAGAGTGGATTCTAATGGTTCACAAACCTCTAACTTGGTTTCATTTTAAATCTCATGGCAAACTCTCCATGAGTTTTGCATTTTTGTAGTCCAAGGTGTGCCAGCCCACAGGCACCTGGGAAAGGAGCTCTGCCTGCCAGCCCTGCATTAGGGCTTTGCTCTTGCTGCACAGAACCACCTGTGCTACAGCCACGCTGTGAGAAGGGTTATCCTCTCCAGGAAACTGTGGGAAAGCCCAGGAACACCCAGGCAGAGACAGGTTACTCTGGAGAACAGCGAGCAGCTCAAACCACTCTTCCCACAGGAGGGCAGTGCAGGGCCAGCCACGCTCCAAGAACCCCGGGCAGAGCTGCTCGTACCAGGGGGAAGCTGGAAGGGCACAGGAATCCCATCGTGGACTGAGGATCCTTCTGGTCGGAGCATTTTAGTGTTGAGAGAGTCCAGGACATTTAGTTCCATGCTCTTAAGGAAGCTACTGCTTTTGTTCTCAAAGATCACAGACACAGTCACTTGACTGTCGTTCTGGAGGTTTCCTTGAATGTCATAGGTCTGCAAACGAAGGGAAAAATGTCACAGGAAGGATTCAGACACTTCAAGGAGCAGAACACACAACATCAGGATAAAACAAGGTTCAAAAAGGAGGGAATGTGGTCCAGCTAGAGGATAATGACAACACACTGGTGATCAGCTACACAGTGGGAAAATATCAGCTCAAAAACTGAAGTGGGACACCCAAAGGGATGGAAATGGAGTGTTGTTACAGTTCTGCCTCCTGGGATTTGAACAGCTCACATGATGCCCACCTAAAGTCACTGCACCATCCCCAGGGTATCCCCCTCTATTCTCAGGGAACACAAAGAAGACACCTGGAAAAAACTCACCATTTTAATGTACGTATTTTCAGCAAGAAGGCGGTAACTGGACATGGGCTGAAAAGCAAGAGGGAAATAGGGAAATCAGTCATGCTGTAATTTCTCTGAGAAGAGCCATCACTCTCCTTCCTCCCCAGGAGCTCAGCTCTGTCCTGTCCCCAGGCTGGGCTGCCAGGGCACAGCTACTCACTGGTAGTGGCTCATCCTCTAGTGTTCCATTCTGCACCGACTCCGGCGGCTCCTCCTCACTGTGATGACTCTTCTTTTTGGATTTCTTTTTATCCTTTGATTTCTCTTCTTTCTCTTTCTTGTGCTTTTTCTTCTTATGCTTGGAGGATTTCTGCCAGGAAGAACAAGGCTCTACAGCAAACCCTTAAAAAAAACTCCTTGATTTCAAGCTGTGACACCCTGACCCCTGTACCCACTTCCAACTTGACTCCCACTCCCTGCACTGAGCAAAGCTTTTCATTCCTGCAGAACCCAAAGCAAAGCTTCCATTCCTCAAATCCATGTGGAGTCCCAGTAAATCCTTGGTCCCCACTGGGATGACAATACCTTATCCCAAAGCAGCTTAGGAGCAGCACAAAGCCAAACCTTTCCAAGTGCCTGGAAGCTCAGCTTTAACTGTGAGCTGTTCTTGGCCCAAGGAAGAACCAAACCCCTCCCTACGAGGTGCTCAGGGCTCCTCAAGGATGGAGCACTTGCAGGTGATCCTTAAACTGAACAGGGAGTGTTGGCAATTCCTGTGTGCTGCTTTTTAAGGAATTTGAGACAGTAGGAGAATGTGGCTAAAGGGTGAGACCAACTTCACAGAATCAGAGAATCACCAAGGTTGGAAAAGACCTTTAAGATCATCAAGTCCAACCCCCAGCCCAGCACCACCACCTTGTTCCCCACTAACCGAGTCCCCCAGTGCCACATTTGAACACTGCCAGGGGTGGTGACCCCACCCTGCCCTGGGCAGCTGTGCCAGTGCTTCACAACCCCTTCTATGAAAACACTTTTCCTGGTATATAACCTAAACCTCCCCTGGTGCAACTTGAGGGGCATTTCCTCTTAACTTAAACCACTTACCTTTCCTTCATCATCCTCCTCCTCCTCCTGCTCTTCCCTTTGTTCCTTCTTTGCCTCCTGAGGTTCAGCCACCACAGCAGCTCCCACTCCAGGCTCGCTCTGAGGAGATGAGCAGGATTAGGACACTGTGCAGCTGAGACAACCCAATCTCACACCAAACAGAAATCTCAGCAGTGACACTCACCCCCAACTGTTATTTCAAAAATCACATCAGGCTCAGTGGTATCAAGCCCTTCAATTTATGTCTCTGAAACCCAGCAAACATGGTCACCTGAGGACATGGTTCAGAAGATTTCCTCCAAGGAATACATCCCCTAATATTCCCTGCCTCTTCCTCCAAAACCTGCCATCAGAATTCAGGACACTTTTTCTTTCCCACTCTGTCTCTCATGTCTGTTAACACTGCTTGGTTTAGCTCACACTGGGAAATAAAGCCATACAACCATGTAATAATAAACCCCACAGTAATTGACCAAGTCTGTAGCTACATCTGTATTTCTGTTGCTGTCCTGGACCTGCACAGCAGGATGAGACTGAAACCTCCCCCTCCACTGGCTCTGACCTGGGGAGACACAACAGCCCTGCTCCCCAGCAGGGAGGAGATGGAGCTGCTGTTCCCCCGTGCTGCAGGAGACACAGCCCCCTGCCCAGCCCACACACAGCCAGGAGCAAAGTTTCCTGTGATGGGTAACAAGTGTACCTGTGTTTGGGGAGTGGGAGCAGGTGGGGGAGCAGTGGAGAGCCAGAAATCCAAATCTTCCCCCTGAATTTCAAGAGAAAAAACCCGATTGTTTTGATTCCATTCTTAAAACAAACAAACAGCCCCCACCAAAAACAACAACAACAAAGAAAACCAACCCAAAAGATCACAGAGTTGGAGCTCCTCTGCTGTGAGGAAGGGCTGAGATACCTGCGGGTGTTCAGCCTGGAGAAGAGAAGGCTCCAGGGAGAACTTGGAGCCCCTTCCAGGGCCTAAAGGGGCTCCAGGATTGCTGGAGAGGGACTTGGGAAAAGGCATGGAGGGACAGGACAAGGGGAATGGCTTCCCTTTCTCAGATGGGCTATTGGGAAGGAATTCTGCCCTGTGAGGGTGGGCAGGCCCTGGCACAGGTGCTCAGAGCAGCTGTGGCTGTCCCAGCCCTGGGAGTGTCCAAGGACAGGTTGGATAAACTTGGAGCAGCCTGGGCTGGTGGAAGGTGTCCCTGCCCATGCCAGGGGTGGCACTGGATGGGCTTTAAGGTCCCTTCCAACCCTTTGATTCCATGACTCTGTAACAATTAAATTACAGCCCTAAGTTTTCATGGAAATGCAACACTCCAGGTGCTCCTCATGCCCAGGTGCTGCAACACATTCAGGAGCAAATAGTTCAAGAAGCTTCACTTGAGCCTTTGAGAACTTCCAAACCCCGACAGTAACTGCCCAGAACCCTCAACACCATCCCCAGGCACTCCAAGGCTGCACTGCAGGGGAGAAGGGCATCTCTGCAGGGTGGTTATGAGGGTGCTACAGGCCAGAAAGATGCTGCAATATGTGGAAGACAGGATGCAGAACAAACCCCAGTCCCAGGGACTCTGGTAAGGAATTCCCCACTTGAAGAGCAGACAAAACACCAGTAAACACCTTCCAAAGATGCTCTGGCAGCTCTGCTGTGTAGGCTGAGTTTTGCTAGCTTAGGGGGTAAGGAAATGTTATTTTTATTAACAGGAATCTTTAAATACCTGCTGTTATGGTTGTAAAAATTTAGGGAAATAAAGGTTGAAGGCATTCAGCTGCTTGAATTGTCAACTGTGACTGTTCCTAAGCAACACACTGAACACAGCAATAAATAACAGCAGTTGCTAAAATAATGCAAGTCTTGGAGAATTACCTTTTTTGTTTCTTCCTCCTCTTCCTCCTCCTCCACCACCTTTTTCTCCTTCTCTTTCTTCTTTCCTTTGTCTCTCTCTTTTTCTTTGTGCTTCTTTTCCTTCTTTTTGGGTTTCTTGCTCTTCTTCTCTGCTAGGGGAACTTCTGAGTCTGGTGACTTCAGGGCCTCAACATCTCTGTGCCTCTGCACTGGCAGCTTCTCACTGTCTGCCAAGGGCCTTGAAAAGAAAGAGCCCATGACCCAAAGAGCCTCCCTCAGCCCAGATCACCTGCTGGCTGCCCAAGACAAGGTGTGCTTTGTTTACAGAGAGCTGGGCCCCAAAATCTTCCATCAGCACCTACTTCTGCACCTGAGATTTACTGATGCAACTGCAGACACTGTCCTGGCTGAAGGAAATGATCTGAAGGGGACTGAGAGCCAAGGTCTTGCTGTTTAACTCTTAAAAGTGCTAATTACAGACCTGCAGGCTGAGTAACAACACCAGGAGAACACATTTGTGTTATGTTGCTGCTGTGGAATTCTCTCCAAGGAAGAGCAAGGATGTGAAACAGCATTTCCAAGAGTGGAAATAGGAGTAGTGGGATGTCAGCATAGCTCAAACAGCCCTTGAAGGGTGTGGGGTTTGTTGTTCTTCATGAGTGGATCACTCCAATTGGGAGTTATTCCAAGTAGTTTTTTAGTTTGGAAGTTTGCACTATGAATTTGTACTCTACTATCACATTTCAAAAGTTAAGTTATATTTAACTTTGTTTTCCAAAAGCACAAATAGCAATTCACATCTACACTGTATCCCAGATTCATTAGCTGGGCAAAGAACACCTCAGAAATTTCTCTTGTGCTTGTCAAACATTTCCAGAAATCAGCAAGAATTTCATCATTTGCCTCTTTTACTGTTTCTCAGCTTTTGTTTAGTGTTAATTTTAATATGTGCACAGCAAACACCAGCTCAGGAAGATTTCTAACAGCCCCACCTGCCTTAATTTCTTTGCTTACATGGCATGAAGAGCCAGACCCAATTAATTTCTCTCTTTCAGACACTGTAAGGGCAGGATGGACCTCCCTGTGTGAGCAGCAGAGAGGCCTCATCCTTCAGCTCTTCCACACACACAGAACAGGGGTGGGTGCTGAGAGCCCAGGTGTGAGGGGCACTGATTTCCAGAGTTCCACCACCCTTCAAGGACTGACACTGGCCACCAAAATCACCCAACCTGACAAAGGTCCCCACCAGAAGGTGTTCTTACCTGGGAGGCCTCCCTGCACCCAGACTGTGTGTGAGGGAGACAGAGCAGTGCAAGCACAGTGAGAGAGAGAGCACAGAGACATGAGAACATGACAGAGAGCACAGCCACTCATGGGGGTGGGGAATGGGAAGGGAATGGATGGAACGGTGTGACATTCCAGGGCTGCTTCCTAGAGCACAGTCCTCAGCCCCTGCCCTGCTGGCTCTGCCCTGCACTGCTGAGGCTCAGCACACAAACACAGGCAAAAATTAACTTCCTTTCAAACATTTTCACCTGCAGACTCAGAGGAACTTGATGGGAAGTTTTTCATAAACTGTTCTTTCACTTTTTAAAAATCCTACAACACTTTTTGGCAAGTTAGTGAGGAGCCAAAGCCCTGCAAATGGGGGACCTGCAGAGAAGGGCACAGGAATCAGAGGGACAAAGATACTACACACACACCACATGGGCCTGCAGAGTCTTCACAGGAGGCATCCCTGGACCATAAACCTGCAGGTGTTTTTAGCATGGTGGTTTTGTAAAAGAGCAATTAAAACCCCCAATCTCCAGGTGCAATAGTGAACAGCCCAGAGCTGATGTGGAGACAGGACTGGGGTGCTGGCACTGGAACCAGGCTGGTCACTCAGCTCCCTCAGCCATGGCAGAACGTTTTTCAGCAGTGGGACCACAGTGAACAGCCCCAGGGCAGAGGCTGGCACGAACTGGGTGTTACTGGTCAGTGATCACAAGACAACACATGGGCTTGCCATGGACACAGCGGTTCTGGGATGGACAGACAGACACAGGGCAGGCTCAGTGCCAACACAGGGCACAGCAGACACACAGTGGGACATCCAAAAGCTGGGAGTGACTCACATCTGACCCACTGACACTGCCTGAGCTTCCAGACTCTGTTCAGTCACACTCCATGACTCCCTTGTCCCTCCCAGGCCTCTCCCTAATCCAGCAGCTGAGCTTTTGCCATCCCTGGTGCAGTGGGAGCCCAACTCGTTGGTCACCTGAGGTTTCACCCAAGCCCTGGTGAGACACTTTAGCCCTTTCCCCTCTGGACTGTGGTCAGTGCCTGTGCCTGTTTAGCCTCAGCCAGGCCCTCCTCCTCCTGTGTTCTCATTAGCAGCTCATTAATTCACACACAAACCATCACTTACTTATCCAGATCTATATCAAGTGCTTTATAGGGATCGTTGGGATCTTTGTCATCTTCATCACTGGGCAAAGCATTCTGCAGGAGAGAGAGAGAGAGAGAGACCATCCACTGAGGAAGCAAACCACGAGCAACTTCCAAACTAAAGCTTTACCTCACTCAAATTAAGTGTCTTGGAGCCTGTAACCCCTGGCCCAGGCCAGGTGCAGTCAGGCACTTACAGGGACAAAGCTCTTCAATGCAGCATCAAGTTACAAGATTAATTTAGAACAGAAACCCTCCTTCGTGAACTGCAGCATTTGAATGGCTGCTGTTCGGTTTTGATTAAAGGAAATTTTAGAACAAATACAGATGACATCATCAGCATGTGCAATTAATTATCATCAGCTGCAAACCTGCTGACTAGACAGCAAGTTACTGTCAAAGTGAAGCAGCACAGCATAATTAATGCTATTTGGACAGGACTACTTTTAGAGCAGAGATGCACATTGTTTGTTTGGTTGGTTAGTTTGGATTTTTTCACAACTTCAGGGGCAATTTTTGTCTTTCTGTGCTCAAAAAAAGAATCACAAAAGTCACTCTCTTCCCCTGCAAAGAGCAGCCTGGGACCATCCCAGGCAGTCACTTCTGAACCAGCCCTGCAGGGGAGCAGAGCCCTGGAAGTGCAAAGCTCCCAAGTGGCTGGCAGTGCTGTGGGCAGAGCTCTCAGGAGCAGCACAGAAATGCCACCCTGGCAGCAGGCACAGCCCCTGACCTCTGGCATCTCCTCAGTGATGATGTCCACGTGGTGGGCGGGCGCGATGTCCTCCTCGCTCTCCGTGTGCAGCGAGTTGTGCCGGTGGTGCTTCCCTCTCTTCTCCTTCTTCTGCTTCTTCTTCTTCTTGTCCTTCTCCAGTTTCTGTTTATGCCTTCTCTCTTCTTCCAGTTTCACGTACTGGTCAGACATGGGCATTCCTGTGGGGGAAGCCAAGCTGCTTTCAGGCCACAGCCCACATGGATGGGCCACTGGAACGGTGTGGCAGGAGTGATTCTGCTTCCAGCTGCTCAGAGCCAGCAGGACCCACAGCCCGCTGTGCTCCCACAGCCCCTCACACACAGCCCCCCACACACAGCCCCCCCTGTGCTCCCACAGCCCCTCACACACAGCCCCCCCTGTGCTCCCACAGCCCCTCACACACAGCCCCCCGTGCTCCCACAGCCCCTCACACACAGCCCCTCACACACAGCCCCCCCTGTGCTCCCACAGCCCCCCCCGTGCTCCCACAGCCCCTCACACACAGCCCCCCGTGCTCCCACAGCCCCCACTGGGCTCCCACAGCCCCCACTGGGCTCCCACAGCCCCCCACTGGGCTCCCACAGCCCCCCACTGGGCTCCCACAGCCCCCCACTGGGCTCCCACAGCCCCCCACTGGGCTCCCACAGCCCCCCCCCGGTGCTCCCACAGCCCCCCAGGCAGCTTTGCTGTCACACTCCATCTCTCCAGAAACAACACAAAGCTCAGTCCTTCTCTCTGCCTCTTGCCCACATTAACTACACTACAAAAAGCACTCAAACACTGACGCTTTAAGCAGAATTAGTGCCACTGCTGTGCTAATACTGAGATCTTTCCACATTTTTGGGAAAAGCCTCAAATATTTACACTTGGAACTCATCCCTTGCAATGCAGTGCATTTTATCAACAGCTTTTCAGTTGAAAACAACTCATTAGATACAAAAATGCCTTTTGATATTTGAATGTAGATGTTAGAACAGGATCTCTACCACTGGACTCCAGTTAACACCTCCCAGTCACCTGCACCATTTACTTGGTCAGAACAGTGTTTACTTTACACGTTACAGACTTGGCTGCACAATTTCCTTCATCACAGAATTATTTCCAGTATTATCTTGAAAGCAACTCAGACTGCAAAGTACTATTTTCACATGTAAATTAAGGAGATATTTAAGAGTCTAATGCAAGTGTGCTCCTTGCCCTTCAAAGCCTCAGGAGGAATTCCTACGAAGGAATTATGTCTTTTGCTGAACTGAATTTCTGTAATTAATTTCAAAGATTTGCTGTGGCTTACCTGGAACTTTTAATGGGACAGAAAGGTCGATCTGGACCACAGGAATATGTTCCACCCCTGGAGTGTCTTGGTATCGCTGGAGAAACAAAGACTCTGTTACATCCTGAGCACTGCAAGTACCAATCTGTGTAAACAGACACATTACAAACCATCAAGCAGTTCAATCCCTTAAGTGAACATTTCAAAGGATAGGAATGGAACAGCTTGTTACTAATCCTGTGAGTTTTAAAGCCAGTTGATAACTATTACAAAAGACCCTTCTCTTGGCTACAGCCTTTTAACCCCACTATTGCCCTAAAGGTTTAAACCCCACTATTGCCCTGAAGGTTTAAACCCCACTATTGCCCTGAAGGTTTTAACCCCACTATTGCCCTGAAGGTTTTAACCCCACTATTGCCCTGAAGGTTTTAACCCCACTATTGCCCTGAAGGTTTTAACCCCACTATTGCCCTGAAGGTTTTAACCCCACTATTGCCCTAAAGGTTTTAACCCCACTATTGCCCTGAAGGTTTTAACCCCACTATTGCCCTGAAGGTTTTAACCCCACTATTGCCCTGAAGGTTTTAACCCCACTATTGCCCTGAAGGTTTTAACCCCACTATTGCCCTGAAGGTTTTAACCCCACTATTGCCCTGAAGGTTTTAACCCCACTATTGCCCTGAAGGTTTTAACCCCACTATTGCCCTGAAGGTTTTAACCCCACTATTGCCCTGAAGGTTTTAACCCCACTATTGCCCTGAAGGTTTTAACCCCACTATTGCCCTGAAGGTTTTAACCCCACTATTGCCCTGAAGGTTTTAACCCCACTATTGCCCTGAAGGTTTTAACCCCACTATTGCCCTGAAGGTTTTAACCCCACTATTGCCCTGAAGGTTTTAACCCCACTATTGCCCTAAAGGTTTTAACCCCACTATTGCCCTAAAGGTTTTAACCCCACTATTGCCCTAAAGGTTTGCTGCAACACTGAAGAATTTTTGGTTTGTGTTTTACTGTCAGTAACTTGCCACTTCAAAAGATAAACACTGAGATTTGAGCTGAGGGAAATGGGGAAGTCCTTAGAACATAGAGGGAATAAAGCAGGATCTTTCCCTGAGAAAGGTGTTAAGAGACCACAACTTTCTGATCCTCCAGACACAGGGAGCATGTTCCAGGTTTGCTCCCTGCAGGGCTCTGGGTGAGGAGCCTGGTGATGTGAGCTCTGCCATCACCCAGAGCTGGCACAAACTGCACAAACACAGAGCACTGGCTGCTCTGGGGGTATCAGGTCATTCCTGAGGCCCTCAACACAACCAAGACTTACAGAACCAGCTGTGGGCAGCCACTGCAGTGCACACACCATGAAGTGGTCAGAGCTGCAGTGGAAATGATCAGAATGTCCCAGAGGAAGCTGCAGCCCTGCCAGTCAGGGAGCCTTCACACAGTGACAGGAGAGGCCAGTGGGATACTGCAATTCAGACTCACCTTCTGTGGGGAGGGAGAGCTTTTAATATAAAATGGGTTGTTGGCCTGTTCTTGTTTCCGGGCTTCCCGACGCTAAAAATGAAAGAATTTGCAGTTAAAATGTTTGTTTGTAGGCAGAGATCAAAGTGCAAAACTCCAGGAATTCTTGGAGCAATACATAACTACTTGTGAAAAGACAACAGCAGAGCAGCTTGTGTATGATAAAGCAGTTCTGAGTTACAAGACACACTAGGACAGCACTACAAGTGCCATTAGTAATTCCCAGCCCTGGGAGTGTCCCAGGTCAGGCTGGACAGGGCTTGGAGCACTCTGGGCTGGTAGAAGGTGGCCCTGTCCATGGCAGGGGTGGAATGAGATGGGCTTTAAGGTCCCTCCCAACCCAAACCCTTCCATGATTCTATGATTGTATAACTAATACTCCTCAGAACACCCTTCTTTGCTTTTTAATTATAGACTAGAAGTGGTAACATCCCAGAGACCACATTTTGATGGCGATTCAAATGTTTTCATTTCTGTAAAGAGAGAAGTGAAGATTCTTATCAAGTTCTGTCTGTGAACCCAAAAAGGTCAGAGGCAGCAAAGGTGGGATCACTGCTGAGAACAGCCACGTCACAGCAGCTCACAGAGGCTGCTGAACTCCATCAGTTCACATCAGATCAGCAGCTTCCCTGAGCTGCAGAGCAGAACAGCTCCCTGGCTACGTGGGGAGTCCACACCAGCTCCAACTGCTTTAGCAGCACTTACATTCCTACTGAATTATGTAAGGAAAACCATTTTAACTTTCACTCACTCTGGCCAGTTCCTCTTCATCTATTTCTGGCTGTCTGTGTCTGGAATGCCTTTGTTCCTCTTCATGAAAAATTGTTTTGGGCTTTTCATCTTCAGACTCGCTGTCTGATGGAGGTTCATTGATCCAGGCATCGAGGTCCAGGCTGGGGAGAATTGCAGTAAACAAACAGCTTGATTCAGTTCCCTTGAGTACTTCAGGGCCTCATCATACACTTTGCTGTATTATTTAAGAGTTTAAAAGTTTAAATAAGGCTTTGGGAGAGAGAAGGAACCTTACCCCTCTGGAACAGGTACTTTCTTCTGTGCTTTGGGAGCCACAGGGTTCAGCTCACCAGCAAACAGGGCTATCACTTCCTCAGCTACAGGAACTTCTTTTGCCTGTAGCTTCTGAATGTATTTTATTAGCTGCAAGATGCAAGAAGCCTAAAAACAAATGCAGAAGGAATTTCAGGAGTAATATTAACACACAGAACCAAACAAGTCAACTGCAGTGACAGTCAGCGGAAGGTAAGTGTTCTACTCCATTAAGGGAATTAGGAGAAGCAGCACAAACTGTGGGTTTGGAGCAACTGTGAAAAATCCACACTGACCCTTCCTTTCAGCTGGGTCCTCTTTGTGTCCTTACATGCCTGAATAAGTTTAAAATTAAATTGTTCTGAGTGAAGTTCCTGCAGCCTTCAGAGATGGCATCAAACTGCAATAAGATCTGGGCTTCATCCTTGATAACAGCTTATAGAAAATGTGCATGGGCACAGAAAATCACAGACATGCTTCCAAGACAAATGAGAGACTTTCCATGATAAACCCCAAAGCAATTTTGTTCTCTCACCCTCTCCTGGACCTCCAGGTCTGCACTCTGCACAAACTGAGGCAGGCGGTCGATCATCAGCTGGGTAATTTCCTGAGCTGCCTCCTTCTCCCCAGCCTGCTCCTTCTGCTGCAGGATGGAGGCGTAGAGCTTCACCATGTTCTGCACATACACTGCCTGGATGTGGCCTGGCAGAGTGGTCACTTTAGGCCTCAGCATTGCCTCCAAGGTCTGGTTGGCTTCCTCGAGGTGTCTGCAAGCACAGAGAGTCTGTAAATGCAGCAGGCAGTGCTGAACACACACAGGAATACAGAGCACAGTACTTGTTTTAACAGATCTCGTGCTCTTGCTCAGAATTGTCTGCTCACAACTAAATGGAAGATGCACAAAAAACCTGGACTACTACAAACTGAAAGCTTAAGTTCTCTCAAAGTAAAAATGTGATGTATGTCCTCATGTTTCTTCATCTACAGTTTGTTTTGCACAACTTTTTTAACTAGATGAAGATCTGAGCTGTTCCTTATACATCATGCCTGCTATGTGAATGTAAACTGGAGGCTGTTCAGGATAACCACAAGAAGAAACACCAAACCAGCTGAATAACAATGAGACTACAGCACAGAGTTTGTTCAGTTTACCCAGATGAAAGCTGGGTAATCAGGTGCATCTGCACACACATCCAAGACACAAAGGCTCTTCCTCCAGAGGGTGGTGGGCACTGACCAGGCTCCCTAGGGCAGTGGGCACAGCCCCAAGGCTGCCAGAGCTCCAGGAGGGTTTGGATGATCCTCTCCATCCTGGCAGTGGTCCCAAAGATGGGATCTCCTGGTCTGACTGACAGATCCTCCTGAGGGGAGGTGGAGAGGCAGGCACTGAGCTCTGCTCTGGGACCAGGGACAGGACCAAGGGAAAGGCTGGAGCTGTGCCAGGGGGCTGGGATGGATCTCAGGGAAAGGTTCTTCCCCCAGAAGGTGGTGGGCACTGACCAGGCTCTCCAGGGCAGTGGGCACAGCCCCAAGACTGCCAGAGCTCCAGGAGTGTTTGGACAATGGGACAGGGACATGGTGGGATTGCTGGGGTGTCTGTGCAGGGCCAGGGGTTGGACTGGTGATCCCTGTGGGTCCTTTCCAGCTCAGGATATTCCATGATTCACCACCATGTCTTCCTGCACGGGCAGGGCTATGGCAATTAAAGCCCCAGCTATTCAAAATGCCTTGGCTAGAACAACCCCAGTACCCTACAGGGTGAGGGAGCAGGAAGGCAGCACCACTCTGGCAGTTTCCAGGTGCACAAACCCTTGCCCCAAAGCCTCCCTTGCAGCAGCAGCAGCAGCAGCAGCAGCAGCGGGCCGGGCCGGGCCGGGCGCACTCACTCGGAGAACTCCCCGCAGATCCAGGCGGCCGCGTAGAGCACCTCGCAGATGCCGTTGCGCTGCGTGTTGCTGGCCAGCAGGTGGGCGTTGTCCAGCAGCGTGGCCATCTGCGACACGGCAAACCTGCGGATGGCCTTGACACGGATGGCCACGTCCAGCATCTGCGCCGCGATGAGGTGGCCGTGCCGCGTGCCCTCCAGGCGCGTCAGCTCCACCAGGATGCTGATGTACCTGCGCAGGGAGGGAGGGTCAGGGCGGTGCCACAGCACCGGGGGCTGGGCTCGGAGCTGGCAGGGAAAAGCACTGACCACTCAAAGTTGGTGATGTACTGGTAGTTGGACTGGCTGCAGATGTCTATGATTTTGGTCAGCAGCTCGTCCCGGTACGTCGTCCCTTCGGCTTTATCCACGTGGATCATCAGCTTCTTCACGATCTCCATCAGGTTCTTCTTTGACACCTGGGAAAGAGTTGAAGGGTGTGTTGGGGTGGGCTGGCAAAATGCCAATTACCCAGCACAGAGAGAGAGAATCCACATCCCCACCAAGGGGAGAGGAGGGAGGGAAAGGCAAAATGCAACTGCCCAACACAGAGAGAGACAATCCACATCCCCACCAAGGGGAGAGGAAGGAGGGAAAGGCAAAATGCAACTGCCCAACACAGACTGAAAATCCACTCCTGCACCAAGGGGAGAGCAGGGAGGGAAAGGCAAAATGCAACTGCCCAAGACAGAGAGAGGGAATCCACACCCCCATCAAGGGGAGAGAGGAAAAAAAACAGAGGAGAGAAAAGAAAAAACCAAAACAAAAAACCCCAACAAACCCCAAAATACAAAGCTTCTTATACAAAAGAGAGACAATTAAAAACAGAATATGATGTAACACAAGTATATAGATGTGGGAGAGGGAAAAAAAAGCAAACCAACAACAACAACCAAGTTGTCCACCAAAACAACACAGACCTCCACCACCCCAGCTCACAAAAACACTCCAATAAACTTCCCCCAAAGGATACTCAGCAAGAGAGGGGAAAACCACCAACAAAGGGGAATAAAAAGTACTTCCCAAACCAAACAGCTGTGAAGTGAGGAGGCCCAACACTCCCAGCAAGGGTGAAAGCAGGTCTGCTCAGCACAGGCCATGGAGGGACTGAGCCAGGCACCTCCTACACCTTCCTTTGTACTTGATTTGATGTCAAATGATATGAAATACCTCTTTGGTTGCTTAAGTCGGGTGATGTTTGTCCTCTCTAATCTGTGTAGACTCTCTGAGCCTGCTGAACTGAGGCTTAGCTAAAACTAAAGCCAGAACTACCACAAGGGTTGAACATCACAATCCCCCTTCAGACACTACACAAAGGATCCCATACCAGTAGTGCTTTTTTGCCAAAAGAAGTTGTATATTATATATGTAAATAAACAAAATCTGTGCAATGCAGGCACCTCATTTTTTCCTTTTTTCCCCTTCTCTCCCTTTCCTTTTCCTTCTCTCTCTTTTTCACATGATTTCAAAAAGTTGCAAGTCAATTTGGGAGAAATTCTGAATCAGTTTTCACAGCCCTCTCATGCTGTGCCAGGTGTTTCACTTGTCATAAGTGCCAGGAAAGATATGGGAGTTGTTATCACAAGTCAGCTGGGGAGAGGGCAGAGAAAGTTGCATATTTTTCCTCAAACATCCCTTTCCTAAAGGGTTCAGGGGCTGCAGAGGAAATAAATGTGGGAACTTACCATGCCATAGAGGAGATCCAAAGCTCTGAGTCGGATGGACTCATCTTTGTCATCCAGACACTGGAGAATGAGATCCTTGTGAGACTGAACTGACTTAGGGTGTGTTTTCAGGATTTTGGACATTGCCAGCAGTCCCAGGTACTTCACTGTGAAAGACAAAATAAAACTTCTTTCCAAATATAGAAACACTGTTTTGTGCTGAGCATGAAATCTCAAAGCTGGTTTCAGCAGGAGCACTTGGTATTCACACACTTGAATAAAAATCTGTGATGAAGAAAAGCACTTCTGAGAGTTGTGCATCACAGATCACAGTCTTTAACTCCATAATCCCATGCACAGATATGGAATTATACATATAATCTTCATCATGGTCTTTTTGCACCTCAAGTTTTATCACTGATTTAAAAATATGTATATTTAATACATAGAAACTATGGGCTTTGAGAACAGGCATCCTGGGATGGACACAGCTTTACAAGCACTGGAGAGTGGTGTATGACAGTCCTGTTCTCACTGGGGAAAATTCAGATGGGCAGGAAGAAGAGCTGCACAAAAGAAAAGTTTCCCAGTATTCTTTGTAGTCACTAAAGTAAGTCAACAACACTCCCATTTTACTGTTATGCTCACACTGCTGTCCAAGCAGCAAGTCTATAAAAAGGGAAGTCCCAGAGCATGGAAAGAACTGTTTTAGATTTACAAGACCACAAACAACAGTAATAATTGCTCTCATTTGTTTTAAAAAACATCAGTATAAAGAAGTGTTCACCATCAAGAATCATTTCCAGGCTGAAACCCCCAGTTGTTTGGAGCACACCAGGCCCTACAACCCCAAGTAAGGTGTTTGCAGACACAGCCCATTGCTCTGAGGCTCTGCAGCCTCCCCAGAGCTGCACTGAGACAAGCACCACACTTACAGTTCTGGTCAGAGTCCTCTATCAATATCCTCAACTTCTGAACACAGAGCTGGGGAAAAGAAAAGGACCACGTCAGGTTTATTACAAGGCTTAATTAAAATAACCCTTTATAAGGTTTACTCAGTACACAAGGAAGGGCAGTGAGTGAGTCCCAAAGGTCTCCAGGTCAGAGGGTCTTGTTGCATCACAGATTTTCCACCAGAAGGAAGCTCTGTATGAGTGTAGTGACAGCAGGAGCTGAATACAGAGTTGGGGCAACTCTAAATGAGAAGAATCTGCATTTAGACCCAACTAAAAAAGCAAATTTATATAGAAAATTCTTCAGGGTGCAGGATGGCCCCCAAGTAAGAGCCCTTTGGGGAGCCAATGCTTTAACTCCTGGCAGAGAGCACAGTCCCACTCCCAGGGCACTTGGGGTCAGAGGGCAGGGCAGGACAGTGACCCCCAGCCCAGGGCCCACCTGGATGCTGGCGCTGTGGTTGGGCATCCCCGAGGACAGAGAGATCAGAACTGAAACAAAACACAAACTCCAGTCAGCATTTCTGGGGTGTGAGACACTGCAAGAGCACAGCACCTAAAGATCCACACCCAGCTCAGCTCACAGGGAAAGGTCTACTTATTTTATTTCTATTTCTATTACAGTTTATTTTGTTGTTTATCTGTGCTTGGACTTCTGGGGGCTCTGGGGAAGAAGAGCAGGTTGTGACATTACCTATAGTTTCCTACATCTTTGCAGTAATAATATCATGCCATCTCCCATTTCCTGAGGGAAGGAAGGACACACAGGGAGTGACAGCTCAGCCTGCCCTCTCTGAACTGACCCAGCACTGCAGGTTCCTGCATCAGTACCCAAAGTACCCACAGCAAACAGGCTTATGGCCAAACTGTGGGAGTCAGTGACCCTCTGCCCCACACTCTGATGGGAAAAGGGCCAAGCCTCAGCTGGAATACTCTGTTATCCTTCCTGCCTTCCCCAGAAACTCACTCTAAGTCAATAGTTCCAATTACCTCCTATAAGACACCGAGTTTTTAAGCTGTGAAGTTGCAGAATAAAAGAAAAACCAAAACCCTCTGATCCACCATCACATAAGAAAACTTTGGCAGAGGCATCAGTCTTGTTTTAATTCAGTTGCTGTTGGTGCATTTTGTGGTTGTAGCAACATTTAGGAGCCTGGTTATTGTACTTGATTTCAGCCTTCAGCAAACATGACACAGCTGCAGTGACTGTGCCCCACCCAGTGACAAAGGACTCCACTACCACAGAGCTTGTCAGGAGACTTATTCCAGTTATAAAACACCTCAAGGTAAAGAGGAAAAGGGTTACAGATGGTGTTAATTGATGACAAAGCTCATCATGGGGTTTTGAGGTTACACATTTCAGTCCTCACCTGCTATTACTGTGTTCACACATTCATACAAGAGAGACATGGCTGAGGTGCTGAAACAGAAATCAAGTATATTAAATAAGGAATAAACTGGCACATCTTGAGCAGTTGTCAGCAGTATCTTAGAGCAAATTAACACCTTGAACTTCACAAGAAATTGCCCATATTCTGTTCCATATCCCTTCAAAGAGATGAAATGATTCCCACTTAAAAACTGATGGGGGGGAGGAATTTTTAAACTGAATGATTAAAAACCCCAAAATCTTCCTGGAGACGCAGCAAGAACACTGTGACAGGGAGAGAGGAAGGAACTCCAGCACAGTGAGGAAGGAACTCCAGTTACAGAGCACTGAGGCAACTTGTCCAGGAATCAAATTAAATCCTCTGCCCAAGTCAGAATTTCATGGGAAGGCAGATGGAGAACCTCAAGTCTCTCTCCATGGAGTGAGTCAGACCCCAGCACCACACTCTGGGCATGCAGGTGCTCACCTCTCATCCCTGAAGTCAGCAACCCATTCCCAGGGTCTGATTTCCCCAAAACCCAAATTCAAGATGACTTTTGCCAGTTGAACACACAGACAGTGCAACTCTGGGGACTGCCAAGGTCCTCCCAAACCCTGACCAACACGAGAGGCAAACAGGGAACCTCCCAGGCAGCAGATTCCAGCAGCAAGGTGTGCAAAGGGAAGGAGCAAACAGTCCCAGAGGCACTGAAGGTCACGGGCACACTGTGGGTACATGACTCCAAGACAGTCACTTCTGCTCCCTGTGCACTTGGTGGGACATGGAAGGGTGGTGGTTTGACTCAGTAAATGCTGTGAGAACCCAAAGCAAACAGGATTCAGTCCTCAGAGCCAATACAATTAATGACTAATGTGGGAGCTGGGGAATGGGGGTAGAGGCAGGACTGAAGACATTGCCCATTTTCCTGCTTTTTTGGGTGAACTGTGCCCATTTGTTACTGTTGCCACACTCCCCTGCAGGTGTGTTTGGATGCCAGGCTGCTGCCTGGTCTCTCTGCCCCTGCCCTGAAGGAACACAAGGGGCATGGACAGAACTGCCTGGCTGGAGCTGCTCCCACAGCTACACAGACACCTGTTCAAAACCTGCTCATTCCCATCCATCCTTTTGCTCTGTCATGTGGAGAGAAACAAACCTTTCCATTCAACAACTCATGCATGAAGTGACAGTTCCTTTTTGTAACTGGGAGAAGACACGTATTCCCTCCAAGGCATCTACTTCCTGATTTCAGTTCAGAATCAGATCCACAACAACATCACAAACCAGCTCTAACAAGGGACAAGGAAATATCTTCAACTTTATTTAATCTGCATTTAGGACATAATTAGAGAAACCTCTCCCAAAACACATCTAAGCTGCTGAAGGCATGAGACAGGACTGAACATATTCCTTGTCGGGGTGTTTTGGTGGGTAAGGCACTTCCAAAAATGTGGAACCAAATGTGTGAGGTGACCAGGACAGGCAAATACACAGCTGAGCCTTTTTAAGGCAGAGTTTTTATAGACCCTCCACAGTCACCTCTGGCTTAAAATGCAGTGAAAGGAAAGCAAATTGCTCCAGTTTTCACACATGCTCTGCAGGAACTCATACTGACAGTCAGACACCCAAAGACTTTCCTTCCAGGTCTTTTACCTCACTCAAGTGTTTCAGAAACAGTCCTGATGTGAGATTGTATTTTGATATTTGAAGCCAATATATTGAAACTCAGAAAAAGTTAAGAAATGGATCTCCAGCCCAGGTGCTGACCCACCCACCAGGCACTTGCCCAGGCCTGAGGGAGCAAAGCAGGGCCTGTCCCACGTACCTGTGGATGAGGTTGGTCAGGGGCTCAATCAGCTTCTTCCCCAGTCTTGGTTCTAATGGAGTAAGAGCACCAAACTGCTCAAAGAGAAGTGCAGGCAAGAAAGTGAGTTAAGAACTGCTTTTAAACATCATCAAAACGTGATGTAAACTGCAGCTCACTGCATTTAAACTGAGCTCCATTACTGTGTTCTCCTCTTTGGTTACATCCACAAACATCAGAAGATATTCCTGCTTTCTTTTTACTCAAATTTAATGGTAACCACATCCCCCAGCAAGAAGGCCATTTTCACACCCAAGGAGATTTAATGAGAACCCCAGCCATAAAACCAAAAGGAATACTTGCCAGTTTTATAATTTTAATGAGAACCCAATTATTGGTTGATGATGTCATCAGCTTGAAGAAGAGTGGGGCAAGGGACAGGTAGTTTTTGGGATTGCGCCGAGCCAGCTCACAGATGACATTGACTGCAGCCGACTGCACACCTGGGGGAACAGGGCAGAGCAGAACCCCGTCAGTGCCTTAGTCTGAAGGGAAGTTTCTGGTGCAGAACCCCCAGAGCAGAAGCAGCTGAAGGCTCAGACCTGTGTCCAAGGGTGTCCTGGGTTGAGCTGGCAAAACATCAACTGTCCAGGACAGTGTGAAAAGGGTTCCTCCTCCCCCCAACCAGCCAAGGGAAAAAGGAAGAGGGAGAGAGGAAACAAACTTTCAAAGCCAGGTCTATGCTGAAACCAACTACATGTATCTGTACAGAGAAGAGAGCACTCCAAAAGACACTCAGCAAGAAAGAGAAAGTATAACAACAAAATATTTCTCCTTCCCTGAATGCAAACAAAATGCAAGCAGAGGCAACAGGAGCAGGGCCCAGCATAGTAGAGGAGCTGCTGGATGTCCCTCTCTTAGAGCAGCCATGATGGAACTGACCAAGCCACACCCACACACTGGATTTACACCCTTTGAGATGATGTAGTATGGTATGGAATACAAGATTATTGGCTGGAAGAGGTCAGCTGTGAGCTAGCTCAGCCCAGCTTAAATCAGCTGACAATCCTAGGCCTAGCTGAACTTTAAAACCGAAGTTTAGGCCCACCTGGCTAAACCCACAACAAAGGGTTTGGCCTCATTCCCAGCCCTGAGACAGCAAAGGAAAGACAAGAACTCACAAGCAAACTGAGACATGATTTTATTTAATTCTGGCTATTTTCTAATGTATCAGCAAGCTGGATATCTGCTCTGGGTCCAGAATGAGGAAAAACAGGACACTGCCACATCCCTGGCCTGGGAATAGCTGGTTGGACACACAACAGACAACACCACAACCAATCATCACCCCCCAGAGAGTTTCCAAACATGGATGCTTAATTAAAATGTATTGCTTAGGCATGTTTAAATCCACCAGAGAAATTGCCAGTCAACCTGACAAAATGTGACCAACATTGGCACTGGACAAGTTTTCTCCCCTCTCAGCCTCTAAAGGGATTGTGCTCAGTTTGGAATGTTTTAGTCTGGACAGGCTGGATAACCCAGCAGGGAGCAGAACTGCTCTCCATAAAGCACAACAGGGATTTCCTCCCTCTGTTTGCAGGTGAGGGATGTGTGTTTTGCTTTCTTTAAAACCCTGGAAGATGTATCTTCCATTCCCACAATCAATTAGTCCAATACATGCAATCAAATTTCTTACTCTAAATTCAGACACAAATCAAGTGGAGATCTCAGAACTGCATCACCCACAGAACTCCTGAAACAAGAGTTTTGGTGCACTGAGGGAACACCAGCACCTCCCAAAGACTGAGTGAAAACGTGAATATGATACAGAACAACTGCAAATTTCCTGTGCTGCTGCTGCTGCTGGGCTGCACTGACACAGCACTGAGGGGCCCAGACAGCAGCCTGGGCTCAAAGTTTAAACTAAAAATAAATAAAAGATGCACTGATGTAGAATTATTTTCAGCACAGCTGTTGCAATCCAATAGCTGCAACTTGGTAAAATAGCACAGGAAACAACAACAAAACCCCAAACCCTGAAATCAACTGAAGTATTTTCAACAGCCAAGTTCAGTAAGCAACAAACCAGGAATCATTAAGCTGCTTTGTCCCATTAAGGTTTAATCTCCTGATACAATTTGAGCAGCTTTGAGTTTGAAGAACTGGGTATTTTAAAGAATGTATTTTTAATATGCCAACCCCTGTTAAAAGTCTCCTGTGTTTATATCCCCCAGAATGAGGTGAATCAGAGCCCAAAGATGATGGCAGCAGCTCTCCTGCATTTTCCTCTCCAGCAGAACATGCCCCCTGATGTGTTGAGAGCACAGGGAAGTTCCCAAAATCCACTCACCGGGATCTGGATCTTCCAGTTTCTCCTTAAGGCGAGGGAAGGCGGGGCGGAGGGACTCGGGGTATTTCAGAAACACTTTGTACATGATTAGCACTGCCTTCTTCCTGATGTAAGGCTTTGTGTGGGACATCTGCCAAGGAAACAGCTGCAGTCAGGCCCCCAGCACACCTGTTTGCACAGCTCTCCTCAGGTCCTCCTGCTCACGCTCCTGTGTCCAGAGTTCCTCCTGCCAGACTCAACTACTCCCTGAGAACTCGGAGCCAGACACTTGTTTATCACCAAAACTAACAGAGATAAGTCAAGGTGATCCTCTGGAACTAAGTCTGTAAATGCTCCCTGAAATCTCCCCAGGAAAAGCACCACTTTTCACATGTCTCAGTTCTAAATTTAACAGGTATTTCCCAAATTTGGACAATTCCACATTCTTTAATTACAGGGAGAAGAAGTTGCTTCAGTCTTATCAACTCACCAGTGTCATGATGTCATTTGCCAAGTCCCTGGCAAGATCTGGAGTAACAAAACAGGACAAGCCAGTCAGTGCAACTCCAGTATCATACTGGTTAGGGCTACTCAGATCCTAAAAAAGGAAAAACAGGCTCAAAAATTTAAGATCACACAGGATGCTGAGAAACAATTATCTCAGAGCAATTTTATTCACTCAACACAAACGAGGCAGAGCTTCTGCTTCACAGGAATGTTTCTATCAACTCCTAATCTGCTAAAGCACAGCCAGCCTGGGGTTTAATAATGGGCACAAGGATCCATAATCAAACAAGAGATGGATGACTGCAACATAAAAGCAATTAGGGAGATGGCACCTTGGTGGTATTTTAGGAATGGAGGTAATTTTTAAACACTCATTACATCATCACAAACATGGTAGAAGTCCTAAAAAATTGGTATTAAACACTAACCCTGCTAAGACAAAGCCCAACTGTCACCAGCTGGAGTGGGAACAGGCACTGCTGTGGAGTTCTTACAGCTCAACCCATTAGAGAAATGGGATTATTTCCCTTCCAAGCAGCACAGCCCCCAGTCCACAAGGACATGGCACAAGGCAGGGTGTGGAACAGTTTATTGATCAGTTTTCCTCAGGGCTATTTGTAGTCAGAATCCTACTTAGCCCTCCATAACCTTTCAGGTGTTTCTAAGCTCCACACACCCCCCAATATTAATATTTCTCTCTGAGTATGTTCAGGGTGGATGACACAGCCAGGTCTCCCTGACTGCAGAGCATCCCAGGATCTCTCCTGCACTGCAGGGATTGGGAAACAGAGATCTGAAGGAACTGCTCAGAGCATTCCCACATGGGCTGCCAGAATTAACTGCCCAGATCCACGTGGACACACAGGAGAGCTAAACATAGTCAGGCCTTGGGGGTTCTGTGCCATTTGCATCTCATTTAAAAACCTTCTGCAGGTGGTGGGGAATTAGATTCTACTTTAAGAATAATGAAACCTGCTGCTTAAGGAGCAAAAAACTGCAACTCATCCTGGTTTTAATGTATTTTGAGACCTGATAAATACTTAAAATATAAAGCTGTTGGATCAATGAAACATGAAAATGTATAAAAAAAGATGTTTCCAAGAAAAAAAAACTCGAGCATGAAGTGGATGAAGTGGCCAAGCAAGTGACTGAAACTCAGTAAAATTAAGTCTCCAGAATAAAGAAAATGGATGGACATTCATATTCAGAGCAGAAAAGTTTCAAAGATAAAGGGAAGATATTGAATAACATCCCACTGATCTTTTTAAAGCAAGTAAAAGACATGTTGGCTCCTCAGATGGTGAAAATGTAGAAACAACTTGTACTGGATCAGTCAAGTTTTAAAGCAGCAATACTTAAAAAAATTGAACTTAAGAGTTTTAAAAACATGACTGTGATCTGCAGAGTGGGAAGATTATGCTCTAACCCAATAACTCTGAACAAATCAAATGATAAAGCCCTGTGAAAATGAATACAACACTCTCATTAACCTCTCAGCCTGTGGAATAAGGGCAGACTGCAAGCCAGGAATTCTGTTCAAGCACCTTTATATTCCTAAGAGAGCAACACTTGGTACACTCGGGAAAACACAAGTAGGGAGGGAGTGCAAGGAAAAAAGGAACTGAAGCAAAACATTTACCTTTCGGATCTGATTTGTTGTCAACATGATGACATCAGTGCCCTCATGAAAGCACTGGGAGGCAGCCAGGTAACCAATGCGCTGGGAAAGGGAGAAAGGGAAACACCTCTTTGTTCCAACAGCCACTTCAGACAATGTTTAGATAAACAACAACTGGCAGCTTTATAAGCAGTGCTAAAAATCCAGATAATTAGTTTGCATAACAGAAAAGGCATGAGAGGGTTCTCTAGAAAAGAGTTATTTCAGGAAGGAATAATCTCAGATAAGGAACATCTCTAGTGATATTTGGTTTAGGGATAACAAAACCACTGTACTGGTTTGCCCCATGGCTTCCTCAGTAACCATTGTATCTGAGGAAGTTACAAATATTCCACACGTGTCTTCCACGTAGCAGGGGGGAGTGGTTTGGTTCTGGGCTTCCCTGTCCTTGGCTGAGGAGCTGGAGGGAGGTGGTTGGAGTCTGGTCCCTCCAGTCCCTGGTGGTTCTCCTGTCCTGGGTGAGATTGTTTCATTCTTGTTCCCCTTCCTTGAGGTTTTTAATTGTGTTTGTTTTGATTCATTCGGTTTCTTTAGGTTGGGTTGGTGTCTTCCCTATTTCCTGGCTAATCAATCCCCTTTTCTCCCTTCCCCTCTCCCCTGGGGGGTGGGATCCTGTGTATTGTGTATACAGTGTGGTTTGTAAATATTAGTAAATATAATTTATTCTTTTTATTCAGTTCAGTTTCTTTAGAGTGCATGTCTTTTCTGGTTTTTTTTCCCTTTCCTTTGCTGGGAAGGTTCTGGGAGGGGAAAGGGGGGCCAGTCCAGAGTTGGCAACAGCTAAGCCAAAACTGCTACAACCACCTTCAAGTTCTCTACTTTGTTACAACACAAAGGCTCAATGACCACGAAATGCAGAAATAAGGTAGGACTGTCCACCACATTTATTTTGTCTGTGTCGACTCCCGACTTTCAGGCACTTAAGCCCCACTTTGGAAACTGTTGCTCAGGAAGCAACATTCCATCCACCCTGTTTGTGAAAAGGGTCTGCAACAGGGCAAGAAACAAACCTCTCAAGAAAAATTATGAAGTTGTCACAACCCCAAACATGCCTGCTGTTGGGAATGTGGGGTGAGCTTCACATAAAAACAGCCTGTTTTACACAAAAGGTGTCTGACAGCTGTTGGCAAACATCTGGAAGAAGCAGCCTGTGGTGGCAGGACAAGGATTACCCACTGACTAAAGAGACACAGAGTGAAGAACCAGCCTGGCCAGGCCAGCTGCAGTTACAGCCAGAGCTCACCTTGAATGTAAACTTGGATGCACTCATGACTTCAATGATGTTGAAAGCAGCCCAGCTGATGTCATAGCCCAGCATCTGTAACTGTGAGACAGAACAAACTTCTGAAATAAGAGACTTGAGAAAATGGGGCAAGATACCTCCCCAAACTGAAGATGTAACAGGAGTCCAAAAATAATACTTTACAAGATCTTATGAGTGATGTTCTATTCTACAGCACTTGCAGGAAGGGAAAGATGTCCCAAAGTTCCACCAGAAACAAGTTTAACAGTTGCATTAATTCCAGGTAACAGAGTTGTGCCTGCCCCATCCCTGGAAGTGTCCCAGGCCAGGCTGGATGGAATTTGGAGCAACCTGGGACAGTGAGAGGTGTCCCTGCCCATGGCAGGGGGTGAAACTGGATGGACTTCAAGGTCCCTTCCAACCCAAACCAGTCTGATTCTATGATATATGCACTTATATGAGCATTGGTGTGAAAGGTTTGATTCCTGGATTTATTTTTTAAATAAAAACCAGAACAGAACCACGACCATCATTCTTTATCAGCATTTCTGTCTTCTTGTCAACAAAGGACTGAGCAAAGAGAAACAAACCCAGTGGTCATGGCACTATATGATAAGAAACAACCCAGTTTAAAACAACCTGTTTTTAGAATTGTTTTAATTTTAAATCAGATTTGCTTCCTGATCCATCACAACGAAATCCAATTGCACCAAACAGGAAGGAACATGCAGTCCCTGACGTCAGACCTGAGGAGAGCTGTCCCTGCAGTCTGAGGGGAGCAGGCACAGCGACCCACGGCTGACTCCAGGGCAGGGAAAGGACAAAATGCAGCTGCAATTCCGTGGGATCCCAGCAGGGCACTTACATACGTCAGTTTGCAGACTGCATTGGCCTTCACCGCGATGTTGTCCTGCTTCAGCTCCTGCTTGATCTCATCGATGCACTGCGAGATGTATTTTGCCTGAGGAGAACAAACAAACAAACAGGGATGTTCCTTTACCAGTTCTGGAGAGGGGGAGAAGCAGCAGAACTCACCCTTTGCAAGCACCACATCTCACACACACACACAGTTTAGCAAACACTTAATTATTATGAAACTGCTTGTTAAAAAGAACCACCACAGTTCTGTTACAAAACCAGAAGTGCACTGAGCTGTTTCTTTGGTGGTTTCTCTTCTCCTCCCTCTCCCTCACGACTACACAATTCAGTCCAGAGCTTTACATTCAAAAATCTGCAAACAATAAAGATTTTGACTGGAGCCTGAGCACCCAGGGGTCTCACCAAACCCTGAGCTCACCCTTCCTAGAATGCCCACTCACCCCAGGGGGACCTCAGAGAACTTGCTCATTATGTGGCTAGAAAAAAACCATGTCAAATGTTGTTAATTACCCCACATTTAGGGTGGGTGATGAAAATACTCTGAATTACTCCACTCTGGGGTACCCTGCACAGGAAGGCACTGTGGGTGTGCACCCACAACCATCCCCCTGTTTGAAGGGACACTGTTGGCCCCTCAGTTCAGAAAGGATATTGAGGGCGTGGAGCAGGGCCAGAGAAGAGCAACGAGGCTGGAGAAGGGACTGGAGGTGGCACTGAGTGTCCTCTGAAACACCTCCAGGGACAGAGAATCCAACATGTCTTGATCCAACCCCACTGGGATCACCAGCCCAGGGCACTCTGTGCCCTGGGCTGGTGATCCCAGTGGGGTTGGATCAAGACATGTTGGATTTGATGATCTCAGGGGTCTCTTCTAACCCAACTGAGAAGAGCAACGAGGCTGGAGAAGGGACTGGAGCACAAGTGCTGTGGGGAGAGGCTGAGGGAGCTGGGGGTGTTCAGCCTGGAGAAGAGGAGGCTCAGAGGTGACCTCAGCACTGTCTGGAACTCCCTGAAGGGAAGTTCTGGCCAGATGGAGGTTGGTCTCTTCTCCCAGGCACTCAGCAATAGGACAAGGGGGGCTCAAGCTCTGCCAGGGGAAATTGAAGTTGGAAATCAAAGAAATTCTTTGCAGAGAGAGTGCTCAGGCATTGGAATGGGCTGCCCAGAGAGGGGGTGGATTCCCCATCCCTGGAGGTTTTTCAGCTGAGCTTGGCCGTGGCACTGAGTGCCATGATCTGGTAAAGGGACTGGAGTTGGATCAAGGGTTGGACTTGATGATCTCAGAGGTCTTTTCCAACCCAATCCATTCTAGGATTCTGTGATTTGTGGGACCAAGGTGCTCTTGCCATCCCCATGAAGTGCCACAGAAAGTCATGAACCCCCTCCCTGGTTCTCAGCTTAGATGAGCCTTTTGCCATTTACACATTTTGATAAGTAACAGTTATTTGTATGAATTTCTCAGCAATTCAAAGAACCAAGTGTCACAATGTTTACACTTATTAGTCCTGCACCTCTTTGCAAACAATCACATCTGTGCTTGTGGGAAGGATGTGGGATTTAAAAATATCTGTACAGATTTTAGTTTATAAGCTGGGTTAGCTCAGCCAGAGATTCTTCCAGTCCACAGTTATGATTTAAGTACTGAAGGTGTCTGCTACAGAAATCATGAAAATTGAAATGGCAGAGATATAATCTCCTTTGAAAGCCACCCATACACCAGGGCATTTCACATTCCATATAAATAAATTAACTGCCAGAGGAACCAGGTCAGAAACAGATTACCTAATTCCCAAATAAAATCCTGCCTAAATACCACCAAAAAGATATTTTCAACAGAGAACTTCACTGGCCTGCCTTCAACTAACATTTCTCTCCTTTACACTACATTTTGTGGTCTATCACAGACAGCCTGGAGCGACACTCGTGCTTCAAGTCACCAAAACTTGCTGCCAGAAGCTGTGAGTGGAGCACAGAGCCCGGGGCAGAAGGACTTGGGGGTGTTGGTGGGTGAGAAGCTGGACATGCCCTGGCACCCAGAGACCCCCCGTGCCCTGGGCTGACTCCACAGTGTGGGCAGCAGGGGAGGGAGGGGGGATTCTGCCCCTCTGCCCTGCCCAGGTGAGGCCCCACCTGCAGAGCTGCCTCCAGCTCTGGGGAACAGCAGCAGCAGGACAGGGAGCTGCTGGAGAGAGTCCAGAGGAGGGCACGGAGATGCTCCCAGGGCTGGAGCCCCTCTGGGCTGGAGCCAGGCTGGGAGAGCTGAGGGGGCTCAGGGGGCAAATCAACCTATGTGAAGAAATTTCAGATACTCCCAAATGCCTGTATTTTGGATTTAAATACCAACTTTGCAATGGGAATTTTCATGTTAGAGGAGGGCACTGTAAACACCAAACATCCCTTTTTTCTCTGCAGACTCCCATCTGTCCTCCTGGATACAGGTGAGGGGATCACATCTGCCAAACTGGAGATGGCATTGCCCCCAGATGCTTAATGAGGTGATTCAGGTCCAGACAATTCACATGGGAGTCTAAACCCTTGAGCATAAACTAAAAAATGTGAGAGTAGGAAATAAATACTTGATCAAAGATGCTGAAGGAGTGACTTACACAACATGCAACTGATCCACAAACACATTGTACCTGGCCTTGAATATTTCATGCTCACAGGAGAACACACTGGAACAGTGTCACAGAATCCTCCCTGTGGGGATCCTGTTGCCACATCCTGGGCAGTGAGGTCAGCTCTGGTTCTCAGGGCACAACACTGACACAGCTTCCCAGTCCTTATGTCCATAACCAGGAAGCCTCACTGTCCTTTCCCACTGGATCTATCCCCAAACTATTCAAACATTACCTTAAGCTTCCTGGCACCTTCTCTGGAGTGGAACAGAAACCACCGTGTGAGCAGGGAGGAAATAAAGGTAAGTAGAAACAGAAGAGCCCAAGAGTGTCCAGCCCAGCCCAGCATTCCCCAGGCTCCTGAGGCACCAGCCCCAGCATCCCACAGGCAATCCCTGCCTCCCAGTTAGTCCAACTCCTGGAAAAGCATATTACAGAACTCAGCATCAGAATCTGAAACCAAAAAATGGGATTATGAAGAGCAGAAAAGTCTTTCCAAGCAGCTGCACTTCAAATCCCAAACCACCACAAGGACTGACAGCCCTATATATAGAAAGCTTTACAGGATCAGCAGGCATTAACTTTTTGTTAATCTCCTGGAGCAGCACTGCCAGGAGTGAGCAATATGAGGAAAACTGATCTGTTTGGTCTCCCAGCTAAATGTGAAGCCCAACCAGCACACCCAGCTGGATTCACTGCCTCGTTCAACACCCACATCAGCACGGAGGGAACACGTAGGTGTGATGGATCCTCAGTGGAGCTCTGCCCTGGGCTCTGCCTGCTGGGATCACTGAGCTCGGCACAGCACCAGCCAGGACCTGCCCCAGAGCACTTCCCACTGCCTGACCCACCCCCTCAGGCCCCACTGCAGTTCCTCAGGGGGGTCAGACCACACAGGGAAAGGGAGAACAACGACTTGATGCAATGAAGAAAAAATGTCAGTCACTCAGCAAGGCAGAAAATCTGGATATCCTTCCCAACACTGACAGTTTCTGCATAATCCTTCTAATACAGGAATTTCCTGGTGTGGTAATTAAAAATAAATACTTCCCAGAATATAACTGGCTCAGTTTTTCCTTAAATGCTTTTGAAGTCCCCTGAATCACAGAAGCATTAAGGTTCTTAAAGACCTCTAAATTCATAATTTCCAACACTTGTTAATCCAGCACTGCCATGTTCCCAATGAAACCATGTCCTCAAGCCCCACAGACACAAAATGGTCAAATGCTTCCAGAGACAGGGACTCCCCCATGCCCTGGGAGCCTGTTCCAATGCCTGACCACACTTTCCATAAAGACAGATTCCCTAATATCCAATCTAAGCCTCCACTGGCACAACCTGAGGCCTGTTGTCCTCTCCCTTGTTTCCTGGAGCAGAGCCTGACTCCCACCTGGCTCCCCACTCCTGTCAGGGAGTTGTAGAGTGACAAGCTCCCCCCTGAGCCTCCTTTTCTCCAGGCTGAGCCCCCCCAGCTGCTCCAGCCCCTTTCCCAACTCCATTCCCTGTCCTGGACACCTCCAGCCCCTCTGGGACCCAGAGGAACCCAGGTATGTCCTCACCAGTGCTGAGAGTTTGTTCATACTCACAATATTCATTACAATATCAATATATTTCTTAACTATCAACTCCTTACTAAGTCTGTGATGCTGTAATTTGAAGTGCTGGACTCAATGACCCTTGTGGGTCCCTTCCAGCTCAGAATGGTCTGTGATTCTGTAATTCTGTGTTCTCACACATCCTGGCAGGCCCCTGAGGAGCAGCACTCACAGACCCCTGGCCATGCCCAGCCAGAGGGTGCCAGGCAGTTCTCAGGCAGTTCTTCACTCTGGTGTGGGCAAGGACAAGCAGAGCCATCAGGCACAGGGATGGCAGCACTGGCAGAGCTGGAGGGCTCTGAGAGCAGAGGGGAAGGAGCTGAGAGGAGCCCTTTTATTCCTGCTTGGCTGCCAAGTGGGAAAGGAGCCTTTCCCTGCTCGGTGGAAAAGATCCTTAATGAAATGCTCCAGCAACCACTGGGGTGATTGTTCTCTCCCTCACAGCCCTCCGGGGCTGGATTGCAGGATCACAGAACACGCCCCGAGCAGCCCAGCTGAAACCCAGAGATGTGAGCAGAGATTACAAAGCTGCGGAAACAGCACAGTCACAACTGCACTTCTCAATGTACTCCACCAAACAGATGCTGTAAGAATTCTATATCCATTAACAAAATACACAATTGTTTTGTAAAATAAGCCCAAGTTCCTCAAGAATTCCAAGATCTCTCATAGAAAATATGTGCATTTAACTAAGTGTGAGTGGCTAAAATAAAAACGAAGGTATCATGAATCAGAGTCCCTTTGAAAGGGAGGGAGGGGGAGAGAGGGAGGGGGAGAGGGAGGGAGGGGGAGAGGGAGGGAGGGAGGGGGAGAGGGAGGGAGGGAGGGGGAGAGGGAGGGAGGGAGGGGGGAGGGAGAGGAGGGGGAGGAAGGGAGAGGAGGGGGAGGGAGGGAGGGAGGGGGAGGGAGAGAGGGAGAGGGGGAGGGAGAGGGGGAGGGAGGGGGAGGGAGGGGGAGGGGGAGGGAGGGGGAGGGAGGGGGAGGGAGGGGGAGGGAGGGGGAGGGAGGGGGAGGGAGGGGGAGGGAGGGGGAGGGAGGGGGAGGGAGGGGGAGGGAGGGGGAGGGAGGGGGAGGGAGGGGGAGAGGGAGGGGGAGAGGGAGGGGGAGAGGGAGGGAGGGGGAGAGGGAGGGAGGGGGAGAGGGAGGGAGGGAGGGAGGGGGGGAGGGAGAGAGGGAGGGGGAGGGAGGGAGGGAGGGGGAGGGAGGGAGGGAGGGGGAGGGAGGGAGGGAGGGGGAGGGAGGGAGGGAGGGAGGGAGGGAGGGGGAGGGAGGGAAAAGTGGGTCATGGTAAGAAGCCAAAATGTCACTTTATAGGATTTTACATTTCCCAAGTCATGTTTTGTGAATTAACTTTGAAAAACATTAAAACCTTATTCCAAGCTCCAGCCAAGACAGAACTTGGGGTTTGCTGACAATTTCAGAGACATTCACAAAAGCCTCATGATTTTTTCCAGGCAGTATCTGAATGAAGTTGAAAAATCACTAACCTGAACAACAATTACATTCCCAGGAAATGTGACTGTCCCTGCTGTACTTTCTCCAGCTCATGAGAGGACACTGAGGACTGGAAGGGAGAGCACTTTTTCTGCCCACTCAGGGTACAGTCCAGCAAACCAAAAGCACCTGGTTTGAGAGTCAAACCTGTCACTGCAGCAGCCAAGAGTTTCCAATCCAGAGCAAAATGTCATTAGTCCCTCTTGCTCTTGCTCTTTCAGGGTTACACACAGTGTTTTAAGGAGAAGATTATTAACAGTGAATGCCATGTAATTACATGAATTTGTAATTACACCATTCCAAAACAGAAAAGTTTGGAATAATGAGAATATAAAATTAAATAAATGAAACAAGCATAAAATGTGACTTTTTTAAGCATTGCAACATCAGTTTTTGGTAGGACTTTGAAACAAACTCCATGAAATCACGTTGAGCACAAGCACATGATGATCTCACATGAGAGGAAGATGCCACTGCTTCAACTTCCAAAGAAACAGCAACAACCACCCTTCCATTTTCTCTTTTTTTCCTTTGTTTAATAATCCTAACAAACACTACCTGTGGGACACAGGCCATGAGACATGACCAGGATGATTAACAGTTACAGCCCAGACACCTTGTGGAGGTGAAGCAACTCTCAAACTTGGCTGTGCTTCAGGCAGCAGAGCCTGTTCCAGCACACACAGCTCAGGTGCCACCCCTGCCCCGGGGAGGGGCTGGCAGGAAACAGGGACCCCTTGCCAGGCTTCTGTCAGACCCCCCAGAAGCAGCACTGCATGTCCAACCCCACAGAACCAGCCAGACAGGAGGGACACACCTCTGGACACAAGCACTGCACCACAGCACAACAGGATCAATCAACTGAAGCAACAGCCAAGAGCATCAAAAAGCAGAAATTGATGCTTTCCACTCATTGGACACACCATTAGAGATCAAGGTATTGTATGTTAACTTATGTAAAAATACTGCATTATTTAAATACTGTAGAAAAAGCTATTTGGGATAAATAACAGGATCTTTTGCTAAGAGTTCTCCATGGCTGTGTAGAAAGAGAATCCCAAGGCCTGTGCTCCCACACACACTCATGTCCCCCAAAGCCACAAACCAGGCAGAGCAGATGGGCAGTAACAGAGTGTGAGCAGCAAGTGGGAAACTGCAGAGCTCATTTTAGCCAAAGTCCAGCAGAGCAGAGCAAAGAGCTTGGGGAACAGGTTACAACTTCAAAGGCACTTTGATAAAGCCAAGCTTATCCTTCCCTCAGCAGCTGATAACCAGCATGGCTGTACATGTTTGAACACACCTCAGTTTGCCTTTGCCACCCAGCTTTCCAGGGATTCATTCCCCCATCCTGAGGCAGCTGGAACATGCCAGCCCAACCTGCTGTTCTGCTCAGGGACACACCCTGGCAGCCCCTGCTGGTTCATTTGCAGCAGAATTCTACATTATTCATGACAAACATGATGCATCACCCAATGCCCCCTTGTCCATCACAGCCAGGGCAAGGTCACAAGACTCACTGGCCAAACACTGAGGAAGGAATGCAAAAAGTCAATTCACATTTTTTTCATTTCTTAATGTTTGCTGAAGTTACACATACCAACTGAAATCTGGCATGATGCACCCACCCATCCTGAACTGACTCATAAACCAAGAAAAACCTCTGAATCTTATTCTAAGAATTCAGAGAGATGCTATGCAAGTAGCACACACCAGTTTCAGGGCAGACACTAAACCCCAGACCAACCACCTCAGCCCCTTCAGGCACCACAAAAACACACACAACCTTCTCAACAGGGATGTAACACACACACTGGGATCAGGGAGGAAACAGCTCCTTGTCCAAGGTGAATCCAAACCAGACCCAGCCCAGCACAGGTCCCCAGGCAGGCTGAGCACGGCAGCACCATCAGTGTCCCTCAGAGCATCGGGATGTTCCCACACCCTTCCATGGAGAGCTGCTTTTTGTGGGTCACAGAATCCCAGGATGGGTCAGGCTGGGAGGCACCACTGTGGGTCACCTGGTGCCACCTCCCTCCTCAAGCAGGGTCATCCCAGAGCACATGGCACAGGACTGTGTCCAGATGGCTCAGGAGTATCTCCAGTGTGGGAGATTCCACACCCTCTGGGCAGCCCAGGCCAGAGCTCAGTCACTGCACAGGAAAGGTTTTCCTCATGTTCAGGTGGAACTTCCCGGGCATCAGTTCCTGCCCATTCTTCTTGTCCCACTCCAAGCAGAGCCTGGTCCATGCTCTGGTGCCTCCCTGCAGACACTGACACACATGGATGAGCTCCCCTCTCAGTGTCTGCTCCCTCAGCCTTTCCTCATGAAAGCTGCTCCATTCCAAGGACAATTCCAAGGCCTCACACAAAAAGCACCAAAGCAGGGGCTGCATTTCAGCTGCCCAAGCCACCCTGACCCCACAGCAGGCTGGGCTGAGGTGCCAACAGAGAAATGGGAACCAGCAACCCCCAAACCTCGGGGTGAAGCACTGAACAGGTACCAGCAGCAAAGGGGCAGGAGATGGCCCCTAATTATCTCTGGTCTGATCAGTCCCTTAATTCAAACACATCTCCAGTCTGATCACAGCATTTGGTAATTTAATTGCACAGCAATTAAACAGCCCTCAGGGGCCTCTGCTGTCAAAACCATATCTGAGCAGACAACTTTTAAGCCTGCAGAGATGTGTCAGATAAAAGTGCTCATCCTCCCAAATACAAGATGTACTCAGAGTTTTATTTTTACATTACTATGCAAAAACCTTGCAAGTGTTTTTACAGTAGATTTTTCAACTGGCTCCTTCCAGACATCCCTCTGTGCAGTTTCAGGCTCTGATAAAGTCAGGCTGCATTACAAGCACGTGCTTTGTTGGATGTACAGGAAACAGTCACTTCCTTCTGGGGAACTACAGTAGCTATTGCAGCTGAGACTCTGCTGACTGGAATTAGTTCAGAGGGAAACATCACAGAAAAATATGCTGGATGTTGTACTAATACTATATAAAAATGGAACAGTGAAAATATTACAGAGCTCTAACAGCCATGAGAACTTCACGGTTATGGAAAGGTAAGGAGGACAAAGAAAAACACTATTTGTGCCATTGCTGCCTTCTTAAATTCAGCACAAATACTTGGGTCATTAAGGTAAGTTTGATCACCTCCTCCCTGCTCTGCAGTCACATCATTCTCTCTAAACAAAGGTGCACTCTCTAGGCTGGAGGTGACTCACAGCAATAGCTTGGAGTGGTGCATTTTGTACAGCCCTGACAGGAAGACTGAGCCAACCAGAAGGAAGTTTCAACACTCCCACATTGACACTTATTTAACACGGGAATCTCTCAGTGGAGGCTTTCAGGTTTGAATATCCAGGTCATCATAGGAATAACAATAAAAAGGAAAACAGCTAAACACAACCAGCACTCAACTTTGTGGTGTACAAACTGACTGCTCAGCGACCAAGGGGGAGCTGGTATGAACCACCCATTCTTCGTGCCCTGTGGCACTCAGGATTCACCAGGACTCACTTATTTCAGTGACTTTGAACATTTGCTTCTCCTTTAATAAAAGAACTGTGTTCAGTTCTGGGCCCCTCAGTTCAGAAAGGATATTGAGGTGCTGGAGCGGGGCCAGAGAAGAGCAACGAGGCTGGAGAAGGGACTGGAGCACAAGTGCTGTGGGGAGAGGCTGAGGGAGCTGGGGGTGTTCAGCCTGGAGAAGAGGAGGCTCAGAGGTGACCTCAGCACTGTCTGGAACTGCCTGAAGGGAAGTTCTGGCCAGGTGGGGGTTGGTCTCTTCTCCCAGGCACTCAGCAATAGGACAAGGGGGGCTCAAGCTCTGCCAGGGGAAATTGAAGTTGGAGAGCAGAAAAACTTCTTTGCAGAGAGAGTGCTCAGGGATTGGAATGGGCTGCCCAGAGAGGGGGTGGATTCCCCATCCCTGGAGGTTTTTAACCTGAGCTTGGCCATGGCACTGAGTGCCATGATCTGGTAAAGGGACTGGAGTTGGACCAAGGGTTGGACTCGATGATCTTGGAGGGCTTTTCCAACCCAATCAATTCTATGATTCTATGAACTCAACCACCTTTATGAGCTACTTACACCACCACTAACTGTGTTATTCCCTGCACCTTTTACCCTACTCAAGTATCTTTATGCTTCCTGCCACCTGGATTTTAGCAGATCCCCCTACAGATTATGAAGCATTTCAGTTTTTCAGTGTGAATGATCAGAGGTTTTTACTAACCCAAGGAACACAAATGCTTCTTTGTAACTGGTCCCATGACTCGGGTCTTTCTGAGGCCTGTCATGTAATGCTGCCCTTGCTGCTCTTCACATGGCACCAAGAACAGGACACACCACCAAAATGAAAATCCTACAGGTACTCTCTGTACACAAATGTATTCACCTGCCCCACTGTGGAGGAAGAGCTTTTCAGTCACTTGAGTGGACACTGAGAACAGGGAATCACACAAGGCCCCAGTCTCTGCACTCAGCACTGGGACAAAGATCTGCATCAAAAAGCATCAAATAAACACGTCTCTGAAGATGATCACAGTGCAGAAATGTAATTTATATCTGTATTTTACTTTGATTTTTCAGGCTGCTCTTTCACTGGCCCTACAGTGCATGGCCACTCCACTCCTCAGGTAGCAGAAAGCCCTTCCTGTCCCTGGACCTGCCAAGGCTCAGTCAGTATTTACTGCCACATGTGCCAGGTGGATCCATCTGGAGAGTTTCAACCTTCAGCAGAGACGGCTACAAAACAACCTGGACTGGGAACAAAACCATTAGCCCCACTTATGCCACAGCCAATTAAGTCATATTTGAAACAGGAGAAAGCAAGAAGCTAATGAAAGGCAGCACTAATGGAAAGCCTCAGCTGCTCCCACAGCAGAACAAACCCACATCTTGGCTTGTGTTCCAGCTCCAGGCCCTTGTCCTGTGACACAGCAGGTGAGACAGGACACTCTCTGGGCCCCTCTGCCTGTCACACAGCAGGTGAGACAGGACACTCTCTGGGCCCCTCTGCCTGTCACACAGCAGGTGAGACAGGACACACTCTCTGGGCCCCCCTCCTGTCACACAGCAGGTGAGACAGGACACTCTCTGGGCCCCTTGTCCTGTCACACAGCAGGTGAGACAGGACACACTCTCTGGGCCCCTTGTCCTGTCACACAGCAGGTGAGACAGGACACACTCTCTGGGCCCCCCTCCTGTCACACAGCAGGTGAGACAGGACACTCTCTGGGCCCCTTGTCCTGTCACACAGCAGGTGAGACAGGACACTCTCTGGGCCCCTCTGCCTGTCACACAGCAGGTGAGACAGGACACTCTCTGGGCCCCTCTGCCTGTCACACAGCAGGTGAGACAGGACACTCTCTGGGCCCCTTGTCCTGTCACACAGCAGGTGAGACAGGACACTCTCTGGACCCCTTGTCCTGTGACACACCAGGTGAGACAGGACACTCTCTGGGCCCCTCTGCCTGTCACACAGCAGGTGAGACAGGACACTCTCTGGGCCCCTCTGCCTGTCACACAGCAGGTGAGACAGGACACACTCTCTGGGCCCCCCTCCTGTCACACAGCAGGTGAGACAGGACACTCTCTGGGCCCCTTGTCCTGTCACACAGCAGGTGAGACAGGACACACTCTCTGGGCCCCTTGTCCTGTCACACAGCAGGTGAGACAGGACACTCTCTGGGCCCCTTGTCCTGTCACACAGCAGGTGAGACAGGACACTCTCTGGGCCCCTCTGCCTGTCACACAGCAGGTGAGACAGGACACTCTCTGGACCCCTTGTCCTGTGACACACCAGGTGAGACAGGACACTCTCTGGGCCCCTCTGCCTGTCACACAGCAGGTGAGACAGGACACTCTCTGGGCCCCTTGTCCTGTCACACAGCAGGTGAGACAGGACACTCTCTGGGCCCCTCTGCCTGTCACACAGCAGGTGAGACAGGACACACTCTCTGGGCCCCTTGTCCTGTCACACAGCAGGTGAGACAGGACACACTCTCTGGGCCCCTCTGCCCGGGAGGCCAAGCCCAGACTGGTTTTTCACCAACTGGTGCAAGGTCCTTACCCAACCCTCTTTGTGTATTGTTTCCATTTCCGACTTTGTCTTTCCCAGTGATTCAAAGAATTAACAATAGCAACTCTCGATGCACTTGAGAGTGGGTGGAATAATGAGCTCCCTTCACAGATACCAACACACAAATGCCACGCAGTGACTGATGGAGCAGCAGTGCCTGAAAGAGCTGCCTGTCATCAATGAACTGCACAGCCTCGGGCACCAACCAGCCTTTCAGCATTCCTCAAAATTCCCTGATTATGTTCCATCCCACATCCTTTACCATTAGATCCCAGTACTGCACCAGTGGCTGAGGCCCAGAAGCCACAGCACTGAAGGCCCTTCAGCCTCGGTCACGACAGGCCATGCCCAGACTTTTGTGATGTTCAAAGATCCCTCAAAACTCCTCAGACATCATTTCCTCTGCAACACGTCAGAGGAGCAGCTGGCAGTGTGCAGTGGAGCACAGCAGCCCTTTATTCAGGGAAAAGGGTTTCAACAATGCAAGTCCCCTGTCCTTAGGTAACCTGCTGCCAGGTTGGAAAGCCCAGGCTGAGCAGCAAAACACTCATTTCTGTTCAGCATTTTTAACAACTGACATTATTTTTTTCCCCAACCAAAAGCATTGATTGCTCCTCTCCCTCTTCCAGCTTCTCTATGTACAAAACAGCTTCCTAAAGGTAAACCACCAACAAGATACTTATCACCAAACACCACACAGGAGAAAGTGTGAATTTTTTAATATGTTTTCTCCTGAAAGGATTGATTACCAGCAACACAAAGGGCTAATCCTGGCACACACAGCAGAGGCTCTGAGAGAGGAGGGAGGGGATTTTCTCAAGTTATCAGAGAAGCATGAAGACCTTTCATGCAGGATTTTTTAATCCCTTCTCCATCTTTAAGTGTCCTCCAGTAAATCAAAGACACCTGAAACAGAGGGCTACAGTCTGGCCAGGACAAAGCACCTCTCATTAAGATCTCTGTTTCTGGTCCTTAATTGTTTCAGTTTTATAAAGGAGCCTCTCACCACAGCATCTGACAGGAGCTTCCTCGTTGGGAACAACAAATTTCTTAACTGTCAATGCCAAAAACTTGGCAAGAGCAAAGCAGCATCCAAGGATTATCCCATCCCTTGTTTCACATTTAGGAGAACAGACCATTTAGCAGTTTGGAATACCTTGGAAAAGCCCAGGATACTTCCAAGAGCCTTTGGTACAAGCCATTCCCCTGCTGAGCGTGGCAGATCCATCAGGAGCAGCCACGAAGTGGCAGAAATTACCCCAAGGGGTACCAACCCACCTAATAATTGGTGAAAGACTCACACCTTTCATGAGCAAAGGGATTCATTTTCCAAAAGAAAAGGAGAGAATGAGGTGTTAGAAGTGAAAGGTGGGAGAACACAGCAGGATCGAGTGGTTCTTGCAGGTTTGGCTCCCCCTCAAGACTCTGAACTGGCTCTGGGAAACACCCCAGGGACTAAAGCTCTGCACGGTGTTGGAAAGTAAACACGACGTGTCAAAGCCAGGAAGGAGCTAATGCTGAGCTGCCACCTCATCCCTTCCACACCGAGCCTGCTCTGCACAGGGATGATGCAGCTCCAGCTTTCCTGGAAAACTGGAAAACGGGCAGGGTAAGTCTGCACACAGCAGTGACTGTGTTAACCATCTCCTCCCTCTTACTTTGCATCCTTAGGGAAGTCCATCCCTTCACTTTCAGTGTTTCAAACTCAAAGGAACTGGCTCAGCTTTGGATACAGACCAGGAAGCACAACGGGAATGCCTCTGCCAGGGAATTAACACAGTGCTGAGAGGCTGAGCTGGAGGGCCAGGCAGCTCCAGCACCCCCAGCTCCTCTGGTGAGCTGAGGAGGACACAGAATTTACCAGTAAAGAGCTGGAGCAACCCTTGGGGTGGGAGATTTGGGGTCCCAGCAACACAAGAGGACCAAACACCCACTGAGCAAGAAGGGACTGGGGCTGGCAAAGACCTGCACTGAGAAACCCACGTGAGAAATGAAGTGAGAAGCACTTGGCACATCCTGCACCACAAACACAGCCTGGGTGGGCCAGTGAAACACCAAACACACTCCCCTGGGATGGGACCTGTGTAGGAAGGGGACAGGAACAAACCTCACTGGCTCAGATCTACCAGGACAGACTGCCCAGAGAGATGAGGGGAAAGAAGGGCTGGCAGATTTTTCCATATGATTAAATTTCAAAAGACAAAACCCAACACACGGAATACAAATTAACCTTCTGCAAAAAGCAAAACTAAATCAGATATCAGTGTTTAAATCATGCCTTCATTTCTTTCCATGCTGGTTTAACAACCACTGTCCTTTCCAGACACAACTCTTCACAGAGTAACTCCCCTCGAGCTGAGACCAACAGCCAATGTGCTCCCCACTGTCTGTTTAAAACAAATTTGCTTTTCTGAATAGGACAGAGAGTGTGTCTTAAGCTTAAACACTTATCTGGAGGCACAAATGTTGGTTGAACAACCACATTCAGTACTGCAGCAATATTTAATAGATACAATGAACAATGGCAGCACTGTAGGAGAAGGAGAAGGAATTTTTGCAGCTACTTCCTCTGAAAGAACATTCTGGTTTTGTAACATCACCTGAGAATTAGCAAATGTCTCTGGCCATTACATCCATTCCCTAAAGCTCAGCAAGGTGTTTCCAGCTGAGGCAGGACAAGGCACAGCCCTGGGCTCTTTGCAGCCACTGGATGGAGCAAAGCAAAGTCTTTGAAGGATTCCCACACACATTTCAGTGTCTTAATCAGCTCAGCACACCCTGAAGTCAGGGGGTTAATTTTTGCTGTGCTCCTGAGGATATAAAAAGGTTCAGGTTTGGGGAGAACACATTAAACTCATCACAAATTCCATCCAAACATCTTGTTTCCACTTTTCTGCTGTTTTCTTTTTTTTTTAGGGCACTGCACAGCAGCACTGCCTTCCTCTGCCACCAAACCAACACCAAAACAACACTCAGACTAAAATAAATTGGATTCTGTGATCCTGATGGGTCCCTTCCAACTCATGCAAGGATCCTCCAGCTATGACTCCATGAAAAATAAAACTTTCCAAGCTCAACAACAACACCTTGTCCTGTGCACAATGGACTTAAAAACCACATCAGCCAAGAGATTTTGGAAGATCTCTCCTGTGTTTCAGTCCAGCAGCACCAGAAATGAAGATCTGTTTGACAAGTGTTTAACTCACTTACATGTTTGCAGCTTTTCCTTTGGACAGTTGATGCCACTTGGATATTGTATTTGTATAAAGAGATTTGTAGTCTATTTTTTTTTAGCCTCTCCCCACCCAGAGCAACTCCCTGACACCCCAGCAAAGCCCAACTGTTACACCAGACATAAAACATCTCCTCAGGTCATGAGTTCTTTGAAGATGAACCTCAGTGACATCCTCAGTGCCTGTCACTGTGGAGTCTCACACAACACCTCCTTGATGACTAATTATTACACTTACACTAATTTCCTGATCACGTGCCCCTCATACAGAAGCAGATAACAGGCAACTGATTGCTGCTCAGAAAAAGCTCTGAGAGAAGGAGACTGTGGTGAGAAGATGCACAACGTGAATAACCTGAAAGCTGAATTATGACCGAGCTCAGCTCTCCTGTGGATCAGCTTCATGGAGGAGAATATTTAGTTGACTACACGTGACTGCAGGGCTGTAAAGGAAAGAATTCCTCTATATTACTCCTCTATATTCCTCATATATATATGTTTATCAAGGATCTCACCACCACAACAACTCTGTATTTCTCATATATGTGTACACATATAACATATATGTGTATCAGGGATCTCAACACCACAGTAACACACCAAAAGGGAAGGCAAGCACCAAGCGTGAGTCTGGCTCACCAGCTTTCGTTTTCTCCCCAGGCCTGTCCCTCCAGCGTCACCTTCCTCCTTCCACTCCCGCTTCCCCTTCCCCGACCCAACACCCCCAGTCCCGACAGGGCCCCCTCGGGGAGCGGCGACACCCCCGGCCCGGAGCGCGGGGAAGGGCTCCCCTCACCTCGTCCTCCTTGTGGTTGCGGATGCCGCGCACCAGGTCCTGCAGGTTCTTGTCAAACATGCGGTCGATGCTGCCCTTCACCATCTTCAGCGCCATGGCGGCGGCAGCGGCGGGGCCTGCGCCGGGCTGAGGGGGCCGGGCCCGGCCTGGGGAGGGGAGGCGGGGCCGCCGCGGTGCTGCTGCCGCTGGAGCCGGATGGGAGCAGCGGTGCCGGGCGCTCACATGCCGGGGGACGCGGGGGCTCAGTCCCGACGGGCGGACGGGAGGAAGGAAGGACGGGCAGGGTTGGCCCCGGCCGCGGGCGCAGCTCCGGGCAGCGCTCGGGCTCCGGCGCCGACAAAATGGCGGCCGGTCAGCTGAGGGCTCGGCCACGCCCCCGTCGTGGCCACGCCTCCAACCGTGGCCACGCCCCACAACCAATCCCGACCCTCCGCGCCGCTCTTCAGCCACGCCCACTCAGCTTTGGGCACGCCCCCAGGAAAAAGCCACGCCCCAACAGCCCCCGCAAGACCCGCCGCGCTCAGACCACGCCCACTTCGGTTAGGCCACGCCCCAGAACGGCCACGCCCACGAACGATGTGGCCACACCCACACGGCATGGCACCCCGAGTGGGCGGGGTCTCGCTTTAGCCACGCCCACGCTCCGCCTCCTCACTGTCCAAACACGCCCTGGAGTTCATCTGGTCACGCCCCCCGCGCACGACAGCCCCCCCATGGCCCCCGCGCTGCCATTAGCCCCGCCCAATCTGATTAGACCACGCCCCCGAGTCACAGAACCACGCCCCGCCTTCATGGCCACGCCCCCGAGCCCGCCCCGCCCACGGGGCCGCTACCCAGCCCCGCCCACTCGGCACAGGCCACGCCCACCGGGGTATCGGAATCCTGCCGTGGGGATGGGGGTCCCTCCGTGGGGATGGGGGTCCTTCCATGGGGTTGGAGGGCGCTCTGTGGCGATGGGGATCTTTCCATGGGGATGGGGGTCCTTCCATGGGGATGGAGGTCTCTCTGTGGCGATGGGGGTCTCTCTATGGGGATAGGGGTCCCTCTGTGGGGCTGTGGGCCCATCCATAGGGTTGAGGGTCCCTCTGTGGGGGTAGGGGTCTCTCTATAGGGATGGGGGTCCCTCCATGGGGTTGAGGGTCCCTCTGTGGCAATGGTGGTCTCTCTATGGGGATGGGGGTCCCTCCGTGGGGCTGTGGGCCCATCCATAGGGTTGAGGGTCCCTCTGTGGGTTTGGTGGTCCTTCTGTGGGGATGAGGGTCCATCCATGGGGATGGGCAGATCTCCACGGGGTTGAGGGTCCCTCCGTGGGGCTGGGGGTCCCTCCGTGGGGCTGGCAGTCACTCCATGGGGTTGAGGGTCCCTTTGTGGGGCTGGGGGTCCCTCCGTGGGGCTGGGGGTCCCTCTGTGGGGCTGGCAGTCACTCCATGGGGTTGAGGGTCCCTCTGTGGGGCTGGGGGTCCCTCCGTGGGGCTGGCAGTGCCTCGGTGGGGCTGGCAGAGCCCCCTCCTCTCCCCCCTGCCCGTGCGTGCCCGTGCAGTGGCTGCACAGCCAAATTCTGGCCGTGTCTGTGCTGGGGTCGCAGCTCCTCAGGCTGCCCCTGAACGTCACCCATTGCCCCAAAACTTGATCTCCCCAGGCTGAGTTTCCAAGGATTTCTCCTCCTGATTTAAAAATTTAATTTGAGGCAGGAATGGCTTTTTCTTCCTGCAAATGCTGGAGGGTTTGGGGAGGGAGAATTCCTTTACATCACCTTTAATTAGGAGCAGGGCTCTAAACCCTCATCATTGCCCCTAAACTCAACATTCCCAGCTTTCCACAGCTAATGCCTAAAGCTCAACATTCCCAGCTTTTGTCTCTCCAGGCTTTTGCAGCTCGGGTTTATTTTCTTTTAAGAAATGACGCCACCTCCTGTTTTTCCCGTTGTATTTTCCCGGGGATCATTCCCAGGGAAGGAACCTTCCTGCTGCAGCTGCACCTCCTGGATGGATCCCTGGGGAATTCTGTGCCATGGGAGAGCTCTGAGAGGAGTTACCGAGTCCCGGTGTGGGTGGGGAAACAATCCCGGCCATCCCACCCCTGCTGGAGCTGGGCCTGATCCTGCTTTTCCCTCAAGGCAGCACTTCCAAGAGCTTTGTCCCCATTCCTGGCACTGGGAGTGCTCCAGGACTTTCCCATCCCAAGGAGGTTTTTACTCAGTCCCATTAATTGTAATTTTGTTTAAAGTGATCTGGGGGAAAGAAACGTGAAATTGGAGCTGTTCAGGTTCCTCCTCCAAGGGTCCAGCTGAGGTGCCCATTTTGGGGTGCCCCATATCTGGGTGCCCAAATTGGGGTGCCCATATTGGGGTCCCCTGTCCTGTGTGCCCCTCCTCAAACGTTTAGTGCCCCTCACCAAAATTTGAGTACCCCTTTCCCCAATTTTTAAGTGACCCTCCCCATTTTTTGGATGTTTCAGGGCTTTTTATGGACCTTCCAGGACCTTTCAGGCTTTTTATGCACCTTTCAGGACCTTTGAATATTTCAGGGCTTTTTATGGACCTTTCAGGACCTTTGAATATTTCAGGGCTTTTTATGCACCTTTCAGGACCTTTGAATATTTCAGGGCTTTTTATGGACCTTTCAGGACCACTCTCAAAATTTTATGGGTCTTCCAGGACCTTTCCAGGGTTTTTTTTGGTCTCTTTCAAGACCTTTCCATATTTTAGGGGTTTTTTTAATAGACCTTTCAGGATCTTTGGATATTTTGGGGCTTTTTATGAATCTTTTGGGAGTTTTTCCAGCCAAGAATTGAAGCCAATCAAAAGCTGCAGGCACCGAGTTTGGCTCCGAAAGGGGAAAGGGAAACCTGACAATCCCCATGAAATGCTGAAATAGCAACTAAACCACTTTGCTTTTCCCTGCAGGCCCCCCTGACCTCTCTGAGGATTAAACCTCCTGCTAAATTTAGCTCTGTCTCACCCGGGTGAGTATCAGAGTTCTCAGATTGGGACATCTCAGGGCAAGGGGGGGGTGACGTGTGGCCTGTGAAAGTTGAAGCCCTGGCAGTGCCTCTTTTCCTTGGGCTGCAGCACAGTTGGGAACATTCTGGGATTCTTCAAAGGACATAAAACACCTGCTCTCATCAGCCTGTTCATCCACAGATCCTGAGCAAAATCACAGAATGATAGAATGGATTGGGTTGGAAAAGACCTCTGAGATCAGCAAGTCCAACCCTTGATCCAACCCTTGATCCAACCCCACTGTGATCACCAGCCCAGGGCACTGAGTGCCCTGGGCTGGTGATCACAGTAGGGTTGGATCAAGACATGGTGGATTCTCCCCCAATGCCACATCCATAGAATCATAGAATGGATTGGGTTGGAAAAGCCCTCTGAGATCATCAAGTCCAACCCTTGGTCCAACTCCAGTCCCTTTACCAGATCATGGCACTCAGTGCCACGGCCAAGCTCAGCTGAAAAACCTCCAGGGATGGGGAATCCACCCCCTCTCTGGGCAGCCCATTCCAATCCCTGAGCACTCTCTCTGCAAAGAATTTCTTTCTGATCTCCAAGTTCAATTTCCCCTGGCAGAGCTTGAGCCCCCCTTGTCCTATTGCTGAGTGCCTGGGAGAAGAGACCAACCCCCACCTGGCCAGAACTTCCCTTCAGGCAGTTCCAGACAGTGCTGAGGTCACCTCTGAGCCTCCCCTTCTCCAGGCTGAACAACCTAAAGAGGAGTCCCAGGTTCCATTTAGTGAAGCCTTTCCTGGGGAGAGGGATGGAATGAGGCTTGAATTTCCCTGGCTCAGCAGGGGCAGTCTGGGATGATTCCAGACCCATGTCCTTCATCCCAAGGAGCAAAGAAAGATGGACCTTTCAATAACCACTGTGGCAGGGACAGGGAGCTGCTCCTGCACTTGTGGCAGGTCCTACCTGAGCTGGACAAGCATTTCCTCCCTTCAGACTCTGCTCCAAAGGGCACAAAACCAGAGCTGGACATTTTGTATAGAGATGGAGTAACTTGTTTCCAGGGCATAGAGATGGAAGTGATGAAGAAAACACGATGCAGTCAAACCCTGTGCACTAAAGGAGGACCTGCAAAGGGTTGGTTATTTTCTGAAGGGTTCTGCTTGTCTCCCCCCTAGACTGAACTCTTTTAAAATGTTTATTAGCCCTCGTTTATTCATCAGAGTAATTGAGAGTAAGTTGCTTTGGAATGGAGCATTTAAAGTGTCTGAATAACCCAAGCAGTGAAAAAGAAGGTCAGTTCAAGCCTTATGCACATTACAAGGAAAAAAACCCAAACCAAACCCAAACCAACCAAACAAAAAAAAACACTAAAAAAAAGGGATTAGAATGTTTCAAGTGGTTTAACCAGACTGGATGTTCTGGTCTGTGACATCCAGTTCAGTGTAGAAGAGGAGAGAGAAGAGGAGGCTCAGAGGTGACCTCAGCACTGTCTGGAACTGCCTGAAGGGAAGTTCTGGCCAGCTGGGGGTTGGTCTCTTCTCCCAGGCACTCAGCAATAGGACAAGGGGGGCTCAAGCTCTGCCAGGGGAAATTGAAGTTGGAGAGCAGAAAGAAATTCTTAGCAGAGAGAGTGCTCAGGGATTGGAATGGGCTGCCCAGAGAGGGGGTGGATTCCCCATCCCTGGAGGTTTTTCAGCTGAGCTTGGCCGTGGCACTGAGTGCCATGATCTGGTAAAGGGACTGGAGTTGGATCAAGGGTTGGACTTGATGATCTCAGAGGTCTTTTTCAACCCAATCCATTCCAGGATTCTGTGATTTATGGCCCTCATCTTCTCAATGCTGACCCCATTCCTGTCAGGTGTTCTCTGAAAGTGCTCAGAGCTTAAATTTGATCATCTCTTGGAGTTCCTCCCGTCTGCTCTCGGTTGGAAGCCGCGATTTGACTCAGTCCAAAAGACTCTGAAGAGCAGGGACTCAGAGAGAGTCTGTGCCCTTGGAGAGCAGAGCAACAGGACCACAATAAATATTCTCATTCATGCAAACCATTTTGATTTTTTTCAGTTTTACATATTGACACTCCACATAAACCTGCTGGGATTGTGTTTGTGTATATTTAGGAGTCTCAGGTGAATGGTCTCCTCCCTCTTAAAATGACAAAAGGAAAGACAGAGACAACAGGTATAAAATGCCAAAGGAATCAGCTTCTGTTTTTCTTTCCCTGAAATCTCAAGATGTGTGGTTGGAGGCAACACTACAGCCACTTTTTACTGTGTTATTTCCATTTATAACACACTCAGACACAGCAGTGGGACATCAAGTCTGAGCTCTCCCTTCAGTCAGAATCATTTTGTCATCAGGTCAGGGAGACTCAAAGTAGCTCAAGGAGCTTTTGTTTGGCTCCTGGGGCTGGGGAGGGTAAAAAAACACACACAGATTTCCTCAAGTGTTACTGGACATTCAGTCACTTCACAATTTTATTTGTTGATGGCTTCTTTGAAACAAAATTCCCCTCGGATCAGAGATCTCCTAAAACACTTCAGAGTCTTGTGTGTGCTTGTGGCATGGCAGGTTTTGGTGGATCTGCAGAACCAGCAGGTGCAGCTGCCAGGCAGAACTCCTGTTTTCTGCTGAAGGGGAGGGAAACTCACAAAATTAAGGCACTGTCAAACCCCAAGCCCACAAATCATTTGACCTTTCAGACTGGCTTTCCTTTGATTTTGTACAGTATTTTTTTTTATTTTTCATGAACCATTAGTTGCAATTTTGAACAGGGGCACACACACAACCCCCCCACTTGCCTTAAATCCTCCTCTCTTTATTTGCAGCTGGGAGGTGAGAGCAGCAAACCTGGGGATGGAAAATGCTGCTCAACTGGGAGGCCAGTGCCACATCCCCCTGGGTGCCACTGTGGGGATCCCCAGCCCTTGGATGAGGCCACTTTTAAGGACAAAATCAATCATAAGAACAGCCTAAAACTACTGTAAAAGCCAGTCTTCACTAAGCAGAACACAAATGAGATTTCAGACTCCTCCTGAGCCACTCAAGGCATTGATTTGCCACTCACTGACCACAACCTGCAGTGGTTTGGCCCAAAGGGACCTACGAGGGGTAAGTGGTATTTTCAGCTGGTGTGTTTTTATCAGTCCTTTAGTTTTAATCAGCTGGTGTGAAATCCACCACTTCAGCCTTTCTACCTGAATTCAGGAATACAGAAACATTCCTTCCTTCATCCAAGGAGTGTTTGGGCTGTCCTTCAGGGTCACCACTACACCCAGCACGTAGTTGTGGGCTCAGGACCTGAATTAGAAATTCCAACTCTCTCTATAAAGATGCAACACTAAAAAAGCCAAATTCAGGTTCATGATTGAGGTGTCCTGGCAATTATAAATAAATAGTCATAAATACTTACACTCACACACTCTTCTTTTGTATCCCACAGGGTTACAAACAAACCAGACTGTGTTTCCCCCCTGGTTAAACAGGGTGGGGTTTGAGGTGGGACACAGAGTTTAGGACAGAGACAGTACCAGGAGGTGGCACTGGGAGCATTTCACAGCTTTGGAGCTCTTGCAAACACAGAATTTTAGCAAGTGACAAATGTCCATTAGAATCAGAGGGAACTGAGGTGAGAGAAACAGAGTTTGGCTCGGACAAAGTCCATGTCCTCACTGCACATAAAATGTCACATTACTTGGAGATACAGCAGATGTGGGAGGGAAAATCAGATCAGGCTCATAAGAGACCATTTTCTCGAGTCTGAAACCCAATTTCCACACCAGTTATGTCTTAACAGTTTGTTGCATTGGCAGACATCAAAAAGGTCAATGAAAACTCAAATTATGGGTTGCAGGAGCACAAGCCATTCCCTCCACTCATAAAGAAACACAGTGAAACTATTTTACATCAGTTGAAAATGCTGCATCAGAATTTGCTGCCAGCTTAAGAACTGGCACCCACTTATCACCCTGGCACAAACCTACAAATCCCTGAATCAGACTAGAGAGGCAGAGACCAAGCAGAAAGCAGGAGCACAGAGAGCAAAACTGAAATTCAGGGACCCGCCTGGCACTGTCCTGGCTTCCACCTCTCCGCTGGAGGCTGAGGGAGAAGGACTGGAACACAAAGCAGGTCACAAGCAGCTTTGAGACTCAGCTCTGGAAGAATTTTCTTGGCCTATTTTCTGCATCGTTGCTTTTTTATTCAGCTTTTTTTGCCTTCCGTTTCCTCGTGCCTTCGTTCAGTTCCTCTTTTGACTTGGCAGGAGGTGGCGGATGGGAAACCTCATGGGAGGCCCCGTGATGGTCGTGGTGGTGGCTGGGGTGGCCACTGGAGATGGAGCCAAAGAGCACTGGGCAGATGAGGTTTTCCACAGGAGCAAAAGGTGAGGCGTGGGAGTGAGTGGCTGTCATGAAAACCTGTCATGTCACAGGGAAAACTTGGAGTTAAAGATCACAGGCACCAGCCAGGGAATACAGACCAGTCAGGACATTCCACTGGCACCAGCTGGAGTTCCTACTGCTCCATGAACTCCCTGAAGGGAAGTTCTGGCCAGGTGGGGGTTGGTCTCTTCTCCCAGGCACTCAGCAATAGGACAAGGGGGGCTCAAGCTCTGCCAGGGGAAATTTAAGTTGGAGATCAGAAAGAAATTCTTTGCAGAGAGAGTGCTCAGAGATTGGAATGGGCTGCCCAGAGAGGGGGTGGATTCCCCATCCCTGGAGGTTTTTCAGCTGAGCTTGGCCGTGGCACTGAGTGCCATGATCTGGTAAAGGGACTGGAGTTGGACCAAGGGTTGGATTTGATGATCTCAGAGGTCTCTTCCAACCCAACTGAGAAGAGAAGAGCAATGAGGCTGGAGAAGGGACTGGAGCACAAGTGCTGTGGGGAGAGGCTGAGGGAGCTGGGGGTGTTCAGCCTGGAGAAGAGGAGGCTCAGAGGTGACCTCAGCACTGTCTGGAACTGCCTGAAGGGAAGTTCTGGCCAGGTGGGGGTTGGTCTCTTCTCCCAGGCACTCAGCAATAGGACAAGGGGGGCTCAAGCTCTGCCAGGGGAAATTGAAGTTGGAGATCAGAAAGAAATTCTTTGCAGAGAGAGTGCTCAGGGATTGGAATGGGCTGCCCAGAGAGGGGGTGGATTCCCCATCCCTGGAGGTTTTTCAATTGAGCTTGGCCGTGGCACTGAGTGCCATGATCTGGTAAAGGGACTGGAGTTGGACCAAGGGTTGGATTTGATGATCTCAGAGGGCTTTTCCAACCCAATCCACTCTGTGATTCTATGGATGTGGCACTGAGGGAGAATCCACCATATCTTGATCCAACCCCACTGGGATCACCAGCCCAGGGCACGGAGTGCCCTGGGCTGGTGATCCCAGTGGGGTTGGATCAATAGTTGGACTTGCTGATCTCAGAGGTCTTTTCCAACCCAATCCATTCTATGACTGATTCCATGATTCCATGATTCTATGACTCTGTGACTCAAGGCACAAGGTTTTCTCCCATCCTGCCTATACAATGGAGAATTTAGCCTGGGAGGTCCCAAGCAGATCCTTCCTGGGATGCACAGCCAGTGCCTTCTGCAGTGGGCTCAGCAACACCCCCAGTTTAGGTCTGTCCCCGTTCTCTGGTTCTGTAATTTGTAGCATCAAACCTGCTGTGAACTTACCTTGCAAACAATCATGAACATGGTGAAAAAGAAGATGAGGTTGGCTTCAGAGATGGGCAGCCAGTGAGTCTGCTGCAGAGTGAAGAGGACTGTGCCATACAAACTGGCCTTCGTTGGGCTGGAGGAGAAAGGAGGATATTTTCTGGAAGGTTTGCATCCAGCCCTGAATGGTTCTTTTCATTTCATTCTTGGTCTGACCAAGACTTGCCTACTTACAAGGACATGTGAAGAATTTCATTTGTTTCTGGCATCCAGACCCCACGCAGCAGTTGCTCAAAGTTGGACATCAAGGCCACACCAGATCCTGGGACACAGAAAAACCTGTCAAACTGCTGGAACTGCCACACCAGAGACCTCTGATGTCCCCTCTGGATCCCCAAGGGAGAAGGACAAGCTGGGGGGTCCAAGGGGTTCATGACATTCTTCCCAAATTTAACAGTTAGCCTAAAACAAAAGAGCTGGAGAAACACTTCTAGAATTCCCCTGAGTGTTTCCTGATGCAGGGAAAGGGCATTTCCCTCTTCCAGTAACTGATGACCCTGAGATGAGCTCAGTTGGTTAAAACTGGGTTGTAATAATGCCAAGGTCATGGGTTCAACCCCTTCTGTGGGTCATTGACTTGAGTTGGACTCCATGATCCTTGTGGGTCCTTCCAACTCAGAATATTCTGTGATTCTGTGATGTTCAAGTGTTTGCTCCAAACAAAAGCTAAAGGAAAACTGCCTGGGCTCTTTCAAGACTGACAGAACCACTGGAAAAGATACAGAGATGGCAGAAGACAGGAGAAGGAATGAAGAATTCCTAAATGACTCCATTCTTGAGGCCTTTGTGGAAGGTGGATGATGATTCAGCTGAAAACATTCTGCAGGTGGGGGTTGGTCTCTTCTCCCAGGCACTCAGCAATAGAACAAGGGGGGCTCAAGCTCTGCCAGGGGAAATTTAACTTGGAGATCAGGAAGAAATTCTTTGCAGAGAGAGTGCTCAGGGATTGGAATGGGCTGCCCAGAGATTCCCCATCCCTGGAGGTTTTGAAACTGAGCTTGGCTGTGGCACTGAGTGGCATGATCTGGTAAAGGGACTGGAGTTGGACCAAGGGTTGGACTTGATGATCTCAGAGGGCTTTTCCAACCCAATCCATTCTATGATTCTGTGGATGTGGCACTGAGGGAGAATCCACCACGTCTTGATCCAACCCCACTGTGGGGTTGGATCAAGGGTTGGACTTGCTGATCTCAGAGGTCTTTTCCAACCCAATCCATTCTGTGATTCTATGGATGTGGCACTGGGGGAGAATCCACCACGTCTTGATCCAACCCCACTGTGGGGTTGGATCAAGGGTTGGACTTGCTGATCTCAGAGGTCTTTTCCAACCCAATCCATTCTGTGATTCTATGGATGTGGCACTGGGGGAGAATCCACCACGTCTTGATCCAACCCCACTGTGGGGTTGGATCAAGGGTTGGACTTGCTGATCTCAGAGGTCTTTTCCAACCCAATCCATTCTATGATTCTTTGAAGTACAAATAAATCCCTGTGTTGTGGGGACCCAGCTGAGCACACCCACCCTGCTGCTCACTCTGAGCTTCCAGCACAGCCTCTCCCATCCCACCCCACGAGGCTGGACCCCTCCCTGCTGCCTTGAGGGGATCTCAGGTGTCACCTTTGACCCATCCTGTGGCCATCATGACAAACCAGCCGTGGTGGTAAAGGTGGTGAGCGTGGTGGACGCCGGCTGCGATCTTGCGAACTCTGACCACCTCCTTCATGGCCACAAAGATGAGTTTCACAGGCAGGAAACTCACACACTTGTAGAAGAGGTTCATGGGGCAGAAGAATATCAAATACCTGCAACAGAACCACAAAGAGTTTAAGGAGCCATTTGTTTGTCCTGATCTGGGATGTACAGAGAGGAGTAATGCAACATTAACCTGAGCTATGGCAGATAGGAGTGAAGGAGAAGAAAAAGAATAAAAAAAATTGACAAGAAGATCCTTAATTTCACAGCTGATTCTGTAGGGAAAGCAGAATCAGCCTCTCTACAGTAACAACTAATTGAGTCAATATCAAATGGACTCAGGGAACCCCCAGTACTGAAACCACTTTGTTTTGAATAGAAAAAAATCATTTTAATTCACAATCTTTTAGAAGTTTGTATCTTGCATGGTCCAGAGGCATCAGAAGCCACATATACTGAACTTTATTATAGACAGAGGACAAATTTAAAACACTCCCCTTTCCAGAAGATTGCCATGGTTTTTAACCCTGAAAGAATATCTTTCTTTTCATTTTCTCAAGTACAGAAAACATGAGGAATTTACTATAAGGCTTTTGTGAATGCAAATTTCATTCACATTTCCTAATAAGGCTCATTCTGTCATGCAAAAGCACATTGAGGAAATCAAAGGTTAATCTGTGCTCCTTTCACCACCACAAGGAATAAAACACCCCCAAACCTTCAGGGTGGGCCACTCTTCTCTCTATGTGGCATCAGCTGCGTTTTGGCCCTGGCTCAGCAGCAGCTGCTATGAATAGACCTGCCCATCCTTGGCCTGGCCCCAGCCTAGATAATCACAGCCTTAGGCAACTGGTCAGGGAAACTGGAAACCAGAGCCAGGAATGCAGAAGATTCGGTGCTACCTCACCCCTCCTCTGCTGTCCCCAGTTAATCCCAGCAGGATCATTGCCCTGTGACGCACAAACAGAACATCTCCCTCCCCACCTGAGGGTTGTTCACAGGCCAGTGGTGTCCTGTGCTTAAAAAGGTGAAGTGGGAGGGACTCACCAAACTGCCGTGGCCAGGATGACACTGGAATTGTTACTGAAGTAGCCAAGAGGTGCCTCTCCCAGCAGCAGATCAGCCAGGATGTAACTCCCAAAGCAGTGGAGCATCGCACAGAGCCAGGAGGCAAAGGGGCTCCTCCGAGACATCTCCACGGCTCCTGGGAAGCAAAGTGGAAATCATGGAATCATCCAGGTTGGAAGAGACCTTCAGATCATCCAGTCCAACCTCCAGTGAGAAGACAGATACAGCAAATAAGCACAAGCTTCGAGACCCACTAAGAAAGAGGCTTGAGGGGCGTGTTCTCTCATGAAGTAAGTGAAAGAAAAGTGCTTGTGAAACAAACTACCCCAGTGTGTGTTCTGTGATGCCCAAGAGAGTACCAGAGATTGCCAAGAAATGGTGTGATCACAGCCCGCAGACCCTCCTTGAAGGTTTCACGGCATTGCAAGTTTATGAACTGAGAGTTTCTCTCCTTTATTTGCTACTTCCTGCAACCAGAAAGAACATTTCTTCCCTTGAAATCAATGTCTTTTTACAGTCTAAAAATAAAATGCATACTTGTACCATTCTCTCCATTGCTTCAACCTAGGTGCCCTCTAGAATTCATGCACAATCTGTTCAGCTCTTTCATTCATAACCTGTAAAAATAGAACAGGAATTCTTAATCTTTACTTGAAAGAAGAGGATTTGAGGGTTCTCCCCCGCTCCTGTACTAGTCTGGAAACACCCTTTGAAAAGACAAGATACTAAAAGGCTGTTGCTATTTGTTAATACATTGTGGTGTCTTCCCATAACCTGTTATTGTCTTTTTTAAATTCCCGTGGCCATTTTCATCCACCTTTGTACTCCTTCAGGAAAATTTCCCAATAAAACATCAATTCTGTGAGATCATTTCATCACCTTAAGCTGCTCTGGAGCCCTTTGTGCACCATTTCAGATACAAAACTCTGTTCAGTGTGCCAGTAACAGGCAGGCAGGAGAGAGAATGATCAAATGCTACATCAACACGACTACCTGGCCCATCTCAAACAGCAGGAGGTGAACCAGCAGGTGCCAAAGCTGGGAGAGCTCAGGCTCTTCCATCCCCAGAGACATTTGAACCTGCTCAAAGTGGTGAGACAGCTGCAACAGCCAAGCCATGAAACTGCCTCTTATAGGAACCTGAGGCTTAGCTTGAGGCTTAAATTTAGTAACACTTGTTTTTCTTTGGCTCCACGAGGCGCTGCTGTCTCCAAGGAGGAAACAGGAGGGTTCTGTCCCGACATTGATCTTCAGTGGGATGGAGCACTGAAGGAATCCAGGGAAAAGCACCCCCCCCTTATCCAGTCACAGTGGATTCCTGGGCTATTTTTGTGAGAGCTGCCTGTTAACTGTTCTGTTTAGGACTTAATGCTGGAAGTGAACAAACCCAGCACTCGTTTACAGGTTGTTTAAATAGAACAGAGTGTGGATTTAACTAGAACAGAGTGTGGGTCGTCCAGCAGAGACCACACGAGGTGGGGCTGAAAACCCCAAGCGTGGGGTTGGGTTGGTTTTTCCCCTCGGTAGTTACAGGGAAACTGCTCAGAACTGACCATGAGAAGTACACACTGTATCAAAAATACACCGAGAAAGTGGCACTGGGAAAAAGACCGAGGTGCAGCCAGACTGTGGCAATGCAGAAGGTGAATGTCAGGGTGCAGATCTATTGATCTCTGCAAGGAAAGCTCAAGGGAATAAACGAAGCAAGGTCGGTCCTGGTGCCTGAGAACAGCTCAGAGCACGGTCCAGAGGGTGGGAAAACTCCAGGGTTTTGCTTACAGCCTTTTTGTATATAAATAGGAGGAAGGGACTGCCAGAAAAATATTCAAGCCGAGAGACTGGCCAGAAATCAGGGATTGGAATGGGCTGCCCAGAGAGGGGGTGGATTCCCCATCCCTGGAGGGTTTTAACCTGAGCTTGGCCGTGGCACTGAGTGCCATGATCTGGTAAAGGGACTGGAGTTGGACCAAGGGTTGGACTTGATGATCTTGGAGGTCTTTTCCAACCCAATCCATTCTAGGATTCTAAATGTAATGCTTGGACCTGGGGTGGCAGCAGAGAAGTGACTGAACTCGAACACTTCAATGTGTTTGGAATCCAGTCTTAAATAAAATGCACGATTATTTTTCAAAATTGGTCGCGAGTTCCTGGGGGTTTCTGCTTTATGTTTAGAGCTCTGCTAACCCGACCTGGAGTGCCTGTTACAGGTGGCACCGCTGTGGTGACAGAGGGGGCAGAGAGGGACGAACAGGAGGGGGAGAGGAGCTGCTCACGCCGCAGAGCGTGGGGTCTGTGCGGGGTCTGTGCGAGTCTGTGCAGGTCTGTGCGGGGTCTGTGCGGGTCTGTGCAGGTCTGTGCGAGGTCTGTGCGAGTCTGTGCGGGTCTGTGCGAGGTCTGTGCGAGTCTGTGCGGGGTCTGTGCGGGGTCTGTGCGGGTCTGTGCGGAGTCTGTGCGGGGTCTGTGCGGGGTCTGTGCGAGTCTGTGCGGGGTCTGTGCGGGGTCTGTGCGGGGTCTGTGCGAGTCTGTGCGGGGTCTGTGCGGGGTCTGTGCGAGTCTGTGCGGAGTCTGTGCGGGGTCTGTGCGGAGTCTGTGCGGGGTCTCTGCGAGTCTGTGTGGGGTCTATGCGGGTCTGTGCGGGATCTGTGCAGGGTCTGTGCGGGGTCTATGCGGGGTCTGTGTGGGGTCTGTGCGGGGTCTGTGCGAGTCTGTGCGGGGTCTGTGCGAGTCTGTGTGGGGTCTATGCGGGGTCTATGCGGGTTCCCCCGTGTCCCTCGCCCCCCTCCCGGACCGCACTGCTCCCCCGGGCCAAGGGCCGCACTCACCGGGCTCGTACTTGAGGTAGAGGACGGAGACGATGAAATAGGCGGTGTCGAACAGCGGGAAGACAGGCAGGGTGGCGAAGGCCGCTGCGAGCTCCCCGAGGGGCAGCGACTCGGGCAGCTCCATCGCGATAGGGGGTCGGGTACGGGCTCCTTCCTGCTCCCGGTTCCCTGCCCAGACCCTTCTCCGGAGCACCCCGGTGCGGGGCCGGCTGGCAGGGATGCTGTGCCCGGTGCGGGGCCGGCTGGCAGGGATGCTGTGCCCGGTGCGGGGCCGGTCGGAGCCCGCGGAGCTGCAGGAGCTGTGCCCGGTACGGGGCCGATCTCTGCCCGCCGGTGTCCGGTCTCTGCCCGCCGGTGTCCGGTCTCTGCCCGCCGGTGTCCGATCTCTGCCCGTTGGTGTCCGGTCTCTGCCCGCCGGTGTCCGGTCTCTGCCCGTTGGTGTCCGGTCGCTGCCCCGCCGGTGTCCGGTCTCTGCCCGCCGGTGTCCGGTCTGTGTCCGGCCGCGGGGCCGCCCCGGGCAGCGCAGGCGCCGCCAGTTGCGAGCAGCGCCCGCCCCTTCCCGTTCCGCTGCCCCGGAATTCCTCCGACGGAGGGGGCCGCCGGAGCCATGATCGGGGACCTGCTGCTGTGCGGGTACCGGGGACGGGAACGGGAAACGGGGAGCGGCGGCGGCTCGGCCGGGTCAGCCCGGCTCAGCCATGCCTGACCGCAACCCCGTCCCCCTTTTCCCGTCCCGTTTCCCATTCCCTCTCCTGTTCTCTCCTTCCCCATCCACCCTCCCATTTCCTTTCCCCATCCCCCTTCCCATCTCCCCATCCCCGTCCCCGTGCCCCATCCCTGTGCGTGTCCCCGTTCCCATCCTTGTGCTTGTCCCCATCCCTGTGCTTGTCCCTATTCCCATCCCTATACTTGTCCCTGTCCCCATCCCCATACTTGTCCCCGTTCCCATCCCGGTCCCCATCCCTGTGCTTGTCCCCTTCCCATCCCTGTCCCCGTCCCTCTCTCCCGCAGGACGCTGCTGGTGAACGCCGGCGCGGTGCTCAACTTCAGACTGTGAGCGAACGGGCAGGGAGGGAGGGAGGGCGGGCAGGGAGGTTTTTGGGGGGTTTGCCCGCCTAACTTGGCCCTCTGTCCCGCAGGAGGAGGAGGGACACCGAGGGATTCGGAGAGGAGCCGAGAGAACCCACGACCGGTAACGGAGGGGACGCGGGAGCGGGGCCGGGACTGCTCGAACACACATGGGGAAGGGCTTTTCTAAAGGAAATCCTTGGTCAAACCACAATTTCCCGCTGGTTTTGTTGAAAGGAATCACAGAACCATAGAATGGATTGGGTTGGAAAAGACCTCCGAGATCAGCAAGTCCAACCCTTGATCCAACCCCACTGTGATCACCAGCCCAGGGCACAGAGTGCCCTGGGCTGGTGATCACAGTGGGGTTAGATCAAGATGTGGTGGATTCTCCCTCAGTGCCACATCCACAGAATCACAGAATCAGTTGGGTTGGAAAAGCCCTCTGAGATCATCAAGTCCAACCCTTGGTCCAACTCCAGTCCCTTTACCAGATCATGGCACTCAGTGCCACGGCCAAGCTCAGCTGAAAAACCTCCAGGGATGGGGAATCCACCCCCTCTCTGGGCAGCCCATTCCAATCCCTGAGCACTCTCTCTGCAAAGAATTTCTTTCTGATCTCCAACTTCAATTTCCCCTGGCAGAGCTTGAGCCCCCCTTGTCCTATTGCTGAGTGCCTGGGAGAAGAGTTCAACCCCCACCTGGCCAGAACTTCCCTTCAGGCAGTTCCAGACAGTGCTGAGGTCACCTCTGAGCCTCCTCTTCTCCAGGCTGAACACCCCCAGCTCCCTCAGCCTCTCCCCACAGCACTTGTGCTCCAGTCCCTTCTCCAGCCTCGTTGCTCTTCTCAGTTGGGTTGGAAGAGACCTCTGAGATCAGCAAGTCCAACCCTTGATCCAACCCCACTGGGATCACTCTGGCACTCCGTGCCCTGGGCTGGTGATCCCAGTGGGGCTGGATCAAGACATGGTGGATTCTCCCTCAGTGCCACATCCATAGAATCACAGAATCCTAGAATGGATTGGGTTGGAAAAGACCTCTGAGATCATCAAGTCCAACCCTTGGTCCAACTCCAGTCCCTTTACCAGATCATGGCACTCAGTGCCTTGTCCAATCTCACCTTAAAAACCTCCAGGGATGGGGAATCCACCCCCTCTCTGGGCAGCCCATTCCAATCCCTGAGCACTCTCTCTGCAAAGAATTTTTTTCTGATCTCCAACTTCAGTTTCCCCTGGCAGTTGCTCTCTGACTGGAAAAACTGCTTTATTAATTTTCAACCTGAAATATTCCTCCATGCTGTTTACACTCAGGTGTGACAAACCTCACAGGTGATCCCAGACAGGGCAGTTGAGAAGCAAAACCCAAAAAAACCCCATTTCTTTCTGCATTTTTGAGTGTAGGTGCTCGTCCTACAGAGGTGACACTCTGTGGATGCACCAGTGTTGCTCCCTCATAGCTCTGTTTGCTGCTTAAAAATCACAGCAGGGCTGTGACCTACAATGGTGCTGCACTTACCTTTTTACAATTTTTACCATTTATTGGTTATTTTGCCACATTTCCTTCTAGGGCTGCACTGAACAAAGCAGATGTTGTTCACTGAAACCCTCAATTTTCACTGTTTTATTATCAGAACATTTTGGTGTGGTTTTGATTGTTGTTTTTTTTTTCCTGTTAGTTGTTTATGCTTTTCAGGCAGTGCTGAAAATGCCACTTGTTGGTGTATTGTCAGGTATTTTTCACATCCAAGGCTTCTTTTGATTTCCAGGGGACAATATTAGAGAGTTCTTGCTGAGCCTCAGGTACTTTCGAGTCTTCATTGCCTTGTGGAATATCTTCATGATGTTCTGCATGATTGTGTAAGTAACACATCACTTGGTTGTGGGAAGTCACATACTGGGGTTTTTCTTGCACATCCATTTCTTTTCCCATCTCTTTCTGTCCCATTCTATTTTTCCATAATTCCTTTTGATTTCACTGGTTTATTTTGATTTCCAAATACGAGTTGGCCTCACAGTTTTTGCCAGGTGGGCACCTGTGAAAACCTTTTGTCCCAGTGTGTGAGTGATTCAGCCACACATGGGGGGTTGACAGATAAAATATTGTTTGCATCAACCTTTAGGTCTAAATTTTGGGACAATTTTCATGTGTGGAAACCCATCAATTAATCAAATAGAATCAGCCTTGCACTGTTGGACCCCATTTCTCACTTTTTTTCTGTTCCATCCCTCAGGTTATTTGGATCTTGAGAGTCACCCACCAAGACATCTGTTACCTTGGAAGAGACTTTAGGCTGGGAACAAAGTTTTCTATGAGTAAAAGATTCCAATGCTTTCCACCTGCAGCCCTGGGCTTGTGGCTTGTCCCCTCCAGCCCATCATGTGCTGCTCACTCCCTGCCAGGGCTTTGAGCCACAACATTCACACTCAAATTATCTCCACTGAAATAGAGAAGACTTTTGTTTTTCTGAGCTCAGAGTGAGGTGCAGGGGAGAGCTGGAGTGTGACTGCAGCTACCAGTCTTAACTTTTTTGTTATCAGACCCAGCCTGGGCTGTGTCAGCTCCTGTCACCCCTGTCCAGGTTTATGCAAGTCACATTCCTTGGTTCTCAGTTTTATATAAAGCTGAGCAAAGTGTTTTTGTAACCTGTCACTATTCCATTAGTTTTGTTGGAGAAATAGAAAAGGAATATTAAAAAGAAAGAGATTCTCACCTTCTTGCTGTTTTTGAAAAAAAATGCTTTTTAAATTAATATTTCAAAGGTTTGGGTCTTTTTCTAAGCAATATGTAAGGGATTTTGAAGGGGAAAATGGCAAAAATAATTCTCTAAGCCCAGGTTAAGGGATGGTTTTGGAATAATCTTGGATTTGGTTGAATAAAGCTGTTCTATTTAAGCATAGAATATATCTATTTGGTGCAGTGTTCATTCTGTTCCTGAGGAAATAATTCTCTGTTGATGTTTGGAGAAATTGTAACGACTCTTGTAATGGTGTCCTGATTCTTGTGTTATTTTTATTTACAGTGAGTTGGCCTCTCTGACCAGCACTACCACAATAATTTAGGAGAGCACAGCACTGAGTATCTTTTAAATCAAACCATGAACTATTCGTGATGCTTCCTCAGCTTCATTTCTGGAGCTGTTGAGGAGAAAGAGGCCTCATTTAAATGACTCTGTCAGTGAGATGCAAGTGTGGGGCACCTGCAGCATTTCACTTGAGTCCCTGTTGCATTAACTGAAGTTTTTGTGTTAATGAAACACGACAGGGGTGTTTGAGGGAAGATGCCTGGCTGTAATGAAAGCAGGAAAACGTGTGGACAGGATCCTTCAAGTGTGGTTTGAGCTGTGCAGAAATACATGCAATCCTTGGCTAAATTATAAACATTCCTTGTGTGGAATTTCTGTATATTTGAACCTTTACCTGATTCTTTTGAATGAGCAAAAAAACCAGCAGCCTGTTGCTTTGTCAGGGCATCCAGACACAATCCAGTGTTTTAGTTCTTGGAAAACATTTTCTGCCTATTCTTCACTAAGCCAGGTGTCCCCTGTGCAATGTAAAGAGTGGAAATGGCTTTCCCTGTGCCTGTGACCCACTGGAGACTCTGCACTGAGCTTTGGGCTTGGGGCATTTTATTCTTGCTTGGAAAAGTGATGCCTGTGTGCAGAACTGACAGTGCTTTCTGAGCAACACTTTGGATAGAGGGAACAGGATAACAAAGCTCAGTCGGTGAAAGAATGCAAACAATTTTATCATTCTATACAGACCGGGTGGCTCCAGAGTGTGCTGTGGCTCCAAGTCGTTCAAAAGAACATAAACTGTCGGTCAGTTCCTGAGCAGATGCTTTAAAAGAACGAGACAAGGAGTCAATTTGGAGCTGCTCAGGAATGTTCTGTCCCCACAGCGCCCAAGGCCTCCCCTCTGCCCTCTGCCCCATGGCCCCCATGGCCTCCCCTCTGCCCCACAGCGCCCAAGGCCCCCATGGCCTCCCCAGAGCCCCCATGGCCTCCCCTCTGCCCCACAGCCCCCAAGGCCTCCCCTCTGCCCCACAGCTCCAATGACCTCCCCACAGCTCCCATGGCCTCCCCTCTGCCCCACAGCCCCCATGGCCTGCCCTCTGCCCCACGGCCCCCACGGCCTCCCCTCTGCCCCACAGCTCCAATGACCTCCCCACAGCTCCCATGGCCTCCCCTCTGCCCCACAGCCCCCATGACCTCCCCTCTGCCCCACAGCACCCATGGCCTCCCCTCTGCCCCACAGCGCCCAAGGCCCCCATGGCCTCCCCAGAGCCCCCATGGCCTCCCCTCTGCCCCACAGCCCCCACGGCCTCCCCTCTGCCCCACAGCCCCCAAGGCCTCCCCTCTGCCCCACAGCTCCAATGACCTCCCCACAGCTCCCATGGCCTCCCCTCTGCCCCACAGCCCCCATGGCCTGCCCTCTGCCCCACGGCCCCCCCAGAGCCCCCATGGCCTCCCCAGAGCCTCCATGGCCTCCCCTCTGCCCCACAGCCCCCACGGCCTCCCCTCTGCCCCACGGCCCCCATGGCCTCCCCTCTGCCTCACGGCCCCCATGGCCTCCCCTCTGCCCCACGGCCCCCAAGGCCTCCCCTCTGCCCCACGGCCCCCAAGGCCTCCCCTCTGCCCCACGGCCCCCAAGGCCTCCCCTCTGCCCCACGGCCCCCATGGCCTGCCCTCTGCCCCACGGCCCCCACGGCCCCCACGGCCTCCCCACAGCCCCCATGGCCTCCCCTCTCCCCATGACGTTCCCTCTGCCCCGCCTTGGCCCCGCCCCTCCCGCCTTGGCCCCGCCCCGTCCCCCCCCCCCCCCCCCCCCGCTCCCTCCCGGCCCCGCCGCCGCCGCCGCTGCTCTCCCCCCGGCGCATGCGCGGTGCGTGCGGAGTGCCCGGGGCGCGGCGTGCGCGCGTCACGGCGTCGGTGCCGTCCCAGAGAGCCGCGCGCGGCGCCGGCCCTGCCCCCAGCGCGCCCCGCGTTCGGCCCGAGCGGAGCGGAGCGGAGCGGAGGGAGCGCTGGGCCCGCCCGCTCCCCCCGAGCCCTGCCCGCCCCCGCCCCGCGGGCAGCGAACATGCCCCTCCGGCTCCCCGAGGCTGCCGCCGCCGCCGGCGAGTGAGGAGCCGCCGCCGCCGCCGCCCCGGCCCGGCCCGGCCCCGCCGCCGCCGCCGCCGCCCGCCCGCCCCGGCCGCAGCCCGCAGCCGCCCCGCTTCGCCCAGGCAATGACAGCGGCTCCGGCCCCGTCCCCGCAGCAGATCAGGGACCGGCTGCTGCAGGCCATCGACCCGCAGAGCAACGTGAGTACGGCCCCCGGCGCTCCGGGCCGCCCCCCGCCCGCCGCGCCGCCCCCACCCCCGGGGTCGGCGGGGCTCGCTCCGGGCCCGCCCGCCCCTCACCCTCGCCCAAACCGTGCCCCGAGGGTCCAACGCGGGCGCTGCCGCGGAGCCCTCCCCGCCCGCCCGGGGTTCCGCAGCCCCGGCGCCTCCCGCCCGCTGCCCACCGGGGCCGCCCCGCCGGGGGCTCCGGGGGCCGCTCCCCGCCTGGCGAGGGCCGCGGCCGCCCCGCTGGCCCTTGTTGCCCCGGGCCCGGCCGGCGCTGCCCGGCCATGCGGGAGGGCGGCCCGGCCGCCTCCCCACGCCAGGCCGCGGCTCGAGCGCGGCCTGCAGGGGGCTCTGGGCCGGCCCCGCCGCCGCTCGTTGGGCCCTTCCGGGGTGCCCACCTGTTCCTCCAGCCCTGGGACCGGGCCGGCCGCGGCCGGGGGCACCCCCGGCTGCTCCGGGGCTCTGGAGCTGCTCCAGCACCGAGCAGCCGCGATCTGCGGGTTTATCCCTTCCTGCAGCGCCGTAATGAGCTTATCTGCTCCTTCTGGGATGTGGTGTAAGCACAGGAGTCAGCGTGTGTTTTACCTGTATTTTACTGGCCTTAAGTGGCGGCTCTCCAAAGGATCATTTACTCCATTTAAGGTTTTTTTGGCTCATCCAAGCGGTTCTGTGCTGAGGTGTTTATTGCAGTGAGAGGACTGCAGAGCCCACAATCTGTCTGGTTTTCGAGGCTTAGATCGACGGTCACCACTGCAGGACGCAAACCTGGGTCGCTCTTGGACATCCACAGTTTGTGGGGACGGCCTGAACATCAGAATTGATGTGTGCACATCATTCCAGGGGCTGCGGGTGTGAAACGGTGTTTTGGTTCTATTGAAGTCACACCTGCTCCTGTCTGAATAGGTGCTTTTTGTGATAGAGCTGTATCCAAGTCCTAAAGCAGCAAATAAAGTTATTGCCATTTGGATCCCCCTCTGGAATGGCCTGCGTGGGATGTGGGGACCGAAAAAAATCACCCTGCCCTTGTAGAACCCCCTGGAGTGTTACACGTTGGAGTAACAGTAACAAAGGTGGTACTTGTGGGCTGTTAAATGTCTGTGTTTGCAGCACTTCGCGGGGGATCTTGCTGAAATGTCAGAGGGGCGCTTCACCAATCCCGTCTGCTCTGAGCTCCCTTTCTGTGCCTGCAGCTTTTCACTCCCTGTGAGACCGAGGGCCAACCCACTTTAAGAAAATTCCAACAGATCTGTGGTGTCTTTTGACTTTGGAACTGCAATGGTTACCCTAATTCTGCTGTTGATTTCTAAAACGCTGTGGCTGTGCAGGAACTCTGTTTGTGCTGGATACTTTTCCCTTTCTCCACACACTGATGTTAATGCTGTGAATGGTTTGGCAGTGCTGTTGTGGTGAGGACACCTGACCTAACCAGGCAAGGAGAGGGTGTAGCATCAGCTCTGAGGAGCTTCCAACAGGTCAGTAGCCCCTTAAGTTTAGGTGTGATGTTAAATTCTAATTCTAAATATTTGAGACTTATCCAGGGCAATAACTGGGGGCAGAAAAATCAGCCCATTGTTCCCAAGTGCCTGTGGGCAGGGTCTGCCACTTTAACCTTTCCTTGAAGGAGAGCAGAGGTGCTGGAGCTGAGGCTCATTGTGCAGGCAGAGCTTGGACTCCTTGCTCCAAAGCACATGGAATATCTGATGTTATGGATTGTTCACTGGCACAGAGGGAAGAAAAGCTTAAGTTTTGAACGTGTGTAAAAGCAGATGCTGAGTTTGACTGTGCTTGAACAGCTGTGTGGAAGTACAAGAAAGTGCCCTGATGTTTTCCTGCTGGGAGAGGATGCAGCCCTGAGCTGGCACTGCTGGAGAACTGGCCACTTTCTGCCACTTTTACAATCTTCTCCTGACAGAAGTGGTTGTATTGAACGTTGCTGTCTCTGACTTCCTCATTTACCAAAAAAGTCGAGCCTTGAGGCCTGGATTTCGTTCAGGTTTTTCAGTGTGGTTGGTGTGAGATATGTGTGTGTTTCTGGAGAGGGTGAGAGCTGCACTAATAAGTGTCAGGGATGCAAAGCCAGGCCAGTTCTGTGAGGCTGAGGAGGAGGAAGGGTCAGTTCTTGGAGGGGCTGTAAATTAAAGCTTCACTGGTACATCCCCCTGCTCCAGTGGGTATTTATTTATTCCCATGCAGCTCTGAGGGTCTGTGTGGTTATTCAGATCTTGGTTAACTCTCAGGTCAGGGCTTAAGTGAATAAAATTCTTCTACCTTGGTTGAGTTGAATTGGTCAAAGTAGTAATTCTAATTTCCCCCAGCTTTTGCAACCTGCTGACCTCAAGAAATCACCTCGTGTGCTGATTGTTCATCTCCAGCTGTTCTGTAAAGTTGTGCTGACTTGGGAGCAATGTGGGATTTACACACCAGTTTAGCACTTGAGCCTCCTCTAGTAATTGCTGCAGAATATATTTATAACTTGGCTGCCCACAGAATTCACACAGGTAACCTCTATTTCGAAGGAGACCTATAAGAAATAAGCTATTTTTAAAGACCTTACATCATCTTGGAGGCCACATGGGATGTCTGGTATTGTGTCTTCCTTTATTCAGCCTTTTTTCCTTGAAAAAAACATGGGCAAACCACTTGTGCTCCATGACCTGAGTATTAATATCACTTGCCTTCCAAAGCTTCTGTGTTAATGAGAGTGTACCAGGACTCGTGGTGGAGGAAAGCAGAGGTTGTGTGAGGTCTTAGAGGGGAGATATTCCTTCATTCTGGTGGAAACAAGTGGTGAGAACCCCCCTCTCCCACCAGCAGGTGCCTTTCCCTCCTTACCTTGTGCTCTCTGCTCCTCAGGGAGTTTATTACCTGACATTGGGACTAATGAGATCTCTTGGTCTTTGCTCTGTGGCCAAAGCTGGCATTTTCACCTGGCTGCTAAACTGTGCTCACAATTAAATAATTCCTCGTGTTGAATATGCAGCTGCCTGTTCCTGTTTTAATTATTAGATAATAACTTGATTATTTGCCATTAATGCCCCTCTGTGACACAGTCCCAGCTTTGGGCTGAGCGAGAGCCTGTTCTGTGCTCCCTGTGAGTTGGGCTTGGCTGTAACTTGGCCTGTCCATGCAGGATCTCAGGTGTTGCACAGACCTTCAGGAGTGGTCCGTGGCCTGGATTATTAGCAACAAATTGGTCTGTGTGTTCCAAAGTTTTGGGTGGTGTGTTGGCCAAGTTGCTCTCCCAGCTGGCACGAGTTGTGTGGCTGAAGGTGCTTTCATGGCTGTTTTCTGTATTGGTTGTTTTACCAAGGTCCTGGAGATAAAATCTCCCTCCCTGGGGAGAAAGGGACTTTCTAGTAGTGTTTTAAAGGGTGGGAGAAGGTGCAAGGCACTGCTGTAATAATACAAAACAGAAAGTGGAGAAGGATGGGGGTTCCCTTCCTGAGGGCCTCGCCTGATTTCTCTGGATGCAGGAAGTGTCCGTGTGGGCGAAAGTAGACTGGGACTGGCTCTTGCTTGAGCTTTATCCTTTTCTGGAGGCCTTAATAAGCTTAACAGTTTGGAGGGAGCTGCAGAATGCAGGGGATCTGTTGTACCTCTTCCCTTCTTTGTTCCTTTCCTCTCTGCAGCTCACCTTGCTCTGAGCAGTCTCACACTTTGTGCATGAAGGCTCTGCGTGTGTGACAAAACATGAAGGTGGTTGGGACATTTCCTAACCTGGAAGGTCATTTTTGTGTCAGTCCTGAGTTCCAGAGAAAGATTTGGGCCTGATGTAGTGAGTCCCATTGTATTCAGGTTCTTCACAGTAACCTGAAATGATAAGGACAGTGTTTCTGCATTGCAAACATCTGGATTCACTTGAATTTACTTCTGTGAGGGTGATGGCACAGTTGGGTTTTTGGCATTGCTTTGTTGGCTTGGTGGCAGTACAGGCTGAGACTTTTTCAGAGGGTTTGGGGGACTGGTGGCTTAAAATATTTTCATTTGCACAGTTTCTGTTGCAGCAGTGAGACCACTCTGAACTTTGAGGCTGCTGAAAAAAACCCATGAGCCAACAGAAGTTTGGATGGAGGGGCAAAGGAAGGGAAATGCCAAATTGCCTTTGTTAATTCCTTGAAACTCCCAGGTCGCAGTGATGATGGCAGGAGTCTGGCACCAGTAGCTCTGAAGCTGTAATTTGAGTGTTTGTTTCAGCAGCAGTGACAATTTAAGTAACACCCACTTCTTATTCCTGCTGAGCACACCCATTTTATGTGTGCAGGATTTTGTGGTGAACTGAACTGAGGGACTGATCAGGGTTTCAAGGAGAAAAACCAATATATGTATCTTTGCCCAGGTAGTTTTTGATGGAACTCAATTACTTGGTAAAATTCTTGGTGCATCACTAATAGTTCTGGCAGCATAATTGGGACTTAAAGTGTGGAAGCAAAAAAGAAATTCTTCCCTGTGAGGTTGTTGAGGCCCTGGCAGAGGTTGGGCAGAGCAGCTGTGGCTGCCCCAGCCCTGGGAGTGTCCAAGGTCAGGTTGGACAGGGCTTGGAGCACCCTGGGCTGGTGGGAGGTGTCCCTGCCCATGGCAGGGAGTGGAATAAGATGAGCTCTAAGGTCCCTTCCATCCCAAACCATTCTGGGATTTTAGGAGAAGGAGAATACCTCTGCTTCCCCCTGCTCCTTGGGACCCATCAGGAGGGCAGGATGTGTTACCTGTAAAAGGTAACCATGCCTGGCTGGGTTTTTGGAGGTGACAGTCACTGCCTTATGGTCCAAATTTCACTTGTAGAGCTTTTACTGTTGCTGTTGCTTGTGTGTGGTTCACAGACACCTGGAATTGTCCTGTGTTTGTGAGGGACTCTGTGTCCTTGGGGAAACTGCTGGGAAATGTCTCCATACAGATATCCAGGAGGGTCCTCCCAGGCAGTAACTCCTGAGTGAGCTTTGCAACTCAGAAGAGTGAACTGCCACCTTACACTGAAGGCTGTGTGGCTGATGCTCCAAATGATCCAAAGCTGGATTGATTTGGCTCAAACCCAGGTGCTCACACCAGTCAGAGCTGACAGTGGAGCTGGGATTGCTGCTGGGATGCCCATCCCTACCCCTGCCTCCAGCTGTGCCCTCCCTTGTGCTGATGCTGAGGACTCACCTGGCCAAATCCCACCTGAGCAGGGGCTCCTCAGAGGACTCTTTGTCTGCCCAGCCTGTCCTGGGCTCTGGGAGATGCAGTTTGGGCACAAAGCAGTAGTTGGGGAGTGTGTGATGGGGAGAGGAGACAGTGGAGTGGTGGCAGCTCAGGCCAGGTGACCCTCCAGGTGACCCCCCTCTCATCAGGCTGGTTCATTAAAGGGGATCCTTAAAGGGTTTTTTTAATCCAAATGATCAAACTTTGCAGCAAGTACCTGCTGTCCATGAGCCCTTGGTGAGACATGAAAACTGCTCAGAGGCTGCAGGGAAATAACTCATTAACACATTTTTATTGGTATAGCCACGAAGCAGTTACTGAATGGAAAAACCAACTTTTCATAGTTAGTATAAACATGGGGAGTAATCTCTGACAGTCCCCACGAGCCACAGCTGGTGTGCAGAGTGTGCAGAGTGTGGTCCCTGCAGGAGGGATGTGCTCAAACAAACCTCCCAGGCAGCAAAGAACGGGGGGCTGGTGTTTCTCTGGGCTGTTCCTGGGGGGCCCCCTGGCACACCTTTGACCCAGCAGAGCTGAGCACAGTGGCTGGAACTGGGCTGGGCTGGGCCTGGGGTGCAGCTGGATCTGCTGTCTGGGCACCACAGCCTGACACTGGCACAGACAGGAGGGAAAATACTCTCAGAGCTGGAGAGAGACTGAATTTATGTGTTAGAAAACAGAAAGACCTTCAGAGCTGAAGTCTGGGCCTGTGCTGGGGACTCCAGCTGGTCATTTGTGGGGGTTTTGTCCAGCAAGTTAAGGGTGAGCCCAGTCTGGGAGCAGCAAGTGGGTGTTGTTGCCCCTTTCCAGGGTTTTGCTGTGGCCACGTGACACTGGTACTGTCTGGCACGTTGGGCTCCTGCTCAGAGTGCTCTGAAGCTTTTTCTCCCTCTGAGATCCTTTTCCAGTTTCTTCAAGAAGCTGCTGCAGTTGACCAGTAGAATTTTCTATTTTAAAGGAACCACAAAAGTTTCAGGAGAGGGAAAGGAGGAATCGATTCTGCCTGCTGAGGAAATTTGGTGTTAGTCAAGAAGCATTTCTTTTAAGGCACAGTTACTGCAGTGTGTGAGGTTTGGAGTTAATGGCAGTGCAGTTTCTACACATGAAAAACCACGTCTGCTTTGGCTGATAACACTTTGCTGCTATCTCCTCTTACCCACTTTGTGCTCAGTGATAACTCCAAAGTTTGGTCTGTGTAACATGGTATGATGTGACCCCACTTAGAAAGCAAGAAATTTAAAGAAATATTTAAGGTAAAGGTAAGTAAGTGCCTCACATTCAGTTTAGTGTAAATATAAGTTGGTTTATTCAGTGTGCTCACAGCTCAGTTACTCCTCCTGTGGGTAATTCCTGCTTTGGGTGTTTGGAGCAGTGTTGAAGTGCTTTGGTGTGAGTAAACCCCTCAGTGAATTGGTGTTTTCTGGCTTGAGTGGGATTGGCAATACCAAAGTGCACAATTTCCACTGTCCAGACAGTGGGTGGGAACAGTTTCTATTGAGGAGTCACTGGAAGTAAAATGTAATTAGTTCTGTTTTACTGACCAAAGTGGTTTCTAACCCAGCAGCTGGGGAGGAGAGGAGGGTCCTGTGCCCACAGCTGGCTCTGAGATCCAGCAACACACTGGGCTGGTTTTGTTTCCAAACTCTGTGCTGTGTTTGTGTGCAGAGGTGCAGGTCTTGTCTGGCAGTGACAGCCAGCACTTTGTGGAGCTGCTTTCTCACATTGTTTCCATGCAGGATCAGCTTGGGGAGTAGCACAATTATAGTACAGGTCTGCATGGATTTATTTTTTAAAGGAGGGTAGAACTGGGGAAGGTGGAGGAACAAGGTGTTTTCCCAGTCATAAATTCTCCTTGGTGGATGAACTTCCAGCTCATCTACAAGTATCTGTAACTTGACCCATGGCTTAAGCAGAGCTTTTTGAACAGGTCAGTAACTGCCCTTGTGCTCCATAATTAACTGCAAGGGAAAAAACATGGAGGTTTTATGTCTGTGTATAAGTTATCCTGAAAGTTCCAGGGAAAAAAATCAGTGTTATAGTTGATATTTGGAGAAACTACAGTTGATTAGGGGGCTCAAGCTCTGCCAGGGGAAATTTAAGTTGGAGATCAGAAAAAATCCTTTGCAGAGAGAGGAATCAGAGATTGGAATGGGCTGCCCAGAGAGGGGGTGGATTCCCCATCCCTGGAGGGTTTTAAGGTGAGATTGGATGAGGCACTGAGTGCCATGATCTGGTAAAGGGACTGGAGTTGGACCAAGGGTTGGACTTGATGATCTCAGAGGGCTTTTCCAACCCAATCCATTCTGTGATTCTATGGATGTGGCACTGAGGGAGAATCCACCATGTCTTGATCCAACCCCACTGGGATCACCAGCCCAGGGCACGGAGTGCCAGAGTGATCCCAGTGGGGTTGGATCAAGGGTTGGACTTGATGATCTCAGAGGTCTCTTCCAACCCAAGTGAGAAGAGCAACGAGGCTGGAGAAGGGACTGGAGCACAAGTGCTGTGGGGAGAGGCTGAGGGAGCTGGGGGTGTTCAGCCTGGAGAAGAGGAGGCTCAGAGGTGACCTCAGCACTGTCTGGAACTGCCTGAAGGGAAGTTGTGGCCAGGTGGGGGTTGGTCTCTTCTCCCAGGCACTCAGCAATAGGACAAGGGGGGCTCAAGCTCTGCCAGGGGAAATTGAAGTTGGAGATCAGAAAAAACTTCTTTGCAGAGAGAGTGCTCAGGGATTGGAATGGGCTGCCCAGAGAGGGGGTGGATTCCCCATCCCTGGAGGTTTTTCAGCTGAGCTTGGCCGTGGCACTGAGTGCCATGATCTGGTAAAGGGACTGGAGTTGGACCAAGGGTTGGACTTGATGATCTCAGAGGGCTTTTCCAACCCAATCCATTCTATGATTCTGTGATTCTATGGATGTGGCACTGAGGGAGAATCCACCATGTCTTGATCCAACCCTACTGTGATCACCAGCCCAGGGCACGGAGTGCCCTGGGCTGGTGATCACAGTGGGGTTGGATCAAGGGTTGGACTTGCTGATCTCGGAGGTCTTTTCCAACCCAATCCATTCTGTGATTGATCCTATGATTTTTGAATAGATTTGAGCACAACAAGATGGAAGAGAAGCTGCAGGAGGGGATGTTTAGGATGTGTGTGTGAGGGTGGGTGTCTGCAGCTCGTGGGCTGAGCTCAGTGGGAGGAGGAGGAATCTGCAGTGCTTAAAACTCTGTTCATTGTCAGGTGTGCAGGAGTTGGTCAAAGCTGCCAAGAGGCTTAAACCTCACCAAGGGCTTTCTGAAGTGGAAATGGTGAAGTTTTTGGCTACAGGGTTAGAAATAACCAGTGCCAAGTTGCAGCTTCCTGAATGTTCTGCCCCATCCCTGGAAATGTCCAGGGCCAGGTTGGAACAACCTGGGATAGTGGGAGGTGTCCCTGCCGGTGACAGGGGTTGGAATGGGATTAACTTTATGGTCCATCTCAGCCCAAACTGTTCTGGGATTCAGTGATTTTAGATTTAAACACAGAATATTGATAAACCACAGATGGGGCTCAGAAAGAACTGTCCCTTCTCCTCTTCCAGGCCTAATTAAGTGTCAGCAACATCATCGTTGCTAACTCAGATCTGGTCTAGTTGTGCATGCAAAGATCTTTAGGAACAACTGGGAAATGTTGAAACAAACCAACCAAAAGTTCAAATTGCTTTATCCAAGTGACTGCAATAAAAAGCTGGTGTGATGTTGGTGTGTCAGGAGGCAGCAGAGACAGGGCAGGCTGTGCTGTGGCCAGGGAAGGGTTCCATGGGTGTTCCTGGTGTGTTTGGGATCTGGACTGGTCTGTGGGCAAAGGAGGAGAATCAAAGGATAACATGGAATGTGCTGGTCTGACAGAAAACACATCCTAGTATGGAAATCCTGTGTGGATGCTGCACTTTCTGCTGGTTCTGTATCCCTGGGAAGGTGTTTCCCTGGAATTGGAGGTGGGAAAAGAGAAACTGTACCTGGAACTTCCCAAACACCTCTTTAAATTCTGTGCAGCACTTATGCTGAAGTTACTTACTGAATTGGTTCTGGTTTATAAATGCTAAAATAAGATTAAGATGGCAGTTAAAAAAAAAAGGAAATTAAGCTGCTTGATCTTTTCCAGAGGGTTCAGAAAGCCCTGTGAGTCTGAGGCTGGAGCAAAAACATTTAGTGCTTAACGTGGCCAAGATCTTGGATAGAAGTAGTAAAGCTATAGAGTGTGGCTGAATGGCTGGATGACTTAAGGAGCCTTGCATGGAATAAATAAGATTTGTTTTCTGTGGCTGTCAGTGGGATTGGCTGGAAAGGATTATCCAGATGACTCAAGGCAGATGTTCTGCACTGAACTTTGCAGTGCCTTGGTCTGTGTCAGTCGATCCTCACTCACAGCACAGGAACAGCTCAGGGGAGTTGGGAACGGGTCAGTTATCCCCAGCTGTTTTCTGAAAGGTCCTGAGTGCAGGTCCTGGGGTTGTTCATGGGAGTTGTTGTTTTGGGGGGTGCTAAAGGGGTGCAGTGTAGGCAAACAAAGGCAAGAGAAACTAAAATGCAAGTTCCTGAGACACAAAAACTGGGGCAGTTCCACTCCTGCCCAGTGTAACTTTGGCCAGGCTGCCAAATTCCCTTTGTTGTGTAGCAGAGAAGCATCTTTGATAGTTCTTTGTATTAATAAATCCCCATTTCTGGTGCTGCTCAGAGTAGAATGGTCCTGGCAGGATATTTAACATTAGTCTCATGTGTGTGACATACATGAATTTTATCAAGCAATATTTTATATGTGCAATATTGGTGTGCTGCTGTTATCCCAATAGGTGTCTTCTCATGAAATAGGTGACACTTGGAGTGTTCTGGAAGGTCATCTTGTTTCCATCACTGTGTTTAACTGTCCCCCAAGAAATGTCACAGTCTGTTATTTTAAAACACACAAAATATGATTTTCATTATGAGCTTCTCTTTAGGGCAGTTTCATTGAAACATTCCCAGAAAACTACACAAAACTGCTGGGGAAAGGGAGAGGGGTTATTGAACCCCTGTCAACATTTTATTTATTTATTTTTAAAGAACCAAACTTTTCTATAGGTGAAAAAAGGGAAAACCAAAGGAGCTTCTTGCAGTTCTGTGCAGCCTGAGAGGTCTGGAGCCCTCTGTGCTCTGGATGGGTTACAAATGTGTGAGAAATCCACATGGGTGGTTGGTGTTTCAGCAGGAGTTGGGTGCTCTAAGGCCCCTTTCACTGCCCTGAATTGGCACCACCCAAAGGAGGATGTGGAGTCTCAGTCTGGCAGTCCTGGGGCAGAGCTGGGCCCTGGCAGGTGATTTACCATTTGGGGCATCCATTTGGGTGTATTTGGGCAAAGCTGTTACTGGAAATTCCCTGACCAGTCTCATTTTCTGTAGGTTTGTGTACACACAAATGTTGCTTTCCCCGCCGTGATCTCCTGCTGGGCTGACAATCCTTTTTTTGTCATGGGTTTGTAATTTAGATAATGAATATTTGGGGATTACCAATAACTGCAAGGTGCAATATGGAGCCTTGTGCAGTAGTTCACAGTCTAACATGTGTGTTGATAAGGAGAGTGTTGTGTTTTATAAGTTTAAAATGATTGTCTGGAAACTCCCAGAATTGATCATTAACTATTCTGAGGGTTCTGGTTCTATAACCTGGGAAAAAACCAACCCTGGTGTTGGGAATTATTTAGACTGTGGTGCTAAACTGTCTTTCCTGGGCACTGAGGGCAGGGCGAGGATCAAAACATGGAAGAAAGTCAGTGCACCTGAAGTGAAATACTAAAAAGTAAAATATGTCAGAATAGATGCTATTGATGCTCTAAAGATTAAACAGAATTTTCCCAGCCCTGACCTCTTGCCAGGGCTGTGAAATCTGCAGAGGCAACAGAGCTCAGTGAGGAAAGAACCAGGACAAATTAATTCATCTTTGGCCTGAAGTTGGTGTAACAACCTGTGAGAGAGTCATTCAAAGCCCACACAGACTTTAAACATCCATTTGGTAAATCAGAAAGTCAGGGGAAGTGTTTGGTCACTGACAGGTTCATCAGGTACCCCCAGCATTAAACAGTCTGAGGGGAGGGACAGAACATGATTTGTGCCCAAGATTTTCTGAAAGAAAGAGACTTCAGCTCCTGGTTCTTCTGTTAATGGATAGGGTAGAACTGAGTGGAAAAAGCCAATTTTTGCAGAGTTCAGTTGTTTTAAAATGAGGAATCGTGGAGGGGAGTGTGCCTGGGGGAGCAGCTGCCTGGGGATGCTCCTGATCAGGCTGCAGGATGATGTGGGATCCCTGCAGAGCTTCTTGCTGGGAGGTTTTTCTCCCCTCACATCCAGTTGAGTCACAAATGCAATTAAGCAATAAATGAGATTGTGATTCAAGTTTTCCTTTGCTTATCTTTTAAATCTACCTCCACAGGTAAAGTAGAAATTCCAGGTTTCAGTGCTCTTAACATCAGGTAGTGGAAATAAGATGCTCTGTGTGGGATCATAAACTTGTTTAGGTTGGAAAAGCTCTCCAAGGTTCTCGAGTCCAACCCAGCACTGCCACGTTCACCCCCAAACCATGTCCCAAAACCTGGAGTTCCTGGTGGAAATTATTAAAGTCATGTGTGTGCTGAGGATGTGCAGATTGTGGCAGCTGTTTGTGCAGCTCACCTGTGGTGCCAAAGTGTTGCAGTGCAGCCCATTAGAAAACCTGAGACTCCCTTTTTAAATGGGATTTTGTGAATTTGGGCAGTTCCTCCTTCCCATGTCCCCCCAGCCCACCCCACACTGGGGTCCCAGGGGTTGTGGGGTGGGCAGAGCAGCCCAGCCAGGCCATGGTTTGGGGACACCTCCTGGGCACTGGGACCTCCCTCTGGAGCCTCTTGCTGTGCAGCCACAGGGAGCAGCAAATACTGTCAGTGCAACTGTTAATGATGACTTGTGTGAACCTGAAGTGGTGCCTAAAACAATCCAGCTTTTAGATTTGAGTGGTTGCTGCTCTTGGCCCTCCTGTTTCCCGTTAGAACAAGTACCTGATGCCTTGCCCAGGGCTCTCAGAACTTTGCTGCTCACTCACAGCTCTTTCATTGCCAATGTTTCCTTGAGTTTTACATAAGAGTGTGTTTGTTACAGCTCCCTGTTTCCAACTAGGTCAGGAAAGTGTCCTTGTCCCTATTCCTTGAACAATCAGCTCCCTAAAGCCAGACAGTCTGAGAGCAGTTTGTGATTAATGCTTCCAGCAATTATAAAGTGGAAGGGCTTAAATTACATTTGATAACTGTGACCTGTACATGAAACGTGGAGTGACTTTGTCTTCCTTGTTGCAGATCCATAACATGGTGGCAGTGCTGGAAGTGATCTCCAGCCTGGAGAAATATCCCATTACCAAAGAGGCACTCGAGGTATGTCACCCTCTGAAAGTGAGTTTGGTGTGTGTAAAAGGACTGTCCCTGTCTCTCCAATTCCCATTGGAGCTTTTCTGCAAATGATGGATTGCAAAGGATTCACAATTAACAGACTATTTTGTGCCTCTGGTGCTGCTCCCGATGTCTCAGTGAGCACAGGGATCCTTTCTGGGCCCAGCTCAGTGTTCTGGGCACTCTGATAATCATCTCCTGCCTCTGATGAATTGAGGAGGATTCAGCAATAGCACTCTGCAGTTCTGGTCACCTTTGGGGATGTTTGGGGACAAAGCACCAGATATCTGGAACAGCAGGATAGTTGCTGGGAGTCTAAAATTAATCTCAAATTCTCTTTGGTGAGCTCAGGTGTCAGAAGAGCTGAAGTATCTGGTGGGAGAGCTGCAATCTCACTGGCCACTCACAGAAATAGCCCAAAGAAGTTTTGTGGCTGCATTATATCTTTTTCTCATTCTTTGTATTGAAATTAGTGGTGTTCCTTTCTTTTAACTGTTGCTTAATTATAACTCCACCTGTCATTTCAACACATGTATCCCAACAGGTTGCATATTTCTCTCACAGGCTGGTCTGTTGCTCTCCTTTTTGAAGCCCTTTTCTTAAGTAATCTGACTTGTGGAACAGTTCTTTGTTTCCAAATGTGCTTTGGGAACAATCAAACCCTTCACTTCCTTCCTTTCACGAAACCACTTTGGGACACCCCAGGAGTGGTTGTTTAAATGGCTCTTCCCTGTGTTTCAAAGATACCAGGGAGTGAAGGGAGAGGAGAGGTGGAGGGGGAAGGTAGGACCTCAGTCACACCTGGTAGTCAGCTTTGTCAAGTGGAGATTTTTATTGTTGATTTTTGCAGGCAAAGATCCTGGAATTCTTTTCTCTTCACTCTTTCTGCAGATCTTTCTTTGTGATAAACACACACCTTTTGGGTGCTGCATCTGAAAACCTTTATTTTCCATGTTCTTTCTCATTAAAGAATTCCTTTCTGATGTTTTTCCCAGCTCAGGGAATAAAGAGTTGAAACCCACAGTCTGTCTGAGTGGCAAAGTGCTGGACTAACCCTTTCCAAAGGGATTAATTCAACACTTAAATCTTTAGTGTTTTTAACCAGGTATTTCTCAGGGTGAGCAAAAGCAGAAATGTTCCCTAAGAATTTTTCTTGGCATGATACCTGTTTGTAAAACAACTCGTCTGTCTTTGCAGGAAACAAGGCTGGGGAGGCTCATCAATGAGGTGAGGAAGAAAACATCCAACGAGGAACTTGCCAAACGTGCCAAGAAACTGTTGCGGAATTGGCAGAAGTTGATCGAACCCGTGACCCAGAATGACCCAGTGCCAAGAGGGCTCCCCAATCCACCTGGCTCAGCAAATGGTGGTGCTCACAACTGCAAACCAGAGACACAACTCCCTGCTGTGCCTGGAGCAAAACCCATCAGCGAATTGAAAAGCAGGAATGACATACAGAAACTCAATTCTCCCAAAGCAGAGAAACTGGGAAATCGGAAAAGGAAAGGTGATCACAGGGATGGGCATCAGGGCCCTCCTCCCCCAAAAGTCTCCAAAGCTAGTCATGAAGTATTACAAAACTCTTCACCCCCTCCAACAAATGGAATTGGAGGTAGTCCTGAAAATTTTCCCAGTCCTGTGGACTTAAATCTACACACAGGGCCTGAAAGCAGCAGGACAGAACTCAGTGAAAACGATAAACACAGTAAGATCCCAGTAAATGCTGTAAAACCTCACACCAGTTCTCCAGGACTTGTAAAACCCTCAAGCACTTCCTCATTACTAAAGACTGCAGTGCTTCAGCAGCATGAGAAATCAGAAGAGACCCCAGGCCCTCACCAGCCCAAGAGCCCGCGCTGCTCCTCCTTTAGTCCCAGGAACGTGAGGCAGGAGACTTTTGCTTGGCAGCACAGCACGTACTCACCAAAGGATTCGATGCCCAGTCCCTCTCAAAGGTCTCAGTTCTTAGACACTGCACAGGTGCCATCGCCACCACCATCCCTGATGCCACCAACCACACCTCCACTGCCAGCAAAGAGACTGGAGCTCCCTCAGCCCGTGCCCAGCGAGGTCCCGCAGCACTGGCAGGAGCAGCAGGGACCTCCTGAGGGCCAGCACAGGCACCCAGCAGGGACCCTGCACACACCTCCCGCTTGCAAGGCCGGTGCCCACCCTGGGGAATCGCTCGTGCCACACCTGGGCTTCCCACAGGACACCTCCAAAATGGACAGTGATGATGCTGCTTCAGGGTCTGATAGTAAAAAGAAGAAAAGGTACCGACCCAGAGACTATACAGTCAACTTGGATGGGGACATGATAGAAGGGGGTGTGAAACCTGTGAGGTTAAAAGAGAGAAAACTCACTTTTGATCCCATGACAGGACAGATAAAACCTTTAACACCGAAAGATCCTTTGCAGGTAGAAATCCCTGCACTTACTGAACAGCACAGGACAGAAACGGAAAAGCAGGAGCAAAAACCCAACCTGCAAAGCCCTTTTGAACAAACGAACTGGAAAGAATTATCCAGAAATGAAATCATTCAGTCATATTTAAACAGACAGAGTAGCTTGCTGTCCTCATCAGGAGTACAGACTCCAGGAGCTCACTACTTCATGTCTGAGTATTTAAAGCAGGAGGAAAGCACTAGAAAAGAGGCTAGAAAGACTCACGTTCTAGCTCCTAACAGCAAACCTACAGACTTGCCTGGGGTCACCAGAGAGGTCACGAGCGATGACCTCGACAGAATATGTGACCACAACTGGCCAGGCGTGAACGGTTGTTATGACACACAGGGTAACTGGTATGATTGGACACAGTGCATATCCTTAGATCCACACGGGGATGATGGGAGGTTGAACATCCTGCCTTACGTCTGCCTAGACTGAGAACAGTTTTGCTACCCCTACTTTTACACCTGCAGTTGGCAAAACTGGCAGACACGATGCCACTTCCAGCTGGAGAGAACCTCCTGTCCTGGACAAACAGGCCCCACGAGCAGAGGGGGGAAGGGAGCTGGGCCTTTCCAGCTCGTTCCTTTAAATTCTCCTTTTTTGAAATGCTGCTACCAGTTTACTAACAATTGCAAAGGAAGGCATACGAAGGTTGATCAGTGAGTTCAAAACTCTATAGCAAGCCAGCTATAAAAAGTGTTAGTCCCCCAGAAGTGAAGAGGATTTCCAGCACTTTCTGAATGCCGGAATCTTAGTACAGGCAGGTACAGAGAAAATTGTGGAAGTTACCTTAACAAAATATGCATCTATTTATTTGACTTGATTTGGGTTTTTATTTGGCAGTGAGGTATTTGAGAGACGATGTGCAAAAACTGTAGTTTTATTTTCTATCACATCTCTGAACGTGATTGCATTGGTCTAAAGTCATGTGGTACATGGAGATTGGGTTTTAAACACCAGGTGTTGCACTGCAGGCTGGGCCTCCAGCTTCAGCTCAACATTCCATAGGCATCCACATCCTTTAGTCTGGTTTCAGTTTAAATCCACTCTCTGAGAAATGCTGCAAAAACTAGATGTTTAACGATATTTTTTGATCCCACCACCACCAGCCAAATATTTTTCCTCCTTTTCCCTTCCTGCAAACTTCTAGGTAAGAAAATTAAAAAAAAAAAAAAAAAAAGACAAAAAAAAAAGAAAAATCACCTTTTCTAGAATCTAAATGTAATGAGGGTGCTACAAGTTTGTAACTGTACTGTGAGAGGGAAAAAGGAAGCCTGTTTGTATGCTGGAAATATACTTGTTACCATTCCTTTAGATATTGTTTGCCTTATGGATATCCATCATAAACGCAATTTGCAAAAACAAAGAGCCTTAGTGAATGTACAGTAACTAGACTTCTGTGTTCCTGGGATGCAGAAGGGAGCAACTTTGCTATTTGGTCCTTTAAGTGGACACGTTGTGATATAAATGTGGAAATAAAAAAAATTTGCACAAAACAGTTTGAGAATTATTTATATTTCACTCGGTTTTTTTTTCCCCAAGTTTGCTCAGTTCAGCCCAGCCAAGGGACCCTTGACCCTGGGAACATGTTGGAGCAGTTTGGTGAAGCCAAATCCCATGGACTGCTGAGAGCAGCTCTTGGGATATATGGGATGTCTTCCAAGTCCCTTGGTGGTGTTCAGTCACATAGGTTGGATTTTTTTAACTCCAGAGACTGATAACCCAATTGCTGTTAAAGTACCTCAAAGTCTAAAGAAATCAGAATTCACCTTCTTGTCTCGGTAACTTTGTAATATTTTCTCATTGTGCTTTTCTAAAGCAGCCTGGGTGTAGAAAGTAAAGGATTTCTATTACCTGTAATTGCTTTAACATTTAGGACTAGTTGTTTTCTGCCATCCCCAGTGCTGGGCTTCTGTCCAGGGGAACAGGGGAGGGGAAACTATACCAAAAATATTCCCAGGTTTAGTTGTGTTAATTCTGTTAACCCATTTGTGCTGGAGAAGAGCCTTGGCAAGTTCTGCCTTTGAGCACAGTCAGGCTCTTGCCTGGTTTTCACAGGATGGTGCTCCTGACCACATACACATTGTTCATTCCCTGGAATACAACTGATGAGGTTTGGTTTATTTTGAAGTCATTCTTGTTCAAACTTTTGTGATCTGACTGCTACTGACCTGTGTGGGTATCTCAGAAACCTGATGTTTGTGTGCTTCCATTTCTGAACTTTGAAGTCTGGGAGTGAGAAGTGGTTACCAAAAAATGCTTCCAAGTATATTTTCAGTTTACTTCCATTTTGTCCTTCTGCAGTTGATGATGAGGTGGAGCATTGTGGTTTGGAGTTGGGGAAAGCTCCTGTCTTGCAGTCCAGAGTGATAGATCTGATGGTAGAGGGATGAGCTGTTGGTCATTTTGGAAATGCTTTTGTTTATGTAAAAAAAATATTGTGCATCTTTATCTCCTTCCTCCCTCCTTCCCTCAATGGTCCCATTTAGGAACAGGGTCCGTGCTCTTTTGAGGCCTTTGCATAGATGGCAAATTTCAGGAAATGACAAAGTAATTCATTACACTCAATAAACTCCATCCTTTTCTCCACTGCTTCCATTTCTGATGCAATCGATGGCCCTTGTGGACCACACTGGGTGAGGTGATGACCAAAGCTCCTCACAGCTTTCAGATTATATCCAGAAAAACTGATGCTCAGTTGCTTGAGGGAGCATCGGGAATCAGACCAGGCACTTTCCCTGGTGGTACAAAAATTCCCTCCCAGTGCAAGCTTTAAATCTTGTTCCATGCCGAGTTTGTTGCTGCTAAGGATCACCTCACTTGGTGTCATCCGGGGTGAGACAAGGCTTGACAATCTTTATTTCAGCATGCCAGTATAACCAGTTCTGTGAGCTCCAACAAATGTGAATAAGTTTACAAGGCGATATTTTTTTGTCAATTTTGTAAACAAGTTCAAATGAAGTTTACCATGTGCGTACCTGCTGTGTACTCTCATTTGTGCATGACTCAGTTTCTCTGCTTTCTCCTACCTTCTAAAATCTGAAGTTAATACACTGCCATTTCTTTCTTGTCAGTCGATTACATGAAATGGCTCAGCAGCAAATCTTTTGGGAATCGCCACTACCTGAAGTGCATGTTTTGACAGGTATTGACGCTGTAGAAAAGACTTTTGACAGTGCGTGGATGGGCCAGGCTCTAAAACCCCTCCTGCCTGCCAGGTACTCACCCATCTTTTCCCTCACCCAGCGTTACGTGTTCCTGGACTCAGTTTTAAAGGTCAGGAGCGATTTGTCTCGGTGCCTCCGAGCCCGTGACCTTTGCCCAGTCCCTGCCCTGTGGCTCACCTGCCCGGCTGGCGCCCGGGAGCGCCGGGGAACCTGAGCCCGGCGGGGATTGGGATGCGCTTTTGTTCCCCGCGCTCTGCCGGGTCTTTGTTACCCCTCCGGGCGCCCCGGGCTCAAACCCCCCGTGGCGAGGGCGCGGTGGGCGGGCCAGGGGTCTGGGGCGGCGGGACACGGGGGGACACGAGACTGGGGCGGTGGGACACGGGGCTGCCCTGTCGGGGCACGGACTGTCCTGCCGGGACACGGGAATGCCCTGTCGGGACACGGACTGTCCTGCCGGGACATGGGACCGTCCTGTCGGGATACGGACTGTCCTGCCGGGACACGGGAATGCCCTGTCGGGACACGGACTGTCCTGCCGGGACACGGGAATGCCCTGTCGGGACACGGACTGTCCTGCCGGGACATGGGACCGTCCTGTCGGGATACGGACTGTCCTGCCGGGACACGGGAATGCCCTGTCGGGACACGGACTGTCCTGCCGGGACATGGGACCGTCCTGTCGGGACACGGGGATGCCCTGTCGGGACACGGACTGTCCTGCCGGGGCACGGGGGGGAGCGCGGCGGGGCCGGGGATGGCGGGGCCGGGGATGGCGGGGCCGGGGATGGCGGGGCCGGGGATGGCGGGGCCGGGGATGGCGGGGCCGGGGATGGCGGGGCCGGGGATGGCGGAGGGAAGTGACGCTCCCCCCGCCGGCCCCGCGCCCGCCCCGCCCCAGGAAGCGACGCGCTGGCGGCTCTGACGTTCGGGCTGCGGAGCGATGGCGGCGCCGCTGGCGGCTCCCGCCGGGGCCGGGACCGGGACCGGGGCCGGTGTCGGGACCGGGGCCGGGAAGGCGCGGGGCGGGCGCGGGCCGGCGCTGCGCGAGGGCGCGCGGGTGTCCGCGCTGTGCCTCGCCTGGTACGGGCTCAGCGCCGGCGGCAACGTTGTCAACAAGCTGCTGCTCGGCGGGTTCCCCCGGCCCGTCACCGTCTCGCTGTTCCACATCCTGGGGCTGTGCGGGCTCCTGCCGCCGCTGCTCCGCGCGTGGAGGGTCCCGCCCGCCGGCCCCGCGCAGCTGCCGCCCCGCGCGTACCCGCGGTACATCCTCCCGCTCGCCTTCGGCAAGTACTTCGCGTCTGTGTCCGCGCACGTCTCGCTCTGGAGGGTCCCCGTGTCCTACGCGCACACAGGTGAGGCTCGAGGGGGCCCGGTGCGGTGTTTCTAGCCCGGGATGTGCCCGTGGGGGTGCCCGGTGGGATGGCCCAGAGCCCACATTGCTCATGCGGTGGGATGTCCTGGGGCCCCGCATTTGCTCGTAGTGGTGACCCGAAGCCCAGTGAGCACTCCCGTATGTGCCCAGGGTAACGTCCCGGTCCCCGGTGTGTGCTGGTACCGGATCCACACGCACTGACCTGGCGTGGCTCGTGGGGGTGCCCAGCCCGGTGTCCCAGAGCACCAAGAGCCAGCCCTGTTTGTACCAGTGCCCAGCACGGTGACAGAGAGGGCTGGCACGGTGACAGGGAGGGCTGGCACGGTGACAGGGAGGGATGTCCCAGCGCTGGCCGATTTCAGGGCTGTCGTGAGCCGGGCTCACATCCCTCCCTCTGCTCCTGGAGGCCGAGGGAGGCGGCCCAAGCTTCGTGTCCCCACCAAGTTTCTCTTCCCGTCCCCAGTGAAAGCCACGATGCCAATTTGGGTGGTTCTTCTCTCACGGATCATCATGAAGGAGAAGCAGACGACAAAGGTGTGTACAGGTTTGTTGAGGTTTCTTCTCTTGGTGGTGTTTGGGCTGTGCTGTCCTGGCTGGGGTCAGCAGAGCTCAGACTTTGGGTAGCTGGGTGAGTTTTGTGACTGGAATTAGGTCATGCAGATTCTACAGGTTCCTTTTCCTTTTATTGAGAATGTAAAACATGTACACACTGAGAGAGGTGATGCTCTCTGATGCACTGGGGTTTAAGTTATAGAGGATTTATTGTAGTCACTTGATTTCCCTGACCTACAGTAGTATAAAAGTTGATCCTTGGTTCTGTTAATTCTTCCTTCCCTAAATCAGCAGGATGTGTAAACTCAGCTGAAATGCAAATTCTTAGAGGATGCAAGTTCCTCCTCTGCTCCTCTTGCAGGTGTACCTGTCTCTGATCCCCATAATCACTGGTGTCCTGTTGGCCACTGTCACAGAGCTTTCCTTTGACATGTGGGGACTCATCAGTGCACTTGCTGCTACTCTGTGCTTTTCCCTTCAGAACATCTTCTCAAAGAAGGTAACAGTTCTGCTGCTCACACTGCTGCTCAGTAACCTTGTGCTTTAGCAGGACAGGATGTACTTCCAAATACATAAATATCTTTTTTTAGTTGACTTTACACTCAAAGAAGCCCAAAGGGATGGCTGTTATTTCATGTGCATGTTCCTGCAGCTCTTCCTATCTGTTGAAGCTGAAAACTGGGCAGAACTCAGAGTTTATGCTGAGCCTTTTGTTTACTCCTCATCGTGGATTTTTTTTATTAATCCTGACAGTTCAATAGTGCTTAAATTTTACAGTCTGCCTGAAAGCTTTTAATGTATCTTGTTGTATCCGATGTTTTCACTGTAGCAAAGCAGCTCATTGTCAACACTGGGCCCTTCTTCAAACCTTGGAAACAAAATTAAAGTGTGTCTGGACTCTGTTCAGTTACAAAATGATTTCTGGTTTGTAGAGCTTTTAAAATGTATTAATATCTTGTTGATACCAAGAGTCACCACTCAAACCCCTGGATTTTTTCAAATGGATATCTGATTTTCTTTGGCCATGTTTATAAGAAATCCATACTATAATAGAATGTACTTATTTTCCTAACTTATTTGCCACCTAAAGCTGTTATTGTGTCCTGACTGCTGTTCAATAATGGCTTTTGTCAGGTGTTAAGAGATTCCCGAATCCATCACCTTCGGTTGTTGAACATCCTGGGGTGTCATGCTGTGTTCTTCATGATCCCAACGTGGGTTTTGGTAGATCTTTCTTCCTTCCTGGTAGAGAATGACCTGGTAAGTGTTGTATTTAGGAAGACGATTTGCTATTTAGAAAGAAAAGAGAAAAAAAAAAAACAAACCACCACTACCCAACCAAAAAAGTGCACTAAAGTGTTTCATTGTATTTCCTGGTCAGTGTGGAAGGAAATGTTGTGAAACACCTGCAGATTGTTTCACAAAAGAATGTAAAAAAAGTGATCGTGGTGTTTATGGTGAGAATTCCTGTCCAGGTCAGGAGAGGCAGGTAATGGGTCAGTGTAAATCTCGGGAGTTGGAGACAGAACAAACACTCCCAGAATGTGTGGGGCCAGTCTGTCCCCTGGTTTCTCTGAGCTGCAAAGTTGCACAATGCAGGTTGCTCAGGGCCTCCTGAGAGTTAAGTTGAAATATTCCTCCTGCCAGTGGCAGGTACGAAGTGACTCAAGTTGTATTTGTGTTGTTACCTGAAACCTGAGATAATTTTTTTCTCCCACTGTTTGCTTTAACCCAGAGCACGATGTCTCATTGGCCCTGGACCTTGATGCTGCTTATAATCAGTGGGTTCTGTAACTTTGCCCAAAACGTCATTGCCTTTAGTATCCTAAACTTGATCAGCCCACTCAGTTACTCTGTTGCCAACGCCACAAAGAGAATCATGGTCATCACAGTGTCCCTCATCATGCTGCGCAACCCGGTCACCAGCACCAACGTCCTGGGAATGATGACAGCCATCCTGGGGGTCTTCTTGTACAACAAGGTGAGGGGCTTCTTGGTTTGTGTGCTTGGTGAATGCAGTTGAAACAGTCCTGTAGATTTGAATTATCTGCTGGACAAGTTAAGAGCTGATGGGACAAAAATGTAGAGCACGGGGCATAAAGCTCCAGTGCAGAGCGTGGCCCAAGTGAAGGATTTGGGTGTTGGGTCTCTCACAATCTTTAGTTTTGATCTTAATATTTTCTGGGTGTGGCACTCAGTGCCATGGTCTAGTTGACAAGGAGGGGTTTGGGTGCAGGTTGGACTCTCTGATTTTGGAGGTGTTTTCCAACCTAAATCATAGAATGGATTGGGTTGGAAAAGACCTCCGAGATCAGCAAGTCCAACCCTTGATCCAACCCCACTGTGAGCCAACCCTTGATCCAACCCCACTGTGAGCCAACCCCACTCTGATCCAACCCAACCCCACTGTGATTCAACCCTTGATCCAACCCCACTGTGATCACCAGCCCAGGGCACTCCGTGCCCTGGGCTGGTGATCACAGTAGGGTTGGATCAAGACATGGTGGATTCTCACTCAGTGCCACATCCATAGAATCATAGAATGGATTGGGTTGGAAAAGACCTCCAAGATCTCCCTCAGTGCCACATCCATAGAATCATAGAATGGATTGGAAAAGCCCTCTGAGATCATCAAGTCCAACCCTTGATCCAACCCCACTGTGATCCAACCCTTGATCCAACCCCACTGTGATCCAACCCTTGACCCAACCCTTGATCCAACCCCACAGTAGGGTTGGATCAAGATGTGGTGGATTCTCCCTCAGTGCCACATCCATAGAATCATAGAATGGATTGGGTTGGAAAAGACCTCCAAGATCTCCCTCAGTGCCGCATCCATAGAATCATAGAATGGATTGGAAAAGCCCTCTGAGATCATCAAGTCCAACCCTTGATCCAACCCCACTGTGATCCAACCCTTGATCCAACCCTTGATCCAACCCCACTGTGATCCAACCCCACTGTGATCCAACCCTTGATCCAACCTTGATCATCAAGTCCAACCCTTGATCCAACCCCACTGTGATCACCAGCCCAGGGCACTCCGTGCCCTGGGCTGGTGATCACAGTAGGGTTGGATCAAGACATGGTGGACCCTCACTCAGTGCCACATCCATAGAATCATAGAATGGATTGGGTTGGAAAAGCCCTCTGAGATCATCAAGTCCAACCCTTGGTCCAACTCCAGTCCCTTTACCAGATCATGGCACTCAGTGCCACGGCCAAGCTCAGGTTAAAAACCTCCAGGGATGGGGAATCCACCCCCTCTCTGGGCAGCCCATTCCAATCCCTGATTCCTCTCTCTGCAAAGAATTGTTTTCTGATATCCAAAAATAATTCTGGCATTCCATGAAAAACATTCTGTCTTCCTTTCCTAGACAAAGTATGATGCAAACCAAGAAGCAAAGAAGCAGCTGCTTCCAGTCACTACTGGAGACCTTGTGAATTTGGAACGGCATCGAAACCCTCCGGAAAAGTCTCCGAATGGACTCCCAGTGTTTGCCCAGCACGGAGATTTCCAGTACGGCCGAACCAACGTCCTCACAGACCATTTCCAGTACGGCCGCCAGAGCTACCCCACAACCTACAACCTGAACCGCTTTGATATTTAGAATCCTGGCCAGCAGGTACAGACTGGGACTTTATCAGAGTGTCCCCAGCATTATCAGAAACTGCCAGTGCATCCGTGAATGTCACAAGCCATGGACTGGGCAGGTTTGGCAGCAGGGCAGGTGCCTGTGCAGGGGAGCTGGGCAGACCTGCAGCTGCTGCTGGGTGGAGCTTTAAACGTGGAGCAGCCAGAGCTGAGACTGGAATCTTCTGCAGAGATCCTGGTGTTAACTGCAGGATGGAACATCTGTCACTGCTCCTTTCAGTTATTCACTTGGCAGCTGAATTCTGGCCAGTATCTTGTTCCCAGGCTGGTAACGTTACCTTTAATTTGTTCTCTAATAATGTTTTAATGGTACTTTTAATGAAGCTTTCAGAAGGAAATGGAAGTGAAGCATAAATGAGGATTTGTTTGAGGAGGACTGACTGAGGTGTATCAGTTGCAAACAGGTAAACCTGAGTTCATCTCGAGCACCTGTGGAGCTCCACGTGGATATTCACGAGTGTTGTGCCTCTGCTCTCAGTCCTGGAGGACACACCAGAGTGTTTCTGAAGGATTGATCTCTCCCAGAACTCTGTGCTGCAGGCACAGAGAAACAACTCTCTAAATCACTGTTGCCCCAGTCACTGTAGAGAACACCCAAGCCAGCTGAAAATCATAGTTGTTTCCAAATCATGTTGAGTCCTGTAACTTCAGACATTGCTCTTCCTTGGCCATGCAGGAAACTCCTTCACAAATAAAGTGTTTGGAATAATATGATTTTATTTTTTTACTTGCTTCACACCTGTTCTTCCAAAACTCTTTTGTTGCTTGAGGGGTTGAAAGATGTGAGGTGTTTTGTTCTCAGTTTTATGCATAAAATGTGCTGTCTTATGATTCCTATCTTATGACTGAATTGATTTGAAGAATCATAATTCTTAATTGTTTCTTGAGTCTTTTTAGCCTCTGTGTGGTGGGTTTAATTTCTTAATTTCTGCTGTTGGAGTAGCTGTGTGGATTTAGCCTGACTTCCATTTTCTGCTGAAAGGAGTTGAATTTTGTATCCTGTGCTCTTCCTGCAGCTCCCCTGGCTTGAAAAGGAAATTAAGGAGAAATTACTTGAATCAGCAGTAAATAGAGTATTTATGGTAAAGAACTGATTTAGTATAAATGAACTTATTTAATTCTAGACAAGGTGACTGTGTGTGTCAGGTACTGCATTTGTGCATGGAAGGAGCAAAGTTGGGGGGTCTCATTGCTTTGAATGAAGTGAAACCCAGTGTTGAATTTGGGTTTCCCTGAATCAGATTTTTGTTATGGCTTTAGCAAAAGATTTTTGGGTCCTGCCCTGGCAAGTTGGTGGATAGTGAGACTTTGATGGCCTCGGTGTTGTTGTTCTTTCACTAGAGAGGTAACAGACACCAATTCAGGGTGTGGCACCAAACGCTCCCTCCTCTTATTTGCTGCTTCACAAACCACCTTTCCATGATGTGATGATGATTTGGCTCCTTTCTGGATAATAAAGAGTTTATTTTTAAGTGCAAAATCAAGCAGATTTTATTCTTTTGGGGTGGTAGTTACATGAACAGCCTCCCACCATACAGCCCAAAAGAGGAAATGGTCCTTCTGAACCTGTAGAGTGGGTTCAGTTTGTGTGTGAGCAGAACTGCCTCCCCTTTGCTGCAGCTCAGTCTGTGCATTCAGCTCAGAACTTGGGCTTTTAGGTTAGAAAGTGTAAATAAATCTGGGGTGAACAAGATCATGAGGAAAACTTTCCTTCAGGTGAAATTTCTTTTGCCAGTTCCAGTATAATTATTTCTTTTTAATTTGGGGAAAGTGCCCAAAGTGTATTTCTGAGGCTCACTCTGCACTATTTCCATCCATGTCCAAAGGCTTGTGTGGGCTCTGGGTTTGGATTAGGGGCTGACTGCAAAGGACTGATGTGAACATGAGAGATTTACACTGAGAATTTCAAGAGCAGGTGAGTTCAGCTGCTTCCCAGGGGAGCTGCTTGTGACCTGTCAGACCCCTGCAAATGCTGTACCACATTCTTTGTGCCTGTTTCCCACCTGGGAAATGGGAATAATCCTTCCCTACTTCACAGGGGGGTGAAGTAGCAGAGAAAAGGGATGTTCAAGAGTACAATGAGTTCATTGCTCCATCCTCTGCTGTGGCTGCTGTGCCATCTGTACAACCCCAGCTGTTTTGTGCAGTAAATCCCCACAGGTCTGAGGCTTTATTAAATACCTTTAGATGGTTCCCTTTCACAGAACACACCCAGGCCTTTTTTGCTTGCCCTGCACATCATGGCAGGTCTTCAGCTCAGCTTTTTCTGGCAGCAAGTGAGGGCTTTCTGTTCACAATTACTCACCCCAGTACCTGCTCTGGGCTCGTGGCCTCTCTCTGAAATAAAGCAGAGCAAAAAGGGACTGACCCAAATGAGGAGCTTGTCCATTTAGGGCCCAGAGAGTGAATCTCTTCCCTGGAGACTCCTGGCAGTGCTCCTGCTGCTCCAGTTCAGCTCTGTGGTCAGCAGGGTAATTGTGTGTAATTAAAACAGGAGTGAGGTGGTTGCAGGGGATGGTTTGGTGGGTCCTGGCTCCAGGTCCTTGAGCAATATTGCCACATTCAGGGAAGGGAAGTGTCTGGTGCTGTTGTAATGTGTATTTTAAACCTGAACCTCCCTGGGATGTTGTTCAGCAAAGTGAAACATTTGTGTTCACATGGTTTGTAAATTAACAATGTATTTAACTCTGGAGAAAGGATGGAAACACTGGAATAAAAAGGGCAAATTAGACAATGCTGTATAATGACCTTGTTATTAAAGCCAGGGGGGTGGGATTGGGGTTATTCCTTGCAGGAAGATTTGGGAGTGCCACAATGGCCACCTGTGAGGGACTGGATTGATGTTCTGCTGTGTGGGTGATGCCTCTGAGTGGTCTCAGAGCCCTGAAACTGCTGTAACCAGGATTAGGACACCAGGGACTGGTGTCCTGTGAGATCTTTTGATTTCCATTCTGCATTTTTAACATGTAAATACATCACAACACAGGGAAATTCTTCCCCAAACAGTCCTGAATAGTTCTAGAAGTACCAAAACCTGTCTCTGCCCACTCCATGTGGTTTTCTGTTGGTGGTTCCAAAGAGTATTTGGTGCTTTTTCAAGAGACCCTCGAAATATTTCCATTGCAGACTCAATTTTAGCACCCAGGGGTAGTTAAAGCATCTCTGTCATCTGGTAAAATGCTTGTGGTTTTTAAGTCACTGGATGTTAAATAAAATTGAGACAATAGTTGGGATTTGTAGGTGGGGAGTGATTTGTAAAAGTCCTGTCAGTAATTTGGGGTCAACCCCTGATGGCTCCTGAAAATTCAGAGTTTTTCTTTCTAATCTGTGTTCAAACCCACATGTTTCTGGTGGAGCATTTTTGCAGCAGAAGGAACTTCTGCCATGCAGCTCTTTGGGAAAGAGGTGCAATATAAATAAAAGTTTTGTTGTTTTAAGGCTTAAATTTCTGAGCCAGGTTGTGGAGTTGTTAAAAATAATTCTGAGAGCTCTTTGTGGTGAAACAAGCCTGAAGTGACAGGTGTGGGAGACACTCAGTGTGTGGGTTCCAGGTGAAGTCACTGGGAAAAAAATGTGCTTTTTGTTGCTTTTTTTTAGGTTACAACTCCATAAATTGATGTGAATATGGGTGGGTTGACAAAAAAAAATAATCCCAGCCAAGCTGACAGTCCTTCCTGTGTGAAATCCTGCACTTCAAATGGAAACTTTGGTGCTGTTTTCCTGATCTCCAACTCCTGTGAGAAGCTCTGGATGTCACTGAGCTCCCTGTGGATACTGCTGGGATCCTTTATGGGCTGGTGGGAATAATCCCAGTGGGAATTCCAGGAGCTGGGACTCCTTCCTGCCTGGGGCCAGGTGTGCAGGTGGTTCTCAGCAAACACCTTTGTCAGGAACCTGCAGCTTTGGGGTGTTCTGTGGGTCAGGGAGACTGAACAGGCTGTGATGGAAAAGCAGGAATGTTGTGTTGGGATGAAAGGTGGGAGCAGGAAAACTTATATAAGGCAAGATTTGAACTTAATCTGGTCTTTTGGGATCTGTGAGTCTCCAGGACTCAGAATCGTGGGCAGAGTCTGGATTATGATTTCTTTTTTTATATATATATTTGTAATTTGGATACACAGCAACATCCATTTCATGAGGTTTTATATCTGGGGATGAAACAGTTGGGTCTTCATGGTATGTCTGGTAAATAATAAAAAGTTTTTTTTGTGAAGGTGCCTCGAGTGTTCTCTCTGTGATGGGAACTCCTGGGAAGGGAATTCAATGCCTGAAATGAGGACAGTGAGTCCAGCTCCAGGTGCCCACTGGATATGGAGGCTTTTGGGTGATTCCAAGGTGTTCTCCTCCACCTGCAGCTTCAGTTTACCTGAAATATCAAAAGGACATCAAATTATTTGGGTTTTGATGTCTGGTTGTCATGTCCAAGGTCCTCGAGTGTGCCAGGGGGTTGTGAGGGGTTTGAGTCATGTCAGTAGAGAAGCTGAGCGATTTCTGCTGTTCCTCGGACCCTCTGGGATGTGACACTGCTCCATCAGCACCTTCTTTTGGAAGGAATTGGTCCCTGAACATTGAAAATCACGTCGACTAAATCTCGATTGTTCGAGCCAAGTTATCTTTATAAATAATTAATAATACAGACGTTTGACGTGCAGCACGTCAGGTCCTTCCCCAGTAACACCGTTCTGTTGGCACTCGGACCGGACCGACTCTTTTTTCCGCTCATTTCCTTAATTTTTAATTATATTTCCGCCCCTCACGGCGTGAGGGGGGGGGCGGCTGTCACGTGACCTGCGCCGCGCGCCGTCTCCATAGCGACGGCGCCGTAAAGCGCGGCCGCGCGGGTGTCGCGCTCGGTGCGTGCGGTGCGGCCCAGCGGCCCCGGGACCGCGGCCATGGAGATGCCGCTGCCGCCCGAGGGTGAGGGAGCGGCGTGGCCGGGTCGGGATCGGGGGGACTCGGGGGGTATCGGGGGGTGTCGGGGGAACGGGGAGCGAGCGGGGACCGCGGGGACTAACGGCGCCGCCTCCCCACAGACCAGGAGCTGCGGAATGTCATCGACAAGCTGGCGCAGTTCGTGGCGCGGAACGGGCCCGAGTTCGAGAAGATGACGATGGAGAAGCAGAAGGAGAACCCCAAATTCTCCTTCCTCTTCGGCGGCGACTTCTACGGCTACTACAAGTACAAGCTGGCCCTGGAGCAGCAGCAGCGTGAGTGGGGCGGGTCGGGGCCGGCCCGGGGCCTCTCCCGCCACCCCCGGGCCCGGCCGCGGGGACACTTTTGTCCCTCCCACCTCGCCTGCCCCGCCGGGCCCGGTTTGCAGCCTCTTCTTGTGCTCTGAGCGCCGGGGAGTTTGTGAGCGCTGCCCCGGGGTGGGTTTGGAGCCGGGCGGGGGGAGCGGGAGGTGCGGGGGGACACGGAGCGGGGACACGGAGCGGGGGATACAGATCTGGGGGACAGAGAGCGGGGTCACCGGGCTGGGGACACAGAGCGGGGGACACAGAGCTCGGGGACACCGGGCTGGGGACACAGAGCTCGGGGACACAGAGCGGGGGACACCGGGTTGGGGACACAGAGCGGGGGATACAGAGCGGGGACACCGAGCGGGGGGACACAGAGCTCGGGGACACCGGGCTGGGGACACAGAGCGGGGGGACACAGAGCTCGGGGACACCGGGCTGGGGACACAGAGCGGGGGATACAGAGCTCGGGGACACAGAGCTGGGGACACAGAGCTGGGGACACCGAGCGGGGGGACACAGAGCTTGGGGACACAGAGCTTGGGGACACAGAGCTGGGGACACCGGCCTGGGGACACAGAGCTCGGGGACACAGAGCTGGGGACACCGGCCTGGGGACACAGAGCTCGGGGACACAGAGCTGGGGACACAGAGCTGGGGACACAGAGCTGGGGACACAGAGCTGGGGACACCGAGCTTGGCACCCGGATCGCTCCCGCCCCGGGGCCGCGCTTGTGCCGGAGTTGTTCCTCTGGAAGTGCCCAAGGAGTTGCTGACTCTCCTCTTGAGCACCATCCACTCGCGATTTTGCGTTTATCGTGGAATATCCTGAGTTGGAAGGGACCTGTCGGGGTCGTCGAGTCCAACTCCTTGCCCTGTGCAAGACAGCCCAAGAATCCCACCGTGTGCCTGAGAGCCTTGTCCAGGCAGTTCTGGACACCCTCTGAGTGAGGGTCTCTTTGGAGCCAGCCCCATTCTCTCACCCGTGGTCTGGCTGTTTCTTCGGGAGGTTTACTTTCCAAATTTGCTGTCTGGTAGTGTTGTGCAAGCAAAGCCAAGACCTGGAGGCTTCTGCCCAGATCCAGCCCCTGCCCCAGCCCTCGCTCCCGCCGGCTGCGCCCCTCCCGGCCCCGCAGGGCACGCCCTCCGTGGAGGAGCTTATCCAGCAGAGTCAGTGGAACCTGCAGCAGCAGGAGCAGCACCTCCTTGCTATGAGACAGGTTGGTTTGAGGGAAACACTCACCTGGTTTATCCCAGGCTGCAGGGGGTGTAGGAGTGAGGAGGGGAGGAGGAGGAGAGGGTGTTTTGCTGGGGTGGGTAGAGGGAATAATGCTTTCCTTTTTCTGCTGTGGTAAATGCCATCACCTCCCTGGAATGGATGTGTCTGAGGTGCAGGCAAGATTGAGCTGTGATTAAAAGCTTCTTATTTACTCTGAAAAACTTTCTTGGTTTTAGAGCAGAACAAATTGTGTCTGCTTTAATCTTGGTTTAATGCTGCAGCTTGCTGGGATCTGCAAGACATTCCAGTGTGTGGCATTCTGAGCTGGATCTGATTAGGGGTGTGTGCTGGTTTGAAGGTGAACCAGCAGGGGAAATGAACTCACCACGAGAGAGATTAAAAGTCAGAGCTAAAATTTAATAATAATATTACAATAACAACACTGACACACAAGGGAAATTGCTTTCAACTCACAATACCCCAGCAGTACAACCCAGTGTCCTGGGGCACAAACCCAAGGGGGGTTTGTTTGCCCTTGTGCTGAGACTCCTGTGGCTCCCCCAAGTCCAGAGCAAAAGGAAAAGAAAAACCTGTTGGTGCAGGCGAGGGCTGTGGTCTGGGCGAGAGCGGTGATCTCCTCCTGTCGAGGTCCTGCTGCTGCTCTGGATCCGACAAGAAGTTCCCGAGGTCTTCTTACCCACCCCTTATGTACCCTCAGGGAGCTCTCAGTCCCTCCCCCTGGGCGGGGACTCACACAATGGGTGATTAACTCTGGGAGCCAGGGGGTGTTGAACTGTTGATGGCCCATTAGCAGCTCCGCCCCCCTCAGGCTGGGTGTGAAGTGATAATGGCTCCCTGGGCAGCTGCTGCTAATGGCCCATTGTCCTTGGGAATGAATAGAGGGGGTAGAATACACAGCTTTGATCACCCTCACACAGGGTTAGCTGGTCCCTCCTGCTGAACTAGGACATTATCCACCCCTTATTCTACTCCATCTAGTCATTCCCAAATTAATTCCCTTTTTACCTATACATATATATACACATATATACGATGAAACATTACAAACTCTTCTCGCTCAAAATTAGGTCCCCTTGTGGTACACATCGTGTTTCTCCATCTTTTTGCATTACCCACCAAGTGCAACCAGGCCCTTGAGCAAAGACAATCCCTCGGATGGGTTTGCCTTTGTTTGAGGTGGGACTCACCCAAACAGTCTTTCCTAACATACCTCTCATATGGACCACAGGGACTTTATCTCCATCTACAGTATTCAAGAGTTCTAATTGGGCAGGGCCAGCTCGATTGATGGAGCCCCGGGTGTTGACCAACCAGGTGGCCTTTGCCAAATGCAGCTCCCAGTGTTTGAAAGTTCCCCCACCCAACGCCTTCAAGGTTGTTTTCAGCAGTCCATTACATCGCTCAACTTTCCCGGCAGCTGGAGCATGGTAGGGGATATGATACACCCACTCAATGCCGTGCTCTCTGGCCCAGGTGTCTATGAGGCTGTTCTTGAAGTGGGTGCCGTTGTCAGACTCTATTCTCTCTGGGGTGCCGTGTCTCCAAAGGACTTGTTTCTCAAGGCCCAGGATGGTATTCCGGGCAGTGGCGTGAGATACGGGGTATGTCTCCAGCCATCCAGTGGTTGCCTCTACCATGGTCAGCACGTAGCGCTTGCCTTGGCGTGTTTGGGGAAGTGTGATGTAGTCAACTTGCCAGGCTTCCCCATACCTGTATTTCGACCATCGTCCACCATACCATAGAGGCTTCACCCGCTTGGCCTGCTTGATGGCAGCACATGTGTCACAGTCATGGATAACCTGTGAGACACTGTCCATGGTTAGATCCACCCCTCGGTCACGAGCCCATCTGTATGTCGCATCTCTGCCCTGATGACCAGAGGCATCATGGGCCCATCGGGCTAGAAACAATTCACCTTTATGCTGCCAATCCAGATCTACCTGAGAGACTTCAATCCTGGCAGCTCGATCCACCTGCTCGTTGTTACGATGCTCCTCATTAGCCCGGCTCTTGGGTACATGAGCATCTACGTGACGGACCTTCACACTCAGCTTCTCTACCCGGGCAGCGATGTCCTGCCACATCTCAGCCGCCCAGATGGGTTTCCCTTTGCGCTGCCAGCCGGCCTTTCTCCAACGTTCCAGCCATCCCCACAAAGCATTGGCCACCATCCACGAGTCAGTGTAAAGGTAGAGTCTTGGCCACTTCTCTCGTTCAGCGATATCCAAAGCCAGCTGAACAGCTTTCAGCTCTGCAACCTGACTTGATCCACCTTGTCCTTCAGTCGCTTCTGCAACTCGACGTGTAGGACTCCATACAGCTGCTTTCCATTTCCGGCTTGTCCCTACAATGCGGCAGGAGCCATCTGTGAAGAGAGCATATCGCTTCTCCTCTTCTGGTAGCTGGTTATATGGTGGGGCCTCCTCAGCTCGTGTCACCTGCTCCTCTTCTTCTTCAGAGGACAATCCGAAACTCTCACCTTCCGGCCAGTTAGTGATGATTTCCAAAATCCCAGGGCGATTAGGATTCCCTATCCGGGTTCGCTGTGTGATCAGAGCGATCCACTTACTCCATGTGGCATCAGTGGCGTGATGGGTAGAAGGAGCTTTTCCTTTGAACATCCAGCCCAACACTGGTAGTCGGGGTGCCAGGATGAGCTGTGCCTCAGTGCCAATCACTTCTGAGGCGGCTCGAACTCCTTCATAAGCTGCCAGGATCTCTTTCTCAGTTGGGGTGTAGCTGGCCTCAGATCCTTTGTATCCCCGACTCCAGAATCCCAGCGGTCGTCCTCGAGTCTCCTCAGGTACTTTCTGCCAGAGGCTCCAGGATGGGCCATTCTCCCCGGCTGCAGTGTAGAGCACATTCTTCACATCCTGTCCTGTCCTGACTGGCCCAAGGGCTACTGCATGGGTAATCTCCTGTTTAATCTGCTCAAAGGCTTGTTGTTGTTCAGGGCCCCACTGGAAATCATTTTTCTTCCGTGTCACAAGGTAGAGAGGGCTTACAATCTGACTGTACTCAGGGATATGCATCCTCCAAAAGCCCACGGCACCTAGGAAAGCCTGAGTTTCCTTCTTGCTGGTCGGTGGGGACATAGCTGCTATTTTGTTGATCACCTCTGTTGGAATCTGGCGACGCCCATCTTGCCACTTCACTCCTAGGAACTGAATTTCCTGAGCAGGTCCCTTGACCTTACTTCGTTTAATGGCAAAACCAGCTCTTAGGAGAATCTGGATTATCTTCTTTCCTTTCTCAAAAACCTCCCCTGCTGTGTTCCCCCATACAATGATGTCATCGATGTACTGTAGATGTTCTGGAGCCTCACCCTTTTCCAGTGCAGTCTGGATCAGTCCATGGCAAATGGTGGGACTGTGTTTCCACCCCTGGGGCAGTCGATTCCAGCTGTACTGCACCCCCTTCCAGGTGAAAGCGAACTGCGGCCTGCACTCTGCTGCCAACGGAATGGAGAAAAAGGCATTGGCAATGTCGATGGTGGCATACCACTTGGCTGCCTTGGACTCCAGCTCATACTGAAGCTCCAGCATGTCCGGCACGGCGGCACTCAGGGGGGGTGTGACCTCATTGAGACCACGGTAATCCACCGTCAGCCTCCACTCTCCACTGGACTTTCGTACTGGCCATATGGGGCTATTAAAGGGTGAGTGAGTCTTGCTGACCACCCCTTGGCTCTCCAGCTCACGAATCATCTTGTGTATGGGGGTCACAGAGTCTCGGTCAGTGCGGTATTGCCGACGGTGCACCGTGGCTGTGGCCAGCGGTACCAATTGTTCTTCAACTTTCAGCAGTCCCACAGCAGAGGGGTCCTCTGAGAGGCCAGGCAAGGTGCTCAGCTGTCTGATTTCCTCTGTCTCCACAGCAGCTATGCCAAAGGCCCAACGCAGTCCCTTTGGGTCTTTGAAATATCCATTCCTCAGGTAGTCTATGCCAAGGATACATGGGGCTTCTGGACCAGTCACAATGGGGTGTCTATGCCATTCCTTCCCAGTCAAGCTGACTTCAGCTTCCAGTACAGTCAGCTGTTGGGATCCCCCTGTCACCCCAGAAATAGAGATGGATTCTGCCCCAACGTATCCTGATGGCATCAACGTGCATTGTGCCCCAGTGTCCACTAAAGCTTTGTATTTCTGTGGGTCTGATGAGCCAGGCCACCGAATCCACACAGTCCAATAAACCCGATTGTCCCTCTCCTCTACCTGGCTAGAGGCAGGGCCCCCCTAATTCTGGTCATGGTATTCACTGCGCTCTCCCTGTGAATATGACCGGGAGGTTCCTTCAAGAGGATCGGGCATAACATCATCATTCCTATACTGTCTGGAGCCTTGCCCACGAGAGACCGGAGCAGCCTTCAACCTTGAAGAATTCCCTGTGTTAGTTGTGCCTCTTTGCAATTCACGTACCCGAGCTGCTAAGGAAGAGGTGGGTTTCCCATCCCACTTCTTCATATCTTCTCCATGCTCATGGAGGTAAAACCACAGATTGCCGCGTGGAGTGTACCCTTTCTCCTTAGCTGGAAGACGCCTGCTTCTGATGGCAGAGACTCTCGTTTGTTCTGGAGAGATATGGAAGAGTCCTTCCTTAATCTTCTCTTCCAGTTCAGCCAGTTTTGTTTCCACAGCTGATACGTGGGCTCGTAATGGAGCAGTGACAGTGTCTTCATAAATCCTGAGTTTGCTGACCAGTGCACCCACCTTGTCTTCTCCCTCTCTCCACTGCAATGTTGCAAGGTAGCGAGAATACATTTCTGGCCCAAGTCGTGCAAATTTTAACCACATCTGGGATGTGCACTGGACACCATCTGGACTTTTAGGGAATCTCTCATCCTCTGAAAAGATTATCTCCAGTACGGCTAATTCCCTTAAGCACCGGATACCTTGTTCCATCGTGTTCCATTGTCCTTGCTGTACGTGGAGGTCCTCCTTACAAAGATATCTCTCCCTCACGCTTGACAACAGTCGCCGCCAGAGGCTGAGAGTTTCCTGTCTCTTTCCAATGCCCTGATCAATGACAACATCTCGAGAAAGGGATCCTAGCTGCCTTGCCTCACTCCCATCTAGAATTGTATCATTGGCTGCAGCATCCCAGATTCGAAGTAGCCAGGTCAAGATGGACTCATTTGCCTGTCGTGTGAACTCTCTCCGGAGCTCACGCAGCTCTCCCAGGGATAGGGACCGGGTGATTATTTCTGGCTCCATTTCTTCTGCTTGAGATGAAGGTCCTGACTCTTCCTCATCATGCGCTATACGAACTGATTTGGTCTTTGATTTTCTTTTCTGGACAGGGGCAACTGCTATTGGTTTCTGTTGTCCTTCTGGCTCCTCCATGGTTTGTGTGGACATGGTGCTGGTTGAAGTATCTCTCTTCCTTTCTGGCTCAGTCATGGTCTGGGTGGACATGCTGCTGGTTGATGTATCTCTCTTCCTCTCTGGCTCAGTCATGGTCTGGGTGGACATGCTGCTGGTTGATGTATCTCTCTTCCTCTCTGGCTCAGCCGTGGTTTGGGTGGACATGGTACCTGTGGATTTGCTCCTTTTCTCCTCCTCCTGATGATGCTGTACCACCCCAAGCAGTGTGCGGTAGGCAGTGGCCAGGGCCCAGCAGGTTGCTGTGAGCTGCACCTCTCTGGGACTACCAGAGCATCTTCCTTTCACATAGCTTAGCATTTTGGCAGGGTCCTGCAGTTGTTCTGGGGTGAATTTCCAGATCATTTGGGGAGAGAAGGTCTCCAAATACTGGCCCATATCTTCCCACTTCCCGTGCCACTCAACATCATCCGCTCCCAGGGCAGGCCTCCAGCAAGTCTCCTTAGAGAGCCCAGTTCTGACCCTAAACATGGTGTATACAGTACAGAGGAGACAAAGCAACACTAACAGCACTAACAGTAGGATTATGCTGTCCCTAACATCAAAAGGAAGCTCAATATTTTCAATGATTGTTGTAGCAGAGGTGAAAAGGTGGAAGTAACCATCTCCGCCTGTTTTCCCCACAGTCTGGGTGCTATTTTTAATGAGACCCCAGAGGTAACAACCCAAACCAGGACAGGCACACCAGACTGAATATACATTCACAATGAAATTCATTGCTTCTGATGTTATGACAACATAAACATAGTATATTAATAAAGCAATTTTGATCCTTCTCCCTGGTATTAAAGAGAGCATCAAAACAGGCACATGGTTCCCCATGTGTCGAAATATGAACAGGCCCAGATACAGCATCCACATGAATACATCAAGCAACATGGTAGTCAGGGAGTTTCTGTATCCAAATACACAAAATGAAATTGTAATTCTGACTTCTCTCTCGTGGCCCCACGTTGGGCGCCAATAGATGTGCTGGTTTGAAGGTGAACCAGCAGGGGAAATGAACTCACCACGAGAGAGATTAAAAGTCAGAGCTAAAATTTAATAATAATATTACAATAACAACACTGACACACAAGGGAAATTGCTTTCAACTCACAATACCCCAGCAGTACAACCCAGTGTCCTGGGGCACAAACCCAAGGGGGGTTTGTTTGCCCTTGTGCTGAGACTCCTGTGGCTCCCCCAAGTCCAGAGCAAAAGGAAAAGAAAAACCTGTTGGTGCAGGCGAGGGCTGTGGTCTGGGCGAGAGCGGTGATCTCCTCCTGTCGAGGTCCTGCTGCTGCTCTGGATCCGACAAGAAGTTCCCGAGGTCTTCTTACCCACCCCTTATGTACCCTCAGGGAGCTCTCAGTCCCTCCCCCTGGGCGGGGACTCACACAATGGGTGATTAACTCTGGGAGCCAGGGGGTGTTGAACTGTTGATGGCCCATTAGCAGCTCCGCCCCCCTCAGGCTGGGTGTGAAGTGATAATGGCTCCCTGGGCAGCTGCTGCTAATGGCCCATTGTCCTTGGGAATGAATAGAGGGGGTAGAATACACAGCTTTGATCACCCTCACACAGGGTTAGCTGGTCCCTCCTGCTGAACTAGGACAGGGTGGAAGAGAATGGTGTGCCATCAACTGGTTGGTTTTTGCAGGAGATGTTTTGCTGTTAAAGCCACTGGGTGCCAAACTGAACTGATCCTTGTGCCTTGGTTACTTTCCTTACATTTGGGAGCTTCCTGCAATTTGTTTTTTCTCCACAATAGATTGTAGATGTGGAAATGAACTGGGCTTTTCCTGAAGAATGTGAAGAGTCTTTTCTTCTCCAAACCAAATAACAGGAATATTTTTATATTGTCATGTTGCTTGTGAAATGTCTTGATCTTCAAAACAGTTACTTATGTCCAAGAGAACAGGGACACAGCAGAGTCATTCTTTAAAATAATGTTGGATATAATAAAGTTTTGGGTTCTTTTTTCAGGAACAAGTCACATCAGCAGTGGCCCTGGCAATTGAGCAACAAATGCAAAAGGTTTTGGAGGAAACCCAGTTAGATATGAACGAATTTGACAACTTGTTGCAGCCAATAATTGACACTTGTACGAAAGATGCAATCTCAGTAAGTGATGTGAATGTGCTGAGGGGTGGGGAGTGCTGTGGGCTTGTTCAGTTCTGAGATTGTACAGTACAACAGCAGCTTTGTTTGAGATTGTACAGTACAACAGCTTTATTTGAGATTGTACAGTACAACAGCAGCTTTGTTTGAGATTGTACAGTACAACAAGAGCTTTGAGATTGTACAGTTACAACAGCAGCTTTATTTGAGATTGTACAGTGTAACAGCAGCTTTATTTGAGATTGTACAGTACAACAAGAGCTTTGAGATTGTACAGTTACAACAGCAGCTTTATTTGAGATTGTACAGTACAACAGCAGCTTTATTTGAGGTTGTACAGTGTAACAGCAGCTTTGAGATTGTACAGTTACAACAGCAGCTTTATTTGAGATTGTACAGTACAACAGCAGCTTTGAGATTGTACAGTACAACAGCAGCTTTGTTTGAGATTGTACAGTTACAACAGCAGCTTTATTTGAGATTGTACAGTACAACAGCAGCTTTGTTTGAGATTGTACAGTTACAACAGCAGCTTTATTTGAGATTGTACAGTACAACAGCAGCTTTGTTTGAGATTGTACAGTTACAACAAGAGCTTTGAGATTGTACAGTTACAACAGCAGCTTTATTTGAGATTGTACAGTGTAACAGCAGCTTTATTTCAGATTGTACAGTTACAACAAGAGCTTTGAGATTGTACAGTTACAACAGCAGCTTTATTTGAGATTGCACAGTGTAACAGCAGCTTTATTTGAGATTGTACAGGTACAACAGCAGCTTTATTTGAGATTGTACAGGTACAGCAGCAGCTTTAAGATTGTACAGGTACAACAGCAGCTTTTTTGCTGTGCTGTGTGGCAGGTAAGGTGAAAGCTGTTCCCTGAAAACTGCCCTTCTTGCAGATATCTCAGAGCTGTAGGAAGCCCATGTCATGTGAACACATTAGACTGACTGAAAACATTTAAACTTTGCTTTTGCAAGGCTGGCAAGAACTGGATGTTCAGTAATGCCAAGTCTCCTGCACACTGTGAGCTGATGGCCGGGCACCTGCGGAACCGGATCACGGCAGAGGGGGCTCACTTTGAGCTGCGCCTGCACCTCATCTACTTAATCAATGATGTTTTGCATCACTGGTAAGACTTAATTGGGGGGTTTGCTTTGCCCTTTTGATTAATTTGATGAGGTCTCTCTCATAGGTCCCATGTTAGTTTGACTAATCACTTTTTAATATTATTAATTGTTTTTATCAGCTGTATTAAAATGTCCACAGTTGGCACAAAGATTCATCCAGTGCTTTAGTGATCAGATTTGGCTTTCACCTACTTTGGGTATTTTCCCTCCAGATAAGACTTTACAGCAAAAGTGTGAAGGAGAGAACTGTGTTTTTTATGCATCCACTACTTTTAGTATAGAAGAAGTTGAGATCACAGAATCATAGAATGGATTGGGTTGGAAAAGCCCTCTGAGATCATCGAGTCCAACCCTTGGTCCAACTCCAGTCCCTTTACCAGATCATGGCACTCAGTGCCACGGCCAAGCTCAGGTTAAAAACCTCCAGGGATGGGGAATCCACCCCCTCTCTGGGCAGCCCATTCCAATGCCTGAGCACTCTCTCTGCAAAGAATTTCTTTCTGATCTCCAACTTCAATTTCCCCTGGCAGAGCTTGAGCCCTCCTTGTCCTATTGCTGAGTGCCTGGGAGAAGAGACCAACCCCCACCTGGCCAGAACTTCCCTTCAGGGAGTTCCAGACAGTGCTGAGGTCACCTCTGAGCCTCCTCTTCTCCAGGCTGAACACCCCCAGCTCCCTCAGCCTCTCCCCACAGCACTTGTGCTCCAGTCCCTTCTCCAGCCTCGTTGCTCTTCTCAGTTGGGTTGGAAGAGACCTCTGAGATCATCAAATCCAACCCTTGATCCAACCCCACTGGGATCACCAGCCCAGGGCACTGAGTGCCCTGGGCTGGTGATCACAGTGGGGTTGGATCAAGACATGGTGGATTCTCCCTCAGTGCCACATCCATAGAGTCATAGAATGGATTGGGTTGGAAAAGACCTCTGAGATCATCAAGTCCAACCCTTGGTCCAACCCCACTGGGATCACTCTGGCACTCTGTGCCCTGGGCTGGTGATCACAGTGGGGTTGGATCAAGACATGTTGGATTCTCTGTCCCTGGAGGTGTTTCAGAGGACACTCAGTGCCACCTCCAGTCCCTTCTCCAGCCTCGTTGCTCTTCTCTGGCCCCGCTCCAGCCCCTCAAGATCCTTCCTGAACTGAGGGGCCCAGAACTGAACACAAAACAGCAAAAGTGTAAAGGAGAGAACTCTGTATGTTATGAATCCAGTACTTTTAGTATAGAAGAGGTTGAGATGATTTGACTGTTCCAATGCCCTCAGTGTTAGAGTGGAGAAGGTAACTCTTCTCATTCCTTTCCTGCAGCCAACGGAAGCAAGCACGAGATCTCTTGGCTGCTTTGCAGAAGGTGGTTGTGCCCATTTACTGCACCAGTTTTCTGGCAGTGGAGGAGGATAAGCAACAAAAAATTGCCAGAGTGAGTATCTGGTTTTGGTTTAACTGTGAGTTCTGCTTTGTTAGGTTGGTGCTATGCAAATTCACAAATAGAAGAAAGACCACTGAGATTTTTCTGGTCTGATTGTTTGAACTAGAACTTAAAAATACCTGAGTTTTATTTAAAAGTTGATGATGATGGATGGGTCTGAATCTTCAGTGGTGCAAAAATAACTGTTGAAATCCAAGGTCTTGTGAAAAGCTGGAGACATAAAAATGCTGTGCCTCAGTTTTCCTTTGATCGTTCACCCTTTCTAAAAACTTTTCACTCTTGAATTTGTGCAGCTTCTTCAACTGTGGGAGAAAAATGGGTACTTTGATGAGTCCATTATTCAGCAGTTACAGAGCCCAGCTCTTGGACTTGGCCAGTACCAGGTTAGCCACAAAAATAACAGTTTTATTATTTATATATATATATTGAAAACAAATTTAGGAAATGTTAAACCTTTCAAAAGGAAAAATTAATTTCCTGACTCACTTGAAGTAGTTTATTACATTATTTTACATTAAAATTAATGTAAAATGCAACCTTGTTATTTCAAACAATAATCCTGGATGCAGGATACAGACTGATACAGTCCTGTACATACTGGACAGTATCTTTCATGGAAATGAATGTTTGGTCAAAAAGAAACAAGAAACTATGGCTTTAAGTTGGATATATTGAGTACAAACATCATTGTGACAGCAGGAACTATTCATTCTTATTATTAATAATGAATGCTGTTGGTTTGAGGTTTTTTGGAAAGGAGCTAATGAGGGTGGTGAGTTCCAGCCTGCAGAAAATACTTTGAAACTCTCCACAGAAGTTCCTAGAGAGACTGGGTGGTTCTGCCAGCATTGTCCTGCATCCTCATGGGTGGAGAGCAATAAAAGGAATTCTGAATGGAGAGACAGGACAAGTATTACAGGGACAGTGGTCACTTGTTCTTCCTTCTTTTATCAGGCAAACTTGATCACTGAATATGCAACGGTTGTACAGCCTGTGCAAGTGGCCTTCCAGCAGCAGATCCAGAACCTGAAAACTCAGCATGAAGAGTTTGTGAACAGTTTGACGCAGCAGCAGCAGCAGCAGCAGATCCAAATCCCCCCACTGGAGAATGAGGTGAAATCAACACCCCCTCCTCAAGCCCCCACAGCAGCCCCGGCCTCGGCTCCACCCTCTGCTCCAGTTTCACAAGCAGGTACTGACCAGTTCTGGGACCTGAAATCAGAAATCAGTGTGTGACAGTGCTGGGGAGATTCATCTTTTTGCTCCTTTCTCAGCAGTGCTGTGCTGGTTTGATTCAGGGATAAACCTGAATCTGTTTGGAGCCTTGCAGCAGGTTTCTGTCTGATGATTGATTATTATAAAAACCACAGAGAGATGAGTGTTAAGTGGATCAGAAATCCTCTCTCTCAGTAACATATTTCTGCAGAAGAAATTTAGGTGGAGCTGATGCAGCTGTGCTGGTGTTTTATTAAAACTATTGATGCTTATAATAGTCTCTACATTGTTTCAGATGATGGTAAATCTCAGTTGCCTCTGGCTGGTTCTACAGAATATGACACAGCCGGGTCTGGAGTGCAGGATCCTGCCTCGGGTGGACCTCGTGGGCCTGGATCTCATGATCAGATTCCACCAAATAAACCACCCTGGTTTGACCAACCTCACCCTGTTGCACCATGGGGTCAACAACAGGTAAGGAGCAGTTCTGAAACCAGATGTGTGGGTTTGGAATGACTGTCTTGCTTGTGGAAGTGCAGTGAAAAGCTCTGAAAGTTCAAAATCTAGATCCAAATGCCAAGCTTTCTCATTCTGAGCCCAGTTAAAGGCAAAGTATTAATTATATTTTAGTTTGTCAACCATCACACTAGTCCTGTGAGCAGGAGCTGTTTGGTTCAGTAATAGTTTGGTTTTTTCCCATCTTTCCTCTGAAGCTGCAGTTGTTCAAACTCTGTATTTAGAATCTCCTCTCACTTTGCATGTTGCTTATGGGCTTTGTTTTTTAACCAGGTAGATTATTTTTATTTTGTTCTTTATTTTCATAGCCTAATGTAATGACCAGCCTTCTGTTCTTCACCACCAGGGACCACCTCATTGTCCACCCTGGAATAACAACCACGAAGGGATGTGGAACGAACAGAGAGATCAAGGCTGGAACAACCAGCGGGAGACACCTTGGAACAACCAGCCTGATCCTTCTTGGAACAACCAGTTCGAAGCACCTTGGAACAACCAGCACGAACAACCTCCATGGGGTGGGGGTCAAAGGGAACCTCCATTTCGAATGCAGCGGCCCCCTCACTTCAGAGGCCCATTCCCTCCACATCAGCAACATCCCCAATTCAACCAGCCCCCGCATCCGCATAATTTCAACCGCTTTCCACCTCGCTTCATGCAGGATGATTTCCCACCTCGCCATCCCTTTGAAAGGCCTCCTTATCCTCATCGTTTTGATTACCCCCAGGGGGATTTCCCTCAAGGTAAAGTGTGTACCAGGACAGGTTTTCTAATTGCCATTACAGAATTATTTAGGGCTTGGGGCGACAGCTTATCCTTGGTGGCTGTTGTGGCTTCCTGAGAAACGTTGAGTTTTGGGGGTTTGGGAAGGTAATGGTAAGAACTCAGTAGGAAACATGTACAGAGTTGGATGTTTCCTTACTTTCTGAGTCTTCCCTAATAGATACAGAAATTGTAATCCAAACTCAAGCCAGCACCTCTACAGGCATCTCTTTTGTGACTATTTCACTTTAAAAATAGTAAGTTCAAAGATTAGAAGCAGCATTTGCTTGTGAATTTAATCTCCTGCACATCAGGCTGTGGGTGAGGGCTGAGCAGAGCTGTGCCCTCTGTAGGTGGAGGAAGCTGGAAGAAGACAGGCTGGAAGGATTTGTTCCTGTGCATACATTCATCCATGCCCCCTTTCTTCTCTTTATTTTGACTGAAAAGCTCTCTAATTACTTGCCTTTAATGTTCTATGGCTTGATAGCACATGGTGAAGTGATCCCTACCTCCAGTTCTCCCCTCTGGCTGGGCTTGATCCCTCACTGGACCTCAGGAACGTCTGGGAGTGTGGCCAGGCACGGCTTCCCTTGGGAAGTTTGCTGTAGTTCTGCCACGATGTAGTTTCCATTTCAGTTACAGTTGCTCTGCAATGATCCTTATCAGTGTAAAGGCCAAAGATCGTTGTGGTTCTGGGAGACAAGTCATTTAGAAGAGCCATTATGTTCTATATATGAATTGCTATTTTAAGCTTAATAGATTCTCAGTTCTCTGAGTCCAAAAACCACTGAAAACAAATTCAAGTTTATAGATTTAGGATTGTGTTTAACTTCACCAGTAGAGATTGCTCTTTTCTTTTCCCTTGGTGTTTCTTGTTTGGTTGGGTTTTTTAACAATTGCAGTAGTGAGCAGGGAGAACAGGGAGATCTCCCCCTTGTCCTGAGGTTGTTTAGGGTTAAGCTCAGAACAAGATGCTTGGTTTTGGATTGTAGTGGTGATTTAAAACATCTGTTGTTTCATGTAAAGCTGTTGGAGGAAGTGATCTACTAAACCAGATGGGTAAAATTAGGAAAGCAGTGAAGCAATGACAACACAGACTGTGCTGGAGTTCTGGTGATGATGAGTTAGATTGTATTGGCTCAGGGTTGGGCAGTGGCTGTAATGGCTTTTCCTGGAGAAACTGTTGGTCCTGCTGTGGAAGATGTTGATTTTCAGTCTTGCATTTTTCTCTGCATAGTGCAATGAGCTCAGCAGGGTCTCCTGGGGTTCGTGGCGTTCGTCCATCAGTGGTCGGTCACTCACTTCCCTATTTTATCAGAATATTCTCTCTACCTTTTCTCCAAATGCCTCTTTAAACAAAGTATTTTCTTGTCACCTACTCCTGTGAGTCAATTCCTGCCATATTTATGTCTTTATATGTGTTGATTTGGCACAGAGACAGAGCTAATTACAGGCCCAAGCTAAGACATGATTGTATATTTAGCTTCAGAAACAGATCCCACCAGTAGCTGCCTCGCTGCATCTGAAACATCTTTGAGTGTGTCTTTCTTGAGGTACTTTTGACCACAGTGTGTCCCAAAGGAGGCAGGAGCTCCAGGCTGAAGGATCCTGTTGTGTTGCTGAGAGCAGAGAGGGAGATGCACTGCAAGGTGGTGACAATGGTGAACCTGTACCAGCCTCTGGTCACAGGCACAGAATATTCGGAGTTGGAAGGCACCCCCAAGGATCATCAAGTTCAGCTCTTAAGTGGATGGCCCATACAGGGATCAAACCCACTCCCCTGCTGTTATTAGCACCATGCTCTAACCAGCTGAGCTAATCTCAGGGGCATTAGTCCTTCAGTTCTGGTGCTTTGCTGGATCCACCAAGATGGTTTTTTTGGATAAATGCACTAATTGAAGTACATCTCTGTTTGATGTCTAAATAAAACATTTCAACCCTCCCACTCTGCAGAAATTGGACCTCCTCATCATCATCCTGGTCACAGATTGCCTCACCCTGGGATCAGTGAGCATCCCCCCTGGGGAGGGCCCCAGCACCCCGATTTTGGGCCTCCCCCACACGGGTTTAACGGGCAGCCCCCCCACATGCGGCGCCAGGGGCCCCCTCACATGAACCACGATGATCCCAGCCTGGTGCCAAACGTCCCCTACTTTGACCTTCCTGCTGGGCTGATGGCTCCACTTGTCAAAGTAAGTGCTTCCAGTGGGACTGATGGTGGGGTTGAACATCCAGATCTCGTGGGATGGTTTAACATGGATGTGTTAAATTTCAAATCCTTCCATCCCACAACCGTTAGCCAAAGTTGTGTAGAGTGTAAGGGCAGAAGTGAGGTAGAAGGTGGTGGACATGGTGATGTTTTTCAAGTGTTTTGTGCCAGAGAAAGCTGGTGGAGCTCATTTACACTCAACAATCTGACCTGTTTTTAGGAAATGGAAATCCCCAGTGATTTTCCGGTGGTCAAAGCGATGATGTGGCCACTGTGTACTAGTTTTTGGTAATCAGCATTCTCACAAAGATATCTCAGAGAAATAATTGTTATATATAGAAAGAATGAAAGAAAATGGGAATTGTATCTGTATCAGCATGTTTGGAAATATTTACATTTATCTATTCTGTGATTGAGATGAACAAACAGGCCTCTCCCATCTCTAAATTTGTGTTACCCTCAGCATGCACCAGCTTGTGCCAGGCTCCCATCCAGCCACGTTAGCACAAAGGTGGATGAGATCTGCATCTTATCCACCTGCTGATCCACTTAATGCTACAACCTGTGCAATGCTGGCTTTTCTCATAGAACTCACAGTAGTGACCACATGAGAAGGTGTTGGGTCATCTGCAGAATCCCTATTTCTGGACTAGTTTTCATCCAGTAGTGAAATTTGAGGTCCCTACACAGTTAAATCTGTATTTATCTCTACAGGTAGCCACCCTTTGACACGTGACACAAATGTAATTTGTTTTGTTTCTGGCAGCTTGAAGATCATGAGTATAAACCTTTAGATCCTAAAGATATTCGTCTTCCACCCCCAATGCCCCCCAGTGAGAGACTCCTGGCTGCGGTTGAGGCATTTTATAGTCCACCATCTCATGACAGGCCTAGAAACAGGTAAGAGCAGGTGTAGCTGACAATGTGGTAAGGAAAATGCCATGAGAAGGTGTCTCAAACCACAGAGTGCCTCTCTCTCCTTCGCCTGTGTCTTGGTTCTGATGCTCTTGTTGTGTTTGTAACTGCACTTGCTGTTTGATTTTACACTGAGGTTTGCGAGTTGGTTTTCCCAGGCCCTTTGTTCCATACAAAATCTAGAGAAAATCCTGAAGGTCTCTGTAGAAGTGGAATTTACAGCTGCATAAGTGGAATTTACAGTTCTCTGTGTGGTTCATTTATTGCAGTGAAGGCTGGGAGCAGAATGGACTGTATGAATTCTTCAGAGCTAAAATGAGAGCGAGGCGGAGGAAAGGTCAGGAGAAGAGAAACAGGTGAGAGGTCCTGTCTGCTGCCTTCTGCTGTCTGCTGTTCATCTGGGCTAAATGCAAAGGGAAAGTCTTCAGCAAGATGCTGATGGGATAACTGAGTTTCAGTGTGCTGGAGTTTCTGTCTAATCTGCAGAAAAGGGAACTGGCACCAGTTGCCCAGAGAAGCTGTGGCTGCCCCATCCCTAGAAATGTCCAAGGCCAGGCTGGACAGGGCTTGGAGCAGCCTGGTCTAGTGGAAGGTGTCCTTGCCCATGGCAGGGGGTGGAACTGGATGGTCTTTAAGGTCCCTTCCAACCCAAACTGTTCTGCAATTCTATGAAATAGTTTTTGTCACATTTAAATTTTCACTGGGTGTCTGCAGAGCTACAGTGCTGGTGTGTAATTTGAATCTGATCAGAAGTAGATTTGTGTTCCTGGTGCCTCTTCCAGGAGCTTCACTGGAGTTTCTCTGCTTTTATCTGTGCAGTGGCCCTTCCCGGTCTCGCAGTCGATCCAAGAGCCGAGGTCGTTCCTCTTCCCGCTCCAATTCCCGATCTTCAAAGTCATCCGGCTCCTACTCGCGCTCGCGCTCCCGCTCCTGCTCTCGGTCACGATCCTACTCTCGCTCGCAGTCCAGGTAGATTGCAGGGGCTGAACCTTGGGAACTGTTGGTGTTGCTCTGGTAACTTGTGCATTTGATGTATCTGTGCTCTCCCTTTCAGGAGCCGGAGCAGGTCCCGCTCCTCTCACAGCCGCTCCCGCTCCCGGTCCCGGTCGAGGTCCAAGTCGTACTCCCCGGGACGGCGGCGCCGGTCCCGCTCTCGCAGCCCCACTCCCCCGTAAGCCTGGCTTTGGTCCTCTCTCCTCTTACCTGGGGCTGGTGGGAACAGAGCCCCAGCCAAGGGCACTGCCTCTCTAGTGGGGGATAATAAGCATTTCAAGAAAGAGCAGCAAAGATGGAAAGCAGATTTATAAACAATTTATCTGCTGTATGTGCTTGTAGAGAGAGCATTACTCTGTTCTGGTGGCTTTTTGTTACAACAAAACTGGTGTGTAACTATGAAGGCTTTGTACACCTTCCTTGGGAGCAGGAGGAATCCTCTTGAGTGCTCCATTGGGAAGACTGCAGTGTTTGATTTCCCTTGTGCTGGGAAGCAGGTGGGTGTCACAGGTGTAAGAAGCAGATGCCAGAAGGTCCCTCAGTACCTCCATGATCTAAGGGCTTTATTAAAGAACAGCTTAATAGAGTGCATGGGATCCTGCTGGGTGTTAAAGCTTAGCAGAACAGAACTGACCTTGCATTGTGTCAGAATGGTATCACTGGTTCTTAATTTGTCCTTCTTATTTCCTTAGTTCTTCTGCTGGTTTGGGCTCCAGTTCTGGGCCTCCTATACCAGAATCGAGACTTGGAGAAGAAAATAAAGGCCATCAAATGCTAGTAAAAATGGGTAAGATGCTGTTCTAGAGTCTTGCACAAGCCAGGAAACTAATTCAGGCACTGAACTCTTGGATATAATTAAGGCATGTTCATCCCTTGCCATTCCAAGGTCAGCATAAAGATGTTCAGAGGTACAAGTACTTAGAACACAGAGCAGTGCTGGTTACCCTTCTGGGAAGGATATAAAAGACAGGAATGTGAGTTTGGCATCAGACAGAACTGACCTACCTGAGATATTTCATCTTACTAGTACAGGTCAGCAGGGTTGACCAGACAGACTGGGCTTATGCTGCCTTTCCTCTTGCCCTCCTAAAAGCTTTTAGGGATAGTGGTGCTGTCTGTCAGCTCCTGGAATCTCTGCATATTAATGCTTGTGAAATGTGTTGTTTCAGGCTGTCCCCATCCTGCTGCATCAAATTGATGCTCTTTGGTTGTTTCCAGTATTTCCATGTTTGTCTTCACAATTTAGTAATAAAGAAATAGTGACAGGATTGCAATGTCATGTCCTTGCTGCAGGATGGAGTGGGTCTGGTGGATTGGGAGCCAAGGAACAAGGAATTCAGGATCCAATTAAAGGAGGGGATATTCGAGACAAATGGGATCAGTACAAAGGAGTGGGAGTTGCCTTGGACGACCCTTACGAAAACTACCGGAGAAATAAAAGTTACTCGTTTATCGCCCGCATGAAGGCCAGGGATGAATGTAAGTGATGCTTTCACCAGTTTACAAACCTGTGCAGACTTGGCAGTGCTTGTGTCCTGTTTACTGTTGACTGTAAACCCAAATGAAAACATCAGTAACTCTTAATTCTTTCTAATGTAATGGATACAATAAACCAACAGGTAAGTGGATGTGTGTGCTCTGATCGACCCAGTGTGTTGTTTTTAGGCATTGTGTTGTGTTCTAATTTCTGAAACGTTAATTAATTAGCCTGTTTTATGTAAGTGACTTCTTGGCTTCAATGCTGAGCACCTGCATCTTTGAATGTTACCCCTCTAACACTCTGAGCAGTCACAAAGGTAGTGGAGGGGGAGCTGTGCCACAGCAGGGAGGGCTGTGTGGTTGGAACGAAGTGAGACCACACTTACTGTTACCCTGCCCTACTCAGACTTTCCTACCTTAGTGCCACCTTCTGTCAAAGCCAAAATTGGTAATAAATTCCCTGTAGTTCAGGAAGGGTTCAGAAAAAAGGTGTTTATAAGAGCCAATTACCCAAATGATGGATTTTTGCAGAGAGTCTGTGATACATCAAACAACTGCCCTTGCCAACAGCTAAAAGGAAAAAAAATTGGCATGTTCAATGAAAAGTCACTTCTGCCTCTGGCTGCTGTAGATCTGTGCAATCAAATGGGTTCAGAAAAGCCCAAAAAGAAGAGTTTGTTATTATCAGAGCCCTCATTCCATGAGACATTTGGGACAGCTTAGGTGACTGCAGAATGTAAGGACTGTTTTCCCTATTGTTTCAGTGAAGCGTGAAACACAAGACCCTCCACCACCTGAATAACTCTCTGAAGAAAGATGTCTTGCATCTTCTGCAAAACATTAAACTTATAGAAATCCGGATTAAAGTCTGGAGGAAGTGACAAATGAATTACTTTTAAAACTATGGTGAAAAATGGAAAGCTATGACATGTACCTCAACACTTGTCATTTAGTGTTTACAAAAGGCCAGCTGTTACCATGACATGTCTAGCAAGCTTAAAAATTTCCATTTATCTTGAAAAATTTTTTAATTAGTTTCCCATTTTATACTAAACTAAACTGCAGTCAGGCTGTCCCTGGTGCAGGATTGTGCCTCGTTCATCCTGTGGAATACAGACATTATGTGATGTGGTTGCATGTTCTCTAGTTCCATAATGTATGTTTATTTCTCTCAAAAGGTTAATTCTATTTGAAGTGGAGGGGTGCTGCCTTGGGATCAAGTCAGACTGATGCTGAGCAGTGTATCCTAATGTCTAAAAGGGGAATGAAGCATCTAGTTCCAGTGCAGGTGACCTTTGAGCACTGTGCGAGCTTTTAGGACCTTCCACCCACCTCCAGGCCCCACAGCAGCTGCTGCAGCCCCCACTGGGCAGGACACGAGGGGCAGTTCTCTGAGGGATGGGCAATGCTTTGTAACGGAAGACAGTCTTGGAGCTTTTTATATTTTTGTACATACCCTTTAATAAAAGCCAATTAGTTCAATAGAAGAGAATCCATTTTCTCTGCTAAGTTTCTATCAATGAGACGTTCTTGGAAACTTCCTGTAATCTAAATGAGAGATGAAACAAACCTTTTCTAACTGTTTGCAGAGACCACCAGCTAGAGCTGTTAGGCCCTTACACTGCACTTCCAGTCCCCAGGTCTGCGTGGCTGTTCCCTTTTCCAGTTGTTTGTTTGTATAGCAAAACCCTCTTAAAACCATCCAATTACTATGGTGGAATATCAGTTTGTTCTAGATCTGCTGTAGCTGTGGAACTGTACCTGTCTGTGAATCAGCATACAACACCTGTATGTTACCAACTTGTGAATTTTTTTGTTTTGCCTTCCAATAAACACTTTTTTTAAAAATAAAATGGCAGCTCAGATTTCAGAGTAAATGGGTTCCTCTACCTTGATTATAAGCCTTCCTTGTACTGAATTTATCTTAACTTTGTGTGTGTTTGGGTTTGTTGTCATCTGACCAGGCTGATCTACAGAAACACTGTTTAGATAAGGGCACTAAAGTCAGGATATGGTGATTTTCCCTGTGGTTGTATTTCTCAGGGGCTGTAGTACAGACTTTCACTTCTACCACGATCACAGATATGGTCACAGATCTCACAATCCACGGGATAAACATGCACACCCTGATGACTTACCACAGTCCCTTTAGAGAGATGTGTTTGCTTGGTTTCTTTTTTGGTGACAGTCTGGCTGAAGGTTCCTGCCTATCCCTGTACATCAGTAATTAGCAGTTTGTACTGACTCATTTATGCTAAGATAGCACTTTGTACAAATCCTTACAGTCCATAGTTTATAACTTTTTATCTGTGCAAGTTGGAAGGGTTTTGTTCCAGCCTTAGAACTGTAAATACAGAAGTTCAAAGAGTCAAAGCAGTTACTCCTCCTGTGCTCTCCGAATTTCTTCAAGTGCTTGTTCAAGTGTTAGAGGGGGGGATTTGTGATTCTTGATGTACTGCAAAGCAAAGGTAATACACAAAGGTCTTTATTATGTAGATAATTATTTTCTAGTATTTCTTAAATAATAAATCTTCATGTTAAGATACCTGCATTTTTCTGTACTAGCAACAGAAAGTGACCCTCCTGTTGCAGCATTTGGAAGATCTCAGCTTGTTTCAGGACAGCTAAACTTTAATCTTTCAAAACCACGGCGTCCAGCAAGACCTGAGTCTTTTTGTTTACTGTACAAACTTACAAATAATTCCTATCCAAAGAAACTTGGTTTGTTGCAAATACCAGAAGCACCTGGAAAGGAATATGTGCTCAATGTGTCTGGTATGTCACAAATACCTCCTTAGCCTCTTCCAGAGTGTGGTAGTGGAACTTCTCACGCTCCAAGGAGTCCACGAGGGATGAGTGAAGGTGTTGAACATTCTCAACAAACTGCTGAGTCAACAGCAAGTGCTGTTTGAACATGGCTTGTAAAACGAGGGCTGAGGGGCTGTACGTGGTCAGGGCTGTGGGAAAGGGACAGGACGGACTGGGGTGAGGCACAGCAAGGGCTGAGCAAGCCAAGCAGGGCTTGGGTGCAGAAAACAGTGCAACAACAGAAGGGTCAGGGTGTTTTTCAGTACCTTCTACTGCATCCATGCTGATGACGTGGCTGGCAATGGGCACGGGCTCAATGTAGCTGGTTCCTAGAGGTGGGCTGAGCACTGCAGAGGGGTTTGCTGTGGGTCAGGGAACATCAGAATTGGTGGGTGGAGAGAGGGGAAAGGTTTAATGCATCAACTTGGGTGATCTTTAGCAGTCTCCAGGGACAGCAGCTGCCCCAGAACCCCTAAAACAGCCCTAAAACCACTGTAGAGTCTAACAGGGAATTCTGTCAGCCAAAAAAGCTGCTGAAATAGTTATACAACCTCCACAGTTTCTTTACTCTTGGGGTCACAACAGCCACCATTGCAGAAGGCATCTCTTCTAACCCTGGGCAGAGTAAAAATAAAGGCTTTTGTACTCAAAGTGTGTTGTCAAACACACTTGAGTTTTGACTTTTCCCTCCCTGCATGTGGCAAGAAGTGGCTCTTAGCCCTTTTTCCTTTAAATAAAGAGACAGGCAGGAGGCTCCCCCTCAGGAATGTGAAAGGTCACATCTGTCCTGTCATGGGGCCACAGTGCTTTCCCAAGAGAGAAATAAAATGCAAAAGGAGAACTCTGAGCAACCACTTTAGTAACACACCAATGATATTATTTACAATAGTGAAGATACCAGAGTGTTGAATTTCATATAAGAGTATTACTTGTGCTCTTATGAGTTTTGTCACTAACACACAGCCCCAGATCCTGTGGGGCTTTCTTTAAGCAAAAATCAGTTCTGTGTTCTTATTATGATATTCAGTCCCAGTCTTTTCCATACACAGCAGACTGAAGTGTTGGGCTTTAGAGTTTTTAATTTAGTGCCAGTGAGGGGAAGCTGGTACTGAAACCAGGAATATCAGGGCTGGGGGGGCTGACATATAGAATGTAGAAGCAGCTCTGCACTCACCCTTTGCCCAGCAGTAGGAGAAGGGGGGCCCTGCTGTCTGAACCCCCGTGTCTCTCACAGGCACTCGGTGCCCCCGTTTGTGCCGCTCCTGGGGCTGCAGCGGGGACGGGGCTGAGGACGAGTGTCCTGCAGAGTATGAGCAGCTCTCAGCATGTCCCTCTGATGTTCTGGATACAGATTCCCCCTCTGTTGCAGACAGAGACCCTTCAAAGTCTTCAGAATATTCTGAACTAAGAGTTGTCTCATCCTGATCAAGATAACCCTGTTTGTGTCCAGGGGAATCTGTGGAAACTCCACTTAAATGCTCAGAGATTTTGGCTTCAGTGATGCTTTTTTCAACATCCTCTTCAGAAACTTCATGACCAGTTACTGCACTGGTCATTTTAAGAGAAGCTTGGCCCTCTTCCACCATCACATATTTGTTTGATTCTTGAGTAATTTCAGTGTCTTTCCCCTGTAAAAGTATTTATTTTAGAACTTCCACCCTCCACCAAACAAAGGCAGCCCAGGAACAGGTGCCAGTAGGGAAGTCCTACTTACCTTCTGCTTTAGTTCTGCTGCCTGACTGGTGCTATCTGGGGCCAAATCATCCAGGCTCAGGATATTCAGTCTGAAATCTGCAATCAAAGAATGCCTTGATGTGAAAATTTGCATAAAAGTTACAGTGCACTTGCCCTTAAATGAGAAAAGTGGAAAAATAATCAGTCCTACCTTCATAGTTCAAAGTGTAATACCAAAAGGTAATAGTAATCAATCACTCCTCCTAAAAACTCCTCCTAAAATTTTCTCCTTTGATCTGCTGATGCAAATTCAAGAGAGTTTTGCTGCCCCTCATTTACAGCTCTTCTCACTCTAACCCACTGGTATATTGTCCCATTCATATTTGAAAACTACTCTAAATATTATAATAATTTTGATGTCCATAATATCACCCAGGGCAGCAGAACTGGCCTGAACCCAAAGTCAGTCAGAAGCAAAGAGAAACACAAAACTATTGTACTAGAAAAAAAGAAACAGATCAATATAATTACTCTGACAAGGCCTTGGTTTATGTAACATTTCACCACTGAATCCTTTCCAAGTGAGGATTTGCCCGTGTTTATTAGTGAATTTATCAGATCATCAGCACAATTCGTGCCAAGTCTCCTTGAGAGTAGTTTAGAAAACTTACCATTTGAGCTTCTGCTGGTTGGATCTTCTGTATCATCTGCATTTGAAAATAATTCATCTAATGATTTTATTTCACTTCTGTCACTTCCAAGGCATCCTTGGCTTTGTTTGGTGTAGCTTGTTCCAGGCACAGCAATCTTTACAGGGTTGTCAGTCATGGAAGATCTCACTGTCTGTCCTGACCGGTTTCTGCTGGTGGGTGAAGGTGCTGGTGAATTAACTCTACTAAAAACACTTTCTGGTGAGTCTTTGTTGTGAAAAGAAGATGCTTTAGATACCTCTGTTGGTACAATTTCCTTATGAGACAGAGGAGACTTTCCTGATGGAACTGGAGCCTTTTGAAGACCATGAAAAAGAGAGTTAAGTGTTACTTCATTATTATGTGTCGATTGCCCAAAACAAATCGTTATGGGTAAAATAAGAGTAATTTAAGGTGTTTTAAGATGTTAAGAAGCTGAATCCTGTCATGAACAAAACACTTGCAAAATCAAAATTCAGCATCTGCTGTAACCTGAATAAAAACTGACTGAACAATTAATTCTGAAGAGTATTGATAAAAACTCACAATGCACCAATGTTTATATTTACCTTTTCATGCCGTTGAGCGTCGCTTACAACAACCTTCCGATTCCCATCTGCACAGGAAACCCTCGAAGAGTTCTCCATCAATTCTCTCATTTCCTCTTCATCAGTATCCAGATCAAGCTGTTTAACCAGAACATTCTTTTTAGGGCTTTGGGTGCTTTCCTCTCCTTCAGAACTGGCATCCCTGCGGGTCCCACTCCCCCAGTTCTTCAGGTACTTCTTGCCCCTGGCACCGTGTCCATGCCTGGAGGCAGATGAGGACGACTCTTCATCCAAAGCCTTCAGGCCTGGCTCAGTGTTCTGCAATTCCAGCTGCTTTTTCCGACTCATGATCTTGCTTTCCAGTTGTGCCACTTTGCTCAGGACTGAGCTGGTCCGTGTTTGGGCGGCGCTGCCCGGGCCCGGCTGGGCTCCGTGTCCCTTCCCCGCATTCCCGGTGCTTCCCGGGCCCCGCTGGGCTCCGTGTCCATTCCCCGCATTCCCGGTGCTTCCCGGGCCCCGCTGGGTTCCGTGTCCCTTCCCCGCATTCCCGGTGCTTCCCGGGCCCCGCTGGGCTCCGTGTCCATTCCCCGCATTCCCGGTGCTTCCCGGGCCCCGCTGGATCCCTCGGGCGGTCCCATCGCGCTGCTCCCGGCCCCGGTCCCGGCAGGACGCGGCTCTCCCGGCGCTCTCCAGCTCCGTGCCCGCCACCCCGACAGCACTGCGGGGGATGAGCCCGGCCGGGGGAGTCCTGTCAGCCCCATCGCCGTGTCCCTGCCAAGAATCGCGGAATCACCGAGGCTGGAAAAGCCCTCCCAGACCATCCAGTGCGACTTGTACCCGATCCCCGCCTTGTCCCCCAGCCCAGGGCACTCAGTGCCACATCCACTTGTTCCTTGGACACCTCCGGGGGTGGGCGCTCCAAACCTCCCTGGGCAGCTCATTCCAATGTCTGACCACCCTTTCCAGGAAGGAATTCCTCCTGATATCCAACCTGAACCCGCCCTGGAGCAACTTGAGGCCGTTTCCTCCTGTTCTGTCCCTTGTTCCCTGCGAGCACAGCCCGACCCTCACCTGGCCCACCCTCCTGTCAGGGAGCTGCACAGAGGGGGTCGTACAGGCCCCTGCCCACACGGCCAAACACCGGCCTGGGGCGCGGGGGCCCCGGTACGGACCGAGCCGAGGCCCCGGCGCCTCACCTGCCCTCGGCCCGCGGGAGCTCGAGCGACAGCGGCCATAGCGGAGGGACCGGAGGGACCGCCCGAACTGAGGCGGCGGCGGCTCCGGCACGGCCTGAAGGCCGCGGCTCCCCAACACCGCACCCGCCCGTTGGCTCCGCCAGCCAATCCCGAGCGGGCTCACACTACCGCCAGCCAATCCCGAGCGGGCTCACACTACCGACAGCCAATCCCGAGCGGGCTCATACTGCTACCAGCCAATCCCGAGCAGGCTCACACTACCGACAGCCAATCCCGAGCAGGCTCACACTCCCACAGCCAATCCCGAGCAGGCTCATACTGCCACCAGCCAATCCCGAGCAGGCTCACACTACCCACAGCCAATCCCGAGCAGGCTCACGCTACCCATAGCCAATCCCGAGCAGGCTCACGCTGCTGCCAGCCAATCCCGAGCAAGCTCACTGCCGCCAGCCAATCCCGAGCAAGCTCACTGCCGCCAGCCCCGAGCGCTCTGACTACAAGTCCCAGCATGGCCCGGGACCAATAAATAAAGATTTAAGGACCAGCTCAAGCTCTGCCAGGGGAAATTTAAGTTGGAAATCAGAAAAAAATTCCTTCCAGAGAGAGTGCTCAGGGATTGGAATGGGCTGCCCAGAGAGGGGGTGGATTCCCCATCCCTGGAGGTGTTTAAACTGAGCTTGGCTGTGGCACTGAGTGCCATGATCTGGTAAAGGGACTGGAGTTGGACCAAGGGTTGGACTTGATGATCTCGGAGGTCTTTTCCAACCCAATCCATTCTGTGATTCTGTGGATGTGGCACTGAGGGAGAATCCACCATGTCTTGATCCAACCCCACTGGGATCACCAGCCCAGGACACAGAGTGCCAGAGTGATCACAGTGGGGTTGGATCAAGGGTAGGACTTGATGAGCTCAGAGGTCTCTTCCAACCCAAGTGAGAAGAGCAACGAGGCTGGAGAAGGGACTGGAGCACAAGTGCTGTGGGGAGAGGCTGAGGGAGCTGGAGGTGTTCAGCCTGGAGAAGAGGAGGCTCAGAGGTGACCTCAGCACTGTCTGGAACTGCCTGAAGGGAAGTTCTGGCCAGCTGGGGGTTGGTCTCTTCTCCCAGGCACTCAGCAATAGGACAAGGGGGGCTCAAGCTCTGCCAGGGGAAATTGAAGTTGGAGATCAGAAGGAAATTCTTTGCAGAGAGAGTGCTCAGGGATTGGAATGGGCTGCCCAGAGAGGGGGTGGATTCCCCATCCCTGGAGGTTTTTAACCTGAGCTTGGCCGTGGCACTGAGTGCCATGATCTGGTAAAGGGACTGGAGTTGGACCAAGGGTTGGACTTGATGATCTCAGAGGTCTTTTCCAACCCAATCCATTCTGTGATTCTATGGATGTGGCACTGAGGGAGAATCCACCATGTCTTGATCCAACCCTACTGTGATCACCAGCCCAGGGCACTCCGTGCCCTGGGCTGGTGATCACAGTGGGGTTGGATCAAGAGTTGGACTTGCTGATCTCTGAGTTGGATCAAGGGTTGGACTTGCTGATCTCGGAGGTCTTTTCCACCCCAATCCATTCTATGATTCTGTGATTCAGCAAAACCTGAAGGCACATTGAGAGCCCACGGCCCTGCATTTACCTCTAGACACGGGCTGAGAGTTGTGTGTGCTGAGGAGAGAGGGTGGGAGGATCTGTGACAGCCTTGACTTCAGCTGGCCCACTTTGTAGCCTGTGCAATAAATAACCAAGATCAAATTCTTCTGCTTGTCCAAGAGCTGTAAAACAATTCCAGTGAAGAACTTTGAAATCTCTGACATACAGTGCAAAAACAGTCAGTCTATATAATTTTTTTTCCCAAATGAATTCCTGTAGATTTAGCACTTATGTGGCCACAGAGAGCCAGCCTTGGTCAGGCTGCTGGTCAGGATTTATGCAGGTTTGGTGGCTGGGCTGTATTTGATGCCAAAAAGTTGGATCTCAGGCCAGCAGAAGCTTCATTGGGTGAAGGAGCTTCCTTGGGTGAAGGAGCTTCATTGGGTGAAGGAGCTTCATTGGGTGAAGGAGCTTCCTTGGGTGAAGGAGCTTCCTTGGATGAAGGAGCTTCCTTGGATGAAGGAGCTTCCTTGGGTGAAGGAGCTTCCTTGGGTGAAGGAGCTTCCTTGGGTGAAGGAGCTTCACTGGGTGAAGGAGCTTCCTTGGGTGAAGGAGCTTCATTGGGTGAAGGAGCTTCCTTGGGTGAAGGAGCTTCCTTGGGTGAAGGAGCTTCCTTGGGTGAAGGAGCTTCATTGGGTGAAGGAGCTTCCTTGGGTGAAGGAGCTTCCTTGGATGAAGGAGCTTCATTGGATGAAGGAGCTTCCTTGGATGAAGGAGCTTCATTGGGTGAAGGAGCTTCATTGGATGAAGGAGCTTCCTTGGGTGAAGGAGCTTCATTGGGTGAAGGAGCTTCATTGGATGAAGGAGCTTCATTGGGTGAAGGAGCTTCCTTGGGTGAAGGAGCTTCCTTGGATGAAGGAGCTTCCTTGGATGAAGGAGCTTCCTTGGGTGAAGGAGCTTCATTGGGTGAAGGAGCTTCATTGGGTGAAGGAGCTTCATTGGATGAAGGAGCTTCCTTGGGTGAAGGAGCTTCCTTGGGTGAAGGAGCTTCATTGGATGAAGGAGCTTCATTTGGTGAAGGAGCTTCCTTGGGTGAAGGAGCTTCCTTGGGTGAAGGTTGTTTTGACAAGGTTTACAGTAATAATGTAACAGGGTTTGCCCAGGAAAAAGCTGGAGGTGGGTTATCCAGGGAAAGGTCAAACAATGCCCTGAACAGAAGAACATTCCAAGGGTTCCCACAGCCCTCCCTGGCCCTACTTTGCCCACCCAGCTGAGGTGGCTGGGGGAGAACCCTGGGAGTGGAAACATCAGAAAGAATTTCTTCACAGAAAGAGTGATTAGACACTGGAATGGGCTGTATGAATATCTAAAGAGAGGGGTCAGAGAATGGAGCAGGCTCTGCTTGGTGGTGCACAGCAAGAGCACGAGAGTCAACAGGCAGAAACTGATGCCCAAGAAGTTCCACCTGAATATGGGGAAGAACCTCTGAACTGTGCACTGAAACAGACTGCCCAGAGAAGGTGTGGAGTCTCCCTCACTGGAGAAATTCCAGAGCCACCTGGAGACAATCCTGTGCCATGTGCTCTGGGACGTGCAGGGAAGTGAGACCAGCTGAGCCACTGTGGTCCCTTCCAGCCTGACCCATCCTGTGAACCTGTGGCTGCCCAGGCAGGTTTGGACTCACCACCCTTGGAGGTGTCCAAGGAACGACTGGACGTGGCCCTCGCTGCTCCGGGCTGGGTGACAAGGCGAGGATCGGTGGCAGGTTGGCCTCGATGTCCTCAGAGGTCGTTTCCAACCCCAGTGATTCTGTGGAGCTGTACGAGGGCTGCGGGCGGGGAGCGCCTGGCGGGCCGCGATAACGGACCCCGACGAGCCGCGGCCGCCTCGCCAGCCGCTCCCTCCGCCCTGGTCCCGGACAGCCGCTCCCTCCGCCCCGTCCAGCCGGTTCCTTGGCCTGGCCTGGCCTGGCCCGGACAGCCGGTCCCTCCGCCTGCCGGTCCCTCCGCCCGCCGGTTCCCCCGCCCCGGCCCGGCCGGTCAGCCGATCCCTCCGCCTGCCGGTCCCTCCGCCCGCCGGTTCCCCCGCCCCGGCCCGGCCGGTCAGCCGGTCCCTCCGCCTGCCGGTCCCTCCGCCCCGGCCCGGCCAACCGGTCCCTCCGCCTGCCGGTCCCTCCGCCCCGGCCCGGCCAACCGGTCCCTCCGCCCGCCGGTTCCCCCGCCCCGGCCCGGCCGGTCAGCCGGTCCCTCCGCCTGCCGGTCCCTCCGCCCCGGCTCGGCCAACCGGTCCCTCCGCCCGCCGGTTCCCCCGCCCCGGCCCGGCCGGTCAGCCGGTCCCTCCGCCTGCCGGTCCCTCCGCCCCGGCTCGGCCAACCGGTCCCTCCGCCCGCCGGTTCCCCCGCCCCGGCCCGGCCCCGCCGCCTCCCGCCCCTCGCCCCGCCCCGGCCGCGGCCCGACCCAGCGGGAGGAAGATGGCGGCGCTCATTCCCCTCAGCCAGCAGGTACCGGCCCGGGGCTGCGGCGGCACCGCGGGCCGCCCTCCCTCGCTCCCCGCGCCGGGCGGGCCCTGCAGGCAGCGGGCCCTGCCCGCGGGCGGTGCGGCCGGGGCGGGCAGCGGGCCCCGTGCCCGGGAGGAGAACGTTCGGCCCGCGGGGGGAAAGGGTCGGAGCGCGGCGGGGAGCGGGACCCGGGCGGGGCGGGCGAAGGAGCGGCCCCCGCTGTGCCCCCGGGCCCGGCCGTGCTGGGGGCGCTCCCCTTGCGGAGGCCCCGGAGCTGCGCCCCGGGATGGGAAGGGAAGGAAAGGGAAGAGGGAAGGGAAGGGAAGGGAAGGGAAGGGAAGGGCAAGGCCGGGCCGGGGGTCTCCAGGCGCTCCCCCGCCCGAGCCGCAGTCCGGGGACCGCGGGGGTTGTCGCGGCCTGGGGGTCCGAGGGCCGGGGCGGAGGTTCCGACCAGGGGTGCGTCACCCGCTTCTCCCGATTGTACCGCCCTGAGCCGCCGGGCTGTCGTGACACGGTGTCGCGACTTGGTGTCGCGGCTGTGCAGGGACACCGGGAAGGGGCTGCGGGGAGAGCAGGAGGGGTTTGTTCGCCCATCAGTGGCAGGATGAGGCTTCAGCAGGGCAGGGAACAGGCACGTTCCCCGACCCTTGGAATGGGGTTAACGAGGCTCTGGGAGAGGCTCCTTCCAGCTCTGGTTGAATGTTCAGAGTCCACTGGCTGTTTTTTGTTGTTACAAGTTTGGGGATTTTTTTATTAACTTCTCACCCAAATAATTCCAAGCTAAGCAGTGTGATTGCTGTTTAGACTCACAGAATGGATTGGGTTGGAAAAGACCTCCGAGATCATCAAGTCCAACACTTGATCCAACCCCACTGTGATCCAACCCTTGATCCAACCCCACTGTGATCACCAGCCCAGGGCACAGAGTGCCCTGGGCTGGTGATCACAGTGGGGTTGGATCAAGACATGGTGGATTCTCCCTCAGTGCCACATCCACAGAATCACAGAATCAGCTGGGTTGGAAAAGACCTCTGAGATCATCAAATCCACCCTTGGTCCAACTCCAGTCCCTTTACCAGATCATGGCACTCAGTGCCACGGCCAAGCTCAGGTTAAAAACCTCCAGGGATGGGGAATCCACCCCCTCTCTGGGCAGCCCATTCCAATCCCTGAGCACTCTCTCTGTAAAGAATTTTTTTCTGATCTCCAAGTTCAATTTCCCCTGGCAGAGCTTGAGCCCCCCTTGTCCTATTGCTGAGTGCCTGGGAGAAGAGACCAACCCCCAGCTGGCCAGAACTTCCCTTCAGGCAGTTCCAGACAGTGCTGAGGTCACCTCTGAGCCTCCTCTTCTCCAGGCTGAACACCCCCAGCTCCCTCAGCCTCTCCCCACAGCACTTGTGCTCCAGTCCCTTCTCCAGCCTTGTTGCTCTTCTCAGTTGGGTTGGAAGAGACCTCTGAGATCATCAAGTCCAACCCTTGGTCCAACTCCAGTCCCTTTACCAGATCATGGCACTCAGTGCCACGGCCAAGCTCAGGTTAAAAACCTCCAGGGATGGGGAATCCACCCTCTCTCTGGGCAGCCCATTCCAATCCCTGAGCACTCTCTCTGCAAAGAATTTCTTTCTCATCTCCAACTTCAATTTCCCCTGGCAGAGCTTGAGCCCCCCTTGTCCTATTGCTGAGTGCCTGGGAGAAGTTTATACTTTTCCATATTTCTGGAAATAGAGTTGGTTTTTCTTATTTCCTTTCAAGCAAAAGAAAAGCAAGACCACTCTCAGTGCCTTGAAATTAACATTATTTTATACTTGGCCAGTCAGAAATTGAGAAGAACTGCTATTAGTAGTACTTAAATACATTGATTTCTGTTTGATAATGACCTTTTGTTTGTGACACTATGAAAATTTATCTCTCAGTGGACTGTGATGCTTCAATAACACGTCATTTGCTGTGTCTCTTACTAAGAGTATGTGCTGCTTTTGAGCTCCTGAATAGCAGGAGTCCAGATTAACATCTGCTTAATTAAATGAACATGTTAAGAAACATCTGAAACAATCCCTGCCCACAGAAACTGTTATCAGGAGTGGGGTAATGGGGTGCAAAATATGTGAGTAAAATAAACTCTGGCTGTGAGTTTGTAGTTGTGAAACGTCTGTAGTACATTGGTAAAAATGAAATAATTATCATATATTTGCACTAGAAGTCCAGTTTCTGTGTTGTTTAAGTTCTCAGTGGTATTTCCTTTGATACAACATGTAAAGGGAAAAAGAACCACATTCTGTGAACATGTCAGTTATTTTGACATTATTTTCCAGTTAGTTCAATGTAAATATTCTCGTTTTAAACCATTTTTTGTAGTGAACTGTCAAGAGTAATTGAGCTGCAATCAGGGCAGTAAACAGAATTTCCCTGAAATTAATGAACTAAAAGAGGAAATTAATAAACTTCCTCTTTTCCTCACCTCAGTCTAGTGATTACTGAGGAGAATTGTGCTGGTTACTGTAAATGGGAGAAAGGGAATTAGAAGGAATGGAAGAGGGCACATGTGCTGTGTGCTGAAAAGACATAAAACAGGCACAAAAAGACATAAAATAAGAATATTGATGTCAGCCTGTTAGGGGCTAGAAACAATATGGTTAATTCAAGCTTGTGAAAGTAGTTAATTGTATGTTGTCCTTCATATTAATCATTTTAGGAAGAAATTCTTCACTTTAGGAAGAAATCCTCACTGGGAGGGTGGGCAGGCCCTGGCACAGGGTGGGCAGAGCAGCTGTGGCTGCCCCAGCCCTGGGAGTGTCCCAGGCCAGGTTGGAGCCCCCTGGGACAGTGGGAGGTGTCCCTGCCCATGGCAGGGGTGGCACTGGGTGGGCTTTGAGGTCCCTTCAACCCAAACCATTCTGGAATTCTATACTCTTCATATACTGTTTAATATTTCATCTGCCTTTGTTGCACCTGACTGTGCATAAACCCAGTTGAAGAGCAAGATGGTGAAATTGGTTCTTGGAGTTGAGTCCAGTTCTGTTTTGTCTTGGGTATCTTTATTTTCTTCCATTTGCTGCCCCTGCCAGTGGTCTCTCCACTGTGCCAAACATGCTCAACCTGCAGCCTCAGGCAGGTCTGGGGAGTTGTGTCAGAAATACTGGGATGCTTTTGCAGATCTTTTTGTAGCTCAGTTTTCTGAGACAACTCAGAGTACTCAGCAAGTAGTAAAAGGGCAAAATAAATCATTTTGTGGCAGCAGAAGCAGCTTTTTTGGCTCTTGTCTGTGTGAACTCCTTGTTTTTTTTCCCCTTTTAAACTCCCTGTTTTCATCTATCCTGTGGTGTAGTTGATGTGAGTAAAAGGAAATGTTTGAAGAGAAGGACACTGAGGAAGGTAATTCATCTGATCCAGAGCTCTTTGTGGTGCTGGGAGGAGCTCAGGAAAGAGAACTGGATGTATTAATAGTTCTGCTGGCAGCAGCTTCCTCCTGCCTTTTTCCCAGCCCTGCAGAAAGGCCCCGGGATCAGCGTCCGTTCCTGTACCACAAATGAAGTGATGGATCTGCTGGGAGACTCAAACTTCAGATTTGTGCAGGAAATCAGCTTGGAGATCAAAAAACAAGGCACCAGAGCTCTGAAGGGTCTTTTTGGGAAATGGTGCAAAGTGTTGATCAGAGCTGAGGTATTGGGAACCACAGAGCAGGCACAGGAACCATGGGGTGGTTCAACTGGAATTCTGACTGAACGTCCAGAGAGGAGCAACGAGGCTGGGGAAGGGACTGGAGCACAAGTGCTGTGGGGAGAGGCTGAGGGAGCTGGGGGTGTTCAGCCTGGAGAAGAGGAGGCTCAGAGGTGACCTCAGCACTGTCTGGAACTGCCTGAAGGGAAGTTCTGGCCAGCTGGGGGTTGGTCTCTTCTCCCAGGCACTCAGCAATAGGACAAGGGGGCACGATGGGCTCAAGCTCTGCCAGGGGAAATTGGAGTTGGAGAGCAGAAAGAAATTCTTTGCAGAGAGAGTGCTCAGGGATTGGAATGGGCTGCCCAGAGAGGGGGTGGATTCCCCATCCCTGGAGGGTTTTAAGGTGAGATTGGATGAGGCACTGAGTGCCATGATCTGGTAAAGGGACTGGAGTTGGACCAAGGGTTGGACTTGATGATCTCAGAGGTCTTTTCCAATCCATTCTGTGATTCTATGGATGTGGCACTGAGTGAGAATCCACCATGTCTTGATCCAACCCCACTGTGATCACCAGCCCAGGGCACTCTGTGCCCTGGGCTGGTGATCACAGTGGGGTTGGATCAAGGGTTGGATCCCAGTGGGGTTGGATCAAGGGTTGGACTTGCTGATCTCGGAGGTCTTTTCCAACCCAATCCATTCTATGATTTTCTGACAGGTTATGCTTTGACATCATCAACTGCCAACTCTTCACAGTGTTTGTCTCTGTTTGCCAGTGTTGACAGTCTTGGGCAGGTCCTGCATCTGCAGACATCCCCAAATTGCAGAATCCTCTTGAATGATGGTGATGGCATCACATGTGGGGAGGGCTGGATGGAGAGCTGTGCTATTTTTATCCCATGAACCGATTTTGTCTTGTCTGCTTCATCACAGAGGTGCAGTCATTTGGGTAAATCAGCTGGAGAGGCTGAATCTTTGAAAAATTCTGCAAATAGGGAATTAACTGAGTGCTGATGTGCTTTCCAGCAGCACCTGGGTGAATATTTTGCTGTAGAAGAAAGCCCATCACCCTGTATTGCTGCCACCTCTGATGGTAACTCAGCCACATGGCATAGCTGACAATACCAAATGAGGGTGACAGGAGTGACACTGGTGATGGGATGAGATCATTCTGTCCTGCTGCTGGAGTGGTTTGTGTTGGATCTTGGTATGAGTCCAGTTTCTGCACGCTCTGGGTTACTCATCAGTTAGAGGAGCTTGTAGTTGTGTTTGACTCTTCTCTGAGCTTTCTGATAAACAAGAGGCACAAGGTTTGGTGGCTAAAACATGCTGGGTTTGATTCAGAGTGGGACAGACTGTTTCCTACTTCCCCCTTTTCTCTGAGTGGTGTGTTTCCTGCTTGGACTGGAACCCAGTGCTTGGCTGTGCTGATCATTCACATGTCAGCAGAAAGAACAGTCAGATTTGTGAGTTATAGTCAAGGCATTCCTCTGAAATCCTTCAGGAAGAGCTGGAGCTTCCAGAGGGTGCTGAGGATGGAGAATGGAGCAGCTTACTTTGTTGGAGGACAAAAGTGAAGTACATTATAGATGCTTAAGAAGCTGTTCTGAAAATGCAGGATTTTCCTATCCAAATAGAGCTATTAATCCTCAGAGTCAGTGTTGGGTTGTGCTCAGTAATTTCAGATGGCTGCTTAAATTAAGCTTTGGCATGTTTATTTAAATTCACAGAAAGGTTCTCTTGGTGTAAAATAAAATTTCATTGGCCTTTTCTTTCATTGTGTTTCTGCCTTACTCAGAGTAGCCAGAACATCTGGAAATCCATGGAGATGACAGGGGAGAAGGTGGCATTTGAGAGGTGACATCCCAGTGATGGGAGTTGGTGGGAAATACTCCCTTGTCAGGTGTCTGACTGGTGGCCTGGAGATGCAGAGTCGTTGTCCCAGACAGGCTTAGGAGTGTTGTAACCTCTCAGCATCTCGCTCATTAAACTGTTTGTTGGGTTATTTTGTTGATTGTTTTTTAAGGCCTTTAACTTGTTTTGGACTGGGTTGGTTTTGCTGGAGAACAGTGTGGAGGGACAACCTGCACGTGGACTCACGTGGCAGTTGTAGGAGGCAAGTGAGAAAATGGGGGGTTTGGGGACTCTGCCTCTTTTGGCATTTCAGTTCCATCTGCTTGGAACATCAGCAGGAGGGAAGGGAGTGAGATCTTCTTGTTAAGTGCCCTGAAAAGGAAGGGCCTCCCTTGGCTCTGCTGCTTTGGTGTAATGCAGTTTGAAATCCTTCATTGTCAGGAAATTGTGACATTGGCAATTAGCCATTTATTCTATTTATTTTTTGTTTTACTCTCTTTCACTTCTAGATCTTAGTGCTGAAATAATCACAGGCTGGGGCTCTGGATGGGTGTCTAACTGAAACTATTCCAGCAGGGAGTCAGGTCAGCACTGGGTTGAAAACTGGCCCTTTGTTGGCAGCAGTTCTCATCCTGAGACCTGAAATACTTTGGCAAATAGTTCAAAGCTGTTCTACAAAACCTTATTTTCATGTAGTTGTTGATTAAAAGCATGAGGAGAAGTTGGAATGCTGATGAATGAGAAGTTCTAGGAGGTGACAGGAACCTGTTGGCCACAGGTTTGGGGGGATCACAGTTACCCACACTTAAATTTCAGGTATTTGGTTTCCATCACAGAGAATTAACACTCTATTTTAGATTCTCTGTAGAATTAATTCACAAAGTGCTTTATGTTTTTTTCTTGTAAATGGTGATTTCTATTCATTCTCTTTTCTTACTTATGTTTCAGTTTCCTACTGGGAATCCAATATATGAAACTTACTACAAACAGGTACATTCTTCATAGAAAAAAGCAAAAATAAAGTGCAGTTTCTTCTTGCTCAAGATTGTCATCTCTTTCCTTTCCCCACTGCAAACTGCTCATGCAGTTTGTGTAACTCCTGACCTGGAGACACCACATTTCTCATCTCTGCTTTCACAACAGTCATGTTTCAATTAAAAGTTAATTTTTCTCTTTCAGGTAGATCCAACATACACGGGGAGAGTTGGGGCAAGTGAAGCTGCTCTGTTTCTTAAAAAATCTGGTCTCTCTGATATCATCCTTGGAAAAGTAAGTTGAAGGAATTGGATAATACTTTTGTGTACTTTTTTGAGTGAAATGAGCAATCTAAAAGGAAAACTTTTGTGTAACGTTTTTGTTGTTTAACTTGACAATGAAATAACATTGTGTGTCATAATTCAGAGCTGAGTGGCCACTTCAAGAGGCCACAAGGTGTGAACTGTTGAACTGAGTTTTTGTCTTGGTTTGAGATAAGCAACTGCCAACCCTCCCAAGCACAGAGAGAAAAGCCTCCCTCCTAACACCAGGGAAAGGGAGGAAAAGGGAGGGGAAGGGAAAAAAAAACACTTCAAACCACGTTTATACTAAAACTACATGAATTTTTCACAGAAAGAAAGAGACAATTAGAAGAGAGTACAAATATTCACTCACACAAGTCTGCAACAACAAAGTCCCCACTTCAATTTCTTAACAAACACACAAATGCTACTGTCCTAACTCCACATTACTTAAGAAAAGACTTATTCCCCAGGGAGACAAACTCAAGCAGAAAGGGGAGACCCAGAACAACACATTTTACTTTCCTGAGATCCCCTGTGAGCCAGTGGTGGGCCTGGTCCTCTCCATCCCCCCTGGGGCAGCATCGTGTGTCCTCCCAAGAGGAGGCTGAGAAGCAACTGCCTTAACCACTCCCACACTGGTTCCTACTTCCCTGGAGATGATGCCATAATGTGGGATGGAATACAAACTTACTGGCTAGGAGAGGTCAGCTGTCAGCTCAGCCCAGCTCAGGTCAGCTGACAGCTTCAGCCTAGTCCAGACTCCAGAGCCCAAATCTAGGCCCACCTGGGTGAACCCATAACAGTTTTGTTTTAAATTCACAGTGGCTTTTATTTTCTGTCTCCACAGATATGGGATTTGGCTGACCCAGAGGGGAAAGGATACTTAGATAAACAGGTAAATGAAAGGTTGCTGTAGATGTGCCACAGATCACCCTTGTTTCAAGCAAACCCTGACCCCAATACTGCTCATCCTCAGCTTTATTTGGGTCAAGTTTTTGTTTACAAGATGAGATTTTTTCCCCAGCACTGCTCATATCCAAGTGAGATATCCAAGTGAGATATCCACTGCTCATATCCAAGACCTCTGAGATCATCAAGTCCAACCCTTGATCCAACCCCACTGTGATCACCAGCCCAGGGCACTCCGTGGTTGGATCAAGATGTGGTGGATTCTCCCTCAGTGCCACATCCATAGAGTCACAGAATGGATTGGAAAAGCCCTCTGAGATCATCAAGTCCAACCCTTGGTCCAACTCCAGTTCCTTTACCAGATCATGGCACTCAGTGCCACGGCCAAGCTGAGCTGAAAAACCTCCAGGGATGGGGAATCCACCCCCTCTCTGGGCAGCCCATTCCAATCCCTGAGCACTCTCTCTGGGAAGAATTTCTTTCTGATCTCCAAGTTAAATTTCCCCTGGCAGAGCTTGAGCCCCCCTTGTCCTATTGCTGAGTGCCTGGGAGAAGAGACCAACCCCCAGCTGGCCAGAACTTCCCTTCAGGGAGTTCCAGACAGTGCTGAGGTCACCTCTGAGCCTCCTCTTCTCCAGGCTGAACACCCCCAGCTCCCTCAGCCTCTCCCCATAGGGCTTGTGCTCCAGTCCCTTCTCCAGCCTCGTTGCTCTTCTCAGTTGGGTTGGAAGAGACCTCTGAGATCATCAAATCCAACCCTTGATCCAACTCCAATCCCTTTACGAGATCATGGCACTCAGTACCACATCCAATCTCATAGAATCACAGAATCAATTGGGTTGGAAAAGAGAATCAGTTGGGTTGGAAAAGTGTCACACACAGTGTCACTAAATATCATAAATGGCTTGTTTTTCCTGATTTATTCTGGTTTTAAATGGACACTGTGATTATTTGTAGGGTTTTTACGTCGCGTTGCGCCTCGTGGCCTGTGCACAGAATGGCCACGATGTCAACCTGAGCAGCCTGAACTTGACTGTGCCACCTCCTAAATTCGTAAGTAACACCCACCTAAATGTGTTTCTGTCTTATATGGGAACTGAGGCTTCAGCTGGAACCTTGGAATGATCCTGTGTTTCCAAAAGACTGTTCTGAGGCTGCAGTTTGATGGCAAAGTGTCCTTGGATCACAGGCTGGGGCTGCCACAGTCCTGTCCTTTGGTGTGGGGTCTGCAGGTTTAACTCTGTCAGCTTGGGCAGGAAGCTGATAATGGCTAAACTCTGAATTTAGGAAAAAAAAGAAAGAAAATAAAGTTATTTTTGAGCTGGGTGATCGGGAGTGGGTAGTAAAAGTCACATCTGCAGCTTTGCCTGCAGGAGTTGCTGCAGAACCTCTTAAGTTGTGTGTTTGGGTATTTAATGCACCTCATAAATGTCCTTATCCAAGAGCTGTAATGGTATAAATAAGTGTGACTTTTATTTAGGTACATGTGCAACCTGTTTCCCTCAGTGTAATTAAGCTTCATGTCTACAACCATCTCTTAAAGCAATTAGTAAGGATTAGAATCACAGAATCATAGAATGGATTGGGTTGGAAATGACCTCTGAGATCAGCAAGTCCAACCTTTGATCCAACCCCACTGTGATCCAACCCTTGATCCAATCCTTGATCCAATCCCGCTGTGATCCAACCCTTGATCCAATCCTTGATCCAGTCCCACTGTGATCCAACCCTTGATCCAATCCTTGATCCAACCCCGCTGTGATCCAACCCTTGATCCAATCCTTGATCCAGTCCCACTGTGATCCAACCCTTGATCCAATCCTTGATCCAACCCTGCTGTGATCCAACCCTTGATCCAATCCTTGATCCAACCCCGCTGTGATCCAACCCTTGATCCAATCCTTGATCCAATCCCACTGTGATCCAACCCTTGATCCAATCCTTGATCCAACCCCGCTGTGATCAACCCTTGATCCAATCCTTGATCCAATCCCACTGTGATCCAACCCTTGATCCAATCCTTGATCCAATCCCGCTGTGATCAACCCTTGATCCAATCCTTGATCCAATCCCACTGTGATCCAACCCTTGATCCAATCCTTGATCCAACCCCGCTGTGATCCAACCCTTGATCCAATCCTTGATCCAATCCCCCTGTGATCCAACCCTTGATCCAATCCTTGATCCAATCCCACTGTGATCCAACCCTTGATCCAATCCTTGATCCAACCCCGCTGTGATCCAACCCTTGATCCAACCCTTGATCCAACCCTTGATCCAATCCTTGATCCAATCCCACTGTGATCCAACCCTTGATCCAATCCTTGATCCAACCCTGCTGTGATCCAACCCTTGATCCAATCCTTGATCCAATCCCACTGTAGGGTTGGATCAAGACATGGTGGATTCTCCCTCAGTGCCACATCCACAGAATCACAGAATCAGCTGGGTTGGAAAAGCCCTCTGAGATCATCAAGTCCAACCCTTGGTCCAACTCCAGTCCCTTTACCAGATCATGGCACTCAGTGCCACGGCCAAGCTCAGGTTAAAATCCTCCAGGGATGGGGAATCCACCCCCTCTCTGGGCAGCCCATTCCAATCCTTGAGCACTCTCTCTGGAAAGGATTTTTTTCTGATCTCCAACTTCAATTTCCCCTGGCAGAGCTTGAGCCCCCCTTGTCCTATTGCTGAGTGCCTGGGAGAAGAGACCAACCCCCACCTGGCCAGAACTTCCCTTCAGGGAGAAACAGAAGTCTGGATATTTATAAACATACATAAATAAAAGTTCTCTTTTTTTCAGCATGACTCCAGCAGTCCTTTGCTGATCACTCCACCTTCAACAGAGACTCACTGGGCTGTCAGGGTAAGTGGAAAAGACAATACATTCCATCCATCCTTTAAAAGTCAAACTTTTCCTTCTGTATCATTTTCCCAGTGAGAGGATTTTGTATCCAATCTATTTCCCATTTCAGAAATCCTCCCTTTCTGTGCAGACTTGTGCACAATGGGGAATGTGGAGGTGCAGTTTTACATGTGCAATAAGTATTAAACAATGATTTGACAACCCCTGGTGTGATGTTTTTAAAACACAATGAATTTTAATCTTCTGCCTGGATTTCTTCCAGAATCCTACAATTAGGCACTGTCATTGTTTGTATAAAGGAGCCCCACTGAGAACAGCAAAGCATTTCACTAAATCCATCCTGAATTATTAATTTAAAGCTTGAGTTCCTATGTTCTGATTAGCATTCAGTGATACATGTAATACAAGTAACTTTTGATGCATATATGTGGGTATTTATATTCAGTTAATTTTCAAACATTTTCAAAAGGTGGAAATTTAATAAAACAATTTATGATGCTGGTTATTGTTTTGTACTTACATCTTGTACTTAAAATGGGCAGAGTAGACTTTAGTTCTGTGTAGTTTATCCAAGTTTTTTTAAGACAGAAACACATCTTGTCTGCTGCATGGTAAAATCTCTCAGCTGTCATAACCTCAGCTCTGAAATTAAGCTCCTAAATCTCTCTAAATACAGCAAGAAATAATGGAAATTTGGGATGAACATGTTACTGCCCAGTCTTAATTTCTTCCAAGATCTCATTTTCAACACTCACACAGGCACATTTTTTTACTTATTCAGACTATTTCTTACCAACTAGGTGGAAGAAAAAGCAAAGTTTGATGGTATTTTTGAAAGCCTTTTGCCAGTAAATGGTTTACTTTCAGGAGACAAAGTAAAACCAGTACTGATGAATTCAAAGCTACCTCTTGATATCCTTGGAAGGGTAAGTGTGCTGTTTAGAGTTTGGTAATCTCTGTTTAGCTTCTCATAGTTGCAATGTTAAATATTTAAATGTAATTTATCAACATAGATTAGGTTTTGGCTGAAATTCTGCATAAAGTACATGCTGTCAAGCAGGAACATTAAGTCTCTGAAGTCTTCCACTTAGTCATAAGAATAATAGTAATTTTCAGCCTTAGAGTAGATTGGCTTCATTATCTCTCCATTCATTTCAGTGGCTGGAAATTTTGATTTTGGTATTTTAAAGGCAAGACAAGGTTTCCTAAACTGTAGTAGCTTTTATAACATTATATTCCACTGTTTTGTCATTTTTACAATTATGAGTTATTAGACATCCCACTAAATACATCCCCTGTTGATACAGGAGAACACCTCAGAACATCTTCATTTATTGTAGCTGTCAACTTGTCAAGTTTGGGTTTTTTCATGTATATTTATAAATACTGCCAAGAACTGAGTTTGGTGCATCCATTGCATATTTGCAGGGAAAGCAAATGTGAAAGTCTTTTTCTGCTTCCATTTAAAACACATTCTTTAAGGCTTTGCATATTGATATGCCTGAGAATGAATTCATTCTATGTAAGAGCTGTCTCTGCGTTACGTCCTTTTATCTCTCCAGGAAGAGCTGCCTTTTTCTCTGTATTATCTACAAAATCTAAGTATGACTTGTTTTAATTCTGTACTTGAGTATTGTGAAGTGCTGAGTCTTGAAAGGCTTTGGATTTTATCTTGTTACTGTCACAGTAGAAGTTCAGGTGATAAAATAGAGTTGAGAGAGCTGAGCCTGTTTTGGCTTTCTTTGCACTCTCCTTTCTCCAAGTCATATTAATGATTAATCAGTGCTGGTTGGTGGCTGAGTGTTGGAGTACATGAAGTTTTGTATCCCTCTAAATCTGCTGCAAGTTTCATTGACTGTACCTGACCTAATAATGAGCTGAAGTTGATAAATACTTAAATTCTTTCCCATAGAAAATTCAGGGGGTCAGAGGGAGATGCAGAAGTTTTTAGTTAGAAACTAATCATCTAAGAATGGAATAGGAATTAGAAATGTATTGAGTTTTCTAAAATATTTTAGTTTTCTTAAAAGACATTTGGATGATCTGCTGGCCCACATCCTGTGGACAGTTCAGAAAGACACCTCTGAGTGCTTTTGGTCAGCTTGGTGACTCTTGAATTGCACCAGAGGAAGATGAAAAGTCTGCCTGTGTTGCAGCCAGAACTGGTTGGCTCACACTACCAGAAAACTCTAATCCAGTCTGTTTCATCAGAGGATATTTAGATAGTCTAATATAACTAATGTGATCTTGACCAAAATCTATTGAGAGTCCTTAGAGGGCATGTTAATATGATGAATGTACAAAATGTAACTTGCTCTCTAAATCATTTTTTTATCTTAATTGCTGCAGGTCTGGGACCTCAGTGATATTGATAAAGATGGACACCTGGACAAGGATGAATTTGCTGTGGTAGGTTACCTTAAATTCTCAGTTCACAGCCTAGTCTGTCTGGCAGAGCAAATAGCTCTTTTTTTTCCCCTCAAGAGCTTTGCAGCTTTCTCTGCTTCAGTTGGCTGTTCTAATCTACACTGTTCACATGAAGCTATTAAATGATCTTCCTCAAATCCATCTCCTGACTCTTATCTATGTCATCAAGATTAAACTTGCTGGAATTACATTCAAAACAATCTGCTCTGGTTTCCATCTCTAACCCTGCTTTGTTTTACTAATATGTAAATGACTGACACTGGAAGATGTTGTTGGGTTTTTTTTCTGCTAATTGTGAATGTTGTCTGACCTTTCTGCCTTTGCAGGCAATGCATTTGGTTTATAGAGCTCTTGAGAAAGAGTCAGTTCCTTCACAATTGCCCCCTTCTCTCATACCACCTTCTAAAAGAAAGAAGACACCGGTGTTTCCTGGAGCAGTTCCTGTTCTCCCTGCCAGCCCCCCACCCAAGGACAGCCTCCGTTCCACCCCCTCCCACGGCAGCGTCAACAGCCTCAACAGCACGGGGAGTTTGTCTCCCAAGCACAGCATCAAACAAGCACAGGTACACATCTTAATTTCTTTTTTGAGCAGGGAAAAGCAACAACCCCCTGCAGCGCTCCAGGCTGGGCACAGAGTGGCTGGAGAGCAGCCAGGCAGAGGGACCTGGGGGGACTGAGGGACAGGAAGCTCAACAGGAGCCAACAGTGTGCCCAGGTGGCCAAGAAGGCCAATGGGATCCTGGCCTGGATCCAAACTAGCGTGGCCAGCAGGCCCAGGGCAGTGACCCTTCCCCTGGACTCTGCCTTGGGGAGGCCACACCTTGAGTGTTGTGTTCAGTCCTGGGCCCCTCAGTTGAGGCAAGAGATTGAGGGACTGGAGTGGGGCCAGAGAAGAGTAACGAGGCTGGAGAAGGGACTGGAGGTGGCACTGAGTGTCCTCTGAAACACCTCCAGGGATAGAGAATCCACCAGGTCTTGATCCAACCCCACTGGGATCACCAGCCCAGGGCACAGAGTGCCAGAGTGATCCCAGTGGGGTTGGATCAAGTGTTGGACTTGATGAACTCAGAGGTCTCTTCCAACCCAAGTGAGAAGAGCAACGAGGCTGGAGAAGGGACTGGAGCACAAGTGCTGTGGGGAGAGGCTGAGGGAGCTGGGGGTGTTCAGCCTGGAGAAGAGGAGGCTCAGAGGTGACCTCAGCACTGTCTGGAACTGCCTGAAGGGAAGTTCTGGCCAGCTGGGGGTTGGTCTCTTCTCCCAGGCACTCAGCAATAGGACAAGGGGGGCTCAAGCTCTGCCAGGGGAAATTGAAGTTGGAGATCAGAAAGAAATTCTTTGCAGAGAGAGTGCTCAGGGATTGGAATGGGCTGCCCAGAGAGGGGGTGGATTCCCCATCCCTGGAGGTTTTTCAACTGAGCTTGGCCGTGGCACTGAGTGCCATGATCTGGTAAAGGGACTGGAGTTGGACCAAGGGTTGGACTTGATGATCTCAGTGGTCTTTTCCAACCCAATCCATTCTATGATTCTGTGATTCACTTTTTGCCTCATGTGAGCACTTGTGTTTGGATGGTTTGGGTGGAAGGGATGAAATGAGGGTGGTCAGACTTGCAAGAATGGAAGAAGAACAGATGAATTGTAGTCAGTGTGACCATGAGGTAACAAATCTAATCTTTATGTGTAACAGGTGAAATCTTTATGTGTAATAATAATATTCCTGTATCTACTTTAATACCAGAGAAATGATTAATCTGCCTTCTAAATTTCCTGTTATTAGCATGAAGACTTAATATGCCTAGGTCTGTATTTCCAAAGAATTAATGCTTTTCAGCTGATGCAGAGCTGCTTATCAGTATTTTTATTCAGATAAAAAAAATCCAAAATTAAACCATGCAGTGAAAATAGCTATTTATCAGTCAGACTGGATTGTGCAAGATGGTCAGCACATCCAGCTCTGGATTGTGGATATATTCAGTGTATTGATAAAGGCTGTTTCTCTTCTTTTGAAATCTCCCACTCTGCTTTGCAGCCAGCTGTGAACTGGGTAGTGCCAATGTCGGAAAAAGTGCGATACGATGAAATTTTCTTAAAAACAGACACAGACATGGATGGCTTTGTGAGTGGCCAAGAAGTAAAGGACATTTTTATGCATTCAGGTCTGTCTCAGAATCTCCTAGCACATATATGGTAAGAATTCTCTAGTAGCTCTAACCAGAAACAAAAACCCCCCCCAACCTCTTCTCCTTGTCCTCTTCTTGTACTGCAATATGTGGGCTATGTGGAAAATGGAGAAATAAACACTCCCTTCCCTTTGCTTTTCTGGGAGGGAGGGAATGGGTCACTCTGAACTGTGATTGGCCTTTGAAGTTCTCTAAATATTTTGTGCTCTAAGTATTTTCTCAGAGTAACACTGCTCTGTTCATTTAACTGTATCTCATAAAATACTGCTCTGTGTATGGAACTCTGACTAGAATAAGCAAACTCTCATGAGGATAAATCAAAAGGAAATTACATGTATATGTGTATTTCAGGCTTTCTGGTAGAGGAGGAATAAGATTTTCTTGTTTATAAGTGTGCTCTGTTTTTTTCCCAGGGCTTTGGCAGACACAAGACAGATGGGAAAGCTCAGCAAAGATCAGTTTGCACTCGCCATGTATCTCATTCAACAGAAGGTCAGCAAAGGGATTGATCCCCCCCAAGTATTATCTGCAGATATGATCCCTCCCTCAGAGAGGAACACTCCCATCCAGGTGAGTCAGGCATTATTTGTAGATAACACTGAACTTACATGCTTTGAAACAACAGGCTTTGAGTAGGAATTTTGTAGATTTTTTTTGTAGTATCTTGGTAAAGAATTGCCAATATTTTTTTTTCTTACCTCCTCTTAAAAATTCTTTAACATTTGAAAATATGCATAAAGTTTTAGCAACCAAGACAGTAAGTAAAGAAAAATGCAGGAAGATATTCCATAAATAAAGGGACCCTAATGCTGAAAAAAGCCTAGCATGAAAAGTACTGGTTTGTCATAGAGAAGGCTGGGGGTTTTCACTACAGGGAACTCATAACAGCAAATACTAAAAGCTGGTTGAGTAGCCTGTCCCTGGCTGTGATCAGCACCAAATTCCTCTAATGGAAATGTAAATTTTTTTAATGGCTAAATGAAGAGTGATAACTTCCTAGTTTCTGGGATTTATGCCTTGTATCATGCCAGTCCACAGTCCTGTATCCATCACTGTTAATGCTACTTAACTGGAGTGTTTGATGCTTTGCTGGACCCTGCTTTGTTCCTTTCCTCAACTGTATCACTATATTTCTGAAACTGAAATGAATAAAGACCTCTGTCATCTCAATACCTTCATCTTTTCTGTAAATTATATGCTATTTTTATTTACTTCTTTTAACTTTCCCTAACCAGAAACCTTTGGAGCTGTAAATAATTTAATTGTTGCTGTTGCTGTGGTCCTTTAAAGGCTTTTCCTGTATCCTCTTTCTGTAGACTCTGTCAGGTTACTTGACCCCTGTAGGAACTGAGATCTCAGCACTAACAGAAATGCGGCGTGTGAGTAACTGTGATGTCAAAGGAATGCACCTTTTTTTGTGTTTGCTGCTGCCTTCAAACCCACTTTTTATTTCTCTGTCTTTGCCTGTCTCTGCTCCTGAGTTCTGTGCCATTCCTCTTGGCATGCTGGAATGTCACAGCAGTGGGAAGTGCCCAGCACTGGCTGCTGACCTGGAGATATTTCTTCCCTCAACAATTTGGGCTGTGTTGGTCTATCAGGAAGTTCCTGGTACAGGCAGCTCAGTCCTGGCACGTTCAAGTTACTCATGGATTAGTTCTCTGAAACTGTGAGCAGTAAATACATCTTGGTGTGAGAGCTTTAAGCTTCCCATTATTTCCAACTAATTCTAGTTTTTTTTCCATCCAGTGTGTATTTAGCTTTGCATACCATGAAATAAACTGAGCTTAGTGAGCTTTGTTAAGTGGTTTTTATCCTAATCAGTGCAGCAGCTCATTTTAACTTATTTCCTAGTCCTGTTGGGTGACACCTTCATAGAACCATAAGATCAAATAGGTTGGAAAAGACCTGTGAGTTCCTGTGACCCTGCCCAGCATTCAGTGCAGGTCTCTCAGCAAACCTCTGTCTGGCCTGACAATACAGAAACAATGTTAGAAGCTGTTGATTTGCTGCCATAATAATTAGTTCTTATTGTTTTTTATTTATGATTACTTAATGGCATATTACAAAAGGAATGATCACCCCAAAGTGAGGACTTAATTAAATCATTTAAACTGTATATTCACCTGATGTTTCTATGAAAGTGTCCTGTTTTACTCTACTGGTCTTGGTTTATTCATTAGATTCTTGTTTGGTTTTTTTAATTTAATAAAGTCAAGCTTTCTGTGGTTAGCACAGCAACCTCAAAGCAAGCAAACTGTGCCTTCTTCTTTTTCAAATGCTATTTAAAATTTATAAGTCTCCTGTTTTTTCATATTAGCAGGGAGTTCAGTGCTGCAGCTTTTGCTCAGTTGCAGTGGGTTTTTGCAGAGCAGTCCTTTTTATAATAATAACAACCAATTTTGTACCTAATGCTGAGATCCTTTCTAATAACTTCTGATAGTCTTATCTAAAAGGCAAGGGCTGCCTTCTGCATCTTCCCTGATTTACCCCTCCATGGGTGTAGAAATGACCTGAATAATTGCAGAAATTGCCATGAATTTGTGGCAGGGCTCAAGAAGACTGAAACTACAACTGGAAACTTTACTTCTGACTGTAGCAGAGCTGGTTTTAGGTTTTGAATTTTATCTTTCCTATAGCCTGCAGTTTATTCCTTGCCATTGTGCATGTCCTGTCCCTGCTGTGCTGTGGGCATAGAGACAATTCTCCTGTCTCACAGGTAGAATTGGGTGGCTGTTCCTGCTTGTTGCAGAATAATTTGATGTGTCTCACAGCATTTTACAAATGCATATAATGTCAATTTTGTATCCCACCTCTGTCCTCAGCCTTTGTAAAGGAGGAGCTCCTGTTACAACTTGACATTTTTAACAGACTGTTTTGTTCTTAACAGGACAGTGCAAGTTCTGTTGGATCAGGAGAATTTACAGGGGTGAAGGAGCTGGATGACATTAGCCAAGAAATTGCACAGCTGCAGAGGTAATGGGGGACTGTTAACAAAATCTTGAATAATAATCTGTAGTACTGATGTGTCAGTTCCTTTTGTTTACTTTTAGTCATTTTATAATTATTTGTCACTGGAATTGGTGTCAAATGTCCCAGTTCCTCAAAGCCAGCCTGATTCTGCCACGTGACTTCAGGACATTGATTATGGGCACAGATAGTATTTTTTGAAGAATAATTGACAGATATAAACCTTTACTCCTTTAAAAAAATATATGAGAATATGGGCTGGCATTTTTAGCTACATTAAATATTATTCCAGAGTAATATTTAATTGATTTTTTGCATGCATGTGTTGTATTATTTAACTAATCATAAATACATGTGCTTGTTTATTTGGCAGAGAAAAATATTCACTGGAGCAGGACATTAGGGAAAAGGAAGAATCAATCAGACAGAAAACCAATGAAGTTCAGGTAAAAACTCTTAGTTTATTATCAGTAGTTTTCATTTTATTCCAAATTATATATGGGAATTAAGCATTTTTCTTGTTGTTCTTTATGTTGCTGCTGGACAAGTCTTTCTTTCTTTCATAGGATTTTTCCTCTAAGTTACAGAAAGAATTTTATTTTCCTGTTCTCCATCAGAAATGTTCTCATCTGACTCCATCAGAAATGTTTTCATTTGGTGCTGGGTAATAGAAACAGAAGTTGATACGTGAACACTTTGAAATATCTTCTTTGTCAGTGCTTAACTGAGACTGTAATTTAGGAAATCATTGTCAAGAGTATTGGATTTGGTAATTAGGATATAACTCAGTGCCATGTATGTGTCACAGTCTCTTTCCTTCTTGTGGGCACTGATTTATTTCCTGATTTCTCCTGCAGAAGTAAAACATGCAGGTTGAGCTCATGTGATGCAGAAAATCTTTTGGGTTTTGCAAACCTGTTTGTGTGTGGCTGGTCATTCCTTAAGACAACAACTAAATGTAAGCTACAAACTGTGGAATTCTCCTCAGGAGCTGCAGAATGATTTGGACAGGGAGACAAGTACCTTGCAAGAGCTGGAGGCTCAGAAACAAGATGCCCAGGACCGCCTGGATGAGATGGACCAGCAGAAAGCCAAACTGAAGGATATGCTGAGTGATGTCAGGCAGAAATGCCAGGAAGAAACACAGGTGGTGAGTGCCTGTTAATTCTGGCCATGCACAGGAGTGCTTTGTCCTCTCTTGAAGGAAATTCTATTTGTTTAAAGAACAAGCTTGCTTTCTCTATTCATGTTTACCATAAATAGCAGTTTCCACACAAATACAGAGATCCAGGAAAGGATTTTGCTCACCTAAATGCCTTCCATTGTGGTCATAATTGGAGGGTTGAACCAGATGATCTTCAGGGGTCCCTTTTTACAGGCATTGTTGTTCTGAAAATATATGAAACATTTATTCAACCTGCTGGGGCAGCTAAAAAGCATCAGTGCTGAGCTACGAGTCAGTCCATGGCAGTGGTGCAGGGTTTGGTCACTCTGAATGTCACCAGGAGTGAGTTAAAAGTGGGTTTTCAGGGGGATACAATTGCCAGTGAAAATAGCAAGTTACCTTAAGGCAGAAACATTGTGTGTGACATGAAGTGTTGAAGAAGGAAACCTAAAAGCAACTCTGTAATTTGAACTTTTATCAGCATTAAAAAACAACTTTATACTACTTGATAAATGAGTGGGAAAGGACCCAGACTCTGAAAACTGCAAGGTGGCCATCTAAGAAACACCTTTTATTTACCTTTGTAATTAGTGTGGCATTTCTGTGCTTTAAAATAGTGTTCCCTGGTTTTATTGAATGTGCTTTTCTCATGGATTTGTGCAGCATGAATTTCTTCATATTAACTTCTAACTATTTTCCTTAAAATAGTGTTTCCTGGTTTTATTGAATGTGCTTTTGTCATGGATTTGTGCAGCATGAATTTCTTCATATTAAGTTCTAACTATTTTCCTTAAAATAGTGTTTCCTGGTTTTATTGAATGTGCTTTTCTCATGGATTTGTGCAGCATGAATTTCTTCATATTAAGTTCTAACTATTTTCCTTAGCAATTGGGTTGCTCGAACACCTTCCTGTTATTTGTATTGTAAATTAATAATAAGTTATATTTATTTCAAATTTCCCCTTGATTTTTCGAACACTTCCTTTCAGATTTCATCACTGAAAATGCAGATCCAGTCTCAGGAATCAGATTTAAAATTGCAGGAAGATGATCTCAACAGAGCCAAAGCAGAGCTGAATCGCCTGCAGCAAGAAGAGACTCAGCTAGAGCAGAGTATCCAGGCTGGAAAAGTGCAGCTTGAAACAATAATCAAATCTTTAAAATCAACACAGGAAGAAATAAACCAGGTATTCACTGTAGTTGGTACAATTTTTTGCTATTTGACATCTGAATGTCACCCAGAAAGTTTTATTTTTCAGAAATAAAAACAAGTACTGGCTCATGAAATCAACCTTTTGGGCTCATTCTTCAGAGGTTTATTCCCAGGCTGAGTCAGGAAATGTTCAGTTCTGTTGGGGGGAAAATGCAACTGTCTGGCAACAGTGATTGATGAGAATTTTCCTTCTCAGGCAAGAAGTAAACTGTCCCAGCTGCAGGAGAGCCAGCAGGAAGTGAACAAGAGCATCGAGGAGTACAGTGAGGCTCTGAATGGGATTCATGGGGGCAGCCTGACCAATCTGGCTGATATGAGTGAAGGCCTTGGGCAGACAGAAAGGAGCAATTATGGAACTATGGTAAAAACATTACTGTTGTTTAGTGTATTTGACAGAAAGTAAACTTGTGTCTTGCACCTCATCTTAAGTAGCTGGGTCTTGGTCTGTTGGGAGACACTGCAATCCCAGCAAGGCAGGGCAAAACTCTAATGCTGGTGGAAAAAGGGATTTTTAAACCTTTTGTTAGATCTTCTGCTGGGATTTTGTGCCTGTGTAACTGTAGCAGAGTGGATATGTCAGCAGGCTGTAATTATGGAACCAAAAAGAAAAGGTTCTGTTAACCCTGGATTTGGGTTCAGTCTCAGGAAGGAGGTGGGACTTTATTTCCAGTTCAGGTGTTTTGTTTGTTCTTGCACATTGCCCAGTTACCTTCTCTTGCTGTAAACTTCCCTTAAACCATCTATTTCCTTCTTACTTCCAAAAAAAGCTCTACAAATTCCTCCTTTTCAGTGAGCTGTGTTTACTACATATTGTTCCCTTCCCAGAATACATGGATGGTTCTCTTCTGCTTCAATAATTCCATCACTATTTATCTCAGTTACTGTGTTTTCTTTTAATCAGTATTTTTCCCAAATCATAAAATCCTTCAAGTTCCTAAAGATTTTTCCAGACAATTTCTGTTGTTGATTTACATACTGAATAATCCCCTAAATTACAAGAATTTTCTTTTCTTAAAACCTGTTTCTTCTCTTAAATATAAAAGTTACACAGTTACTTGATTCTCCTTGCACATGTACTTGATGCTTCCTCATTAGGAAATCATATTTTCCAGAACAGTATTTGCTGTGTGTTTAGGATGAAGTTAAAGATTCATCATGGACAGCTAATTAGTAAATATTCAGTATTTTTTACACTTTTTTACACTTTTTTACACTTGCTCTGTAAAAAGGAGCTGCTGAAAAGAGGAAAAGTGTAGCTAAAACCCATAAATTGAGAAACATGGCCTTAAAACCACTTCAGTGCTTGGTTTCTGTGCTTGCATGGCTTGCATAAATACTATATTTAATTTCCACTGGAAGCTTCCAGATGTTTCTCTTACTTGCAAAACCAAAGAATCACTTACTGGAAGAAGACACTCGTGTATGTTCATAGTAATTTTTTTAAACCATTGTGCCCCTTTCCTGTTTCTCACTTCTTCCTTCCTCTTCCTCCTCTCCCCAGCTCCCTCCCTGCTGTTCTGAGAAGGAGTTGAGATGTTTTCATTTGCATCTTGTAAAGCCATGAAAGAAGTGCTGTCTCTGGTGTTTGGGCAGTGAGAGGGGGCAGTTGGTGCTGGGTATTCCTTATTTTGGGATGGAATGGCTCAGGTTTTCCCTGGAACTGCTGTACAAGGGCTGGTTTCATCAGAGACCCCCCCAAAACAGGCCCAGAACAACCCCAGGGAATGTCAAGAAGAGGTTTCAGAACTTCAATTTGCTGCTTGTTCGTGCAGGATAATTTTGCAACTTGACAAACTTCCATTTGGGCTCTGCTCAGAAACCTCTGTCTCCAAAGTGTTGGAGTGACCCTGCACAAAGAAATCAGTACTTGGAGCTTTAAGCTCAAGAAAGAGTTAACAAGAAGCAACCCAGAGTGTGACCACTCAGTGGTAATTTCTTGCTTTTGTAGTCTGCAAATGATCTACTTATCCTTATCTTTTAAATAAGTGTCTTACCTGAAGCTGAGCCACAAAATAAGGTGGGGAAGGAATTTTTTTGGTAGTGTGATGGTTCAGTGTTGGTTTGTTTTTATTATTGAAGTATTTGAGAATTGAGTATTTTAATTTTAACCTTTAATTGTTGTAGGTACTCTTATCTTTTGATGTTCTGTGTAGCCTTGGGCTGTGTATTTCCTTCTACTGCATTAATTACTTCTATTTGGAAGCCAAGTATTCAGAAAGTTCTTGAGGAAGTAATTTTTGTCAGTCAGGAGCCAGGATAGCATAGAATTTCTTCTAAGTGTCTCACTGAGCATTTTAATCCTGTGATGTTTTCCCTCTTAAATTTTAGGATGACCCATTCAAGAATAAAGCCTTGATGTTTACCAATAACACACAAGAATTGCATACAGACCCATTCCAGTCAGAAGATCCTTTCAAATCTGATCCATTTAAGGGAGCAGACCCCTTCAAAGGCAGTAAGTGACAAGTTCTTGCCTGAGATCTTGAAAACCAATTGTTAAATTAATATTTTCACAAACTCTTATCATCTTGCTGCATAGTGGATAAAACAAATTATTTTTCTCTTCTTCACAGGTGACCCATTCCAGCATGATCCTTTTGCAGAACAACCACCTGCTCCAGCAGGTAACAGCCCTTTGAATGACAGGACAAGTGTGGTATGAACAACCTGGAACCAAACACAAAGATTTCCAAGGTTTCCCTGGCTTCAGATTTTGGGAACCTGACAGGGTGTGCCCTCAGGATCAAGGTGTTAATGACAAATGTGTAATTCAAACTTAGTAAATACCCTCTGTAAAGAGGTCTCTGCAAGTTTAGCAGATTGACCAAATCACTGTGTGTTTCTAAAGAAATTACATCAGGGACTATGAGGTCCATATGGAATGTTATTTGCAGTTACATTAAGTGCTACATTCTGTACATTCTGTTTTCCTTTTCATGCCCTTAGATCCCTTTGGAGGTGATCCCTTTAAGGAAAGTGACCCATTTCGTAGTTCTGCCCCCGAGGATTTCTTCAAGAAACAGGTGAAGAGTGACCCATTTACCTCAGATCCATTCACAAAACGTCCTGCTCTACCCTCAAAGGTCAGTCAGTTTTAAATCTAGACTTAATAGATTTGTTTACTATTGTCTGAAAGCTAAAAGGAGTGGAATAACACAAAATACTTTTCCACTAACTGGTGAAATATCATCCATTTTACTCCTCAAATGTCAGTGTGGATTGTTGAGGCAATCAGAGGTGTTCTCTCTGGTTCCATGATTATGAGGGGCAGGGAGGTGGATATTTTTCCCCTCTGTTGGGAATTTCAAGCCACCAGCACCCACTTCTTCTCAGCATTTCCTCCATTCCCTGGATTTGTGCAGTCCCACAGTGAATGGAATCAAGGAAGGGCTGTGCTCAAAGGATTCCAGAACCCTCAGAAGAGCCAGGATAGTGGAAGGGCTGCACACAACACAGTTGGTAAATCACAGTTATAGTCACAGTTCTGAGCCTGTCCTGACCCCCATGTGGGTGCCTGTTTGGGGGTGATGGATTTTTTGGTTTGTTTCATTAGTCTTTCCCTCACTCACTGAGTGCTGCCACCCAAGAGTAAGGAGAGTTTCCAGTTTCAGTGAGTGGGAGGGTAGTTTGTCCTGCAATAGAACATTGGATCAAAGCAGACTTGTCAAACTGAAGGGCAGCTGTAAACATTTGTAAGCAACTGTGAACACCATCTCTTCCAAGAGAAGCAATTTACAGACTCTGGATTAATAATGATACAAAGACTTGAATATTCAGTCCCTATTGCTTAGAGACTCAACACTAGTGGGTGTATTTTCATATTTTCCCCTGGTAACTGATGTTTCTGTGTCTCAGTGGGATGCCCTTCTCACTTGTAAGTTCTTGCTATTTCCTTCAAGGCTATCAATGGCCAAATTTCATATAATCAGTTGATTTTATCCTACTCTATGTCCACTGAACAGAGTGATCTAAAACTGGAAACAATTTGCCTTAAAGCAAGTGATTCTGTTATGCATAAAAAGGCAAGTGCACAGTGCAGCAGAACAATGATTATGTCTCTCTGTTCTTATTTAGCCTGACCCTTTTGAAAGCACTGACCCTTTTACATCTCCTGGTATCTCTTCAAAAGGTCCAGGTAAGAAGAAAACATTTTCTCATGAAGATCAATAAGGAGTTACCTTTTTATAAAAGAAGACTCAAATGTAAGAGTGGAAAACAGAGTCTTGTGAACTGTTGATAAAAAGCATCATGGTCCTGTTATGGATTATGAAGAGTAAATCTTTGGGACATTATTTCTTTCAGTTTTTTTCTTTTCTTCTTCTTTTTCCCTCTCTAAACAACTGGTAGAAAACCTGTTGTTGTATGGAATTCTCTTGTAACATCTCCTGCCAGGTCAAAATTCAAGTGTTTTAGTCACCTGCAGAGTTTTGTATTTCATTGACACCACCAAGAATTCTTAAGTATTATTCAAAATAACTTCTTTCCCCCTGTATCTGTTTCAGATCCATTTGGAACCCTGGATCCATTTGGAAGTGGTGCTTTCAGTGGTGGGGAGGGATTTGCAGACTTCAGTCAGATGTCAAAGGTAAAGGTTCCAAGGAAAGCAACTGTCCTTTTAAAAATGGAGGTACAGATACTTTTTGAAGTGTGTGATAGGATTGTAACTTTTCAGCTGACAACCCAGTTCTGTTAATTTTTTTCCAATCAGCTCAACAGTTACTCAGCAAAGCATTTTCCATCCATGTCATACATGGCAAAGCCTCAGCAAGACTGGTGGATTCAGTGGGGATAAATCAACTTTCCACAATCATTTTCAAATACCAGATGAGCAAAAGAAATTACCTTGTAGTTGTAACTTGTAAGAAGAGGTTCCAGGTATTAATCTGTTTCCTATACTTCTATAAATTTTGGGATCTGCTTCTTGGATACTTCATAGAATTACAGTAGCCTGATTTGTTCCTAAACTTACCACAGAATCAGTAAGGTTGGAAAAGACCTCCAAGATCATCAAGTCCAACCATTAACAAAACACACTCAATATATGTAAACTAACCTTACTGTAAACCCACCCCACTCTTTAACAGTCAGTCAGTCTTTCTTATGTTTTAAATGTTCAGTTTCTGTTCATATTAAATAGCAGATGAAGAAAAAGTTTCAGGACACACCTGAAATAAATGGCTAATTGGAAAGGGCTTTATCTGCTGTTACCTTCCTGAGGTGGAGTTTGGAATTCCACAGTAACTCTTGAACATTGCAGAGTAAATGTTAAAAATAAAATAGATTATCATATCACCTGGACTAATTACATTTCTTGGGGCATTTTCTAACTTTCCTTACTTGGGAGGGTTTTAACTCTCCACTAGATGGCAACAGCCTTTGCCAATATTGATGTATCTGGCAAAGGTTTGACTGTGATTTTTAGCTTTGCCTCCAAAATTCATCTTTCTGCAATTCACAGTGAAAAATTCCCCTGCATGGCATAAGTTTTGTGCCCTTCTTAATCAACAGGAGAGTGCTTCAGAAAAGCCAGCTGAATACAGGACACATTAAATAAATACTTTTGGGATTTTCCTTGAGCTTTTGCATAGCTTTGTGTAACTCCAGAAAAGCCTGTGATAAAGCTCTCCATTCTGTGCTGTGTTTTTCCAGGTTCTGCCTTGGTTCTGTTGATCAGAGTGAAGGTCACACTGTTCACTGCTAAACAGTACAAAGTAGAGTTTTACTTCCTTTTATTTTTTTCACCAGCTTCTTGCTGGGGCTGAAAGTTCTACAAGTACTTACATGATCAGAGCATTCATTCTTTTGAGTGCTGGTGACACCTTAGCACCTGTCTCTGGCCTTTTGCATCACTGATAATTCTGTTTTTGAAGTTAACTTGAGTTAACTTGCAGCTTGATGAAACCACAGGTTTTCTACAGTGTGCTCACATCCTTTTTCTTTCCTTTTTCCCTTCCTGTAGTCAGTAGCCTCAGACCCCTTTGCCTCCTCTTTTGGAGGAGTGGGATTCTCAGATGACCCTTTCAAAAGCAAATCAGACACACCAGCATTGCCACCGAAGAAAAACATCCCTCCACGACCCAAGCCACCCAGTGGTAAGGAGGTTTTCTTCTTTTAACAGTTAGTTCCCCCAATTTTCAGTATATTGATGTATATAAGAACAAGATGTGAGTCCTCTGTCTCATTATCTTACATTTCAACAACAGAGGAAGGTATGAGATTATCAGCAAATCAGCAAAATTGTCAGTAAACCAGACTGGAACCCTTCAGACTGGAAAACAGACTGGAAAACTGCTCCCTCCTGGTGAGGGAGCAGTGTGACAGATCTGTAAGGTCACCTGTGGACCCTAAGGACCCTGAGATCAGCTCAGTTGGTTAAAACTTGGTTGTGATAATGCCAAGGTCATGGGTTCAATCCCCTGTGTGGGCCATTGACTTAAGAGTTGGACTCGATGATCCTTGTGGGTCCCTTCCAACTCAGAATAGTCTGTGAAAGTCTGTGAAAGTCTGTGAAAACAGACTGGAAAACTGCTCCCTCCTGGTGAGGGAGCAGTGTGACAGATCTGTAAAGTCACCTGTGGCAAGGAAGAATGGGGATGGAAAAAATTATCTGTATTCCAAATAGGCAACACATAAGATTAGTAAATAGCACCTTCAAAATAAACAAAGGGCTTTGGGTTTATACAATAACCCAAATTTAGGATTTATTTCTGTGATTGCTGGAGAATATGGTGAGTGCAAAAAAGTTTAAATGTACTTAAAAAAGCCCCTTAGATAATTCTTTAAAAAAAAAATAGGGACAAGAGAGTGTTCCAGAAGCCAAAATACTCTCTCTGGCTCCTGGGTAGCTGAGTGGCTGCAGGGCAGTCTGACTTAGGCTGCACCTTGACCTTGTTTGGATGTTCTTCCTGAGGCATCTGCTCCCAGTTAGTGACAAGAACAGAGTGCAAGGCTGGACAGGCCTGTCCTGCTCTGTCTGTCCATGTATCATCATTCTTGCATTCACACCTTAAAAATAAACATAAAACACTTCCTGAATATATGGCTTGTCCCTGTGTCAAAGCCATTATGTATGGGAATTCTGGGAGATGTATAAATCTCCTGAATTGAAGATAAGATTTCTCTGAATGGAGCTGCTTTTTCTACTTGTTTGCCCTCCCTGGAGCTGTTTTCAAAACATTCAGCTACCAGTGAAACTGTTTAAAGAACTGAAGCCACTTAGAACTGTTAGTTTCGAGTCTCCTTTTTTCAGCAGTGGTGGAGTTCAGTTGATACTGGGAGGGAACATTCAGTTGGCTCAAAAAAACTCAGCAAAAGGAGGATTCTGCTTATGAATAGACACAAAATTTTTCACTAAACACCTGAGTCCATATCTGGTATCCTGTGTAGCCACTGGCAGTGTCAGGAAGTACAGAGAGACCTGATCCAGGAGTGTCTCATGTGTAAGTGTGTGGATTGTTGCCTCTCTGCTGGTGCATTCTGGAGCAGAGCATCCAACCTGCATCCTGTTTGTAGCAGATATTGTTGACCTGGCTGGTTTTTCAAAGCAGTTATTCTAGAAAAACCTCCTTGGATCAGTTGAAAAGTGCTTTCTATTACCAAGGTATCCTGAAAATGTCACTACCTATCCCATAGATTGAGTTAAGGTTGGAAAGAGACTTATTTCACACAGTAGACTCACAGGCAGACCAGTGTTTGTTCCTGTTCCTCTAATTTCATTGCTGAAGAGATTATGGTGCACAACAAAGCCTTGAAATCAAGTGATGAGGTTCTGTGTGGGTGGGTATTGATGCAAATCTGTCAGGAAATGCTCTAGGATTGTGGAAAAGTTCTTGAAGCAGTTTGTTCCAGGCTTGCTTTGTCTAAGTGTTTATTACTATTGAGGTACTGGAGAGCCTTCTGTAACTAAAAAAACACACATAATGTGCTATACTGACAAATATCAACCACTGGGACAGACATGAATAAAAGCAGAAATAGAAAAGCTGAAGGGAATCTTACTGTGAATGATGTTATTTTTCTTTATTTATTTGGTTTTCAAGAAAAGAATATAAGTGGCCATTTAAAAAAAAAGTTACATGAATAGTGTTTAAAGAGCCTATATGAAGTTGGAGGAGTCAAACAAATAACTAAATATACCTATATTATCTCTTATATGTGGTTTCTTTAAGTTCCTTGTTTGAAACATGGTTATTCTTAGCAAATTCAGTGTAATGGTGGCAGCAAAGGTGAGGACTGACTCACCTCCATGAGGTTTTTTTGTATTTGTGTCTCCTCATTCTCTCTTTAGTACATGTTGAGGAATTTGGTCAATGCTTGGCTGTATTGATTTGGTTTCAATTTTGACATGTGCACTCAGCCAGTATGTTAAAAGCTGTTGAAATGTGTCCCTTCCCCTCCTCTAGAGAGACAACATTTATGAGGTTCCGCTGCTCTACCAAAAGCAAATGTTGTTATGATAAAATAGACTCAGGAGGAAACAAAGCAGGGGGGTTTTTTTAAAGCAAATGAGCCTCATGTGCTTTTGCAGTTCTACTCCTCCCTTCCTTCCACAACTAAGACAATCTTCAGTGGTTACTTAAAGCATGAGAAATTATATAGTAATATAGTGTGATTGCAGCAAGAGATACAGGCCTGAAGTGTGTGTTAGAAATGGGAGCACTGCTCAGCCAACAAACAAGAAACTTCCGTTGTTTCTTACCTTTCTCATTGGTCTGTTTAATTAAAAAACAAGTAGATGATAAAGATCTTGCTGAAGGAGGAATAAATGTTTGTTATTACCAGACAAACCTGTAATTTGCCTTTCTGTTCCCAGTTCATACTCTTTTTAGTAAAACTCTGCTTTCTGTTGGAGGGGATTTTTAATAATGAAAAGCACTTTTGTGGTTTGCTTACAGTGTGGTAGGCAGGTGCAAAGAGCTCTAACAGAAACCTTTCCTTGTCCTCAAACCTCTGCAGTCAAGTAGAAAACACAGATACTTTTGCAGAGCATTGAAAGCTCTGATTTCCCAGGTAGCTGTGGAGGAGGAGACCAACCAGATCCACCAGGGATTGTTCCCAATATCGTGTTTTTCTGAATGCAAAGCTTTTGAGGGGTTCTGTGACATGTCTGATAGTCAGTTGAGGTACTGAAGGTGTCTTGGAGCAAAGTGTGCCCCAGTTCTTGTCCTGCCATGAATCTGTGTTTTGTCCAGGTGAAGGAGGTCTTGGGCATCAAATCTTGTTCCTTCACAAAGGCAAAGACAGAGCAAACTCCTGGAGCTGAACACAGGACCAGGGAAACACTTAGAATCATGGAATGTTCTGGATTGGAAGAGACCCACAAGAACCATCCAGTTCAAGTCCTGGCCTGCACAGACACCCCAACAATCCCACCCTGTCTCTGTCCAATTGTCCAAACCCTCCTGGAGCTTCGGCAGCCTTGGGGCTGTGCCCAGTGCCTTGGGGAACCTGGTCAGTGCCCACCACCCTCTGGGGGAAGAGCCTTTCCCTGAGATCCATCCCAACCCCCTGGCACAGCTCCAGCCTTTCCCTGGGTCCTGTCCCTGGTTCCAGAGCAGAGCTCAGTGTCTGCCCCTCCACCTCCCCTCAGGAGGAGCTGCAGCCCCCAGGGAGTCTCCCCTCAGTGTCCTCTGCCCCAGCTGAACAAGCCCAGTGCCCTCAGCTGCTCCTCAGACCCTTCCCCATCCCTGTGTCCCTCCTTTGGACACTCTCCAACAGCTTTAGATCCTTCTGACATTGTGTCCCCCAAGCTGCTCCAGCACTCGAGCTGAGGCTGCCCCAGTGCAGAGCAGAGCAGGACAATCCCTTCCCTCACCAGCCAGTGATTCTGGGCCCAATGCCCCCAGGACATGGTGGCCCTTTGGGCAGCCAGGACACTCTGCTGACTGATATCCAACTTGCCACTGCCCAGGACTCCTGGTCCTTTCCTGTGGTGCTGCTCTCCAGCCTCTCACTCCCCAGTCTGTCCGTGCATCCAGGGCTGCCCTGGCCCAGGAGCAGAATCCAGAACTTGTCCATGTTAAACTTGCCATTGGTTGTGGATTGCCCAGCCCTCTCATTTGTCAGGGTCTCTCTGGGGCACATCTCTGCCTTTGAGGGACTCGACAGCTCCTCCCAGCTTGGTGTCGTCACTGAACTCACCTACTCTGCCTTCCAGTCCCGCATCCAAGTCCTTCACAAAGAACTTGTAGAGCACTGGCCCTGAAATGGAGTCTTTGGGACACAGGCTGTGTTTCCATTTAGAGATGGTCAGAGCAAAAGGCCTTCATATGTGCCTGGAAAAAACTCTGAAAGGAGTTTGTAGTTCAGGGGACCTGCTCCCATGTCCAGGCTCTGGAGGGGATCTCTGTGCATCTCCAGGGCACTTCTGTTCTGGCAGTGTTGCAGTGGGTCATCATGCACACCTTGACCTGTTTGCTGGCTGCTTGTAAAGTGAAAATGGGTCGGTTGTTTTGGTTGGTTGGTTTGTTTTCAGTTGGTGTTTGGGTTTTTTCACAGCTGGAACAGTGAGGAGAAGCTGTGACCTGGGTGTCTGAACAGATAGTTCAGTTCACACTGTCTGTGGTTGGTACTATCGGCCGGGGATAGGCAAAGCCTCACTGTGTGGCATGGATTAGACACCAGTCAGATCCATATCTTTCCATTCTTGAGTACTAAAATTAAAGAGAGGAGATGACAATTTCCTTAGTGTTGTATCTTGGGTAGAATCTCAGGCTTATGCTTGTTCTGGTCATCATAAATAATTCTCCTTCTTTCTCACTCCACTTTGAACTGAAGATCTTTCAAGATCTTTTAGATGTTACCTGGCTTGGTCCTAGAGAAATGTCATGTTTGCATTTCTGCTTAAATGCCCTATTGTGTTGTTTTCAATATAACTGTTCAGAGGTAAAGACTTCTAAAAGACTTTTAAAAGACTTTGAAAAGACTTTTAAAAGACTTTTGAAAGATTTTTAAAAGACTTTTTAAAGACTTTTTAAAGACTTTTTAAAGACTTTTTAAAGATTTTTAAAGATTTTTAAAAGACTTTTTAAAGGACTTTTAAAGGACTTTTAAAGGACTTTTAAAGGACTTTTAGAGGACTTTTAAAGACTTTTAAAGACTTTTGAAAAGACTTTGAAAAGACTTTGAAAAGACTTTAAAAAGACTTTTAAGGACTTTTAAAAGACTTTTGAAAATACTTGTAAAAGACTTTTTAAGGACTTTTTAAAAGACTTTTGGAGGAAGGTTAATAACTCAGTGAATCCAAACAGCCAATGGCAAGGATCAGGTGTTCCAGAGGCCTGGATACCTGTGTACATCACAGCTCCAACTTGCTGCCCCTTACCTGGTTTAAGATTCTCTTTTTAGGTTGAGGAAGATCAGCTATGAAGAATTTCTTTAGTTCTTCAGACTGGACAGTTCTAAAGAAAATCCCAAGGCAGTGTGTGCATGTTCTTTCTCTGTTCATATCCACAAAGTTCCTAATGGGCATTGGGTTTTGTAGGACTCCCCTGGGACCTGGCTAGAGTATCTGATGTTCACCTGGTGGTACTGGAGAACTTACAGGTTTCTTTGGAGAGGAGTGGAAGGTTTTCTCTATTTATTGATGCTCTATCTTGAATAATGCTCAAAAAAAAAAACCACCAAAGAAATTCCAGACAGAAATAATGTGTGTATTCTGTAAAGGGCTGTGATAAATGGAAAACAAATAATAGTTGTGTATCTCAACATCCTTAGACAAAGGTGTCCTGTAACAGGAATCTTAAGTTCTGCTGTGCACTGTTTTCTCAAAATCCCCTAAAACATTACTGACTTTTGTGGATCTATCAGTACACTTTGGTTTCTGGCACAAACATTGCCTGTGGTGTTCAGCACTACCGAACTTCTGGGCTCTTTACATTTCTCATGCTAATTCTCAGGGTTTATAAGTTATTCTGTGTAATCAAGAACAAAAAATTCTGAAAGAACTGGTAGACTGAAACCTGTCAGTTGAAATTGCTTTTGTAGGTTCACACAGATTAAAAATGATATTTTCTGCTGTGAGCTGCAGATTGAAATCAGTCAGAGTTCACCGCTAACTAGTTTCTAGGTAAAAGTTGTTGATTACAGAAAGAGAGAAACAGATTTTTTTTTTCCTTTTCTTTTTTCTTTTTTTTTTTTTTTTTTTTTTTTTAAAGTACAGGAAGTTACTGTGTGGGTGTCAGTGATTGGGTTATAAGTAAAATTCAATGCTCTAGTGCTTTGATCGTGGGACCCAGTGCTGTTGCCCCACCCTTACCACTTCCTTTCAGAGCAGCCCCATGCACTCCACATTGCGGTTATCGCAGCGCTGTTAACCAGTGAGACAAACCACTACTGACAAGCATCTGACACATCACTCTCTATGCTATGGACAACTTGCCAGCTCCTCCAGTTCCTCAAGGAAGTCACTCTGTGTCCAGGGAGGAAGAGCAACACTTGACCCCTCCTAATAGAGAAGGTCATGCCCCTGCCTTACTGATGTTGTACGGTGAGGATGTGAGAAGAGCAGTGCTGGCTGTGCCACCTTAACCTGCCTTTCCTGCATCCTTTCAGACACAAGAATTCCCTGTGGAGTTCATGCTGCAAGGTCAGGAGCACATGCCCTGCCTCCCAACTCATGTATCACACCAAAAGCTGTAGCACATGCCCTGCCTCCCAACTCATGTATCACACCAAAAGCTGTAGGATACACTCAGTGCCTGATGATGCTTTGCATTATCTGGACTTTCCTCTTTACTTTCCCCCAAGGGACACAGAGATGCTTTGGTGCCTTTGAGGCTGTTGGTGCCTTCAGTGACCTGTGCTGCACATCCACCACACAATATTCCTGCATATGTTACTAAAATAGGAGGGCATAGTTGGTGTCACTGGAATAAAACCCCTAAAAACACTGGAAGAAAATGGACTTTCCAATGCAGTGTGCAGCTTTCTTGCAATAATTATTTAGCAAATCATAGAATGGATTGGGTTGGAAAAGACCTCTGAAATCATCAAGTCCAACCCTTGATCCAACCCTTGATCCAACCCTTGATCCAACCCTTGATCCAACCCCACTGTGATCACCAGCCCAGGGCACGGAGTGCCCTGGGCTGGTGATCACAGTAGGGTTGGATCAAGACATGGTGGATTCTCCCTCAGTGCCACATCCATAGAATCATAGAATGGATTGGATTGGAAAAGCCCTCTGAGATCATCAAGTCCAACCCTTGGTCCAACTCCAGTCCCTTTACCAGATCATGGCACTCAGTACCTCATCCAAGCTCACCTTAAAAACCTCCAGGGATGGGGAATCCACCCCCTCTCTGGGCAGCCCATTCCAATCCCTGATTCCTCTCTCTGGAAAGAGTGTTTTTTCTGATCTCCAACTTCAGTTTCCCCTGGCAGAGCTTGAGCCTGTTCCCCCTTGTCTCATTGCTAACTGCCTAATTTTATTACTCTTGTATTTTTTAGCCTGTGTAAATGGTATAATTTATATTACATTAATTATTTTATGTTAGTGACTGATAGAGGTGATGGATACTACATTAATAGTGAACTTCTCCAGTGTTAATGCACTTCAAAAATTTGGTTTTTCTTTGGAATGACACTACATGAATAGAAGAAAAACACAATGTAAACCTGGGATGTACAGAATCATGGAATGGTCTGGGCTGGAAGGCACCCTAAAGATCATCTCATTCATTATCATCTTCCACTATCCCAGGTTGCTCCAAGCCCTGTCCAACCTGGCCTTGGACACTTCCAGGGATGGAGAGTTCACAGCCTCTCTGGGCAAATTGAAAGGAATAATACATTGAATTCATCCCATATAGAAAAGAAATTAATGCTGTTATTTATCTGTTATTTTGAAATACAGGTATTAAAATAAATTAGATTGGGAAAATCTTATTTCAGGTGCACACAGGGAGTTTGTCTTTGTTTTGTGATCCATTAATTTTTTGTAGGTCTGGTGTATGATGGCAATTTATAGCTTGGCATTTCAGAGGTTAGTGGTTAACACCTCTGTGTTAACCCTGTTGGGTTAAGGGCTTCACTTCTGTTCTCACAGTGCTTGTATTACTGGTTGTGGGTTTGAAATGTCAAAATATTGGAAAAAAGAAGACAGCCCAGGGAGCAACAGCCTGCCCTGGGTTAGGAAGTTTTGACTCCAATCCCTCTGAGGGGCCTGGCTTGTGTAGAGCTCCAGAACTCAGTGCAAGCACAAAGGCTGGCACAGAATCTTTCATACAAGTGACTAGAAATGATTACAGAGGAATAGTAATGATGTTACTGATAAGAAATTTAACCAGCCAAGGGGTTGGGGTTCAGTATTTTACCAAACCACTAATTGCAAGACTGGAAAATATATTTTGTTGTCCCACCTGCAAAGACAGAAGGAGCTTATTTAAGTAAAATCTGACTGATCAAATCCTGTTTTTTACTCTTACCAGTTGGCAGATAAAGAGAAATGATACCTGAACCTGTTGGTGGCTTAAAAAACTGAAAAGGGGTCAGGGCTTTGAGATTTTAACAGGTCATCAGGATCTTAATCTTGTGTTTATTGAAGTAATCTGAAAACTCTGAGCTGTGCTGGGTGTTTTATTCCATCATCTGCAGAAACACTAATTCCTGCTCTGGGGTGAGGATCCTTTGCCTTTTCTTCACAAGGGTGGTTGCAGAAGGTTGTTGTCAGTCCCAGAGAAGCTGGAAATGCAAGAAAAATTACCAGCCAAGTCCCAGAAAGACCTTTTCATTCTATTAATAGGATCCAGGGAGATTGCAGGGGAATTCTGGACAGCTTTGGCAACTCAAGTGCTCACAAAGGGATCCTGAAGGAGAATATTCTGAGAGCAATTTGACCTCAGCTTTAGTGAGTGAACACCCAGATGATCCCACATCTGCACATGTATTCCAGGCTCACCTGGACCAGGATGTCCAGCTAGAAGTTTCTGGGCTGGATTCACTCCTTTGGGGTGTCTTTTGCACCCCTTAAACCATTTCAGGAGCCTCTTGTGCTCCTGTGCCCCCCCAGCTGCTGACACAGCCCAGGGCACTGCAGGCAGGCTGTGTTTGTGCAGCCTCTTCTGCTGCTCTTCCTTTGTATTTGGTGCTTCCTCCTCCTTCATGTCAATGATAAATATAGTCCTTTTTTTGTACATGTCACTTCTCTAAATTGAAGGCATTTTATGGTTTGACTGTTTATACAATTTTAGACTTATTTTTCATCTGCACTGTCAGTGCACATTGACCTCCTGTTGGCACTTTTCAGTGAGGGGGGGAAGAGTTTAGATCTTTGCTGCTCTTTGAGCTGGACAAAGAACTGGCTTTCAGTAGTTTGTTTGCCTGAGCTGGATCTTCAGTGTCTCAGATCAAACTTCAGCCTTCACAATTTGTTCAGTGTCTTGCTTAAAAAGCCCTGAAAGCCAAAGCCTGACTGCTTTGTTGTGTGCATTTATTGAGTTCAGTTCTTGAAAGAAAATGATGCCTTAGCAATACTTAAACACATCATGTTTTCATGGTCATTTTTTTACCTGTGCCACATACAGTGGATCTCCAGGATTTGCACAGAAATTGTGTATTTAATGAGGTAAATTTTAAAGGCAAGAAGCCATGTTGGATATAATGGATGTAATCAGGAGGCAGGAAGAAAAGAAAGGATTGTATTAATCAGAAAGAATAATGTAAAATAATTCCCTGGGTTTGAATTTAATTCTAGATAATGCAGATTTATTTCAATTGTGGGCATCAATCATTTGCTGTGGAGCAGAGTATACAGAGCCCTGTTCTTTGTTCACTGTGAGATCACAGGGCTGTTGGGGTGTTTATTTCTGTGTGGTACCACACACCTGCTTCCTTAGAACCTTCTGAGCACCCAGAGTTACTCACAAGTACCACAGAGCCTGTTTACCTTTGATTTTTTTTTACCCCTCATCTGCAGCCCAGAGCGAAAGAATCCGCCTTAAAGTTGTGACTGACAGGAAAAGATCATTATTTTTCGTGCCCTCTCAGAGCCCTGACAGTTGCATTAGAGCTCAGGCATCCCTTGTTGTGTAGGATAAATGACTCATGGGTGGAGCACCTGCCCAGCCACAAACTCAAAATTCCATTCACGCTTTGATTCTCTTGTTTGTGCTGATCTCTCACAACAAAGATGTTTCAGTACCGGTGGCTGAAAGGGGGTTGTTTAGAAGCTGTTTCAGGGCAGGTTGTTGGGCTGAACGTGTCAACGATTTCTCACCTTTCAAGAAGTTTGTAGAATTTCAGAATATTTCTCTTGAGCAAAGGTTTTTGGGGTTGTGGGTGAGCTGAAAGTGCAAACGTTGCAAATATTGAGCAGAAAGAGTTTCGAGGGGGGTTTTGCACGGGAAAAATTCTTCCTCCTGTTACTAAAAACACACGTGGGATTTTGCACTAAGAATGTTAGAACCAAACAGCTGAGTTCCAATCACAGTTCAGAAATAGCCCCTGTTGAAGCCAAACACTTCTGAGTATCCTGCAGACAATTTGGTTTAATGTAATTAATTAACCTTCAGGCACAGTTCTGAAAACTGGTAAAAGTTCCTAAAGTTTGTGAAGGTTTGACTCTGCATCACTGGAGGGGCTGGATCATCTCATAGGATGGTGAAAACCTGCTGAGTGAGTCAGGAATATGTAGATTTGGTAAAGGAATATGTGGATTTGATAAAGGAATATGTGGATTTGATAAAGGAATATGTAGATTTGATGAATATGTAGATTTGTTAAAGGAATATGTAGATTTGGTAAAGGACTATGTAGATTTGATGAATATGTGGATTTGGTAAAGGAATATGTAGATTTGATAAAGGAATATGTGGATTTGATAAAGGAATATATGGATTTGATAAAGGAATATGTGGATTTGATAAAGGAATATGTAGATTTGTTAAAGGAATATGTAGATTTGATAAAGGAATATGTGGATTTGATGAATATGTAGATTTGGTAAAGAAATATGTAGATTTGATAAAGGAATATGTGGATTTGATAAAGGAATATGTGGATTTGGTAAAGGAATATGTAGATTTGTTAAAGGAATATCTAGATTTGATAAAGGAATATGTAGATTTGGTAAAGGAATATGTAGATTTGTTAAAGGAATATCTAGATTTGATAAAGGAATATGTAGATTTGGTAAAGGAATATGTAGATTTGATAAAGGAATATGTGGATTTGTTAAAGGAATATGTAGATTTGGTAAAGGAATATGTAGATTTGATAAAGGAATATGTGGATTTGTTAAAGGAATATGTAGATTTGATAAAGGAATATGTAGATTTGATAAAGGAATATGTAGATTTGATAAAGGAATATGTAGATTTGATAAAGGAATATGTAGATTTGATAAAGGAATATGTGGATTTGATGAATATGTAGATTTGGTAAAGGAATATGTAGATTTGGTAAAGGAATATGTGGATTTGATAAAGGAATATGTAGATTTGATAAAGTACCAAGAGAAAGATGTGCTGGGAGGGACCTTCCACACCACAACCCCCAAATCCAGAGCAAGGCTCCCCCTGCCATGTGAGAGGCAGATGCAGAAACCCTGCAGGGGTTGTATGTTCAGGAATAATCCCAGGTAATCACTCAACTCACACCACCATTCCTGATTCTCTGCAGCACAACTTGGACTTCCCAAAGCATATTTTTCACTTTGGAAAGTTTCCTGGAAAGTTTAAAGTTGTGTCATCTCAGCTCTCCCCTGTTTGCCTGTGAGCAGGAACAATCCAGGCTGCAAAGACAGGGAAAATTCTGCTCCTCATCACTCAGCAAGATCCTTCTCTAAACAGAAAGATAAGCCCAGCATTGAAACACAGAATAAAGAGAAAACTATAAATGTTACACTTTGTTATCAATATCTTGTAATTCAAGAAGACAAATCTTGTATTTGCATCCTACCAGTGAGGTTTTATTTGCCTTGAAATACAGATCTCAACCCTCCCCACTCAAGTTTGCTGTGGGGTATGAAATGAGATAAACTCTTGTATGGGTGGAGTTCCCTCCAAGTACCAGCACTTGCTGTGGTAAAAACCATTTTGTTCATCATCTCTTTTTGCTGAAGTGAGTCCTCGGTGTGGTTTGGGTGCACCACTTGGGTAACTGCTGAAACTGCTGTGGTTTCAGAATAGGACCTGTTTTGCTTTTTTCTGAGTTTTTTTTTCCCCTGAAACTATTAGCAGAAAAATCAAATAAGGGTTACAACTGTTTGCCTGCACTTTGGTGCTGTCATACCTCAAAATGATGAGCAGGGTCATGTAAAAATGCAACATTTTTCAGAAAATGGAAGATTAATGCAATCTCAGTAACTACTGAGGGTATATTTTGCAGTATTAGAATTTTAGGTTCAACTGGTGACTTTTTAATGTGGTTTGGGTGTTTTGGATTTACGTTCTAGAAATACTGGACCCAAATTCTTTACCCACTAAACCTGAGAATACAAAAATCTTTGTGTGTTGAGGTGTGCACTTACTGCACTGGGAAAGGAACACTTGATGTCAGCCAGCAGAGATGCCAGAAAGATAATTCTGGTGTCATTATTACTAATTTGTGGGTAATAAATGAATAAACTTGAACTTCTAACGGAATCAAAGAAACTTCTGCCAGGCCTCAGAACCATTTGTGTGTAAAACAAACTGTAGTAACGTACAAAAGGCAGTGAAAGGGTTTGGATTTGGGGGTTGGACTCTCCTGAGTGATGGGTTGGTGTGTTGAGCTTTGGTGCTGCCCTTAAAATTGCTCTGCAAAAAATACACTCCATTGTATAAGGATTTCCATCTTTCACTTTTTCTCCAAAATAACAAAATTATTGCCCTATTCTTTAACATCTGAAAAAAAAAAAATGACACTCAGGGTGTAAAATGAAATTTGTCAACATTATTAGCACTATTTCTTGTAACATGGTGACATTTCCTCTACAGCCAAGTCGTTCTTTGTGATGGTTTGTGAAGATGAAGCACAAGAAACCCCAGTGCTCTTGTGCAGGTTCAAAACCACCAGAGCCTTTGTGCAAGAACCTTAAACAGGCCACCCAGAAAAACCAGCTTTGCTGAACAAATACATTGCAAACCCAGAGCTTGTGTTAACAGTCACCAATTCCACAAAGTGGTTTCGGTAGCAGGAGGTTTAACCTAAGACAAGGCTGGCTGAAAATGGGTTGGATTTGCCTCTCACTCCCAACTGGCTGGGGGGCAACACAGGATGGAGGATATGAGAGAGAATTTTCCTGCTGGTAACTGGCAACAGAGGAAGGAGGAAAAGTGTGGAGGGCTCTTCTTTTGTCTTGGCCTTAAATTAGAAATGCAGATGCTTTAATTCTCTTGTAATTCTCCTAGTCCAGGTTGGACAGGGCTTGGAGCAACCTGGTTTAGTGGAAGGTGTCTCTGCCCATGGCAAGGGGTGGAACTGGATGAGCTCCCATGGCCTGTGTTGGTAGGAAAGGCAGGTTGAGGAGAAGGTGGGTCTGTGCTTGTGAGAAGAGCAAATGTTGCTGGAATTTCCTCTGTATTGGGTCACTTGGCTCCATAAAGGACAAATCACTGCCTTGACCTGCCTCTCTTTAGAAGTCCCACATGTGGTTGCTGCCCTGGGGATCTGTATGTTCCTGTCAGATGTGTTACCCAGGATGGAGAATGTTCTGAAACCGTACTGGGGGAAGCTTTGAGAGCTCCTCCAGCTAAAACAGTGTGGTTTCTAGAAACAGTTTCTCAAACCTCATGGACATGATGATGAAATGAAGTTCCATTCCCTGGGCAGTCTGGAGTATCCTTAAGCTTTCAAAATGTTGTAGATTGTCTAATGTGAATCTCTCTTGGTCCAGTCTAAACCCATTTGCCTTTTTCCTGATGGCAGATTTGCCTCCAAGATGATCAGGTTGCCCTTGAACACTCTCATAACTAAACAAATCCAGTTCTGTTTCCTGCTGCTCGTGCCTTGTTTTCCATGTCTCTGTGTGCTTGTTCAGCTGGGGCCTGCCTTGCTTCCCCCTTTCACAGAATCATAGAATGGATTGGAAAAGCCCTCTGAGATCATCAAGTCCAACCCTTGGTCCAACTCCAGTCCCTTTACCAGATCATGGCACTCAGTGCCACGGCCAAGCTCAGGTTAAAAACCTCCAGGGATGGGGAATCCACCCCCTCTCTGGGCAGCCCATTCCAATCCCTGAGCACTCTCTCTGGGAAGAATTTCTTTCTGATCTCCAACTTCAATTTCCCCTGGCAGAGCTTGAGCCCCCCTTGTCCTATTGCTGAGTGCCTGGGAGAAGAGACCAACCCCCACCTGGCCAGAACTTCCCTTCAGGCAGTTCCAGACAGTGCTGAGGTCACCTCTGAGCCTCCTCTTCTCCAGGCTGAACACCCCCAGCTCCCTCAGCCTCTCCCCACAGCACTTGTGCTCCAGTCCCTTCTCCAGCCTCGTTGCTCTTCTCTTCTCTTCTCACTTGGGTTGGAAGAGACCCCTGAGATCATCAAATCCAACCCTTGATCCAACCCCACTGGGATCACTCTGGCACTCCGTGCCCTGGGCTGGTGATCACAGTGGGGTTGGATCAAGACATGGTGGATTCTCACTCAGTGCCACATCCATAGAATCATAGAATGGATTGGGTTGGAAAAGACCTCTGAGATCATCAAGTCCAACCCTTGGTCCAACTCCAGTCCCTTTACCAGATCATGGCACTCAGTGCCACGGCCAAGCTCAGGTTAAAAACCTCCAGGGATGGGGAATCCACCCCCTCTCTGGGCAGCCCATTCCAATCCCTGAGCACTCTCTCTGCAAAGAATTTCTTTCTGCTCTCCAACTTCATTTTCCCCTGGCAGAGCTTGAGCCCCCCTTGTCCTATTGCTGAGTGCCTGGGAGAAGAGACCAACCCCCACCTGGCCAGAACTTCCCTCCAGGTTGTTGTAGACAGGGATGTTTCTTTGCTCTATTTCTCTTTGATAAATGAGGATTTCCCAGAGTTGAGCAAATATTCTGAAGTTCCTGAGCAACTACCAAAGTACCTTTTAGAAGCTCCCAGGCTGTGGCTCAGACGTGCCAAGTACACCTGAAATTTGGGGGTTGACTCCATTTCCCTCTGCTTTCCCAGTATGTGTATCCTGATGGGAATGAATTATAATATTCCTATTAAATTGTACTTCAAAAAATTGGATATTTCACACCAGATAAGTTTATTAATGCAAATAATGTTTGTAATTCAGGTTGTTACACAGGAAGTTGTAAATGTTTAAGAATGTTTCCAGATTTTCCTTTATCAAGTACACATTGTAATCAGGAGTGTTCAACCCAGGAGGATTTTCCCTGGAATCTGGGGGTGTATTTGTGAGGAGAGTCTTGGAAAAAAAATACATTTATCTGTTTAGTTATTTGACCTCACAAAATAGCACTTTAGGCAAGGGGAATTAAAAATTAACCATTGATGCTTTAATTGCATGAAAGAAAATGCACATAAATCATTATATTACACAGTAATTTCTGTGATTCAATTTGGTTTTGGGGTGGAGTAAAAGAACAATCAGTCACCTACAAAAGGTGGGTTGCAGAACAAGCACCCCAGAACAAGGTGATTTCTTAATCAGTTTCTTTTTCCTTGTACAAAAGTGGTGGTGAGAAGGACAAACCAGTCCCAGGCATTCTGAAAAGTCACAGCTAAGTTACTATTTACTCCTATTTGTCATGATTTATCTTCAGTGCTACATGTTATGCATTTTGCCTTTTATTTAATCCCAAACTTGAACTTGAAATACCCCTAATCTGGAAAAATCAAAGTCCTACTTGTCAAATTCTTTGCACCAAATGCCTTTATATTGTGTTTTATAATTTCAAATCTTGAAGGTATTAATATTTTCCTATGTAGAAGACAATAAATCCCATTTAAATCAAACAACTGCTTGAGATTATTTGCACTGAGGAATGAGTACCATTATATTTGGTTACATTTCCACCCCAGGGAGGATGGATGATGCTAAAGTGTATCAGCAGTTTCCTATTTCAGGGCTTTGCATTGTCCATGGTAAGTAACTTCTCTTTTTCTCCTTTTGTTTTGTTTTTTGTTTTGTTTTTTTTTTCCTAAACTTTCCAGGTAAAAGCACTCCTGTCAGCCACCTTGGGCCTGCAGATTTTCCCAAGCCCCATGATCCATTCCAGCCATTTGGGGCTGACAGCAGTGACCTGTTTCAAAGTAAAAAGGGGTTTGGGGACCCATTTAGTGGAAAAGATCCATTTGCTCCCTCCTCTACAAGTAAAACTTCTAAAGACTCTTCCTTGGGGTTTGCAGACTTCAGCTCTGTAAGTTAAATTCCTTGTCTCAGCAAACCACTTTCTGCTCTGCTTGCAGCAAAATCTGTTGGGTTTTTGTTCTACCTGCCAACTCCTGTTCCTTGGCTTCTGTCTCTCAGTACCTTCCTGCTGTCCTCGTTGGTTTTGTATTAATATTTCTGTAATAAAAAGGCATTATTTCAATAAAAGAGAAGTTTCATACTAAATTTCCAAGGGTTGACTTGCATTTAAGTTATTTTAGCACAGTGTGCCTTCACTCTCAGATTCTCTGTAGCAGAACTTGTGTGTTGATTTTGTTGCATGGAGGATATTTTGTGAACTGATTTTTGGGAGCCAGTGATGTAAAGATTTTAAAAAGCAATTGTTGAGAACATTTCTACAGCAATTTCACCATATTGTGAGAAGCAAATCCTTAAAGAGAAAGTTTCCATAAAGCTTTTCTGCCTGTCTGTGGGAAAGGTTCTGACAATCCTGTCACAACGTTTGCTGTGTGTGGTGGAATGTGGTCCAAAAGAGACAGACCAGACAGAGATTGAAAACTTCAGCTGTTGAATTTTGTTCCTGTTACTGATATTGTAGAAAAACCCTCGTTAGACAAAGCTAAAAACAAAATTATTGTGTTACAACCAAGATAGAAAGGTCCACCCTGCACTCCCAAAGAAAGTCCCAGAAGGTTTGAAAGCAAAGCCAGGGACCCATTCATTGAAAATACCAGTGTTAGTAAAGCCTGGCTTTGGGTTTAGTGCTGGACTTGGGAGCCATTCCTGGCTCCTGTTGCTGCCAGGAGTGGATGGACCTGCTCCCTCCACAGCCTCAGCTCCTCCCTCCTCCCCTGCTTTGTTCTCTCATGTAGTAAAATCCCCAATTTATTCTGCCCCTCAGCTCTGCTGGACACAGCTCAGGGTTCAACACTTGAAGCTGAATCTTCCAGGTTGTTTCTTTTAGTGCTTGTTGTTTTTCCCCCCTAGTTATTTACTATTAAATGTGTATCACTTTGCTATTGTCAGTCGAGGTCATTTGTGCAGACTTTAGTTGGGCCTCAGGGCTTTAATTCCTCTCTTTGGTGATGTCCAAGTTGAAGGTTTTCTGTATGTTTGACCACAGCTGGTCCAGCCCGTTGGATTTGCACAGTTCAATTCTGATTGTAAACAAACTGGTGACATTCTTAATAAAAACAAGACACAAAACTTGCTCTATCTGAAATTTCTTCAACAACCCCTTCATTTCTTCCAGACAAAGGATGGAATGGAATGACTGTTCCCCAATTATTGCCACTTGCTTTGCATTTCTGAAGTTCTAAAATTCTGGGTTTGCTCTGGGTCATTGTGGCGAGTTGATCAACCAAAATCTCTGATCCCCCTCCCGTGGGTGTTTGAGGGTTTTCAGCTGAGAAAAGAAGGAGAAATCAGGAAAAATGAGATCCTGAGCAGTGGCCACTCAGTAATTCCTGTTAAGTGGCATTTCATCAAATGAAATAAATTTTTTAATCACTTTTGTGAATCGATTCTGTCCTGCTGTAACCAAAAAAAAATGAATGAATTTGGCTGAAAATTCAGAGACTTGATCCTTGTTCTCTTCAGTTTGTGGGTTTTTTCCTTGCCTGTAACACAATTAATTCTGCTCCTTCTGTGTGAAATTTTCAATGTTGGAAACATTGAGAATTTTTGAGTTTCTCTTTGCCTTGTGGTTGGGAAATTTTATTCACAATGGAAATGAAAATGGCTTTTACTTACAGAAGGTTTTTTTGGCTCATTAATTATGTAGGACTGAACAGTCAAATTACCCAATTCTTAATTGAACTCGTTGGCTCTTGCAAAGAAAGAACATGAAAACCTTCACTGGATTTTAGGAGCACTCTGTGAAAATTGGCTTTTTTTTTTTGAGACATTTGCAAGTTGCTGCACCCACAGTTTATTCCTAATGTTGTTGCTGGCATTAAATATGATGGTTTGAAACAAAACTGAGTCTTTTGGTAGCTCAGATTTCAGATGTTTCAAGGTTCCAGCTGCAGTTTATAGAACAACAAGTAAAGGCACCTTTTGTGTTCAAATTTCCAAGGAACTGAACACTTAGGGCTAAACTTTTTCTCCCAATACAAGCTGGCAATTCAGTAAACACAATTTTTGTGATTTGATTGATCTCTTGGTTTCCTCATTTATGCCTTGGGGCTGACTGTGCTTCTGAAAAAAAAGCAAAAAAAAAAGAGGTTTTTAATGAAATTCCACGTGATACACATTTATAGACTTCTTGAAACCTGGACATGCACACAAAAATGTTATTAAATGACCTGTAAATGATGGTTTTTTTAGCCAATCAGTGGCATTAATGAACTGCTCTACCCAAAGGTCAGAGTTATCTGTGAAATTTTCCTCTTGTAGGCCCCTCCAGATTCATTTCCAATGAATCCCTTGACTGTTTTTCCTGTTATTTTTTTTTTCACCCAGCACTTTGAACCACAAAAATATAACTTGTGTCCCATAAACAAGTTATAATTGGGGCTCTCTTTGGAAACCTTTTCCTAGGATGGAAGATTTAGGAATAAAACTTGTTTTTCAATGTGAAAAAAACACCCCAAATAGTTTGACCAAAACTTCTTATATTTCTGAAAGTAACAACTGTTCATTCTCCATCTGAGCTTAAGGATCTGCCTGAACTCTTGGAATAAGGACAGAATTCCTCTTTCATTTCCCATCTTTACCCTGAAAAAAAAATCTATTTAAAATGTTAGTAAGCTTTTCAATCTTACCTGTCAGCTGACATTAATTAAATGATAAATGAGAGTAGATTTTCTTTGTTTTAAAAGGAAAAATATCAAAATCTGTGACACTTTTATTGCATTGAATGCAAAAGTCCTCATCTAAATTTTGATGGTGATGAAAGCAAAGGTGTTAAATGAAAAGAAGTGATTTTTTTTTGGCATGAAATCGTCTGAAAAATCATATTGAGAGAAATAAAATCAGGAAAGATGAGCATAATTTAATTAAATTAGGAATACAGCAGAATTGGGCTTGGGTTGGAACAAATTATATAAAAATATATATAATTATATAAAAATTTATATAAAAATATATATATTTATATAAAAATACATTAAAAAAAAGAAAATTACAGATACAATGCAGGATGGAGGCAGCAGGGGTGGGGCCATGACATGGTGGATTTGCAGCTGGAAGTTCAATTTTTCATCCTCAGTTCAATATTTCAGGTGTGGCTGTGCCAGTCCCTGGTGGCACCATGGACTGTCCTGGCCCACAGGGAATTTTGACCCTCTACATCCAGCTGAAAAAAAAAAAAACAACCAAAAAACCACCCAAATAATATGTTTTCCTGCACAAAAAAAAAAAAAACAAAAAAAAAAAAGCCAGCCCAGAGCAGGTTTTAGAAGTGGGTTCAATGCAAACATTTGCATGCAGCTGTTCCCATCATCCCTCTCAGCAACTGCTAAAATTAAACACAAGCAGATTATGTTTGAGCTTAAAATTGTTGTGATTTCAGTAAAATAACTGGAGATTTTGTGCAAGAGAAGCTCAAACAAGCAAAGTTTTGCATCTTTCAGTGGTAAATGCTGGGATGTAATTTTGGATGAGTTTGGCTGCTCTGGGTTTCAGTGTGTTTTGAGGAGCCCAAACAGGCTTAGGAGCTGTTCCAAAGTGGGATGTGCCCTTAGTGTTCTCTGCTGAAAGGAATTGGATTCTCCCACATTAGTTCTTGCTGGAAAAACTCTGTGTGTAATTTATGAACAGTAACAGAAGCACTTTCTGTAACTTGATTTGGTGATGGAACTTCCCACATGGCAAAATCACTGTTCAGACCCCTCACCCCCAGCAGGAACTGCCCCAAGGAAACCCTCCAGAGGAGTCACACAAGAGGAAAATAACTCTTGTTTTTTGCCAGCTATTTCATGTTCTTAAAAATGCCTGTAAGTTGCTGTGCTCCCAAAGCACTAACTTTGCTTTTTCTGTGTTTGTGGAGTTTTTGTTTGGCTCCAGTGGCTGTTTTCAGACCCACCTGAGCCATGGATAGAGGGATGTGCAGCCCAGAAGGGTTTGCTTCCTCGGGGGAGGCGGAAGAAATTAAGGAAATAAATTAAAGTGAGGAAATCAGTGAGTGAATTTTTATCTTAATCCAGAAGAACTGCCCTAAAACAACTCGGTGTGCTTGACCCCCCTTGTATTTAATGAGTGGGTTTTTTTTCATGTCATTTTCCTCGAGCTGGTTGGTAAATTGATGAATTTCTTTTCCATTTTCCTTTTGTAGTTTGGCAATGAGGAGCAGCAACTGGCCTGGGCCAAGAGGGAGAGTGAGAAGGCAGAGCAGGAGAGACTGGCACGGCTACGGAGACAGGAACAAGAAGACCTTGAGTTGGCCATTGCCCTCAGCAAGGCTGACATGCCCAACTCCTAAAGAGGGGCTGGGGCTCCACCCTGGCCAAGAGAAACCTTGGAAAATTGGGGTAAAAATACTAAACCCTTGGGTTCTGTTGGGGAAATAATTCTACTCACCTTCGGTTCTGAGCAAGACGTGGCTGGTGCCTCCAGCTGGGCAATGTGGGGGCTTCTCAAGGGCATAATGAGCAGGAAATGCTGTATAAGCTGAATTACATGGTCTAGATAAAATTTATTGCTTGTAAGAAATTTAACATGTAATCCTGAGATACTGAAAGTTTCTTCATCTGGAAGGCAAATGTTGCATACAGGAAACTGCAATGTGTGAATCTTTTCTTTTTATGACCTGAATTCCACTGGTGTTTTGAGGCTGCAGGATGGACTTGAAAGAAAATGTCATAGAAAAAGAGAATATTTATAGAATTAGCTTTTTCACATGTTGTGTTTATTTAATAATCAGTTTGTCACCTGCACCATCTGTGTCAAAGCATAAGTTCATTTTTAGATGGTCCCTTTTGATCCAAAAGATGTGGCTTTTAAAAAAGAATCTGGTGGTTTAAATAGGATGGAAACAAACAGTGGATTGTATAAAATGGTACAAATTTGAAGCTTCTTTGAATGAGAAGTTCTAATTTAAACATCCATTTGCATTGAGTTTTATAATTGTATGTGGTAAAAAGGGAGCTCATTCAGCTGTAGTAAATTGGATAAACCATTTGGCAGTTAAATTAGGAAGTAAAATTTGACTTTCTCATAAGCAGGCAGGATTGCAGGGTGGTGATACTTCCATGTGAAATCAGGAAATCAAGCAATGGAAAAGTTACCAAGTTTGAAGAGTGTCCATCCCTACAACCCTTTGTACCCTCATTTCCTCCAACCCAGCAAAGCAGCCCGGGCTGTCCCTCCCTCTGCCTCTTTAATTCCACCACTCTTAGAGGGTTACAGACCTGACTGAGCTGAAATAAGGCCAAGTTGAATCAGTTTTTCTTTGCCAAATCCATATTCCCACAGCAGTTCTGGCAGCACTGGTTGGAGTTGGCTCTAAAATCCACTTTGCAGCAGTTGGGCCAGGCAGGGACAGGTTTTCCATCACTGGCTGCTCCCCCTGGGAAGGGCAACACAGCCATGGCATACAGAAAACAAGGCTGTGAATTATTTACTCACTAAAAATGCCTTTTCTGATCACAGGAATTCCAAACATTCAGTTGTCTTTGCCTTAGACTTTTCTGTCTCACAGGTTAGGGATCTGCCACAACGTTTTTACATGTCCTCAATCTTCTTTCCTGCCCTGTGGGAGTTCAGAGCTCAACTTGCTGGGGTTTTACTGATGCTGCCCTTATCTTACAACATTATCTCTATTTTTTTTTTAGTGTGGTATTCCTTCATCATCTTTAATGCATTTTTGGTTCTCGTGTTCTTGCTTCAGTTGCTTTTATTTTCATACTCCAATCATAGTGCCTGTTCAGTGGGTGAAAACAATCCCTCCCTCTTTTGTTGTGTCTGCCTTACCCTGGATGCTTTCCTGACACAGAGACAAGAATCAGTTTGGATCATTTGAAGCATCTTGGTCGTTTTCAGCTCTGAAATGTAGCCAAGATTTGGCATTTGTGGTCTCAGGTTTTGGGGTGTGTGTGAGTGTGCAAACACAGCCAGCTGTGTTTGGGATGTTGTTTTTAGGAGTCACAATCCCTGGTTGATTTGTGTCTCCTGTGCTAATGGTACTACAAATAATGTGAATCTGTAACTCTCCTCAGAAGGGGAGAAGATGCATTTCTGATACCAAACCCAACCATATAATCATCTTTAATCCTGTCCTTTAATGACCCCTTTGGGATGCAGTATAGAATCACAGGATCATAGAATGGATTGGGTTGGAAAAGACCTCCAAGATCATCGAGTCCAACCCTTGGTCCAACTCAACAGTAGTAGCTATTTCTAATTTTACAGAATCTGATTTTAAATCCCTTCCCATTGTGGTAATTTTTCTCTAAAATATATAGGATTAAATGATCAAACATGCTAAAAAGTCAAAAAAGTTCTCTTTTCTGTTGGTGTACAGGACTGGAAGTCCCTGAGAGCAAACTCAGCTCTGTTTGTAAGGAACAGGAGCCAAAAAGAGCAATTTTCAAAAGCAAAGTGGCTGTTGGATTTCCAGGGCAGTTGAACTGTCCTTGTGTAAGATTCTCCTTTTCCCTTGGGCCTGAGTCCTTGTGGGGTCTGTTCTGGTACAACCAAACCCCCTCATGTTGGTGCCATTTGAGAAGGGAAACCCCTCCTGGCCCTGCTGGACCGAGGGGTGACTGAGCAGCTGATTTTCAGAGTTAGGCACCATAACAAGACTTTCTGCAGCTTTGTCAGGCCTCTAAAATACTCTAATTTATAATTCTTCTAAGGCAATGAGTTGATGTTTTCATGATGTTCATCAGGAAGGCAGAGATGTGAATTAATCCAGAATTCCATGCAGTGTTAGGGCTCATTTCCTATTTTCTTACTGACTTTTCTCTATATTTTCTTGGACAGTAACTGCAGATCAAGGAATAAGGACAGGACATGTTCTCTATGCACAGTGTGATAGTTTTAGGAGTCTCAAGTTCACCAAAACACTCTTGACTAAAAATGTTGGCACTGCAGTAGAAGAAAACGTGGCTGTGATTTCTCCCCTTTGTATTTTCCACATAAAAGGGATGATTCCCCTGTGCTGTGACTCAGTGTTTGTACAAAACCTGCACTTGTTCTTGAAGACAAAACTTTAGTGCAAGACAAGGATCTTCTTCCTCCAGAACAGTGACATTTAAAGCACAACCAGACCTGTTGGTGTTTAGGCAGAAAAAAAATATGTACAGTGCAAGAGCTGGAAACTGAGAGTATTCCCAGTGCTTATACAGTGTACAGTGAGACCCACATTATCTCTGTGTGTGTATATATTATATATAATATAGTGTATTGTATAATGTAATAATAGTGTGTGTATATACTCCACATCTCCACATGCTCTGTCCAGTATAGAGTTTCTTGTGTTGTACATAAAATGTGTATATACAATGAATATGTAGAATATGCAGATATATTCTATGTCTTAAAATCATGTGTGTGTGTAGATTCTGTAACCAGAGGTGGGGACAGAGATGGAGTTTGTACAGAAACACAGATTAGCTCGTGGCTCTGAGGTTATCAAAGTTCTGGTGAAAGAAAAAAAAAAACAAAACAGGAGAAATTACTTCTAATCAGTTTGTTTCAAGATTTCTTTTGTTGGCATGAAAAGCTGTTTATTAGCTGTGCCAAGTGTAAGAGAAACCTGGAGGAAAGTAGGAATCATCTACACTGGATGTGGTTTCACATTCTTTGGAGGTTTTAAAGTGTCTTCTGGAATGTGGGCTCAGCTGCTGATCTTGCATGTGATGGTCTTGTCATCTTTTCTGTTTTCCCTGGACTGAGGCACTGGGTTTTCTCCTCCATTTGCTTGTGGTTTCACTTCTCTTTTTTCTCTTTTTTTTTTCCTTTTTAAAGAAGTGTTTTTAGGAGTTGTTCCTGTACACACACCACACAAACAGTCACAGGCAGAGGTGGAAAACACGTTTTTCTCGTGTCATTCCAGTTGAGTTGGTTGCACATAATTGTCCTCTGGATTCCAGCTCTGTTGTTCTTCCTCAAGTTCCACCTCAGCTTTTACTTCAGGAAGAATTACCCTTTGATTTGAGCAAAGAGTGGAGGTGGTTCTCCTTTCTAACTCAGACAAATTATTGCTCTGGGGTTCCTTGAGCAATCACCAAGAGTTTGGCAGATTTTATGGTGCCACACGTTGGTTTGGATGGAATCTCATCCCTGGGCTGACTCCTGGAGTGCAGAGGACTCTGAGGCCCAGCAGTTCAACAGCACAGACAGACAATTCCTCACGTAGGACACAAGTACTGAATCCCCAGGGTCCCTCAGACCTGTGTGCTCCCATTTCCCTCCACTGTTTTCCCTCAGTCCCCTCCCAAGTGTCTCATTGTAAAACCTCCCAGTCATCCTGCAATAGAAACAGCCTCATAAAAGTTGTATTTCCACAGTGATGCTGGAGGAAAGATTTTTATACAGGCAAATTTTGCCTCCTGGAACCTCTGCCCTGTGATGGCCACCAGCCCTTCCTGGATTTTCTTCCATCTGCTGTGCTCTCAAAGTGTAGGAAATTCCAAACTGTGTCTGTGTAACCCTTTGTTTGTTTGTTTGTTTGTTTGAATTCCTGTCTGTGAAATCTGTTGGCAGAAATTGTGTAGAAGTTATTTTATCATCTTATGCTCAATGATAATGCACTTTTCTTGGATTCTCCTTATAATCCTTTTGGGGTTACTATTTCTTCTTTAGTGTTTCTCCATTGAGAAGAATATTCTGTAGAGCCACGGCCCAAGGTGTTTTGGTCCAAGGAGAATTGTTGCTTTCCCTCATGTAAGGATTTGATTTCTCCTTTCTCCTGCATTTTATTCCTCCCTGTCAGGAATTTCATTTCTGTTTAATCCTTATTTAGAGCTGGAACTCTATTGAAGTGAATTGATCTGTGCTATTAATGATCTGCTTCAATTACCTTCCTCCACTGGTGGAACAGCCAAGTTTTTGGGGTGTGTCAACCATTGCATCTCTTTAGACTTCAGAACAGCCTTTTTTTTTCCTAGAAAGGAATTTTGCTTGAAGTGTGGTGGAATCACAGATTTATTTTTAGAGTAAATATGTTAACTGTTATTCACTGGCACACCTTTTTGATCAGTTGGTATATTGCTCTTTTTACTTGGAAGTTTTATAAATAAAGGCTAATTTGTTATAAAATGGAATTTTCATTTTTCCAACTGCCTTCCCCTTTTAAGTTTCACTTCCAAAGGAAAACTCCCAGTGACTGTGGCTTCTCCTGCTGTTGCCATTCCAGAGTCCTCTTCTGATGTCCCTTTTAATACTCTCCAGTCTGACCTAAAAAAGGTGGAAACACAAAGTGGAAGCTGCAATGTTGACCTAAATTTGACTAATATCTCCAAATATGTACATTGTTGTAGTTATATTTATCTTTCAAATATCATAACAAATTGAAAGGTCTTTTAATTTTAACCCATCTCATGTGTTTATTGTTTAATATAATAGGAGAAATGTTATTGTTTAATATAATAAATGAAAAGTTACTTTTTGGAGCTCTGAGACTTCAGCAATCATTCTTTACCCTTTTTTTTATCCACAGTTCCACAAGTTTTTGTGTCACATTTGTGAATCTTTCTTTGAACAACCACTGGATTCTCTGCACTATTTTTTTTTCTGCCCTCTGTGCTGTTTTCCCTCCTGCCCTTCCCTTCTCTCCCCTGTCCTGGCCAGGTGTTGGCTGAGCAACCAGGCACAAAATGCACAAAATGGAGCAGTTTGTGTGTGGCAATGCTGAATATTCAGCAAATTTACACTGGGAGGGGTTGGAGGGACCCCCATGGCCAAGCACAACCCAACACACCCCCTGTCAGAGCCTTCCATGCTGCTCACTTGGCTCCCTCTGCTCCGAGTGTTGCCTGATCTGCTCCTGCACTGGGCGAGGGCAGCAGCAGCTTTGCTGTTTGCAGCAGGTTCCCATCCCAAGGCAGGTTTGTCTCCAGGAATATTTTTGGGGTGTTGACATTCCAGAGCCAGGATTTGGCTGCGTGTGTCACACACAGGCAGTTCCTGACTCAGCTCCCTCTGTCCTGTCGTGCTCCTCATCTCTGATAAAATCATGGCCCATCTTAATGCTCCCACTCAGATTTCTGAGTCTGACACACACAACATTCCCACTTAGGCTTTCCCAAATACTCCCCTAATCCACCTTGTCCATGCTTAGTCCCAAAGGACCCCCTGTACCCACCATGGTCTGAGAGCCTCTTCATTGAGAATGGAATCACAGAATCCTAGAATGGATTGGGTTGGAAAAGCCCTCCGAGATCATCAAGTCCAACCCTTGATCCAACCCCACTGTGATCACCAGCCCAGGGCACTCCGTGCCCTGGGCTGGTGATCACAGTAGGGTTGGATCAAGACATGGTGGACCCTCACTCAGTGCCACATCCATAGAATCATAGAATGGATTGGGTTGGAAAAGACCTCCGAGATCATCAAGTCCAACCCTTGGTCCAACTCCAGTCCCTTTACCAGATCATGGCACTCAGTGCCACGGCCAAGCTCAGGTTAAAAACCTCCAGGGATGGGGAATCCACCCCCTCTCTGGGCAGCCCATTCCAATCCCTGAGCACTCTCTCTGCAAAGGATTTCTTTCTGATCTCCAACTTCAATTTCCCCTGGCAGAGCTTGAGCCCCCCTTGTCCTATTGCTGAGTGCCTGGGAGAAGAGACCAACCCCCAGCTGGCCAGAACTTCCCTTCAGGCAGTTCCAGACAGTGCTGAGGTCACCTCTGAGCCTCCTCTTCTCCAGGCTGAACACCCCCAGCTCCCTCAGCCTCTCCCCACAGCACTTGTGCTCCAGTCCCTTCTCCAGCCTCGTTGCTTCTGCATCCTGGGCAGGAAAAACCTTTACAAATGAACTTTGGACATGAAGTCTCTCCAAGCTCCAAGCCCAGCTGTTAAACTCAACTCTACCATTTGTTGACTGTACCTAAATATGCCCCAAGCCCAGCTCTCCCCATGGAATGCTGAGCTCCCAGAGCCATCACTGCAGTCCCTGGGCTGGAATTGCCACCAGGTTTATCTTAGGAATTGCTGAGCTCTCGTCTGCTGTAGGTGACTATCAGTGCAGCCACTCCAAGTACCTTTTCCCTCCTGTCTGGTTGGCATTTTTTTTAATGTAATGACCACAATTAAAACATTTTTATTGGTGCTGATGCAGCGTCTCTTGCAATTCCTGGAGCCTTCCTTATTGAGGAGATACTGTAACACTCTACCAACAGCAAACATAATATATTCCTGCTGTTTTACTTCCCATAAATGTCCCTGATCACAGTTTGCAGAATGACAAAGCCCTGTGCTGCCTGCCCACCCCTCTCACCCACAGGAAGGACACCCCAGCTTCCTATGGCCCTTATTTTGCAGTATAGCACAAATCATTAAGATATCAAACCCACTTACACTCAGCATGGGCTGTAAAAAAGTGGGTGTTGGGATTTGAGGATATTTTTATGTGTGTGTTTTGTGTTTAAACCTCAGGCTCAGGAGCTTCTCAATATATTAAATGCCACAAGGCATCGTGTCCAATGTGATATTCCAGGTATTTCCTGATGACATAATGATAAGTCAGAATTCCAGGAATGCTCTGAGATGCAAGAAATGCAAAAGTAAAAGTGATTTAAAGAGATACCCCATCTAATTATAAACCTCTACCAGGTAAGTTCACCTGCACTTTCTGTGTTGCTGAATTTGTGCTCACCAAAAAGGACAGAAAGCTTCTGGTTTGGTGTTATGGGTTTGGTCAGATGGGCCTGTCAAACCATTACATTTGGTAAAGTGAATTATAATGGGAGCAGGTAAATAAGCAGGTAACAAATGCTAAGGATGGTTACAGAGCAATGAAAACTTCACTGCTCCTGCTCTCTCTGTGCTCAGAAAGGGGATTTTGGTAGAGTTAATCCCTCTTCATTCTATAAAGCTTTTGACTCCTTTTTTGTGTCTGCATTAAATAGTGTAAGATCAAATAATTGTGGCTGAGAAGTCAGACCTCAAAAGATTAAATCAAACAGACTTTCTGCCTAACAGGTTTAGGATGAGTCCCTGTGTCCTCTGGGTGCTGCAAGGGGAGGGTGCTGGTTTATGGCAGGGGCTGTTCCCAGTCTTGGCTGACATGAATGGGGTTCATGGCATCAAACCATGTGGAGCTTTAAGGAGTCTCTGGGAATCAGGAAGCTGAGCCAGTTACCCCCAGGCCCTGTAAACTGAGCATGGCCTTGTGCTTTAGGTTATGGATATTTGGGTTGTAAATCCATTCCCTGTTCTCCAAATCAATGGGAGTCGTGTTTGTGCTGAGTGCTGGGCCATGGGCACAGAAGCTGCTGCAGTGCCGGAATTCAGGAGCTCTGACTGCTCCACTCGTGGCACCAGGACGTGCTCTGGGCAGGTGGCACCTGTGGCACACCCAGCTGAGAGCAGCTCCTTCAGGGACACGCAGGAATGTTTAGGTTTGTTGATGCCACCGAGTAGATTTCACATGGCAGCAACAGGGACATCTTTCTCTCTGTGAAATTACATGGGCTTTGGATTGAATTTTCCTCCCTGTGTTTCGCTCCAGCACTGCTGGTTGCCATGGCAATGGCTACATGACTTTGTTGTAGTTGTTCTATTTAAATATAGCAAAAGAAATTGCTAGAGCTTGGGATTCTGGTTTCAAAAATTCAATTTAAGCAAAGCCTAACAGCTACTCTGTGTTAGAGGTGCACAAAATAGCTTTAGAAACCACAGAGCTTCTACCACAGAAAACCACAGAACCACACCATCCTATAATTTGAAGAGTGGACAAACTTTTTTTGGCACTTCTTGGGGATGGAGGACTGAAGTTTAGAGCCAGTCAATGTTTTCAGGCAGTTTGTAAACGACTGTGAGTAACCAAGGGCTCCCAGGGGCTGAAATGCCCTGTCCATCCATGAACCACGGGCAGCACTGAAGCTTAACTGCCCAGTCCTGATCAGCTGCAAAAATAAATCTAAAATGAACTTCCAGAAAAGCCAGAGGGTTTCTAGTCCAGCCTTCCACTTTAGGGTTGTTGAAAAAATGGGATTTGCAAGTGACCTGCCCACTGCCTTGTAGGGCGCTGGGCTGATCCAGGGTGCTGGGGTGGTGCTGGGCTGTGCCAGGGTGCTGAGCTGATCCAGGGTGCTGGGGAGGTGCTGGGCTGTTCCAGGGTGCTCAGGTGGTGCTGGGCTGTGCCAGGGTGCTGAGCTGATCCAGGGTGCTGGGGAGGTGCTGGGCTGTTCCAGGGTGCTCAGGTGGTGCTGGACTGTGCCAGGGTGCTGGGGGGGTGCTGGGCTGTTCCAGGGTGCTCAGGTGGTGCTGGGCTGTGCCAGGGTGCTGGAGGGGTGCTGGGCTGATCCAGGGTGCTGGGGAGGTGCTGGACTGTGCCAGGGTGCTGGGGGGGTGCTGGGCTGTTCCAGGGTGCTCAGGTGGTGCTGGACTGTGCCAGGGTGCTGGGGGGTTGCTGAGCTGTGCCAGGGTGCTGGGGTGGTGCTGGGCTGTTCCAGGGTGCTCAGGTGGTGCTGGGCTGTGCCAGGGTGCTGGGGTGGTGCTGGGCTGTGCCAGGGTGCTGGGGGGGTGCTGAGCTGTGCCAGGGTGCTGGGGTGGTGCTGGGCTGTGCCAGGGTGCTGGGGTGGTGCTGGGCTGTACTGGTTGTGCTCAGGGCTCTGTGTCACCCTCGAGAGCTGAAGGGACTGAGTGACTATGAAGTCATCACAGCGACAGAACCCGACGCTGCTCGGGCTGTTTCGGGGTCACAGAACCGGCGCTGCTCGGGCTGTCTCAGGGTCACAGAACCCGGCAATGCTCGGGCTGTCTCAGGTTCACAGAACCCGGAGCTGCGCGGGCTGTCTCAGGGTCACAGAACCGGCGCTGCTCGGGCTGTCTCAGGGTCACAGAACCGGCGCTGCTCGGGCTGTCTCAGGGTCACAGAACCCGGCAATGCTCGGGCTGTCTCAGGTTCACAGAACCCGGAGCTGCGCGGGCTGTCTCAGGGTCACAGAACCCGGCAATGCTCGGGCTGTCTCAGGGTCACAGAACCCGGCAATGCTCGGGCTGTTTCGGGGTCACAGAACCGGCGCTGCTCGGGTTGTTTTGGGGTTACAGAACCCGGCAATGCTCGGGCTGTTTTGGGGTCACAGAACCCGGCAATGCTCGGGCTGTTTTGGGGTCACAGAACCCGGAGCTGCTCGGGCTGTTTCAGGGTCACAGAACCCGGCAATGCTCGGGCTGTCTCAGGGTCACAGAACCGGCGCTGCTCGGGCTGTCTCAGGGTCACAGAACCGGCGCTGCTCGGGCTGTCTCAGGGTCACAGAACCCGGCAATGCTCGGGCTGTCTCAGGTTCACAGAACCCGGAGCTGCGCGGGCTGTCTCAGGGTCACAGAACCCGGCAATGCTCGGGCTGTCTCAGGGTCACAGAACCCGGCAATGCTCGGGCTGTCTCAGGGTCACAGAACCGGCGCTGCTCGGGCTGTCTCAGGGTCACAGAACCGGCGCTGCTCGGGCTGTCTCAGGGTCACAGAACCCGGCAATGCTCGGGCTGTCTCAGGTTCACAGAACCCGGAGCTGCGCGGGCTGTCTCAGGGTCACAGAACCCGGCAATGCTCGGGCTGTCTCGGGGTTACAGAACCCGGCAATGCTCGGGCTGTCTCAGGGTCACAGAACCGGCGCTGCTCGGGCTGTTTTGGGGTCACAGAACCCGGCAATGCTCGGGCTGTTTTGGGGTTACAGAACCCGGCGCTGCTCGGGCTGTCTCAGGGTCACAGAACCGGCGCTGCTCGGGCTGTTTTGGGGTCACAGAACCCGGCAATGCTCGGGCTGTCTCAGGGTCACAGAACCGGCGCTGCTCGGGCTGTCTCGGGGTTGTGTTTCTGCACAGCAGTTCCTGTGCCAGGCAGGTTTCACTGACTCGACTCTCCCAACAGGTGAGACACAAACCGCCCCCAGCAGAGCGATACACAACGCTCTGAAACCCCCTGGGGATAAATCTGTCACCGGGAACTCTGTGCAGGATTTGCTCGTTGCTGCGTTCAAGGTGCTCTATCTAATCTCACCATCTGTCTTGCAACAATAGTGAGCCCATCGCTGTGGTATCTCAGAAGAATCTGTGTGAAAATCTTGTTTACAACGGACTCGACGTTTCCTCCCTTCAGGTTTAACTACAACTTCTGTTGTTTTTCTCCTTTCCCTGTATGTCAAATCAAATCCAGGAGTGCCGCAGTCGCGGTGTCTCGATGCTCCCTGAGAGGCAGGTCGTTAATCAGAACAAAATTACTTAAGAGATAACAACCTGATGGTCTGTTATTAGAAAATGTGGAACCGACCAGGGGAGGGGTGGGAGGTTAATGGAATTACATCGTTGGATGTACCGTTGCAAATAATTAAAGAAAGAATAAAATAATTAAAACAAAGTTACATTACTCATAATGGAATGTGAGAAGAATGAGATCAGCATCTCTTTTTCTGCTTCAAGATGATCTCAAGATTCAAAAACCTGCAGTTTCCTCTGAAGACCACACAGCAATTATCACATGTGCCCTTCCTTTAACAATGACAGTTTCTCATGGCATTTTATTAGTGTTTTGTGCCCCCATCCCTCCCACTTCCAGACCTCTGTGTTTATATATTTTATATTGGTGTTTATATATTTTATATTTGTATTTATATATTTTATATTGATATTTATATCTTTTATATTGATATTTATATATTTTATATTTGTATTTATATATTTTATATTTGTATTTATATATTTTATATTGGTATTTATATATTTTATATTTGTATTTATATATTTTATATTTGTATTTATATATTTAATATTGATATTTATATATTTTATATTGATATTTATATATTTTATATTTGTATTTATATATTTTATATTGATATTTATATATTTTATATTGGTATTTATATATTTTATATTGATATTTATATATTTTCTATTTGTATTTATATATTTTATATTTGTACAGGAGGAGTCTTTGCCCTATTTTCAGTTGAGTCACAAATCTGGAAGCTCAGAGGGCACAACCTGCTCCTCTTTGTCTGTCTCCACCGTTCATCAGCCTTTGAGCATCATCGGGTACCACGGTCTGAGGGATAATTAGAGGTTATCTGAAGACTTTGCAGAGGGCAGGAGCAGACCCAGCAGGGGTATGACCCCACAGCCAGACTGTTCACTGCAGCCAGGGCAGGTTTGGATGCTCCCATGCCCAGGGATTGCAGGAGGAGCTCCCACTGTGCTGGGTGTTGCAGAGGAGCCACACGAGGGTTTTTTTAAGGCTTGGTGACTGCAGTGACATTTCTGTCTGCACAGCCAGGGCAGAACTCTCTGCTCCCTGCTGGGTCTGTGATTGCAGGTGCCTTCCACCCTTGGAATCCCAGAATCCAGAGTGGTTTGGGTTGGAAGGGACCTCAAAACTCAGGCAGTTTCAACCCCCTGCCATGGGCAGGGACACCTCCCACCAGCACAGGTTGCTCCAAGCCCCATCCAGCCTGGTCTTGGACACTCCCAGGGCTGGGGCAGCCACAGCTTCTCTGCCCAACCTGTGCCAGGGCCTGCCCACCTTCCCAGGGAGGAATTCCTTCCCAATATCCCACCTATCCCTTCCCTCTGTCAGTCTGAAGCCATTCCCTGTGTCCTGTCCCTCCATCCCTTGTCCCAAATCCCTCTCCAGCTCTCCTGGAGCCCCTTTTGGCACTGGAAGGGGCTCTCAGGTCTCCTTGGAAGTTTCTCTTCTCAGGAACAGGATTGTCCCACCTTTGTGTCTCTTTTGTGTTACAAAACAGTGAATAGTTTAAGCCTGAACTGCATCCCTGAAACCTGGGAGTGACTAAAACTATTTCTAACTTGTTAGAAAGAACAAGGGGAAAGCTGGGTGAGTATCAATAGATAAAAGTAAGAATTTTAAAAAGATGTTTTCTTAAACACCAAAAGACCTGCTGAAATATGAAGATCTTCAGCTATGGGGAAAGAGAAGGAAATACCTAGAACTGTTGCAACAATGAGTGTGCCAAGTTTAGAACATCTTTAAGTCATCCTCACTTTCTGGAATTAGATTGTGCAATTTTATTTTGCTAGCAAATGAGTTTTTGTTTTAATGAAGAAATGTTAAAGCTCCCTTATAGTTCACTTTGAAAGAGCTGTAAAAGTGAAATGTGGAACTCATTCTTCCATGCCAGTGATTAGGAGTCCAAAAATACATCTGTTCCACATGAACAACTGCAGCCTTTGCTTTCAGAGAACAGCTATATTTGTAGTTACTCTGTTGATCTCATTCTTGTGTATTCTAACATGTCAAGTCAGGAAATATCCCAACCTTGATTAAAATCAAAGTATCCAGATGTTAGGAAAAAAATTGCTGCAATATTAAGCTGAATCTGCTTATTTGATTAACAGTGATTTGTGTCCTACAAGTATCAAGACTCACCACTAAACTGGAGCTGTGAAAACAGAGGATTCCTGTCAGAGTTTCAGGGTAATTGCTCAGATTTACTCCTTGGATTTCTGAGCTCAGGAAGAACTTTTTGGGGTGTTTTGACTCTTGCAGCTCTTTGCTGCTGTTGCAGGATGCAGTTTATTTGTGAATAGTTATCAGAATCTGGATTTCTGCCCGATTTCCTGCCCAAGGTAGTTATTACCTTTCTTAACTCCTGAAATCCAGGAGGGACTACAAGCTGTTAAGTGAATTCAAGGGTTGGGGAATGTGTTATGAAGATATTTTAACCTGTGCTGTGAATTGAGGCTTGAATTCCACTACTGTTCTATTGGAATTCTGCACTGAGCTCTTGAGAACAAGGATAATTTATGTGCAAGGAATGCCTTAAAATAAGCCTCGGTAATTACAAAAATGCAGTGTTTAAATTTATAGTAAAAACCCACACACTGCTGGCAAAACTAGAAGTGCATCTGGAAAACATTAAGGATGCTATTAAAATAGTCTGGCATAAACTAGAAATGAGACTGAAATTGCAGTGTTGCTTCCTTAACCATTTTTAGGAAGCATATTTTGAATACAATCTATTTTACTGTTTGAGTTTTTGACAAAGTTCTGTCTGTGTCTTATTTACCACCGAGAATTAATGACTTACTCTGTTATCTGTTTTAGAAAAATCCATGGCTCAGATTTTTTTTAAGTGTCTTCTTACAGTTGTTGGTGATTTAAAACTAAACCAGGGGGGTTGCTGGTCCAGCAATCAGGGAAAAAGTAACAGGGAGATCTCAAAGGAGAATAAAAATCACAGCAATTAAAAACTCATTTTATTAAAAAGATGAAATGTTTTCAAACATTGAAAAATTACGTTTTTATAAAAACAGAAATAGGCAAAATACCCATTTGTCTTCTATTCACATATACAATATTTCTCATTGTATAAAATTATTTACAATATATAAAAAAATACAGTAAAATAGGTTATTTTCTTACAAGACATCAAGCCCTGTACTTCTAGTGTAGATCATGGCAAACAAGAATATTATTGCACCTGTGAACCAAACAGTCTAACGAGAGGAGTGTTCTCTTGGCCATGCCTTCGACTGAGATCTAAGATAACATCATTAGCTACAGTAACATTCATTTTATCTCTTCTAGGGTCAACTTCAGGCAGTTTCCATACAAACATTGTCTTGTAAAGCTTAGGACTGGGTGGTTAGAATCGGGAAAAAAACCATATTTACAGCTTCTTCTATACAATCTGTATGGAGTCTTACAGAGTTTACCCTTCACAGAAGCTGCATAAATAATAACCCCTCTTCTCCTGACCGGGACGGGAAGGTCTCTGAGACAGTCACGGCAGATTCTCTGCAAGAGATTCCTGGCTGAGCCTCCTTGTGTCAAACCCTCAGGGTCCGTCCTGGAGCGTCGGTGCCTCCCCACGTAGTACCAGCTACAGGTTTTTAACGCTTTTCTGCACCTGAGCACTTTAAACATCGTCCACAGCCTGGGCAGGGCAGAGTCCCCGGGGCTACATGTGGCGCTTCATGTGCAAGGCCAGGTGGTCGGACCTGGAGAAGGCTCTGTCGCAGAGGTGGCACTGGAAGGGCCGGTGCCCGGTGTGTTTGCGGTAGTGGCGGGTGAGCTCGTCGGAGCGGGCGAACTTCCAGCCGCAGCCTTCCCAGTTGCAGTGATAGGGCTTCTCACCTGGTGGGGAGAGCAGAGAGCGGCACTCAGCGAGGCACTGCCACCCCACGTTATCCCTGCCAAGCCCTTCCACACGATCCGAGTGCTCTGAACCTGAACTGAACTGCTCTAGTAGTTCCCTGACCATGGAATCACAGAATCACAGACTATTCTGAGTTGGAAGGGACCCCCAAGGATCACCGAGTCCAGCTCAAGTCAATGACCCACACGGGGGATTGAACCCATGACTGTGGCATTATTACAGCCAAGTTTTAGCCAACTGAGCTCATCTCAAGGGTCACCTGCAGTGAAAATCTTTTGAGAAAAGGCTTTTTAAAAGCTTTAACCTACATATGCACGAGAAACACCTGGAGATTACAGCCCTGTCTACCTGTCGCAGCTCGACTGCGAGCACTTCTGGACTTAACAGGCTGCAGGATTAGAGCTGTTTTAAAGCACACTGTTAATCCAGGGCTATCCCAACCGGCCCGCAGCGCAGCTCCGGGTGAAGCCACCGGCCAGTATTTACCTGTGTGTGTCCTGAGATGGGCCTTCAGGTGCGAACTCTTGGTGTAGGTCTTGCCGCAACCCGCGTAGGTGCACGTGTGAGTGGCCGTCCTCTTCCTCGGCCAGGACCGACGGCCCCGCTTTGGTTTGGAGTCCAGCAGCTCCAGAGGGGACGAAGGAGGGGTGAGCATGCCCCGGGGAGCCGAGGGCTGTAAGGGCAGGCTGTCCTCGAAAAGGCCAAACTGGGAGGTGTTCTGGTACTGGAGGTGGGTCTGTGGGTGGTGGTGGAAGCCGGAGACAGGGTGGTAGTTCTGCTGGAAGGGCACGGACGAGGGGCGCATCATCTGCGTGTGGCACTCATTCACCAAGAGATCGTCGGGGCTCAGCGGGGGCGTCTCTGCCCCGGGGATCTGGGGCGAACTGGCCACCCGGGGCTGTTCGTAGGCCATCATGCAGGTTGCGTTGCCCTCCTGCTTGATCTTTGGGCAAGGCTGGGGCACCAGACCCAGCACCGGTCCATAATTGTCCATGTCGGGTTCGGGCTTAATGTTCTCAACGAACTGCGGCCCCCCGAAGGTGGGTGTCACGAAGAACCGCCCGTGGACGCTGCCAGGAGGGCAGTAGTTGGAGTCCATGTCGGAGCGCATCATCTCGGGCACGATGCCCGCGTTGTAGGGCGGGGGGCTGCCCTGCTCCAGGGCACTGTAGCATCCCGGGGACGGGTTTGTCTGGTAAAAGCTGCCGCTGTCGCCTTGGGCAGGGGGATAGTCCCCGCCGGTAGCGCCCTGGCCGTAGCCATCGCTGCCCATGGAAAGAATAAAATCCAGCACGTTGTTGAGATCCTCATCCTCTTTGCGCGGGGAGAGGCAGCCCCAGGTGCCAGCGGGGGGCTTGGCCTCCTGCTCGCATTTCCATCTCTGGGGAGAGAGAAAAGGGACAAGGTTAGGGGTGCGTTTGCCTTGGGGAAGGCGGGGGGACAGACACGGGGCGCGGCGGGGCCGCGGCGCTGCCGCCCATCGCTGCCATGAGCCGTCGGTGCTCAGCGCGGGGGACACTCACTTCGTGCAGCGCTTTCTCGCGGCAGGGGCTGGCGAAGGTGGCGAAGGAGGGCAGGGCCGTGTCGCTGAGCGCCATGGTGCGGGACGAGCGCGGCCGGCCGCGCTCCGCACCTTATAACGCGGGCGCGGGCGGGCTCAGGCCAATTGAATTGCAGGAGCGGAGGAAACGCGTCCCGGACGGGGCGGGCGGGGAGGCAGCGGCTCGGGCGCAGCCTAAATTTAGCCCCGGTATAAAAGGACGAGGCAGCGGCGGTCCCAGCCCGAGCGGGGCGGAGCGGAGCCGAGCGGGGACGGGCCCCCTTCGCCGCCCTCCCCTCGGCGAGGGGATCCTCGCAGGGCCGGCGAGCCGCGACCCCCGCCCCGGGCAGCGGCCGGAGAAGGGACGCGGAGGAGTCCGAAGGGTCTCTGTGTCCCCTGGGGGCACTGAGGGATAAGGGGCCACGGAGAGGTCCCAGCCCCAGGGACACTGAGGAAAACTCCCTGCCGAGGGGACCGTGTGCTGAGAGACAACGGGAGGGACCTCTGCGGGATGGGGGACGCAGCAGTCCCTGCATGGAAACACAAAAACGACTGTCCGTGACATGAGGGGACACGGAGGGGTCCAAGGCCTGACAGAGACTGAGGGAGTTTCTGTGGGGTGGGGGGACACTGAGGAATCCTTCCTGGCAAAAGGGGACCCTGCACTGAGAGATGCTATGAGGGGCCTTTGGGGTCTGGGGTGACATGGGGGACTGAGCCCCAAAACACAAGGGACTGTCCATGGCATGAGGGGACAGGGACGGGTCCAAGCCCTGATGGACACTGGGAGGGACGTGCTGTGGGATGGGGGACACTGTGGGGTTCCTGCCCTGGAAACACCAAGGGACTGTGATATGGGAGGACACTGCTGGGTCCAAGCTCCATCACACTGTGAGGGACCTGCTGTGGGATGGGGGACACTGAGAGCTCTTCCCTGGGACACCAGATGGGTCCTGACCCAGAAAATGAGGGTGGGAGAGGAAGGAGTCAGGAGCACAGGGAGGGGCACAGATGCTCTGCTCCTGTGGGCAAACTGGTGAGCTGATGATGGGCACCTCCTGCACTGGTCATCCTGAAAGTCTCACCCCCATTTCAGTGTGGACAGAAAGGTGTTTAATGCCACTCTTGTACAGTGTCTGCTGGAGTTCTGCATTTAATGGAAGTCCAGGCCTCTAGCAGAGTTTTCTTTTGCTGCATGAAGATTGGCAAAATCAATGTTGCCCTGTGACACTGTAAGAGAAATAATGCAAGTGGCTTCTGTGATCTCCTCTGGTCATAGCCCAACTATGGTCCAGGGCTGGATTTTTCAGAAGGGAAGACTGTTCCTCCTTATCTTGTCCTCTGGCTCAGATTCCCAGTCTGAAAGAGCAATTCTCCAATAAATTCTGCCCCAGATTCCTGCTTTGGAGGGTCTCAGCTGCTTGGCCATCATCCAAGAGCAAAAGAGCAAAAGTGACAATTCTGAAAGAGGGAAAAATGATGATCTGTCCTGGGACAGATCGATTCTTTGAGAGCCTGTTCAGAGAAAGAGCTGTGCTTTCCCCTTACCTCCTCCATATTTTCCTCTCAATCACTTCTAAATGGGTTTCTGACTGAGCTGGGCATCAGAAGGCAAGAGAACAGCTCTCAGGTTTATGCCTGATGTGCCCCAGGAGGGGAAGGAGCCCTTGACAGGCTCTGGTTCCCCAGGACATTTTGAGCCTGTTCACCAGAGCCCATCCCAGGCTCGTGCAGCCCTCTCAAGAAAGCTGAGTTGCCAGGCTGATAAATGATTTTTTCGATAGCTACACACTTTTAAAAATCACGAATATCTTGCATTTAACTTTGGTTTTTATTCCAAAAGTTCACAGGCTGGCCAAGGGCATGAGCCAAACTCCTGCGAGTGGAGCAGAATCCATGCACTGAACTCATGGCAACGCTGTACACAAAGATGTGACTCATGGCTCTGTAATGTCACACTTGTGTAATCTTTCAATGTAAACTCTTTTCCTCTAATAAAACGCTGGTAAGTGAACGATACGTATATATGGGCTGTGAGTCAGCCAAGAAAACACACTCGGATGAATTCCGAATGAATGTGAACGTTCCCCTGATAACACACCCCCGATGTCTGTGTCAGTTTATGTGCCTGTGATTTCAGCAACGGCTATAACAAAATATTTTGTTTCTAGGATATCCAAGTGGACGGGGAGGTTTCTCTGAGCAGCTCCAGTCGGATGCTCCTTTCCAGTGGGCACTGGAAGGACTTTGTTTATAGCCTTGCACTGGCTCTGCCACCAAACTCTGCCTTTTCTTTGCGCAAAGGAAACGTTTAGTGGACACTGAGGATGGAAGCCAAGTACACAAAATAATAAACTCACTGTCTTTACTTTCTTTTTTGTTTTCAAGTTAAAGTGGTGAGGCTAAAAATCGACAGCTGCACTAAACCTGAGGAGACAAATGGGAGAATTTATTTACCTTGTGAGTCACTGGCTCGGCACAAATTGAGAACTACTTTGCCGTGACCTTCCACTCAGTCCATGACAGTCGTGCTGACATTTTCTGGCTTTTTGCTGCTCACAACGCTTGTTTGAAATATCTAAACACAAGACCCCGGCAGTGAATTCACTTAGCACAGATCAGGAGTGATGCTACTGGTGGATAAATGTGAAGAATGTGAGATTAGAAAGTATTTGTTAATCTGCTGTGGGCAGAGGAGACTTAAATCATGTGTGATTTGTCTTCCAGCCAAGGTAAACACGCACTCAGCCATTTTCATATGGCAAAGTTGATTTTCCTGGTTGTTGCCGCTGATCTCTCTTGTTGCTTTTAGATCAAGGGAAACTTTTGAAGGGATTGCAAGCAAGATTTGCAGGTTAATGGAAGACTCAGCGCTGGGGCTGGGCTGGGGCAGTGCCCACGTCACCTGCAGCTCCAGCTCTGAGTCACTGCACGACTCAAACAAACAAACAAAACCCTCTTCGCTCAGGAATTGTTCTCAGAAAGTCCTGATTGCCCCTGGAGCAAACGTAAGACTCGTAAGAGCAGAGTAAGCGAGCCGAGAATGAGATCTCTTCGCACCTAGAGAAAATCACAGCACTGGGAACACCGTGAGCAACCACTTCATATTTGAATGAAACGCCTTATCAGAGGATTTCGCTGCCTGCCTCTCAAATTGCCACAGTTCTCTTGGCTACATAATTTATTTATCTTTTTTTGTTGTTGCTAATTTAAACTGCAGGTTCTGACTTAGCACTCTTTAGAATCTGCACTCAAGGAAGTTGATAAAATGACGTAAACGACCACATAAAATGAAATATATACAGGTATGTGTTGAAGACACAAGTCTTAATTTTGGGAAAGCGACTTAATCCTGTAGGTCTTTTGTCAGATTAAAGTAACTTCATGAACTAATTGGAGAAAGGAGCCTTTTTGACCAGACCTTTCATGACTGGAGCTCGTCCCCATGGAGGATCTCACAGACAAAGATGAAGCAGCTCTTTGATGAGCTGAAGTTCAAGGGGCTCATTAAGTTTTTAGGAAGATACATTTTCCTTTAATGCTTTTTTTGTGATTCTCCTCTGAACTACCTGCACATTTCCAAAGTCTTTGGTGAGGGCTGAGCACAGGAAAAGTGGAGCAGCAGACAAATACAAGACACCTCTCTCTAGACAGAGACATGACTTGTGCCCTCTCTCATGGTCTTGCACTGAGTAACTGCTTGGCAAAGTCCTCTGCCCAGCTGTGCCATGGCATGGAGTGACAGGGTGAGCAGGAATGGCTTCAAACTGACAGAGAGCAGGGATAGATGGGATATTGGAAGGAATCCCTCCCTGGGAGGGTGGGCAGGCCCTGGCACAGCTTGCCCAGAGCAGCTGTGGCTGCTCCATCCCTGGAAGTGTCCAAGGCCAGGCTGGAAGGGGCTTGGAGCACCCTGGGCTGGTGGGAGATGTCCCTGACCATGGAAGGTGTCCCTGCCCATGGAAGGTGTCCCTGCCCATGGCAGGAGGTGGAACAAGATGATCCTTAAGGTTCCTCCCAACCTCCCAATCCCATTCTGTGATTCCATGGTTCTGTCTCAGCTTCCCAACCCAGGGCAGCACCACCCTGTGCCCCCTCTGCAGTCAGGGCTCTCAAGGCTCTTCAAGATTTAATTCATGATAGTGCTGAAAGCAGAGCACGTGGGGCATGGTCCAAGTGTGGAAGGTGGAACAGAGCCCTGGGAGGCCTGGTGGGAATGCTGGTGGCAGAGCTGGGAAGCACCAGAACATGCTTGGACCAACAGGGAGGAATCCAGCTTGGTTGGGACTGCCTGGATGGGAGGAGGGGCTGCAAAAAGCTGCTGTGCCAACAGACATCCAACAGCAGAGCAATTCTGGGGCCCCAATTTTTCTGTTTGTTGGCCCAGGTAAGAACTGGGTTTTGTCTATGCCAAAAAGCAGAGCTGTTTGCCTTTTCCCTTCCTACAAGTGTGGCCTTCAGCTTATTCCTGTGGCCACGTGTGGGGTTTGTGTCTGCCTGGATAGTTACAATAATCCTGTGACAATGACATGTTCTTCACATCATGTTGCACTTACTTGATCTTTGTCATCCAGGATTTTATCAGTAACAATTTCTGTTTTCTTCCAGGTCATTGTTAACAACATTGAATGGCAAGTGATGATAAAAAAAGATCAAGAACTAATAAAACCTGCCTGATTAAAATCTAAATTCAATTTCCAGATGTTTCATGCTGTGGTTGGACCAGTTAATTCGTTGTGTGCTTGTTGAAAATCACACTGCACATCCTTATTTAAAACACCACCATCATTAACCAGACCCTCTTTATTTAGAATTCTCTTTATGTCTCAAGTCCTCCCAGTCTTCTGTCCAGGTTTATGTAACACTGACAGGCACATTTGGGTCATTCTGATTACCCTGTTGTAATATTGATCAAATATTCACCTTCCTCAAGTCACCTGGAGCTTCCCCACTGCTGGAAATGGATTGATAATAAACATTATCTGGGCCTGCTCTTAGTTGGTGCTTTTAAAACACTCATAACTTACTCAGACCTGGCAACTTAATATTGTTTGAGATGAGCAGCAGTTGCTTTAACATCCTCCTTAGTTACTGGAATGGAAAGTATTTCAACATCATTATTGTCTGATCTCAATACAGCATCTGGCTTTTTTCCAAAGAGAGAACAGAAATATTTTGTAGCACTTCTGCTTTTTTTTTTCAACGTGATTATTGACAGTTCTGTTCTTTCCATTCCTGGTGATGCCAACCTGAATAGGTTTGAGTCAAGGTCTTATTTACTGAGCTCCCAAAGGGTAGCAAAAGTCAAGTCCTGGTGTTTCCAACCAGCTTTAGCAAGGCAGACTCCCATCAGTGCAGAGGGGAAAGCAGCTTAAATTCTGTTTCAATAAACAAGTCAAGCTATAAAAGCAAAATTTCTCAGCAATATTCGAGAAAATACATCCATGATTCAGTAAATAAAGCAAAAAACTCCACAGCTTTTAATTCATTTAATGGAGGTAATTCTGCATTGTCCCCTGAATTTGCTGTGTGGGGTGACAACCTTCAGCTGGAAAGGATTTTTTTGTCCTTTTTGAATCAGGGTCTCTTCAAGCTTAAACAACTAATGCCAGTTTTTAATGATCAGCTTTGATTAGGGGTGGGGCTGTTTCTGCCAGCTCTGACTGACGTTGTGCTGAATGCACAACACGTTGCATTCCAGATGTCCCTTTCAGCTGCCAATTAAAAACACATTTGAAGGATTTTATTTCTTTTTTTTTTGTTTGTTTTCAGAGCTGTGAAATGATGCCACAACTTCCACAAAGTTGAATCATATCAGTGAAACTGCTTGAAATGTCACTCACTGGCCATGACAAGCAGTTTTCGGTTGTTGCCAAATATTTGAGATTACAGAACCAAATATTTGGTGAAGAAATGGCAATAAGGGCGTGGAATAACAGGAACAGAGTCCAGAAGTACCTTATGTTGTTTCATTCAGAAAAATTACTCTTACTCTAAAGAAATAGATAATAAACTCCACCAAGTCAGGAGCCCAATCAGATGAGACTCACTTAATTCTGGGATACAAGAGGGTCACACTGGGAATGTTCACACTGGTCCCATCAATCCTGGTCTTCATTTAATTTACATAATTGGTTGGTGATGGCAGGAAAATGATCCTTATCTCTCAAGCCCACTTGGGACAATTTCGGTGATGTTGTCAGATGTGCCAAGTTAACTGAGTTTAGAAGTGAGAACTGTGTTTGGGGTTTAATTAATGGGGGGGGGGGGATTGTGTTGGAGGAAACTTCAAAGCCCTGATCAGCTGCACCTTTGTCTCTTTTTAATTTGTGAGCTCTGTTGCAGTCTGAGTCAGCTCAGCAGATGCAGCTGGGCCTTCCCAGCAGAGCTTTTTGTCACCTCCAAGTTCCCAGATTTTATCTGGGGGAGGGGGACAGAATCATAGAATGGATTGGGCTGGAAAAGACCTCTGAGATCAGCAAGTCCAACCCTTGATCCAACTCAGAGATCAGCAAGTCCAACCCTTGATCCAACCCCACTGTGATCACCAGCCCAGGGCACAGAGTGCCCTGGGCTGGTGATCACAGTAGGGTTGGATCAAGAAATGGTGGATTCAATAGGGTTGGATCAAGACGTGGTGGATTCTCCCTGGGCTGGTGATCACCAGTAGGGTTGGATCAAGACGTGGTGGATTCTCCCTCAGTGCCCTGGGCTGGTGATCACAGTAGAGTTGGATCAAGACATGGTGGATTCTCCCTCAATGCCCTGGGCTGGTGATCACAGTAGGGTTGGATCAAGACATGGTGGATTCTCACTCAGTGCCCTGGGCTGGTGATCACAGTAGGGTTGGATCAAGACCTGGTGGATTCTCCCTCAGTGCCCTGGGCTGGTGATCACAGTGGGGTTGGATCAAGACATGGTGTATTCTCACTCAGTGCCCTGGGCTGGTGATCACAGTAGGGTTGGATCAAGACGTGGTGGATTCTCAGTGCCCTGGGCTGGTGATCACAGTGGGGTTGGATCAAGATGTGGTGGATTCTCAGTGCCCTGGGCTGGTGATCACAGTAGGGTTGGATCAAGACGTGGTGGATTCTCCCTCAGTGGCCTGGGCTGGTGATCACAGTAGGGTTGGATCAAGACGTGGTGGATTCTCCCTGGGCTGGTGATCACAGTGGGGTTGGATCAAGACGTGGTGGATTCTCCCTGGGCTGGTGATCACAGTAGGGTTGGATCAAGACGTGGTGGATTCTCACTCAGTGGCCTGGGCTGGTGATCACAGTGGGGTTGGATCAAGACCTGGTGGATTCTCCCTCAGTGCCCTGGGCTGGTGATCACAGTGGGGTTGGATCAAGACGTGGTGGATTCTCACTCAGTGCCCTGGGCTGGTGATCACAGTAGGGTTGGATCAAGACGTGGTGGATTCTCCCTGGGCTGGTGGTCACAGTAGGGTTGGATCAAGATGTGGTGGATTCTCCCTCAGTGCCACATCCATAGAATCACAGAATCAGCTGGGTTGGAAAAGCCTTCTGAGATCATCAAGTCCAACCCTTGGTCCAACTCCAGTCCCTTTACCAGATCATATAGAAGACTGGACAAAGCTACAAATCAGAAATAAGAAGAGAATTACGGAGCAGTGAGGAAGGTTTTGGGTATTTTCCCTCTTTAGCAGACACACAACATCATTGTAGGTTATGGTTTGGTCTGATAAGTGGAGGTTTATTCCCCAAATACACAAAGCAGGAGTAGGTTGCAGAACCTTGTTTAACATGATGAACTTGTGGGGTTTAGTTCCCCTTTATAAAATACCTTCTTTGTACTGCACCTGAATGACTTATTAGTGGTGTATGTCCTGCAGTCAAGTAATGGGAAATACTGGAGCAGGCATTTCATTAACCATGACGCTGTTAATTGGTGTTGCTGCTTGCCTGGAATTACTTTCCCTGTTTGAATACACGGAAGTGAATCAGAGCCCGGTGAATTGGGCAGCGAGAGGAAGACAAGCATGACATGCAGGGAGAGCAGCTGATCTCACTTGTCTTCCTGCCCTCTGAAGCCCTTGCAGACTGAGATCACTCAAGTACTCAGAATGGTATATAATTTTTTCCCATGACCATAGTTAGTTATATCATTATGATTAAGCTTTGAAACATCAGGAGGATATTTTTGGGGACAGACTTTTTATCCAGACACTTGTGCCCATTGTTGTGATTTTTTTTTATTATTCTTAAGATATTAATGAGTGTATTTTAGGATATTTATATATTTAAACTGGCAAACAGCAAACTTGTAGAAAATTCTTTCACTACAGAAAAAAAATTCAGCTTATTTTTTACACATACATGAAATTTTCCCTCAAATTCTTCTGCTGGTGCCTGCAAGGAATGTCCCATTTATTGCTGAGGGTTTAATCGAGTGCCAGTTGTCAGGGTTGATACCCACAGAAACAATTAACACTCAGTGCTGCAGCAAAGACAGCAATTGTAGCTGAAGAAGAACAACCCTGTTGAAATCCTTCCAACAGTTACAGCCACTCTTGAGCAATAAAATGCTTTTTCGAGGGACGACTTCATACAATGCAACTCTGTAGAATGAGTTGTGAAATTTTCTTTTCATTTGCCACATAAAATGCCAAATAAATGCTCGCAATAAAAACACGAGCCTGGCAAGAACCTGTTTTGCCAATTGGAGCAGAAAAAGCTACAAAGGAGCGTTCAGGGAGTGCAGGGGCTGCTCGTGTCGGGTTTCAGTGGGGAAAAGGTGCCTTGGTTTGCCAAAGAACCAGCGTGGGCTTTGCCCAGCATTTGCAAAGAAAATCACTGCCCTTGAGAGAGAGAAGATGGGCCTGATCCCACCTCAAAGGATCTGGTGAGGAGCAGCAGAGTGGGATGCCAAGGCATGGGGACAACCTGAAGGGAAGTTCTGGCCAGGTGGGGGTTGGTCTCTTCTCCCAGGCACTCAGCAATAGGACAAGGGGGGCTCAAGCTCTGCCAGGGGAAATTGAAGTTGGAGATCAGAAAGAAATTCTTTGCAGAGAGAGTGCTCAGGCATTGGAATGGGCTGTCCAGAGAGGGGGTGGATTCCCCATCCCTGGAGGTTTTTCAGCTGAGCTTGGCCGTGGCACTGAGTGCCATGATCTGGTAAAGGGACTGGAGTTGGACCAAGGGTTGGACTTGATGATCTCAGAGGTCTCTTCCAACCCAATCCATTCTATGATTCTGTGATTCTATGACCCCAGAGCTCTGGCTGGTGGTGGCCAAGCCTTGGGCTGTGGTGGCCACTGCAGCTCCTCCAGTGGTGCCAGGAGGGCCCCAGGGTGGGATTAAACCCTCTGGAGCTGAGCTGGGACAAGCCATGCTGGGCCTGGTGGTGACAATTCAGGGCCCCTCTCACCTCTCATTAAGAACTTGCACGATTCACCCTGTTCTCTTTTTTTCAAGTTTCATATCACAGAAGACCCAAGTTATTTTTCAACACCACTTTTCCTTCAGGCCAAGGTCAGACACCAAAACTCTGCCTGTCTGTGGCTGCAGCTCCACAACACCCTCAAAATAAAGCCTGGACATGCACACCAAGAGCTTCTTCACAGGCTGTTTTCATAGAATCATAGAATGGATTGGGTTGGAAAAGACTTCCAAGATCATCAAGTCCAACCCTTGATCCAACCCCACTGTGATCCAAGCCTTGATCCAACACCACTGTGATCCAACCCTTGATCCAACCCCACTGTGATCACCAGCCCAGGGCACACCGTGCCCTGGGCTGGTGATCACAGTAGGGTTGGATCAAGACATGGTGGATTCTCACTCAGTGCCACATCCATAGAATCACAGAATGGATTGGGTTGGAAAAGCCCTCTGAGATCATCAAGTCCAACCCTTGGTCCAATTCCAGTCCCTTTACCAGATCATGGCACTCAGTGCCACGGCCAAGCTCAGGTTAAAAACCTCCAGGGATGGGGAATCCACCCCCTCTCTGGGCAGCCCATTCCAATCCCTGAGCACTCTCCCTGGAAAGGATTTTTTCCTGATCTCCAAGTTAAATTTCCCCTGGCAGAACTTGAGCTGTGCCCACCTTGTCCTATTGCTGAGTGCCCATTCTCTGCCCCTCCTGCCCCCAGAGCACCTGCTCGGCCGTGCTGGGGATGGAGAAGCTTCTCCCTCTCCCGCAGCCGGCGCGACTCTGAGCGCAGGGGGATCCTCTGCAGCCTTTTATACCAGAGTTATTTTTAACCACAGCCTCCATGCTTATTACAGAGTTTCCTCTCTCAGACGCTCAGGAAGCCCACTTGGCTCTGTTTCCTGCTAACATGCTGCCCTGGCTCACAAAATCTCTGAGAACAACAGGCCTGAGACTGCTCGGCTCCATTAAAAAAACTGGCAGCTTTTCAAGCCCTGACAGAAAACCTTTGAAAGCTCTGGATTTCCTCCAGCCAACGTATGAGGCTCCTCCATCAGTGACAAATTAGACTGAAACAGCACAAAACGCTCCTATGTAAATAGCCTTTTTCTGCGTTCACCCTTTTAATAGTTCAAATGTTATTTATAGTTATTTCCCTGGATGGAAAAATATTTTTATATTTTTTTTCCAGAGATGGGTTCTAGTGAAATGTTTTCCTTGTTTGTTTGGTTTTTTTAATAATTATTTTTTTTTTCTTTTTCCTTCGAGATTTTGGTGACAGTTTTCTTGGGCTCCAAAAGGAACCTTTTCTTCCTGAAAACCAGGACAAAATGTTTGCTGTGAGTTCTTCACTAAAAAGTTCTGTGTCCAGCACTGAGCACAAGTCTCTAAATGCTGCCATCCCTCAACTATTAAATAATAGTCATAACAGGCACAACTGAATGATTTCCTGAGAGACAACAGGAGGGCTCAGCTGTCCTTTATTGCTGCCCTCACCCCTGAGTTTGACACGGAACCTCAGCCCTTCAGGTTGGGATTTTTCTTGCAGGTTTTTCACTCCAATTCCAAAGGGACTCCTCCTTCCAAAAATGCTTCCAAGTATCAGAATAGATGTGAGTGCTGTTTTATCCTGTGTTGCCATTGCACAATATCCCAAAGAAATCTTGCCACAAAGTGACAGTAGAAATGACTTGGAATCATAGATAATAAATCCATATTATTGGACTGATGGGATTCTCTGATTTTCTAGGAGTATTTCCTGTATTTCTCATCATTCTCTGGGTCTCTTAAGCCCTGGGCATGCACAGGGACCACCAGCAACACCTCCCTGTCCTCTCTGGTCCCAGGATTGTCTCAGACACTCAGTCATGGGTGCAGGTTCACTGGAGCAGGAGGATTTCCTTGACTTGCCTTTTTTTGGTGTTTTTATTCTTCCTTAACTTTAATAATCTCCATCTTAAGCATGTAAGCTCAAGAATTGTAAGGCTCTGTCCTTAAGGGGAAAGTGATGGAGAATTAATCCCTCCCTGGGATGGTAAGTCCAGTTTTTACCCAGTTAATTCTATTCCAGCTCTACAAATCTGAGGAATTTTCTCCTGTTTTATTTTTTTCTCCTTAAAGGGCTCCCTTCAGTCCTTCAGTTGTGCCCTGAACCACCAGGTCGTGCCTTATAAAGGGAAAAAAAGTCATTATTCTGTTTTGGAGGCTGCCCATCTCTGTGGGGTTTGCAGAAATTTTTGCCCTCTGCCTTTCCTTTGGAGCTTGGCTATTGTGTGAGGGCACCTCCAATGGGAAAGATCATCTATATCAGGAGGAAGAGAGGACAATTAATGTGTTTTACTGGTCTCAATAACTCTGCACAAGCTGCCCCAGTGACAACAAAATGCTGAAGTGGGAGCTGAGTGTATCAAGCCCAATCTTGAATTAGTAACTCCCACCATCTCTCAGATGAACCTTATTAGGATTGAAATCAATTTATTCCCCAGTTTATCTACACTTCACATAGATGTGGTTATCTCATGCAGTTGAAAATGACTCTTCTGAGAACAGAAGAATGTCAACAGTCCCTTGATGTGAAAGAGCTGAATTGCAGCTTTTGTGGCTTTTAGCAACATTTTCTGCTGTTCAGTTTCTGCTCGTTTGGGGTTTTTAGCTCACATCACATCCAACAACAGGGCTCTGGCTGGGCCAGGTCACTCTCCTTGGAGTAGATCTTGGTGAGTGAGGCTTTTAAACCCAGCCCATCATTTTGGCAAATGGTCTGTATTTGAAAATCAGAGTTTTGTAGTTCCAATCACAGCTCGTGGTGGTTTCACGGAACAAGTGGGATGGAAAAGCAGATCCATGTTTATTTTCAGGCAGGAAACCAAGAGTGCAAATCACGAACTGAAGGGTCAGGGTGAAGCCTTTTTAAAAAAGGCTCAAGGTGGTTGGGCTGTGTCTGTCACACACAGCCCAGAGCTCTAAAATTGACTTGTTTTGATGTTGTTTGGACTCCGTGTAATGAAAACCTGACTCTGTGAGCTCGACTTTCTGCGTCACGACCCATCCTGGGACAGCAGAGCCAACAAGGACAATTAGTTTGTCTGTTGTTCACAGTTGCTCTTTGTTTGCACTCAGCAGTTTCTGGTGGAAGCTGCTCCCTGGCCTCAGTAATTGCCCACCAGTCACCCAAGGACAGACTCCCCAAAGACTTTCAAAGCTCACTTACCCTCCTTCAAATAGAGCTGAAATTTATAGCCAGCAGCTTCTAAAATAACTCACATCACCACCACCTCCAAAAACAGCTCTGGGACCATGTGGCCTTGTGGTTATGGCTCTGGGGTTGTGGTGATGAAGTCAGAGATTCAAATCCAGTCGTAAGGAGATAAAAAGCTTCAAAGAAAGTGAAACTGCTTTTGCCTTGATTAGGTGGAAATAATAACAGCTCCTTTTGCTGACACCTGAAAAACAAAATTCAGAGGTAGAAACCAGGTAAATTCAGAGGTAGAAATCAGGTAAATTCAGAGGTAGAAATCAGGTACATTCAGAGGTAGAAACCAGGTAAATTCAGAGGTAGAAACCAGGTACATTCAGAGGTAGAAATCAGGTAAATTCAGAGGTAGAAACCAGGTAAATTCAGAGGTAGAAATCAGGTAAATTCAGAGGTAGAAACCAGGTACATTCAGAGGTAGAAATCAGGTATGGGACAGAATTTCATGGCATGGCAGGAGAGGCACTGGGTGGAAAAGCTCCTTCCAGTTGTGATTTCAGAGGGCTTTTGCTTCTCTTTGTACATAATTTAGAGGAGTGGGGTGATAAAAGTCAAAGTTTGAAGCCTCCACAGGCAACCCAGTCAGAGACCAGCAGGGTCCACTCTATTTTCCAGTGTATTTTTTGGCTGAGTGTCTCAGATAGGAAAGGACTTTGTTTCCTCACTGCTTAAGAGCTGCCTCTAAGCACTGAGGGGACAGGGATGCCCCACTGGAAATTGTTGTTATTATTGTACAATACTTAATAAATGCAA